>NW_025421304.1:43154642-44427500 GCF_011764305.1 Mustela putorius furo | reverse complement strand
GTCCTCAAATCAGCCCTTAGGGGAACCAAACACGGCACAGGCAGATCAGGCTAACATGCCCCTAGGTCCCAACCCTAACCCTAGATTGGGCTTTCAGGCTTCTATCCCAACAAGCCCTCCCCCCAAGCCCTCCTGATTAAGGACCCCTGACTGACAACCTGACTCCGCTGGACACAGGGAAGAAACCCTCAGAGTGGGAGAAACCTGTGTGCCCCAATAAAGCCACCCCTACCATCCGCGGTCCCCCAGTCATGAAGTCGGATTCCGCTGTGCCACAGGATGCCTGTCCTCAAACTCAGCCCTGAGGGGAGACTGAGTCAGTGTCATCAGATCAGTCGTGCCATGCCCCTAGGCCCTAACTTGAACACTGCTTTGGGTGGACAGCCTTCATTCTAAGGGGCCTGGCCATCAAGCCCCATGGATTAAGAACCACTGAGCTACCCCACATGACTCCACCTGCCATGCGGTAGGGACCTGAGCTGTAGGGAGCTGCAATAAACCCTTAGCAGGGGAAAAAACTGTATGTTCCCCTAAACCAACTCCCACCAGCTGTGTACCCCCTGGCTATAAATCCAGATTCTGTCGCGCCACCGGACTCGTGCCCTCAACTCAGCCCTAAGGGAAGCCTGCCTCACCACCATCAAATCAAATCTGCCATGCCCCTGCGACCTAACCCCAACAGTAGTTTGGGTTTTCAGTCTTCCAGCCAAAGAGGCCTGTCCCTCGAGCCCCCCAGATTAAGGACCCCTGAGCAACACCCCAGACTCAACCCACCACATGGGAGGAAACCTTGCAGTTTCGAGCTCACGGAACCCTCAGAATGGGAGAAAACTGGATGCCGCCCTAAAGCCACCCACACCGTCGGCTGCACACCTGACCATAAAGCCGGAGTCTGCTGTAGGGCCAAACTCCTGCAACTCAGCCCTAAGGGGAGCCTGCCTCAGGGCTGGCCGATCGGACCTCTATTGCCCCTGGGCCTTAACCTAATCCTAGTTTGGGTTCTCAGGCTTCCAACTGAAGAGGCCTGGCCCCCAAACACCCGGAATAAGGATGCCAGAGGGACGACCTGGGACTCCACCCGCAACATGGAAGGAAACCTTGTGGTTTGGAGATCGTCAGTCCCTCAGAGTGGGAGAAAACGGCATGCCCCCCTAAAGACACCACCACCATCTGTGGCCTACCTGGCCATAGAGCCGTATTCTTCCGAGCTGCCAACTGCATGCCCTCCACTCAGCCCTGAGGAGCCCCATCAGCACCATCAGATAGGGCCTGCCATGCCCCTAGGACCTAATGCAAAGGCTTTCATTGCAAGAGGCCAGTCCCTCAAACCCCCTGGATGAAGGACCCCTGAGGGTCACCCCAGGACACCGCCCACCAAGCAGGAGGAAACCTTGCCATTTGGAGCTCGCTGAACCCTCAAAATGGGATAAAATTACATGCCCCCCTTAAGCCACCCCCACCATCGGCGGCCGACCTGGCCATAAAGCCGGATTCTACCATGGCCCTGGATGACTTCCTCCACTCGGCCCTGACCGGGCCTGCCACGGCGCCAGCAGATCGAGCTTCTAATGGCCCTAGGCCCTAACCCTAACCATAGTTTGGGTTTTCAGGCTTCCATTCTGAGACGTCTGACTCCCAAGCCCCTGGATAGAGACCCCTTATCAACACTTCAGGACTCCAACAGCCATGCGGTAGGAAACTGTGCCGTTTGGAGCTTCGCCAAACCCTCAGAGGGGGAGAAACAGACACGCTATAAAGCCAGATTCCCCGCACCACCAGATGCATATCTCAACTCAGACCTGGGGGAGCCCATCTCAGTGCCTGCAGATCAGGCCTAACATGCCCCTAGGCCCTAACCCTAACCCCAGTTTGGGTTTTCAGAACCAGGAACCGTGGTTCTTAAGCCGCCCAGATGAAGGACCCATGAGAGACAACCCTGGAGCCCGCCCATCACACGGGAGGAAACCCTGGGGTTTAGAGCTGCACCAAACCCTCAGAGGGGGAGAAACATGCATGCACCGCTAAAGCCACCCCTACCATCGGCAGCCCCCTGGTCATAAAGCCGGGTTCCTCCACGCGACCAGATGCCCTGAGGGGAGCCTGCCTCAGTGCCAGCAGATTAGTTGTGCCATGTCGCTAGGCTCTAACCCAAATATGGGTTTACAGGCTTCCATTCTGAGGTGCCTGGCCACCAAGCCCCACGGATTAAGGACTCCTGAGCTATATACGAGGACTTCCCCCACCACATGATGCACAGGAACCTGTGCACCGAACCCTTAGTGGGAGAGAAAACTGCACGCCCCCTTAGCAACACCCACCATTCTTAGCCTTCCTGGGCATAAAGCCAGTTTCTGCTGTGGTGTCAAATGAATTCTCTCAATACAGCCCTTAAGAGGAGCCTGCCTCAGTGCCATCCTATTGAGCCTGTCATGCCCCTAGGCCCTAAGCCTAACCCTAGTTTGTGTGTTTTCAGGCTTCCATTCTGAGGGTCCTGGCTCCCCCACGCCTCCAAATAAAGGACCCTAGCTGACACTCCAGGACTTTGCCAGCCACACGGTAGGAAACTGTGCCATTTGGAGCTGTGCCGAACCCTCAGAGGGCGACAAAAACCTGCTGCCACCCTACGGCCACCCCAAACATCAGTGGCCCCACTGCCATAAAGCCATATGCTGGACGCATACATCAACTCAGCCCTGAGGGGAGCCCCCCTCAGTGCCAGCAGATAAGGCTTGCCATGCCCCTAGGCCCTAAGCCTAACCCTAGGTGGGGTGCACAGGCTTCCCTGCCCAGAGGGATGGCTCCCAAACCCTCCAGACTGGGGACACCTGAGATGTATGCAGGCTCTCCGCCGGCCGCCTAAGGTGAAATGGTGCCATTTGGAGCTATGCAGAATCCTCTGAGCGGAAGGCCATCCTCAGCATCTGTGCCCCCCTGGACACAAACCCAGACACGGATGTGTTGCCTGACATCCACCCTCATCTCAGCCCACCGGGGAGCACACCTCAGCACCGGCAGATGAGGTCTGCCACACCCCTAGACCTTAACCCGAACCTTAGTTTGAGTTTTCAGGCTTCCATCCCAGGAGTCCTGGTCCCAAGCCCCCGGATGAAGGACACTTGAGTGACATCCCACGACTCCACCAGCCACACTGGAGGAAACCTTGTGGTTTGGAGCTGTGCCTAACCCTCAGAGAGGGAGAAACTGGCATGCCCCCTGAAAGCCCACCCTCACTGTGGTCGGCACCCCGGCCATGAAGGCAGGTCGCTGCGCCACTGGAAGCATGTCCTCGACGCAGCCCTGAGGGTAGCCTGCCTCAGTGGCAGCAAATCAGTTCTGCCATGACCCTAGGCCCTAACCCTAACCCTAGTTTGGGTTTTTAAACTTCCATTCCAAAGGGACAGTGCACCAAGTCCCGTGGATGAAGGACCGTTGAGCTACACTCAGGACTCTGTCCACCATGCAGTAGGAACCCATGCCGTTTGGAGTTGCCCTGAACTCTTTGTGGTGGGGAAACCTGCATGCCCCCCTAAAGACACTCCTACCATGGGTGTCCCCCCCAGGCTTTTACCAGAATTCTGCCAAGCCACCGGATGTATGCTGTCAACTCATGAGGAGAGCCGGCCTCAGCCCCATCAGATCAGATCTGCCATGCCCCTAGGCCCTAAACCTAACCCTGGTTTGGGTTTACAGGCTTCATTCCCAAGAGGCCTGGCCCATAAGCCGCCCAGATTAAGGACCCATGAGTGACAACCCATGACTCTGACTGCTACACGGGAGGAGACCTTGCAGTTTGGAGCTGCCCTGAACCCTCAGAGGGGGAGAAATCTGCATGCGCCCCTGAAGCCACCCCCCACCATCACCAGCCCACCTGGCCAAAACCTGAATTCGGCCATACTGATGGGCGCTGTCCTCAATGCAGCCCAGAGGGAGCCTGCCTCAGCACCAGCAGATCAGTCGTGCATTTCCCCTAGGCCTTAAGCCTCACCCTAGTTTGGGTTTTCGGGCTTCCATTCTGAGGGCCCTGACTCCAAAGTCCGCCAGATAAAGGACCCCTGAACAACATTCTAAGATTCTGCCGGTATCACTGTATGAAATAGTGTGTATTGAGCTGCACCAAATCCTCAGAAGGGGAGCAAACTTCATACCCCCATAAAGCCACCCCAACCATCAGTGACCCCTGGCCATAAAGCCAGATTCTGCCGCAGTGCTGGACAAATGCCCTCAAATCAGCCCTGAGGGGAGCCCACCTCAGTGCGAGCAGATCGGGCTTGTAATGCCCCTAGGCTCTAACCCTAACCCTACTTTGGGTTTTGAGGTCTCCATTCTGAGGGGCCTGGCTCCCAAGAGTCCCAGATAAAGGACCCCTGAGAAACACTCCAAAACTATCCACACACTAGGAACCCATGGTGTTTGGAGCTGCACCAAACCCTCAGAAGGGGAGAAACTGGCTGCCACCCTAAAGCCACCCCAACCATCAGCAACCCTCTGGCCATAAAGCCGGATTCTGATGCGCTGCTGGACGAATGCCCTCAACTCATCCCCAAGCGGAGCCCATCTCAGCACTTCCAGATCAGACCTTCCACGGCCCTAGGCTCTGACCCTAACCCTAGGTAGGGTGCACAGGCTTCTGTGCTGAGGGCTGTCTCCCAAGCATGCCAGACAGGGGATGCCTGAGACTCCCACCACCACTCCACCGGCCTCCTAGGATGAAATGGTGCCATTTGAAGCTGCACAAAAACCTCAGAGTGGGAGAAACGGGCATGCCCCCCAAGGCCACCCCCAGCATCTGCACGCGCCCTGGAACCAAAGCCAGACTCCAACCCTTCCACCTGACATCCGCCCTCAATTGGGGGTTAATTAGGATGAATCCTAATCCTAACCCTGTTTGGAATTTTAGGCTTCCATCTCAAGAGGCCAACATGGCGAGAAAGCCCTCTAGGAATCAGGCGCATGCGTGGTCCATGCCTCCTGCTACTCAGCCCCCTGGGATGCCGGCACCAGCGCTGGTGGATCGAGCCTGCCGTGCTCCTAGGCCCTGGCCCTAAGCCTTGGTTGGGTTTCATGCTTCCGTCCCCAGAGGCCTGTCCCTCGAGTCCTCCAGATTGGGGACCTCTGAACCACACCGCATGACCCTACCTGCCATGCTACGCCATGCAGAGCAGCAGCCTCAGACCTGGAGAAAGCTGCATGCCCACCCTGAGATCATTCCCCACATTGGGCACCACGCTGTGCTTCAAACTCGGAAGCTGACGCCCGGCAAGAATCCCTCCTTCAACTCTGTCCCTGGAAAGCTACGTTGTGCGTGGGTCATCGATGGAATTGCTTGGCGCCGGCCCACTTTTCTGGATGGCCATGACGCACACCTAGCAAGAAAGTGCTCTAGACTGCGGGTGCCAGCATGGCCCGAATCGCCACCCAACGCTGGGCAATTCTCACGAGCTTTCTGCTTTCTGCTCCAAATTGATAAAGATTCGGACAGAAAGCTCATGAGAATTGGCCAGAAAACAAGTGAACTCGCTTCCTGTGGCGTGGGTCCACGGGGCCGCCGACTGGGCCTAGCCTGGGGTACAGAGTGGTCAAGGATGGAACCCGGTGAGAAATCCCTCTATGAACCATGCGCAGGCGAGGCCAAGGACACCTACTACTCAGCCGCCTGGGATGCCCACCTTGGCGTTGGAATTTCGGGCCTGCCATACCCCTAGGCCCTGGCCCAAACCCTCAGTTGGGTTTTTAGGCTCCGTCGCTAGGGGTCTAGCCTCGAGACCTACAGAGTGGGAACCTCTGAGCCACATAGCAAGACTCCACTTGCCACTGAGGAGGAAATTGTGTCGCTCGGAGCTATGCAAAACCCTCAGAGCGGGAGAAACCTGTATGGCACCACCGCAGCCATCCCACACATTCTGCTCCCACCGGGACACAAACGCGGAGGCTGACACCCAGCCATACACCCTCCCTTAACTTGGGCCCCGGAAAGCTTCCCTGCGTGGGACACACACAAGGAAGCACTGTGGATCCGGCCCGTGTTCCAAAGATGGCCACAACACACACCTGGTGAGAAAGTGCTCTAGACCACAGCTGACAGCACGGCCCAAGTCACAGCCTACCACTGGCCAATTCTCATGGGCTTTCTGCCCGTATCGATTTGGGCAGAAAGCTCAAGAGAATGGACCGGAAAACCCCCGGCAAACTCACTTCCTGTGGCACATGTGTAAAGGGCTGCTGCCTGGGCCTGGCCTGAGGTCCCCGATTGTTCGAGGCCCGGACCCTGTGAGAAAGCCTGCTACGAGTGAGATGCATGTGAGGCCAATGCCTCCTGCTACTCAGGCCCCAGCAGTGCCCACCACGGCGCTGACAGATCGGGACTGCCATGCCCATAGACCCTGTCCCTAACCCTCGTTTGGGTTTTCAGGCTTCTGATCCCAGGAGCCTGACCCTCGAGTCCACACATGAACCATACCACATGACTCCGCCTGCCACCCAGGAGGAAACCATGCTACTGGAACTGCACAAAACCCTCAGAGCGGGATTAACCTGCACGACCCCCTGAGACCAACCCCCTCCTTTGATGCCCCACCATGCCTCAAACACATAGACTGACACCCATCCAGAACCCCTCCCTCAACTCTGCCCCTGGAAAGTTCCCCTGCGTGGGAGACCTAGGGGGAGCCATGAGGCACCGCCCGTGTTCCAGATGGCCGTGACACGCACCAAGCAAGAAAACTGCTCTAGACCACGGGTGCCGGTTCGACCTGAATCGCCACCCAACGCCAGCCAATTTTCACAAACTTTCTTCCCAAACGGATATCAATTTGGGCAAAAAGCTCCTGAGATTTAGCCGGAAAACCCCCGCTTCCTGGGGCACATGTCCACAGGGCCTTCACCTGGGCCTGGCCCTGGATCCTGAGAGGTAGCAGCCTGAACCCTATAAGAAAGCATCCTACAGGGACCCCTGGGTGGCTCAGTTGGTTGGACAACTGCCTTCAGCTTAGGTCATGATCTCGGAGTCCCGGGATCGAGTCCCGCATCGGGCTCCCAGCTCCACAGGGAGTCTGCTTCTCTCTCTGCCCTTCTCCTCACTCATGCTCTCTCTCCCTGTCTCTCTCTCAAATAAATAAATAAAATCTTAAAAAAAAAAAGGTAAAAAAAAAAAAAAAAAAAAAAAAAAAGCATCCTACAAATCAGGCACACATGAGGCCATCACCTCCTGGGACTCATCCCCCTGGGTTGCCTGCCCCAGCACAGGTGGATTCGGCCTGCCATGACCCTAGGCCATGGCCCCAACACTTGGTTGCGTTTTTAGTCTTCCTTCTCCAGGACCTGTCCCTCGAGCCCTCAAATTGGGGAACCCTGAAGCATACCCAATGAGTCCGACTGCTACCCAGGAGGAATCCGTGCCCTTTGGAACTGCAGAAAACCCTCAGGTTGGGAGAAACCTGTATGCCCCCCACCCCGAGCCATCGGCCACCTTCTGCATCCCACTAGGCCAAAAACTCCCAGGCTGACACCCAACTAGAACCCCTTCCTCAGCTCTTCCCCTGGAAAGCTCCCCTGCCCTGGGGCCCTCAGGGGAGCTGCGTGGGACCGGCCCGTGTTCCCAGATGCCCATGACACACACCGAGCAAGGAAGTGCTCTAGACCGCGAGCGACAGTGCAGCCCGAATCGCTGCCCAATGCCGGCCAATTTTCATGAGCGTTCTTCCCAGATTAATATTGATTTGGGAAGAAAGCTCATGAAAATTTGCTAGAAAACCCCTGGTGAGCTCGTTTCTGGCAGCGCATGTCTGAAGGGCCTCCACCTGGGCCTAGCTTGGGGTCCTGAGTGGTCACAGCCCCGAACCCTGGGAGAAAGCCCTCTACAAATTAGGCACACAAGAGGCCAAACCCTCCTGCTACACAGCCCCCCAGAGTGCCCACACTGGCAACGAGTACTCAGACCCAGGGATGTCTGTCCCTGCACTGGTGGGTCAGGCCCACCACGACCCTAGGCCATGGCCCTTACCCTTGGTTGGGATTTCAGTCTTCCTTCTCCAGGGGTATGTCCCTCGACCGCTCAAACTGGGGAAACCTGAAACACAGCCCATGACTCTACCTGCCACCCAGGAGGAAACCATCCCATTGGGAGCTGAGGAAAACCCTCAAAGCGGGAAAAACCTGTATACCCCCCTGAGGCTATCACCCACCTTCGGCACCACACCAGGACAAAATTTGAGGCGGATGCCCAGCCAGAACCCCTAGGCCATGGCCCTAACCCTCGGTGGGGTTTTCAGTCTTCCTTCTCCAGGGCTTGTCCCTCAAAGCCTAAAATTGGGGAACCCTGAAACACACCCTATGAGTCTGCCTGCCGCCCAGGAGGAAACCATGCCCTTTGGAACTGCAGAAAACCCTCGTAGCGGGAGAAACCTGCATGTCCCACCTAAGGCCATACCCCACATTCGGCGCAAACCCGGACTGAAAACCCCCAGGCTGAAGTCCAGCCAGAACCCCACCCTCAACACTGCCCCAGGAAAGTTCCATTAAGTGGGGGCCCTCGGGGGATCCATGTGGGCCCAGCTTGTGTTCCTGGATGGCCACGATATGCATGGAGCGAGAAAGCACTTTAGATCACAAGCACCAGCACAGCCTGATTTGCCGCCCAATGCAAGCTAATTCTCACGAGCTTTATTTATTTATTTATCAATATTCTTTCTTTATTTATTTATCAATATTGATTTGGGCAGAAAGCTCGAGAGAATTGGCTAGAAAACCCCCAGTGACCTCGCTTCTTGCAACACATGTCTTCAGGGCTGCCTCCTGGGCTTGTCCCAGGGTCCCAAGTGGTCGCGACAAGTACCCTGCGAGAATGCCCTCTATGAGCCAAGCACATGGGAGGCCACACCTCCTGCTACTCAGCTCCCTGATATGCCCACCCGGGTGCTGGCGGATCGGGCCTGCCATGACCCTAGGCCCTGGGCCCAAACCTTTGGTTGGGTTTTCAGGCTTCCATTCCCCAGGACTCTCCCTTGAATCCTCCAGATTGGGGACCCCTAGGACACACCATATGACTTGCATGCCACCCGGGAGGAAAGTTTTCTACTCTGAGCTGCACAAAACCCTCAGAGTGGGATAAACCTGCATGCCCCCGCTGAGGCCACCCCACACTGGGCGCCCCACTAGGCCGCAAACACAGAGGCTAACGCCCAGCCGAAACCCCTCCCTCAACTCTGCCTTCTGGAAAGCTTTCTTGTGTCGGCGCCCTCAGGGGAGCTGCGTGGGCCCAGCCCCTGTTCAGATGGCCGCGACGCACACCTAGCAAGAAAGTGCTAAATACGGTGTGCACCGGCATGGCCCAAATTGCCCCCCAATGCTGGCCAATTCTCACCAGTTTTCTGCCCAAATGGATATCGATTTGGGCAGAAAGCTCATGAGAATTGGCCAGAAAAACTCCCGGCAAACTCCCTCCCTGTGACACATGTATGCAGGGCTGCTGCCTTTACCTAAACTAAGGTGCCGAGTGGTCGCAGTCCAAACCCTGCGAGAGAGCCCTCTACGAGGCAGGTGCACACGAATTCAACACCTCTCACTACTCAGCCCCCTGGTGTAACTGCCTCATTGCCAGCAGATCTGTCCTGCCATGCCCCTAGGCCCTAACAGAAACCCTAGTTTCGTTTTTGAGGCTTCCATTCCAAGGGTCCTGTCCCCAAGCACCCTAGGTAAAGGAACTCTGAGTAACACCCCAGGACTCCACAGACAACGTGGTAGGAATTTGTATCTATTGGAGCTGTGCCAAACTCTCGGGGGGTGGGGGGGGGTGGCGGGGGGGACTGCATGCATGCATAAAGCTACACTGACCATTGGTGAACCCCTGGCCATAAAGCCAGATATTTGCGCCACCAGACATATGCCCCCAATTCATCCCTGAGGGCAGCACACCTCAGAGCTGGCAGATATGGTCTGCAATGACCCAAGGCCCTAACCCTAACTCTAGTTTGGTTTTGCAAGCTTCCATTCTGAGGAGCCTGACCCCTAAGCCCCCCCAGATTAAGGACCCAAGAGTGACACCCCAGGAATCTACCCTCCGCATGGATGGAAACCATGCCCTTTGGAGCTATGCTGAACCCTCAGAGGGGAGAAACCTCGATGTTCTCCTAAAGTCACTTCTATCATAGGCGCCACCCGCCCCAGTGACAAACCCTGATTCTACCAGAATGAATGTCCAGAGATGAATGTCACCAGATGAATGTCTTAAACTCACCCCCTGAGTGGAGCCTGCCTCAGCGTTCTCCTATCAGGGCTGCCATGTCCCTAAGCCCTAACCCTAACCCTAGATCGGATATGCAGGCCTCCATACCCAGAGGCCTGGCCCCCAAACCCGCCAGATTAGAGATGCCTGAGATTCACACTGGCATGCCCTCAGCCTCTTAGGGTGAATTAGTGCCATTTAGAGCTGCACAGAACCCTCAGAGCAAGGAAACATGCATGCCCCGTGAGGTGACCCCCAGAATCGGTGCCCCCGGACTCAAACCCAGAATCCAAACTGCCACCTGATGACCACCCTCAACTCAGCACACTGGGGAGCCCACCTCAGCACCAGTGGATTATGCCAGACATGTCCCTAGCCCCTTACCATAATGTTAGTTTGGGTTTTTAGGCTTCCATCCAAAGAGATCTGGCCCCCATGTCCCCCAGGTTAAGGACTACTGAGTAACACCACAGGACTCCACACATGATGTGGGAGGAAACCTTGTGTTTTGGAGCTGCACCAAACCCTCAGACGGGGAGAAAGCTGCAAGCCCCACTAACGCCACCCCGACCATGACCGTGACAGGACCCCATGGCCATAAAACCAGATTCGGCTGTGCTGCCAGATGCATGTCCTCATTCAGCCCTGAGGGGAGCCCGTATCAGCACCAGCACACTGGGCCTACCATGTCCTTAGGCCCTAGCGCTAAGCCTAGGTGGGGTATACAGGCTTTCATGCCCAGAGCCTATATCCCCCAAGGCCGCCAGATTGGGCACCTCTGAGACTCACGCTGGTATAGATGAAGGATGCCTCAGTGACACCCCAGGACTGCGCCCACCACACAGGAGGAAACCATGCCATTTGGAGCTCTGCAGAACCCTCAGGTTGAGAGAAACCTGCATGCAACCCTGAGAACACCCCCAGCTTCTGTGGCATCCCTGGACAAAAACTCGGAGTCTGACATGCCACCAGATACCCACCCTGAGGTCAGCCCACCAGGGAGCCCACCTCAGCACCAGCAGATTGAGCATGCCATGCCCCTAGGCCCTTACCATAACTCTAGTTTGTTTTCAGGCTTCCATCCCAAGAGGCCTGGCCCCCAGACTCCCCAGATTAAGGACCCCTCTGTGAAAACCCAAGAATCTGACTGCCATGTAGGGGGAAACCGTGCCCTTTGAAGTTCTGCAGTGCCCTCAGAGAGGAAGAAACCTGCACACCCTTCTAAAGCGACCCCACCATCAGCGGACCCCTGGCCATCAACCCTGATTCCGCTGCACTGCAGGTCGCATTCCCGCAACTCAACCCCAAGGGGAGCCCGCATCAGATCCGGCAGATCGGTCCTGCCATTCCCCAAGGCCATAACTCTAACCCTAAGTTGCATGTTCAGGCTTCCTTACACAGAGGCTTGGCCCTCAAGCCCTCCGGGTTGGGAACCTTGGAATCACAGCATAGGAGTCCACCTGCCCAAGCAGGAAACCAGTCCATTCGGAGCTGTGCAGAACCCTCAGAGCCAGAGAAACCCGTGTGTCCCCATGAGGAATACCCCATGTTCTACAGCCCCCTGGAGCCCCGATGCACTGCCTGGCCCCCATCTTCAATGCGGCTCCTCGGGGAACCCACCTCCAGAACAGTAGTTGCGGCCTGCCACGCCGCTAGCTTACCTCTCCTCAGGGACCCCTGTCACCTCACCTCTAGACAGACCTGGAACTCCCCTGCCTGCAGCAAAGCTCTGGGATCCCCTCTCCTTCTCGATGAACACCGGCCCAAGGCGTTCATGAGAAAGGGGGAAGGCGCCCTCCTGACTGCTGCACGCCTCCTAGCCACTTCTGCCCGAGTTCTCTCCACTCACCATTGTACCTGGGCAAACTGGAAGGAACATACCAATGGAGCGTGACATGCTCTGAGACCTAAATCTTTCCTGGCCGCTTTCTGGGGGCTCCTTATGCAAACAGAACCAAATGTATCCTACCACAGTGTATTTGAAAATGATCGACAGAACAAGAGAGCGAAAATCACTCCATGTTTACCTCACTCTTCATGAAGTAGAACATGGTCTTCTTTCCTTGTCTTCCATTCCAATTTCTTTCCAAGCTGTGTTCATTCCTTGGCTTCAGGGGTAAGATTTCATGATTTCTCCCCTGCATAGAACACCCAGTGCTCATCACTGCCATTGGAGACTATGCAGAACCCTAGGAATGGAACAACCCGCATGCCTCCCTGAAGATACCCACAACCTCAACGCCACCCTCCCCAGTCACAAACTCACAGCCTGACGTGCTTCCTGACCCCTGTGTTTGACTCAGCTCCCAGGATTCTCGCCTCAGCACTGGCAGATTGGTCCTGGATACGCCTAAGCCCTAACCCAAACCCTAGTTTGTGGTTTCAGGCTTCTGTGCCCAGAGAACTGGCCAATGAGCCCTCCAGATTGGGAACCCCTGAGCCACACCTAAGGACTCCGCCAGCCTTCTGGGAGGAAACCCTTCCATGTGGAGCTATCCAGAACCCTCGGACCATGAGAGACCCAGGTGCAGAGGGCCACCCTCACCTCAGACGGCCCACATGACAACAAATCCCAGAGCCTGACGTGCCGCTTGAACCCATTCTTGACTCAGCCCGACAGGGAACCTGCCTCAGCAGCGACAGGTTGGGTCTGTCGTGCCCCTAGGCCATAACCCTATGTTGGCTTTTCTGGCTTCCATCCACAGAGAACTGGCCCCCAAGCCCTCCAGATTGGGGACACCTGAGCCACACCCCAGGACTCTGGCTGCCACCCAGGAGGAAACCATATATCAGAGCTCAGAACCGTCTATCAAAACCCTCAGAACAGGAGAAACCTGCATGCCCCCATAATGCCACCCCAAACATCAGCGGCCCCCGACCATAAAGCCGGATTCTGCTGCAGTGCTGGACAGATGCCCTCCACTCAGCCCTGAGGGGAGCCCACCTCAGTGCTGGCAGATCGGGCCCATAATGCCCCTAGGCCCTAACTCTAACCCTAGTTTGGGTTTTCAGGCCTCCATTCGGAGGAGCCTGACTCCCAAGTCCCCTAGATACAGGACACCCGAGGGACACTGCAGGACTTTGCCAGCTATGCAGTAGGAAACCATACTGTTTGTGGCTGTGCTGAACCCTCAGATGGGGAGAAAATAGCTTTCCCCTAAAGCCACCCCAACCGTCAGCGGCCCGCTGACCATAAAGCCAGATTCTGCTGCGGTGCTGGACAGATGCGCTCCACTCAGCCCTGAGGGGAGCCTGCCTCAGTGCCAGGAGATCGGGCCTGTAATGCCCTAGACCCTAACCCTACCCCTAGTTGGTGTTTTCAGGCTTCCATTCCGAGGGGCCTGGCTCACAGGCCCACGGATAAAGGACCCCTGAATGGCACTCCAAGACTCTGCCAGCCACGGGGTAGGAAACCATGCTCTTTACACCTGTGCTGAACCCACAGAGGGGGAGAATCCTGCAAGCCCCCCCTAAGCCAACCCCATTGTCAGTGGTCCCCATCCACTGAGGCAGACTCTGCTGTGGCGCCAGACACATGCCCTCACTTCAGCCCTGAGGGGGGCCCACCTCAGCGCCAGCAGATCAGGCCAGCCGTGCCCCTAGGCCCTAATCCTAACCTACCTTGGGTTTTCTGGCATCCATACCCAGAGCGCTGCTCTAGAATCTCTCCATAGGGGGGACCCCTGAGACATTAAACAGGACGACTCCTGTCCCCTCAAAGGAAACCTTGCTATTTGGAACTGCACAAAACCACCAGAGGGGGAAAAGCATCCACGGCCCCATGAGGCCTCCCTCATATTCTGTGGCCCGATGGACACAAACTCAAACCTGACCGACCTCCTGACACTCGTCCTAACTGCAGATCCAGGGGACTCACCTCAGCGTCTGCACATCAGGCTTGCCATGCCTAGGCCCTAACGTTCAACCTTGGTGAGGGTTTCAGACTTCTGCCCCCAGAGTCCTGGCCCACCAGCCCTCCAGACTGGGGACTCTTGAGCCACATCACAGAACTTGACCAGCCCTTCAGGAGGAAACTGTGAGCTAGAGAGCTGCCCAAAACTCCCAGATTAGGAGAAACCCACACGACTCCCGAAGGACACCCCCGTTTCCTGAGGCCATCCCTGGACGGTGATCCACATTCTGACACTCAGCTTGAGCCCTCAACTCCACTCACCCTCCCAGGTAGCTGGCCCCAGAGCCAGCAGATCAGACATGCCATACCCCTAGGCCCTGATCCTAACCCTAGCACTGATTTTCAGACATCTATCCATAGAGGCCTGATCTCGAATCCCTCCATAGGGTGGACCCCTGAGCCACAAAACAGAATTCCTCCTGCCCCTCGAGAAGAAGACCTTGCTATGTAGAGCTCTGAAAAACCTCAGAATAGGAGAACCTTCATGACCCCTGAGGACTCCCCCACTTTCAGAGGTCACCCTGCACACAACCCCCATTGTGACCCTCAGCCTAAACCTGTTTTCAACTCAGCCTCCTGGGAAGCTCGCCCCAGAGTCAGAAGATCGGCCTTTGGTGCCCCTGGAACCTATTCCTTACCCTAGGTAGGGTTTTCTGGCATCCATACCCAAAGCCCTGCTCTTGAATTCCTCCATAGGGAGGACCCCTGAACCATAAAGTAGGACTCCTCCCAACCCCCAGAATGAAATCTTGCTATGTGGAGCTGCACAAATCCCCCAGAGTGGGAGGCCTCCCCCATGAGGCCTGCCCCACATTCAGCAAACCTAATGGACAAGAATTATAGCCTGAGCGACCGCCTGACACTCACCCTAACTTCAGATCCTGGGGAGCTCATCTCAGAGTCTTCAGAATAAGTCTGTCAGCCCCTAGGCCCTCAACCTAACCCTAGCTTGGGTTTCAGACTTCTGTCTCCACAGTCCTGGCCCACAAGCCCTCCAGATTGGGGCTCTGAAGCCACACCACAGAACTATGCCTGCCCTCCAGAAAGAAACCATGCCCTTTGGAGCTGTACAAAACATCCAGATTACGGGAAACCTGGAAACGTCCCGATGCCACCCCCATTTAAGGAGGCCATCCCTGGACAGGGATGCACATTCTGGTGCTCAGCTTGAGCCCTGATCTCCAGCAGGCCCCAGAGCGAGCAGATCTGACCTACCAGGCCACTGGGCCCTAAACCTAACACTTATTTGGGATTTCAGGCATCCAAATCCAGAGCCCTGCTCTCAACTCCCTCCACATAGGGGACCCCTGAGCCATAAAACAAGACCCCTCCTGTCCCCCAGAAGGAGCACTTGCTATTTGCAGCTGTGCAAAACCCTCAGAGTGGGAGAAACCTCCATGGCCAAGGAGGCCACCCTCACATTCTGCAGCCCTCATAGAAACAAATTTCAGCCTGAGCGACTGCTTGACACTTGCCCTGTTTGAGCTCCTGGGAACTGACCTCAGCTTCTGCAGATCGAGCCCACAATGCCCTAGGCCCTAACCCTAACCCTAGCTTGGGTTCTCAGCCTTCCATCCCCAAAAGCCCTCTAGATTGGGATCTCTGGAGCCACACCACAGGACTCTGCATGGCCTCCAGAAGGAAACTGTGCCCTATGGAACTGCACAAAATCCCCAGTTTAGGAAAAACCTGCATGGCTCCCGGTCCCACCCCCATTGAAGGAGGCCATCCCTGGACAGGGATACACATTCTGACACTCACCTTGAACCCCAACCTCCAGTCAACCACCCAGGTAGCTGGCCCCAGAGCCAGCAGATCGGACCTGCCATGACCCTAGGTCCTAATCCTAACTGTAGCTTGGGTTTTCAGGCAACTGTCCCTGGAGGCTTGGTCTCAAATCCCTCCATATGGGTGATGTCTGAGTGACACAAAGAACGAGTCCACCTCCAGAAGGAACCGTTGCTATTTGGAACTGTGTCAAACCCTCAAAGTAGGAGAAACCTGCATGGTCCCTGAGGCCACCCCCATTTTCAAGGGCTGCCTTGGACGCAAACCCATCTTGTAACCCTCAGCATAAAATCCATTTTCAACTCAGCCCCCAGGGTAACTCACCCCAGAGACAGCAGATTGGGACTGCCATGCACCTAGGCCCTGATCTTTACCCTAAGTTGTGTTTTCCAGCATCCATACCTAGATACCTCCTCTCAAATCCCTCCGTATGGGTGACCCCAGAGCCATAAAACAGGACTCCTTGTGTCTCCCAGAAGGAAAGCTTGCTATTTGGAGCTGAGCAAAACCCCCAGAGCAGGAGAAATACCCATGGCCCCATAAGGCCAGCAACATATTCAGCGGCCCTCATGGACACAAACTCTGGTCTGAGTGACCAACTGACCCTTGCCATAAGTAGAAGTCTCGTGGAACTTGTTCAGCATCTGCAGATCAGGCTTGCCATCTCCTAGGCCATAACCCTAACCCTAGCTTGGGTTTTCAGGCTTCCATTCCCAGAGTCCTAGACTACAAGACCTCCAGGTTGGGACTCTGTTGCCACACCACAGGACTCTTCCTGCCCTCCAGAAGGAAAGTGTGCCCTACAGAGCTGAATAAGCCCTTAATTTAGGAGAAACTGCACTGCCCTCGATGCCACCATGCTTTTGTAGGCCACCCTTAACTTACTGAAGTCTGTCACACAGCCTGAGCTCTGACCTCCAGCCAGCCATCCACGTAGCTAGCCCCAGAGCCAGCAGATAGGACCTGCAATGCCCCTAGGTCTTAATCCTGAACCTAGGTTGGGTATTCAAGCATCCATACCCAAAGCCCTCCTCTTAAATCCCTCCATATGGGGGACACCTAAAGCGTAAAACAGGACTCCTCCTGTACACCACAAGGAATCCTTCCTTTTTGCAGCTGAGCATGAACATCAGAGCAGAAAAAACCTCCATGGCCCCATGAGGTCACCCCCACATTCGGCAGACCTCATAGACACAAACTCCAGCCTGAGCGGCCACCTGACACTTGCCCTACATCAGATTCCGGGGAGCTTGCCTCGGCATCTGCAGATCAGGCCGGCCATGCCCTAGGCCCTAACTCAAACCCTAGCTTGGGTTTTCAGACTTCCGTCTCCAAAGTCCTGGCCCACAAGCCCTTAAGAATGGAGATTCTGGAGCCACACCACAAGACTCTGCCTTCCCTCCAGAAGGAAACTGTGTGCTATGGAGCTGCAAAAAAAAAAAAAAAAAAAAAAACCCAGATTAGGAGAAACCTGCATGGCCCCTGAGGTAGCCCCCAAGTTCGGAGATCACATGGACACAAACCCATATTGTGACCCTGAGCCTGAGCCCCATTTTCAACTCAGCTCCCTGGGTAGCTTGCCACAGAGCCATCAGATCGGGCCTGCCATGCCTCCAGGCCCTAATCCTCACCCTAAATTGGCTTTCAGGCATCCATACCTATAGGCCTGGTCTCCAGTCTTTCCATATGGGGAACCCCTGAGCCATAAAATGAGACTTCTCCTGCCCCACAGAAGGATATCTTGTTATTTGTCCCTGCACAAAATCCCTAGAGTGGGAGAAACATCTATGGCCCCATGAGCCCAGCCCCACATTCAACGACCCTCATGGATACTAACTCCAGCCTGATCGACCGCCTGACATGCGCTCTGTCTTCAGATCCCAGGGAGCTCGCCTCGGAGTCTGCAGATCAGACCTGCCATGTCCTAGGCCCTAACCCTAACCCTACCTTGCATTTTCCAACTTCCGTCCCCAGAGTCCTTGACCACAGATCCTCCAGATTGGAGACTCCAGAGCCACAACACAGAACTCTGCCTGCCCTCCCGAGGAAACTGTGCCCTATGGAGCTGCACAGGTGCACAGATTAGGAGAAACCTGCATGGCTTCCGAGGCCACCCCAATTTATGGAACCCAGCATTAGACCTAATACTCATTCTGGCACAGCCCCAACCGACAGTCATCCACCCAGGTAGCTGGCCCCAGAGCCAGCAGATTGGACCTGGCATGTCCCTCGGCCCTAATCCTAATCCTAGTTTGGGTGTTCGGATGTCTGTCCCCAGAGGCCTGGTCTAGAATCCCTCCATGTGGGGGACCTCTGAGCCACAAAACACAACTCGTCCTGCCCCCCAGAATGAAACCTTGCTATTTGGAGCTGTATAAAACACCCAGAGTAGGAAAAATCTGTATGACCCCTGAGGGCACACCCACTTCAGAGTCTGACCTGGACACAAACCCGTACTGTTACCCTCTGCCTGAGCCCCCTTTTCTTTTTTTTTTTTTTTTTTTTTTTTTAAGATACATTTTTTTTTTTAAGATCTTGTTTATTTATTTGACAGAGAGAGATCACAAGTAGGCAGAGAGTCAGGCAGAGAGAGAAGGAAGCAGGCTCTCCGTGGAACAGAGAGCCCAATGCGGGGCTCGATCCCAGGACCCTGGGATCATGACCTGAGCTGAAGTCAGAGGCTTTAACCCACTGAGCCACCCAGGTGCCTCTGAGCCCCCTTTTCAACTCAGTCCCCTGGGGAGTTCCCCCAGAGCTTGCAGATCAGGTTTGCATGCCCCTAGGCCCTAATCTTAACCCAAGTTTTGGTTTTCAGGCATCCATACCCAGAGCCCTACTCTTGAATCCCTCCATATGGAGGACCCCTGAGCCATAAAATAGGAGTCCTCCTGACCCCCAGAATGAAACCTTGCTATTTCGACCTGTGCAAAAGCCCTACAGTGGGGGGGAAAAAAACTCCGCATCCCCATGAGGCGACCCCAACATTCAGCGACCCCCATGGACATAAACTACAGCCTGAGTGACCGCATGACACTCCCTCCTAACTTGAGGTACTGGGGAGATCGCCTCAAAATCTATACGTTGGGCCTGCCATGCCCTAGGTCCTAACCCTAACCCTAGCTTGGGTTTTCAGACTTTCATCCCCAGTGTCCTGTCCCATAAGCCCTCCAGATTGGGGACTCCCGTGCCACACCACAAGACTCTGCCTGCCCTCCAGAAGGAAACCATGCCCTAAGGATCTTTACAGGACCCCCAGATTAGGAGAAAACTGCACAGCCTCTGAGGGCACCCTCACTTCCATGGACCCACTCTGGAAACTAATAAATATACTGAAACTCAGCCTGAGCTTTGACCTCAATCAGCCACCCATGTAGCAGCCCCAGAACTGGAAGATTGGGCCTGCTATGCCCCTAGGCCCTAACCCTAACCCTACCTTGGGTTTTCAGGCATCTAGAGGACTAGTCTCGAATTCCTTCATAGATGGGAGCCCTGAGCCAGAAAACAGAAAACTCCTCTTGCCCCCCAGTAAGAAACCTTGCTATTTGGAGCTAAATAAAACCATCAGAGTAGGAGAAACATGTATGGACCCTGAGGCCACCCCCACATTCAGAGTCTACGTGGACACAAACCCACATTGTGACTCTCAGCGTGAGCCCTGTTTTCAACTCAGCCCACTGGGTAGCTTGCCCCAGGGACTATAGATTGGGCCTGCTATGCCCCTAGGCCCTAATCCTAAACCTAGGAGAGGTTTTCAGGCATCCATACCCAGAGGCCTCGTCTTGAATCCTTCCATATAGGAGATCCCTGAGCCATTAAATGGGACTCTTCCTGTCCCCAGAATGAAACCTTGCTATTTGGAGCTGCACAAAGCCACCAGAGCTAGAGAAAACTTCATGGCCCCAGGAGACCACTCGCATATTCAGTGGCCCTAATAGACACAAGTTTCTGTCTGAGTGACCGCTTGACACTCGCCCTAACTTCAGTTCCCAGGGAGCTCATCTCAGCATCTGCAGATCAGGCCTGCCTTTCTCTAGACCCTAACCCTAACCCAACCTCGGGTTTTCTGAATCCTATCCCTAGTATCCTGGCCCACAAGCCCTCCAGACTGTGGACTCTGGAGTCACACGACTGGACTCTTCCTGCCCTCCACAAGGAAACCATGCCCTATGGAGCTGCACAAAACCCCCAGATTAGGAGAAACGACCCCAGAGGCCACCCCACAAATATAGGGCTCCCTGGACACTAATGATCAGGTGGACACTCAGCTTCAGCCCTGGCCATCAAAAGAAACCCTTGGGTAGCTGGCCCCAGAGCCCATATATCTGACCTACTAGGCCTCTAGGCCCTAATGCTAACCTAGCATGGGTTAGCAGGCATCTGTCTCCAGAGGCCTGGTCTCAAATGCCTCCATATGGAGGGAGCCCCAAGCCACAGATCAGAACTCCTGTGCCCCAGAAGGAAATCTTGCTATTTGGAGCTGAGAAGTAAGAGTAAGAGAAACATGCACGACTCCTAAGGCCACCCCCACATTCAGAGGCTACCCTGGACACAAACCCACACTTTGACCCTCAACCTGAGCCCTTTTTTTCAACTCAGCCCCTTGGGTAGCTCTCTCCAGAGACAGCAGATCAGGCATGCCAATCCTGTAGGCCCTAATACAAACCCTATATCAGGTTTTCAAGCATCCAGACCCATAGGCCCGGCCTTGAATCCCCCCATACTGGGGACCCCTGAGCCATAAAACAAGACTCCTCCTGTGCCCCGGAAAAAAACGTTGCTATTTGGAGCTGTGCAAAAACCCCAGAGAGCTAGAAACCTCCATGCCCCTTGAGACTACCCCAAAAATCACTGGCTATCATGGACACAAACTCAAGACTGAGTGAGCGCCTGAAACCTTGCCCTACCTTGGGATCCCAGGGAGCTTGCCTCAGCATTGGCAGATCAGGGATGCCATGCCCTAGGCCCTAACCCCCACCCTAGCTTGGGTTTTCAGACTTCCTTCCCCAGATTCCTGGCCCACAAGCCCCCCAGACTGTGGTGTGGTTCTGGAGAACCACACCACAGGGCTCTCTGCCTGCCTTCCCGAGGAAACCATGCCCTGTGGAGCTGCACAAAACCCGCAGACTAGGAGAAACCTGCAGTCTCCCAAGGCCAACCCAATTTCAGAGGCTTGTCCGGGACACTAATATGCATTCTGACCCTCAGCCCACTGGGTACCTCGTCCCAGAGCCACCAGAGTGGGACTGTCATGCCCTACACCCTAATTATAGGCCTAACTTGGGTTTTCAGACTTCAATGCACAGAATCCTGGCCCAAAAGCCCTCCAGACTGGGAACTCGAGCCACACCACAGGACTCTGCCACCCCTTCAGAAGGAAACCGTGCCCTATGAAGCACACAAAAGCCCTGGAATAGAAGAAACCTGCATGGCCCCCAATGCCACCCCGTTTCAGACTTCCACCCTGGACACTAATGCCCATCAGACACTTGGCCTGAGACCTGCCCTCCACTCAGCAAACCCTGGTACCATTCCCCACAGCCACCAGATATGGCCTGCAAACTAGGCCCCAATTCTGAACCTAGCTTGGGTTTTCAGACATCTATCCCCAGAGACCTGGGCTCATCTCCCTCCATAAGAAGGACCCCTGAGCCACAAAACAGAACTGCTCCAACTCCCCAAGAAGGAAACCTTGCCATTTGGGGCTGTGTAAAACCTTCAGTGTAGGAGAAACCTGAATGGTCCATGCATCCACCACCACTTTCAGAGGCCGTCCTGCGCACAAACCCACGTTGTGACCCTCAGCTGACCCTGTTCTCAATGCAGCCCCATGGGTACCTTGCCCCAGAGCCATCAGGTCAGGCCTGCCATACCCCTAAGCCCTAATCCTAGCCCTAAACTGGGTTTTAAGGCATTCATACCCAGAGGCCTGGTCTTGAATCCCTCTTGAATCACTCCTATGGGGGACTCCTGAGGCACAAACAGAACTCCTGTCCCCCAGAATGAAACCTTGCCATGTGGAGCTGTGCATAACCACCAGAGTGAGAGAAACCTTCACAGAACCTGGAGGCCACTGCCACATTCGGTGGTTCCCATGGACACAATCTCCAGCCTGAACCATAGCCTGACACCTATCCTAACTTCAGATCCCAGGGAACTTGCATCATCGTCTGCAAGTTGGGCCTGCTGTGCCCTAGGCTTCTGTCCCCAGAGTCCTGGCCCACAAGCCCTGGAGATTGGGAACTGTGGAGCAACACCACAGGACTCTGCCTGCCTTCCAGAAGGCAGCGCTATAAGGAGCTGCACAAAAACCCCAAATTAGGAGAAACCTGCATGGCCCCCGAGACCACCACCACTTTCAGAGGCCCGCCCTGGACACTAATGAGCATTCTGACCCTCAGCATGAGCCCAGCCCTCAACTCAGCCTCCCCAGGTAGCTCATCGGGGGGCCAGCAGATTTCGCCAGCCATACACCAAGGCCCTAATCCTAACCCTAGCTTGGGTTTTCAGACTTCTGTCCCATGATTCCTGGCCCACAAGCCCTCCATATTGGGGACTCCAGAACCACACCACAGAACTCTGCCTGCCCTCCAGAAGGAAACCATGTCCTATGGAGTTGCATAAAACCCCAGAGTAGGTGACACCTGCATGGCCCCCAAAGCCATCCCCACTTTCAGAGGCCAGCCCTGGACCTGCATATTCTGACACTCAGCCTGAGCACCACCCTCCACTCAGCCACTGAGGTACCTTGTCCCACAACCGGCAGAGCTGGACTGCCATGCCCCTAGGCCCTAATTCTAACCCTAGCTTGGGTTCTCAGGCATCCGTGATCAGAGGCCTGGTCTCAAATCCCTCCATATGGGAACCCCTGAGCTACAAAACAAGATTTTTCCTGTCTCCCAGAATGAAATCTTGCTATTTTGGCTTACACAAAACCTCTAGACCGGAGAAACTTCCATGGCCCCCTGAGGCCACCCCACATTCGGTGGCCATCATGGACACAAACTCCAGCCTGAGGTACAGCCTGACACCTGACCTAACTTCAGATCCAAGGGAGCTCATCTCAGTGTCTGCAGATCAGGCCTACCATACCCTAGTCCTATCCCTGTCCCTAGCTTGACTTTTCACACTTCCGTCCCAGGACTCCCAACCCACAAGCTCTCCTGATGGGGGACTTCAGAGCTACACCACAGGACTCTGCCTGCCCTCCAGAAGGAAAACGTATCCTATGAAACTGCACACCCCCCATATTAGGAGAAACCTGCAAGGCCCCCAAAGCCACCTCATTGTTATAGGTTACCCTGGACACTGATGCACAGTCTGACGCTCATCCTGAGCCCCGCCCATCAAATCATCCCCTTGGGTAGCTCGCCCAAGAGCCACCAACTCAGGCCTGCTATGTCCCTAGGATGTATTCCTAATTCTACCTTGGGTTTTCCAGCATCTGTCCCCAGAGACCTGGTCTCAAATCCTCCATATGGGGGTCCCCTGAGCCACAAAACAGAAATCATGCCGACCCCCAGAAGGTAACCTTGTTATTTAGAGCTCTGTAAAACCCTCAGAGTAGGAGAAACCTGCAGGGTCCCAGAGTGGCTTCCCCACTTTCGGAGGTCCTCCATGGATACAAACTCGAGCCTGAGACATAGCCTGACAGCCGCCATAAACTCAGACCCCAGGGAGCTCGAATCAGCATCTGCAGATCTGGCCTGCCATGCTGTAGGCCCAAACCACAGACCTCTGTTCCCAGAGTTTTGGACCCAAAGTTCTCCATATTGGGGACCCCAGGGCCACACAGTTTACACGGGGCACCGCATTCTTCCAATACTCCATCCTCAGAAAAAAACCGGGGACTGTCCTTGTCAGTCCTGCGTGCAGCTCACAGTGAGTCCTGCGAAAGCTGCACACCTTCTTGAGAAAACTCAGCCTCCCAACCGTCTCCTAGCAGATGGAGGCCGCGCTCTCCCTGACCGCTGCACCAGCTAGAGAAGACTTGGAACAAGTCTTGCCATACTCCATGCAAATGCATGTTCTTCATCTACAAAATGACGGAGGGTGAAACACCACGGATTCCCCACACCTTCTTGAACCTCGGTAAGTCGAAGATACAGTCTGGCCAGAGCTATTATCCCCAACCCCCTACACACACATACCCTTCCCTTGTGCGCTCCAGACCCATTTCCAACTGCTTTACTCATTCTTGGCCATGGTCTCTGCAGAGAAGTACAGTAGCACTGAGGTGCTGGGACTGAGGTTCTGGGTGCTAAGCCACCACCTTGGACCCAGTTACTATCAGAAATTAATATTTGTTTTATTAACAGTTGCATCCCAGAAGTTCTTGCCATCATGGCCAGTACAAAAGTCATTACAACAGAGGTCTTAACAACGTGTGCCAATCTCCATGGCTCCACCCCTGGTCCTGGGGATTGGCTCATCCATGGGCATGGGACCTGGTTCCATCCAAAGGGCCAAGCATGGTCTGGACAAACCAGGCCAGGGGCTTTTCCATTGTGACTGCAGAAGTGGTCTAAGCCAGGCCCGTGCCAGTGCCAGAGAGGCCCAGAAAGGCATGTGTTCCGTAACATTGCTGAGGGCTGGATCAGACTCATTCTGAGGCCGACATATGCTGGATCCTCTACTAAGTCAGGAGAACCCTAAATGTGCTCATGGTCTTGGCCTGAATAAGATGACCATATGTGTGGTATATAACCTTCAAGATATATCCACCCAGCAATGGGAACTTACTCAAAGAATACCTACGTGGAATTCAACCACAGACAAACGTGTTGAGGGAAGCCCAAAGCCCAAAAAAGTGGGGAGCGGAGATTCGTGAAAGCTTAATTGTTGGCCAATCGCACTATCATCTTTTGGTTTTCCTTTCAAGTGGAGGGGCCGGGGTCAGGCAGGATAGATCCCAGTGCACTCCCACCCAACCACTGGAAAAGTGCACTCCCACCCAGGCACTGGAAAAGTGTACTCCCACTCTGCCATGGGAAAAGAAGAGCCCTCTCCCCCATCATCCATCATAGTGCAAATCTGGGGTGTGAGAAATGACCACCCATGGGCCAAAGGAACCTCCCCCTGTATTCTCTCAATCAAGTGTGGCTGGAACATGAGTTATCGATGGTCTGTGGTTGCTTTCAAGCCACAGTGCAAGAGTGGAGTCATTGTGAGAGACACCACATGGACTGCAACACCTAACAGAACATTTTTACAGAAGACTTTATACAAAAGTTTGTGCCTATCCCTGGTCCCTAATATCCTAGGATCGTGTCCTTCTTTGAGTAGAATGTAGCGCCTTCTGGGTCAAATCTAATTGCTTCACCCCCAAAGGTATGGACTACCATCCCTTTAGCCAGAACAGCATCTCCATGCTCCTCTTTTTACACCTGGAATGTCATGTCTACAGGTCTCCAGCCCAACAGGAATTCACTGTTGTTTCCATGGTTGTGATGTTCAGAAACGCAAGTATAAGTGTGAACTTGTGTGGATGAGCATGTGTTTCCTCTCTGGTAGCCACAGTGTGCAAGAAGAATACAATACAGCAGCATGCTTTCTGTCCCCCGGAATGGCCTTCCATGTGGTTCCATATTGATCTCGGAAGGAAGCCACCTTCACAGAACAAACTTCATCTCAGAGGATTCCCAAATCCCTTGTCCTGGACACTAGATCCCTCCGAGGCTGGGGGCACACAGAGGAACAGTGACTCCCTCTGCCCATCCAGATTTTGAAGGACACCTGCTGTTCCAGGACAAAAGATCCTGAAGCCATTCATGGGCCTGCCATCCAGCCAGGCATCTGGGAGACAGATCTACTCCAAGCAGGAAGGACAGACCGAGAGACAAAAACTGACAACCTTGTGTGACACGTGCCATGACAGAGGACACTCAGGAGGACTGGGGGTGTGCAGGGTTGGCCAGAACGGGGGGCAGGGGGACCGGGAGTGCTCCAAGAGGACATGGTAGCTGTGCCCTTGTGTGGCTACACGTGTCAGTGTGACTAGGCATTGGCCAGACCGGAAATGAGAGCACAGGTGAGGGGCAGTATCCCTAAACTGTCTTCTGCAAGGCAAAATTTCGGGAATTAGATTTCTTTCAGTACAACTTCATGTCACATGCATCTGGGAGACCCTAAAGCTGGTTGCGTAGAAAGTGAAGTATGTACTTGGCTGTGGCTTTCAAGCCTGAGGTGTGGGGGCAGAGCACACTGGCTATTTCATACTCTGCTTTCAGAATAGGATGACTTTTCCCACCTTCAGCTCTGACACGAGCACAGGGAACAAAGGCAACACAGATCTATACTTCAAAATGTTAACAGAAATCTGAAAACCCAAGTTCTCCCAGGGGCTAAAGCTTCAGGACCAGCATGATGGGCAGGGGAGGCAGAGAGCAAGGAGCCAAAAGAATACACATCTTGTGCATGTGAGCTGGCCCACTTCCCTACCTGTCGGAAGCAAGCCTGCCTGCCCAGAGGGAGTCCCACCTGCACCCGGTCCATCTGTCTGCTGCCCTTGTGCAGAGCAGAGGATGGGCTGAGCTGGGTGTAGGTGTTGTGGGTAGATGATCAGCTGGTCAAGATGCTACCTGCTGAGGACCTGTATAGCACCAGCTCCTGGTCCTCAGCTAAGATGAAACAATATTTATGTTTAGTGACCTATTTCCGGGGACAAGGAATGTCCTCAGTACTTTGGTGACTCTATCCTCTCCCACTGTATTTTTTAAAAACCTCTTAGGCAGCTAAGATTGACCCACAGAAATCTGTCCACACTTAATGTATGCAACTTGACCCTGATCCTAACCCTCATCTCTAGTGAAGATATACTCACTTTCAAATATTGCTCCCAAATTAGAGGATGGTTCTTAGGAGCGAAGGAATTCAGGGACCAACCCTCTTCTGTCTTCTCCCTGGAAGCTGGTACATTCGGCCGCGTGCTATCTGGAGAGTGGCCACACGGGGGCAACAGGGAGTCAACAGTGCCCCAAACCCCACTGCAAAGCCCATGCTGCCTTCATCCTGTCAAACCTTGTTCATTCAATGTTTACAGATCATGGCAGAGATTAAGAAAAGTGTGACTAGGCTGAAGTTTTTAAAACCAAACGAATTCTTTCAACCTGTTCAGAATAGAAGATGTTTTCTAACATCTCAAGAGTTGGTAAGCAGAGGACGGCCCACGGACCTGGGAAAAGGCTATTACTGTTGAATCTCTTCAGGTCTTCCTAGAAAACAAGCATGACTTCTACTCCACTTCGTTGCAGGAAAAATGGGCGTCCGCTCACAGCACTGAATCCACACAAAAGAGTGCAGCTCAAAGGAAAATAAAGGACAATCAACAGCCTCCAAAAGCGGTGAAAGAGCCACATCCAGGAACCAAGAAGACAGACCAGGAAGGCTCTACGCAGGCCAATTTGCATTTCTGTAGATCCTCTGGAGCTAGACCGCCCCCAGTGCCCCTGGGGGTTGTGGGGCAGGCCCAGCACACACCCTGATGCTGCGCTGTTGAAACTCATGACAAGCCTCCTGGTACCTTCCTCCACAAGACACCCCCTACCCCAGGACGACCCCAGTCTGCTTCTTGGAACTCCCATTCCCCTTTCTGACCCCATCGTTCACTTTTCCCATCACGGCCATAATACAGAGTATGTTGAATTACTTTCTATTCTGTCATTTAAATCTTTCTTTGTCACGGTTGCTCTAAAACTAACCCTAGCATCATCTACTCTGATGCAGAATCACTTGTTACTTTGCATGACTGAACTGTGGACTCCCAGCGCCCTCACAGTGTCATGGGGCTAGTGTCCAGGGCGAGGTCCTCACTAAGCCGACACAGGCACTGCTATTTGGGGGCAAGTAAGGCAGCACAGCCAAAACCTGG
This sequence comes from Mustela putorius furo, assembly GCF_011764305.1. Lineage (NCBI taxonomy): Eukaryota > Metazoa > Chordata > Mammalia > Carnivora > Mustelidae > Mustela > Mustela putorius. The sequence goes on along the minus strand of NW_025421304.1, from coordinate 44,399,714 downwards.
GTTTGGGATCAGAATGTCTCATGGCCTCTCAGCCACTTTGGATGGCATGGGGGCATGCCCTGAAGACATTTGTTAGTCCAGTGTCACCCTGAGGAATTTCCATGGAGTAGCCATTGTGTCAAAAGGGGGAACGTGGGCACCTGGGTGGCTCAGTGGGTTAAACCTCTGCCTTCAGCTCAGGTCATGATCCTGATGAGGGAGCAGGAGGCTGGCTGACGACAGAGCAAAAGCTGGCGCCTTGCACCCCCCCCCCTTCATCCGCTCCCCTCCATAGGTGTAGCATTCCTCAGGCACCCCTGACTGCCATAAAATGATAAATAGTTAACTTGCTGAGATCACAATCCTGCAAGACAGGAGTCTCCCTTGGTTTGCAAATGTTCTTGAGATTACAACAAAGAAGTTACCTTATCAATAGCCCAATTTCCAAAGACACAGAACTCAGTTCCTCAAGCCCTAATGTCACCCTCCCCTCCATAAAAAACTGAAGGAGGTGGAGGTAGAAGGAAAAGTAAATAAAGTTAAATTTCTTCTAAACCTAAATCTCATTAACAAGGATGCTTGATAGCAGGAATGTAACATTCCACCAGACTTCCAATTGTCTTTACTTGATAGCAACTAAGCCTTCAATATCCTGATACTATTCTTTGCCCCAATAGCCCTTCTGAACACCCCTTTGTCCTCACCTACCCAACTCCTGTGTATATAACCAACCACTCCTAACAACCCGGGGCGGCCGCATCTCTGCCTGCCCATGGGTCCTGTCCCCGTGCTTTAATAAACCACCATTTTGCACCAAAGATGTCTTAAGAATTCTTTCTTTAGTCGTCGGCTCCGAACCTCCTCACCCCACCGAACCTGACTTAGGTTCTGGGACTTCATCAATCCCAGGGTCCTGGGATCAAGCCCCGCATCAGGCTCTTTGCTCAGCGGGGAGCCTGCTTCCCCCTCTCTCTCTGCCTGCCTTTCTGCCTACTTGTGATTTCTGTCTGTCAAATAAATAAATAAAAAGGGGGAACTCAATAGAAGCAGGGATGATGGGAGTCGGAACTCTTGAGATAGAATCCACCTTGGAGACTGCCCATAACTTCCTAGGAATTCATTCCATCATTTCGCATGAATCAATTCATCTAAAAACATTTCCTCATTTTAGAAATGATAATCCTCAGGATGCCTAGGAGGCTCAGTTGGTTAAATGGCTGCCTTCGGCTTAGGTCATGATCCCAGCACCAGGCATCAAGTCCCACATTGGGCTCCTTGTCCGGCAGGGAGTCTGCTCCTCCCTCTGCCTCTGCCTGCCTTTCTGTCTGCCTGCGCTTTCTCTGTCTTGTTCTCTGTAAATTAAATCTTAAAAAAAAAAAAATGATGATGATCCTCAAACTCCAATAAAATGACTCTCCTAGGTCGTATTGGAAATCAGCGTAAGAGCCTGACTGAGCCTAGAGATGGCCTCCAGCAGAGCCCCAGAGCGGCTTCAGCTAGAGCTGCAATCAGCCATTGATCTTTTCTGGACTCCCTGACTCTCATGGGACTCTTCACAAGGCCTATTCTGAGAACAAGGGTCATGTCAGGGCCACAGAAATCTCTGACACTGGTTCTAATGATACTCTGTGATGTCAATGGAGTCCCAAGCCATAGGCCATCTCTGAGTTTGTCTGCAAAGATACGGTTGGTGGGAAATCCACATGCTGACAGAGGGTGGAGGAAAATGGAAAAGCTAGGGAAAGAAGGGCTGCCCACGTCCCATCTGGCCCCACATGATATGTGGTGTTCAGCAGTCTAAGCCCCCCAAATGCCCCCCAGCGGCTTCACAGAACTCACCCCTATGTTTTGAAGCTGAGCTTCATACATGGGTCATGAGCATCCCGGCCAGCTCGGGGAAGCATGACACAGGACATAATGAAGCCACCGCCTGCACAGATGTATAGTCATGGAGCAGTAGCTTTCTCCAAATACATTCTGATATGGTAAAAAAAAAAAAAAAAAAAAAAAAAAAAAAAAAAAAAAAAAAAAATTCATTGATAAAACATGGATATTTTTGATTAAAAAGAAAACCATACTTGTTGAATAATAAGTATTTATGGAGTATCTATTTCGTGCAAATGTATAGCTCTAGTCCCACCTGGGAGCTTGCAAGGAGTGTAGGATATAATCAATAAGTCAACAATAGGAAGGAATGCAGGCTAAGGGCTAAGAGAACCATTCCATTCAGAGACGCCCATTAAGGAAGCCCACTGAGAAGATGCTTTTAGCCAAGACCTGAAAGACAGGGCCAGTAAATTCATCTGTGAGAAGAGTCCCAGAACAATTCAATTTTTAATGATTTTGAAGATAAAACACAAATGTCAGGAAATATTGTCTTTAGTGTTGCTTTGGAACATTTTGTTCTTCTCCATAACTATCTGGGTTCCATGCTAAACTTTATGCACTGTAAAATATTCTCAGAAAATATCTTATTTAAGCATGGACATCTTGTGTTAAAGGCAAATAAATTAACTCTAGAAAACCCCTAAACCCTAACCCTAACCCATGACCCTAAATCCTGACCGCAACCCTGACCCTCAGCTGGCCTCCAAGGGGTATTTTCCCAGAGACCTGGCTGGCGCCTCAGTCCCAGGGACTGGGGACACCTGAACAATTTCAGAGGACTCCACCTGCCACCCAGAAGGAAACCATGGCATTAGGAACTCTGGAAATGACTCAGAGCAGGAGAAATCTGTATGACCACCTGAGGCCACCCCCCCCCATTCCCTGGCCCATGGGACACAAACCACACCCTCAACTCAGCCCTCAGGTAGTCTTGCCACACAGCTGGAAGGTTGAACCTGCCATGATCCTAGGCCCCAATCCTAACCCTAGGTTGACTTCTTAAAGGACCACACCCAGAGGCCTGGCTCCAAATTCCCAGGGAATGGGGACACCTGAGTGAAGCACAGTCTCATCCTACAACAAAGGCAGAAATCATGCCCTTTAGAACTGCAGAAAAGATTTAGAGCAGGAAAAATATGAATGACATATTGAACCAATCCCTGCTTATTTATAGTTTCATACCAGACTGAACACAGAGCCTGAGCCTGATACTCTCCTTAACTCTAGCCCTCAATTCAGATATCTCTGAAGGTCTCCACACCTAAGCAGATCACACCTTCCTTGATCCTGGGACTACCCCTAATCTAGCTGAAAACATAGGTGAAAACATGTACATACCTTTCTACCAAGAGGACATAAAAGTAACCAAGAGACTCATGAAAAAGTGCTCCACAGCAAGAGCCATCAGGAAAATACAAATCAAAACCACAGTGAGATACCACCTTGCAACACCTGGCATGGCTAAAATTGTCAACACAGGGAAAACAAATGCTAGCGAGGACATGGTAAAAGGGGAACACTCTTACACTACCAGTGGGAGTGCACGCTTGTACAACCACTCTGCCACATGTTACCCAGTTTCTTCCAGAACTTAAAAATATAGCTACCCTACAACCCAGTAATTGACTACTAGGTATTTAACCCAAAGATACAGATTTTGGAGCATCTAGGTGGCTCAGTGGGTCAAGCCTCTGCCTTTGGCTCAGGTCATGATCTCAGGGTCCTGGGATCAAGCCCTGCATCAGGCTGTCTGCTCAGCAGGGAGCCTGCTTCCCCCACCACCCACCTGCCTCTCCGCCTGCTTATGATCTCTCTCTCTCTCTGTCAAATAAATAAATAAAATCTTTTTTTTTTTTAAAGATTTTATTTGTTTATTTGACAGATCACAGTAGGCAGAGAGGCAGGCAGAGAGAGAGAGGGAAGCAGGCTCCCCGCTGAGCAGAAAGCCCGATGCGGGACTTGATCCCAGGACCCTGAGATCATGACCTGAGCCGAAGGCAGCGGCTTAACCCACTGAGCCACCCAGGTGCCCCATAAATAAATAAAATCTTAAAGAAAATACAAATTGAGTGAAAAATAGTGGCATCCACCACCACCCACCCCCCAAGTGTTCATTACAGCATTATCCACTCTGGCCAAACTATGGAAAGAGCCCAGATGTCCATGGACAGATGAATGGATAAAGAAGATGTGGTTCATATCTAACAATGGAATATTATTCAGCCATCAGAGAGGATGAAGACTAACCATCACATCCATAGATGGAACTGGTGGGTATTACGCTGAGCGAAATAAGGCTATCAGAGAAAGACAATCGGCACATGGGTTCACCCATGTGTGAAATAGAAGAAATGCCTCAGAGGACCAGAGGGGAAGGGAGGGAAAACTGAATGAGAAGTCATCCAAGAGGGAGAAAAACCATGAGAGACTCTTCATTACAGAAACGAACTGAGGGTTGCTGGAGGGGAGGTGGATGGGGGATGGGGTAACTGGGTGGTGGGCATTAAAGAGGGCACATGATGCAATGAGTACTGGGCGATATACACATCTGATCTATTATTGAACACTACATCTGAAACTAATGATGTACTGTAAGTTGGCTCATTGAATTAAGTTAAACAAAAAGAACTCAAGCAAACACTCCTAAAAATTTGTATGGAACCACCAAAGATACTGAACAGCCAATGCAATGTTGAGAAGACAAACAAGGCTGGAGGAGTCACAATTCCAGATTTCAAGTTATACATGAAAGTTATACTTTCAAGTTATTCTAACAGTATGGCACTGGCACAAAAATACACACAGCGACCTAGGGAACAGGATAGAAGCCCAGATATAAACCTGCAATTGTGTAGCCTATTAGTCTTCCACAAAGCAGGCAAAAATATCGAATGGAAAAGAAAAGTATCTAGTGTTGGGAAAACAGGACAGCTATCACAGAAGAATGCAATTACTCTGCTTCCTTATGCCATACAGACACAGAAGCTCAAAACTGTTTCAAGACCTCAATGGGAGACCCAAAACCATAAAAATCCTACAAGAGGGCACAGACCATAACTTCTTGACATGGACCAAAGCAACATTTTTCGAGACTGTCTCCCGAGGCAAAGGAAATACAAGCAAAAATAAACAATTGGGACTGTATCACAATAAATTTCCACACAACAGAAGAACTAGGGAGAACTAATAATAATAAGACAACCTACTGAAAGGGAGAAAATATTTGCAAATGTCCTATGCAGCAAAGGAATAGTGTCCAAAATATGTGGAGTGGATACAACTTAACACCAAAAATAATAATAATAATAATAATCCAGTTAAAAAATAGTCCAAAAGGGGCGCCTAGGTGGCTCAGTGGGTTAAAGCCTCTGCCTTCGGCTCAGGTCATGATCCCGGTCCTGGGATTGAGCCCCACATGAGCCTGCTTCCTCCTCTCTCTTTCTCTGCCTGCCTCTCTGCCTACTTGTGATCTCTGTCTGTCAAATAAATAAATAAAATCTTTAAAAAAAAAAAATAGTCCAAAGACATCAACAGACATTTCTCCAAAGAAGAAATACAGTTGGCCAACGGTCCCATGAAAAGAATTTCACCATCACCCAAACTCAGGAAAATGAAAATCAGAAATATAATGAGATATTACCACATACTGTCAGAATGGCTCCCATAAGCAGCACAAAGAACAACAGGTGCTGGGAGGATGTGGGGAAAGGGGACCCTCAAGCACTGTTGGTGGAAAAGCAAACTCCTGGGAGTCAAGATGGCAGAGAAGTAGCAGGCTGAGACTACATCAGGTATCAGGAGATCAGCTAAATAGCTTATCAAACCATTGCAAACACCTACAAATCCAACAGGAGATCGAAGAGAAGAAGAACAGCAATTCTAGAAACAGAAAATCAACCAATTTCTGAAAGGTAGGACTGGTGGAGAAGAGAATCCAAAGCAACAGGAAGACAGACCACGGGGGGAGGGCCCGGCTCCCGGCAAGCAGCAAAACAACGAAGCTCTAAATCAGGACTTTTAAAAGTCTGCTCCACAGAGGGACATCTCTCCAGAGGCTAAACCGGGGTGAAGTCTATGCGGGGTCAGCATGGCCCAGGTCCCGCAGGGTCACAGAAGGATCGGGATGTCTGAGTGTCACAGAGCTCGCAGGTATTAGAGCGGGGAAGCCGGCTGCAGAGACAGAGCTGAGGAGTGAGCTCTCATCTCGGGGTTACCTTGGACCGGTCGCAGGCTGGGTGAGCTCGGAGCGCGGCCGGAGACCAGGGAGACGGGAGTGACTGAGCGCTTTTCTCTGAGGGCGCACTGAGGAATGAGGCCCCGGGCTCTTGGCTCCGCCAGGCTGGAGACTGGGAGGCCGCCATCTCCATCTCCGTCCCCGTCCTCCCGAACTCTACGGGAAGCGGTCAGGGAACAAAAGCTGCCGAAAGCGAATCCGAGCAAATGACTTAGCCTGGCCCCGGCTAAGGGCGGTGCAATTCCGCCTCGGGCAAAGACACTTGAGAATCACTACACCAGGCCCCCACCCCAGAAGATCAGCAAGAAATCCAGCCGAGACCAAGTTCACTTACCAAGGAGAACAGCGGAATTTCAGAGGAAGAGAAAGCAGAGCAAGGAATTCATGGCTTTCTCCCCATGATTCTTTAGTCTTGCAGTTAATTTAATTTATTTTAATCTTTTTCTCTTCTGCTAAATTTTTTTTAACTTTTACCCTTTCCTTTTTTTAACGTTTTTTAACTAGTTTATCTTAACAATACCTTTAGTTTAAAAAATAATAATGATAATCTTTTTTGAACCTTCATTATTATAGTCATATTATATCCTTCATTGTATCTGACTTTATTTTTTGTATACACATAAGGTTTTTTTCTTCTAAAAAAATTTGGGATACAACTTCTTCTAATAGATGAAAATATACCCTAAATCTAGCTCCGGGCTTATCCTAGTCTCCAGCCCAAGCAAATTCTCTCCACTTTCTTTTTCTTTATTCTCCCAAGTTACTTTATTAATTCCTTTTTTAGAAATTAGAAAAAAGGGGCGCCTGGGTGGCTCAGTGGGTTAAGCCGCTGCCTTCGGCTCAGGTCATGATCTCAAGATCCTGGGATCGACTCCCGTATCGGGCTCTCTGCTCAGCAGGGAGCCTGCTTCCCTCTCTCTCTCTCTCTCTGCCTGCCTCTCTGCCTACTGTGATCTCGCTCTGTCAAATAAATAAATAAAATCTTAAAAAAAAAAGAAATTAGAAAAAAAAATTTTTTCATCTTTATAGACATATTCCATCCCTTCACTGTGTTTACCCTTATATATGTTTTTCATTCTTTAAAATTTGGAGAGTTAGTTTCTTCTAAGAGACCAAAATACTCCCAAAATTAAGTGGGTGACCCTGTTCTAGTCACCAGTCTAATATACATATTTTTTTCTTTTTTATATTTTTTCTTTGTTTTCTTTTTTTTTTTTTCTGAACTTCTTTTTGTCCCCTTTCTCCCCCCAGTGATTTGGGGTCTCTTCTGATTTGGTTAAAGAGCATTTTCCTGGGGTCTTTGCCACCCTTTTAGTATTTTATTTGCTCCTTCATATATTCTTATCTGGACAAAATGACAAAGCAGAAAAACTCACCACAAGAAAAAGAACACGAGGCAGTACCAAAGGCTAGGGACCTAATCAATACAGACATTGGTAATATGTCAGATCTAGAGTTCAGAATGACGATTCTCAAAGTACTAGCCAGGCTCGAAAAAGGCATGGAAGAACTTAGAGAAACCCTCTCTGGAGATTAAAAAAAAAAAAAAAAGCCCATTCTAGAGAAATAAAGGAACTAAAATCTAACCAAGTTAAAATTTAAAAAGCTATTAATGAGGTGTAATCAAAAATGGAGGCCCTTGCTGCTAGGATAAATGAGGCAGAAGAAAAAATTACTGATTTAGAAGACCAAATGACAGAGAATAAAGAAGATGAGCAAAAGAAAGAAAAACAGCTACTGGACCACGAGGGGAGAATGTGAGAGATAAGTGACACCATAAGATAAAAAAACATTAAAATATTTGTGATTCCAGAAGAAGAAGAAAGAGAGAGGGGAGCAGAAAGTATATTGGAGAGAATTATTGTAGAGGATTTCCCTAATATGGCAAAGAGAACAAGCATCAAGAGATCCCCCCTCAAAATCAGTAAGAATAGGTCCACACCCCGTCACCTAATAGTAAAATTTACAAGTCTTAGCAACAAAGAGAAAATCCTGAAAGCAACCCAGAAAAAGAAGTCTGTAACATACAATGGTAAAAATATTAGATTGGCAGTGGTCTTATCCACAGAGACCTGGCAGGCCAGAAAGAACTTCAGAGCACTAAACAAGAAAAACATGCAGCCAAGAATTCTATATCCAGCTAGGCTATCATTGAAAAGACAAGGAGAGATAAAAATCTTCCAGGACAAACAAAAACTAAAAGAATTTGCAAACACCTAACCAGCTCTACAGGAAATATTGAAAGGGGTCCTCTAAGCAAAGAGAAACCCTAAAAGTACTAGATCAGAAAGGAACATAGACAATACACTGTAACAGTCACCTTACAGGCAATACAATGGCACAAAATTCGTATCTCTCAATAGATACCCTGAATCTAAATGGGCTAAATGCCCCAATCAAAAGACACAGGGTATCAGAATGGATTTATAAAAAAAAAAAAATCAATATGCTGCCTACAAGAAACTCATTTTAGCCCCGAAGACATCTCCAGATTTAAAGTGAGGGGGTGGAAAACAAATTACCATGCTAATGAACATCAGAAGAAAGCTAGGGTGGCAATCCTTATATCAGATCAATTCGATTTTAAGCTAAAGACCATAATAAGAGATGAGGGAGGACACTATATCATACTCAAAGGGTCTGTCCAACAAGAAGATCTAACAATTTTCAAGATCCCTAACATGGGAGCAGCCACCTATATAAACCAATTAATAACAAAATCAAAGAAACACATTGACAACAATACAGTAATAGTAGGGGACTTTAACACTCCCCTCACTGAATTGGACAGACCAATCCAAGCAAAAGATCAAAAAGGAAATAAAGGCCTTAAATGACACACTGGACCAGATGGATATCACAGATCTATTCAGAACATTCCATCCCAAAGCAACAGAATACCCATTCTTCTCTAGCGCACATGGAATATTCTCCAGAATGGATCACATCCTGGGTCATAAATCAGGTCTCAACTGGTATCAAAAGATTGGGATCATTCCCTGCATATTTTCAGACCACAATGCTCTGAAGCTAGAACTCAATCACAATTTGGAAAGAACCCAATACGTGGAGACTAAACAGCACCCTCCTAAAGAATGAATGGGCCAACCAGGAAAATAAAGAAAAATTGAAAAAAATCAAGTAAACAAATGATAATGAAAATGGAATGGTTCAAAATCTGTGGGACAGAGCAAAGGCAGTCCTGAGAGGAAAATATATAACAGTACAAGCCTTTCTCAAGAAACAATAAAGGTCTCAAATACACAACCTAACCCTACATCTAAAGGAGTTGGAGAAAGAAAAAAAAAAAGAAAGCCTAAACCCAGCAGGAGAAGAGAAATCATAAAGATCAGAGCAGAAATCAATGAAATAGAAACCCAAAAAAATAAAATAAAACAATAGAACAAATCAATGAAACTGGTTTGTTATAAGGACCTGGTTCGTTATAAGAATTAGTAAGATTGATAAACCCCTGGCCAGACATATCAAAAAGAAAAGAGAAAGGACCCAAATAAATAAAATCATGAATGAAAGAGGAAAGATCACAACCAACACCAAAGAAATACAAACAATTATAAGAACATACTATGAGCAACTCTACGCCAACAAATTTGAAAATCTGGAAGAAATGGATGCATTTCTAGAGACATATAAACTACCACAACTGAACCAGGAAGAGATATAAAACCTGTACAGACCCATAACCAGTAAGGAGATTGAAAGAGTCATCAAAAATCTCCAAACAGGGGCGCCTGGGTGGCTCAGTGGTTAAGCCGCTGCCTTCGGCTCAGGTCATGATCTCAGGGTCCTGGGATCGAGTCCCGCATCGGGCTCTCTGCTCAGCAGGGAGCCTGCTTCCTCCTCTCTCTCTCTCTCTCTGCCTGTCTCTCTGCCTACTTGTGATTTCTCCCTGTCAAATAAATAAATAAAATCTTTAAAAAAAAAAAAAATCTCCAAACAGGGGCGCCTGGGTGGCTCAGTGGGTTAAAGCCTCTGCCTTCGGCTCAGGTCATGATCTCAGGGTCCTGGGATCGAGCCCCGCACGGCACTCCCTGCTCAGCAGGGAGATTGCTTCCCTTCCTCTCTGCCTGCCTCTCTGCCTACTTGTGATCTCTCTCTCTCTCTCTCTCTCTCTCTCAAATAAATAAATAAAATCTTAAAAGAAAAAAATCTCCAAACAAACAAAAACCCAGGGCCAGGTGGCTTCCCGGGGGAATTCTACCAAACATTTAAAGAAGAATTAATCCCTATTCTCCTGAAACTGTTCCAAAAAATAGAAATGGAAGGGAAACTTCCAAACTCATTTTATGAGGCCAGCATCACCTTGATCCCAAAACCAGACAAGGATCCCCTCAAAAAAGAGAATTACAGACCAATATCCTTGATGAACACAGATGCGAAAATTCTCACCAAAATACTAGCCAATAGGATCCAACAGTACATCAAAAGGATTATTCACCATGACCAAGTGGGATTTCTTCCAGGGCTGCAAGTTTGGTTCAACATCCACAAATCAATCAATGTGTTACAATACATTAATAAAAGAAAGAATAAGAACCATATGATACTCTCACGGGCGCCTGGGTGGCTCAGTGGGTTAAGCCACTGCTTTCGGCTCAGGTCATGATCTCAGGGTCCTGGGATCTAGTCCCGAATCGGGCTCGCTGCTCAGCGGGGAGCCTGCTTCCCTCTCTCTCTCTCTCTGCCTGCCTCTCCATCTACTTGTGATTTCTCTCTGTCAAATAAATAAATAAATAAAATCTTTAAAAGAACCATATGATACTCTCAATAGATGCTGAAAAAGCATTTGACAAAGTACAGCATCCCTTCCTGATCAAAATTCTTCAAAGTGTAGGGATAGAGGGCACATACCTCAATATTTTCAAAGCTATCTATGAAAAACCTACAACAAATATCAGTCTCAATGGAGAAAAACTGAAAGCTTTCTTCTAAGATCAGGAACATGGCAGGGATGTCTATTATCACCACTACTATTCAACACAGTACTAGAAGTCCTAGCCTCAGCCATCAGACAACAAAAAGAAATTAAAGGCATCCAAACCGGCAAAGAAGAAGTCAAACTACCACTCTTTGCAGATGATATGATACTTTATGTGGAAAACCCAGAATACTCCACTCCAAAACTGCTAGAACTTGTACAGAAATTCAGTAAAGTGTCAGGGTATAAAATCAATGCACAGAAATCGGTTGCATTTCTCTACTGCAACAACAAGACAGAAGAAAGCGAAATTAAGGAGTCAATCCCATTTACAATTACACCCAAATCATAAGATACCTAGGAATAAATCTAACCAAAGGGGCAAAGAATCTATACTCAGAAAACTATAAAGTACTCATGAAAGAAATTGAGGAAGACACAAAGAAATGGAAAAATGTTCCATGCTCCTGGATTTGAAGAATAAATATTGTGAAAATGTCTATGCTACCTAAAGCAATCTACATATTTAATGCAATTCCTATCAAAGTACCATCCATCTTTTTCAAAGAAATGGAACAAATAATTTTAAAATTTATATGGAACTAGAAAAGACCTTGAATAGCCAAAGGGATATTGAAAAAGAAAGCCAAAGATGGTGGCATCACAATTCCGGACTTCAAGCTCTATTACAAAGCTGTCATCATCAAGACAGCATGGTACTGGCACAAAAACAGACACATAGATCAATGGAACAGAATAGAGAGCCCAGAAATAGACCCTCAACTCTATGGTCAACTAATCTTTGACAAAGCAGGAAAGAATGTCCAATGGAAAAAAGACAGCCTCTTCAATAAATGGTGTTGGGAAAATTGGGCAGCCACGTGCAGAAAAATGAAATTGGACCATTTTCTTACACCACACATGAAAATAAACTCAAAATGGATGAAGGACCTCAATGTGACAAAGGAACCCATCAAAATCCTTGAGGAGAACACAGGCAGCAACCTCTTTGACCTCAGCCGCAGCAACGTCTTCCTAGGAACATCGCCAAAGGCAATGGAAGCAAGGGCAAAAATGAACTATTGGGATTTCATCAAGATCAAAAGCTTTGGGGGGGGTTGTTTTTTTTTTAAATATTTTATTCATTTATTTTGACAGAGAGAAAGATCACAAGTAGACAGAGAGGCAGGCAGAGAGAGAGGGGAAGCAGGCTTCCTGCTGAGCAGAAAGCCTGATGCGGGGCTCAGTCCCAGGACCCCGAGATCACGACCTGAGCTGAAGGCAGAGGCTTTAACCCACTGAGCCACCCAGGCACCCCAAGATCAAAAGCTTTTGCACAGCAAAGGAAACAGTTAACAAAACCAAAAGACAACTGACAGAATGGGAGAAGATATTTGCAAATGACATATCAGATAAAGGGCTAGTGTCCAAAATCTATAAAGAACTTAGCAAACTCAACACCCAAAGAACAAATAATCCAATAAAGAAATGGGCAGAGAAAAAAAAAAAAAAGAAAAGAAAAGAAATGGGCAGAGGGCATAAACAGACATTTCTGCAAAGAAGACATCCAAATGGCCAACAGACACATGAAGATATGCTCCACAGCACTCGGCATCAGGGAAATACAAATCAAAACCACAGTGAGATACCACCTCGCGCCAGTCAGAATGGCTAAAATTAACGTCAGGAAATGACAGATGCTGGCGAGGATGCGGAGAAAGAGGAACCCTCCTACACTGTTGGTGGGAATGCAAGCTGGTGCAATCACTCTAGAAAACAGCATGGAGGCTCCTCAAAAAGTTGAAAATAGAGCTACCCTATGACCCAGCAATCGCACTACTGGGTATTTACCCTAAAGATACAAACATAGTGATCCAGAAGGGCACGTGCACCCGATATTTATAGCAGCAACGTCCACAATAGCCAAACAATGGAAAGAACATAGATGTCCATCAACAGATGAATGGATAAAGAAGATGTGGTATATATACAATGGAATACTATGCAGCCATCAAAAGAAATGAAATATTGCCATTTGCGATGACGTAGATGGAACTAGAGGGTATTATGCTTAGCGAAATAAGTCAATTGGAGAAAGACAACTATCATCTGATCTCCCTGATATGAGGAAGTGGAGATGCAACATGGGGGGTTTCAGGGGTAGGAAAAGAATAAATGAAACAAGATGGGATTGAGAGGGAGACAAACCATAAGTGACTCTTAATCTCACAAAACAAACTGAGGGTTTCTGGGGGTAGGGGGGTCAGGAGAGGGGGGTGGGGGTTATGGACATTGGGGAGGGTATGTGCTATGGTGAGTTCTGTGAAGTGTGTAAAACTGGCGATTCACAGACCTGTACCTCTGGGGATAAAAATACATTATATGTTTATTAAAAAAGAAAAAAAAACTTAAAACAAAAAAGACAAGCAACCTGCTGCAGCCACTCTGGGAAACAGTATGGAAGGTCTCAAGGTGTTAAACGTAGAGCTGTCTTGGGATCCAGCAACCACACTACTGGGTGTTAGTCCAAAGCATATGAAAACAGTAACTCAAAACATACACACACCCCTATGTTGCTTGCAGCATTATTTACAAGATCACAATATGGAAGCAACCCAAGTGTCTGTGGATAAAGTGCTAAATGAGATGACAGATGTGTACATGCACACACACACACACAAACACACACAGTGGAATATTATTCAGCCATAAAAAGAGTGAAATCTTGCCATTTGCAGCCACGTGGATGGATGTAGAGAGGATTATCCTAAGTGAAATCAGTCAGTCAGGGGCGCCTGGGTGGCTCAGTGGGTTAAGCCACTGCTTTCGGCTCAGGTCATGATCTCAGGGTCCTGGGATCGAGTCCCGCATCGGGCTCTCTGCTCAGCAGGGAGCCTGCTTCCTCCTCTCTCTCTCTCTCTCTCTGCCTGCCTCTCTGCCTACTTGTGATCTCTCTCTGTCAAATAAATAAATAAAATCTTTAAAAAAAAATAAAAATTAAAAAAAAAAAAGAAAGAAATCAGTCAGTCAGAGAAAGACAATACCATAGGATGTCACTCTTGTGTATAAATAAAGGAGTGTCTATGCTGCCCAGAACCATCTACACATTCAAGACCATCCCTATCAAAATCCCATCAACATTTTTCACAGAGCTGGAACAAACAATCCTAAAATTTTTATGGAACCAGAAAAGGCCTCAAAACACCAGGGGAATGTTGGAAAAGAAAACCAAAGATAGGGCATCACAATGACTGACTTCAAGCTATATTAGAAAGCTGTGATCATCAAGACAGCATGGTATTGGCACAAAAAACAGACATATAGATCAATGGAACAGAATAGAGAGCCCAGAAATGGACCCTCAACTTTATGGTCAACTAATCTTCGACAAAGCAGGAAAGAATGTCCAATGCAAAACAGACAGTCTCTTCAAAAAATGGTGTTGGGAAAATTGGACAGCCATATGCAGAAGGATGAAACTGAATGAACCATTTCTTTACACCACACACAAAAATGGACTCAAAATGGATGAAAGATCTAAATGTGAGACAGAAATCCATCAAAATCCTAGAGGAAAACACATGCAGCAACGTCTTCCACATTGGCCACAGAAACTTCTTCCAAGACACATCTCTAAAGGCAAGGGAAACAAAAATAAAAATGAACTATTGGGCCTTCATCAAGACAAAACTTCTGCAGAGCAAAGGAAACAGTCAACAAAACTAAAAGGTAATCTATGGAATAGGAGAAGACGTTTGCAAATGACACTAGAGATAAAGGGCTTGTATCCAAAATCTATAACGAACTTCTCAAACTCAACACCAAAAGAACAAATAATCCTGTCAAGATATGGCCAGAAGACATGAACAGACACTTCTCCAAAGAAGACACACAAATGACCAACACACATGAACAAATCCTCCACATCACTTGCCATCAGAAATATACAAATCAAAGCCACAATGAGATACCACCTCACACCAGTTAGAATGGTCAAAATTAACAAGACAGGGAACAACAAGTGTGCGCAAGGATGTGAAGAAAGGGGAACCCTCTTACACGGTTGGTGGGAATGCAAGCTGGTGCAGCCACTTTGGAAAACAGTATGGAGATTCCTCAAAAAGTTAAAAATAGAGCCACCCTACAACCCAACAATTGCACCAATGAGTATTTACCTCAAAGATACAGATGTAGTGAAAAGAAATGACACATGCATCCCAATGTTCACAGGAGCAATGTCCACAAAAGGCAAACTGTGGAAGGAGTTGAGATGTCCTTCAGCAGATGATTGGATAAAGAAGATGTGGTTCATATATAAAAAGGAATATTACACAGCCATCAGAAAAGAAGAATACCTACCATTTGCATCAACATGGTTGGGTCTGGAGGGTATTATGCTAAGTGAAATAAGTCGGGCAGAGAAAGACAATTATCATATGGTTTCACTCATATGTGGAATTCAGGAATGGCACGGAAGATCATAGGGGAAGGAAGGGAAAACTGAATGGGAGGAAATCAGAAAGGGAGACAAACAATGAGAGACTCTGGACTCCGGGAAATAAACTGAGGATTACATAAGGGAGGGGGTGGGGTGATGGGGTAACAGGGTGATGGGTAACCTCACAGTGGGGAAGCCTGACCAACACTGCTTCAGCCGGGTGACCAGCATTAACATAGACAGTGACAAGTGTTCTTTTGTTGTACAGTGATGACAGAGCACTTTACCTCTGTGACTGCTTCCCTGAAAACCACAACCCCAGTCTAACCGTAAGAAAAACAAGTAAATCTCAATGCAGGTCTATAAACAAAATGCCTCAACACAGTCATGGTCACTGAAACAAGACAAGTCTGAGGGACTGTCCCAGCCAAGGAAAGCCTAAAGAGACGTGATGACCACATGTTGTTTGGTGTCCTATGTGGGATCCTGGAGCCAGAAAAGGTAGAACTGTGGGAACCTAAATAACGTATGGACTTGAGTGAATAATATATCAACATGTGTTCATTAATTGTGACAATTCTGAGGAAAAATAGAAAGGGAGTAGAAGTTAAAGGTCAAATAAGAGAAACCTATTTCAATGAACAGGAAGCCTAGAAGAAATGTGTAAATTTCCTAATAAAAGTGCACATTAAGAAAAATAGACCTTAAAATAAGGAGAAAACAAGCAGACCAATTAACTGTCCAGGGACCTCTCCCTCCTGCTGGTTCTCCCCTCACTGTTCTCCAGTTTTCCTCTCTGGGGACAGAGAAGGAACAGGGACAGAGCTATTATGGAGCTCTCTTGAGACCTGACCCCACTGTCTTATCTCCCCCCGAGCCATGGCCCACCCAGTGAGGACACCATGCATGGGAAGTTTCAGGGACTATCAACCCTGATGTGTCCGCTAGCACGTGGGATGGCAAGGGACTGGACATACTTACTGAAGTAAAATAAACTAATATTTTTAACGGTTGAAATAAATTAATACTTGCAAGAGGCAAGAGCTGGTTTGGCCTTGGCAGGCCCAGGGGCTCACGCTTTCACAGTGTGACTTGGACCCTCTCTGACCCTCCATCCTGCTAAGTGTTCTGGGGAGTTCCCATTCACAGGCAGAGTCTCTCTCACTGTATCTGCGGCCTCCAGCAACTCCAGGCTGACAACCACTCACCTTCAATTCTACTGGGAAGTGTTTCTCTTTCCCTTGGGTTCCATGAAAAGTCTTGGCTTTTAAGTGTCTTTGGCCTGGCTTGGGTCACTCTCTCATCCTTGAAGCCATCAGAGCACCCAGAGGACAGAGCGTGGAGTTGGGTAGACTTGGATCATACGTCCATCTTCAAGGTGGGTGGAATGGGGGGTCTGCCCTCTGGAACTGTTTGGATGGGAGGCAGGTGAGATGTGGTTCCCAAAGAAAGCTGAGATGCTGAACTTGGACGTGAGAACAGATGCTGGGCTGGAAAAGCAGCAGCACAGACTACACACGGCTGTGGCATCGGAAGCCCAAGGAAGGAAGGGGTGCACTTAGGGTCAGGGGCTGCAGCTGCCCATCCAGTATTCTTCCTGTCCTCCCACAATGGCAAGACACTCTTCCAACTGCTGAAAAAGCAGCTTTGCTGTTGGTGGAAAACTCAAGGCTCCTGCCCAGGGCATAGGGTCCTCGCATCTCAGAGACTAGAAGGCACACAGGCCTGATTCATGTCCCTGGGAGGAGGGAGCACAGGAGTCACAGCTGCCCCCACCCCACATTAATCACCCACCCCAGAGAACACACTAGCTCATTTTCTAGTCTCTTCTCTCTCCTTTATAGAGTAGAGACCAGATGTGAGGATGGTAAGGAAATTATTGCTCAGTGAAACCATGGGAGACTCAAGATTATTCCACAGCTCAAAATCCATTCTTGGCAGGCCTTCTAGGGTCATGCATGTAGCTGTCCGAGACCATGCAGCCTCAGCCAGAAACTGCCCACTTGGAGACACAGATTCTCCTATATCCTTAATTCCTAACAATCACGCATGTCAAATATTTACATTATAACCAGAGGCCAAAGGACTGCAGGGCCAGTGTGCAGTGTGGCTGTTGTGGCCACCAGCCACATTCAAAGTCTGGAGGGTTATTACTCTCTTGGAATGCTGGGAGGCCACGAAGGAGGAGTTGCTTGTCTCAACCACACAGACATTGGGAATGGAAACATCCCCAAGGGCTTCCTACACTGCCCATGGACCTGTTAAGTTACCAGGAGCACAGTCAGCTCAGTAATGGGCTGGACATTGTCAAGATCCAGGCTGGCCTGAGCTGGAGGACCACAGATGCTTGTCTGGAAGGTTGGAAGCTAAGAATTGTCCTGTCTGAGACCCAACTGTCTACTGCTGATCACTCAGATAGGACCAAGGATCCAGCCAGTGCCAGGAGGGCCCCACCAGCCCAAAAGAAGGCTCCACATGGGGGCAGGTAAGCCACTGCACTCAGTCCTGCATAAACACACACATATCTACTAAGGTGGGTCAGGTCTGGGCTGGAACCTGGAGCTGCCCAGGCAAAGTGGGGCCAGCAGTGCTGTTCCCAGGGAGTATCTGCATGAACTCTGAGGCCTTCCACACCCTTGGCCGAGGTTGAGTTAGGTCTGAAACAGGCAGTGACCAGAGCAGACGTTGATTTCATTCTTTTTCCATTAGCGCCTAGGATGGGGAGACAGGGAGTAGAAAACCCGTGGTCCAGCTCAACCACTGCTTCGTGTGTGACTCTGGGTAAGTCCTGTGCATCCTGCAGAGATGAAGAGGAGGGAGAGGGAAGAGGACCAGTTTGGCTTAAACCTAACCCTCATTTTCTGCCCTAGCTCCCTTACCGCTAGCCCTAGACCACAACCTGGACCTGCTGATCCTTACCTTCATCTCGCCGTCGTAAACATACTGCGGGAGTTTTATGTGCTTCACTGTGCTGTGACCACCATGCAAGACATGTAAAACAGAAATTGAATAGACAGGGGTAATAGTTGTTCTTGTGAGTGCTACTTACTTACAGATTTTGAAACTGTGGTATTTTAAGAAATGTGTGTGTTGTGATGGGAAATAAAATTAAATTTAAAATTTTATTTAAAAAAGAGAAATGTGGGTGGCTCAGTGGGTTAAGCCTCTGCCTTTGGCTCAGGTCATGATCTTGAAAGACCCTCGATCCGCACCCAAGAAGCAGACACCAAGCCTCCCCTGGATGCAAGTTGCAAGAGGTTTATTGGTTACACAGGCGCCTGCAGACGCATCAGCCTTCCGGAGACTGAGCGCGCTGGGCTAGGTTGGGGAGCAGATTATATAGGACGGGGTTTGGGTGGCAGGAAGCGAGCTTACAGAAGCAGATGCATGGTTACAGGGGTCTGATTGGTAAATTTGAAATCATGCACATTGTTGGGTTCAAGGCACGGACACAGCTGGTTGCTCTGGCAGCTCTCTCAACATAGCCTTGACAGCCTTGACTTATTATCACTCCTGAAGGTCCCTGTTCCTCCTTTGTCTTCCTTCTTGACAGACAGGGTGATCACAGGCATCCTGTTTGCACAGGATACGTGCTTGCCGTTATCTAGTTATGGAGGCAACAAGTTACTTAATTTCGCCTTCAGCAAGGAGAAAGAGAAAGGGGGTCTTTCATTCCCCCCTTTTTCTTTATCATGGATAGAATCTTATATCCATTCGTGTTGTTCATGAAACAAGTCAGTTTGAGATCCGGTCTGTTTAATTAGTTGATATTGCTGTGTCAGTACCATTGTCTGGATTACTGACAAGCGATCCTTCATAAACTGTACGAGTTTATTCAAGATACAGGGGCCGATGGAGAGGATTAGTAGAAGTATAATAAGGGGCCCTAAGATGGTGGATAGTAAGGTGGTGAGCCAAGGAGATCGATTAAACCAATTTTCAAACCAGCCCTGGTGGGATTCAAAATCCTTTTTTCTTTGGGCTAGTCTCTCTCTGAGTTTATCCATGGTTTCCCTAACAACCCCTGTATGGTCAGCATAAAAACAACATTCTTCCTTGAGGGCTGCGCATAATCCCCCCTCTCTCAAGAACAATAGGTCCAGCCCTCTCCTGTTTTGTAGGACCACCTCGGAGAGGGAGGTTAGGGATTTTTCTAAGGCAGTGATTGATCGATAGTTTGAACAGGCATACTTGGCGTCAGTGGAGTGGATCAGGGGACCCGCGCGCAAAAGCGGACAAAGCAATCTTACAGAAGCAGAACTGGCCGGTTAGCCCACGCGTGCGAAAAAAAGCACTATCAGGATATTGAAGGCCTGGTTACTATCAAGCCAAGGCCACTTTCCCTCTAATGAGGCACTAACATAAAGACAATTGGGAGTCTCTCCTGGTGAAATGTTACATTCCTGCTATCAAACGTAAGGTAACTTCTTTGTTGTAAATCTCAAGGACATTTGCAAACCAAGGGAGACCCCTACCCTGCAGGACTGTGATTTCTGCAAGTTAACTATTTATCATTTTATGGCAGTCAGGGGTGCCTGAGGAATGCTACACATATGGAGGGGAGCGGGTGAAGGGGGGGGTGCAAGGTGCCAGCTTTTGCTTTGTCCTCAGCCAGCCTCCTGCTCCTTCAATCTCAGGGGCCTGGGATCGAGCCCTGAATCGGGATCTCTGCTCAGCGGGGAGCCTGCTTCCTCCTCTCTCTCTGCCTGCCTCTCTGCCTACTTGTGATCTCTCTCTGTCAAATAAATAAATAAAATCTTTTAAATATATATATATTTTTTACTATATACCACTGTCCTAACTCATTGGAACCTCACAATGACCCAGAGGTGGGAATTATTCCCACTTTACAGGTGAGGAAAATGAGGCATAAGGATTAAGCGGCCCAAACACCTTACAGAGTGTGTCCGACCTAGGATTTGAGCTCAGATTCTTAACCACCACTCTGGGCTTTCATTCTAAATCACACCCGTTTCATCCTGCTGTTTCACCTTATCTCCACCTTGGTTCACCCCAGGCATAGCACTTGTGTTTTGTTTTCTTTTGTTTTAAAGATTTTATGTATTTAAGAGAGAGAACTCTTGGCAGATGGAGCGGGATAAGCAAGCTTCCTGCTCAGTAGGGAGCCTGATGTAGGGCTTGATGCCAGAACCTTGGGGTCATGACCTTCACAAAAGGCAGACTCTTAACCAGCTGAGCCAAGGCACCCCTGTGTTCTTTTGTATTGAACGCACTTTTCTCTTATTTCCAGCCGCCTCCCAGCCCCATCCTTGGATCCCTGGAAGACTGACCTTCCAGGCCAGGCAGAAGGCAACAGTGAACCACAGGCCAGAAACACCACAGCATGGAGATGACAGCCAAGCTGAGGTTGTCTGGTGATTGTGGAGGTACTAATGTGGGGAAAAAAAGCAAAAGAAATGCAGGTTAAATGAAATCTCCCTACAGCTTGCAGTCCACAGAGGGATACTTGAAAAATGCAAAGTGTGACCTTCCTCAAGGAACTCAGGGCTGCCTTGGTGCCTGCAGGGTTATGATTGACTGAAGACTAGGAGTTATGTTTTTTCAGCCCCGGCTAGCCCCTCAAGGTCCTGAGAGCCTTGCTTCTAGATTCCTTGGAGACTTGCACTATCCCTCACCCCTACTAATTAAAAAGTTTAACCAGTCATTCCTCATAATCCCAGTCTGGCTCATTCTGCCCACAGGTCCTGTTCCGGGAGCAAGGAAGGGGTGAAGGCAAAGGCAGGGAGACGCAGGAGGCCCCTAAGTCTCCCGACTAGGCTCTGAGACTATTCCAGGAAGGGAGAGACACTGAGACAGAGTGGAACAAGAGGTAGGGGAACAAAGCAAGTTGTCACAACAGTCTCAAGGTCACAAGCTTCCTGGTCAGTTCTCCGTAAAAGACTCCCACCAGAATCCCTCACGGGCAACCCACTCAGGACCCCTCTCATTCTGGAGAGCTTTCTCCCCCTTTCCATTCTCATCTCCACTTAACAAGTTTCACTTTACTTCACCCTTTTCTTTCAGTGAGATTCATTCTTGGACTCCATGGGACAAGACCCCCACACCGCTGTAATAGCAGGAGAGAGGAGAAAAGGCCGTCCCCATCCCAGTCTGAGCCGCTGTCACTGGATGGCGTACCCTTAAGGTCAGGAACCCCCTGAAACCTCCAAGCTAGGGCTCACAGAGGGAAGACATGTTGATAGGGACTGACAACCCCTGAGGGACTGTGCAAAGGCTATCTCTCAAAAGGGAGGCCCCAGCTCGGGTTCACCAGGCTTCTGGAGGCGGGCACCCAGCCCACAACCACCAGCAGAGGCTGTCAGAGCTCTGGAAGACTCAGGCTGTCTACGGCTGAGGAGGGGCTCCCAGAGGAGTTTCTGCCCATGGCCACAGGTCATGGGCCCTGGGCCCCTGCACTGATCCTGAAGTCCCAGAAGCCTTTGGTGATGGAACTCAGTGAGCTCTGCGCTCCCCCAGACCCAGACCTGGGACTGGGAGTCTGCACCATCCACACAGCTCCCCCAGTAAGACACATAAAATTAACCAACCCAGGGCCTACTTCTTGATTCCATATTGAATTATATTGATAAGACTATATACTCATTGCCAAAATGAACACTTTTAATACTTAAGTTTATAAGAAATGTTCATATCTGACAAGCTAGCCTACCCATTAGTCTTAATTATTTTCATTTCCTTGTTATTCGCTTTTATTTTTACACATTATCTTTTTAACCTGTTTGGGAAATTCCACAAAGTAAATTGTTATTTTTATAGGAATAAATTAACATATGGAGACCTGATGTGTTTATAACACTGAGTATTTCTGCTGGAGAGCACATTATGCCTTTCCATTTGTTTCTTTTCTTTCTGTCATTATCCTTTTGAATTTTTCTTATTTGTGGCCAAGTCTTGGTTTGGAGAGTTTTTTTGAAGGGGTCTAAGTTTTGTTTCAGTTTGGCTATTTAATGGGTTCTTAAACTGCACTGCATCTTATCCAACAGGAAGAGACCACCTTGCAAACATACCCCTACTTCACCTATAGTAGGTGAACTTCTCTCCGAACCCTGCAGGAGGAAGGATGTTTTCCTAGCAATAGCCTGGCCAACGAGAGACAGTCCTAACTCAGCCAAGGAGAAGTCTCGGTGCTTCAACTCCCTTTACTCCCGTGAACTTTTTGCCTATAATGGCCTTCCCAAACCCCCTTCTCCTCTCCTTTGTTCTGAGGGCCATCCTATGGTTTTGCCCTCATTTGCTAGTCCTGGATTGCAATTCTCTGCTATTCCAGAATAAAGCCCTTTCTGCTGCTAAAATAACTGGCAGCTTTATTTTTAAGGTTAACAGTGAGCACTTGAAGAGCAAGTTTTTTTTTAATCTCACATTTCTTTGAACCATAAAGCAACCATAGATGCTCATGCACAAGACCGACCATCAACTCTGCACCCACCCAAACATCGACCATACACAGATGGTCTCACAATTTCCGGAAGCTCCCCGCTCTCTCACTGCTCCCTCCACTCCCAGCCCCCACCCAGCACTCGTCTCAGGGGAACCTGAGAGGTCTGAGGGCCCTTAGAGGTCTGATTGACCACTCCCTTCATGACGGCTGAGCTGGGCAAACTTTGCCTGGAATCTGGCGGTCCTTCCTTGGTAAGAATTCTGGGGTTTGGAGCCCTACTTCAGGGAAATTGTGTTATGTTTTTAAACATAACATATTTTTTCAAAATTTAGTAAAAGCCAGAAACACTATTCCCGTTTTATCTTCTGAAAACCAGTAGGTCTTAAACTGACCCACCTCAGTGGACTGAGTGTCCTTAGAGCTGATGCTTCATTTTTATGCAAAATACTTGCATATTATTTTGAAATGCCAATAGAGTATTACCCCCACCTTAAAAGACCACCAGAGACGTGAGTCAAAGCCAATCAGCAAGGGTCGTTTATTGCAGGTTCGAACCTGGACCTCTGCACCGCTTGTTGCCGATAACGCCGAGAGGTCCAGAGCTGGGTTGGTGCAGGGTTTTTATAGACAGGTACAAACAAGTTTCGGGTGGGGCTGAGCTGATTGATTGACAGTTTGAACAGGCATACTTGGCGTCAGTGAATTGGGTCAGGGGACCCCGCGCGAAAGCAGACAAAGCAATCTTACAGAAGCAGAACTGGCCGGTTAGCCCACGCATGTGAAAAAAGCACTATCAGGATATTGAAGGCCTGGTTACTATCAAGTGAAGACAATTGGGAGTCTCCTGGTGGAATGTTACATTCCTGCTATCAAGCATCCTTGTTAATGAGATTTAGGTTTAGACTCAACTTTATTTACTTTTCCTTCTACCTCTGCCTCCTTCGGTTTTTCATGGAGGGGAGGGTGACATTAGGGCTATTGATAAGGTAACTTCTTTGTTGTAAATCTCAAGGACATTTGCAAACCAAGGGAGACTCCTACCTTGCAGGACTGTGATCTCTGCAAGTTAACTATTTATCATTTTATGGCAGTCAGGGGTGCCTGAGGAATGCTACACAAATGGAGGGGAGCGGGTGAAGGGGGGGGTGCAAGGCACCAGCTTTTGCTTTCTCCTCAGCCTCCTGCTCCTTCAATTTCAGGGTTTTTTTCCTTTGATTTTATTTATGTCTCCTTCCTTCTGATGACTTTTCTTCTTTTTTTAGTATGGAGCACTTCACAGATGTGCATGTCATCCTTGAACAGGAAGCATGCTAATCTTCGCTGTATCATTCTACTAAGCCAACACTACTTCTGATGACTTTTAGACCTACATTATTTAAACACGGTTTTTACTCACAAAAGCCACTTCCACTTTTAGCTTAAGAATTCTGAGTGGCAGCACCTGAGTGCTCAGTTAGTTAAGCATCCGTCTTTGGATTTCAGCTCAGGTCATGAACTAAGGGTCCTGAGATCGAGCCCTGGATGGAGTCCCACCTCGAGCCCCAATCCAGACTCCTCACTGGGCATGGAACCTGCCTGAGATTCTCTTTCATCTCTCTCTCTATCTCTCTACTCTCTCTCCCTCCCTCTGCCCCTCACCACCGCCCCCACCCCATGCTCTCTCTCAAAAAAAAAAAAAAAAAGAAAGAAAGAAAGAAAAAGGAAAACATGGATTCTTTTTTTTTTAATAATTTTTTTTTATTTATTTACTTGACCGACAGAGATCACAAGTAGGCAGAGAGGCCGTCAGAGAGAGGAGGAAGCAGGCTCCCCGCTGAGCAGAGAGCCCGATGCGGGGCTCGATCCTAGCACCCCGGGATCATGACCTGAGCGGAAGGCAGAGGCTTTAACCCACTGAGCCACCCAGGCACCCCTAAAGATGGATTCTATAAGGAAGGGCACAGATGGCCCAGGAGACCCTTCCAGGGCCTGAAAGTCTGGTCGAGCAAAGAATCTTTGTGCCAGGTCCACCCTAAAGACCTGCGGTCAGCTCAACGCGCTAGGCTCAGCCTGGGCTGCAGTGGACTCGGCTCCGTCTCCTGCCCTGGCCCGCCTTCACCAGCGTCTGGGTACCGAAGTCAAGGAAAACTGCCATACCGCGCCTGCGCGCTGCTGTTTCTTGACAGACACGTACTGGACTCCGAGTAGCCAATCCCCGCGGGGTGGGGCGGGACCGTCCGCGGCGGTGGGGTTCTGCCGGTGACTGACACACACGGCTGGCCCTACGCTCCGCCCCCTCAGGCCCCTCCTGCACGCCGATTGGAAAGGCTACTTTGCTTGCAGCGCTGATTGGTGGCTTCTGCCTGACACGGCAGTACAAGCCGGTGTCGCGCCGACCGCGGCGTCTCACTTCTCGCCAGGCTGGAAGCGCGCGTGGGCTCTGCGAGGGCGCCAGACCCGGGTGGGCGGTGAGGGCCTCCAGGGAGACTGACGGGAACACGGACGCCCCTGCAGTGCCCTGTGAAACTGTTGTAAACCCTGACTCTGAAACCTTCAAACCCCACCCGGGAGACCCTGGGACCCCTCACCCTGTCTGGCTCCAACTCCCCTCAGCCGCAGGGACCCCACATCTCGCCGCCTCAAGGGAACGCAATTCCTCTGCCTTGGGGGGGGGTCCTCACAGCTCGGTGGGATACCCCTCCAACCCCTAAGCACCTCAGCTGCAGAAACCTCAAATCCCTCACCCAGAGAAACACTAAATCCCTAATACTTAGAGGCCCAAATCCCCGCGAGTAACACCAATCACCCTCGGCGGAGGCACCCCCAAAACCCTCACCCCGAGACACCCGAAAGGTACGCCCACAGAGAGCACATCCCCCCAGCCTCAGAGACCCTGAGGACCACCAGCCTGCGAGCTCGGAAATCCCTCCGGCTCCGCAGACCCCAAGGAACCTCCACGTCAGAAAACCTAAAGCCGGTTCACGAGAGACTTCGGATCTTAGAACGCGAGACCTCTAATCTCTTCAGTCTCCAAGATCCCAAGTTCTCTCAGCCTGAGCATTCTCAATCTCTCCAGCCTGAAAGACCCCAGATCTTGTCCTGAGAGACTGCCAACAGCGTCAGCCTGAGGAACCCCAGATGTCCTCTGCCGGACGCCCCAGATACCCTTGACATGAGAGCCCCCAACCCCCCCCCCCCACGAGTGAGACCAAATCCCCTCGGCCCGGGATCTCTCTGTCCCTTGGAGAGCCAGACTGCTCACACCACATTTTTCCAGAATCCCCCGTGGGACATCCCGAGAAACCCTCCTTTGGGAAGCACTCACCTCCTCTCCCTGGAGCAGAGCTGTGGGCGTCTGTGGGCAGCCCCAGCCTTCAGGGCCCCCCAGGCCTCCTCCGTGCTCCTCGGGCACCTCAGGACTCCCAGCCAACGCCTCAGGACTCCCGGCAGCCACATCCCTCCAGCCTCCCTCCCTCAGACGGCCGAGCTGCAAGGAATAAAAGAAACAAAACCTAGCTCTCCTTAGGGTGTCTGTCAAGGCCAGGAGAGGACCCCCTGCCACCAAGACCCCAGACCTCGCCTGCATCTTCTAATCCTCTCTGGGGCCGCCACATGTTCTCGTTCTGGACCCCCCCCACCCCCCACCCCCCACCCCCGCCCAAATGGGGAAGACAGACACGCTCTGGGCAGTGGTCTGGGCTGTCACCCACTCTCAGCACCTTCTTCTTCCACAGGCGCTTTGGCCTTGGGGCAATGCGACCACGGACGGCCTCAGAGTCCGAGCAGGGCCTGCCCGGAGGGCCCAGCACCGGGAGCGTCAGCGGGCCCCCAGAGGAGACCCCTGAGAGAGACTCGGGGAGAACAGGGCGGAAGCCCCCGGTGAGAGGTGTGGGAGAAGCTGGGCTCCGAGCACGGTCTGTAGGAAGGTGGAGGAGGGGGTGGTGACAAGGAGCTGCCCCCTGGAGCACCACCGACTCCTGGCCTCCACCGGCGGGGGAGCCTCTCACGCGTGGGCACAGGGTGGAGGCGCTTGCTCCTTTACAGGATGGGCGAGGGGACGCAGGACAGAACCATCCGCCATGGCTCTCTGTCAGGAGACAGCTAGGGGAACGCTCCGCGCGTGTTCGCTTCACCGGGACACCCTCCGGAGGGGAGAAGCTCTTCACCGCGCTTCACAGGAGCGCTCCGAGGACTCGGGGAATGCCCTACATGTAAGGTGGGGGGAGGCCCAGCTCGAAGTCCCCACTGGGGTCCGTAAGCCACTGACGGAACCCTTTCCCAGGCCCAAGATGCTTTCAAAGACATTTCCGTGTACTTCTCCAAGGAAGAATGGACAGAGATGGGAGACTGGGAGAAAATCCGATACAGGAATGTGAAAAGGAACTACGAAGCCCTGATCACTATAGGTAACCGGAAGTGCTGGGTGCTGAGGAGCCTGGGAAACAGCCAGGCCTGCGGCCCGCTCGCCGTCGGCCTCCGCAGTGGCTCCGTCTGCTCCTAGTTCCCTTCCGTGAGAAGACAAATCTGGAGCGAAATCGTGTTCTTCCCGACCAGTCTAGGGCTCGCGCTGGCGATGCGGAACTCACCCCTGCCCTGCTCCCAGCTCCACCAGCCCCTGCCCTGCTCCCAACTCCACCAGCCCCTGCCCTGCTCCCAACTCCACCAGCCCCTGCCCTGCTCCCAACTCCACCAGCCCCTGCCCTGCTCCCAACTCCACCAGCCCCTGCCCTGCTCCCAACTCCACCAGTGGAGTCGCCCTGACTGGGTGGTACTGTCCACTGCCACTGTGCTTGGTTCCTCCTTCTGGCTCTTCCCTCTGAGGACCAGAAGTCTGCTTCTTTCCAGGTCTCAGAGCCCCTCGACCGGCTTTCATGTGTCACCGCAGGCAGGCCACCATACCACGAGTAGATGACACTGAGGATTCGGATGAAGAATGGACGCCAAGGCAGCAAGGTGAGGGGGCCAGGGAGATGTGGGGTTTCCTCCTGAAACCCAAGGTTCAGGGCTCAGCTGTATCTCCGGGGTCAAGAAAGGAAACTCTTTCCTTAAAAACATAAACTCAAGATGTAAAACAGCATATCATATAGTAAGAGGGTATTCATATAAAGTTTTTTTTTTTTTAAGATTTTTATCTATTTGACAGACAGAGATCACAAGTAGGCAGAGAGGCAGGCAGAGAGAGACGGGGACGCAGGCTCCCCGCTGAGCAGAGAGCCTGATGCGGGGCTCGATCCCAGGACCCTGAGATCATGACCTGAGCCGAAGGCAGAGGCTTTAACCCACTGAGCCCCCCAGGCGCCCCCATATAAAGTTTTTAAATGTGGACAATAATTATATCATTTGTAAATACACTAATAGTGTATAATAGTTGGTAAACATATAAAAACAAAAGAAATGCCAAATTCAGAATAGTTATCACAGAAAATGGAAAGGGTGGCAAGTGGCTCTGCTGTGTCTTGGCTAGTTATCTCTCTTTTTTTAAAGATTCCATTTATTTGATTGATTGAGAGAGAGAGAGAGCACGTGCACAAGAGACCAGGTTGGGGCAGGAGCAGATAGAGAGGGAGAAACAGACTCCCCGTCCAGCCGGGAGCCTGAAGCAGGCCAAGGCCAGGGCCCTGCGTCATGACCTGAGCTGAAGGCAAACACTTAACTAATTGAGCCACCCAGGTGCCCTATTTTTCTATTTGTTTTTGAATTTTAAAAAAGAAGTTAAAAGCTATAAAGATAAAAATAAAAAATAAAGATAGATAATTGTGGCAGAATGTTGAGATAAGGCTGAATGGTGGTGGATATATAGGTTTTACATATGATTCTCCACACCTTTTTACATATTTAAAATTCATCATTCTTTTTAAAAAGGCTGTTTTTCCTAAACATTATTACCTAATGAAAGGGAAGTTATAATTAGACATACAATTAGACTGCAAGTCCACCAAAGAGATAATCTCCGTGATTCCTGTCACTCAGTTATTGGATTAAATGTCTTAGAAGAGAATATGACGAACATATGTAAAGAGACATCCTTGTTTATGTCTATTTAATCACACACATAATCGTGTTACCCCACAATGATCCAGAGTCTTAATTCTGGATGAGGGTTTGAGGTAATTATGGAAAGGTCCATCTTCATTTTTTTTAAGTTTTCATTTTAATTCCAGTTAGTTAACATACAGTGTTGTTACATTAGTTTCAGGTATGTAATATAGCAATCAACACTTCCATGCAACCTGTGCTTATCATGATAAGTGCACTCCTTAATCCCCATAACCTATTTAACGCATCCCCTCACCCACGTCCCCCCTGGTAACCGAGTGTTCTCTGTACTTTGGAATTTGTTTCTTGGTTTGCCTCTTTTTTTCCCCTTTGCTCATTTGTTTTTTTTTTTTTTAAAGATTTTATTTATTTATTTGACAGAGATCACAAGTAGGCAGAGAGGCAAGCAGAGAGAGAGAGAGAGAGGAGGAAGCAGGCTCCCAGCAGGGAGCCTGATGCGGGACTCGATCCCAGGACCCTGAGATCACGACCTGAGCCGAAGGCAGCGGCTTAACCCACTGAGCCACCCAGGCGCCCTGCTCATTTGTTTTGTTTCTTAAATTCCACACATCAGTGAAATCATGTGGTAATTATCCTTCTCTGAACGACTATGTCACATAGTATAATACTCTTGCTCCATCCATGTTGTTGCAAATGGCAAGATTTCATTCTTTTTTATAGCTAATATTCATATATATTATATAGAGATATAGATATATTTATATGTCTATGTATATATAACACATCTTCTTTATCCATTTGTCAGTTGGACACTTGGACTGTTTCCGTAGTTTGGCTATTGTAGGTATTGATGGCATAAACACTGGGGTGCCTGTATCCCTTTGAATCAGTACTTTTTATTCTTTGCATAATGTCTAGTAGTGCAATTGCTGGATCATAGGGTAGTTCTATTTTTAACTTTTTAGGAAACTCCATTCTGTTTTCTGGAATAGCTGCACTAGTTTGCATTCTCACCAACAGTGCAAGAAGGTTCCCCTTTCTCCACATCCTCACCCTGTACTGTTGATTGTAGTCACTGTGACAGGTGTGAGATGACATCTTCTGTAGCTTTTATTTGTATCTCCCTGATGATCAGTGACAGCGAGCATCTTTTCATATCTGTTGGCCATCTGTATGTCTTTTTTTGAAAAAAAAGTCTATTCATGTCTTCTGCCCATTTTTTAATTGGATTATTCATTTGGAGGTGTTGAGTTTTATAAATTCTTTATATATTTTGGATAGTAGCCCTTTATCAGGTATGTCATTTGTGGGGTGCCTGGGTGGCTCAGTGGGCTAAGGCCTCTGCCTTTTGCTCAGGTCATGATCTCAGGGTCCTGGGATCAAGCCCTGCATTGGGCTCTCTGCTCAGCAGGGAGCCTGCTTCCTCCTCTCTCTCTGCCTGTCTCTCTGCCTACTTGTGATCTCTATCTGTCAAATAGATAAATAAATCTTAAAAAAAAAAAAAAACACTGATTTCTTATCACTTTATAGTCAGACCTTCTTGGGTGGCATTCAAAATGGAGCAGAGTAAACACCAGAAGGTGAGTATTTCCCAAAACCTGTGGACAAGAAAATCTTTCTCGTGGATTTAAGCACAGGTAAGAATAGTAGCTGATGCCTTCCTTTCCTGATCTCTTTAGCACAATATCCAATATCTTCATCATTTTAATAGCTAATAAAAACAGCAATGATATTAGCAACCACTTGTTTTATTTTCACTGCACTTCAGACTTTAAACATTCACATGAATAAACTTACTTAAACCTTACAACAACCCTATGAGGTGGGTACTATAAATATCACCATTTATAGATGAACAAATTAAGACAAAGACATGTTTGATTATATACCTGAGATCACAGGACCAGTGATAGTACAGTCTAATCCTAAGCTCCTTCTCTAAACCACTTATAAGCTCATTAAAACTTTCAGAGTTTTGGGGGCACCTGGGTGGCTCAGTGGGCTAAAAGCCTCTGCCTTCGGCTCAGGTCATGATCCCAGGGTCCTGGGATCAAACCCCACATCAGGCTCTCTGCTCAGCAGGGAACCTTCCTCCTCCTCTCTCTCTCTCTGCCTGCCTCTCTGTCTACTTGTCTGTCAAATAAATAAATAAAATCTTAAAAAAAAAAAAAAACTTTCAGAGTTTTGTAAAATTTGCAACATTCATTTGATGATTTCAACCTCAGTTCTTTTCTATTATGCTAAAGTGAGAGATGAGCTAAGACCCTCTAAATAAGAGAAGCTTACAAATATACTAGCAATTCATGCACTGGATGATCCCAGATGCAGAAGCTAGGCTCCTCCTGCAGAAGATAGGCTCTGAGAGCCTCCCATTCTAGTAAGAGGAAGTATCTCCCAGCCCTGAGTAGTTTCAGGTTTGCTGATTGAGAAACAACCAATAAAATGACTTCAAGATTTCATATAGGTTGCATAATATTCATTAGAAACTCCAGATAGGTATCTGGAACTGATCTAAAATGCTCATACTTGTAGGAGAAAACAACAACTGCTTCCTCTGAGCTCTCATTAGACAACTCTCATTTTGTTCAGAATTATTTGTGTAGACTGCCTCCACACGGCAAGCTCTTTCTTCTCAGAAGTCCCAGGCCCAGCTTAAGGCACCAGAGGGCCCCTCAATGTTTTCTGCATGAGAAACTCTGCATTTACAGATTAAACAAAAAATAAAAAGTTCGAGGAATACTAAAAATAATATCTGTGATTTAGATTTTGAACATGGGCACAATTGAGAGGGTAAATTGTAACCTCTTATTCTGACTATATTAAATACCTCACCAAATGATTTGATGATCATTATAATATTTTCTGTCTTCTACAACATTAAGAATTAGTATATATACCAATTTATAGATCAGGAAACTGAAGAGACTTAGCTGGTGCTACAACCTTATTCAAACAAAATTGACAGGAACCAGCTAATCTAATTACAAATAGTCTTTCTTGGATATGGCAAATGGAAACTTTAGCATCCTTTTTCTTTCTTTCTTTCTTTCTTTCTTTTTTTTATGTTTAGATCCATTTCTACCAACCCTTTGTTTTCTTCCCCATCTCTCTACTCATGTCACCTATTTTCCAGTTGTGTGCCGTCCCCTCCATTTGCCTCCATTTCCTCCTCCACCAAATATCCACTAGTTTACAGAAGATCTCCTCTTTTCCTCTACGAGCCCTCATCACCTTCTATCTCACTATCACAGAGGATAGTGATTCTCCAACTTGTCTTCCCAAGTAATCTCCCTCCCTCACTCTCACTTTTATGGAGAAATTTAAGGGGAAAGAGCCTTAAGCCATGGGTTCTATTCTCATATTTGATACCCACATATGCCCTTTCTTTTCCCTCTAGTATTCAGACTCTCTAAGTATTCCCAAAGGTTGTTGAAGTACTAACTAAAGTAATGCATGTGAAAACACACCATAAGCCTTAAAGGAATAAAGAAATGCATGTTGTCTTTTAATATGTGATTCTCACATTGAAGGGAGTACCCAGAGCGCCATTAAGTAATGAATCTAGTTTGAAGGAATTATCAGAAACAGCAAAGTTGCTGAACACAAGTGGCTCAGAGCACGACCAGAAACCAGTGTCCCATCCTGGAGAAGCAAGTACCTCTGGACATCACTCCCTACGAAAACTGGGTAAGAAAAAATAATATGGGGATTTTTAGTCCCTCTAAGTTCTCCAGAAAGGTTGATGAATACAATGTAGGTATGTGGGACAGACTTTGCCTAGGCCTGGGTTTAAGCTAGACTTACCTGAGACCTGTAGTTAACATTGAGGCCTTGGACAAATCTTATAAATTCTCTGAGCTCCTGAATTCAAATCTGTAGAATGAAGATAAAGATGTATAGCATTAATTTGAAGGCATTAATTTAACATAAAATAATTGACCCACGCAAGTTGTCCAATAAATCCCTTGGTGATAATAAAAACCATACTTTCTTGGTGTTGAATGCCCAGGCCCTTGCTCAATGCCTGACATGTAATGTGCCCTCAACAAATATTTTCTGAATGAAGAAATATGTGAATGAACCATTTTCTAAGAGGAAAGATTACAAAGATTAATCTGATAATGGTGAAAAAAGTAAAATTGAATTAGCCATCTCTAGTCAGTATGGAATCTTACACTCTGAATAGTTTGGGGACAGCAGAGAACAGAGTATATAGAAGGACAGGTAATAATTTATCAAAGGAGATGGTATGTTTTCTGACAAAACAGGAACTAACACTCCAGACCCCACCAACCTCTCTCACATATTCTTTTCCAACTCAGAACTCAGGAGAAAGGATGTTGAAGTAAAGATGTATAGTCTACGAGAAAGGAAGAGCCTTGCATACCAGGAGGTCAGCGAGCCCCAGGATGATGATTACCTCTGTAAGTGGCCATCTTGGCCCGACTCTCAAAGGAATTTGTTCTCTCCTGATACTGTAACTGGGTCTTGTCTTCGGGTCCCCAAATTATCCCCTCCCTCTAGTGACTGGGAGTACAAGGTAGAGGCCAAATGATGTGAGTGTTGGGCTGTTTTTGAAACTGCTCAAGTCCAGGAACATGCAAAATCCTTTCCTAATCCCTGTTGCTCTCGCCTCCAGATTGTGAGAAGTGTCAGAACTTCTTCATTGACAGCTGTGCTGTTCACGGGCCCCCTACATTTGTAAAGGACAGTGCAGTGGACAAGGGGCAACCCAACCGCTCAGCCCTCACTCTGCCCCCTGGGCTGAGAATCAGACCATCAGGCATCCCTCAGGCTGGGCTTGGAGTATGGAATGAGGCATCTGATCTGCCATTGGGGCTACACTTTGGCCCCTATGAGGGCCAAATCACAGAAGATGAAGAGGCAGCCAACAGTGGATACTCCTGGTTGGTGAGAACCATCATCTCTTCCCCCACCCTCTGGCTTCCCACAACCCTCCTATGGATTGGGAGGACATCACCTTCTATGTGGATGGGGGTTATAACATGGCTAGCTCTGTGTACTGAGTGGACTTTGCATGAACCTGGAGCTCCTACTTAAAGATCAGAGGGTAAGAGTAGACATAATCATATAGACACAAACAGGTTCCTCCCTTGTGAGACCCAAAAGTCTTTAATTTCCCTTTCTCAAACTCAGATCACCAAAGGAAGAAACTGCTATGAGTACGTGGATGGAAAAGATAACTCTTGGGCCAACTGGATGAGGTAAGGCCAACAGGGTTCTGGCTTCCAGAGAAAACATTCACCGTCACAAACCCATGCTCCTTTCCTTCTTGTCATGCCCCCTCAATGGTCTCCCTCAATCCTCTGTTCCGCATTTTTCTCCTTATAATGCTCTTTCACTTCGAGTGACAGTTTTGGTAAAAAGGAGCTAAGAACATAGTATATATCCACAAAATATGCTAGATAAAATTTGAACCCTGAAAAAACCCCTGAGGAGCCCAGATTCATGAGGAACGCTGGATTCACACTTTAATTTATCGACTCAACATTCATGAGCAATTACTGTGTTCCACAGTGGAGTTCATTACTTACACATAGTATGCAACCCATGTCCTATGGAAGACATATTGCAGATAGACAGTAGAGAATTGACTTTAGGAATATTTAACTATAATCTCCCTACTTTTCAAGGGCACACAGTGTAGGGATAACCTAGAACAAGGGACCTTTAATGCGTGAGGGCAGCAGCTCTTCCTAGCCTCAGTTCTAGTAGAACTGGTTCTGAAACCTGTGTAAAAATGGGCTGCAGAATGGCCACAGGCCTCTGCACTTCATGATCCAGCCCCTTTCCTTGAGGGGCTCACAGGTTAGCAGGGGATGCATTATGTGAATAAATATTGTTTTCCTTTGTTGTTGTGCAAGACAGAGAGAGCTCCAAGGTTCTGTGGGAACTTGGGGGATGCATGCTTCAGACAGGGTATGGGGAGATTGGAGAAAGGCCTCTAAAGGAAGATAAATTTGGGCTGAGTATGGAATGATGCGTAGTGGTCTAGAAGCAGAGTCCATGATCAAACACCATGCTATAAAACAGAACTTAATTTAGAGTTTAGAGAAACTAGATGTCACTGGTCTTTGTGACCAATCAAAGTGATGGTGAGTCTGGAGTTGGGATTTGAAAAATGGTTAAGCAGGCAAGGGGGAGAGCCTTCTAGGCCGACTGAGGGCAGTGAGCAGAACTTAGAGATGGGAATTCATAGGCTGTTTTGACGGGGGCTTGAATATGAGCAGGGCATTCCCTGAGAAGCAGTGGGGGAGTGGGCGGCGTAACAGCATGGAGGCCTTCAGGTGGTGGGAACTGACCTCCTCTGGTCCTCTTTCCCAGGTATGTGAACTGTGCCAGGGATGATGAGGAGCAGAACCTGGTGGCCTTTCAATATCGCAGGCAGATCTTCTACCGAACCTGCCGGGTCATCAGGCCAGGCTGCGAACTGCTGGTCTGGTATGGGGACGAGTATGGCCAGGAGCTGGGCATCAAGTGGGGAAGCAAGTGGAAGAGCGAGCTCACGGCAGAGAAAGGTGGGCACCACTGCTCTTCAAAACAGAAAGAGAAAGAAGAGATCTCCTGGGCAGTTTCCACAGTCCAACTCTTAAGTAGAGTAAACCCTGTCTAAAGTCAATGCAGTTGCAATTCCGATGCATCAGAAATAATTCAGAATTCACAGGCATGGGACTCTTAGGGACATTTTTTTTAAATTTTTAATTTCTGTTCTGATTTCTTAAATACTTCATACACAAAATATATAATAGAATATACTGATTAAAAAATTGTAGAGGCAAAAACAAGTTTTCAAGCACCTACCGGCTCTCTTACCAAGGCAGTTTCTTCTGCCCTTTTAGCTCTTTCTTCTTAATTTGCTCCATATTTCTTTTTTTTTTTTTTTTTTGGCCCCATATTTCTAAATGATATCTGTCTGTTGGTGTGTACTCACCCACAATTCAGGTAACTGTCATAGGAGTCCCTACTCTGTGCCAGACAGGCTTCCAGGACCGAACAAGGTTTTCAGAGTCACTGCTATTCAGCAGCTGATGACTGAATGAACGAGGAAACACGTGCACATAGGTATGCGTGTGCATAACAGCACACAACAATTAGTGCTCTGAAAATCAAGCTAGTCCTCAGAAAAGTGTCTGGGGACCAGTGTGAGGGAAGGGTGAGTGCAACAGAGCTTGGATAGGGAAGGGCTCTCCCAGGAGGTAACATTTGAGGTCTGCAAGCGCTTGTGAGCAAAGGATTCCAGGCAAAGGGTCCATCTGGACGGCTGCCCCGAGGCACAAGAGAGGTGGGTGTGTGTGGTGTGTGGCCGAGAACTCCCTCCCACCCCCGGACAGAGGAAGCATAGGGGTCAGGAATGGAGGTCAGAGAGATCCACAGACTTCCTAGAGCCTATGGTCCATGCTGACACACTGGGGGTTTTCCTGATTGAGATGAAACAATGGTGCAGTTTCCAACTGGCAAGTGGTGTGTTCTGTTTTAAGATGATCCTATGGTTAATTTTGGAGAAAGACTGCAGTGGGGAATCCCCTCCAAGACTACATCATCTCTAGGTGAGAGAAGATGGTGGATTGGCAGGAGATGGATGGCGTTGGGGGTGATAAATATCCCCATAACTGGTTGGGAAAATATTTTGAAACAGGACTTCCTATTGTATTTGAAATGGGCTAAGACTGAAGGAAATAAATACAGTATGAAGGGTATATTTTTATATTATGATTTGCAGAAAACTAAAAAAGAAGCAATTTATAACATAGTTGGGGCAGCAGGAGCCAGAGCCCTTTAGGCAATGAAACCTGCGTGAGTGTCTCGTCCAATCTACATCCCACTTTCTAGTAGAGATCCAGACGCACACTGGTCCTCAGTTAAAAATGTCCTTTTAAATGGGGAGACTCAGGGTTGTGTTTACTCACACATTCCATTGAAGTCACCCAGAGTCACTGCAAACGCTGTCACAGAATCATACAACTTAGAAGGTGCTTGTATGTGGGGAAAGGTCACTGTCTGTCCATCTATATAAGGAGGGAAGCTGCCTCTGACGCTACTTGAAGGTACCTAGTCTGTGTGATACGTAGAAAAGCCCCTCAGTATGGGCTTTAGGATTTCTGAGGAAGATGTAGTGAGTAAAAATGGAATGGAAGAGTGAAGGAACCCTTGGCAGGAGACAGAGCTTGCATTGTCAACACAATAAAAATGAGTACCAGGGTGGACTTACCAGGAGACAAAGCACACAACACAGCCAGTTGCATCAACATCTACCTGACCCAAAATTTCCTTTTTCAGCAGAACCAAAGCCAGAGATCCATCCCTGTCCTTCTTGCACTCTGGCTTTCTCCAGTCAGAAATTCCTCAGTCAACATTTGGAACGCAATCACCCTTCTCAGATCCTCCCACGAATATCTGCAGGGGAACATTTCCAGCCAGAGGATCCCTGCCCAGGCGAACAAAATCACCAGCAGCAGCAACATTCTGATCCGCAGAACTGGAATGACAAAGCTAAAGGTCAAGACGTCAAAGAAAGTTTCAAACCTTTGCTTGAAAGTATAAGGCAGAGGAAAAATTCAAGAGCCTTTCCCATCCCATGCGAAGGACAAACAGGGTATGAGGGAATAGTGGAGGAAGAGCCCAGCACAGGCCAGAAACTGAATCCAGAGGAGACAGGAAAATTATTCATGGGGGTAGGAATGTCAAGAATTATAAGAGTCAAATATAGAGGCAGTGGGCAAGGCTTCGATGATAGGTCACATCTCAGCAGACACCAGAGAACACACAAAGAGGAGAAGCCGTCTGTTGGCAAGGAGCCGAGGAGGGAGTTCATTCATAAGTCAGTCCTTGTTACACACCAGAGGACCCACACAGGGGAGAAGCCCTACGTTTGCAGGGAGTGTGGGCGAGGCTTTACACAGAGGTCACATCTCATCAGACACCAGAGGACCCACACAGGGGAGAAGCCCTACGTTTGCAGGGAGTGTGGGCGAGGCTTTACACAGAGGTCAAATCTCATCACACACCACAGGACACACACAGGGGAGAAGCCCTATGTTTGCAGGGAGTGTGGGCGAGGCTTTACACGGAGGTCAAATCTCATCAGACACCACAGGACACACACAGGGGAGAAGCCCTATGTTTGCAGGGAGTGTGGGCGAGGCTTTACATGGAGGTCACATCTCATCACACACCAGAGGACACACACAGGGGAGAAGCCCTATGTTTGCAGGGAGTGTGGGCGAGGCTTTACATGGAGGTCACATCTCATCAGACACCAGAGGACACACACAGGGGAGAAGCCCTACGTTTGCAGGGAGTGTGGGCGAGGCTTTACACGGAGGTCAAATCTCATCACACACCAGAGGACACACACAGAGGCTTTACCAATAAATTGCATCTCCATGACCAGAGGAAAAATGTAGCCACCACACACTCCATACCCCAGCTCTGAGGGAGGTTCAGAGGAAGCCTACTGAGGCCTTACACCCTAAGAATATAATGAGAGCACATATAACTGATTAAAGAAATTCTCTACTTTCGGGACAACAGATGAGGTATACAAACAGGGGAAGGTTCCTTAAGTGCTCTGGAGATGTCGACACCAATCCCCTCCATGGTTTTTTGCCCTCCTGTTCTAATAAATTTCATGTTCATATGAATCTGAAGTCCACATCATACACCTCGCTCCCCTCTTATCACTGAAAGCAGAAGGCTCCAGGAGGGCGAGATGACTCCTATTTTTGGTCCACGTCTCCACAGGAAGATTCAGCCCCTGGAAAGGAGTAACTCAGGAGTGAATCTAGTTAGAGCACTGAAGAACCAATTTCTGGGCCAGGGAGAGAAATCAAGGATTTGACACGGACTCATCAGGGAAGGGAATTCTCTGGTCCCTTGGGATGTGTGGTGATTTCTCCTCATAGACCCCTGCCCTCAGCAGAAGCCAGGTGAGGAGGGTGGCAGCAGACTCCTCTCCAGGTTTCCTCCCACCTTTGCAGCCTCAAAGGTGAACATGAAGGGGAGACATGGGCATATGTGTACATATACGTACCTGGGCATGTGCACATCTGTGTGCCTGGCTCCGTCTGGGACCCCTCCTCTTTCTCACGCTCTCCTTGCGATTGGCATCGCCTGTGCACAGCATACAGAAACCATACCAGACTGGGGTGGGTTCGAGTCTCAGCTCTGCCCTCACCAGCCGTGTGACTTAGGGCAAGATCCTCTACTTCTGTGTGCCCATTTCATCACCTAAAGAATGGGGATGGTAACTCCAGCCATCAGGCTGGATGGTCCAAGCTGAGTAAGCACGGACACAACCCAGCACAGAGATGCTGAGAACGCAAGTCCCTCCCGCTTTGTTGCTCTCACGCAACGTTCAATGGCCATGTGTTCAACGGCCTTAGTGCTGCACAGGGGAGGACAGAGAGAGCCCAGAGGCCAGGGAGGTAGAATCAGGGGCCGGTCAGGTACCACTGCTTTCTCTGCACAGACTCAGCTACCCTGAGAAGGAGGGGTGAGGTCAGGGATGCATTTTCCTCCAGGCCACTGCCCTCCCCACCCAGCCTGAGCAGCTCAGAACCCTGCAACACAGGCAGGCAGTACAGACAGTAACCTGTGAAACCACACCCTCACTGACCCCTTACTGAGAACAGACTCTGGGCTCCGCATCTGTAGGAAATGGACACCCTGTGAGTCCCTGAGCCCCTCCCTGCCCTATCCACAAGCAGCGCCCACAAAGCCTGCGCTCAGTTTCTGCAGCACACCTCCCTCACACCTGGGCCCTTGCTGTCTTAATGCATTTGCGCATAAACACAAACCCTATGGTTTAAGGCACAACCGAGGCAATCTTGAAATTCTCAATTACTTTATCTTTAAACTTACGAATGGGAAGCAAAGTCTGAAAGAACAACAGAGCAGGAAAGATATGCACAGCATTGGCCATTCCTGGCTGTTCCCACTCACGCATACGGTCCACAGCGCCCCGGGATCACAGAAT
The DNA here is from genome assembly GCF_011764305.1 of Mustela putorius furo. Lineage (NCBI taxonomy): Eukaryota > Metazoa > Chordata > Mammalia > Carnivora > Mustelidae > Mustela > Mustela putorius. The sequence goes on along the minus strand of NW_025421304.1, from coordinate 44,359,866 downwards.
TCCCACAGGCACAACAGGTGGGAGGTAACGGGACAGGAAGTGAACACAAAGTATGTTGCATCCACTACTGGGCACTCGAGGGTGCTGACAGCTTTTCTTAGAACCAGAACTCACTTCCAATACAAAGAGGAGGCGATGGTGTTCTAGGAAGCACACAGATGAGGGCCACTGTCACATCGCTCCTGCCGGAGTGACCTCCCTGCTTCTGAGGAAGAAGAGCTCATTCCAGCTCCTGCTAGAATGGCTTCGTGGATGCTGAATTCCAAACCTCAACCCTCCCAGGAGATACCAAAAGGACTGCGGGCCACGTGGGGGGCACCAAACCCCAGACCTGGAACAGGGACCCTTCTTCTGTCCCTCTCCCCGTGCTGGGCTTTGCAAGAATCTCTACATAAACTGTTTGGATTTCGACAATAAATATTCATTACTATTTCCTCTAGTCCTGTGTGCTTTTGTAAAGAAGGTGCATATTGGGGTCTTTCATTCCCTGCGGGGGAAGTGGAAAGGGGAAGATTCCCTTCCCAACACAGCATATGCTCAGAAACCCCCCAACCCTCCATGTTCTGGGACTTTTGCATGAGCCCTTGCCAAGGGGGCAGAGTTCGCAGTAATGCCAGCGGAGAAACTGCCCTGGAACCTAGTGAGAGGAGAACCCACCCAGTGCCAGGCGATTCCTGCCTCCATTTCCCCCGGAACGGACGTAGAATTCCCCCCTGGGAGGCTGAGCAGGTCAAGGTGAGGAGAAGCCTGTCTGTTCCTTCCTCCTCCCCTTCAGCCACAAACCCCACTTCCAGGGTGGCCACCAGCCTCCAAGAAGGGCTCCCAAACCCACGTCCTGTCAGCCACACCTGGAACAGTTCCCCCTTCAGAGAACAGGGCCGAGCTGTGCTGAGAAAATGGCAGTGAACGATGCCAACAGTGACTTCAGCCTTGCCCTCACGACCTCACACGACCTCAGGTCACCTCGTGTGCGGACGCTAGACCTTGAGACCCCCGCCCAAGCATCATCGGCTTAGCAGCCATCCTCCTCATTGTGAAGAGAAGACTCAGAGGAAGGGCTGACACTGGCAGGAGTCCGAGTCTCCGTGCCCTGGTGGACAGCCAAGAAGCCCTTAGCTGAGGCCAAGGTCCTCCTCCTGTGACAACGGGCTGGCCTCTGCACCTGCCGGCTTCCCAGCCCCTCCCATGACACTGTGATTGCCAAGGACAGGCAGGTCGATAGTCCTTGGCCCACAGGACGTCAGCAGCTGAGACTACAGGGCAGTGTGTGTGACAGTGGCCTCCACCACACACCGCTCCACCACAGCTATGGCCAGCACCACCTGCTTTCTGCTCTGCTTGTCTGCCACCCAGGTAAGGATGCTGCCGGCTTACTCAGGGACCAGAGATGGGCAGGTGAGGGCGTCACTCACCAGGATGGTGAGAACACCCTCAACGACAGGGGTGGGGACAAGCTGAACCAGGGCCTGAGCAGCACATGATGGCCAACTGGTTTGAAATGGAATAAATGTGTCTTTGCTCCCGGGACTCTGCCTTGTCCGGCCGCAGGTCTGGCCCCGGTCCTGTGAGCCCTGCCAGAATCGGAACCAGCCTCTGAACCAAGGTAGAGAACTACCCTGAGGGAACTACCCTCAGGGGCTGTCTTCAAAGACCAGACTGCCTGGAGCACCTGGCAGCTCAGTTAAGCATCCGACTCTTGATCTCAGCTCAGGTCTTGATCTCAGGGTTGGCAGTTCATGCCCGGCACCGCACTCTATAATGGGTGTGCAGCCCACGTACAAAAAAAGTAGTTCAAACTGCTCAGAGTTTGGAAGTACTAAAAGTAAAAAGTACTAAAAGTACTAAAGGCAGGGTTTTTTTAAATATTTTTTTAAAGATTTTATTTATTTGACAGAGAGATGACAAGTAGGCAGAGAGGCAGGCAGAGAGAGAGAGAGGGAAGCAGGCTCCCTGCTGAGCAGAAAGCGATGCGGGGCTCAATCCCAGGACGCTGAGATCATAATCTGAACCGAAGGCAGAGGCTTAACCCACTGAGCCACCCAGGCACCCCAATTTTTTTTTTAATGTAAGAGGCTGTTAATCTCCAAACCCAGAGAAAAAGCTGTACGATTCTGGTACACGCACTTTAATACTTTACTTCGCAATCTCTCATACTTAACGGCAACTCTCCTGGGGTGTTTTTCTGATAATATCCAGTTGTTAAGTTTCTAACACTTAAAAAAATCCAGAAAATAAAAAGCACCCAGTATAAAAACTCTATTAGTCTGGGGGAACATCCATTAATACAGCCCACTAAAGCCTTCATCCATTGCACATAACCATGCACACTTCGGCGCTGCACATTTTCCCTGGAAAGCAGCCGAGCCCCTTCCTCTCTCACGGGCCTCTTTCCCTTGACCAAGTGTCTTGAGCACCTTCCTTGCAGTCTTCACTGTTACATCATGAGCAGGACTGGGCTGTGGTTGAACCAACCCCCTGCTGCTGGACACAAAAGGTGTTTCCAGAAAGTGTTTGTAGACCAGTTTTGGGGCCTGGCTTTGGTATAGATTAAAACACACACTGCATTCAGGGCTCAAGAAAGTTCTCTGGCCTCTGGGATTTAGGGAGAACCTCACCCTTCCCATGATGTGACAGAGCACTCCCTCTCGGCCTCCCCCACAGAGAGGAAGGTGATGGGAAACCCTGGAGGCCATGCTAGAGGTGGAGGCCTTTGTTTTCTGGGGGCAGAGAAGAACAGGACAGTGCTGACATCTGGGCCGGACCACAGGCATTGTCCTAAAGCCTGTCTGTCCCCTGTGCTCTTAACCTACTTTCCATTGGTTTGGCAGCTCTTTGCCCATGGGATACCTTCCAGTAAGGGGACTCCCAAGATACCTCAGAAGCTGGGGTTGGTGGTGGAAGGTCTGCACGCCAACAAGACCCTCCAGCAGGTCAGTGTGGTGCTTACAAGGGCCAGCTTCATTGCGTCCAAGCATTCTAGGGTCCCTCACCTCCTGTCCTTCTAGGGTACCCACTCTGGACACCACATGAAGGTGCTGACGTTCCCTCATGCCCACTTTGGTCCCAGGAGGCAAAAGAGAGACTGGGTTGTCCCTCCCATCTCCATCCCAGAGAATGACAGAGGCCCGTACCCCAAAACGGTGGCTCAGGTATTGCAAAGGGAAAGCTCTGGTTTTGTTCTGGGGTTCCCTATGGAGAGGGGTTGGCACTGGTCTGGGGTCCTTCTTGGCCCTTCTGCTTCTGTGTTGTCTTCAGGTCAAGTCGAACAAGAACAAGGAAATCCAGGTTTTCTATAGCATCACGGGCAGGGGCGCGGACGAGCCTCCATGTGGCATGTTCATCATGGACAGAGAAACAGGGTGGCTCAAGGTCACGGGGCCCCTGGACAGAGAGCAGGAATCCCACTATGTTGTGAGTGTCTTCTACGTGGCCTCAGGGGTGGGGAGCTGGCGGCAAAGCAGCCCTCTCATTCTCTGGTGTTTCAGACAGCCCGTGGACTTCTGAAGTTGCGCCTGAGACCGTATTTGAGCCCCTGTTACATTCCAGGTGCAGGAGCGTGAAGAGTGGGGAGGCGGGCAGAGCAGGGGAAGGAATCAGGGACTTAAAGTGAAGAATGAGTTCTGCTGTAGCCTGGGTGTGGTCGTGACCCCCTCAGCCTCCCTGTGCTGTTGGGTTCGCATGCGTGAAGCCCTCTGAACGGTATCTAGTTCTGGGTGAGTTCTCAGCACCTGTTAGCTGAGCACCCTTTAAGCACAGCTCTCTGGGGTGTTCGGTCCAGAAGACTCTCCACCACACCCCTCGGAGGGAAACCGAGGCCCAAACAAAGCCGCAGGGTGCTCTCCTCTAAAGGACACTGCCCTCTTTGGGGGTCTGAGTGAGTTCCCAGGCAGGCCCCCTTATGCGCCGGGAAGGGAGGGTGGGCACAGGCCGCAGAAGTCAAATGCTGAGTCCTCGTGGCCCCACCTAGCTGCAGGGGAGGCCCCGCTGAGGCACCTTCAGTGGGAAAGGGCGAGGGCGGGTGGGATGCTGGCACTGGGTCCTGAGCATCGCCAGGAGAAAATCCCGAGGAGACACAGACGCAGCCTTCCGGGGCATCCCCGGGGCTGCAGAGCGAGCTGCTTTCCCAGACTCGTGCACTGAAATGCAAGACGAAGGTAGAAAGGGGGCTGTCCCTGCAATGGGCCTTCTGCGGGACAGGTGCCCACTGGCCAGGGCGGCTCCCACGTGCCTCTGCTGCACCTCTTGCTTTCCAGCTGTTCCTTCACGCTGTGTCTTCAACTGGGAATGCTGTGGAGGACCCGATGGAGACTGTGATCACAGTGAGAGACCAGAACGACAACAGGCCGGAATTCACCCAGGCGGTCTTTGAGGGGTCCGTGATGGAAGGAGCCTACCCAGGTTAATTGGAACAATGCAGGGGTTTGGTGACACACGGCAATAATAACAGGAAAAATGTAAAGAACCTGGGAAATCGAAGTACCAAAAGACCAGGGCACCTTCCCAGCGACCCGCACCCTGGGGTCCGTGCAGGAAGGACCCCACTTGGAGATTAGAACGGGCGGATCAAGGACTGCCCAGACTTTTTTTTTGGGGGGGGGGGTAATGTTCGCACAACAGAGATGCTCTCAGGCTTCCTCAAGAGAGCTGGACCTGGGGAGGACTACAGGCGGAGAGCATCCTAAGAGGAGGGGCCCAGAAGTCCAAGAGACTCCCAGCAGTCACCTCACTTCCGTCTCTATGTCCTGTCTGCCTTTGCTGGTTCTGCATCTCTCTAGCTGCTGCCCGGACAGAGCCCCCCTCACCGTGTGGCCGTTCTCACCTCACAGTTCCCTCTACATCCCTTTCTGGGTCAGTTTCCACTTCCCCCTGAGGACTGTCCCACATATTTCCCAACCCGTGGTCTTGCAAACAAGAACCTGACTTGATCCAGGGGACACTCTGGCTCCAGCTGGCTCTTACTGCCCACTGAAGAGTCAGACCTCCAGACATGACTGTAGGCGATGCCGACAGCCCCTGTGCCCACGGCTTTCAACCTGACATTGTGGGAATGTTGACGTCCTCAGTCTCTGGGACTATAGATAAACGAAACCAAGAGTCACAGGGATTTCACGTGAAAGGACATTGTGATCGATGCTTTCTTCTCCCCCCCAGCCCACCAGGAGCTGCCACTAAAGCGTCTTCCTCTTTCCCCCTTTCTTTTCTATCTTGGTGCTGCCTTGCCCTCCAACAAACCCCAGCTCCCCCGCCAGCACCAGCTGCCCCCAATCACCCACGTGAGGTACACATGTGTTTCAGGGGACCACAGTAGACCACACTCGGGCAACGGGGACACACCTTTGTCCACCCCTGACGCTTCTCTCCATCTGGCTCGTGTGCTTGGCTCCAGCTCCGGCCGTGAGGCCAGTGTCCAGACAGGAGGGACTCCCTGACCATGACTGGGGAGGAGGGAGGACAGGGAGGCAAGAGAAGAGCTGCAAAGATGAGACGAAACAGCCCCTCCTCCTCCCCTCAAGCACTGGACAGAATGGCAGCACCTGGGGGACAAGGGTCCCACGATGACAGCCATGTCAGAAGACGCCCGAAAGAGAGGCAAACCAGGAAACAGACTCTTCACTCAAGAGAACAGCCAGAGGGTCACCGGAGGGGAGGGAGGCTGGGGGCTGGGGAACCCAGTGATGGGGAGGAAGACGGGCGTGTGTCCTGATGAGCATCAGGTGAGGGTGGCAGTGAGGAATCACTACCTCGTAAACTTGAAACTAATATTACGCCATATGTTAACCAACTGGAATTTAAATAAAAGCTTAAATGAAATTTAAAAATTGTTCAAAAGACGCCCAGGAGTGCCTGGCTGCCTCAGCCCATGGAGCAAAGCAGCTGTCACCCTCGGGCCTCGGGGTTATGAGGTCGAGCCCTACATTGGGTGTAGACATTATGAAAATAAATAAATAAATAAATGTTTAAAAACAAAAATAATAAATACAACAATTTTTAAAGATGCCCTAAGGACTTATGGAAAAAGTAAACAAACCACCTGGAATTTATTATAATAATTTGGTGAATTATTTGAACTAGAACTTATATCCCTTGATAAGGAGTTTTATCACCTGTTTAGTGAAGAGACTAAAAAAGGAACACATTTAATTTTGGGTTTCTATATGAACTTGTATCGCCGATACAACGGCCAATACAACACAGTTACCTGCTGAGGTTACCCACTCGCCTCCTCTCTGTCCTCACAGGAACATCCGTGATGCAGATCACAGCAACGGACGCGGACGACCATGAGAACACACACAACGCAGACATTGCCTACACCATCCTCAGCCAGGACCCCTCCCTGCCTCACTCCAACATGTTCGCCATCAACCGGGACACGGGAGTCATCTCTCTGCTCACTACTGGGCTGGACCAACAGGTCAGGCGGCCTTGGGGGCCTTGGGGGCCTCTGGGGCAGCAGTTACATGTACAGGAGCCCCAGTCACTAAGCCATGGGCAGCAGCCCGTCAGAACCAACACCAGCGCACCAGCCAGAACACGTTCCCAACCAGTCGGAACTGAGGGCTGGCCAATTAGAACATGAGCCAACCAATCAGAAGAGGCATTTATCAGGGGCACCTGGGGGGCTCCGTGGTGAAGCATCTGCCTTCAGCTCAGGTCATGATCCAGGGGTCCTGGGATCGAGTCCCGCATCGGGCTCCCTGCTCAGCAGGAAACCTGCTTCTCCCTCTCTCTCTGCCACTTCCCCTGCTTGTGCTCGCTCTCTGTCAAATAAATAAATAAAATCTTTTTTAAAAAGAGGAAAAGAAAAGAAAGAAGAAGAGGTGTCCATGGGCTGGTGCAGGCAGGCTGGCTTTGGGCCCTGGCGTAGTCACTGGGGCAAATTACAGATGTGATTGACAAGACACCTGCTGGAACCAGTGAAACGAAATGACTGTTTTCCACAAACCTAGACCACATTCTCTGGTGAAAATAAAAATGTACTGGCATCATGCCCCCATAAGCACTAGCCCCATAAATGCCTAGTGCTGGGGATTATATTGACAGATCCCAGTCCTGGAAACCTTCCTCCTGGGTCGGCTTTGGAAGGGAATGGTCTGACTCGCGCACAGTGAGCTTCTGTGCATGGGGAGCCAAGGAGAGGGCAGGGACTTTGGTCTCTCTCGAGTGACCTGGAAGCCGGTCACTTCCTAGAAGGGAGGGCCCTCCAGATTCGCTGCCTCTGCTGTCCCGTATTGACTCCCAAGGTGCCACCGGGTGGATCCAAACCTGCCTTGAGAACCCCAGGACTGACTGCCGTGTGCCTGTCCACAGAGCGTGCCTGCGTACACCCTGACGGTCCAGGCTGCCGACCTCCAAGGGGAGGGCCTACACTCCACAACAACAGCCGTGATCACAGTCACCCAGAGCAACCCCAGCCCTCCCATCTTCAGCCCCACTCAGGTGAGTTCTGGCAGAGCCAGCGGATACCTCGTGACCTGTGTGTCACTGTGTGAGCAGCAGTGTCAGGATTCAGACCGTAGCCTGGCGGCAGCTTAGAACCCTCCCCATCTTCGGGTCACACTCTCCTGGGCCAAGGGCAGCCCGCTCGGCCGGCAGCGACCTGGAAGGTGGAGTCCATGACGCAGGCGGCATGGGACTGCCCTGCAGCCGGAGAAGGGGCCCTGTCTCTGGCTGGGAGCCCCCTGGATCTCATGGGGTAAGAATGCAGAGCCCCTAGGCCCAGAGGGCAGGAATCGACTCAAGGATTCTTCAGGAAAAGGGGGTACAGCACGTTTAGATGAGTCAAGGATAGAGGGGATTTGTCTTAAAGAAACAGGAGGGGTGGGCGCCTGGGTGGCTCAGTGGATTAAGGCCTCTGCCTTCGGCTCAAGTCATGATCTCAGGGTCCTCAGATCGAGCCCCGCATGGGGCTCTCTGCTCAGCGGGGAGCCTGCTTCCTCCTCTCTCTCTGCCTGCCTCTCTGCCTACTTGTGATCTCTGTCAAATAAATAAATAAAATCTTAAAAAAAAAAAAGAAAGAAAGAAACAGGAGGGTTTGGGGGTGCAGCTGAGCCATACGAGGGGTGGGAAGCAGGGTCTGGAAACTGTTAGGAGTCAGGCCACCTTGTCTCTCTGTCCCACTTTCTGCCTGTCCTCAGTTCTCCCTCTGCAGCCAGACTCGGTCTCCCTGGGCTTATCTGCACACTCACCTTCCTCCACGGGACATTTCCTTATCAGCCACCTGTAGCCCTGTCCTGTGCCAGGTGGAGTCATGTGGCTGCCTCCCCTGTAGCTGAAACGAGAAGCGGCTGTAGGAATTCTGCCATCACCTGAACAGTCGTGACCAGTGAAGCCGGCCTTGCTCCCGAGGGACTGGGGTCAGAGGCTCGCTGGAGCCTGGCAGCTGTCTCAGTGGGAGCTCCCCTGGCAGTCACACAGGCCAGACGTAACTGTAGAGACACTTGCTCCTTCTGGAGACAGAGTCGGAAGGAACCTGACAGGGAGAGGCAGGGGACAGGCGGGAGGAGCCGCTCCAGGCTCCACTTCCTGCTAGGCCCCACGACTGTGGCTGCCCCTGGGAACAGAGTCCGGGGTGGCTGCCGTTGGCCCCGGGCACCCATGCCCCTCAGCTGATGCCCACCTGGGACCCGAGCTGCCGGAGCCTGGGCATTGTAGAGTCAGCTTTCCAGCCCCTTGACTCCAGGGTGAAGACAGACACCCAGCTGTCAGAGCCCCGTTGCCTACGTCTGGAGCCCGATGCGGGGCCTTTGCTGGCACTTGGCTCTAGCCAACAGATGCCGCCTGAAGAGGGGTTCCTCCACTGTGGCCCCTCCTGCTGGAGAACCGTGGACTCAGCAAGGCCGGCCCAGGCTGTGGGTTTCCCGAGTCCCCACACGGGACACCAGGGACGAGGGCCTCTATCTTTCCCTTGCAGTACGTGGGCGAGGTGTTTGAGAACAAGGTGGGCGCCGGGATAGTGAGGCTAAAAGTGAAGGACGCAGACACCCCAGGCTCCCCCGCATGGAAGGTGGTGTTCTCCATCCTGAATGACAGAGCCGGCCTCTTCACTGTCACCACGGACCCCAAGACCAATGATGGCCTTTTGAAAACAGCCAAGGTGGGTGTGAGTTCCAAGGAGGGGGTTGCCGTGACCCCGTAGTTCTGGGACAGGCCTGGAGCACACACTACGCTCTTCACCCCGGAGAGCAGCTGCCCAGGGAGGGCTTCCTGCTGCGCCAGGGGTCCTCTGTGGTCTTGCTGGTCCTTGTGTCCCCCTGGCTGCACCATCGCCCCGGACCAACCTCAGAAAGTGCTGCCTAACTGACTATTTTCTCCCAGAAAAATACCAACCGGGGATGATTCCATAGAGCTTACCTGGGACATGTGTCTTCACTTGGGTTCCCCCCAAAGTGGGAGGGACCCTGGGGGTGCTGAGGAGGCACGGATGAGACGGGAAATGGGGAGAGAACAAGGGTCTCACAAGCAAAGGGCTCAGGCCCCCGGCTCCTTCTGAGCAATGCCCTGGCATCGTCTCATCTGAGACGCACGTCTGCCTTCGCTGGGCCTGGAAGCTGCTGGCTGACTCCTGGAGGCAGGAAGCCAGGTCCCTTCAGAGTGGGTGGGGGGCCTGGAACCGTCTGCAGACCTAAGCTGAGCGATCAGAGAGAGAGAAACGAGAAGGCGGCTGGCAGGGAGGAAGTCATGGGGGAAGGGGACCTTGAGGACCTTAGGAACCTCTGCTGGGCTGAGGGGTTTTTCCCAGGAGGCTGGGGGTGGGGAGCATAGGCACTTGGCTGCTATTTGTTCCAAATGGGCTTTTTTGGCCCCAGAATCCTGGGACACTTAGAATAAACACGGAAAAGGCCAAAGGCAGCATTTAGACTGGCCTGGGGGACAGAAAGACTAAAATTCAAGAATTCCACCATGGGCACAGCCCAGGACATTTACATACCCATCTGCAACTTACCTGGTGCCGGGGAGTGAGAGCACTCCTGGGAGTCACCACATGCCTGGCTGGGGCCGGGGCCTCCATGAGGTGGGCCCAGTTCCAGCTGACCCCTGGCCCAGCCATCTGGGGCTGCTCTCGGAGAATTCTGCTCAGGGCCCACTAGCCCCTCGCAAGTCTGAGGATAAAAAACAGCAACCACAAGGTCTCAGTAAGTGCTGCAGGCCATTTATGTCCTCACGCTCAATTTTTACACCAGCTCCAGCAGGGAAGTTGCTGCAATCACAGACGTTTGATGGCCGGTAAACTGAGGCATGGAGAAGCAAGGTCACCTGCTTGGGCTGCACTGCCAATGGCAGAGCTGAGATCTCAACCAGAGTCTGCCTCGCCATGGCTCTGCTAAGTGTGAAGTCCCTGTGAGCCGGCTCAGCGTGGAGGGCTCTTGACCACGGCCACTCCTGTCCTAGGCGGTGACCTGCCCTCGGGACAGGCCAGGGGCACAGGCCAGGGCCTGTGCTCTCTTGCATGCCAGCCAAGTCCCCAGAACCTGACCCCCCTCTGCTGTGTTCCTCAGGGCTTGGATTTTGAGGCCACGCAGCGGTACATCCTCTATGTGACAGCGGCAAACACCGTGCCCTGGGCACCATCTCTCCCCACAGCCACAGCAACTGTCACTGTGGACGTGCTGGACATGAACGAGGCCCCTGTCTTTGTGCCCCCGATAAAGATGGTGGAAGTGCCCAAGGATGTGGTTGTGGGCCAGGAAATCACATCATACAGGGCCCGGGACCCAGATAGCCTCCAGGGTCAGAGAATCAGGTAGGACGAGGGGTACAACATGGCCTGCTGCCCTCGCTCAGGGCTGCTCGAGGCACCAGGGCTGAAATCCAGCCACATCTCTGGAGAATGAGCCAGAGGAAGACTTAAATTTCTCAGCACCTGATCAGAAGGGTGGTTGAGGGACACATGGCCCCAGCCCTCTAGGAATGGGGGTTTATGCATTTCAGGTACCAGATGCGGGACAGCCCAAGCCATTGGCTGGACATCAACTCAGAAACAGGTGTCATTTCCACTCGAGCCAGTCTGCACAACGATGACATGGAGAACCACACATTTTTGGCCATTGTCATAGCTGTGGACGATGGTAAGGGCCTGAAGGTTTCCCTCCACCACAACAACACTCTGATCCATGCTAAGATCCACGTTGGGGCTAAGCTGTGTGTACGTCGTGTCAACTCATGTCCACCAGAAACTCAGGAGGACCCACCATATTGTCTCACCTGTTTCATCCATGAAAACACAGACTTGAGGACATGAAATGATCCAACCAGCATCTCAGGGGGCGAGAAAGGACTTGAGCAAGGCTGTCTGCGCCTCAGAGCGAAATCACTCCAGGGGTCCAGCCTGGTCGCTCCATCACAGTGAAGGGCACCGGGGGCCACAGCACCATCAGCACGGGAAGGAGAGGAGCAAGTCTGCCCCCAGACACCCTAGAGGACAAAGTACACACATGTGGTGCTCACATGCTCGCCCCTCGGACAGATGTCCATTTCCATGCCCACAGACGACGCTCCCATTCACACAGAGCACACAGGCTCACACATACACACACACTCAGTCATACACACTCACACGCATTGTCACACTCACATACGCACTCTCAGAACACCGTGCTCAGATGACCTTACCTGGACCACCAGCTCCTGGCAGACGGTGCCAGACCCAGAGGACCTGAGGACCCGGGGAGGACTTGGGGTTCGGTGGAGAAGCTGTGTTTGTGGTTAGATTAGAGGTAAATGTAAGATAAGTGGACTCTCTCCCGGGCGGCTCAGTGAGCCAGTGAGAGGCCCATGGGGAGGGACACCAGAGGGACACTGACCTCATGAGACAGCATCTAAGCTGGAGGAAACACGGCAGCTCGCGCATCTGTGGTGTCCGACCTCTTCCATCTCGCTCCGTCCATAGGGCAACCTCCTGCCACGGGCACCGGGACGCTTCTCCTCACTTTCTCGGACCCAGACAGCCCAACAGCAGACTCGCACTGCCTGTCCACCTGCCAGAGAGGACCAGAGCTCCCAGCTGTGAGTACAGGGCACCAAGACCTTCCACTGAAACATGGGGCACTGACTCGATGTGTTAACACTCACACTGCAAATGTTTTTTATCATTTTTAAGTGTTTTCATATTTTACTGTAACTTCGTTTTGACTCCAAAGATGGGCTATTTAAATACTTCTTGTGATAACCTTCTGGTAGGTAAGGGTCTTGAAGAAGCTCCTCTTTATTCTAATTTGCCTATAGCTGCCAAAAGAAACCTTGTCATCTCATTAGAGAAGTGTCCAGAGTCTGCAAGGTCCTGGCGATCTTCCTGGTCCTCAGAGAGGGCTGACGGTCTCAAGTCTCCCGTGAAAGGGGCAGGGACCCGAAACACTGCCCTTCTGTCTGCGTGGGTACAGGATTGGGAGGTAGGCCCAAGAGAGGCCCTGGAAGAAACTGTGACAATTCCCTCTCCCACCCTCTCTCCCAACCGCTGAGTTCTCTCCTGGGCAAGAGACTGTCATGTCTCTAGAAAGGGAGTTACAGGGGCAAGAACTAAGCCTGTCCACAAGTGCTCATCCCAGAGGTGGCCACTAGTGTAGTCTTCTGTGCATCATTCTAGAAAATACCCTAACACAGAGCTTCCCTGTGCCCCCTCTATAAAATGGGGATAATACCAGTGATGTCATGAAGCCGTCGTGAGGAATAAGGGAGCAAATCTTTGTAATGTAGTAGAAGCTGCGCACACACAGGGACACACTGCGGACACCCAGGCCGCCACATTCGTCTCCGCCTCCTCACCACCCCAGGACACTGTTCGCTTTACACACAGATGGGCCTCAGTCTTTTTCATGGACTGCAGGACATGCTGGTCCTTGACAAGGGCTCATTGACTTAATTGTCCCCAGGGCAGACAGTCTGGTTTTCTGGTCTCCTGTACCCGTGGGTGTTTGCAAACACAGGGGTGAGCGTCTGTTCCCGGTTCTCTCCTATAAAGGTAATCCCACCCACACATCACATGCCTGTAAATCTCAAATAGGTGTTTCTTAATCACCTCCAGAGTAGGCGAGGCCTGCACACTTCCACCTTTGCTGCGTGGGTCCCCTTCCCTGCCTTGGAGGGGTCTGTGGCGTGACCTCCACGTGGTCCCTGCTCACTACCCAGGAGTCAGAAAATGCACTTGGACAGGAAGAAAACAGCTCCCAACCCCGGAGCAGCATAACCGGCCGACCAAGACCTTCCCAGATATTAGGCGGAACAGCTGCCCTTCACCACTTACCTTACCTAAAAGGTCCCACGTGTACTCTGGGTGCTCGGCAGCCCCTGTCCTCCCGACGCCGTCGTCCAGGCCCGAACCCGGCGGCGCGCAGAGCCTCCCTGGGCTGGGGGCGAGCGCGGACCCGCATCTCAGCGGGGGAGGAGAGGTCACCGAGGCACCACGGCCTGGTCTCTCGGGGCAGCCAGACCCGCAAAGCCCACCCGGCCCTCGGCGGGGCTTCCGTGGAAACCCTAACTGCCCCGGGGAAGGGGAGGAGCAAACAAAACACAAAACGGAGCTCTGGGAGTCGCGGTGGGCAGTCGGACTCCCGCGCGCAGGCGACCTCCGGGCCCTGCGCCCGCGGCCCCGACCGACCCCGCCCCCCACGGACCGCCCAGCCCCGCCCCAAGCCCCACCCCCCACAGGTGCCCTCAACTCCACTTCCGGCCCTGGGAAGAGCCTCCGCGGCCCCCGCAGGTGTGCGCGCCCCTGTCGCCCTCACCCCCATCCTGCAGCGCAGCCCTTGAGACACCGCAGGAGGACCCCGAGGTGGAGCCGCCCTCCCCGCCAGAGGGACGCGCCCCCCAACCCGGGTCTGGTCGGACACGTGGCTCTTCGGCCCTGGGAGGGGCCAGGCGCCGGCCAAGGGCGGGCGCGGGGAGGTGTCTGCGCCCCGGGACCAGCTCCCGTTCGGGGTGGGGGGACGGATGCGGGCCGCTCCGAGACTGCGGGCGCTCCTGCGACACCTGGGCTCCTCAGAGGTACGGGGAGGTAGGGGGCAGGCCCGGACGCGGGGCTCCTGGCTCGTCAGCAGCGGCCGGGGGCTAAGGTCCCGGGTGGCCCTGGAGCTGGGGGGCGGACAGAGAGAGCTGGCCCCCGGGAGAACGAGCACCCCGGGGCCGGCCACCCACTGCTGGGACCCACTGGAAGGAGGCCCTCTGTGCGGAGACGCCCTTCGTTGCCTGGGTGGAGGGGAGGGGCCCCGGCAGGAGTGTGGGGCGGTGAGGGGCTGGCCCGCCTTGTTTATCAGTTTTCCTCCGCGGCTGACTCAGCGGCTCCTGGGCACCGCCCCCCACCCCACCTCCAGGGTCCAGCAGCCGGCTGTTGACTCTAGGCCTGCGGTCTCCAGGCCACTGTGGACACAAGGCTGGACCCTACGTGCCTACTCCTGTCCCTCTCTTGTGGCACAGGGCAGAGGTATGGAGCCGAGCAGCAGCCCACTGACCACACACGTACTGGACACCACCTCAGGGCTTCCGGCCCAGGGCCTCTGCCTCTGTCTGTCCAGGCTTGAGGACCAGGGCCAGCACTGGACCGACCTGAGGAAAAGGTAGGCTTGAGGTCTGGGCAGGACCTGAGTCCAGCCAGGGGACAAGAAGAACGCAGCCAGCCAGTGAGTGTGGGCACTGAGGTCAGATGGTGTTGCTGACCACTGGGCTATGGTCCCCTTGGCCTCACCCAGCGCCTCTCCCTGAGGGCAGGCCTGGCTCAGGCCCAAGGTGTAACCCAAGGGCCTCCTTGTCACCGTGGTTAACAGATAACCTTGAGCCAGGCCACACGCTGGGCTCTTTACTTCTCTTCTTATTCTCATTCCTGCCCCAGGACAGGCCCTATAACTACCCCTTTTATAGATGGGGAAACTGAGGCAGCAAGAGGCAAGTAAACACCGCATCCCATGCCTCGCCTGGCAGCCCTGGGCGACAGCCCCAGGCTCAGGTTCTGCGGGGGCGGGCCCAGCCCAGGCCCGGCCTGGTCACGCTGGGACTGCCCCTGTGAGCCTCTGGTAGGAGGCAGGCTCCCACTGCTGGTGGGAGTGGGTGGCCCCAGAGGGTCAGAGCCTGAGGGCATGCAGCCCATCCCCTGCCCTTCACCAACACTGGGCGTCCAGGTCCCATCTGAGAGGCCCGCTCAGGTCCTTAAAGAATCCTTGGAGTCCCCTGGAGAGTCAGAGAGACCCATTCCCAACCCCCAACAAACTGTGGTCTAGGACAGAAACTTGAAATCACAGCTGGTGGGAACGGTGCCAGAGCTCTCCAGAGGTGATGGGGGGGCACAAATCAGTAAGCAGAGCAACAGGCCCTCAGAGCCCCCCACTGGACACTCTGTGCAGTACAAACAGGCCACCGTGCGGCTGGGGTCTGGCTGTAGTTACTGGTCCAGAAAAGCCATACACACTGTATTAAATGAAAAGTACAAGTTATCAAACAATATGTAAAATACAATCCATTTTAGGGTATTTTTGCAAGTTTACAAATAAGCATAGTTATGTGTAGAGAAATTCCAGAAAAAAAATACATGCCAATATAAAGGGATTGTTGCTTATAAAATAGGTTTGGTTTGGTTTTTTACTTTTCTGCTTCTCTGTATTGGAGCTCTGTCTAAAAAGACAGTGCAGTGTCCCTGAGCTGCTCCAGAGCCCCAGGCCCCGGACTGTGTCCTGCTCCGGGGGTGTCCGAGGCCACTGGCCATGCACACCCCAGAGAGCCAGGCAGGGGCGACTCCTCCCCAATGCCTCCCTCCATCCTCCCCAGCTACACCGACTCGGACGGCCGCTGCCCGGGGCTCCTGCCGCCAGGCCCGATGAAAGCAGGCACCTACAAGCTGTCCTTTGACACCGAGGGCTACTGGAAGGAGAGGGGCCAGGAGAGCTTCTACCCATATGTGGAGGTGAGCTGACCCCCGGCTTTCTGCGGGGGGGGGGGGCTGCTCCCACCCCTCCCACCTCTCCCAGGGCGGGGACAGTGAGCTCACCTGCTTTGAGCTCCCAGAAGAAAGGTGTCCAGGGCCTTGACCACAACACCCCCGTCCCTGCCCTGTCCCCGGGGAAGGCTGTGGGGCGCAGGGCCATAAGTGACTCAGCCCCTGAGGACAAAGGCACTCAGCTGACGGTGTTCACCGTAGATCCTTTGGGTTCCTCAAGCCAATGGCTCTCCCTGGAGAGGATTCAGCCCCATCGCAGCCCTGGCCAGGTTTCCACTCTCCATGAGCTCCAGCTGGCTCCTGGGGCTCCAGCCCAAGATCCGAGCTGCCAGTGTGCTGCATACAGGCCCCTCACTCTCTTCTGGTGCCTTCTCTGCTTCTCAGGTGGTTTTCAGCATCACCAACGAGACCCACAGATTCCACGTGCCCCTGCTGCTGAGCCCATGGTCCTACACCACGTATCGGGGGAGCTAGCAGCCAAGCCATCGCCTCTGGCCAGCTGCTGGCCTGTGAGCATCGATGCCACCCTGACAGCTCCCTGAGGGACCCCAAGAGAAGGCAGCAGTTCCCCTCCCTGAGGGGAATCTGACCCGCCCTCTCCAGTAGCAGCTGAGTCTCAGGCTCAATAAAGTCAGCACCAGCATGGCTAAGGCCACGGCAGCTCCTGGGCTCTGTGAGTCCTGCCCGGGCCCTGAGGTGGGGAGGTGGGCAGGGTAAGCACAGACGGACGGACAGCAAGGAAGGGGGTGGTCAGGGTGCCATGGGCCCAGGAGGTGCCTCTCCTCCACACAGAAAGGCAGCGGGACACAGAGCAAATGTAGAAAACCTTCATTGGCAGACGATACAAATCTAAAAAACCAACAGCCCCTGTCCTTGGTGAAAGAGCAGGTCATCTGGGGAGCAGTCCTGGGCAGGTGCTAAGTTGGGGTGCTCACGAGTCCTGCAGGGCCCTGGCCCAGCGTCTGCCCAATCACAGCTGTCTCCAGAGGCTTGAAGCCCACATTGTCCAGAGGGATCCCAAAGGCCAGGAGCTTCGCCTCGTAGGTGCGCAGCAGGTCGTTGTGGGCCTGCAGGGTGAGGGCAGCGTTAGGAGGGAGAGGCCGACACCAAGGCAGACTCCAGCCCAGGCCCCCGCGGCTCTGGAGGCCACAGGAGGCTGGCAGTGGAAACCCGCACAGCGAGCCTTTACGGCAGCTCGCAGTAGGCCACACCTGGTCATGGGCGCTTTTATGTACATGAACTCAAGTAATTCACACTGGGAAATGCTGTCGTCATTCCTCTTTCAAAGATGGGGAAACTGAGGCAGAAGACACAGACTCAGCAGACCTGTGCACACTCCTGAGCACGCTCCTGGTTCTCTATCAGGCATTTCCCAATCAAACTGGTCATCCTTGACTTCCCGGATATGACCTTCCACGTGCACGTGCTCGACCTTACGGAGCCTCCCTGCTTTGTCTGTCTCCTGCCCCCCATCCCAGGAAGGCTAAGGCCTGGGCAGAGAGTGCTGGTGGGGCCAATGTGAAGCCAGGTTCCTGTTCCCCTCTCTGGAAAATGGCTATTTTCTGGAGAGTGGATTGCATCGGATGGTCGTGAGGGTTTGAAGAGCTGATGCGTGTGAAACGCTTAGAGCCGGGCCTGACTCAGATTAAAACTCAGAAGGGCTCATTATCCTCACCATCATCAAGGGAACAGTGCTGGAGCTTGGAGCAGCGACTGCAAGGGTGAACTGCGGCCAAGCTCCAGAGAGAACCTGGGGGCTGGGCCCTGGCTCTCGCCCTTCTCTAGGGGGCAGACATTCCCCCAGACCTGCACACAGTAAATGGCCCTAATTTTGTGTGTGTAAATACCACGGGATACCGCAGCAGCTAAAGGAAGGGCCCAGAGGGGCAGGGCCGAAGAGAGGCCCAGGGAGATCGGGTCACCATGGAGCCCAGCGCCAGTGGCAGGCCCTGCCTCCCTCCTGGGCTTCCACACCCCAAGGCATACAGACCCAGGAAGCCGGCCCCACCCTGCACATTTACAGGCTTATGTGAGTCACACTTATGGGGTGGCTTCTCAGGGGGAGTGTGTCCATGGGCAGCACTGTGTCTGCATTCCCCACAGGCAAAGCCCAGACAAGGCTGTGGCCTCCGCCACAGAGGCAGGACCTCCAGGGAGAGGGCCCAGGCCTCTCGGGTTCTCAGGGCCCTCACTGCCCTCCCCAGCAGGAGGCCTCCATGCTCATGTGTGCATTTGGTGTGGATGGGGTGTGCAGCTTTCATCAGACTTACAAGGAGCGAGAAAAGTTTGGACTGACTCGTAGCTGTCCCCTCCGTGAAGGAAGCCCATCCAATCACCCCAGAGCCCAGGTCACCAAGAGCAAGGGTCACATGAGAGACAAGAACAGAGCGTGCTGGACAAACTGCCCTCACTTACCAGATAGCCACTGAGCAGACCCCGGAAGGGACACCAGAACAGTAGCTAGAGTTGTGGGGATGCAGCCCAGGCCACACACTGAGTGACCTGAAAAGGCCCAGACAGCCTCAGGCCATGTGTACCTCCAAGGTGTAGACAAGGTGGGGCCCCGAGAGGGGGCAGGGGCTCCAGGTACCTTGCAGACCCGGGCCAGCTCATACTGCAAGTCCTTGATGGTGCTGTTCTTTGATTCGAGAACGTCCTAGGGAGAGAAGGGTAGACCTGAGTTTGAGCCTATCTCTGGGCTGAGGCAGACAGGGATTGGTGGGGGTCTCGGGGCCCCAGCAGGAGATCTCAGCCATGCAGGGAATGGCGCTAGGGTCCACCAGTGTGTACATCCACACAGGCAGCAGCCGGCCAGTGTGGAAAGCTCTTGGAAGGAGAAAGGGAAAACAGGGCCCGGCTCTCTCCAAGGAAACCGTCTAGATGGTGGGAAGGGAGAAACAAAGGCAGAGAAGCCAGGCCAACCAAGGTCCAGGGAGGGGCCCTCCTGGGAGGGTTCCTCTGGGCAAGCCAGGGGACGGACAAGAAAAGGCCCTGGCCCATGGTCACAGCTGCAGCGACCACTGTCGATGGGGTTGATTTGATCCCTCCATCAGGACTGCTGGCCGCAAAGCCTTACGCAGCCCCAGGACCAGCCGCCCTTCCCAACAGCAGAGGCAGGAAAGCTCTTCCGTTTCCAAAAGCGCCCTTGCTCTCTGCCTGGCAGTGTTCACAAGTCAGGACAAGGAGTGAGACGGACCCCCGGTCTCCAGTGCCCGGTGCTGCCAGCCCGCACTATGCCCCCCATGGGGCAGCACCACCCCAGGCCCCAAGACCCTGTTCCAAGTGGCTCCAGCCCCACAGACCCTGCCGCCCGCCGAGCTGGCACGCGCCGCTGCCTGGAATGGTATCTGGTCTCAGCCAGAAAGAGACACCACGTCTCTGCAGCCTGCCCAGCTGTCCTCCGTCAGCAACATGTCTGGGAACAACAAGTCCTTCGTCCCACCTGCCTTCCCAGGGGGCTCTGTCTGATGCAGCCCACCACACCCAGAACACACCCATGGCTCCTCACCAGCCTCACACTCATGCACACCCAACACGCTTCGGAACTGCCCTGTCCAGCTGGCTCTGCCCTCCTCCCTCAGCTCTGCACTCCCCCCAACACCCAAGCAGCAAGGGGCATACACGTATACAATAGCACCTGGTGGGAGCTGAGAGCCTCAGGTCAAGGCCAGGTGGGCAGGAAGCCAGCCTGCAGTGTTTGGGCTTTTTTTTTTTTAAAGATCAATTTATCTGAGAGAGAAAGAGAAAAGGGGTGCAGAGGGCGAGGGAGAGACAGAATCTCAAGCAGACTCCACGTGGAGCCTGACTCGGGGCTCAAACCCACCACCCATGGGATCAGGCCCTGAGTGGAACCAAGAATCAGACAGATACGTAATCAAGTGAGCAACCCAGGCCCCCATAAAGGGCTTTATGGAAAGATTAGGCGACCCAAAGGTCAACCCTCTGGGCCTGGGTGTCGAGAGAGCAGACGACATCACTGCACGTTGACTGACCACCTGACAAACGCTGCTGTGTGCTTCCCAGGATGAAATACCTGCGCAGTGAAGCCTCTGTGATCCCCAGACTCAGGTCTGTTTCTCCACAAAGGAAGAGCAGCCTGGAAGATGCTGTGTCTGGGACAAGCTGGCCGCCCCTCCCTGGGCCTCTCCATGGAGACGTGCAGACCCACAGGGACACTGCACCTGGGGCTGCCTCGGGCCTGAGGGCTGCAGGTCACCCAGGTGACCAGGATCCCCGCACAACCACACTTCCCAGCAGCAAGAGACCCCCTTTCTGGCCTAGCCTGTTCTTTCTGTGACACATCCTGGTGAGGCCCAGACTTCACCTGTCTTGTTGAATGCTCCCCCTGTGCCCAAGACAGCCCACGCAGAGGGGACCACCACAAAGAACTGCGAACTCAAGACCAAACACTCTAGGCTTTGCTCAGACCTTAAACTCCCTCTGGGAAGCCTGCCCCAGCCCCCACCACGCTGCCCTGTATGTCCCCGTCCCAACTGCCTACAGCCCACATCAAGCAGGCCATCTTTGCGTCCAGGGCAGACTGTGGCGGTGGCCTCGGCTAGGAGCTCATAGGTTCAGCTGTGCCCCGGGCCTGTCTCTAGGCTTGTCACCGATGCCTGAGAAGCACAAGGCCCGAATATTGAGAGCAGCTTGAGGTGCTGTCCAGGCTGAGCTAACCCTATTGTGAGCATGGACGGCCGTGGGCCCAGGGCCAGAAGGGGCCAAGAGGTCGAGAAGGGACTGGTGA
The DNA here is from genome assembly GCF_011764305.1 of Mustela putorius furo. NCBI lineage: Eukaryota > Metazoa > Chordata > Mammalia > Carnivora > Mustelidae > Mustela > Mustela putorius. The sequence continues at coordinate 44,339,200 of NW_025421304.1, read as the reverse complement.
AGCACGAAGCAAGAGAGAGCCGGGGGGCCTGGGGACAGATGTCTGCAGGCCCTGTCGGTGCCCAAGCACAGGAAACCCATAATGGTCCCTCCCCAACGTCCACAGCAAGTCCCCACTGGAGAGACAGAGGCCAGACACACACACGCATCCAACACGCGACCCCGGCCTGAGCCCCGGATGCCAGCTGAGGGACCGGAATGGGGTGCTGCAGCCTGGGACCCACCTCCAGTTTGCGGGACACGAGGGTCAGCGCCGCGGGGTCCAGGTTGGAGGCTGCCAGCACCTCATTGAACTGTGCCTCCTTCTTCTCCACGGCAGCACTCAGCGCCTGCATCTTCCGCTCCAGAACCAGGTTCTTGAAGCCCACCTTCTGCTGCACCTCCAGGATGGCCGCCGTGAACTTCCTGTACAGCTCATCCCGCTCCTGCTGCACCTGAGGGGACAGGCAGTGACAGCCAGAGACGCCACCTGCCCTGGGGGAGGCTCGCTGGGGAGAAGCCGCCTCCCACCTGTGCCCCTGAACCCATCTGCAGAGTGAGCCCCTTCTACCTCTGAGTGTTGTCTACACTGCCTGCATACCCACTCTCTGTGATGGAATGGAAGGTGTGCCGCCGTCCACACTGTGGAAGGTAGGAGGAAGCGCTAATTGGACCCGCCGCTACTAAGCTGCTTCAGGAAGCAACAGGGTACCCCGGTGAGGGCTGGCGAGGCCCCACAGCGGGGCTGGGGCCCTGGGTCTGGGCAGAAGGCTCAGGTAAGACACGTTCCTGATCACACCTACGTGAGATCAAAGGGTAAGGGTTAGCAGTGTTTGGGGGAGAGGGGCTCCTAGGGACCCACCCCCTCGGCAAGCCCCAGATCCCAGACCCCCACAGGTCGGCATGGCCCACTAACAGCAGATCTAGACAATAGCTCTGGGGCCAACCACCTGTCAAGAAACAAAGGTGTTTTTTTTTACCTTCTAACTCTTGCTTTTCACTGTCACTGTAAAAAAGCAAGACTGTGTAAGTATAAAAAGTAAACACCCCTTGGGGCACCTGGGAGGCTCAGTGGGTTCAGCATCTGCCTTCAGCTCAAGTCCTGATCCCAGAGTCCCAGGGTTGAGCCCTGCATTGGGATCCCTGCTCTGTGGGGAGTCTGCTTCTCCCTCTGCCCCACACCCATGTTCTCTCGCTCTGTCTCAAATGAATAACTAAAATTTAAAAAAAAAAAAAAAAGTAAACACCCTTTAACCCAACTTCCCAGAGGCCACCATGTGAACATACAGCGTAACCCCTTCCAGAATGTTCTCTACAGGTGTAAAAGCACATCTTACAGCTAGAGAGAGAATCCCCTGCTCAAAGCCACAGCACTGTATCCTTCTCTTGACTGTACAGCTTTCCCCAGACAGGCTTCAATCCAGTCCCTGTCCCTTTGGTCTACAGAACATGGACACATCAGCACCCGTGGTTTTCTCAGAGAACACTGACTACGGCCCACGCCTCGAATGACATCCCAACAGAAGAGGAGGGGGCAGAGTACCCAGCTCCAGCACGGCCTCTGCACAGTCTGCATGTTCTCCCCCTGACACACACCCTCTTCACTCCTAAGGTAACCTGAGGGCTCTTCTCTTAGCCGGCCAGCAGCCGGCAGTGAACAGGACCCTCCGAGGCCTCTCTGTAGGTGGCTGCACATGTGATGGCCCTTCTGTAATCAGTCTGTGACCGTGAAGTTCCATTAGGTGAGAAAGGGCGGACATGCTCACAAGGACAGGGCTGATCTGCCCGCATCTCTGACAAAAGCACACTCAGGGACACATTCTCAACCCGATCCCACGGGCAGTTCTGAGTTAGTGACAGTGGCACAGGCAGGACAGGCCCCCTGGGCACTTCAGGCAAGATCACACTCAGAACAGCCCTCTGGGCAGACTCTATCCAAATTCCCAATGCCAACCCCATGGCTAGGGACTGACTTCCCAGAAGGAGATGCTCACAGTTACACAGAGAGAAATTTAAGGGGTGCCTAGGGGGTTCAGGTAGTTCAGTATCTGCCTTCAGCTCAGGTCATGATCCCAGGGACCTGGGATCGAGCCCCACATCGGGATCCCTGCTCCGTGGGCAGCCTGCTTCCCCTCTGCCTCTGCCCTTCCCCCTACTGGTGCTGCTCGATCACTCTCTCTCCCTCAAATAAATAAACAAAATATTTAAAACAAAGAAAAAATGAACTTAGAAGGATGACTGTGGCTGCACGTTTGCCGCAGCAAAGGATAGAAACAGAGCTCCATGTGCGGGGAACTGGCTACACGCACCGTGTCACCTGCAGGCTCGAGCCCAGGGGAGATGACTCTAGGGAAGTGCGCTGTGGGGCAGGCATGACGCCCCAGCTGCCCAGGGCACGCAGGGAGACGTCTGCGAGAATCCAGGGGGCGGCCCCACGGGTGAGGACGCGCTGAGCAGGGGGCCTCGCGCTCGCTCACAGACAGCTTGCCCCGACCTCCTTACCAGGCGTGCCTAACGCCTCAGCACGGAGACACACGCATACAGAAGAGAAAGACCGACCCCAGGCACCAGGGGCCAGGTGCCTGCACAGGTCTCGCAGCTGAGCCTGCAGGAAGGAGAATGGGGAGCAAGTGTCTCCCCACAGGGCGGCTACTCTCGGTGAGACCCCGGGGCCGTCCACAGGGCGGGCTGCAGCTTTCTGCCTCATCACCCCATCAAGCCTCACAGAACGAGCGGTGGGCACCAGGACTCCAGCCACTCTGGCTGCAGAGCCGGGTGACAAGAGAGGTCCCTCCTGGCTCCGGCTCCCACTCCCACTCCCGCTCCGGCTCCGGCTCCGTCTCCCACTCTGGCTCCGGCTCCCGCTCCGGCTCCCACTCCAGGCTCCCGGCAGGGCCAGCCTGGCGTCTGCTCACCTTGACGAACCGCTGCTCGAGCACCTCATGTTCCCACTGCAGGTCCTTCAGCTCCTTCTCCGTGACCTTCAAACGTGCTTTTGTGCGCTGGAGAGAAAAAAAGCAGCAGAAGAAAGGATTGAGGATCCGGCATCTACAGAACAGACTTGTGGAGGGCGGCAGCCCCAAAATAACCATCCGACAGAGCTGGCTCAGGGGCACCCGGTGACTCGGCACCCGGGTCCTGAGTTTGAGGGAGGGACACGAGGGAGCCCACCAGCAGGATCTGCTTGTCTCTCTCGTAGCTGCCCAGCTTCTTCTGCATCTCATTCATGTCGTCGCGAGCCTTCTGGAGGGGGTCTGCCAGGCGCCGGTTCTGCGTGGACACCTCCATCATCTCCTTCTCCAAGTGGTCCTCCTTCTTGCGCATGTCTTCCATCTGCTCCTGTCGGAACCAGGACGGGGTGCGGGAGGTTCAGCAGGCAGAGCTGAGGGAACTGTGGTCTTCAGGGGTGAGGGCCGCGAGCCCTCCCGCCCAGGAAGGATGGTCCTCAAGTCCCAGACCGCTTGCGTGTAACCACTCAGAGGGACTCTGCACTATGGGAACTTATTTGGAATTTTCTAGGAAGGCGGCCTCCATGCCAGTGATATCATGCTGCTCTCGGGACCCCGGGGACAGCCCCCAGGGGTAGGGGACAGTCCCCAGGGGTAGGGACAGTAGGGATGGTCACTACCCCCCCACTAGGTGACAACACCAGCACCGGGCAGCCTCGCTACGCCTCCCCCTGCAGCTCTGCACAGGCTTCTGCCCGGCCCGTGCACCCTGTTCCATCCACCGGTCTGCGCTGCGTACGGCGTGCTGCTTCCAGCCCGAGTCTGCAGCAGGCACGTCACCGATGCAGCTGCGGCCAGGACAGTGGGTATCTGTCTACGCAGGGGCGTGGAGCCCGCCGCCCTCGCGCGGCACCTTGAGGGAGTTGATGAGCGCCAGGTTGTTGAGGGTGATGTCGTTGTAGTAGTTCTTGATGTCTGTAAAGGCCTCCTCGTGCCGCTGCATCAGCGCGTTGATCTGGCCGTTCTTCCTCTCCTCCACCTCGTGGATCTCGGTCTTTCTCCGCAGGTCGAGCTCATCCCTGAGCATCTTCATCTTTTTGTCATACTTGGCCTCAATTTCTGAAAGGCAGAAGCACACGGAGGAACGGGGGCCTGACGGCTCCAAGCAGAGACGGAACCTACAGACACAGCCCAGGAACACCCCGGGGACGAGCGCTATGCGGACAAGCTCACGGCTGACACATGTGGCACACACACACCACGGCCAGCCTTCCGTGGCCTATACCAGGCATGGCTAGTCGATCCCAGAACCAGGGTTCCCACTGACTGAGAGTCGGCTGCTCCCACGGCAGTGTGGCTGGCGAGGGAGAGAGCTGCATCAGTAAACCACACAGATTTCTCAAACGGGAGCCCCTCAGGCCAGCAGCCACGGAAAAGACTATTCTAAGAATACTGCCCATGAGACTGGAAACGGGTACCTGCTTCAACTGCCAAGAGCAGGGAAGGAGACAGTGCTCACAGCCTCCCCGGCTCGTACAGAAATAAGATCTTCTGGGATTTGGGGCCATCCATCAGCCTCGAAAACTATCCCATCTTTTCTGTGCATGTCTGGGCTGCTGTAGCCCGGTCTCTGTGCACTGGGCTAACAAGCCCTGAAGGTTAATGACCACCGGTGGGAGGGGTTCTGGCAGGGGCTCACAGTGGATCCACGAGACACTGACCTCGCACCTGCCTCTCAAAGTCATTCCGCATCTTGGTGATCTCCTCCGTGTGCTTCTGCAAGGGAGAGAAGCTGGCCGTTACCAGACACACACAGAAGCCTCTCCCTGGGGCTGGCCTGGCCCCTCAGGCGTATGGAAAATACAGCCCAGAAAACCCGGAGCGGTCCTGCTGGGCGCTGGCTTCCCCTCGTGTCCAAGCTCATGCCCCCTGCTCAGAGTGATGTGGTTGTGGTCACCTCCATGTTTCGTCATTCCACTTCCTCAGCTAAAGTCACCTCTGAGCTCAACACAAAGTGAACAGATGTTCCAAACACTACAACCATGCTTGGCCTTTGGCTTGGTCTGCCCACAGGCTATGGACCACTGGCCACACCTACACAGAGCTGCAGGCTCTTTCCGATGCCTGCTGACCTGCCTCAGCTGGGGCTTGAAAAGTATGTTGACAGTTACACGTAACCATTTTGAATAAAGAACTGACATTATTGTTCAGAGTCATGTTTTTGCACAAAGGGGAACTAACCACGTAACTACTCCAAACCCAGGCCTCAGGTGAGCAGGCGGTCTCACATGACCAGCTTCACTAGAAACCAGCCCAGGCTGTACTTGTATCAGCAAAGACCAGACAATTCCCGCGACCAAGACTTCAGCCTCCAGCTTCACTGCAAAGCCTGCACTGTTACTGAGTTTTTTCCTAGTTCCGAGGAGGCTGGCTTGCCTCCAGGCATGAGGCAAATGTGTTGCAGCCAGGAAGGAGCCTTAGAAAAATCAGTTGAACCACCTTCCCCCTGCCCAAATCCTCCAAACATCCACCAACTCAGCCTGGGTCAAAGCCCCTAACTGGGGTTCCTGATGCCGACAAGCTCTGACCCATCTCCCTGGCCTCCTCGCCCCTCACTCCTCTGCGCCTCCACACTGGCCCATCCCTGCTCCTCTTCAGACCTTGTCTCCCTACGCCGGGCTCAGCAACCCCTCCTTCCAGCCTTTGCCCAAATGTCAGCTTCTCCATGAGCCATTCCCAGAACTCCTGGTAGAAAAATGCCTCTCCCGCCCTGATCTCCAGCACCTTCCTCCCTGCTCTGTTCTCCCCATAGCACTCCTGTCTGTGGATATGTAGACACGTCCACCCTCCATTCTGTCTCCTGGCTCCTTCCCGAGCCATCAGACATCCATGGGCGGTGTTTCTATCATTCCTGTTCCCCATATGTTCCCAGAAACCAGACCGGGGCCTGTGTCTTACAGATACTCAGCAAATGCATTTCAGCCTCCACCTGGAAGCCCCCAGCCTCCCCAAGAAAGGACCAGTCAGCCGCGTGCTCATCAGCCCAGCTTGCACGAGACACTTCCCACCACCCGGGGGCTCACACGCTGGACACTCTAATGGTTGTGTGTGTTTCTAAATGTCCGAGAGTCCCCACGGAGAGCAGCCAGGTGTCAGGGGTCAGCAGCACGTGGCGGAAGACACTGAGTGGGACTTCCCTCCTGGGGAGTCTGTCTGTGGTTCAGTCTAAGACACAAGACTGTACCTGGTTCCCAAACGGGATGTGTCTGGCTGCATGCTTTTCATTATTTTTATTTTTATTTCAAGTAATTGCCAAAATGCAGGGAACTGCTAAGGGAAATATGAATTCCCAGTTCTGCTGAATGACCAGGAGTTCGCGGTCCCCAGCGGCCCGTCAGACCCCAGCGCCCTCACACCTACCAGCCGCAGGTTCTTCACCACCACCTCGTTGGCCAGCTCCTGCTCCTTGAGCTCCACCTTCAGCGCCCGCATGTCCTTGCGCAGTGCTCCCTCCTGCGTGCGGTGCTCCTTCTGCGCCAGCTTCATGACCACAGTGCCCTCGGCCTTCATCTCCGTCAGGTTGTTCTGATGCTCATACAGCAGGTGTTTCACCTTCTGCTTGTACACCTGCACACAGCGGGAGCAGGTGATGGCCTGCACACCCGCACACACACGTCCCTGCACACTCGCACACACACCCCAGCACACACTCGCACACACACACTCCTGCACACTCACACACAGTCCTGAATCTGTGGGTGCCCTGCACACACACACTCTTCTGCAAGAAATACCTTCATTTCTCACGGTAAAGGGCTGCACCGGAGGAGAGAAAATGCTCCCCCCGGGCCCCCGTCCAGCTCTGCTGTTCCATGAGGCATGTCCCGCAGGGATAGGCCAGTCAGCCCCACTAACCTTGATCTCAACCTGGTGCCTCTCTTCAGCCTCCTCCATCTCCCGGTCTTTGTTCCGCAGCTCGGCCTTCTTCTCTTCCAGCTGCCTCCGCGTGATCTCCCAGAAGGTGTGGATCTTGTCCCGCTCCAGCTGGAAGTAGTTGCGCTCCTCCCGCTCCCGGTCCAGCTCCTCGCGGATGCGGCTGACGTGCTCCTCCACCTGCCAGGCAGGGCAGAGCCGTGAGGGCCCAGCAGGGGCCCACCCAGTGCCAAGAAGAAAGGAGGGCCAGTCTCACCTAAGAACAAGAAAAACTAAAGGTAAGAAATGAAAACAGGATGCTAGGAAGGCCCAAAGACAGGACACATTCAGAAAATAGCAGAAAGATCTCGAATGTGGCTAATAAACATAAAATGATTATATCTTTTATTCCATTCCTGGGAATTCAGATGACAGAAATTTCTCAAAAGAACACAAGAGCTTTCTGCTCAAATATAGTAGTCACACCATTATCACGACATCAAAAGGGGCACCTGGGTGGCCTGAGAGTCCTACTCTCTCGGTAGGTTCAGGTCATGCTCTCATGGAGTGATGCGTTAGAGCCACTGCCTGGGTCCCCACTCTGCAGGGAGTCTGCCTAAAGGCTCTTTCCCTCTGCCCCTCCCCCAGCGCACATGCACACACACACACACACACACACACACACACACTCTCTCTCTCTCTCTCTCTCTCTCCCTCCCTCTCATATAAATAAATAAATCTTTTTAAAAAATTTTTAAGGAGGCACCTTGGCAGTTGGTTAAATATCTGCCTTCGGCTCAGGTCATGATCCTGGGGTCCTGGGATAGAGCCCCATGTCGGGCTCCCTGCTTAGTAGGGAGTCTGCTTCTCCCTCCCCACTTCTGCTCTCTGTCACCATCTCTGTCTCTCTCTCTCAAATGAATAAATAAAATTTTTAAAAATTCTTTTAAGGAAATAATCTAAGATAATTTTAAATAGGGAAATGATTGAGAAATTAGAGTAAATCTACTGGAAGATTATACGGCCCAAAGACACATGGATATGAAATAGTGTGGCACCATATACACATATTCACAGAATAATGCTAATTTTAAAACACTCACCTCTAAAGATACATGTTAAGCAAAAATATATATATAAAACCAGAAGACCAGCTAGCATCAAAAAGGCCTGGTCCAAAGCCAATGGCAGCCAAATCTGCAAATAGGTTAAATTTAAGAGAAAAGTGAGGCAGGCTCTTAGCTTCCTTGAGAATTTCCTTTCCATCAAGACTTGGTTCTCTACATCGCTAGAGGCAAGGGAAACAAAAGCAAAAATCAACTACTGGGACTTCATCAAGATAAAAAGCTACAGAAACAACCTAAAGGTGGCCCAGAATGGGAAAATACATTTGCAAACAATGTATTGGATAAAGGGTTAGTATCCAAAATCTAGAAAGAGCTTATCAAACTCAACACCCAAGAAACAACCCAATCAGAGTCGAGAGTCGGGCAGAAGACCTGAATAGACATTTCTGCAAAGACAACATCCAGATGGCCAACAGACACATGAAAAAGGGCTCCACATCACTCAGCATCAGGGAAATACAAACCAAAACCACAGTGAGACACCACCTCACACCAGTCAGAATGGCTAAAACTAACAAGTCAGGAAACAACAGATTTGGCGACGATGCAGAGAAAGGGGAACCCTCGTGCACTGTTGGTGGGAATGCAAGCTGGTGCGGCCACTCTGGGAAACTGCATGGAGGTTCCTCAAGACGTTAAAACTAGAATTACCCTAAGACCCAGCAATCGCACTACTGGGTATTTACCCAAAGGACACAAAAGTAAGGATCCAAAGGGTCACATGCACCCCAATTTTATACCAGCAACGTCCACAATAGCCAACCTCTGGAAAGAGTCCAGATGTTCATCAACCGATGCTATTAAAAGAAGATGGCGCTGATATGCCCCCCAATAATGGGTTAGTGATTAAAGGAGCGAGACTGATATAAAGCAAAGGTCAAGCAAAGCTTTATTTTGCGCCAAGCGTCAAGAATCAAACCGAATGTTTGGGGCCACACCTCTTACAAGAGAGGGCAACCTTTCTCTGTTTCACAGACTAGCTTCAAGGACAAAGGCCATGTGATTGCGCCTGACCACGCACAGGTGGCCGATGAGATTGTAACACACAGAGGAAACTCCACAGTTATGTTAGGTCACATATAAGTGACCAATTGAATTACAATTTACCCTATAGTAGACATTTGACCTAGCCTAACACCTTGGTTAGGATTGGCACCCAAAAGGCTCCCAAAGCGGGGGGTTGCCATACTCCTTGGTAGCTAGGAGACAGTATGCAACCTCCCACTGATCAGAAGTCTCCAAGGGACTTGTTTTTAAGTAAGTCCCCTGGGGGAAGGGGAGCAGGGGCAGTTTAACGGTTCAACAACAAGGTTATTGTTTAACCTGGATGGAAGCCTCTGGCTAAATAGGTCCTCACAGTACTAAAAGATAAAGATGTGGTTCATAGGGCGCCTGGGTGGCTCAGTGGGTTAAGCCACTGCCTTCGGCCCAGGTCATGATCTCAGGGTCCTGGGATCGAGTCCCACATCGGGCTCTCTGCTCAGCAGGGGGCCTGCTTCCCTTCCTCTCTCTCTGTGATCTCTTCCCTTCCTCTCTCCTACTGTGATCTCTCTGTCAAATAAATAAATAAAATCTTAAAAAAAAAATAAATAAAATAAATAAAAAGTTCTTTAAAAAAAAAAAAAAAGATGTGGTTCATAAACGCAATGGAACACTACTCGGCCATCAAAAAGAATGAAATCTTGCCATTTGCAACAACATGAATGGAGCAAGAGGGTATTATGCTAGTGAAATAAGTCAGAGAAAGACAAACACCGTATGATTTCACTCACACTGTAGAATTTAAGAAAGAAAACAGATGAACATATGGCAAGGGGGCAGGGGGAAAGAGAAAGAGCGAGATAAACCATAAGAGACTCCTTTTTTTTCTTTGTTAAGATTTTATTTGTTTATTCAACAGAAAGAATGAGAGCACAAGTAGGCAGAGCAGCAGGCAGAGGGAGAGGGAGAAGCAGGCTCCCCGCTGAGCGGGGAGCCCCATGTGGAACTCAATCCTAGGAGCCCAGGATCATGACCCCAGCTGAATGCACTTAACAACTGAGCCACCCAAGCGCCCCAACCATAAGAGACTCTTAACAATGGAGACTAAGCTGAGAGTTGACGGAGGGGTGGTGGGTGGGAGACGGGATAGATAAGTGATAGGCACTGAGGATGAGCACTGGGTGTTCTATGGAGGTGACGAATCACTGATTTCTCCTCCTGAAACCAATACACACTGAATATCAGTAAGTAAAATTTAAATTAAAGAAATAAATAATTGGGACATCCAGGCTACCTACTTTGACTGGCTCATGGTATCAGATTTCACTCAATATTCAGATTTCTTATAAATACACAGATCCTAGTTTCTCTTTAAAAATCAGAAAACATGGGGCACCTGGGTGGCTCAGTGGGTTAAGCCGCTGCCTTCGGCTCAGGTCATGATCTCAGGGTCCTGGGATCGAGTCCCGCATTGGGCTCCCTGCTCAGCAGGGAGCCTGCTTCCCTCTCCGTCTCTCTGCCTGCCTCTCTGTCTACTGTGATCTCTCTCTGTCAAATAAATAAATAAAATCTTTAAAAAAAAAAAATCAGAAAACATACCACCCTGTAGCACAATGTCCATAGGGTAAGCATCCAAAGAACAGACTACAGTCCCCAACCCCTCAGCCCTGCCTGGACCCTGGATAGTTCTGAGGTTGTCAGTCCCGCACATGCTGAGCGATCACTGCTATGTCACATTCTGTATCCACAGAGACAAGAAACAGCTCGAGTGCTGGGGCGATGGGACGTGCTGTCCAGCCCCCACGCAGCAGCCCCAGTGATCCCTCCAACACAAACCTGAACCCATCACCATCTGCTTAAACTGCCTGTGGCTTCTCTGCATATAAAATAAAACAACTCAGGGTGCCTGGGGGGCTCAGTCGGTGAAGCATCTGCCTTTAGCTCAGGTCATGATCTGAGTGAGATCCTGATCTCAATCCTGGGATCGAGCACCGCATCAGGCTCCCGGCTGGGCAGGGAGCCTGCTTCTCCGTCTTACTCCATCTCTGTGCTTTCTCTCTCCTTCTCTCAAACACATAAAATCTTAAAGAAAAAGAAAGAAACACTTCTACCTTTAAAAAAAGTCAAATCAAATCAAGCAACTCTTCACCCCTGTGCACTGGCCTCTGCCCAACTCTCTAACGTACCTTTGTATTTACACCTTATCCTAAAACCATCCAAACAGAGGCACCTGAGTGGCTCAGTCGGTGAAGCCTCCAACTCCTGGTTTTGGATCAGGTAAAAAGCTCAGGAGTCTGGGATCGAGCCGTGTGGCAGGCCCTGAGCTCAGCAGGGAATCTGCTCTCTCTCTCAAATAAACACATCTCTTTTTAAAAACTATCAAAAGGGGCGCCTGGGTGGCTCAGTGGGTTAAGCGTCTGCCTTCGGTTCAGGTCATGATCTCAGGGGCCTGGGATGGAGCCCCTCATTGGGCTCTCTCCTCCTCTCTCTCTCTGCCAGCCTCTCTGCCTACTTGTGATCTCTCTCACTCTGTCAAATAAACAAACAAAATCTAAAAAAAAAAAAAAAAAAACTATCAAAAGAAAGATAGGTTTATTAACACAAACACACAAGCTGACATGGAACCCCCAATAGGTCCCTAGCACACACCTGCCAGTCACTCATCAACATGGCGGCTGGAAGAGGCACTAACATTGCACTCATGGCTCACCATATGTTGCAATTTTTAGGTGCCTTTTAATTGAAATTATAATTATTCAATTATGTTCTCTGGCCCTTAATGTCATCAAAGTGGACAAGTGGCTTAAAATAATTCCTACTGGGACTCCTAGGGTCTCAAGTTGGTTGAGCGTCTGCCTTCGGCTCAGGTCATGATCTCGGAGTCCTCGGGTCGCGCCCCACGCTGGGCTCCCTGCTCAGTGGGGACTCTGCTTCTCCCTTGCACCTCCCTCACTTGTCCTCTCCCTCTCTCTTTCTCTCATATAAATGACTAAAATCTTTCTTTTAAAAAGGGGGAAAAATTAAAGCTTATTAAAAATACAAAAATAAAAATAGGGGTGCCTGGGTGGTTCAATGGGATAAGCCTCTGCCTTCGGCTCAGGTCATGATCTCGGGGTCCTGGGATCGAGCCCCGCATCGGGCTCTCTGCTCAGCGGGGAGCCTGCTTCCTCCTCTCTCTCTCTGCCTGCCTCTCTGCTTACTTGTGAATTGTCAAATAAATAAATAAAGTCTTAAAAAAACAAAATAGGGGCACCTAGGTGGCTCAGTCAGTTAAGTGTCAGCCTTCGGCTCGGGTTGTGATCCCAAAGTCCTGTGATGGGGTCCAGCATTGTGCTCCTCTCGCTCGCCCTCTGCTGTTGCCCCTGCTTGTGCTCTCTCTCTCACTACCTCTGAAAAATAAATAAATACTTTTTTTTTAAAAAAATGAAGAAAGCTAAAAGTAGTTTTTATATCAGAAAATCATTTCCTTCCAAATTCTTACCACCCTATAAAAAAATTTCTTCGAAATGGCTACATTTTTTTTTTTTTTACTATGTACTGTACTTGATAGCTTTGGAACCAATGATGGAAACGGACAGAAGTGCAGGAGCAGACCGAGGGGAGATGGATGAGGAAGCGGTGGGTGGTGGGTGGCAGCTGAAAGAGGTTCGTGAAGGCAGACCCCCAGAGACAACACTGAACAGCAGCAGTACCACCATCCCAACCCAGGACTAGGCCAAGGCCTTGCTCACCTGCTCCTTGCTCATGTCCTCTGGAGCAAGCCCGTCAACAATGGGGGCACCTTTGGTTTTCCCTTTCTTCCCTTTCTTCTTGGGTGCCTTTGATTAAAGAAGAGATGATTGGGTGAGGAAGGTAGGCTCTCTAAAGGCATCAGCTTCTGGCTGGCTCTGATTAACCCCCCGGGGCACACTGGGACAGGAGGACCTGTTCTGGTTTCTCTCCTGTTGCTCCAGATCTCACGTCCCACCTGGACCTCATCACTGTGCCTTCCCTAAGGTTTCCCACCCGTAATCACCCAGAGGGAAAAGCAAGGACAAATCTTCCTTTTCAGAAGAGAACACTTTTTCCCTCAGAAAGGAAGGTAGGAGAAACTCCTTCTAAATCCTTGGTATGAGGCCGAGACATCCTGGGCACGAATGCAAAATTTACTTGGCCAGGAAGAACCCCAACAGTAACTGTCAAACGTCACCATGCTGGCGATAATGCTTGGTGACCACCCTAGAGAAACCTGCAAGACACTGCTGGGTATGTGTACGGAGAAATGGTCCAGAGCAAGGATCACAGGTGGAAACATGAGGCTGCCTTGTCTTCCAAATACAAAACGCCTTCGGAGAACCCTGGTCAGGAGCTGAAGCAGACGGCACTCCCCATAGGTGCTCTGTCAAGGGGTGGCCACACAGGAGCAGCTCCTAGTGTACGGCCTGCTGCTAACAAGGGACACGGTGGAAGAGCCTCCCACCTCCACTCAGTTCCCAAGAGCCCCTCAAGCAGGTGCTGAATTTCCAAATCCCTACCTTTTCTCCCAGCTCCGGGACCCATGCTTGTGCGCATCTACCTGTTTCTCTGACCTTTCTGTGTCTGCGTCTAAATGTCTCTATTAACATTTCTATGTATGTATAGGTATGTCGACATGCAACGTCTTTATGATTACCAAAAATACTTTTACATGGATACCTTAGAAAACAGAAACGCAAAAAGAAAATAGGAAAATCCCCCATTCCAACAAGCTAGTGACAAACCTAAGGATTCTGGGGGCCGTTTCCAGGTGATTTTAAAAACCCATGCACTGAGACCTTCACTCCTAACGTCCTGCTGTCCTTCCAAGCCCTCTGCTCTAAGAAGTCCATCCCATGGGAAGGTGGCCCAGTTTCATAACTACTTGGCAACTCACAGCCAAATGCAGGGGCTAGGCATAGCTCCTGGGGAGGCACGCCCCCCCCATCAGCTGATACCCACTCCTGCAGCATCTGCCTGGAAAACAAGCTCTTGTGAACCCTAAACCATGAGTGGAGGGGCAGGTGAGGGCCCTGAAGGTGAGACAGCCGGGGAGTCCCACCCTGCTCCTCTAGGTACGGGCCTGACTCTTCCAAGGCTCTCCAAGGAAACAGCAGCTCCTGAACCCTGAGGCTCCGTCCAGGAACCCTCGGTGTAGAGGGACCTCTAGCCACTCCGGTATGCCCCAGGCTCTCCACCCCAGAGACTGGAGGTCCTTGGGTATCCCCTGAACCCGACTGTGCTCCCGGGGACCCTGTGTGGCCCCGGGCCCCTCGCCCCAGGTCTCAAGGATGCGGAGGACTGAGAATTCCCTCCAGACAGGAAACCCTTCCGGCCCAGGTTCTGTCCCGGACAGCGTGCAACCCCCAGCCCGGATCCGGGGCGGGGTGGGGGGGGGGGGGGAACGTCCGTGAGCCCCGCCGTGAGCCCCGGATCCGGGAGAGCCCGGATCTCTCAGCTCCAAGTGCGCGCGGGGCCCGGGATGCGGGAGCCCCGGATGCGGGAGCCCCGGCAGCCAGTGCTCTGCCCCCGAAGACGCCACGAGAGCGCCAAGGCCTCCGTTCCAGGCGCCCGGAGCTCCGGGCCCCCCGCGCTGGGGTCTCCGCGTACTGGAGTCCCGCGGACCCAGACCTCCCGTCCAGGCGTGTCTCTGCGCGGACCCCAGCCCGCTCCCGCCGCCCGCTCACCATGGCTGCGGAGCGCCCGACCCGTCGCCGCCCGCAGACCCGCGGCTCCCGCCCCGCCCAGGCCGCGCCGTCTCCCGGCAACCGAGGGGCGGCCCCGCGCGAAGTCTCGGCGAACCTCGCGAGACCCGGCCGGCCGCGCCCGCGCCTGGCGACGGCGGAGGCGAGCTCCCGGCCACGCGCCGCGGCGGTCCCCGGGGCCGCGGAGTCGTCGGGCTCCTCCGGGCGGCCGGGGCGGGGCGGGGAGCCCCGCGCTTCGTCTCCCCGGAGTTCCTGAGGGCGGCTGCTTGCGGGCTTCGGCTTGTCTCCCCGCCCTGAGCCGAAGCTCCGTGCAGCGGGGGGAGCCGCCGGGTGCGCGGCTCGGACCACACGCAGGTGCTCGGGGAAGTGCCTCCCGCCAGGGACCGAGGCAGGGAGGCCCGAAGGAGCTGCCCCGCAAGGCTCCCAGGCGCCGTCCCGACTAGATGCAAATTCGGGCTGAGGTTATGCCCCTGGGCCACACCCCACGCGGGCCACCTGCTGTCCCGGTGAGCGGGGTGGGGGCAGCTGGGGTTCTGCAGGCCGCCAGAACCAGACAGACATGGACAGAGCGCATTTTCCGTCTGGCTCTGGAGGGTTGAAATCCGCCAGTGGCTCCTTCTCAGAACTTAAGTGCTCTCCCTGAGGAGGCCCCCTCTGTGGCCCCTGCCCTCATGGTGAGGACAGACTAGAAGCCACAAGTTTCCAGACAGGCACTGCAGAAGAAAGGGGAATTTGGACGTTCCTTTCCTAACCTCTTGCTCTGAAAACCGCTGGTCGTCATGATTTCGAAAGGGAATTTCACCCTGTTCCCTCCATGCGTCACTCTGTGTCACCCAGAAAGCTGGGAGTGGCCATCGTTACACAGTATTCGTCCTCTTTCTGTCCACACCCTCGACATTAGCATCTTCCTAAATAGTGGTTTGCAGCAGGTCATGTTTTCCCTTCTGTTTGGGGATAGAGAAGATCAGAACCTCCTCTCTCCAAAGAGTTGCATTGAGGAGAGAGTGTGAGTACTGAAGAAGGGCTTGGGTGGGCTTGGATCGGCCAGTCCTGCCCAAGGAGGAAGATGCCCCGTTAGCTGGGCTTGCTTCGGCCCCAGCACACACACAGGGGCTGGGATCTGAGAGCCTCCTTAGGGAGGACCCTCAGGGGCTTCTGCTTGCCCAGCCAAGGTGGGGCTTGCCAGCCTGGAGGCCATAGTGAGGTCTGCTCATGTCACTCTGCCTGGGCAGCCAAGAGCCTTCGCCGCTGTGCCAGACACCACTGGCCTGATAGGGGCCTCCTCCCCCAGTGCCAGAGCCTCTCAGAGGAGGGTTGGCAGGCGAGACCGTGCAGCTGGGTAACACAGAAGGGTAATTATTGTTATTTAACACTTACTCTGGCCAACGCAATATGCTGGATGCCTCGTGCTGATTGGCTTTTTTGCTTTAGAAGTCTGGGATCTCTGAATTAAATAAATGCATTAACATTAACTCCTTTCAGCAAAAAGGGCAAGAATAAGAGGGTTAGCTAAGGATAACAAGACAGGGAATTCATTGGTCAAGACCAAGAGCGTTGCTTAGTGTGTCTGTATGGATTGCAAAGATGAATAGGTCCAGTGAGCCCTGCTGACAACTCCCTGGGCTCCTGAAGGGACCCACAGTGACCTGTGCTTTTCATACTGGATTTGAGTTCAGATTCTTAGAAAAGAGCCTTTTTTCTTCACATGTGTGGCTCAAGATACTTTCATTCAGCATCAAGCCGTGCAGCTCTGAAGCCCAGATAAATGGCATCTGAGTTTCCTGCAAAATCACAGGGCAAATGTTGATCCACACAAACTGATCGTGTCTGACGTCTGGCTCTCCCTAATGCCTGCTTGCTTGGTGGTCAGGTAACCTGCCCCAGGCCACTACATCAACTCAACAGATGCTTGGATGGTAGGATAATAGAGTCCTTAAGAAGACTGGCCTCTCTCTCTCTCCCCCTCTCTATGTGCCAAATAAATAAATAGATAAATAAATCTTTTTTTTTTTTAAAGATTTTATTTCTTTATTTGACAGACAAAGATCACAAGTAGGCAGAGAGGCAGGCAGAGAGAGAGAGGGAAGCAGGCTCCCCGCTGAGCAGCCTAGCTCAGCGCTGTCTAGCCCGATGTGGGGCTCGATCCCAGGACCCTGGGATCATGACCCGAGCTGAAGGCAGAGGCTTTAACCCACTGAGCCACCCAGGCGCCCCGATAAATAAATCTTTAAAAAGAGAACAGAACAACCTAGCAGTGGAGGAGGCGACTGATAGTAGGGAGGAAACAACATCAGCCATGAGTTGGTAACGGTAATGGGCACATGGAGGTTAATCATGCTATTCTCTCTACTTTTGTTTGAAAATGTTCTTGATGAAAAGGTAAAAATAATCACTGGCCTCTGGAATCACCTGCTGCTTACCAGCTGAGATGCCTTTGACTAGACCGCCTGAAGCACCTATTCATCTCTCAAATGGGGGATAATTATCAAACAATTGCTTTTACCATTGCTTTGACTGCCTAAGAGGTCACCCCCCAAAAATAGTGTTGTTGTTTTTTTAAGATTTTATTTTTTTATTTGACAGAAATCACAAGTAGGCAGAGAGGCAGGCAGACAAAGAGAGAGGAGGAAGCAGGCTCTCTGCTGAGCAGAGAGCCCGATGCGGGACTCGATCCCGGGACCCCGAGATCATGACCTGAGCCGAAGGCAGTGGCTTAACCCACTGAGCCACCCAGGTGCCCCCAAAATAGTGGTTTAATACAGTGACAACATCTCTTTTGCTCATGAATTTGTACCTCAGCCAGGACTCGGTGGGACAGCTCACCTCCGCTCCACAGAACACCCCCAGAGAGGTGGCTCAAAGGCGGGGTCTCATGTCTGCCCACTGGATGAGAGACTTAAGTCCAGCCTGACGGCTACTGCCAGCCAGAACACACCCAGGTGGCCTCTCAAGTGGCCTGGGCTTCCTCACACAGGTGGCCTTGTTCCAGGGTCCTCCTGAGGGAGCGCTGAATCGGCTTATGACCCAGCTTCAGAAGTCACATGGCATCATTTCTGCCAAACTCTATGGTCAGAGCCACCTCAAGCCTCACCCATGTTTTATAGATGGGGGAATGCCTTAATGGGAGTGGAAGGTTCTGGAAGTGGAATCGGAAATATGGATCCAGGGGCACCTGGGTGGCTCAGTGGCTTAAAGCCTCTGCCTTCGGCTCAGGTCATGATCTCAGGGTCCTGGGATCAAGCCCCACATCGGGGGCTCTGCTCAGCGGTTAGCCTGCTTCCCCCTCTCTCTGCCTGCCTCTCTGCCTACTTGTGATCTCTCTCTCTGTCAAATAAATAAAATCTTAAAAAAGAAAAAAAAGAAAGAAATATGGATCTGACCATTTGGAGAACTACAATCTGCCACCCCCAACTGACTCTGAGCAGTCACTGCCCACCTGTCCCAACTCCCCAGGGCACTCCTTGGCTTGCTCATGTCCCCATCACTCACCCTGTAACTCAGGTTCTTCCTCGAGAGGCCATTCTCTGCAGCTTTGGGGTCGCAGGAAGGCTGTGGGTCATGACAAGGGCTAGTTCTTTCATGCTAGCAGGGCATGAAATCATTTAGAAAACTACAGACTGCGCCTTTCACTTATTTTGTAAGTTAAAAAAGAAAAGAAAAGGGGTCGGGGAAGACTATCAGCCTGACAGTCTCAAACGCTGTGGGCCCTGTGTGACTGGACTGGGGTGGGCACTGAGGGCCTTGGTTGGCTGAGGCTGTATGGACGCCTGCCTCTGAGAGGCTGCCTTCATGCAAACACCAAGTTCATACCCACCTTCCTCCTCTGGGGGCCTTTTTCACTCCCAGCCAGGAACAAACTCTTGCTCCCTGGTTTTCTTTGGTTTGGTTTGGTTTTATGAAAGTGCCGTCTTTGGGCTTGGATTCCGACCCTTGGGATTCCAGTGCCTGGCTGTGCAACCTCGGTCAGCTCCTCTAACCTCTCCGTACTCGACTTCTTCATCTGGAAAACAAGGACACGGTCTTCTTAGGATCTCTGGGGGAACCGCTGAGATACTGTGCGCACAGAGCTTGGCACAGGGTCCCATTCCAGGGGCTCGTGCGTCGTTCTCAGCGCGCCCAGACCCCTGCCTTCCCTCCCGGGGCGCTCTCCCTGCCCGCTCCCATTTTCCGCCTACGGCCCCTCCCGCCTCATCAGGAAGCTCTCGCCCAGCCCCGCCCGCAGTGTTCGTGCCGGTATTCACCACCGTCTGCCATTCTTTGCTTAGCGGACAAGGGTGTGGGGCGCCGCCTTTGCTGCTCCTCGGTGCCTCCTCTCCACCGGCCGACGAGGCGCCGGCACGTAGCTAGCACCCCGCAGATATCTGGGGGTGGACAAATGGGCCGAAGCTGGCGCGGCTGCGGGAGGAGCGAACGCGCTGGGGGCGCGGAGAGCGCCAGGGGGCCGTGCCGGGGTTGGGAGGCCGCCGCCGTAAGCCGGGGGGCGGGGGGGCGGTGTGCGGTGCGCATCCCGGGAGGTCGGCGGGAGAGGTGGTCCGCGGGGCCGGGGCCGGCAGGGGGCGCGCGCGGGGCGGGGCGGGGCCGCACCTGTGCTGCGGGGCTCCGGGGGGAGGATGCTAGGGGGAACCCGGGCCCCGGAGCAGCTGCGCGCCCCGCCCCGCGGGCTCCTCCCTGCCGCCGCGGCCCCCCGGCTGCTGCCCCGATGCGCTGCGCCGGGAGCTGGGGCCGAGTCGCCGCCGCAGCTGCAGGGGCGCCCGGGCTGGGTGACGCCGCCGCCGCCCGCGCCCCTCCCAGACCCCGCCGGCCGCATGGAGCCCCCGGAGGGCGCCGGCCCGGGAGGTGAGTGCGGCCCCAAGTCCCCAGGAGTCCCCGAGCTGCGCCTTCCCCGCAGCCAGCCGCAGCCGCTTCCCCCCGCCGCCCGCCCCCGGCCCACTCACCCGGCCGCTCCCGGGGGCCGCACAAGATGCCCCGCTAGCTCCGAGCTGAGCCGGGCCGGAGCCGGAGGAAGCCTGGCGTGCCGCGCGGGGAGCCGGGCCGGGGGTACCTCCCGGGAACGGCCCCCGCTTTAGGCAGGGGGCGCACACATCGCGTCCCCGCCCCCTTGTCCTCTGCGCTCAGTCCCGACAGCCGCCAGGCGCGCTCCTGGGCGGTTGGTCCGGAGTTTCGTGCTGAACCCCAAACCAGCAGTGCCGGGGTTCCGGGTGGGGGGTCTGGGCATGGGGCGTGTCTGGGCCGTAGTTTGGGGTCCAGCTCCGCGAGGCCTGCGGGTGGACGCTGCCCTCCGGCGCCGCTCATCTGCTTTGTTCGCCCCAGCAGCTCTCCGCCTAGGGCTAGGGCAGGGACGCCGCCGCCGCCGCCGCCGGGACCCTGCAGGGCACCGCGCCGGGACCGGGCCTGGGGAAAGGGGGGCGTCGCACCCGGCACGGCCTGCGGGGGAGCCTGCCCCACGCTTGCAGGGGTTGTCGGCCTGGGCGAGGCCCAGGGGCTCCCACAGCTGGGAGCGCAGGTGTGCACGGAGTGGGCCTCCTCGGGGCCCCTGTTGGCTCTCGGTGACTCTGACGCCTGGGATTCTACCTAGGTCTCCCTCTTTGGAGCCCGGCTCTGGCAGGGCAGCAGCTGGTAACGGCAGGAAAACTCTAGGAACCCCCACCTCAAGAGTCCTTTCTCGGAAGCGCGTTCCGGCGCCATCGGCGCGTCCACCGGCCTGGCTAGGCCCCAGATGCATCCTGGTTTCCTGGAGGTCCATCCCGGGGAGCCTCTCTTGACCACACAGGGACCTGCGGAGGGACCCCAGTCACACTGGCGCCCTCATCTGGAGCCCAAAGGGATGACCCCAGGGGGGTGTCCTCAAGCAGAGGGCCCACCCACTGCTGTCTGCAGTCTGAGCTGGGCAGGTGCAGTCCAGACAGCTGAGGGCCCTTGTCACCCACCCAGCAAACACCACCAGACACACCCGAGCTGGTGGGTATGGGTTTTCTTTGTTTTGTCACTTGTTTAAGGGATCCAGCTTTTTCTGGCCATTGACAGTCCCAGGACCCCAGGACTTGCAGTGGGAGCTATGCGGGGTTGTGATGGGAAAGCTTTGTAGGGCAAAGGCTGGGGAGCACAGAGCTGAGCAGATCAGCCCGGCCCTCAGTTTCCGTATCCACGTCTGTCGGTGGGGACAGGCTCACTTTCCCCGCAGCGATGTGGGAGCCCTGAGTGAGAGAGGGAAGGGTTAGGGAAGGGAGTTAGGGAAGAGGGTTAGGGAAGAGGGGCTTCCTGATCCTCCAGTTTCTGACTCTCTCTCGTTCCACACACGGATCTGTATTCACAGGGGCCTCCTCCGTCCAGGAGTGGGGGTGGGGTGGGAACGGGGCGGGGGGGGGGGCACACCCAGAGGCCTCATACTCTGTGCAGCCATTTCCTGCCTACACAGTGGCCTGGCAATCCCCATGCCAGGGGAGCTCACAAGATCTTGGGTGGACGGCTGTGACTGGCATTCTCTCAGATCACACTTGTGACAACTTTGTTCTGAAGCATGTAGAACACACGATAAAGTAGAACAATGTGGCAAAGCTCCATGAGTCACCTGCCAGCCTGCTCAAGCAGACCACCCCCTGCCTCCCTTCCGTAGTGGTTTGTAGTCAGGCTTAACGTATTATCTCATCTCTAAGTATTTCTGAAATATCACCAAAAGATAAGGTTTACATAGAACACAATGAAAATCCCAATTCTGCACCTAAACGAAGTACCAATAATTTCTTACTATCAATGTGTGCAGACATGCAGATGAGGAGGGAGGCACTGTGCTTCTTGAAGGACCCCGTCTGGGGCCTGTGGTAAACCAAGGTTGTAGACCTACCCAACTCCACGTATGTCTGGACAGCCACAAGGAAAGCAAGGCCATGGCCCCCCACTCAGGAGGCTGCACCTTGGCAGGGCCCACCCAGCATCCTGGACGTCCATGGACGAGGGGCGAGGGAAATGGGGGCAGATATCGTGTCTGTGACCCTCTCTGCCTCCCCACTGCCATTTTGTTGTATATGCTAATCATTTATTCACTTCATTAATTTGTTCATCTGTTCATGCAGAGAACCTCCTCGATGCTTAGGGCAAGGCCCAGGGCACACAGCAGGGAACTTAAGATTTGGGCCAAGTTCTCACACAAATGTGCTGGAAAATAGGTCAGCGGCCTAGTGCAAGGTAACCCTGCTATACCCACTCACATGAGCCATCGGTGCCGGGGCGGAACATGGTAACCCAGCTGCAGTCCCCATGGTGTGCTGCTTCACGGCCTGCACAGGTCGGGGCAGGAGTGGTCCCTGCAGGGGCTTTATAGGGGCTGTACTGAGCAGAGAATCTCGGTGTTGCTACTCCACACCCTGGCCTTGCCTGCCTCCGTGATCACTCCTGCTTCACACCCCAGGAAGAGCTGTGGGTCTCATCTATGGACAGGTGATTCCTAGCACAGCCATTAGAAACTATGGGGTGGGGTCTTGGCCTTGTTCATTCGACAAACATTTATGGTGCATCAGCTGTGTCAGGACCAAGCCTAGGTCCTAGAGGTCACACTTCATTTACCCATTCCCAGCCTCTGAGCCTGGTGCCTGGCACACAGTAGGTGCACAAGAAAAGTGAGTTGATGTCTCAGGTTCTCCTGGATTTGCCCTTCAATTCCATCCAAAACCAACTTTTGTTTCCACTGAGGATTTCTTTTGTCCTAAAATTCACTCTTTTACAGCATACAGTTCAGCACCTTTAGTGTATTTCCAAAACTGTGCAGCCACCACCACCATCACCTGTGAGAATACTTTCATCATCCGGAAAAGCAGCCCCGTAGCCGAGTCATCACCCCCATCCCACACACAGCCCAGCTCCTAGAGACTGCCATCTATCTACTGTCTATATCTTTTCTCTCTCTCTCTCTTTTTTTTTTTTTAAGATTTTATTTATTCATTTGTCAGAGAGAGAGAGAGTGAGCACAGGCAGACAGAATGGCAGGCAGAGGCAGAGGGAGAAGCAGGCTCCCCGCGGAGCAAGGAGCCCGATGAGGGACTCGATCCCAGGATGCTGGGATCATGACCTGAGCCAAAGGCTGCCGCTCAACCAACTGAGCCCATCCAGGCGTCCCTACTGTCTGTATCTTTTCTAATCGACTCCTCTACTCTGCTTTTTCTGTCCTGGACATTTCATGTTATCATAACACACGGCCTTTTGTGACCGGCTTCTTGCACTTAACCATGATGTTTCCAAGATTCAGCCGTGTTGTAGCCTGTGTCTGTGCTTTCTTTTCTTTTTTACGGCTGAGTAACACCCCTTCTGTGGATGGGCCACATTTGGTTTCTCCATCACCCATGATGCCGCTGACCGTAGGTACTTGGCTGGCTCAGGGATGTTGACATTTGTCAACATGTGCTTCTTACAGTTAGTACGGCAGGTGAGGCCCCCGAGACCCTGAAGCCCCCCATCCACAGTGGGGCTTGCCCCTCGCCCTGTCTCAGCACCTGCAGACATCACCCTTCCCACCTAGCCTGCAGCTCACAAAAATGGAGGTAGGTATCCTACTCAGCTCAGAACCCTTCAGCAGCTCCTCCCAGCACACGCAGAGCAGCAGAGTCCTGATGACTTCTGTGGATGTCTATCCCCTGCCCTTTCCCCTGCCTCACCTGTCACCATGGCCCATGGGCTTGGAAGCGTCTCAGAATCAGGACAGCACAGGCCAGCGGGATGTGAACCCATCGTACACGCTCAGAGGGCCCAGGTATATCCCCCAGGTATTCCCCACTCAAGGAAACAAAGCAGGTTCCCAAAGAGTAAAGACTCCCCAAGGACTCTCGACAGAAATGGCTGGTCAGAGGTTCAAGGCAGGGGCCCCTGCTTACCCCAGCTCAGAGCACAGTCTGACCTCTCGTGCCCTCTGGGTGTCAAGGTGTCCTTGCTGGGCTGGGCAGGCCAGGACACTGGTGGGTGTAACTCTACCTTCCCATGATACTGAGAAGTCACGTTCCAAATGCATCAGAGAAGTGGAAACCAGATCCCCTGAGCCGCGTCCAGCCTGGCCAGCCCCAAGCCCCTGTGATGTGGATAGCATGGGCGGGTCCCCAGCCTCATCTTCCCCCAGAGGCTGGTGCCCTCCAAAAGGCCAGCTGAAGCCCAGCCACCTCTGTGGCAGTGAACAATGGCTTATCTTCCTACTGAGCTGGAGACCCTCTCGACAAAGGACCTGGCCATCCTGGCTGCTGACTGCACTGCTGAGCTTTCGGAAGGCCCACCCCTGGCCAGCAGCTGTCGGCCCAGTTGGGCTCCCGTAGACAAGACTGCCATGGGCCCTGGTGCATCACAGAGCACTGGTTCACTCTTTATGGGGCCACAACGGGGAGGTGGGGGAGCCACGGGATCCAGCGGCCTCAGGGGACATGCCTGACAGGTTCTCTGGCTGAGTTCAGGGAGTGATAAGGTGAGGCAGCAGGAGAGGAGAGGGGGTTGGGCTCTGGAACACTCTGGAGGAACTGGCAGGAAATAGGATGGAGGATGTGAGCTAAGAGGTCAAGGGGTTGGCCCAACTGACAGAAGGGTGAGGCTGGCGCTTCTAGGGGGCAGGGGTCCATCTCTGAGTGCCGGTCTCTCTTCCAAGCAGATTGCCCACAGGGCCTACTCCTGTCAACTTAAAAAAAAAAAAAAAGAATCATCAAATATTTAAAAAACGAGCAATTAAGTCTTTCCCAAAAAATTACATAGAAAATACCTAGAGGAGGGGCACCTGGGTGGCTCAGTGGGTTAAGCCTCTGACTTCAGCTTGGGTCATGATCTTGAGGTACTGGGATCAAGCCCACATCGGGCTCTCTGCTCAGCCTGCTTCCTCCTCTTTCTCCTCTTTCTCCGCCTGCCTCTCTGCCTGCTTGTGATCCCTGTCTGTCAAATAAATAAAATCTTAAAAAAAAAAAAAAAAAAAAGAAAGAAAGAAAGAAAGAAAAAGAAAAAAACCTAGAGGAATATTCTCTAGTCTTTTACTATGAAAATAAGTCACTGTGCATTCAAACAGAACATGGGTTTTTACAAGAAGTCCATCCACAGAGGACAGAGAGGCAAGCAGGGTCCATTCTGGATCAGAGAGACCCAAAAGCAAGGAAATGCCAAAGCGACCACTACAAGTAGAGACAGGACAGCACTGGGACACCCTCTTGCTCCTTCCACCCTTGGCCCTGGCCTGGGATCCCAGCCCAGACTACTCCCGGCAACCCCGGCCACTGCCCAGAGCCTCCAAGGAGGGTTCGGAGAGCCAAGGACTCGCGTCTTCCCCTCCAGCCTCTGTCATCCCGGTTAACACAGTCTGTCTTTGTTGCAGAAATAGTTAAGGACGTGGAGGCACCACAGGCAGCCCTAGGCACCCTGGCCCATGGGACAGGGGACAGCTGCCACTCGCCCACAGCTGAGGAGGAGGTGGGCATCCCAATACCAGCCCCGGGGCTCCTGCAGGTCACAGAAAGGAGGCGTAAGTACAGCAACCTGCCCAGCGTGTGCTCCGCAGGGACCATGAGCCCCCTGGGAAATGGGTGTCAGGGTCCACATCCTAAGCAGACACGCCCCCAGCTGTGTGGGTGGGGAGGGGGCTGCTGCGGCTGAGCTCTTACAGCTCGGGCCCTGTGGGCCTTGGCTACACTATTTGCAAAATGGGGGCCCCCAGAAGGCATTTCGTCTAGAGTGGAGAGCAGACGGTGTCTGGGTCTGCCCATCTTAGCCCGACCCTGTGCGGCTTCACCCAGAGCTCTAGTTCTTCCCCAGGCTCCGTCGGCGGTGGGGGAAGGGCGCTGGTCCCCGGGTGGACTCTGCCTGTGACCAGCACCCCCTTCCCCTGCCCTGCAGAGCCCCTGAGCAGCGTCTCCTCCCTAGAGGTGCACTTTGACCTCCTCGACCTCACCGAGTTGACTGACATGTCTGACCAGGAGCTGGCCGAGGTCTTTGCTGACTCAGACGACGAAAGCCTGGCTGGGGAGTCGCCAGCAGGTGGGCTGGCATTGGGGCGTGGTGAGCAATGCGGGGCAGTCCTGGGGCCCAGGCCCATGGAACACGGCTCTCCACAACCCCTCTCTTTGGAAGTAATTTTCACACCTGGGTCAGAATTGGTGCTTGCCCCTGCGCAATCTCATTCAGTATTTTTGCATCTTACATGTCTGTTTGCCGAACTTGAAGGGATTTTCCTCCTGCCGTCCTCAATCTTCCTTTCCGGATGTCCAAAGGCCCCAGTCATAGTCCCATCAAAAGCAGAATTTACTCCATGTGAACTGAATCACAAGTTAGACATAGCAAAGTGGGGTGGCCTTCATCACTTCTGGCCCCACAGCTCAGGCCTTAGTTTCCCCTTCGGTTCGCAAGGAAATGTTGCCCCTCGTCCCAGACCTCGAGGGCCCCGGAAATGGCAAGACTACCAGTGGGTGTGGGGACCCAGCGACCTTCTCTCCTTTCTCACACTCTGTTTGGGGGGGGGGTGGAAAGGGGGTGCTCAGATCCCACCCCTAGAGAGCCTGCACCCTGGGAGGGCGATGGGGCAGCTAGCTGCTAGAGCCGGGCTCACACCCAGGGTGGGGTCTCAGCTGCACAGGGACCTTCCTCGAGCATCAAAAAAGCCTTTGCTCAGGCTGCACCCAGACCCACAAGTCCACGCTGTTGGTGGCCTGGTACCTGTGTTTTCTGAACACTCAGGGGATCCCAGCGTGTGGTCAGGCGCATACAAGCGCAGCCCCGTCGCTGCAGGAGCGACCTGACCCCCGTGTTCCCATCAGGCCTGCACCCGCTGCCCAGGGCCGGCTGTCTGCGCTCCCCCTCCTGGACACGAACCAGGGCCGAGCAGAACCGAGAGAAGCAGCCACTTGGTGACCCGGAGCGCCGGCCAGCGATTGCGGACACATTTCTGACCGTGGAGAGGCCCAAGGAGGACTAGGCCAGCTGGCCCTGGGGCCAAGGTAGTGCCCACCTGGACAGTTCTGACCCCTCGGACACTCTGCCCATCCCATGTGGCTCTGGGCCAGGTTCTTGGGGTGCTCCAGCACAAGCACAGCCCAGTGGCCTTATGTCCCGCTCCCTTCCAGTCCCTGGATCAGGGACTAGGGACCTGAGGAGGTGGGAGTGGCCTAGGCCTCTTGGAAACTTCTGTCCACAGGACTGGTGCTCTCATCTGCCAGAAGATTCCCGAGTGGGTGCGGGGTGAGGGGGACCTACGCCAGAGAGAGCTTCTCTGCAAAACCCCCAGGGTCTCAGGATTCTGGTCCAGGAATGGGCACACCATGCTCTGGCCCATGGGATACTCTGCTATCCAGCCAAGAATGTGGGTAGGGGAGTCCGTCCTGAACACCACCACAGTTCCTTTCACTCCCAACCTCTTCTTGCCGCCCACGGCGCATCGTTGGCCGTTGGCACCAGGGCCTCCTCCCCAGACCCTAAGACTCTGCTCGTCTTAGTTCCTGTGTGACAGCCGGGCCCATATCCTCGGCTCCGAACACCAAATGTGGCACAACCACCTCAGACTGTGGATGGGGGAGTAGGCACGTGGGGTCTGTCCTTGGCAGGGACACATCCCCATAGCCTATCAAAAACGCACACAGAGGCATGCACAGCCCTAGATCTGTGCCCCTGGCTAGCATCCTGACCTCGGGTAGCACAGCCCAAGGGGGGGGCTTGGAACATCGGGACCCCCAGCACGGCCCCCAACTTAGAGGGCACCAGGCTCAGCTGCTCCAACTGCCGCTTTCTATGACCTAAGGGACTGGAGAGGCTCTGGTCTGACAGCAAGTCCAAGAAGTTTTCAAATAAATGTGTGAGTTTGCTTTTGGTGCCCAGGCCAACCTGCCCTGACCCATTCCCCACTCACACATTTCTAGGGAAGGGAAACCTGTTCTGCTGTGGCCCTGGGCGTGCCCCAGGCCCGCTTGGCACAGTAAAGGCAAGTTCCCTGCTGAGAAAACAGGCCTCAGAAATGCCGAGGGACTTTGCCTGCACCCTCTACACTCAAGGGACTTTTACCGGGCATCACCCATAAGTCCACTTAAAATCAAATCCCGTTAAGGGCAGCTGCATGCCCCCCGCTCCAGGACAGCGCTCCCCAGCCCCCAGGCTTCCTGCTACAGCTTCCTTCCACAGAGCTTATTTACAAAATATCTGATTAAAATCTCACCTCTTCCTAAGGCTCAAGCACAGCCTCTTCTCTTTTCCAGGTGACCCCAGAGCTCAGGAGTGAGTTCTGGGGGGCGGGGGTGGGGCTGGCTGCTCAAGGAGCAGAACTCCTGCTCTGGTCTCCTCCAGCTGAAGCCACTGGGGGTTCCTCTGTGCTGCTTATTTGGGCCATGTCTCAGGGACAAGCGTCCTGGATTTCTAGGCTTTAGGAATTGAAGATCCTGCCCCTCACCCCCCACCCCAGGCCCAGGCCTGGAAAGGCCCAAGGTGCACTCCGGCAAATCTTCCCTCCCCAGGCAGGGTCCCAGGAAGCTCCAGACCCAGAGCCCAGAGATAAGGTCTTGAGGAGAGGGCCAAGAGTGAGGCCAAAACCCCAATCCTTTGGGTTACACGTGAAACAAAGGGCCCAGAGAACAGGCCCTGGGCCCCAGGCCAGGCAGTTCCTCCCACTGGGCTCTCCAGAGAAAAGCCTACGGCTCCCTCATCATGGAAGATTCCAGGCCAGGTGTCCATCCCTGGGCCTGCATCACGTGAGCCCTGGTGGCCCAAACGGGTGAAGGGAAGCACTAAGGAGACTCAGGAGAGGAGAGCATGAGGGCATCCAAGGCAGGAGACAGCAGGGGTTGGAGATGGGAAGCACCCAGGTAGGCTGAGAGCAGGCCCTCGACCCCAGAGAGGGGCTGTAGCAAACCTCAAAATGAACAGGTCCCCAGGCTCTGGACAGCACAGAGCACCCTCCCCTCCATCAGAGGGAGCCCCAGACAGGACCCCGGCAGGTCCCCCAGCAGCTCAGCTAAGGAAGGCAGAGTTTACTGGACACTTCATTACAGAATGGGCTCTGGGGGTGTAAGAAATTCAACAGTGGCATGTTTTACAAACAACAAAACTTAGAAGTGCTTGTCCCGAGCTGGAAATGCTACTTTTTAGTCCGACCTAACAAACGATTTGGGAATTTTTAAGCAAATGCCAGCGTCTGGTCTTGGCCAAGCAGAGAGCAGAGGTCCTATGGGGCAGCAAGTAGGGACACCCCCCGTCTCCAGGAGGCCCTGCACACCAGGGGTCCCGGACACACACATACCCCCAACCTGAGGGCTGACCGCCCTCTACGGCCAAGCTTCTGATGCCTCTGGGAGGCAGGCTGCATGGAGAAAAGCAGGACGTTGTCCGAGCCCCAGGCCAGTCCTGACCCCCGCCGCCCGGGCTGGGCCCTGGCCAGGCTCCAAGATCAACCAGACGATCCACGGCAGCAGAGGGCAAGACCTCCCAACCCAGGACCTGCTTTCTTTTGTGGGGCAGCTGCACAACACTAGGAAGAGGTTACCAGGGGCAGCAACAACAGGGCTCTCCACATACAACCAAGCGGGTCCCAGCTCAGTCCAGAACCCCGTCTGTGATTCTAACTAAAGGGGGTAGCAGGGAACACGGCTTGCTGAAAAAGGGAATTAAATCCAGACACACCCTTGTCGGTAAAGCCACCTACCCTGGCAACAGGGGCTGCTTTGCCTAAGAAGGTGCCTCCCTCGTGCTCAGAGCAGCATCCAGGTGCCGGGTGTGCGAGGGTTCGGGACCCCACGGCTCCATTACCCTTCCCCAACCACACACTTGGGCAAAGTGTGGAGTTTCCTCGAGAACCACTGACAGGCCTTCCACCAACCCAAACAGCTGTTCCAAAAAACTAACACTTTCTCTTGGGCACTGACTTAGATCTCCCTTCTCTTTATTCCGCCACTTCACTGAACCTTCAGAATTTCTGAACTCAGCCAAAACCTCCTCTCCTTGGGGCAGTTAAAGAGACCAGCATTCACACTTGCCCGTGAGGCAGCCATCCCCACCAAACCCACCCACCACCCCCTCCCTTTGTGGGAGGCCCCTGAAGGTCTAAACTCAAAACCCCACCAGGAAGCCACACACCCTTGGCTCCCCAGGGGGCAGGGGACTTACAGCCGCACTGCTTGCCCCGCGGACTGGGGACCGGCATCTAAAACACCCATTTGCTGTTACCATGTTTTAATTTGTTTTCCAGAGATTTGGGCAGCTGCTTGCACAGCCAAGGTCACTAGGCTGGGCTCTCCTGGAGGCAGCACTCTGCACTGCCCTCCTCACGCCCCCGGCTCCAGCCCTTCAGCCCCTGGGGAAGGGAGACGTCCTCCTGCAGGCTGCCGCTGCCTTGGTGCCGTCCACAGACTTCTCACAGAGGCCGGTTCTCCGCAGAGGGCCAGGACCCAGCAGCACCACCGTGTCCGCCTCGCCCAGCACCACCTCCTCCAGCAGCACCTGCCCACCTAGAAATCACAGTTGCCCGTCACAGAGCTGCTCCCAGAACAGCGGGTACTGCCAAGGCAAACCCCAAGCCCAACATCCCAGGAGGACGGGAGAGCCCGAGGCCAGGACCCGCCTCACTCACCCACTCCAGCTGCTCTCGGCACTGGGTCAGCAGGTCCAGGTCCCACTCACTGGCGTCACAGGTGCCCCACCTGCTCAGCAATGAGCTGGCCCGTGGCCTCGCCATACGGCTTCCCTACCAGCATCTCGCCTCGTCGGGAGAGGTCACAGTATACCTGTCCCAGCTCTTCGCTCCTCCGAAGCGCACAATCTGGAAACAAGGAGGTGGGGCTGAGCCTGGAGGGGCTCAGCCATGCAGAGCCCCCAACGAGGGCGGCTGACCTTTACCTGGGCAGAGGCGCTCTGGGTGACTTTCCTCAAGTCATCCTGGGCCTCTGGGTGAGCCACCCAAAACACATCTGCTCAGCCACCCTGCCCCCAGCATCATGCACATGAGGTCAAAGGGCTGCTCCCGTGTGGACAGATACTGCTCCCTGGGCAAGCACTGGGAACAGCTGAGCCCTCTGTGCCGGGGGATGATGGACACCTAGAAGACACAGGCCTGTGGTCCCAGCCTCTACTCCCCATGCAGAGCTCCTGCCCCTTCCAGGTCCCACCTCTGAAGCATCCCAGACCAATTTGCCCTACTATGACCACTGGCCACAAGGGCATGGGAGGAGGAGACAGACCCCTGGTCTCCGCCCAGGATTTGGTGGGTCTGGGTGGAGTCACCCCAAAGATTAGCATGGAAACTACCTCCATCCTATCAGTCCTAAGGAAGTTCTCGTAGAGCCCACCTTTTGGGTCCAAAGCTTAGAAGTGAGCCGAGTTTAACATCAGATCTCTGGGGTGTCCGGAGTCCGCCATCCAGATCCCACGGGGAGCCAACACCCTGCTCCTTACTGCTGCACGTCCCTGAACAATCTTTTGAACCCAATTCTAAACCACTACATTCCTTGAAAAGTAAAAGGGCGGCCGCTGTGAACATACTGTGCCCTCATGACCAGAGGCCACACACAGTCACCTGGAGAAGGTAAACACCCACAATGACCTCCAGCACAGGGTCCACAGGATTCAGGAATCAGCAGAGTGCCAAGTGTCTGCCCTCAGGGGAGGCCACGGTCACCCTCTCACTGGGCCGCACACCTGCGTCTTCTTCTCGAGACCTAAATATCGGATTCCCAGGCCAGTGAGAGGCAGAGGAAAAGGGGACAGCCAGGATGTGGTGCCAAATCCCCAGCCTCCACTGATGGAGTGCTGGGAACTGGCCAGAGCCTCTGCTCAGCCAGTGCAGACTCCCAGGCCCCGCCAGACCCTGTGCGGCCCTCCACTCTGCAGAAACCCCACCTCCCCCAGGGTGCAGACGGTGTCCCACCGTCCACACTCTGCACGTAGCACACAGCTTCAGGAGGCCTGTTCTCAGCCCATGTGATTAGCTCTCTTCTCTGGCTTGCTAAGTGACCCAGAAGCATGGAGACCAATGCCTCCTACACCCTAGCTTATAAGCAGTTATCAGTCCACAGAAAAGGCATAAACTCCCACTGGGCCCAGCTTCAGGACTGGTCAGCTCAGCAGCATGGTGGGGCCAAGCCTCCCGAAGCCGTGGAGACGTCCTGGGCTACCAGACACTCCACGCTTGTCTACACACGCTGCACTTCGCTAAGGAACTCAAAACACTGCAGCACCGCCGACCTGTCCGTGGTTCTCAGACCCATCAGGCTGACCGCAAAGGGCAGCCACTGGCCCCCAGGACAGCGCCCTGATCCTCATCCCCAGGAAGGCACTCCAAAGCCCCGAACCCACGGACTGCAGCTCCCGGAGCTGCTGAGTGGAAGCCAGGAGGCCAGGCACGTGTTGCTGGGAGGAACCACACACACCTGCACCCACCCACCTTCAGAGAACTGTCTCTGGAAGGAAGACCCTAGGGAACCCCCCCTCCTCCCATATGCAGTCAGCATCCAAACCAGGGCCGGACCCACTGCCCTGGAGCCCTCATCGTTCTGAGATTCCAAATGGAGCTCTAGACACAGCATGAAAGCTGCTGCCAGATTCCCAAGTCCCAAATTCTGGTTTGGAAAACTGTCCGCAGCTCGTGTGTGCTAAAGCAAAGCTGGGGCCCCAGCGTGAGCCAAAGACCAGAGCTCAAAGGCCCCCCAGCTCAAGACCAAAGACCCTCTCGGTGGCCCAGACAGAGCACTGCTCCAGGACACAAGGACCCAGGGGGTTATCCATACGTCATTTTTATGGCTGAATAATATTCCGTGATACATACACACATTTTGGCTATCCATTCTTGTATCAATGGACATTTAGCCGTGAACATTCATGTACAAGTCTTCACGTGGCCACGTTTTCAGTTCTCTTGGGTAGACTAGAACTGCCGGGTCATACGGCAACTCTGTATTTTACTTTCTGAAGGACAAACAGATGTCTACAGCCTGTTAAACAGGCCCACCAGCAACGTATTAGGGGTCGTGTGTCTGCGTGTCCCTGCCAACCCCTCTAACTTCTACAGCCATCCTGCTGGGTGTGAAGTCCGAGTTCACTGTGGTTTTGAGTTGCATTTTCCTAATAAATAACACTCAGCGTTTTTTCACATACTTTTTGGCCATCTGCACATCTTCTCCAGAAAAATGTATATTCTAACCTTTTGCCCATCTTTAAACTGGGTTCTATATTCTGGATTCTAGACCCTGACTTATCAGACACAGGATTTTCAAATATTTTCTTCCATTCTACACACTGCCTTTTTATTCACTGAACAGTGTACTTTGATGATACACGAGAGATCTTAATTTGGCTGAGTCTCACTTATTTTTTCACCTGTTGCGTGTGCTTCTGGTGCCACACTGAAGGAACCACTGCCAAGACTAAGTCATTAAGATGCGGTCTCCCATCGTCTCTTGAAACCACATCATAATTCAAGCTCTTAAATTCAGGTCTTTCACCCATTCTGAGCTAACTCAAGAAGTGCAAGGGTCCATTTTCGTTCTTTTGGATGTGGACATCTCACTGTCCCAGTACCTTCTGTTGAAGCCACTGTCCTTAGCCCTACTGAATGGTCTCCATGCCCTTGACAAAAATCAACTCAACAAAGATGTACAAGCTTATATCTGCAAACTGTGTTCTTGGATTTTATCCTACTAGTCTAGGTCTAACCTTACGTCATGTTTTTTTCATTGACCTTTCTGGCAAGTTCTGAAATAGAAACATGGGAGACCCCCCAGCTCAGTCTCCATTTATGGGACTGTTTTGGCTATTCAGGCCTCTTGCAGTTCTATGTGAATTGTAAGATCTGCTTTTCCATTTCTGGCTTTAGTCAACTACACAAATGCTCTGCTTCTGTGACAGTTGCCCTTGCCTCCACACCTCTATAGCATCACCATCAAAGATGACAACTTTCTGCTTTACAAACCTGTTAACAGAAAATGTATTACCATTTTACACATTTGTCTTAAAAATTGCATAGAGAAAAACAGGAGTTACACACCAAAAATGCAGTGATGCTGGCCTTCGAATTCCCCTATATTCCTTTTGTATTTTACCTGCACCAACGTTACCTCTTTTTGCGGCCTCAAGTTCCAGGCTAGCGTCCTTTCATTTCAGCGGAAGATGGTCTTTAGCTCCCTGCCTAAACATAAGGAACCACCTTATCTTTTCAGGATCTGGGAAGGTCTCCATCTCCCCTGCATTCCTCAAGGGCAGCTTTGCCAGATCCAGAACTCTGCTAACGGCGTTTTCTTTCAGGGACCTCAAACTCGTCACCCTACTGTGTTCTGGGCCTCGGAGTTTCTAACGAGCAATGGGTTGTTAGTCTCACTGAAGACCCTTTGTACACCGCGTCCTTTCTCTCTTCCTGGATTCAAGAGTCTCCCTTTCTTTGGCTTTAGCAGTGAGAACATACTGAGTCTCTGGGCAGATCTCCAAGTTAGTCCCTACCTGAAACTCACTGAACTTCTTGGAAATGTAGATTCATGTCTTTTATCCAATCTGGGATGTGCTGAACCACCACCTCTTCCTATCTTCTCTCTGCCCCTTCTCCTCTCTCTCCTCCCTCTGGGGCTGCTGTACTACGGACGCCCCATGTGGGCCTAGATTCAGCTCATTTTCTGCTCTCTTCTTTCTGCTCCTCAGACTGGGTAATGTCATTAGACCAATCTCCAAGTTCGCTGATTTTTTCTTCTCCTGCTCACATCTGCCACGGGCCCCTCGCGTGAACTTCATTTCCATCACAGTACCTTTCTGCTCCAGAACTTGTGTCTGGTTACTTTTGGTAATTTCTGTTTCTTTACTAACATTCTCTTTGTCGAGATAAACAGTTCTTCTGGTCCCCCTGGGCTCTTTGGGGATGCACATTTAAGACTCTGTCCTAGTAAGCCGAATGTCTGTGCTACCTCGGGGATGGTTTCTGTCCATTTTTCCCCATGAATGAACCACACTTACTGTTTCTTTGCATATTCTGTATTTTTTGATGATTCATTAGCCAAGTTTTAAAATGACCTTTTTTCTTTCACTTTACTATATTATGGCGCAAAGAATGAGCAGAGATGGCAGAAGGGAACTTTACCATCAGGTTCCCAAGGAACACCAGGTTTAAAATGCCTGGATCGACCACACGAGGGCCTGCCGCACAGGTGGAGAGGCGGGCTCAACAGTACAAGGCCCATCAGAGCGCTGCAGTTACCACTTGGTTCTCTGGCTCCGGAGAAGGCGTCCAGAGTTGACTCCAAGAATCCCCCACGTCCCCTTCTGTGTGTGAGGACTACCTTGCGATGCCCACCTCCAAAAGGCTTCGACGGCCTCTCAGGGACAGCGGGGTCATGTGATCAGCGGAGAGAGGAGAGAGCTCCACAAGGCAGCCTCCTCAGGACCCTGTGAGGCAGTTCCCCATGAGGGCAGTTCCAGTCATCCCGCCAAGTCATCCCAGCCAATGGGCAGCCTCTAATGCTCATCTGGGAAGAACAGAGTCTGGAAGGCCGACTCCAGTTTCTTAACTTTGGTGTGCAAGTGGACGTGGGTGTCACACAGGAAGAGAGCAAAATGCACATTCTTGGCCGGAAACAGACCAGGTCCTTTGTGTACCAGCCAGATCGGGTGAGAATGCCTCACTCATCACCCACGTGTGACCTGACCTCGGCCCTCGCCCCGCAGTGGGCAGGACACTGGGGCAGGAGACAAGGCTCCACAGCACAACATCCCTGGGAGGCAGGAGCAGTGGCCAACAATGCGTCACAGTCATCATGAGACTAGCAACAGGCTGCTGAGTAGGGAAAAACCGGGGAGGGAAGCCCCCTAGAAAAGCCCTCGAGTCCCAGTGCTTAAACCACCCTGGGAGGGAAAGGAGTTTCCTACCACAGGATCTTGGGTCTTAAGGACAAAGAGGAAAGAGCACAGCTCACTTCAGTGGGTCTGTTTTCAGACATCAGTTGGGCCTCTGCAGCAAAAAGTTACCAAGTCTGAAGAGAATCGAGCTAGAAATTCAAAAGGGCACAAATCTTAGCTTTGGGGCTCATCATCTCTAAGGACTCTGATTTGTCTCAACAGATTCAAAGTTCTACAGACAAAGATGGACACCTGCCAGGACCAAACAGCACAAGCACAAAGCACGCACCAATCCCATGGGCCGCCCGCACCACCCCTAACGCCCGCCCCACAGGCAAGAGCCCCAGCCTGGCCAGCACTTACCCGGGAAGCACCACACGAGCACCAGGAGCTTTCCCGCTAGCGTGTCCTTCTGGAGGCTCTTGTCTAGCTTCAGCGGGCACAGGTGAACTCTGAAGATGGAGGACCTGTCTCTGACGTCAGGGGTGCCTAGCGCGGAGAGAGACCCACAGACATGGTGGAGTCACCTGCAGCCACACTGCAAACTCTGCAGGACAGCCTGGGGCTCCAGGCAGCCTCCCTGCTGTGCCCATGCTTCACATTCAATCATTCAACTAGGCAGCAAGGACACAGATATCCCACAGCTCACATACACTAAGCTCCTGAATGCAGTAAAACACCCTCTGACTGCTGCCTCTGACCAACACCAAACCCGATCCCAGGGCCGGGACCCAACAGTGAACAAGACGAGGACTTCCCTGGGCAGGAGGGAGTCCACACAGGACGGACGCTTTCTCACAGATGGAAAGAGCCAACCGTCGGAGGAAGAGACGAGGGTGAGCCCTTCTCTTCTAACCATCCCTACCACACCACGCCAAGACAAGAGCTGAAGAATGTGAGTCTGCCGGACCACTCCCACCTGTATGGATGTGTCTGCAGGCCCCACCACATGTGTTACTCCCAAAAGTGGATCACCAGGACACAGGAACTGGCAGCAACCAAGGGCATCCGTGAGCCTCCACTATCTCCGAATGTTAACATTAATTGCCGCAGGAGCCTGATAAGGAAACTGCCTCCATGGGGCGCCTGGGGGGCTCAGTGGGTTAAAGCCTCTGCTTTCGGCTCAGATCATGATCCCAGGGTCTTGGGATCGAGCCCTGCATCAGGCTCTCTGCTCAGCAGGGAGCCTGCTTCCTCCTCTCTCTCTGCCTGCCTCTCCGCCTACTTCTGATCTCTGTGTGTCAAATAAATAAATCAATCTTCAAAAAAAAAAAAGGAAACTGCCTCCAAACACAAAGGTAATGATATAACCTGACTTTTAACCCAAGGACGTGAAGACCCAACCCTGAATAGCAAGTGACCGGCATACTCACTGACAAGCATCAGGCGGTCAGACAGGCCAGGCTACGTCAGGGCCGGGTGGAGGATGGCAGGGCAGCTGGGGCCAGCCAGCACCACAGTGCTCGTGGAGAGGCGAACCCTGGACAGGAGAAGCAAGTGAGCCCAAGAAGAGAGCTCAGGCAGTGTCCACGAGGACAGCACTGTGTACCTAGCTCCCCTCCTCCCTCGGGTCCTGAGAGCAGGTGCTCTTCCACACAGATGCCTGTCCTGCCAGGTCCACTGGCCACCCTGAGTGGCCCTTCGCTGGCTCTCCCTCTGCTTCCTCCACACTGCCAGCAGAGGCTGCTTACCAGGGCACGCACTCATGCCCAGGGCTGGCTCTGAGAGCCTCTCGCTCTGAGCCTTCACAGGCAGGCACCCAGCAGCACACCCATGGCTCTGGTACTGGCAGACCCCACTGCTCTGGCTGAGACACAGCTGTCAAAGAGTAACCAGACCCTCCTCAGCTAACAGGGATCTAGATGTCCTGGTCTCAGGGTGTGGACCCCCACCGTGACTCATCACTGGTTCCTGACAGCCTGATGCCACCTGTTACCCCCCACCCAGGGAGTGAGGGGACCCTCCGCTGTGTCAGTGCCCCAGCCACCTGCCGAGGCCTCCATCCGGCCGGCCCTGCTGGACTTACAAGGAGCTGGCCTACTCCGGGGCAGGTCAGGCTGCTGAGAACAGGTGCTGGTGTCCCAACCCACTCTCCCCCTAAATGGTCCCTCCCATCAGTCCTCTGAGATATCAGAACAGAATCATCATCAAATTAGAACCACTGCTGGACACTGAGTATAATGGAAGATTCTGGAAATGTTTTGGTCTGTGCAAAAAGAAAATAACACAGCAGGTCTAACAGTTCATCCTCTCAGGGTCAGCTTCCAAGGCAGCCCTCAGCACACTCTGGGACCTGAGGTTTGGGAGCGGCTGTCCACGCCTAGACGGCTGGTGCAGACAGTAGTGTGTGCTGTGCATCTGCGGGATGGTGGGACAAACCGGGTACAGAGTGAAAATCTCGGGCAACCGCAACACCCGTGTGTCGTCACAGCTCCACAAAGAGAGATCAGCACCTCCCGCCCCGTCCTCAGGGAGGCTGCGGCCGAGCTCCTTTCCACAGCCTTTCCTGCACAGATCTCGTTCTGGGTCTGTCATCAGTCACAGTCATGGATATGAGCACACCTGAGCTTCTGAGTGTCCTCCTAGTGAATCCCCAAACCCAGGGAACTCCCGGCAACCCCGAAGTGAAGATCAAAACTTGCCACCGGCCCCCTGAGAGCTTCTCCCAATTTGAAAAGTAGCATCAACACTCAGACGTTTCCAGTGAAGCTTCAGCACGTCTGACAAGCTCCCAGACACACTTGGCTGGAACCACTCTGTGGAAAAGTCTTAACCAGGGGAGAGATTTTGGGACAAGGAAGGCCTGCCCATGCATGCGATTCTGAGTCCGGGAAGACAACAGGAGAGGCTGAGACAGGAAGCAACACATGCTCCAACCGCACCACCCTGTGGGCCAAGGCCTAGGAGAGGAGGGGCAGGGGAGCCCCCATCTGGCCGGTCCACCTCCCCAACAGGACTTCTGCCACCGCACCCCTGCTAACCCCTCCTGCTGGTGGGCCACAGGCAGGGTACACGGGCCCCTTATCCTATCGCGGACTCCTGGGGCCAGTGTTGATCTAACACAGCTTTCTCCACTAACTCTGCTGGGAAGCAGCCTTCTAAAAACTGAACCATCAAGGATTCTGACCCAGGGAGTTTATAGGAACAAAAGGCTGGAGGAGGGCCTGGCAGTGCTGACGGCACAGACCTGGTCTCAGCGGCTGTCACTGGCATCCGCTCGCTGTCCATCTCCACAAGCATCTGGTTCAGTGTGTTCTCCTGCTCATTTCGGGCGCCACGGTGCCCCTGGCCTTGCTTTCCGCCAATGGCATCAATCTCATCAATAAGTAAGATACAAGGAGCGTTTTTTTCGAGCCACTGCAAACATGTTACGAACCTGAAATAGGAATCCACATAGAGAACTGGTTTTGCTGCTTGTATGAAAACAAGTACGGGTGTGTGCTAAGCCAAGTCCCTCGTCTGGACCCCCACCCTGATCCAGTATCTGTGGCAAGCTCTGTGCTCACTGCCAGGGCCACACAAAACGCATCCACCTACCCTCGCTGATCCACGCCAACCAACATTTCCAGGAACTCTGACCCATTCACGGTGATGAAGGGCACACTGGCCTCCCCCGCAGTCACTCTGTCAAGAAGCGCTCTGCCAGTACCAAGAAGACTCACAAGCACTGCTCCCTAAAACAGAAAGGTGATGCCTGGTTCTTCAAGGGAACAGATGGAACCCAAAGAAAGTCTCATTTCTGCATACACATGCAACAGGTGACTTCTAGGCGTCACTACCAAGAATCCCACAAGATGATGCACCACTCAGAGTCTGGGATTTTCCTTTCAATATCTTCTGCGTAGAAAATTAACCCATGCTTACCATAAAAAGTTCAAACACTGCGGATACATGAAAGCCATCCAGCTAAGCGGGTCATTTCTTCACGATAGCTCCTAGGCACAAGGCTTGCTGGATCAAAGCGTCTGAATGTGTATTTTAAGTTACTGTCCAAGTGCTCTACAAAAGAGTGACACTGTTTCTCACTCCCACCAGGAAGAACAAGAGCCCAGCCCCTCACATCGGAGGCCACAGCCTGTCTGCACAGCTTCACCACTGGCTGGTCTCAACCGCAGAAATGCTGACTCAGGCACTTCAGCCGCTGCCCAGCCCAACCGAGGACACAACACTGTGTCTTCCTGTCTGTGACCTGCCTTCTCCAGTGCTGACTTAAGGTACTATTTTTTTTTTAAAGATTTTATTTATTTGACAGAAAGAGAGACAGCAAGAGAGAGAGCAGAAGCAGGGGGAGCAGCTGGCAGAGGCAGAGGGAGAAGCAGACTCCC
Organism: Mustela putorius furo; assembly: GCF_011764305.1. Taxonomy (NCBI): domain Eukaryota; kingdom Metazoa; phylum Chordata; class Mammalia; order Carnivora; family Mustelidae; genus Mustela; species Mustela putorius. Next base: position 44,299,440 of record NW_025421304.1, on the reverse strand, counting down.
CAATGAGCAGGGAGCCCGATGCCGGGCTCGATCCCAGGACCCTGAGATCATGACCTGAGCCAAAGGCAGCCGCTTAACTGACTGAGCCCCCCAGGTGCCCCTGACTTAAGGTTTAAAATCATCAATTTGTACTCTGGTAACACACCTCAGTGTTCCCTTTACGGATTACCATCATGCCTGAAAATTGAAAAGAGATTTAAAGCAGGGAGCTTCTGCTGCTCCATTTCTAGTCAAGGGTGCAGGTTAGCATCTCATCACCTCAAAGGAGACCATAACCTTTAGTCTTTTAGAACCAAGACAAAATACTCATGAAAAGGTAGGAGAAAGAGAGTCACAGAACTCAAACCCACAACACGGTGTTGGACCCCACGTCCCCACAAACACGGATGAGGGATTCAGAGTCTGCATGGGTCCATCTCTGTCTGTCGTGTGACCACATGCATAGCCAATTCTTCTAGACAAGGAGGCACGTGTGCCCACATCTACTGTAGGTCACTTTAGGAAGCCATCCAACTTCACACCCAGAAGGAGCTGAAAAGCCATGTGGGCGCCAACACCCTCAGCCCCACACACAGGGACAGAGCCCAGCTTGGGTTAGCGTACTCTGGGTGACCTGCCTGCCCCACCCACTCTCCACAGTACACACAAGCGGCCAGACATCTTGAAAGGGAAAGCCAAGCCGTCCCCTGCAGAGCCAAGGTGAACAGCAGCTGGGCTGGGTACAGGACCTACACCTTTGTTGCACACACGTGCTTGCCAGTGGACACGTCCCACACTACAGACCAGAAATGCAACAGCCCACCCTCTAGTCCCCGGGCTCACCATGGTCCAGAATTTGTTGCTGTTCTTCAGAACAAACTGTCCGGAGGCAACCACCCTATGGGGAGGAGCTGAAGAAAGCCAGAGCTCCTGCAACGGGCTGTGTGCTAAGCGTCGCCGACTCCAGTAGCTCTTTGCTTGGTCCACAGCCCAGGCACAAGGGACGGATCTGTGGGTTGATTTCCTGTAAGATGAAAATCCTTCTGGGAAAAGGACTCCTAGTTTATCAGGGATCCCAAGGGTCCATGACACCAAAAGGCAGCAGGAGAAAGACCCACAGCCAGACTCACCATGGCCCCATCTCCTCTATGCAACGACCAGACCCACACCCATACCACACCTCCAGGCACAGCACGGTCAAAAGCCATCCCAACCCTTTTTATGCACATTGTACTTGCTAATGTAACGATGTTACTTAACGTTATGTAACCTAATAAAACAGAAGTAAAAAAAAAGGTTGCTTCTTCAAAAACTAAGTAGTCGGCTTTGGATAATAAAGCAATAAAGGCAAATAGCTTTAAAAAAAAAGTCAAACTGAGTGAGAAATTTCTAAAAGTAAAAAAAAGTCATAAAAATACAGAAAATACACTCAGCTTGCTTTGCTTCTAAGTTCTCACTTCATTTAGAGGAACAAACCTGTAAATACACGTGTTTGGTTTTTTGTTTGTTTTGTTTTTGTTTTTGTAGAGAACACGTTTATGCAGGGCATTTAACAAAAGATTTCTGCCACTGGAACCAAACTGGGAGGAAGGGCCGGCCTGGAAAAGGCCAATAAAGGGACACGCTTGTGCATTCAGTGAACCCAAACACAACTCTCACAAGGGTTTATACTGTTCGCAGGACACTGCAGTCTCATGGTTCAAAAACGTGAACTCCCTGTGGTTTCATTCAGACCATTCTGGCCTTGCAGATGCTACTTCCCGTGACTGATAAAATACACACTCTCTACCAAAAACTAAGCGGTCCCGCATCTGTGCACACCGAACCATATTGAGCTCCGGCTTTGACTTGGCACTCAGAGCACCAGCACATTTTTTTAAATCAGTTCCTCTGGAATTTTGGCTCCTAAGTCCTGATACTGCTTGGGATTCTCCAGGACATTCACAAACTCCATAATCTCCAACTTGGTCTCTTCACAACCAACTACATCCAAAAATCGCACGTCCACACTGTTCCTCAAGGCCCTGGGCAGTTGTCTCCCCAGCACGGATGAGGCCCCCTCAGGACCTGCCACACCCAGCCCCCATTAGGACCTTCCTCACAACACAGAGGAGGATACTCACTAGGAGAAGGCGGGGGGCACCAGGCTTTTCACGAAAGAGCTGGAAGATCCAAGAAAACCATTCTTTAGTTTCCTTGGGAGAAAGGCGGTGAGGAGCAGAATGCTCTGACGTCTGGTTCTGCTGTACAAGGGAGCAGTTTCCTCTACAAAGGAGCAAAGCCTGGGGTCACCTGGGTGGCTCAGTAAAGCAGCTGACTTCAGCTAATGTTGTGATCTCAGGGTCCTGGGAGTAAGCCCCAAGTCAGCCCCGTTAGGCCAGCAGCCCCTGCAGTCAACAGGGAGTCAGCTTTCCCTCCCCCCTCCCTCTGCCTTTCCCCCGACTCGCGCCCTCCTCTCTCTCTCAAATAATCGTTTTCTAAGTTTTTTTTTTTTTTTTTTTAAGATTTTATTTATTTTGACAGAGAAAGAGGAGGGAGAGAGAGAGCGCGCGCACAAGCAGGGGGAGCGCGGGCACAGGGAGCCCGATACAGTTCTAAGCCAGGACCCCAGATCATGACCTGGGACGAAGGCAGACACTTATCTGACCAAGCCACCCAGGCGCCCCTCAAATAAATAATCTTAAAAACAAAAACAAACAGGCCCGAGCCTAGACACAGCATGCAGCCCTCCCCCCGTCCTGAGGCTCTCAGCCCACACACGTCTGTGTGCCCAGTCTCACCTGGAACTGGCCTGTGGGGTTGGGAGGATGACCCCCACCAGACTCTGCAAAGCCTCCTCTCGGCGGAGCCCTACCCAGCCTGTCATAGTGTGTCTTTAACACTGCCTTGCTAAGTGTTTCCCCAGCCAATGCCTTCCTCGATAAAAACAGAGTTAATGTTGACTACACACTGAACCAGCAGATGCCTGTAGTACATGCTTAAAGGAAGTGAGCTCCACAGCCCGTCAGGCACTGAGCTGTTCTGAGCTCTGAACCAGAGGCCCCAGACGGGAGCCCCTGCCACTCACCCGCCCTTCTCGGCGGCAGAGACCCTCGCCGCTGGGCTTCAGTGCCAACTCCCCGTAAGCAGTCTCCAGGCTCGCTCCCAGGTGTCAGCACCGCCAATGCTGGACACACAAACTGCCGCGGGACCCCAGAAGCGAGAGCTGATTCAGGCGGCCGTCCACTGCCATGGCCTCCTCCGAGCTCCGCCCCCTTCAACAGAACTGGAGTCTAGCCTCTGTCATGGCCCCCAAGCCAGAGGCTCTGGTTTGGCATGAAGGACAAGCTCCAACAACCACTCGATTTCGCCTCCACCCCTTCCTTCTTGTCCTGATGGTGTTCTCAATCTTGGCTCGTGGTTCTCACATGTCACTTGACAAACCAAATCACAGTGATGAGTCCTACACTGGGACAGTGCCCATCTTGGAACACGGCTACAGATACCTGCCAAAGCACTAAAACACCACACAGGCTGCTGTTCCGTAGTGAATCCAGGAGATGCATTCTTCTGAAAAAAACAGAAAACTATACTTTACATTAAAAAAGCAAAAACAGGCGTCTTCTTCCTGGCTTGTCTTTAGCGTTTTTGTTCATAGAGCAGCCAATAGCAAGATGTCTTCGGGAAATGCCAAAATTGGGCATCCCGCCCCCAACTTCAAAGCCACGGCTGTTGTGCCAGATGGCCAGTTCAAAGACCTCAGCCTATCTGACTACAAAGGAAAACACACTGTGTTTTTCTTTTACCCTCTTGACTTCACCTTTATGTGTCCCACGGAGATCACTGCTTTCAGTGACAGGGCAGAAGAATTTAAGAAACTCTATTGTCGGGGCGCCTGGGTGGCTCAGTGAGTTAAGCCTCTGCCTTCAGCTCAGGTCATGGTCCCAGGGTCCTGGGATCGAGCCCCACATCGGGCTCCCTGCTCAGCGGGGAGCCTGCTTCCTCCTCTCTCTCTGCCTGCCTCTCTGCCTGCTTGTGATCTCTGTCTGTCCAATAAATAAATAAAATCTTTAAATAAATAAATAAAATCTTTAAAAAAGAAAGAAAGAAAGAAACTCTACTGTCAAGTGATTGGTGCTTCTGTGGATTCTCATTTCTGTCACCTGGCATGGATCAACACACCCAAAAACAAGGACTGGGACCCATGAACATTCGCTTGGTATCAGACCCCAAGCGTACCATTGCTCAGAACTATGGAGTCGTAAAGGCTGATGAAGGCATCTCGTTCAGGGGCCTCTTTATCATTGATGATAAAGGCATCCTTAGGCAGATCACTGTAAATGACCTACCCGCTGGCCGCTATGTGGATGAGACTCTGCGACTGGTTCAGGCCTTCCAGTTTACCGACAGGCATGGGGAAGTGTGCCCAGCTGGCTGGAAGCCTGGCAGTGATACCATCAAGCCTGATGTCCAAAAGAGCAGAGAATATTTCTCTAAGCAAAAGTGAGCACCAGGCCATTTTAGGGCTGGGCTGCAGTGGGTGGCCATGAAAACAGTATCTCTTTTGTACTATTGTTATGCTTAAAACACAAGACTTTAGACTTTGTGCAGATGTGGTATGGGACAGGACAGGCCTTTCCTGTAGGGACTGGGGAGAACAGCCTTTCTTCCTCTGGAGAGAACAGCCTGAACTGTGTTACAGGGCAGGCCAACCGTGATGTACAGTAGTAGGGCAACACTTTTGATCTTCTTTTGTTTCTATTAAACTTGAACTGAAAAAAAAAATTAAAATTAAAATTAAAAAATTAAAAAGCAAAAACAAAAAACACCCTACTGCAGGAACGTTCACCCCTGAACCTGCCCCTCACTTCAGATGCCTTCCCAGGGGCAGGAATGACGGGCACAAACCGTCTGTCCAGGTAACAGCAGAGGTGACACACAGGGCACTGCACAGCTAACCACTGGCCTCCATGCTCAGTCACAGCCCACAGGCACAGAGCACAGCTCTGTCGTGGCCTGCATTCGGCAGACAGACGGGTGTCGGGTGTCGTTCTCCTAATAACAGGAACGCTTTCAGCCAGCAATATGAACCTATTTCCATTTTGATACACAGAAACCAATTCAGGAGCAGGAATGGGAACCTGGTATGTCCAGGCGTTAAGACTGCATACTGCCTTAAAAATCCAAAGGCCAGAGGCGCCTGGGCAGCTCAGGCGGTGAGGCCTCTGTGGACGGCTCAGGTCATGATCTCACAGTCCTGGGATCAAGCCCTGCACTGGGCTTCCTACTTGGCAAGGAGTCTGCCCCTTGCCCTGGCTCATGCTCACTCCCCTCCCTCCCTCTCTCCATGTCTCTCTCAAATAAATATGTATTTTTTAAAAATCCAAAAGGGATGCAAACAGTCTTACACTAAGTATGGTGCCATGTTACATCCAGAGCGGATTCAGAAACCTTCCATCCGCCCAATGGCAGCCACCACAAGAAAACAGTGCCAGGGAGAAGGAAAATTCAGTCCCAAAGGCCCACAAGCTACCCCCAGCCATCTACAAGCAGACATGCCCTTCTGGGAAGCTCTTCAAAGACACAGCTCAGGGGCGTGCCCCGTTTCATTTCGCTATTCATTTGCTCTCAAAAGCATCTCAGACCATTACAACACAGCTCTTTCTGGAAAGTAAGTAAAGACTCAGGGTTGTGTGATGAGGACGTGTTCCCAGCTCTGGCATCTCATGACTGCCCACAAAGCTCAATGGTCCCACTGTATAGCCTAATACTCGCTAAAGAAGGTCCTCAAAGAAACCCAACAGCTCAGCTTCTCTTCTGACACAAACTCCCCAGGCGGTAAGACCCCAACAACCCTCACACTCATGAGACAAGAGCTGGGGTCATCCTCACAGCCCCCCTCAGGCTCCAGTCTCTTTCTGCCTGGATCACTCCCCGGTGACCTGTCTTAACTTCTCCAACACAGCACACTACCATCTGGGTGTTCAGCTCAACCTGGGGAAGCCAGGGACCCAGGGGATAAAACAGGCTAGGAGGGTCACAATAAAAGCTCACCCTCGCTTAGTGCAGGACGCTCCACCTTTATACTTTTATGTATTTCCCAAATATTTTTTGTCACAGACATGAAATATATTTTAATTAGGTAAAACAGCAAAGCTATTTTAAATCAAAGATTGCTGCTTAAGTTTCAGGAAACTGTAACTTCTCATTCCCAAATAAGCCCTTCACAAAAAGCTATCTGCTCCAGATCATGGGTGTGGAGACGCATCAAGGGCTCAGAGGCAGTTGTGTGGAAGTTTCCTTGGGACATGCTGTGAGACCACAACTCTGGAGGGGGCAGAGGGCCGGGAGACAGTGCAGCAAGCCCCCCACTCCTGGCTGGACTTTCCCAGCCCACACGATAGTTCCTCCAAGTACACGGGAGAGGGCACGTGGTCAGAGCCCGGGGAGAGCTTGTCACCACTGTGCACCAGAGGGACTGAGCACAGGACTGCATGAGGCAAACCGGGGAGGGAACACCCCACCCTTCAGTCCTCTGGCCTGTGCCTCAGAACAAGCATGTCACTGTCAGCCATGCCGGACCTCAAGGGAACTCCGGCATCTGTCCAGAACACAGACAGGGGAGGACCCCTGCCTCACCCCTCCTCTCCTGCAGGAGGCAGGCCTTGGGAGACAGGAGTGGCAGCTACCATTCCCCTCCCCTGGAGGGAGCAAGGGCCTCTCTGAGGACAGACATGTGGACAGACAACAAAGACCTGAACCATAGTGCCTGGTGGGAAACCGTGGTTTCCTACAAACACCATCACATAGGATTCCTGATCTTCACAGTGTGGTGTTTAGGGTAACGGGCAAAGGTGGACCAAGCCCTCTGCTCCTCCCGAGGTTTACACTCACTTCGCCCATGCTCAGCACCCCAGAGGAGAAGCAGAAGGTGCTGCCAGCCCGCACAGAGCCCGGAGTCGACAGTCACGGGTCTGTCCTGCTTGGGGGCGACAGGGCAGGACTACACGTCACAGCCAAGGAACGAGGAAGTCGGGCCATGGTGTGAAAGGGCCATGCACCTGGGACGAAAGTGGCCATGAGGGTGCTCCCAGTTCCCGGAAGAAGTCCAAGGGTGTCTCGTCCATACCCCAAGGCTGGGGCTTCTCAGGGTTAGACCTTGCAGAGCACACGCACGTGCACACACCACAGGGGTAAACAGACTGTAAGCTCCCCTCGCCAGACCTCTTGCCAGGGACCACCGCACAACGTGCTTCCAGGTGATTTCCTTCCCAGAATCCAGCCACTGAAAAGTCCCATGGCAACATCGGCCCCCAAAACAGCCAGACTGCAGAAATCCTTGTCATCCCCAGGGAACACCTCCGTGGGAGAAGAGAACACATTCTATGGTGCGACAGGAGAGGGTCCTTCATCAAACTGTAATTTCCTTCTTCAGACATTGTGAAAGACATCAACCAAATATGCCATCCTCACACTCCACGGGACCTCTGTGTGGGTGAAGTCAAAGCCGGTCCTGGTGGGGAAAGGCATGTGCGTGGTCCATGGGAGCACAGCAGAAGCAGCAGCTCAGCAGACCACCCAGGAAAAGCAGAACCTCCACGAAGAGCCAGCATTCCTGCAGCTATCTCTTATCGGAGGCTTTTCTTTATGTATTTACTACGTTCCGTTAGCCAGCATACAGCACACCCTAAGTTTCTCACGGAGTGTTCAACGATTCCTTAGCTGCGTGAAATACCCAGTGCTCATCACAACAGGTGCCCTCCTTAATGCCCATCCCCCGGCCCCCCCGGCCCCCCACTCCCCTCCCTTCTCTAATGTTCAGTTTGTTTCCCAGCCTCCAGAGCCCCTCACGGCTTGTCTCCCTCTCTGGTTTCCTCCCGTCCGGTTTTCCCTCTCTTCCCGTCCTCCACACCATTCCCCATGCTCCGCACGCGTGAAACCATATGGTAACATCTGGGTCTTTTAAAATTCAGATGGAAAAATAACAAAAATTTTAAAAAGAAATAAATAAAATTCAGATGGGGAAGCCCCTGGGGGTCTCAGTCAGTTGTGTCTGACTTCAGCTCAGGTCATGGTCCACCTCAAATAACACGGCATTCACCCGTTTCTATTCCCTTCCCTTCACACCTCATTTAACCACCTAACACGCCATGGGACCCGCTTTTGTCTGGTTCTCCTCTGGTACAGCAGGGATAGGACAGCAAGATCACCAACGAGAAAATACCTGCATGGAAGCCTCCGGAACATAAGCTTCCCTTGAGGAGTGTTAATGCTAGGGCTCCTCTTCTAACTACACAGCAGATCGCGACTGCATCTCCAGCTTTGGCACACCCTCTTCAGTCTACAAATAAGGCAGAGCAGCCCATGCGGCAGGGCGCTTGCCGGTCCTGTAGACCATGATGTCGCCAGCTTGTTGATGCTCAACAGATGAATGACTCAGTCTGTGGAAAAAACGCCAAGATCATCCAAGCTGCTTCATAACTAAAACTTCCATGAGGTCCACAGAAGTTCAGTGACTAGAGACACACCTGTGGGGTACATCAGCTACTGACTTCCACCGCGTGAACCAGAACAGCCCTCTGCAATGCTGAGATGCCAAAAGTAAAAGGCTCTGCTGTCACTGATATTTCTAGAAACAGAACGGACTCACACCACCTCCAGAATGAATAGGGATGAAAGGGAACCGTTCACTACTGAAGCCAGGACAGAAAATGAATCCATGAAATCCTCTTCCTCTTTCACGACTGTCTGACAGCCACGATATTTTTCTTGGATCAAAACTCAGAAGCTCCGTGTTTGTGCATTAGAAAAAAAACCAAGTCACTGGGACCGCTGCCCCCGGGCTGCATCAATCAATACAGAAACAGAACGCCGGCACCTGTGGCTCAGCGGCAGAGCCACCCACTCTCGGTTTCGGCTCAGGTCATGATCTCACGGGTCCTGAGAGGGACCAGCCTCAACCTCCTCGCTCAGCGGGGCATCTCCTTGAAGATTCTGTCCCCTGCCTCCCCCCGCCCTTGCTCTCTCTAAATCTTTTTTTTTAAATATTTTATTTAGGGGCGCCTGGGTGGCTCAGTGGGTTAAGCCTCTGCCTTCGACTCGGGTCATGATCTCAGGGTCCTGGGATCGAGCCCCGCGTCCGGCTCTCTGCTCGGCGGGAAGCCTGCTTCTCCCTCTCTCTCTGCCTGCCTCTCTGCCTGCTTGTGATCTCTCTCTGTCAAATAAATAAATATTTTAAAAAAACATTTTATTTATTCATTTGAGATAGAGAGAGCAGGCGCAGCGAGAGAGGAGGAAGCAGGCTCCCCGCCAAGCCGGGAGCCGGACGCGGGGCTCGATCCCAGGATCTCGGGATCATGACCCGACCCGAAGGCAGACGCTTCACCAACGAAGTCCCCCCAAGGCGCCCCTATGATAAATAAATCTTAACAAGAAAGAACGAACTAGAAGCACCTTAAGACACGGCATTCTACTCCTCGTCTCGAGGCCCGGGAAAGGCCCACGCTCGGAGTCCCGGGACGCGGAGGCGGAGGCGGAGGCGGAGGCGCCGGAGCCGGGCCGACCTGAGCCGCAAGGGGAGGAAAGCCCCTGGCCAGTTCCGTCCAGCCTTCCACCTTCTCTCCAGCGTAAGACGGACTCTAACACTCACAAGGGGGCCGCCCGCGGAGGCCGCCGGGGTCGCGGCCGCTGAGCCCACTCCCCGGCTCCCCCCGCCCCTAACTCCCGCACTGCCGGCGCAGCCGGACGCCGTCACCGCGGGCCTCCCCCACCCCCACCCCCAGCCGGCGGCCGGGCTCAGCCGGATGGCGTCACCACGGCCCCTACCCCGGGACGACCGGCGCAGCCGGATGGCGTCACCGCGGCGTTGAGCGCCGACCCGCCCCCGCCCCCGCCCCCGCCGCCGGACACCGGCGGGTAGAACCCCCCTGCTCACCTGCTAGGCTGTTCCGAGGGCCCTCACGCCCGTGCCTCGCCGTGCTGCAGCGTCTCGAGCCACCGCGGCCCCCCGCCTGTGAGGCCGTCCCCGGCCCCGACCTCGCCCCGCCCGGGCGCGCCCTGGCGCACAGCAGCGCCCCGCCCCCGAGCCGGTCCCCGCGCGCCGGAGGCCTCGCGCGTGCGCAGTAAGGAACGGGCGCCAGCGCGGACCTCTCCGCGCGTGCGGGCGCTATCACGTGACTCTCCAGGGGCCGGAGCGCGCGCGCTGTCTCGTCCCACCCAGGCGGTGGCGCGCAGAAAGCTCGGCGACCCGCTCGGCGGCCGGTTGCTGGGACTGCCGACTGATTTTCGGCCGGGCCCTCCGGAGGCCGCGGCTCACGGCCGCGCAGCGAACAGCCCCGCTCGGGCCCGCGTCCCCGGCCGCTGCTGCGCGTCCCGGACGAGGGCTCCGACTCGGGCTGTGCTGGGCCGCACTAGCCCCCTTCACCGACTTGTTTTCGGGTCACGGGACCCGCCGGCTCTCGTGTTCCTGCAGACCGGCTACCCGCTGAGCGGACGCCCCGACACCGCCGGCCCACGCCGCCTGCCTGCCGGTGGAGCGGGAGCCAGCCGGTGTCTGCGACAGCGGCCCCGGCCGGCCCTTGCGGACCTTGGCACGGCTCCTGCCTGCGCCTCTTGGGAGCACATTTCTTCTCCCAGGTTTAGCCGCGGAGCACAGAGTGGCCACGAGCCCACTGGCCCGTGAGACTGCTGTGATTTTACTGCATTTTGGAGGCAAAGATGCCTGGGAAAAGGCCCCTGAATGCAGCGGACATCCCACATGCCAAAAGGGAACGGAAGGCAATTACCCTGGACCTAAAACTGGAAGTCTTACGACGATTTGAAGTAGGTGAAAAGCTCAGCCAGATCGCAAAGGCCTTAGGCCTCGCTGTTTCTACCGTGGCTACAATCCGAGATAATAGAGAGAAAATCAAAGCGAATTCACAGGTAGCTACTCCCTCGAGAGCCTCCCGGTTGACTCGCCACCGAAGTGCCCTCATGGAGACCATGGAGCGCCTGCTGCACGTGTGGCTTGAAGACCAGAGCCAGCGAAACGTGCCCCTGAGTGTCACCGTCATTCAGGAGAAGGCCAAGAGTTTGTTTGATGACCTGCAGCGTGAAAGAGGCGGAAGCTCTCCAGCAGAGAGGTTCAGTGCAAGCAAAGGGTGGTTTGTGAGATTCAAGGAGCGCCACAGTTTGCCTCACTTCACGGTGAGCAGCACAGCGCTGGGACACAAGGACGTGTATGCAGAAGTGCTGAGAAGCATCATCGAAGGAGGTGAGTACAGCCCTCAGCAAGTTTTTAATGTCGATGAGACAGGGCTTTACTGGAAGAGAATGCCTGAAGGAACGTTTATTTCTGTGGAAGAGAAAGCCGAGTCAGGCTTTAAATCTTCCAAAGACCGCTTGATGCTGCTGCTTGGTGGCAATGCAGCTGGGGACTTTAAGCTGAAGCCCTTACTGGTGTACCACTTGGAAAATCCCAAGGCTCTGAAAGGGTACTCTAAGCCCAATCTGCCTGTGATTTGGCGCTCAAACAAAAAGGCATGGGCAACCAGGACCATCTTTCAGGAATGGTTCACATACTTCTTTTGCCCTGCCATAGAAAAATACTGTACCCAAAATCATCTCACCAACAAAGCGTTGCTCATCCTAGATAATGCACCGTGCCACCCGACAAATCTGGGTGATCTGTCTGATAACGTGAGAGTCGAATATCTTCACGACAGAACCGCCGACTTAGTCCAGCCCATGGGTCAAGGCATAACCTCTATCTTCAAAGCTCATTACGTGAGAAGAACTTTTGAGCACATCCTAGAAGCAACAGACGGAGAGGACACAGCCATGATCAGGGAGTTTTGGAGAAACTACAGCATCATGGATGCTGTAGACAACATTGCAGTGGCTTGGGAGGGGCTCAGACGGGCAACAATGAACAGTGTGTGGAAGAAGATTTGGCCCGAGTGTGTTCAGTTCCAGAGTGTTTCCCAAACAGATAACATTGCACAGCTTCAACAGAACATTGTGACCCTGGCCAGGAACATGGCTTTTGAAGAGGTTGTAGAAGCCGATGTGGACCGGTTGCTGAGGTCCCACGAGGACGATCTCTCAAACGAGGAGCTGATGCAGCTGGGGCAGGAGACCTCAGGAGAGGAGGAGAGTGAAGAGGCCGCACCCGCCCTGCGCCAGCTAACCGCAGGAGAGCTATCCACAGCCTTCTCACATTTCGAGGCAGGCTTGCGAGTCCTTGCCAGTAACAGCCCTGGTGACAAGTGGAAACTGCAAGTCTCAAGAGCAGTCAGTGAGGCAATTAACTGCTACAGGGAACTGTACAGGGAGAAGCAGCAATGCTCAGAGCAGCTCTCTTAGGTCCTTTCTCTGTGGTGCAACCACGTGCTCATCAGAAGAAAGCCGGCAGTAACAGGGTGACCCCAGGGGATGAGGCCCAGCCACACCTCTCAACTTCTAAGATGCCTTACATCCCCGGAAGCTCTGTTCCTGATGCTTTTATTTTGACCCTTGACAATATCAAATTTTGTCATTAAAATTTCATTCAAATGTGTACTTTAGGATAATTGCATGCAAGAATACCCAGGAAAATGTTTCTTTAAAAAGAGAATAATGGAAGGAGGAGACTAGCCCTTCTGCACATGAAAGCAAACTATAAAACTTCTGTGATTAAATCAGGGCAGTAGTCAGACCTGTGGAATAAGAGAGAAAGCCCAGAACTTTTTTTTTAATGGTGCTAGACAACTGGTTAATCATTTAGAAAAACATAAAATTAGATCCATGCCTCAGAGGATACATAAGAATCAACAAACGGGGCACCTGGGTGACTCAGTGGGTTGGGCCTCTGCCTTTGGCTCAAGTCATGATCTCAGGGTCCTGGGATCGAGCCCCGCATCGGGCTCTCTGCTCAGCAGGGAGCCTGCTTCACCCTCTCTCTCTGCCTGTCTCTCTGCCTACTTGTGAGCTCTGTCTGTCAAATAAATAAATCTTTAAAAAAAAAAAAAGGAATGAACAAACAGGTCAGGGATCCAAAAGTAAAAATTGAAACCATACAACTACTACAAAAACACATAGATGAATGCCTCTTTGACCTGGTTGCTGGGAAATTATCTGCCTTAAAATGCAGATAAAATAAGAAAATTTCATCAACTTGACCATGTAAAAATGTAACAAAAGAACTTTTTCACAGAGGAAACATCACTACAAAAAAGTCAAAAGCAGTTGGAAAAGAGTGGTAACATCTCACAGATAACGGGCTAATATCCCTGACAGGTGAGGACTCTTAGGATTAAGAAGAAGAACCAAAAATCCAACAGGAAAATGGACCAAGGATCTAATTCATAAGTCTAAATTAGATCTTGAAGCATATGAAAGGAAGTTCAGCTTCATTCATAATGAGAGAAATGCAGATTAAAGCTACACGGACATCTTACTAATAGTGGAAAAAATAAAGTATGACTACGTGTTGTGTTGGTGAGGGTCTGGGGTAACAGGCATCTGAAATGTTGCTGATGGGAGTGCAGACTGGTATGACCCTTATGGAAGGGTGCTAGACGTTCCTAGAGCCCCGCAGATACCCTGCCAACCAGAGAAGATACGTGTGCACAGGTTACTCATTGCATGCTTGTTTGTAACTGCAGAAGTGAGGAGACAGCCTGAATACTCATCTGTAGCAGAGTGCTGAAATATCTAATGGCTGTCACACACTAGGGACTACAGGTGTAAGAGATGGCAGCACCAGTAACAGAGGAGGAACTGCCGGGAGTGGTTTCCAGGGCATACTAATAATTGATAAAAGCAACCGGCAAGAGAGTAGCACCTGCCGTTTTTGTGAAAGAAAGAAGGGGGGAAGGAAATAATATATGTATCTTCCTCCTTTTTGCAAAAGGAAACACAGGAAGGAGAAACCAGAGACTACAGATTGGTTACCTGGTGGGGGGAGGGGTGGAGTGTGACAGGCCTTTCATAACCTTCCTTTAAGATTTCCTTTTTAAGGGGCAACTGGGTGGCTCAGTCGGTTCAGCATCTGCCTTCAGCTTGGGTCATGGTCCCTGCGTCCTGTGACTGGGCACTGCGCCGGGCTCCCTGCTCAGCTGGGAACCTGCTTCTGTCTCTCCCTTTGCTCCTTTCCCCGACGTGTTCCCTTTCTCTCTTTCTCTCTCTCGAATAAATAAATGGATAAAATCTTTAAAAACAAAGGTTTTCTTTTTAAGTAATCTCTATATCCACTGTGGGACCTGAATTCACAACCTCAAGATCAAGAGTCACAGGCTCTACCTACTGGGTCAGCTGGGCGCCCTGGCCTTTGGTGAAGTTCTGACTGTGGGAATCATGTTAATGTATCACACAAGTAAAGCAGGGAACTAAATCCAAATGGGGTATATGAATGGAGCCACACTTCACGTGAACTCCATACCCACAGTGAAGAGGGGGAAACCCCAAAGTCCATTTTGAACACCCTGTGTTTTGACTATATGCCCTCAGGCTAAAGCCAAGCCAGAACTCTAAACAACTATTAAACTCTAGTTAGTAAGCTGTGTTTTCACAGAGGCATAGGTTGGCAATGCTGACCGTACTTTGTGTTCTAGGGTTGAGCAAATAAATATTTATGGGTAACGAAGTCAGGTTTCTGTCCAGAAGGGAATCACAAATATGAAAAAAGGAAAAGAATCACGTGGTGTCGCTTTGCAATTAGAAGTATCCGTGTGAACGCATGGTTTTTAATATGTTTCTGAAGAACAAGATATTGACGTACAGAGTACAGTTTTCTAGCTTCTGCTGGAAGCACCTAGAAGCACTGAGCCCTGGAACACATCACACCCCACAGCCACCATTCTCCACCAACCAGCGTTTGGGCTTCTTGGAGAAATGTCTGGTTTCAGGATTAGGACCGGGAAAGTGCAAAGCAGCCAAGAACAGTGTACAATGCTGGAAAGTACGGTGCCTACAGGGTGACAGGAACAGATCAGGACACAGGAGACGAGTCGATGAAAGCCAGCATCTCCAGGAGTGGGACAGACAGTGCACTGAGGACACAGCATCATTTTCAGGGAATTCCCACCCAACGGGCAAAGCCTGAATCTTATCACAAAAATCCACATTGAAGAATATCCTTCAAAATAATTAGCTTGTGGGGCACCTGGGGGCCTCAGTCAGTGAAGCATCTGCCTTCGGCTCAGGTCATGACCCTGGGGTCCTGGGATTGAGCCCCACATCGGGCCCCCTGCTCAGCGGGGAGCCTGCTTCTCCCTCTGCCTGCTGCTCCCCCATTTGTGCCACTCCCATCAAATATATTCTTAGGGGAAAAAAAAATTTAGCTTGTGTTTTTTTTAAGGTATCCATGTCATGTACCCTTCCAAAATAAAGACAGCGAAATATACGTAGCAGCTGAATGGCAAAATCTGAATAAATTTTGTTGTAGTCTACGATATTGTGTCAGTGTTAGTTTCTGGGGAGAACTGAACTGTGGGCGTTTGATGCCCTTGTTTGGGAGGAGCAGACGCAAGTATTTACAGGCCAAGGGGCATGATCTCTGCAACTGATGGCCAAATGGTTAAGAAAAAGAATATAGCAAACAGGAAACATTAGTATTTAGGGAATCCAGGAGGTGAGTAAATGGGAATGGTTTTGCAATGTTTCTGTAAACCTAAGTTTGTCAAAATACAAATGGGAAAAACACGATGGCATCACCTGAGAGAGAGAGAGACAGTCTAGTATACTTTATCTGTCCTGGAGTAGCCCAGGTGTACCTCTACACCTTTGTCCTGGGGGCATGTGCTTCCACAGGCCGGCACCAGGCCCGCAGACAGCCGGCCTGCACTGTTCCTGTGGCTCTCCGCTTTCTGTAGGCATAGAGTTGCAGTCTGACAGCCTATCTGAATTGCAGCTCGGTGTGGATGGTGTGCAAAGAGTCCTAAAGCAGAAAACTCCCTATGTTCTCTGGGTCATGGCCCCTTTGAGATCCTGGTCACAACTGTAGATCATTTCTCTGCAAACAATGTACACAGGAGCTCGAAGGCAATTTGGGAGGGAGGCGGTTATAGTCCTCCTGAAGACCACGGGAATGGCCTTAAATTGCAGTGAGGGCCCTTTTGGGGTCTAGCTTGTGCAAGAGGCTGCCGGAGGCTGGGCCTTGACTTGCACGGCCATCCAGTTTTTCGGTGACTGCCTTGGGTTAACGGAAGTCCACAATGAGGACTCTAGAAGACCGAGCATTATCTGCATGCCAGGCCCCGTGCTCAATACTTCCTAGACCCTAAACTCCCCACAAGGTATGTGTTCTCACCATTCACAGAAATGGAGCTGACAGGGAGCCACAAACTTGGCCCTCTGATTCCCATCAAGAACTTCTGCCCAGAACAGATCCCATTTGACCCCACTGGATGGGGAAAACTGGGCTTTTCCAAAGCCTGCACTTGGTCTGCGTGTCAACAAACTGCCTTGTCCCCAATTCACCACGTGCACCAGAGTGTAGAGAACATGGACTTAATGAGACAGCAGCCGCAGCGTTATCATGGCGGGACACCCCTGCTGCTCTCTGTGGAGGGCGGGCCATGCAGACTGGGTCTTGGGCGTCTTTGTACCGTGCTGTGGACTCCAAGACCCACACACAACTTTCTTTAAAGACTTTGCCAAGTGGAAACATTGGGAAGGAGGAAATGGGCTTGGTCAAAAAGAAAAGGGAGCCAACTCTTTGTCCAGCAGACACCAGTGTATTATTAATGCTTCCTATGGACACGGTGATTATAACTGGAATAATGTGATGTTCGCTACACAGGAGATACAGGAACGGCCAATGTCCTTGTGACAGAAATGGGACATAGTGGTGAGAAATGTGCAGACTTGGAGGTGTAGGAAAAGGGCGCTTGGCCCTTAAGCCCCCCCTTCAGCCCTGGAGAGGAAGGGGAAGCAGGATGGGGACCTGTTGCCGGTCCAACCTCTCCGGTTGTTTGCTTCTCACTGTCACCCTGAAGCAGATCAGAGCACACCACTAGAGGACTGCCCAAGGCCACCATGGGAGACTTTCTGATGGTGCAGAGAAGCAAGAAGGAGACGCTGTCTTTATCCACCATTCTTGTCAGCCAACAAGCTAAGCTGACCTTTCTGCCACCAGTCCAAGGTAACAGACGTCCAAGGGACTACACTCCACCAGCACCACCTGCGCCCATCACCTGTGCACATCAGCAGCCAAACGCCATCCAGACACGAGGGTATAAAAGATAAAGAGTCACACCACGGAACATTCTCTTCCCACAGACCCCCCTACAGCAGGGTCTCTGGAGCACAAAACAACCCCGCAAATACTGAGCCAACAGTGGCTCCCGCGGTGAAGATCTGGGAGTTCTCACCCTCTGTCCCGGGGTTCCATTTGCCGGCAGGGGTACAGGACCTTCCACATCTGATCCTCGGTCTTCCTGCACATGCTCTGGGATCCCTGCCCAAAACTCCCTTGAGCAAATACTCCCAGTGCCCGACTTCAGGCCCCCAAACAAAAGACCAGTGGCTGGTGGTGGTCTGTAAGCTGTCCAGAGCCCTCAGATGGCACAGGGAGCCCCTCTGGCAAAGATCTGACTGCAGCCAACCCTGTTGCCTAACCTAGACCTTCCCCCCGGGGCACAGTCCCTGCTGCCAGCTGGGAAGGACAGCCTCTTCCACCGGACCCCCAGCCCCCCAGCACCACAATAAGCACAAAGGGAGGAGCGGGGGCTGGTCCACCCAGGGGGAAGAACCTCACAGCCCCCGTCCCTCCATGTTGTACGGAGGTGGGAACCCCCTGGATGGGCCCTGTCGGAGGAGAACCCAGAGAGAGAGAACCTTGAGAGGCAGGAGCAGGGCTCTCAGGAGACAGTCATGAACCACCCCAGTTAGGGCCACCTACAAGTCCCCACACAAGGGGTGAAGAGGATGGGGGCCTCCAGGTAGATCCAAACCATCCATTGCAGAGGAAACTCAGGCCACACCTGGGTGTCTGCAACCAGCATTCCCGGGGCTTATCGGCCACTCCCCCAAAGCCCTCTAGGGGTTCTCAGGGTGGCCAAAGCCCAGCAGCCTTGACCCCAAGGGCCTCCTCAAGGCTCGTTGCCACAGGGGGCGGTAAGAAGCCTCTCCCCATGGACCCCATGCTTTCCCAGCAGCACACCCAGGAAAGAGCCCCACGAGGCTGCCCCCAGTCCCAGCAAGTGCCTGGGACAAGCATGATGATCCTCACAACCCGTTGGCCCAGCACTGGAGAGAGGTCTGCGGCTGGGCCCTAGGGGTCTCCAGAACACAAGAAACACCTTGACTTTGGCAATCACTGGCAGGTTGAATGCCAGAAAGGCCTGGGGGGGGCGCCTGCTGCTCTACGCATCCACGTCCGGACCAGGCTCCTGGAAGAGCGACTGCTTGCGCAGGGTGAGCCGAGCACATTTGGGGCACGTGGTGGAGTTGTCATAGTAGCAGTCCCTGGGGACAGGGAGGGTGGGGTCAGCCCCAGCAAGGGTCTGGGCTCTGCACGTGAAACTACCGCGAAGCCTTCCCAGACTTCCTAAGTCAGGCCCTTCTCTCCCTCGTCTGTGGATGGGCACATGGAGGCAGTTTCTCCCAGAGGGCAGAAGCCAGGTCTGCACCCAGTGCCCCCAGGCCTGGGTCCAGGGCCTCAGGGTGGGCCCCTCCTGCAGGGTTCACACCTGCCAGCCGGCTGCCATCCAACATCTGCTGGGAGCACTCCACCACTGCACAGAGCCTCACCTGGGGCACGGGGTGCGCACCGAGTCCTGGGGACTGCTGCTCCTGGAATACCCACTTTTCACTCCAGTCCCAGGCTGCACCAGCAGTGCTCGCTGGGCGGACAGCAGGTGCCCAACGGAAATCCACGTGGACAGCAATGGGAGGCACCCATCTGAGCCCAGTGTGAGGCACCGTGCGGGGTCCAGCAGGCCCACTCTATGTTAGTAACTGTACTGATCACTCTTCCAACCTATGTCATTATTTTTCCAAACATCCCCTAAGTCTTTTTGTCACAAATACTTAACGTTGTTTGAAACTAAGTAGTCAATAAAAACGTTAGGTATTTCTTTGGGCCTAGGGATGTTTGAAAAAAACCACCAAGACATTGGGGCTGCCCAGAACCAGAAAGTCAAGGGCCCTCTGGCCTCCCCTACAGTGCCCGTCTGCTGGAGCAGGGAAGCAGTCAGACAGCACCCGCACGCTGGGGTCTGGGCCACAGCACCCCTCCCCGGCCCCAGAGGGGCTTGTTCCCCTTGGAACTTCTAATTTCATCCCACACATTAGGGTCTAAACCCACATCTAGGATCAAGGCAAGGGGCTCTGAAAATCAGGCAGCAAAGACTGACCCCCAAATGCCACCCCTCCCTCCGCCCCTCCGTCCCTCCGCTGCCTGCTGGGAACCCGCACACCTGGCCAAGGGGTCGGTCGGGCCACACGAACCTGTGGAAGACGGCAGAGCAGTCGGTGCACACGGACGTGTGGCTGTCGAAGGGGAAGAGAACGTCACCCTCTCTGCAGAGCTCACACACGAAGCCCTTGGCCTGACACCGCTGGGGGCGACAGTGCAGCATGGAGGGCAGGTCAGCGCAGGCTGTGGAGGGCACCTGAGGCCGAGGACACACGGGGCCCAGCGGCTTGCCCGCCCTCCCTGCCCCAGGGACTGGGAGTAGAGGGAAAGATGCCCCAGCCTGCGGGTCCCCAGGCTGCCCACCTCACAGTCCAGCTTAATGTGCTTGGCAAAGAGCGTGTGTGTCTCAGTGAGGGAGCAGCTCAGGCGACCCGTGTGCGCGTCCAGCAGGTCCTGCACGGAGTACATCTCATCGTTCTCCACGAAATGCTGCCGGTCCTGGAGCTGTGGGTCCCAGCAAGCGCCACCCCAAACACTGGGTGAGGGCCCCTTCTGCGGCCCGCCCCCCGCCCCCAACCAACCTGCCCATCCTCCAGGCCCCCGGGAGCTCACGGGAAGCAACAGGGGGTATCGGGCTCTGGGGCTCATGGTGCCTCCCCCAAGCACCCTGCTTTCAGCACGCTGGGTACCCCGCACCTCTGCCCAGCACGCCAAAGCTCCTCCTGGGCCTGACCCTGTTCACCATCGCCCTTTCCCAGCTTTATCTTGCTCACAGACCTCACTACCCCCGACTCTTTATTTTTCTTCCCCACCTGAAGTGAGGACACGGATTCCTGCCTGTTTTGTTTCCTGCTCCCTAGGATCTAGAACAGTGAACACCCATGAATGCTTAATGAACCAATAGTAGGGGAGCCTTGAAGAGTGTGTTTGTGGCCAGTCCTGCCTGCACAGTACTGCGCCTGGTGCACTCTATGGAGACCCAGGCAAGGACTAGAGGGTGACACCCGCTCCCCTCCATGACAGAATCCAGGAACACTTTTGTGGCTAGAATGCCTGTTTGCTCTCTGAATACCTGGGGTTCCTTGGGACAGAGCATGGGAGACACACGCAAGCTAGGAAGTCATCGGAAAGAGACCTGGATCTGTGTGTCCCCTTCGCCCGGGCCCCCTGCACTCCCAGCTCCCACTCCGGGGCGGGGGGCTGACCTGCAGGAGCAGACGGGCCTCCATCGCTTCCCTGCAGGTAATGAAGTAGGGCTTCATGAGCAGGATGTCCTGGCGCAGCTTCTGTGGGTGAGAGGGGAGGTCTGCTGCGGCAACCCTGGCAGGCCCGCACCATGGCACCCTGGGGAACAAGGGGGCAGGCAGTCCAGGTCGGGAGGGGACAGATGGTGCCTTCACGGCCCCCAGGATGGTCCCAGATCTGAGAGCTCCAGCCAAGCTCGAGTTCGAACCCCGGCTTCCAGGCCAGGGCTGCCCGAGGAGCGTTCACCTTCAAACACATCATACGAAAGAGAGAAAGAATAATGTTGTGTGCTGATTCTGTTGATTATCTTTTGGATATACAGAGTAATATAAAACACACTACTAAATTAACTTTACCTGCTTTTTACTTTTTTTTAAAAAAGATTTTATTTATTTATTTATTTATTTGTCAGAAAGAGAGAGAGAAAGAGGGCACACAAGCAGGGGGAGCAGCAGAGGGAGAAGCAGGCTTCCTGCTGAGCAGAGAGCCTGATGCAGGACTCGATCCCAGGACCTGATCACAACCTGAGCCGAAGGCAGATGCTTCACTGACGAAGTCCCCCAGGCACCCTGCTTTTTACTTTTGTAAAAACTAAAAAAAATTCCCAAACTGCCTCTGGGCCTTGTATCATATCGTGACTGGACACCGCTCTAGGGCCTTGAACCCTAAGGATAGCAGAGGAGCCCCCCCCAACCTCAGCAGATGGCATCCCCCCTCTGCTCCCAGGACACATGGGGAGAGTGCGGCGCACCCTCACCCCTACCCCCTCCAGCCTTACCCGGATCTCCACCAGCTCCTCCACATAGTTGAACAGCAGAGGGTTGATCTCCCGGAGCCTGAGCACTGGCCGAGACACCATGAGAGCCAGGTACCGCATACTGCAGCGGGACACCTGCGGGGCGAGGGGAGGTACCCCCAGCATTGCACACGCCACCCCCCAGTACTACGTCCCCCCAGCCTAAGCCAGGCCGAAGCACTGGCTCTCCCTCCTTGGGGCTCCAACTCCTCCCCTCCCAGCCCCAGTCCCCCACCCCCGACCTCTACCCCACCCTTGCCACCCTCCCTCCCCCCACATCCCACGCCCCTGCCTTGCCTTGCGTGGCTCGAAGTCCCAGTTGTGCACGACTCGTGCAGGGATGACCGCCAGGTCATTCCAGTGGCAATGGGTGCAGTAGTACTGGCCCGTATAGTCACACTGCCGGGCCTCGCTGGGCACGCCCCCTGTCACGGTGACGGGTCATTACAAAGTCAGGGCTGCCCTCGGTGTCCCCAACAGCTTAGGAATCACACAATATGTGGAAAGCGTATGGGGCGAGAGACAGTTGACCTGGGAGGCTCTGCCCTCCAGACCTGACACAGTGTCTTCTCATCACGAGACCCGAAGCAGATCAGGGCACACTGCTGCCCTCAGTTTTGTCGTCAATAAAGTGGAACAATAGCAGGACCCCACTGCAGGACTGCTGAGAGGACCCCAGAAATTAACATGAGCAAATCTCTGACGTGTGGCACACTAATGACACTGTGCCATTTTTCCCATCTAGGTAGGCTTTCTGTGACAATGGGGCCACACAGGAGGTTGAGTGCAGGCCAGCACTGGGGGTCCTCCCAGGTGACCTGGGCTGGCACCGCACTCTGCTTGAGTGGGAGTGAAAAGATGCCAGTAGCAGCCCCTTGCCCCTCCCCATGGAAAGAGAGCAGGACACCAGCCCCAGGAGCCCAGCTGCCCCTCACTGTCTGATTTACCCAATTTTCATACCCCTGCCTACCGTAGCCCCTGCCCCCGCACCCTGCTCCCTCCGGGGGCACTCACGCAAGGAGATGGGTGCCCGGCACTCTGCGCAGCGGTAATCTTGGCTGTCCAGCCCTGTCTCCGGGCAGATGTTCAGCTCATACTCGGCTTGGTGGCTGACTTTGGAGCGCACGCAGGGCTTGGAGATGAGGTTCAAACACTTGCTGTGACATCGGTAATAACATCCTGGGGTAGGGGGGCAACAGGGTGCCTTTCAGAAGTGGGGGGTATCCAGCAGCCCAGACCGCCTCTCAGCTCTACCCCAATTCCCACCTCACTCTGAGAGCTTTGCAAGGCCCCCCTGTAGGTCCCAAAATGTCAGAGACCTTGTCAGTCCCCATCCCAAGCTTCACCCTATGGGTGTGAGGAGACCTTCCTCCCCATCTCCAGACTATAGGTCCCACCGGGATGCCTCGAGGGCAGCGAAATCACTCCGTCTGAGGGAAATTCTCGCTCTTCCTTCAGAAACCCGCCTCCCACACACGGTTTTCTCACCTCAAATGTACCGACTCCGTCTTCCCACCTGCTGAGACTAAAATTTGTAACGTCTTCTCAACTTCCCTTTTATGCCTCTTTCCAGCTCTCCAGCGAGAGCCACACTCGCACTCACCCAAAACACTCCACCCTGATCAGAGAGCCAGCTTCCTCCCTCAGCTCTCCCCACTCCTTCCTTCAGGCCGTGCTCCACTTGTGCCCAGAGTGGTCCTTTTAAAACCCGGGCATGGCGCCTGGGTGGCTCAGTTGGTTAAGTGGCTGCCTTCAGCTCAGGTCATGATCCCAGAGTCCCAGGATCAAGTCCCACATGGGGCTCCCAGCTCCATGGGGAGTCTGCTTCTCCCTCTGACCTTCTCCCCTCTCATGCTCTCCCTCTCAAAAAAATAAAATCTTGGGGCGCCTGGGTGACTCAGTGGGTTAAGCCTCTGCCTTCGCCTCAGGTCATGATCTCAGGGTCCTGGGATCAAGCCCCGCATCGGGCTCTCTGCTCAGCGGGGAGCCTGCTTCCCCCCCCTCTGCCTGTCTCTCTGCCTCTCTGCCTACTTGTGATCTCTCTCTCACTCTCTCTGTCAAATAAATAAATAAAATCTTTAATAATAAATAAATAAAATCTTTAAAAAAAATAAAATAAAACCCGGGCATGTCCAGCACTGACCTGTGGCTCCCTGTGTGCTTAGAGCAAAGCCCTTGGTCCCCTCTGAGCCCGCCTTGACCAGCCTCCTCTCAGACCTAGTGCCCCAGCCAGCTTCTCTCTGCTCCACGCTGAAGACAATGGCCACACACCAGCCTCGGGGCCTCGGCACACACTTCCCGCACAGGAACATGCTTCCCCAGATATACTCCTGCCTTACTCCCAGACTTCCAAATTTTGCTTAAATGTCACATGATGCCGTTTCATTCCACCCTAAAGTCACACCCGTCACACTGCCTGACCCACACTGTTGCCTTTCCTTGTTTTTCTTCAGTGGACCATACTGTCTAACACACCACACGCTCACTCGGAACAGCACCATCCACAGGAATTCTCTGCAAAAACAGAAATGTCTAACACAGGGCGCCTGGGTGGCTCAGTGGGTTAAGCCGCTGCCTTCGGCTCAGGTCATGATCTCAGGTTCCTGGGATCGAGTCCCGCATCGGGCTCTCTGCTCGGCAGGGGGCCTGCTTCCCTCTCTCTCTATCTGACTGCCTCTGTCTACTTGTGTTCTCTGTCTGTCAAATAAATAAATAAAATCTTAAAAAAAAAAAAAAAAAAAAAAGAAATGTCTAACACAGTGGCCACCACAGTAGCCTCGCGTGGCTACTGAGATTGCATAACTAAGGAATGAAGTAGTTATTTATTTTAACTGGTTTAGATTAAAACTGGAAGAGGCACCTGTGGCTTGTGGCCACCGTACTAGAGAGCCAGATGTGGAGGAAAGGCTGGTAAAGAAGGGAGTTTGGGTCTGTTGCCCCTTGTTTCATCCCGGGTACTCAGTCCATTAGGCTCAGTAAACACTGCGCACACTGCCAGAAGTCACACGCACACACCCAGAGCTGCCGGGGCTGCGTGTTGACACACCTGTGCCGGAGCACCCACCTGTGCAGGTGTACCAGGTCTGAATGAGCCCCCAGATGATGGTGTTGCACTTGTCACAGGTCTGCTTGACACTTTTGCTCTTCTCCTTGTAGAAACGGTGCTCCAGGAGGACTCGGATGTTGGGTTCGTCCTCACTGGGGTCCTGGAGAGAGTCCCGGGAGGGGTCGCAGGTGAGCCTGCTGTACCTCCTTTTCCTTGCCATGAACCCTTTTACTTATTTCTTCCAGGTACCATTTACAGCAGACACGGTGAGTTTCCCCCAATGTCACACCCCTTTTCCCTTTAGCAACAGAACTCCCCAGCACGCAGTCAGGCCTGGACCATCCGGACAACAGTCTGACTTTCCCTGCACCCAGATGCCATGCTGGGACGCTGTGCGGGTCGAGGGTGTGTAAGCAGGAGTGATGACGCCTCCCCTCCCCTCACACCCTTTTTCCTGCTAAGTACAGACCCAGAGGTGACAAGGGGCCATCTTAGATTCTCCACAAGGACTGGCAAAGCAGTAAGAACAGAGGGCCGGGGACCCCCCAACACCATTAGCTGCCCTGTGGGCCCTAGGTCACCTACAGGACTTCCACATGAGTAAAATTACATGTCATTCCTTTAAGCCGCTATATTTTGGGGCGTGTTGTTACCAAAGCCTTCTTTGTGTCTTAATGAATATTGCGCTTTCTAATTCCCAGGGACGGTGCCAGCAAGTTAAAGAGCACCCACGGTCAAGGTAAACCTGTGCGTTTGGGCCTCCAGGATGCATTACCTTTACTGCTGTCGCCTTCGTGAAACACACACTCGGGAAGTCCCCGCCTCCCCCGCAACTCTAGGCCCTGAGGCTCAGGGAGGGACTGACCCGATGCACTTGAGCCGGTGGGTGGGCCTGTGCCCTGCACTGGCCAAGCCAGATTAGACTAACAGAGAAGAGCCTGCCTGTGGGGTGAAGGCCCACCTCTGTCCTCCATGCGGGGGAGGGGGGGACAGGTCAGGTCAGCGCCCACCTTCAGCTCCTGGAGCTTCAGCCGGAGGTGGATCAGCCTCACAACAGCGTCCTTCTGCTTCTCTGACTGCTCGGGCAGCTCCAGGATCGCCTGCTTGCACTCCTCGATGGCCTGCCGCAGCTGCTGAATGTCTGAGGCCAGGAAAAGACCCTGCCCGGGGCGGGGGGCAGAGGGGTGGCGGAGGGAGGCAGATGACAGTGTCAGAGGCCCACCCTGCCTGCTCTCCACATGGAGGTCCAGCCCAGGGCAGACCACCCCCCCCCAAGTCACCGGCCTCCATGAAGAAACAGATGCCCAGAGGGAGGGGCCAAGGACTTGCTCAAGGCCCCACAAAGTTAGCAGCACAGGTAGGAACCAGCCCGAGCCACCTGCCCACCAGCGGGACCTGGCCACTCATATGCCTCTGAAAACCTAATTCAGGATGTTTTCAAAAACATGACTTCTTCTTTTAGAAACCCTATCCTTCTTCTGGCTGTGCTATTTTGCTTATTTCTACAGAACTTCCTCTTGGATGAAAGCCAGGGGAAGGACAATTTGCCTGTCATGAAGGACAGGAAGTGGCCTCCAGCTTAATCACCAAGCCCGGAGATGCCCCAGGTACCCACACACCCCAAGCAGCGGCACCTCACAAGGACTCAGGGCCAGGGCCCAACAAAGGCCCTGGGCTCGGGACCCTGCTATTACAGGGAAGGAAGCCGGGCTCAAGTTGGAGCAGAGTAGCTGAGGCTGACCTTGCACAGGGCACAGGACAGAGCTGCCCTCGGGACCCCCACCTCCGCCTCCATGAGACCAGGCAAAGAGCAGGAGATACTCCTACCCTGGAAACTCGGTGTGTGGCCCGTAGCAAGGGAGCAAAAATTTCTTCAGTGAAGGTATAAAACACAAATACAAAATGAAAAGTAAATGAGAACTGGGGGCTTCTGGGTGAATCTTTTTTTTTTTTTTTTTGATTACTTAGGATGTTTCAAATAAAAGTTGAAGATACTTTGCATAAAATTAAAAGATTTTCAAACCTTTTAAAAGAGATTATTAGAGCCCTTTAATTAAAAAAAGGAAAAGCTGGGACGCCTAGGTGGCTCAGTTGGTTGGACGACTGCCTTCAGCTCAGGTCATGATCCTGGAGTCCCAGGATCGAGTCCCGCATCGGGCTCCCAGCTCCGTGGGGAGTCTGCTTCTCCCTCTGACCTTCTCCTCACTCATGCTCGCTCTCACTGTCTCTCTCTCAAATAAATAAATAAATAAATCTTTAAAAAAAAAAAAAAATGAAAAGCTAAAGCAAGAAATTGAACTGAGGAGAGTGGCCTGTGGTCCTTCCCTCACCCTGCTGTGTGGCCACAGCTTCCCCAGGACCCAGAGGGAGCCAACCCTCATGTCTGCCTCCCAGTGACCTGGAATGTGCGGATAGGGATAGCCCCAAACCAGAAGAGCAGCTTTGGGCCCCAAACCCCAGGTCAGCTGGTCTCTCTGGCTCCCCACCAGGTTATGGAGATGGGAGGCAGGTGTCATTAGGTCTCAGATTCAAGGCCCAGGAGCCCCTGCAGGTGGACCGGTCCTGCTCCCCAAGGATGGGGTGAGAAGGATATACCCAGCCGCTCCTGCCTTAGGGGCTCCCCCAGTCCCCCTCTAACCCCAGGCCCAAAACTTACCACAGGGCGGGAGAAGTGGTCCTCAGATAAGCCAAGATCCATCACTCGCTCAGTGCAGCAGAACTCCGGCTCTCCAGGCAGCAGCTCGGGCAGGGCCTCTGCAGTGGGTGTGGGTGTGGGTGTGGAGGGCAGCAGAGAGAGAAAGGAAGATCAACCTGCCTCTCCCCCAGGAGTAGGCTGGGGCCAGAGAAGCCCACAGGAGATGCTGAGGGCTACCAGGCCCTACCGTGATACCTGCTGTGTTTGCATTGGCAAAGGAACCCTAACCCTATACAGGTAAGAGAGAGCCATGCAAAAAGATGAGGTGGGAAAAAAATCTAAATATAAAATTTAAAAAAGAAACCAAGATGAGGTGGATACCCATGGTGCTGAGAGAGGTCCACAAAACAGTATTAGAGAAACATCCCAATTTCTTTGGTTGTTTTTTAAGATTTTATTTATTGAGGGAGAGAGACAGAGAGCACAAGCAGGGGGAGAGGCAGAGGGAGTGGGAGAGGCAGAAACAGACTCCCCACGGGGGCGGGGGGGGGCTCGATCCTAGGACTCTGGGATCACCACCTGAGCCCAAGTCTGATGCCCCATGGACTGAGCCACCCAGACGCCACAGAAACATTCCAATTTCTAGGGCACACCTTACACATGCATATATGGATTCAAGGCTGCTGGCGGATTTCACAACAGAATTTCTGAACCCCCATGTGGCCTCCAGGAGAACTCTGTGTGTGCACACACCCCCCCCAAAAACCCTGACTGCATGTGCAGCTCTCAGAGCCCCACCCCCTGATGCCCTGAGGAGCTGGGCCTCCGTCCAGGCCACTCCATCCTCTCCCTGACCAAACTGCAGCTCTGAGTTCCTTCCCCAAGTATTCCCCGAGTGAGCTCCTGCTCTGTGCTGGGCCCTGGGACGCAGCAGCGACATGACAGTCACAGATCAGATCCCTGCCTTCGGGAGAGCATGTCCTAATGGGGCCACAGAACAGGCAGAACGTAGCTTGGGCGAGGAGGAAAGGGAAGGCCAGTAAGGCGCCCAGCTACTCGGGAAAGCCAGCGTGCTCCGTGGGAGGAACTGGGAAGAGAGGATGGGGGGCCGCTCAGGCCTGCCCCCAGCACCTACCTGCAGAAGTGACTTCTGGGGCCTCCTTGCTGGGCCTCTGCTCATGCTGCCGTGGCCCAGTCTCCTTGTTGAAGGGGTTGAGGTGGGCCTGCCGGAACCGGGCCAGCTTCTCGTCATATTCCATAGCATCCCACCTGTGGGGGCGGGGGGGCAAGGACAGACGGAGATGAGCCTCTAGATGCGCTCCCAGACTCACGGCACTCGTAACCCCTTCCTGAGTTCCCAGGGTTCCAGAGGGGATGCCTGGCCTCCTTCCCTCCCCCAGGAGGATTCAAGTGGAACACCCCCACACTGCAGCTGTCATCCTCTGCCCCTCCCCCAACCAGCTCAGCCCCTCACCTGGGCCCCATTGGTAGCTTCCCCTCAGGAACAGAGACCCACAGGGGGCACGCAGGTGGAACAGAGCTAGGAGAGGGACGTGACCACCCCAAGAGTACCCGGCCAGTCTGGAACCCAGGCCCCCTCCCTCCCAGGACTCCCCATTCAGCCCCAGTCCAGCCATGTCCTCACTGCTGAGAAGGCAAGGCGTGGACACTCCCACAAGACAACACCTCCCAGGACTCTGGTCCTTACTTCTGGACCTGAGCACAGGTGTTCCTTTTCTGTCATAGCACCCCAAAACCACAGCAGTGGAGCAGAACCATCAGAAACAACTGTCAAAGGTCACAGTGCTGGACACTAGGAGCCAATGCTGGGGGGCAGGCCTGCTCTCCCACCTGCACTGTGGCCTTGGGCATGGCCCATCTTCCTGGTCCCCAGGGAGCCCTATGTCTCTGCCAGTGTGGGGAGAAGGCTCCGGAATGCTCATCAAGCATCACGTAGGCCAGCACCGCACCTCACTGGCCCAGATTCCCACTGAGGCTCTGTGTGGCCCAAGTCAGTGCATGGCCCACACCTCAGGATCTCAGGAAATAGGAAATGCCTCACTCCCCACTGGCCTGTCTCTCCCCTCCCAAGAGTTCAGCAAGTGGCCAAACGGGCTAAAGCCTCCTGAAAGATAGAAAGGGGCTTTGACTGGAGACACTGACTCACTTCCCAGGTCCTCCTACCTCCTTAGCTTCTCTGCCACCAAGGTGACATGAGTTCATGGGAAGTCAACTGCTTTTCTTAAAAGTGCCGGGTGTTAATTGTGCTTTCTCTGTAGCTATTTAGTCTAAAATAATTCATGATTATCAAAGACAAGCCTATGACTCCTATCTGCACTCCCTCCAAAAGAAAGACAATGGATCCCAGAGAGGACAGCCTTGACAAGAGTCATCCCCAACGCCACCCAGTGCTGGCTGCCCAGCATCTGGGTCAGAAACTCCCACATCAACTGTGGGACCTGTCCTACCTGTTCAGCCTCTGTGGTGGGGATGTGGCAGAACCCAGCACCTGGATCAACATAGGAGAGGACACAGATGCCATGAACTATGGGCTTAAGCCTCCTCTCTCTCACTAGCTGACAGCTTTGGGCAGATCACTCAGGGTGGTTGGGCCCTGACGACCAGTGCCTCTCCAAACAACAGAATCACAGTGTCCTGAGAAGCACCCGGAGTGCAGGACAGACCCGGCTATGCCAGGACTGACTTACCCCATCTTTCTTAGTGGTGAGAAAGATTTTGTGCCTGACCAGGCTGCAGTCGGGCTCCCGAAGCTTCTCCTAGGCCACCTGGGCCCCTCCTGTGACATCCGGTTCTAGCAAGAACCCCACTCCGTCAGTTCAGCAGGAGCTCCCCCACCCTGATACCCTGTCACCCTCAAATCTGCTCTCACCCCCAGGGGACATCTGATCACCCCAGCCTGCCCTCAGAAGAAATCCTGGTGGGTCGGTTTAGCCAGAATCCCCACTCAGCCCTGATGTGTCCCCTCAGCAAGTCTCCACCTGCTGATTTTACCCTGCTTTTACCCTGATTTTACCCTGATTTTTCTCCTACTGCAAGAGTCTTCAATAAAATCTGCACTTACTGCTTTAGCAACAGTCCAGGTATGTTTTTTCTTCTCTGGGCAGAGGAAGCTGGATTCTGGGTTTGTCGCAATTTCCCAGCCTCCCTATAGTTAGATGTGGCCATGCGACTGCGTTATGACCAATGGAATTTAAACAGAAAAATCTCATGGGAATTTTTCTTAAAAGGAGGCACTATCCCTCTTCAGCTATTCCTACCTCTTGCCGCCTGGGATGCAGATGTAATGGCTGGAGCTGGCGTAGCAACCTTGGGTTTGACATAGAAGCCCTGAGCTCCTTCACCCCAGGCTTCATTCAAGTGAGACAGAAATAAACTTCTGCTTTAAGCACTGTTACCGGGAGAAGGATCTCTATCTCCTACATCTGAAACAGATCCTGAGGCATCACCTCAAGAGCCTTGTGGTAATAAAATGAATTGGTGCTATTCAAATCCCAGATCTGTCAGCTCCTAGCTGACATGTATGGTCTTGGGCAAATGCCTAAACCTTTCTTGGCTCTTGATTCCTCATGTTTCAAATGGGGGAAATAACAGTGCCCACTGTATAGGGTTATTGTGCAGATTAAATTAGTTAATACAAAGCTCCAAGTATCCTGGTCAGCATACCATGTGCATCTGATAAGTACCGGGTACAGCTTACTATTATTATTGTTGTTACTAATGTTATTAAGAATCAGATAGCCCTGGGCACCTGGGGGGCTCCGTCAGTTAAGCATCTGCCTTTGGCTCAGGTCATGATCCCAGGGTCCTGGGATGGAGTGCCTCCGCTCTCCGCTCAGCGGGGAGCCTGCTTCTCCCTGTCCCTCTGCCTGCTGCTCCTCCTGCTTGTGCTCTCACTCTCTGTCAAATAAACAGATAAAATCTTAAAAGAGAATCAGATATCCCTGATTTAAATTCTGGGTTTCCCAGTGATGAGCTATGTGATCCAATTTTCCTGCCCACAAATAAGAAGACTACCTAGCTCCTGGAGTGAGTAGAAGGACTAAGTTTGTACTTATATGTCAGGGGAACCTATAGCCCAGAGCTGTTGCTAAGCGAGCTGTCGCTGTCATCACATGACAACCACCCCAACCCCAAGGAAACCTCCCCGCATTTTAAACTGCGGCCAGAGGAGCTTAAAAGCAGGAACACCTCTGCTCCTCCCAACAGCCCTCCTCAGGGCTGGAACACCTCTCCTCCTCCCAACAGCCTCTCCCCTGGAAAAAGCATCTTTCAATTGCCTCCTTACGGGCCGTGCCAGCTCCCAGCCTAGCACAGAGGCCATGAGCAAATGGATACATGCTCATCCAACCTCTCTAGCCTCAGTCTCTCTCCTGCCAAGCTGGAGAATCATACTACCCTCAGGACTTCTGAGGGCACACAAGTGATGTCCCAAGAACACAGACGCCCAGGGGAGGCATTACACAGCAGCTGCCTTGGCTCCACCCCCTACTCCCCCTCTCCCCTCAACCCCTACCCCACTGGGTTCACCCCTCAGAAAGCCCTGCGCTCAGATTCAGGCTTGGTCTCAGAGAGGAACAGGCAGGAAGGGTGAAGACTGAGAGGAATGAAGGAAATCTGTCAAACCACCTCTGCCCTCCTCTAGAGACTCCCCTTCTCTGGCAGGGAAGAGAGGGTAGGATGCGACAACTTAGCAACTCAAGTGAACCTCAGAAAAAAGCCCAGGGGCTCATGAAGCAGGCACTGAAGGGTCCTGGGCTTAAGCTCGGGTGCACTCCTGATGGTTCTATTCTCACCCAGCCACAACTGGAGGTCCCTAGAATTCCACCTCCAGGGATAGGATAAAGTACATCCTATATTCTCATGCCTGGAAGAAGGCCTGGCAGGACCCTCCGGGGGGCTGGGGTTATTTTAAGGATTATTTGCCACAGAAGCCTGGCACAGTGGCCAACGCCGGCCTCAGGAGAGAGCCACCCCTAAGACATGCCTCCGGCAACTTCACTCACGACAACAACAAGCATATCCTCTTCTACCACGCCCAGCCATTCCCTAGTGAGGAAACTGAGGCCCGGTATTCCCAGAGAGTGGCACAGCCCTGGGATCTGCCGCGGGTCTCACCCATCCTACAGACAGCGCGTGTGGACAGTGTCACCCGGGGTTGGGGAGAGGCAAGAGAGGAGCCCCTCTCTGGGCTGATAAACCTGCCCAAGCGGGGTGGGAGGCAGCGCAGGTCCCCGGTGCCCCCAGCGCCCCAGAGAGGGCGAGCAAGTCGGAACCTTGCATCGGGCGCGGGCGGGGGCCCTGGGCGGGTTCCTGAGTCCCGGCGCCCTCGGGAGAGGGGGCTCCCCGGGACGCGGCGGGCCCAGACAGCCCCCGAGGGTCGAGCGCCCCCGTTCCCTCCACCCCCAGCACCCCCGCCCCTCACCTGGCCCGCCCAGACTACCCCCCCTCCGCCGCTCACCTGACCGCCGCCGCCCTCGCTACATTGTAACCCGCCCCGTCGCCCTCGCTACATTGTATCGGCCCCGCCGCCCGCTGCTGCCGCCTGCGGCCCGGAGGCTCATGGCAAGCCAGCCCCAGAGGCTGCGCGCCCCGCCCTCGCGCGCTGGCGGCCTCCGCGTCCCCCTCCGGGAAATGGGTGACGCTTCCTCCCGCCTGTTCAGGACGGCATGGCGGATACCACATTTTCCATGTTTTCTGTAATCACAGAAGCCGTGTTCTAGTAGAAACCACAGCACTTAAAGGGAAAAACGGCTGGGGTGTCTGGGTGGCTCAGTGGGTTGAGCGTCAGCCTTGGGCTCTGGTCGTGATCCCGGGGTCCTGGGATGGAGTCCTGCGTCAGCTCCCCACTCGATGGGGGCTTGCTTCTCCCTCGGCCTGTGCTGTTCCCCCTGCTTGCCCTCTCTCCGTGTGTGTGTCTCTCTCTCAAGTAAAATAAACCCAATATTTTTAAAAGGGGGGAGGGGAACGGTGATTTTTAATTTATTTTTAAAAAGCCCAATGGTGAGGCACCTGGGTGGCTCAGTGGGTTAAAGCCTCTGCCTTTGGCTCAGGTCATGGTGTCGGGGTCCTAGAATCGAACCCCGCATCAGGCTTTCTGCTGGGCAGGGAGCCTGCTTCCCCCCTTTTTTTCCCTCTGCCTGCCTCTCTGCCGACTTGTGATCTCTGTCTGATAAATAAATAAAATCTTTTTTAAAAAAAAGAAAAAAGAAAAAAAAGTAAAAGCCCAGTGGTTGAGGGGAAAGAAAGGGAAGAGGGGATCACTGTGCAGACAGCAGCTGCTGGGCCTCACCTGCGTGACCCTGTGTGAGGTAAGGAAGCTGGTGAATGGGCCGTCATTCTATCCCATTTTACAGAGGAAGAAACTGAGGCACGGTCAGGTTCGGGGAAGGCTCAGTAGAAGATGGGTTGGGGGATGTTGGAGAAGCCGGTGTCTGAAGTAGCCGGTACTATTTGTGCTTCCCAGCGTGCTATGGCCCTGCTGTGTTTCCCTCCTAGACCTCACCACTGCCTGATGTCCTCCTCCCCACATAGTCCTGCTCGTTGTCTATCTCCACCACCACCCCTCTCCCCATCAGAAACCAAGGGCTCGCATAGGACTTGTCTCCTCTCTTCACTGTTTCTTGCCTAGAACAGTGCCTGCACAGAGTCAGTGCTTAGTTACAAGGACTAAGGAAGGGATAAATCCCTGGGTGAACCCAGCCCTGAGAGGTAAAAGGTTTCACCTGGCAGATGTCCCACTCCCCAGATGTGTGTTAGCACCAACCGATAAACCGAGCCAGTATCTGCTGCCCCAGGACGGTGGTGAGAAGACAGATAAGGCCCCAGCCCTTGAGGAGCTACACAGATGGTGCACAAAGACGGGAGTTAATAAGAGATGTGATGGGCACTAAGAAAGAAAGAAAGAAAGAAAGAAACAGGGTGACAAGGTCATGGGCAAGTACAGGGGAGGAGGACACCAGGCTCAGGCTGAGACCCAAAGGGTAAGAAGATGAGAACGACAGTAGACCTGTGGGAAAGCGTCCAGTGGGAAACCACGAGTGTGAAACCCTTGAGGAACAGAAAGCAGGCCAGTGTGGCCAGAGTTTAGTAAAAGTGGAAGGCTGGAGAAAGATGAAGTGGGAGGCAAAGCTATAGTGTTTGTAAACACATTGTCTTTTTCTCTTTTTTTTTAAGATTTATTTATTTATTTGACAGAAATCACAAGTAGGCAGAGAGAGAGAGGAGGAAGCAGGCTCCCTGCAGAGCAGAGAGCCCAATGTGGGGCTCCATCCCAGGACCCTGAGATCATGAACTGAGCCAAAGGCAGAGGCTTAACTCATGGAGCCACCCAGGCACCCCAACACATTGGCTTTGATTTGTGCCAAGATGGAGCCACTGGAAGATTTACAGAAGTCTAATGGAGATACAGTAAACCGCACGTGTGTAAGTGTACAACCTAATAAGTTTTGACATGTGCATTCACCTGAGAAACTGACAAAGATTGTCAACCTAGCCATCATCCCCAAATGTTTCCCTGTGCCCTTCTGCAATCCTCCCTCCCTGTTCCCAACTCCAGCTCCAGGCAACCACAGACCTGTTTGGGGTCAGTGCATTGTACTGCATTCCAGAATTTTCTAGAGATGGGATCTTATCGTATATACTCTTCTTTAGTTTGGATTCTTTTATTCAGAATAATATTCTGAGACTCCTTTTGTAGCAGGTGTCAGGTGTCAGCTTGTTCTCATTGCCAAGTAGGATTCCACAGTGTGGACAGACCACAGCTGGTTTATCCATTCACATGCTGATGAACATCACTGCTGTTTTCAGTGTTTTCTATTACAAAGAGAGCTGCTATAAACATTTGTGTATAATTCTGTGTAGAAATACACTTTAATTTCTCCTTGGTAAATACTTAGGAGTGGAACAGTTGGATTATATGGTAAGAGTGTGTTTAACTTCTAGGGATCTGGAAAGCTTTCTCCCAT
This sequence comes from Mustela putorius furo, assembly GCF_011764305.1. Lineage (NCBI taxonomy): Eukaryota > Metazoa > Chordata > Mammalia > Carnivora > Mustelidae > Mustela > Mustela putorius. The sequence goes on along the minus strand of NW_025421304.1, from coordinate 44,264,454 downwards.
GGTCATTGTGCTGTCTCACATTCCCACTGGCATGAACATTGTGGTCCCTCCACGTCCTCACAGACATTTGATGTCATCAATCTCTCTACTGGAGAATTTTGAACAGAGTAGTGACATTATTTTTTTTAATTTTAAATTTTATTTTACTGGGGCACCTGGGTGGTTTAGTGGGTTAAGCATCTGCCTTTGGCTCAGGTCATGATCCCAGGGTTCTGGGATCAAGCCCCATGTCGGGCTCCCTGCTCATCAAAGAGCCTGCTTTTCCCTCTCCCCTCTGCTTGTGCTCTCTCTCAAATAAATAAATAAAATCTTTTAAAACTTTATTTTATTGTGTTAAGGACACATTTATCATGAGATCTACACTCTTAACAGATTTTTAAGTATACCATATAGCATTGCTAACTATAGACACAGTTTTGTATGGTAGATCTCTAGAACTTATTCATCCTGCATGGTACTAGTTGATTAGCACTTCTTCCCTGTCTCCTGTTCCTAGAAACCACCATCCTGCTCTTTGCTTTTAGGAGTCTGACTGTTTTGGATAGCTCACACGAATGGAATCATGCAGCGTTTGTCTTTCTGAGTCTGGCTTATTTCACTAGCACCGTGTCCTTAAGGTTCATCCATGTGTGTGGGATTTCCTTCTGTCGTAAGGCTGAGAACATCCCACTGTATACACCAATGAGCCTTTATCCACTCATCTGTCAACACGCATTTGGTTTGTTTCCAAAACTCAGCTATTGTAAATAGTGCTGCAAAGAACATGGGAGTGTTAATATCTCTTTGAAATCCTGATGTCAATTATTTTATTTCTTATTATTTTTAAAGATTTTATGTATTTATTTGACAGAAAGAGCACAAACAGGGGAGCAGCAGGCAGAGGGAGAGGGAGAAGCAGACTCCCCGCTGAGCAAGGAGCCCGATCCCAGGGTGCCGGGAGCATGAACTGAGCCAAAGGCAGAGACGCTTGACAAACAGAGTCCCCCAGGCATCCCTGATGTCAATTATTTTAGATAAATACCCAGAAGGGGGATTGTTGGATCATATAATAGCTCTAGTTTTAAGCTTTTGAGTAACCTCCATACTGTTCTCATAGTAGCTGCACATTTTGCATTCCCATAGACAAAGGTCAAAGGTTCCAGTCTCTCAACATCATTACCAACACTTGTCATCTTTTATTTTTCTGGCAACAGCCATCCTAACAGGTGTGAAATGGTATTTCACTGTGGTTTTGATTTGCGTTTCCCTGGTGATTAGTAACATTGAGCATCTTTTTAAAAAGTTTGTTTGTTTTAGTAACCTCTACCCCTGGCGTGGGCTCAAACTCAAAACCCCAAGGGGTGGAGGAAGGATGATGATTCAGTCCCCGACCTGTTCCCTTCAAACTGTAGCCCTGCCACTGGCAGCTGGACAACCTGGGGGCAGTTTCACTTGCCTCCTGCCTTAGTTTCTTCATCTGTAAGTGCCTGCTTCCTAGGGCCATATAAGAAGCAAGCAAGGGGGTGAAGAGCTCGAGACCACCTGGCGTGGTCTCCCAGAAAAGGCTCAGCTTCAGACTTGCTGCGGTCCCTAGGCTAGGGACCTCCCTAGGAGGTATAATTATACCTGGAGGTATAATCGCTTACTATAATCATGCCCCCAAGTGGAATGTCATTTGTCGTTTCTCTGAACTTCCTATTTACCTGGGCACCGTGTATTTGCTCTGGCAGCCCTACCCAGGCATGAAGTCGTCTCCTAAATCCTGAGCACTGCCTGCAGGGGACCAGGCAGAGGGTCAGGCAGGGCCGAAGAAGGCTGGGAGTGTGCCCAGGTCTGGACACCCCTGACCCTTCACCTAGGCTGAAGTGCAGGTGGAGCTGGGGGTGAACCAGCCAATGAAACCACTGTCCTAAATGCCAGCCGGACGTGCAGCCCACGCTGGATGGTGCTGGGCTGAGCAGAGCCCTGTTCGAAGGTTCAAGCAAGCCTGAGCAGCCACCCACTCAAGGTGGGGAGTGGCCTCTCCCACCCACTCCTGCCCTGCATCTCTGCAAACAAACTTCTTTGGCTAGCATGAATGGATCCGTTTAAGAGCAGACATTCATGGCCTTTACTGTGGGCCACATGCTGTTCTAGCCACTCCGCACATGTTTCTATTTTTAGCTGTTGCTTAACAAAAACCACTCCGAAATTCAATGGCATAAAGCAGCTGCCATTTCATTAAGCTTAGGGCTATTGTGGGTCAGGAACCCCTGTAATGCACAGGGCTGATTTGGATCAGCCCCTCCGATGTCCAATGTCCGGTGTCCGAGATGGAGGGAATGACAACTGACTGGTGGAAAACAGCAAAGACCTAAGTTCCTCCCCAGAAGAAGGTACAGCTGAGGCAGCAGTGGAGCTGGGTGGCTCAGTCTGTCAGCGACTGCCATCCCTCAGGTGGTGATCCTGGAGTCCTGTGTGGGGTTCCCTGCTCTTCCTCCTCTCCTGACCCTCCCCTGATCATGCGCTCTCTCTCCCTGTCTGTCAAATAAATAGATAAAAACCTTAAAAAAAAAAAAAAGAAAGTACAGCTGGAGGTTCATGAGGGAAAACCAGTGGGCAGAGAGGGGGTAGGCTGGGAAAGAAAGCTTGAAACCCCTGCTACAGATGAACTCTGGCGGGGGTCTGGAAATGCTGGGCCCCCACCTCTTCACCTCCTCACATCCCCACCAACACAGTCCCCACCAAAATGCACACCACACATTTGTATTAAGTTGGGCTGTGGGCCTTGGGAGGAGAAGTGAGTGGACTGGCCTGAAAACCAACTCCACCAAGGCAGGGTGGCCCAGGGAGGCCAAACTCATCTGAACTGTGCTGGGGGGTCAGTGGTCAGGAGGGAAGTACGCTTTTTGGCCATTTCTGGCCCCATGGATAGGGCTGGACACTCGGCTGTGCCACTCGCCAGCTGACTAACACCATCCCTTCTCTGAGCCTCCATCTCTCAGCCTGAAAGACGCGCACCTCATAGCATCATCATGAGGGTTAAGCGAGCTGTGTGTGTTGAGCTCTCAGAAGAAGGCCCGGGAAGACAGAGGACCTGGGGCCCAGGAGCAGCATCTGTGAGTGTCACGGGCCAGACGGAATTTTGTCAACACTGAGCAGGTGTCTCAACTCTTCTGGGGCCCAGAAGCCTTGAGAGCCTGTGTGGTAGACACCCCTGCCCGCCACCGTGTGGAGGACAGCAGCCCAGTGAGGCCTTGGGGGACGAGACTCAGGCACTTCTGCCGCTTCTTAGGCAGTGAGGACCCAGCTGCGGTGGCCCAGAGCAGCGCACAGATCCCCACTCCCCATATGGCCATGTCTGTCACAGACGCTGTGGCCTGGCCAGTGCATGGGTGGGGTGGGGGACACTGTTCTGGGGGTAGCGAGCAAGTGTGGCCAGGCACACAGCAGGCCCCCAGAGTGTTGGCCTTTAGAATGTGCTTCTCCACTACTCGGGGACCCCAGAGGCCCAGCCTGTGTCAGGACAAGAGCCCAAGACTTGCACCCCGTTGGGGGCTTCAGTTTCCTAGCCTGCCTCAGGGCCAATGGTCTCCTTGGCTTTCCTTATTCTGCAAAGACGGGCCAGGCACCAGTGTGCCACCGGCACTGAAGCCGCTTTGACGTCCCAGGTGGAGCTAGGCTGGAGGAAACCCCTGGCTTCCAGGGACTGGGTGTGAGAAGGCAAATGCAGCCGGAGCTGGGTCTGTGGTGGGCCCCTTCCAGGCGCCCGTGCCGGCGGACACAGAATTGCCACCAGGGGGCGCATGAGGCCAGCACAGGGCTCCCCTCCAGGAGAGTGGGAGTGGGGGTGACGCCTGGGTACAGTGGCCACAGCTCACTGACCCCCACCAACCCCTTCCCAAGGGCCCAAGACTGAACTCTCCAACATACCACACTTTTCTGCAGAGTGTTCAACGTCCTCCCTCCCCAGCTCTGGTTCGGGCGTCTGGCCACCCGCCAGAGGAAAGCTCTGGAGCGTGGGCCTCCCGGTGGGAGACGAGGGAGCGCTCTCAAGTGGAGGGCGAGCTGCTCAGCTCTGGGGTGAGGCTTCAGCAGCACATGGCCCATCTCCAGGACTCTGCCTCTGGAAGCTCCCAGCTGCGGAGCCTTCAGAACCTAGAGGCTCTCCGCACAGGCCAGCCCCAGCCAGGGGCCTGGGAGACAATGGCCCTTCCCTGCCCTGGGCCTTCCTGTCAGCCCATCCTCCCACCTTGGGACCCAACTTTCTAGAATAAAAAGAAATCTCCAGCACCAGGCAGGGATATCTGACAGCAATAAATTTATTAAGTATCCCCCCGCCCCAAAATAAAAACACAATCCAGTTAAAAAAAAAAAAAAAGAAAAGACAAGAAAAAAGAAAAGAAAACCAAACGAACCATAACACAGGCCTGGAGCTGACAGCAAAGCAGACACAGAAGTGGCCCTGACCTATGGTGAGGAGACGGGACTCACGTGGGGTGGGGATGCGGTAAATACTGGGAGCCTAGGGTGCCGCGGCCGGAGCTGGCAGGGGCGAGGCTGGGGAGGTGTTAATGGCGACACAGCTCTGGGGTCAGGCCTCTGGGGCCCCAGCCACAGCCTGGCTCCGGCCCTCTAGCCGCCTCACTTGGGGCCCTGAGCCTCAGACTCCTCCTCGTCGTCTTCGTACATCTCGCCCTCCTCCTCGGCCGTGGCGTCCTGGTACTGCTGGTACTCGGACACCAGGTCGTTCATGTTGCTCTCGGCCTCGGTGAACTCCATCTCGTCCATGCCCTCGCCCGTGTACCAGTGCAGGAAGGCCTTGCGCCGGAACATGGCCGTGAACTGCTCCGAGATGCGCTTGAACAGCTCCTGGATGGCCGTGCTGTTGCCGATGAAGGTGGAGGACATCTTGAGCCCCCGGGGCGGGATGTCGCACACGGCCACCTTCACGTTGTTGGGGATCCACTCCACGAAGTAGCTGCTGTTCTTGCTCTGGATGGCCAGCATCTGCTCGTCCACCTCCTTCATGGACATGCGGCCTCGGAAGACGGTGGCCACGGTCAGGTAGCGGCCGTGGCGGGGGTCACAGGCGGCCATCATGTTCTTGGCATCGAACATCTGCTGGGTGAGCTCGGGCACCGTGAGCGCGCGGTACTGCTGGCTGCCGCGGGCGGTGAGCGGTGCGAAGCCCGGCATGAAGAAGTGCAGGCGGGGGAAGGGCACCATGTTCACGGCCAGCTTGCGCAGGTCGGCGTTCAGCTGGCCTGGGAATCGGAGGGAGGTGGTGACGCCGCTCATGGTGGCCGACACCAGGTGGTTGAGGTCGCCGTAGGTGGGCGTGGCCAGCTTGAGGGTGCGGAAGCAGATGTCGTACAGGGCCTCGTTGTCAATGCAGTAGGTCTCGTCCGTGTTCTCCACCAGCTGGTGGATGGACAGCGTGGCGTTGTAGGGCTCCACCACCGTGTCCGACACCTTGGGCGACGGCACCACGCTGAAGGTGTTCATGATGCGGTCCGGGTACTCCTCCCGGACCTTGCTGATGAGGAGGGTACCCATGCCCGAGCCTGTACCCCCGCCCAGCGAGTGGGTCAGCTGGAAGCCCTGCAGGCAGTCGCAATTCTCACACTCCTTCCGCACCACGTCCAGGACGGAGTCCACCAGCTCAGCGCCCTCCGTGTAGTGCCCCTTGGCCCAGTTGTTGCCGGCTCCGCTCTGACCTGTGGGGGTCGGGGGGGTGGCAGGAGGGTGGCACAGACTCGTTAGACCTACAGCAGCCAATTGAGCAGCCCATCCCAGAGAGCAACCATGGAATCTCTGCGTCTGCTTCCTGTCTGGGAAGTGGGGGTGCCCACAACTCCTCACTCCCTCCATGGCCCTCCACGCCCACCATGATGCGTGTTGGGGACCCCACTGCCTGGTGTCCTAAGGTACCAGGGCTCTAGACAAGAATTGAGAAGCTGGGGCGCCTGGGTGGCTCAGTGGGTTAAGCCGCTGCCTTCGGCTCAGGTCATGATCTCAGGGTGCTGGGATCGAGTCCCGCACCGGGCTCTCTGCTCAGCAGAGAGCCTGCTTCCCTTCCTCTCTCTGCCTGCCTCTCTGCCTACTTGTGATCTCTCTCTGTCAAATAAATAAATAAAATTAAAAAAAAAAAAAGAATTGAGAAGCTGGAGGGGCACCTCCTGCTTTGCCTCCCTGGGGGGGAGGTTCTGGGTGAGTCGTTCAGTCCTCCCCTCCAGCCTTTGGTTGGCCATGCTGCAAGCATCAGCTAGAGCCCCCAGAACCCCAGAATCCCTTGCAGCGTGGGGTCTACTGTGGATTGGTGCCCATCAATTGGGGTGCTGAGCTTCAGAAGACAGAACTGGGGTGAGGCCCTCCTGATCACAGCAATGCTTCATGCCCGTGAACTTGAGTCTTCTGGACCCCGATGCCCGTCTGCCAGCTCTGTGGTGGTCCTATAAACTGAGCTCTCTGTCTCATCCATCATTCTGCTTGAAACACCAAGTGGTTTCTATTCCCCATGCAGAACCCTTTCTCTGTGCCACTGCTGCCAAATGCAAAATGGGAAAGTCAGTTCTGTCCTGCCAGGGGTGACTCTGCCCTGTTGTTTCTGCTGATCTTATTTGCCTGTGTTGCCTTATTGGTCTGCATCAGAGTGTGAGACAAGGGAAACTTACCGAAGATGAAGTTGTCAGGCCTGAAAAGATGTCCAAAGGCACCAGACCGGACGCTGTCCATGGTTCCGGGCTCAAGGTCCACCAGAATGGCCCGAGGCACATACTTATGAGCTGAGGGGAAAGGGGTGGGTTATGTGGGTCACAGAGGGTCAGGGGCTCCTCCTGACCTCTAAATCCTGCCCTGGCCTGCCAGAGTCAGGCTGTCCCCATAGGTGCTCAGACTCCGGGGTCAGAGAGGCTGGAACCATGTGTGAAGTTGGGATCTCGGTCAACACCAGCCACCCAGGACTGCGAACTACACTGACAGGGGCAGGTTAATATTTCTCCAGTTCACTATGGACATCATCTTACGCCAGCAGCCAAGTGGCCCCTACTGGACTCTCCCATGGTCTTCTGAGGAGCCTCCAGGACCCTGCCCAGCCCTGTCCATCCCCTAGACTATGCAAGTGTCAAGGGAGGATCCCAGATATTTGAACCTCACTATGGTGGCAGTTTCTAGGGCTCCCCATGTTTGTTTTGTGAGTCTTGGGTCATACTTGCCAAACCACCGATAGGGGGGCAGAGATGCTGAGACCCGCCATCCCAGAGCCCTCCCCCCACCCTCCCAGACCAAGCGCAGGGTCGGGGGTGCTCACAAGAGGCCTCGTTGTAGTAGACGCTGATGCGCTCCAGCTGGAGGTCCGAGTCCCCCACATAGTTGCCGCTGGGGTCTATCCCATGCTCGTCACTGATGACCTCCCAGAACTGCAGGGGGAGAGGAAGGGTTGGCAGGTGCTTATGACCCCCACCAGGCCCTTTCCCTGCCAGATCCTCAGCCATGTCTGTTAAATTAGGGGCCTGGACTCAAAGCTTGCACTGGCCCCTTGGAGTGACTTCAGAGAAGAGCCCCAAATTTGGTCACCTGTCAGAAAACAATCCCAGCAGACATGAACATGGACTGCCTGTATGTCCACAGTGCCTGGCGCCCCCAGAGAGGTTCAGGGCTCAGCAGACACAGACCCAGGCCCCCCAGACTCAGCTCTGCACTCGCTAACCAGAAGCCCTGCTCAGTCCGTTCCTCCATGAGGCGTTGGTAATCAACAACCTCTCGGGGTGGTTTTCTTTATTCTCCCTTTCCAGACAAAGGAACCATGGCACAGAGAAGGCAAAGAGCTGCCTACAGTAACTGACAAAGACAGAGTCCGGGATACACGTGCCCCTTAGTGTCCGGGCAAAGGATGCTCAGAGACAGGGTCTGGCACATCGTCAGCCTCAGCCAGCAGGAACCACAAGGGCCCTGAATAGGGAATGACTTGCCTGGTTCTCCCGGCCTGTCTGCGAAGAGCTGGCCCAGCCCAAGCACCCAGGGTTCACTCTGGCCACTGCCTGCTGCCACCCACCCTCTCCCCCTTGAGCTGGAACCCATAGTGCTTCTCAAAACCTGCTCCCAGGGCATAAAAGCACAGAGCAGGGCCCACATTCAGGAGCTGTGCCACCTTTTCCCAGCCGTGTGACCCTGGGCAGGTCCTTTAGACTCTCTGTGCCTCAGGGTCCTCATCTGTTCATAGGCCTGATGGGGAAAATGTCTTTGTGGGAATAAAGCCAGTTAGGGTTAGGGTTCACAAAGCATGTGAATGGGTTCATATATGTCAGCACACAAAGCCACATCCCCTGGGTGAAGGGAAGGTTGCACAGAGCTTGGCCCTCACCCCAAGGACATTTCCAAGCCATGTGGCACACAGTGGGCCCATGCAGAGAGGGTCATTAGTCACACCTGGTGTGACTTCCCAGGGCCCCTCCCCTTTGCTCCTCAGGGTTGGAGTGACTTTCAGAAGATGAATGGTATGAAGGCCTGGAGAAGTGACAGACCCTTACATGGGAGTCATGTGCCCGTAAAAGACAGCTCAGTGAGAAATGCAGTTAGAACCCAGTGTGCGCATGTTTATCTCTATATAGACGTCTAATAGGCCCAGAGCTATCCGCTCTAGGGACCTGGGCCTGGGAATGTGGGTCTGGGTTAGGGGAAAGTTCTTCTCACTATATATCCTTTGGCTCTTCTGGGATTGTCCCATGTTAGTTTCTAAACAACAAAAGATTAGTTAAAAAATATTTTTTAAAACTCTGATAATTAGGGACGCCTGGGTGATTCAGTTACTTAAGTGTCTGCCTTCGGCTCCGGTCCTGATCCCAGGTCCTGGGACTGAGCCCCTCATTGGGCTCCCTGCTCATCGGGGAGTCTGCTTCTCCCTCTGTCTCTGAACTTCCCGCCTGCTAGTGCTCTCGTTCGCTCTCTCTCTTTCAAATGAAATATTTTTCAAGAAATATTTTTTAAGGGTGCCTGGGTGGCTCAGTGGGTTAAGCCTCTGCCTTCAGCTCAGGTCATGATCTCAGGGTTCTGGGATCGAGTCCCACATTGGACTCTCTGCTCGCCAGGGAGCCTGCTTCCTCCTCTCTCTCTGCCTGCCTCTCTGCCTATTTGTGATCTCTCTCTGTCAAATAAATAAAATCTTTAAAAGAAAAAAAAAGAAATATTTTTTAAGAGAAATATTTAAAGAAATATTTTTTTAATTTTTTAAAATATTTTATTTATTTATTTGACAGAGAGAGATCACAAGTAGGCAGAGAGGCAGGCAGAGAGAGAGGAGGAAGCAGGCTCCCCGCTGAGCAGAGAGCTTGATGCGGGGCTTGATCCCAGGACTCTGGGATCATGACCTGAGCCGAAGGCAGAGACTTAACCCACTGAGACACCCAGGTGCCCCTAAAGAAATATTTTTTTAAAATAAATAAATTATTAAATTCTGATCATCACAGACAGTGTTACCATTATTATAAAACATGCAGCAGGGTGCCTGGGTGGCTCAGTGGGTTAAAGTCTCTGCCTTCGGCTCAGGTCATGATCTCAGGGTCCTGGGATCAAGCCCCGCATCAGGCTCTCTGCTCAGCGGGCAGCTTGCTTCCTCCTCGCTCTCTCTGCCTGCCTCTCTGCCTACTTGTGATCTCTCTCTGTCAAATAAATAAATAAAATCTTAAAAAAAAAAAACTTTTTTAAATTTTGTAATTAGAAAAAAAAAAAAAACACACAAAAATGTTACTGAGGCCTTTAGGGCCTGATCCGAGCTGCCAACCACCGCGTGGATCTCCTTGGCCCCCCTCAGCCTGAGGCCTGTATGAAGGCAGGAGCCAGAGCTTTGGTCCCCAGATCTCTGAGACACCTCAGACTTCTGGTTTCAGGGACACCACAGCCCCTGCAGCGGACCGGGAGGGAGTGAGCTGGGCACCGTCCGACCAGTACAACTGCAGAGAGTTATCGGAAATGCATCTCTGGGAATCATGGTCTTTCAGGAGGTGATGGGCCAGAACCCAGCACCGTCAGGGTGGACCACTGGCTCCCTCTCCTGGGACGTCAGTTTTCCCCTCTGTAAAGTGGACACAATAATAGTACCCTCATTAAGGGGTTAGCACAAGGCCTGATGCATTCAGCAAATGGTGGCTTCATTGAGTTAGAAGGTTAGATGTTATTTAAATCTGTAACACCATATGCACAGATAGCAAATAAAAATGAAAGTTTTAAAAAGCCAATATACTGGGGTGCCTGGGTGGCTCAGTGGGTTAAATTTCTGCTCAGGTCATGATCCCGGGCATCATGGATCAAGGTGCTTAGATCGAGCGTCGCATGGGGCTCTCTGCTCGGCGGGAGCCTGCTTCCTCCCCATCTCCCTCTGCCTGCCTCTCTGCCTACTTGTGATCTCTGTCTGTCAAATAAATAAATAAGATCTTTTAAAAATAAAATAAAAATAAAAAGCCAGTATACTAAAAAAAAAAAAAATCAATATATTTTGGGACACTGTGGTGCAATAAAACATCATCACTGATAGGAACACATCTCCGAGACACACCCTTAAGGGAAAGGCACACTGCATAATGATAAAGTAAAAGAGGGGCCCTCAAAAAGATGCTGTTTTTCTACAAAGATATACATAGGTGCACACGCACAGAAAACAGGCTGGAAGAATGGAAAACAAAATTGTCCCCCCAGGAGAGCAGGACCTAGGGGCATGAGGTGGCTAAATGGGCACTTTGGCTTTATCTGCAATGTTTCAACTTTTTAGAAGAATATATTAATTGTTTTTGAGGTTAAAACTAACAAAAATGTGATTTAAAATAAGTATCGTATTAGTAAAAATATTACGTAATATTTAATCAATAACAAAATACAATTTTGTAAATTAAGTAAGAAATAATTATGACCATCACTACAGTTGAGAAAACTGCCACACGGCGGGGGCACCTGGGCTCCGAGGTGAAACCCCCGCCGCGCCGCGCCCTTGGCGCTGTCCGTGGTGCTGATCCTTTGCCTCGTCCTAGCTCCTGGACCGGGGAGGCGTCGGCCTGGGCAAGCGGGGCGAGGGCAGCGGCTCCGCGGAGGGAGGGCTTGCAGATTCACCGGCAGGCGTCAGACCCTTCCAGGATCTCGAAGCCTCTCCCCGGCCGGAGCACCGCGAGCGCTAACACTGACCCATTTAGGAGGCGGGTTCAAGGAAACCAGGAAATCCCTCCCCACATTGGCGGTCAGAGCCAGGGCCCGCCCTTCCGAGGCTCCGCCCAGCGGCCGAGAGAAGGGGACTCAGACAAAGGCTCCCGGATGGCCCTGCATCCCAGAGAAGGATGAGGTCCCCGGATTCATCCGCCAGTTTTGCGGCGGCGGTGTGGGTGCTGGGGTGGAGGGGGGAGTCCCCGCCCATCCTAATGGATCCTCGCAGACCTAGAGTCCAGCCCTGCCCTATCCCTCCTGGGCGGTGCCTCAGCTTCCCGTGGCAACCCATGGGGGAAGGGCGGTCCCCTCTGTCACTGCATCTCAGTGAGGTGATGGGTCTGACACCAGGCACCGTGCTCAGAACTCAGAGGTCCACTGTCAAGAGGGTAATGCCGGCGAGCTACCGCTCTGGGGAGGTGACCTCTCTCCCGGCCCCAGTCGCCCTGACCTCTCTCCGTCCCCCACAGCCAGATCCCTCCCTAGAGCAGGGGCTGGGCGGGGCCAGGCTCCACTCCGGGAGGGGCAGACAGGAGAGCAGCCGCCCCTGCCCACCCGTCAGCTGCAGCTGGTGCTGAGAAGGAGAAGTTTGCCCACTCCCCTCACCAGGGAGCCCACAGCCACGATGGGATCAGAAAACAGAAATGGTCAATGAACAGCCTGCCCACAGGGCAGATGGCAGCATCTGCTGGGCCCGCAAGTTACCCATGGGGCCTGGCACAGGGGCTTGGAGAACTTTCTTTGAGTTTGGTCTCTGGAAACTTCGGAGGACAAGGAGGCCAGAAGGAAACAGCTCAACTGCTGTCACTGGTCACCAAAAAAGGCAGTGGTGGAAAGAAAGAAACAATTCCTCTCCCCAAAAAATCCACCTCTCTCTGGTTTGAATTGCTAGAAAGGATCAGATACTAGTTTTTAAAACAACATAAAGTAAGAAAATCGACCCCAAAAGAATTAAAAATAATGGGCAAACCCAGGAGGCCACACCTCTAAGAAGTAGGAAAAAACCTCAGCCAAGGACACTTGTCCAGCACTCAGGCTACTGACTGCCCTCCTCCCTCCCTCCCCTGCTGCCACCCCTGTGCCCTCCCCCACCCCAGTTACAGCTCCAGGTGTGGACTTGCCTTTGGTTGGTGTGCATCTGTCCCAGCCATACAGAGGAAGGGTGTATAACCAGATCACCACTCCCCCAAGCTCAGGCAGAACTCAGGGCTGCCCGCCCTCCCCCCAGTGACCCCTGGCCCTCCAAGGAGCAGATGTTCAGGGCAGGCCAGGCCCCTGTGGCCACATTAATGAGCCCTCCGCCCCTCCCACCTGGCCAGGGCAGCTGTCAGTGACTGCCGCAGGAGTCCTGATTTGATTTGAGACCACCATCCCCCAGGCTTCCCCCCCCCTCCCAGCCCCCCTCCTGGAGGCAGGCACAGCTGTTTCTTGGGGGATTAGGGAGTCTCCTAGGTGCCCACCCCCCACCCCATCCAAGTCGCCTCCATCCTACACAAGAAGTTACAATTTACATGTCAGCCACAAGACTGCCCCATCCCGGTTGTAATTAGCTTTTTGTTCTTTCCTGGTTTCTATAGCAACAGCCTCCAGAGGAGCCCCTTCCGAGGCCCCTTCCCCTTCAAGTCCTGTCTCCTCCCACTGCCTCCTTTGGGAAACCCGCCCTGCACCACTCCCACCCTGCGTCCCTGGCCTTGGTCCTGACAAAGCCACCCCCATTCCCCTGTTTTGTTCTGCGGGGTGCCCCGTGGGCAGCAGGCCCCACCCACCTAGCCTGAGCCCAGGGCTGGATGTCTGAGGGTGGCGTGGCTCTCTCTCGCACTGGCTGTGTGACCTTGGGCAAGGGACAGTCTGCCTGAATTTGGGGACGTGACACCTGTCTCCTAGGTTCCAGTGAGGATTGTACCCCCTCCTCTTCCCACATCTGCGAGGTGGACTAACAATGGAGGGGAGGAGCCCGGTGCTGATGCCGCTCTCCATCCCAGGGGCGAGGCTTTGTTCCTACGTCCCAGCCCCAGACTCCACAGTCCCTGGGCGGGTGCTGTCCAAACCGGGCGGAGGTTTTTGCCCAGGCTTGGCTGAGCTGAGGGAGAGTCCAGTTCTGGACCAAGGTCACCCCGAGTCTGGCCCCAACCCCTCCTCCAACAAAGGAATAGGGTGGGGTCAGGAAGCTGAGGAGGGGGACAGCGAGGGTGGGGGCATGGGGGCGGCTTCGGCCGCGTGGGGGACATCCTGTTCCTGGGGGAAGCAGGGACACGGCAGACAGAATCATTTTTCGGCTTTGAAGGGGACGTCCCACCCAAACCTGCCCGCCCCACCCATCTCGCTCCAGGCTGAATTGCGACCCCAGAGAAAGGGGCCACGCCCAGGCCGTGCCCGCAGCCGCAGCCGCTGTGGACCGAGCTCAGCCGCCGACGTGCGCCGCGCTCCCGCAGGCCTGAGATAACCCGGGCAGGGCCAGGAAGAAGACGGTGTGGACGCGGCAGGGCAGGGACCCCGGTGCCCCGGCCGCCGGGCCCGGCTCGTCCCTTTGTTCTGGCTTCGCAGTCGCAAGCGCGGCTCGGGGTGCGGCGCCGCCCTGCTTCCCTCCCTCGGGGGCCCCGGCTCTGGGTGGGGAGGCGGGCTGCGCGCCGGGGTCCGGGCCGGGAGCCTGGGACTGGGGCCGGGGTGGGGGTGGGGGCGGCGCGCGTCCTCACCTTGGCCCCGATCTGGTTGCCGCACTGGCCGGCCTGGATGTGCACGATCTCCCTCATGCTCGGTGCGTGTGGCGGGCGGCTGCGGGACACGCGCGGACGGGCCGGGGCTGGCTGCGGAGGGTCGGCCGCCCCCGCCGCCCGCTCTTATAGGCTGGCCCCCGCCCGCAGCGCCCGCCTGGCGTCACCGCGCGCGGCCAATCGGGGGACGCCGCCGCAGACTGCCGCACGGGCCCTGCAGCATCAGCACCGCGCATCCCGGTTCGGCTGGGCCGCGCGCTGCGGCGCTCCGCCCGCCGTCTCCGCCCGCCGCCTCCGGGGCCTGGGGGGGCCTGCCGCGGGGCGGGGCGCGAGTCTGGGGGCCCCCCCGCACACCGAAGGGAGGGGCTGGCGGGCTCCAGGGAGGACAATAGAAGCCCCTCTTGGCTCTCGGACCCCGCCCAGGCTGCCCTCTCGGGTCCTACCGCTGCGGCAGCCCCAACCCACAGCTTTGCAAAGACGGCCTTCTTCCCCACACCCGTTCAGGGACCAACCCCAGGTTCCCACCCCAAAGAGCGAGAAGGACGCCTCCCGGCTCCCTGTCTTGTGGTATGAAGGGACAAACAAGGTACTTGGAGCTCGGCTGGATCCCTTAGGGGTGGGGGAGGCAGGAAAAAGCTGCAGCAGGCACTGAACCCTCCAGAAGCAAGCATGGGGCAGGGCTCAGAAGGTCGGTGGGTTACAATGGCAGCTCTGAGCTTCGAGGCCCTTCTCCGCAGTGGGGAATGCCGCCTGCCCCTCCCCTCTCAGGGATCTGCCATGAGATTGCAATTGGACCTGGTCCGTGGGGCTGCTTTGGGCCCCTGCCAGGCACAGTGCCTGGAATGGAGCTGCTGCTCAGTGAGTACTGCTGTCAGGAATTATCCAAAGGACACCAGCCAGGCAAGGGACTGACAGGGTGGGGATGGTGGGTAGTGATTTCTGTCTGATTCACGCCCTGGTGTCACCTGGACTCCTGGTCCAAGTGAGGCCAGCCCAACAGGGTGATAGAGGCTAAGTGGGGAGACAGTGTGCATAAGGCGAGATGGGGGATTCCTGGGATGGGGGTGGGGGGGAGGAGGGCCCACTGGTCAGAAGAGAAAGGAGGTATGAACTAGACTCACAGTACAGACATTACATTACACATGCAGGACACCGCTGGCTTAATGTTCTCCCGGGGTCAGACACTGTAGTGAAACCACCTTATAATAAGGTCCTTCTGATATTTCAGTATCAGAATCTTCTAGGAAGGGTCTGGTCACAGCACATGGAGGTCCCACAAGCAGTCAGCTGGACAGGCCTGTGGTGTGCCTGTGTCTAGGCTGCGCTCCGGAGTGCATTGACAGGGTGTGGCCGCGCATAAGCCCCTTTCCCCCCCACCCTGAGCTCTCCAGTTTGACTAGTCTAGAAATGGGTCTTTTGTTCTCGAGAGACACCCCTCCCCCACAATGTGTCCATGCTGCAGCTTTCTGTGGTTGGCTTCCGGCTGCCTGGGGCCCCTCCCTGTCCCCTACTCGGGGGTCCTTGGTAAGCATTTGGCTCTTCCCCGAAATTGGCTGCGCCTCCCCATCCGAGCAAAGGAAGAACCTTTGCAGCACCCTGTTAGCCAAGCCCCATTACCCACTGTCCCGTCTTCCTGAGTGATGGTGTCGGGCCAGGCCACCTCTCTCTCCATCCCCAGAGGACTCTGGTGCCAGGTTCAAGGCTGACTCACTATCTTGTCTCCCAGCAAAGACTGGCCCTGCCAGGAACCAGCGCCTGTCCTCAAGGCCAGCAGTTTGAGCTGAAGCTACCAGCAGGGGTGGAGCCTGGCTGGGGGCAGAGTGGGGGTGGCTGCCAGCGGCTGCCGAAGGCTTGAGGCATTACCAGCCCTGCCTTCAAATTGGCTGATACCATCACCCTTGCCACCGCCGAACCTGCATCAGGAAAGGGGTCAGCTGTAGGCTCAGTACCTGTGGAGGAAACCAGGTGGGCTCCCCAGTGAGAATCCAGGTTCGCAACAGAGGGAGGACCCGAAGGCTGCCAGTACCGTACTCACCCCAGATGGCCATTCCCTTCGGGACTTTGGACTTGGACAGTCCCTGGACAGCCTCACCCCACTCTGGGAGGCCTTGCCTCAAATACTTCCCCTGGGGGCTATTCAGGGGTAGAGTAGACCCCAACCCCCAGCACACTCTAAACTGTGGGCAGACATGGAGGAGGGGAGGCAGGACTGGGTGTGAGAGGGGTGAGCTCAGGTTGAGGTCACACATGGGTAATGGTGGTCGTGCCCCTGCTGCAACTGAGGGCAGCCTGGACGGTCCCGGTGCTGAGTCGGGGGGAGGTGACTGGGCCAGGGCAGCTGCTGTTTCTCACTGTAGTTGCTCTGAGCTGGGGTTTCCACCATGGAGAGAAAGCTGAGACCCAGGCCCAGGGTGGGTGTGATTGGGGTCCCCACTCTCTCCCCTTGGTTAGGCCTCAAGCGCTCTGGGTCCTTGGGGGCTGTGGTCTCTTCACCTGGGCAGGCCTGCCATGGGTCTTGGCTGGTTTCTGGGATTCACTTCTCCCTGACAACACCCTCAACCCCGCCCCGCCTCTCCCCCTTCCTCCTCTCTCCAGCTTCAAGCACTTTCTGAAAGAGGCCAGGCAGGGGGCCAGGAGTCTGCATCAAGCACAGCATTTATTACCACACTGCTTCCCTGAGGCCCTGCACACTGGTCTCTGACTCAGGCCGACAGCCTCTGCCCTGGCCAGAGCAGGTGTTGGCCGGCCTGGTTCGCTGGGGACAGGCACCAGACACGGATGGGCCCCCAGCTCTCTGGTCACCACTGAGCCTTAGATCAGCACCCCCTCCACTGTCGACATGGTCCCTTGGCCTCAAACAGGAGCTCCCTGCTTCCTGCAGCGGTCCTGTGCGGCCAGTTCTTGCTGGTTAGGAAGCCCCTCTTGTGGAGGCTCTCCAGGGGAAGAGTGCTCGTCCAGCCCCCCACCCCCACCCCCGATGCTTCATGTCCCAGCAGGCAGGGGGAGCAGAGGTGAGTGTGCAGAGCTTGCCTGGTCCCTGTGTGGAGGTGGAGTGCTCCCAGAGTCAGCAGAGATGCGTCCAGAAGCCGGAGATCTGCCTCCAGTACCTGCGGCTCCACCATGTCTCCAGCCTCCTCCCCTCCACTGTCCACAGCCACTCCTGGAGCCTGGCGTGCCTTCCTTTCTCAGGCCCCAGAGGGTCCGTGCAGCCACACCCCTGGAGATCATCTCTTCTGCCCCTTCAGGCTCACACAGGCCATGGGACCCAGCCACCGCCCTCTGCCCAGCAGCGCAGCCAGCCCACAGCCTCACCAGGAGCACAGCACCGCCTCCTGCAGTGTCTTTCGGAGCTCCTGACTGCGGAAGGCATAGATGAGGGGGTCGACGATGGAGTTGCAGATGATGAGAGTGAGGAAGAGGTTGAAATTCTTGAAGACGCAACCACAGATGGGGTGTTGAGGGCAGAGGACCATGAGCGAGAGGTGCAGGAAGAAGGGGCCCCAGCAGAGGAAGAAGATGCCCAGCAGGACCGTGAGCGTGGCGGTGCCTTTGAGGCTGAAGCCCTGGCGGGCAGGACGCTGCCTCTTGTGCAGCCGGGCGATGCGGCGGGCATGCTGGCAGGCCTGGGCCAGCATGTGCACATACAGCCCCACCATGAGCACCAGCATGGCCACGAAGAAGCTGAGGAGGCAAAGCAGCACAGCCACGTGGTTGTCATAGGCGATGAAGAGCGCGCCGGCGAGCATGCTGGCCAGCCAGATGGCGGAGATGACGCGCCAGGCGCGGGCCAGCGTGACGATGCTGTGGTAGCGCAGCGCGTAGAAGATGGAGATGTAGCGGTCCACAGCGATGGCGCCCAGGAAGCAGAGGCTGGACACCATGGCACCGCACACGAGCACGTCAATGGCATCGTCCAGCTGCTGCGCCATGGTGGCCGGGGCGGCCAGGGCGCCTGCCTCCAGCAGCAGCAGCACGGCCATCTTCAGCATGTTGCTGACGCTCACCAGCAGGTCGGACACAGCCAGGCAGCAGATGAAGTAATACATGGGCGAGTGCAGGTTGCGGTTCTTGGCGATGGTGGCCACCACCAGCACGTTCTCCAGCACACTCACCAGCCCCAGGCTGAGGAAGAGCCCGTCGGGAACGGACACCTCCAGGCACTGGGGCCCTGTCTGGTTGGTAGGCGGCCTGAGCGGAGGGGTGGCTGGGGGTGTGGAGTTAAGGGAGCCTAGCAGCCTCCTCTGGGGGGCCTGCGCAGACATAGTCCCACCGGGGAGCAGAAAGGGGTCCTCACTCTCAGGCGCCCCGCTCAGCTCATCGCCCCACCAGCAGGGCTCGTGTCCCCCCAGACCGCCCTCACACTCACCCTCTCCCTGTCTGTACCCACGTCCACTTGGCCATGACCCCGCTGAAGAGACACCAGCCTCCCACCAGAGTGATCTCTTCCCAGCCAGGACCCCAAGCCCTCGAGACCGAGCTTCTAGTCTCTCTGGACTCCAGACCCTCAGCCCCCCTCCCCACCTCCTCTGTGGAGGTACCGTTGCTCAGGTCCAGACATACGTTTCTGGGCGGCTTGCTGTGTTGTGGCTGGCCAGGCCTCCTGCTCCTCCAGGCCCGGGGTGGGCTGAGGTTCCAGAAAGAATGAACCCTTTCTGCACATCTTTCAAGTCCCCAAAGCCCCTCCCCCTGAGGGTGGTCACATGACGGGCGTGCACCCTGGACGCACAGTTGGAGAGCACCCTCGCTCCAGGGGCAGCCAGGGTGACACCGAAGACTGGGGCTCTGGGGGACATCTCCCCTGTCACCTGTGCTCAGCCCACTAGTACTCCCAGCCCTGTGCCACTCCCGGGGCCGCCTCTACATCTGCTCCAGGTTCCCTGCAAACTCCACTGCCTCCTGGAGCCATCTCTGATCTCTGGCCACCCACCCGATGCCAGTGTGCCTTGGGAACAGTCATTGGCTGTCGACCCCCGCCCCCCCCCCCCCCGCCTGAAGCCCAAACTCCCTACCCCATGTGAGATGCTTCCTCAGGGCAGCCCCTATCCCCTAGGACTCCCACCCAGTCCCTGGAGCCCTGAGAGAGGGCTCTTGCTCTGCCTCCTTCTCCCACGGGGGAGGGGCAGGGACAGAGCTACCAGCCCTAGTGACCAACAGCCCCCACTTCCTCCGCAGAGAAACCACTTCAAAGGCAGCCACGGGGTGCCCAGCCCAGAGGGCCCGTGGGCTCCTGCTCCAGGGCGTTCCTAGCACTTTCTCACCGCAGCCTGGAGTCCCTCCTCTGGGAGCGGAAGTGGGAGGGGGAACCAGACGGTTTGTGGAAGTGGGCTTGGCTGGGTGGTGGTGGCAGGGCTGGGGGTGCGGGTTCCTTGGGACATTCCTGTTCAAACGCACCCAGGGCCAGGCAGCCCACTCCCGAACATGAATCATCGCTTACAACTGCATCACCGGTCGGACAAAGCTGTCCCCCCCACCTTGTGCTTCTCGCTGAAGAACATCACACATCAAAGTACATGAACTGAATACGCAGGTTTGTGGGTGCCCCAACCTAAACATGGCCAGGAAAGCAGCACCCAGACCCATCCAGAAAACTTTGTTAATTGCCCCCGAACAACTTGAAGGTCCACCTGCCCTGGCGGCCCTCCGTGACATCCTCGTGGCTGTGTGGAGTGGTCTTTGGTGCACAGACCCCAGTGGGCATCTCCTGTCTGTTCTGGTCCCATCTTTGGGGGATACAGGCCCCCTGCTTGCACAGGGCAGCATGTAGGGGGACCTGCTGGCCTGTTGCTGGCAGAGCATAAGGACCCCAGCCCATCTCCCCACAGAGAACAGAAGACAGCCCCACACCCCACTGGCACCAGGCACAGGATGGGCCCCCCACACCAAGCTCCTTGCCCTCTGTGGAACCCACCCCTTCCGTTCTCTCCTCCTGACGGAGAACCCCAAAGGGAGCAGAGGTTCCCAGGACAACGGTCAGGGGCGGTGGTCCCAGCAGCAGTGAGGGGCTGTGTAGGCACCGCTGCCATGAAGTCCAGCTGGGTCCCTGCCACATGGGTCCCAGGATTCACACCGCAGCTGTCCATCACCAAGGCCCAACTTCCTGACCACCTTCCTCCTCTGGGGGCAGTCTGCCAGGGCCCCCCCGGTTCTGTGTCCGCACACTGCCAGGACGCGGGATCTCCAGCTCCATAAATGAGGCCTTTGAGATGGACATGCTTCCCCCCACTCCCAGCCCCTGCTGGAGACTTCAAAGAGCCTGAGAACTGGACAGCCTCTGGCCAGCAACCAGTCTTCCTGCTGAGGCCTCGAGACTCCCCGTCTGGTTCTGATGTGCCTAATGGGGACTTCACGGGAGGGAGACTCTCAACTTTGTGATTAGTTACAGTTATGAGGGAAATGTCTGCATGAAATCCCAGATAATCTTTTTTTTTTTTTTTTTAAAGATTTTATTTATTTATTTGTCAGAGAGAGAGAGCGAGCGAGAGCGAGCACAGGCAGACAGAGAGGCAGGCAGAGGCAGAGGGAGAAGCAGGCTCCCTGTGGAGCAAGGAGCCTGATGTGGGACTCGATCCCAGGATGCTGGGATCATGACCTGAGCCGAAGGCAGCTGCTTAACCCACTGAGCCACCCAGGCGTCCCAATCCCAGATAATCTTAAGGCCAATGATAACTTGATCTCTCATGCCCCTGGGAGGTAAGGACTGGCCACAACTGTCCAAGCGGAGACCCACACGTACGGAGGCTGACAACAGGAGCGCCAAGGACAAGGCCTGGCACACACCAGGCCCGCATGCTGCACGCACTCAGTGCGTAAACGAGCTTCATGGGGCAGCTGGAGTCCAGTGAGAGAGCAGCATCTAGCCATGGCCACACCAGGGGGTGGGGTTAGTGCCTGACCAGAGGGCCCAGGCGCTGCTTACTTCACGGAGCTCCCTGAGGGCCAGCCAGGAGACAGAGTCCCAGGAGCAACCACATGGCTCCTCCACGGGATCTCAACGAGGCCTGGCCCAGAGCTGGGTCACAGGGGCTTCTCTGAACTCGTGTGCTCACCCTGTGGTGTCTGCGCTAAAGACTACAGACCCTGGGGTAGGGTCTACCTTCACGGGAGAGAGCATAACCTGTCAGCACTCTGTCCACGGGCAGCAGGCCTGGAAGGAGCCCATTCACCCCTGCCTGGACCCTGGGGAGGCAGGGCAAGCCTTTAGAGCAGATGCTCCCATGTGAGAGAGCTGGCTGTCTGGCCATCTCCATGGAAGCGAGCTGCAAGGAATGACCTAACCCTGAGCAGTCTGGCTGAGTATTGATGACGTGAACATCTCTCGGGGCAGTGGGCCGAGAAGCAAGCAGTCTCAGCACGGCCTGGGCCCAGCCTCTCTCTGCTGTACTCTCTCTAGGACACTGGCTCTGCTCGGAAGGTCACCAACTCCCAGTCGTAAAAGGGCTGCTGCGACTCCGGACATACGTCCCCATGCGGGCATACTTAAGGAGAGGCTAGGTGTCAAGCTCACCTTGCTTGCCTGCCTCCATCAGAGGACAGACCCCTGTCCTGCTGGCTGAAGCTTATCGTGGGGCACCCTCGTGGGGCCAGTGAGGATCTAGGACAGCCTGGGATTCTGTCGGTCCTGGATCCCACTCACGCAATCCAGGCAGAGACAAGGACTGACGTCCGGGTAGTAACTGACCGACCCCGGCACGGGCGCAGGGCACCATCCTTGTCACGCGTGTTCACGGCAGAGACTTTCGCTGCTGACCCCCAAATGTAGGGGGTCTCCAGCTGGGGACTTCTGACAGGACAAGCTCCTAAAACACAAACCACCCCTCCGCCACCGCCAAAGCTGACTGCACAACCATGCCTACTGCACAACCATGCCTACAGCACCGTGGGGGACTTCCTGGCAGGCTCAGCCCACACGATGGGGCGGAGGTCAGGGCTGGGAGGGTGCCCCGCAGACTGCCCGCTCACGACCTCAGTGTCCTTGACCCTTCCACAACCCGTCTGGCGCCTGAGCTCCAAGCAGCTCTGTGTGGTGCCGAGGGGCAGGAGGGCCAGGACTTGCCCCAGGGGATGACCCCTCCCCCACGCTCTGTTCACTGCCCCTCCCCCCCAATCAGAGGCCCCCTAATCCCTGCCATGTACAATCTCCAGAGCCACCAAGACGTCCTTCCCAAGGTCTACCTCTCAGCCTCCCTCCAGCCCAGGGCTGCCCTGAAGTTCCCCAATAAAGCCACTGGTGCCCAGCCCTAGGGCTCTGGTGTCAGCCCCTCCAGCCTCTGGCCAGCCTGTCCAGGCTCCCGAGCGAAGCAAACATCTTGGTGTTCTCAGCTGGGGTGTCGCAATGGAAACCTGTGGGACCTTCTCCACTCTGTGGCCCAGACTGTGAGGGCAGGGCGGCCACGGAGAGAGCTCACGTGGAGCTGGGGCTTGGCTGCATGTGACCCTGGGTCATGTTCTCTGCTGGGACACCTTGGGGGCTGGGCGGACCCAAGACCCACCTGCCTCACCCTGGGCACAGAGTCCAGCCCCAGGAAAGGAGAGCCCAGGCTGCGGGAGTGTAACCCATTCACATTTATAGGCGACACAGGAGGCAGGCGGACGACACATCAGCATCTCTACTCCAGGGAACTGGCCAATTCCGACCAGAACAGCAATCAGGAACATAATTGTACAGCGTTGGGGCACGACATCTCTGCGGGCTCAGTCCCACTCCCCGTCCCCCTCGAGGTTGTCCTCGCGAGCTGCCTCCACGTCGTGGAAGTGGAAGTTGGCCATCATGTCTCGCACAGCCAGCATCAGCCTGTTCAAGCCTTGGTTGTGGTTCGGACCCCCAGCCCCTCCGTCCTCCAGCCGCTCCCCCTGCGGCAGTGAAGACTCGTCTGAGCTGGGGCTTGTCCTGGGTCCTGAGGCCCAGGGCTCCCACCCCAGCTCCCCCAGGACCCTGCTGGGAAGAGGAAGCTTCAAACCCAAACACAAGGCTAGGCCCCAGTGCGAGGTCCAGGAGCCATGCCTGGGGGAGGGGCTGAGGTGGCCGCGACCGTTTCAGGCAGGCTTGTCCCGGCCTCCTGAGCGGGCTGCAGGTGTCCGCGGCCCAGCCTGAACCCACATGGCAGAGAGAGGCCAAAGCGTGCTCACATACCTCCATGGTGTAATTAGGCAACAAAGACCGGAAGAAGAGGGCAATCGTGTTTCCATGGCTGACGGGACTCAGCCTGAAAGAGGAAGAAGGTCAGATGGTGCAGCTGTGCGCCCTGCCCTGGGGCTGGGGGCAGGGTACACCAATGCAGCCAGCGCAGCAGCTGGGGCACAAGCTCAGGCCTCCCAGGGAAGGTCACCCAGAGGGGGCGGGCCCTTGGGGACCTGGCTAGCTGAGCTCAGCAGAGAGAGGAGGGTCACTCGCCACGGCTCAGTGGCTCACTTTTGAGAAAAGCCATGCAGGGGCTACAAAGTGGTCATGTGAGGAGAAGGTTCCAGAGTGTGCTGGGGAGTGCCCTCCTGGTAAGACATGGTGCTGGAGCCCAGCTCCACTGGCCATTTGAAGACTGGTGGCTTGGGCTGGCACAGCCCTTCACTCCTCAGGCCTACACTGTCCAGCAAGGCAGCTCTCTGAACCCACCAACATTAAAAATGTGTAAGCGTCACCTTGATCGATTCAAGAACTAAAGTAGGCACTCTTTTCCTAGAAGCATGCAGTCCAACTTTTAGAATGTAATTCAGTTAAGAAAAAGCTTTTTATTCTACATAACGTGCTCAACTGAAGCCTGGAGAGGGCATGCATTCTGGAATGGAAAAACCTGTCTGGGACTTCCAGAGCTACAGGCTGTGCTGACAGCCTGTGGTAAGGCCACCAGGAAAGCAGAAGGCAGCTTTCCCATGATCCAAGGTGAAGCGCCGTCCCGCTCCACTGCAGCTCTCCTGGGCTGGGCCACACAGGCCCTTCTCAGTTCGCAGGGCCCCAGGCATCAGCAGACTCGGGCTGTGGCTTTGATACTACGCTGCCTGCTAGGTACGCACATAACACGGCTCCATGGCGCCACACAGGCCACAGGGCGCAGCTGGTACGTTCCTCCAGCTTCCCACTGTTACGTCCGACACCTGCTCTAGAACCCCATGGGAAGACACTCCTTCGTCAGACAAGCAAGCGAAAGGACATGGCTGGCAAAAGCGGACCTACAACCCCGCGTCACCCTGTCCTCAGGGGCCTGGGTCTGGAGGAGGCAGGGGGCCCCAGGGAGCCGGAAGCACTGACCTCAGAGCTACACAAGCAAAGGAGCAAAGCAGGAGGCGGAGAGGTACCTCTCGGGTCTGACGTAGGAGTAGATCGTGTCCAAAGGAGGCAGAGGGTCAAAACCCATCACAGACTGCGTGGTCACATCCTTCAGAAAGGGAAGCAGACCCATGGTGAAGCCCGGCTGTGCCTCCAACAGACCTCCAGCTGATTCCAGCCTGGACCAGTCTCTCCACGAGGAGTCCGTCAGCCAAACAGAATCGGTCCTTGGCTGCAAGGCTGCGTCTGCTGGACGCCGGGCGAAGGGTGGGGACAGCCTTGCTTCCACTGAGACAGGCACTCTGCCCCACTCAGATGGCCAAGGATGCCTGTCGGCCAAAGGGCACGCGCAGCAGGGGAGGAGCAGAAAGCCACACTCCCTGTGCCAGGATCTCTCACCAGAGTGCCTCAGGGCCCCCGCTCTGAGCCCTGGGAGGTCAGCCGGCCAGGAGCAGCCCCCCTCTCAAAACCCCAGCTGTGAGGGAAGGGCCCGCGGGCGACAAAGCCCCCGTTTCCAGGCCCTCTCCCTTACCGGGGGAAGGGCAGCAACAGCCTCCTTGACCTCAGACAGGACCACGTGCCGGTGGATGTTCCTGGGCGCTCGCTGGTAGAGCATCTTCCGCCTGAGGTCCGGGAAGGAGAGGCGTAGTAGGCTTGTGGCGCAGAGCCCGCCCTGGCCCCACGGCGACCCCTGTGACCACCACCCCGAGCACAGGGCTTCACCACCCACCAGGCCGGGTGCTGCCCCCTTTGCCCCCACCGGCCCCCAGGCCCACCTGCTCTCACACGCTGCCACCGCAGGGTCCCCAGAGTCCACCGCCTGCAGAACCTCCCGGACGTTCTCCTCCAGCCAGCTCATGGTGGCAGGCTCCTTCCAGAGGAAGTGTGACCTTCCAAGGTACAGGCTCACCAGCTGGCTTAGGGCAGGGGGCTGGCTGTGGGAGACAGGGGCTCATGAGCTGGGCCCACCAGGGCATGGACTCCACACACCCACCAGCCCTGGGGGGAGGCCCAGGGGCCCGTCCAGCAGCCTGGGGGCGGAGCAGGTTGCCCAGAAGGGCTGCTGAACTGGGACAGGCCACTGCCCAGACGTGGGGATACAGAGGCATCTGCTTCCACAAAGTGTGTACTTTTTAGTAAGAACAAGGTCTTTAACAGAAAAGGCTTGCGTAGGTCTGCGCAGGCCGGGATGCCGGAGGCACTGTGCTGGTTTACTGCGAGGGTCTGAGCACGGCCGGCTCCCACGCTGCATGTTTTCCTTATTTTTTCACGAGACATTTGGGCAAGGCAGTTGGGTGCGCACACAGCTGTGTGACTAATACCCACGGGGTCACCAACCCCAGCCAGCAGGGCTGGCGCATCAGGCCCCACACCCTGCCCACTTCTCAGCAGGAAGGCCCGTGCTTGGGGCTGCATGTGGCCCACGTGCCGGCCGGCGCTGTGTCCAGCCCTCCACGGCGGGAGAACAGTCCGGCTGCCAAGGTCCCTGCAGTGAGCACCCAGCAGGACTCTGCCTGGGGCGGGAGAGAGCTGTGATGGCCAGCCTCACGAGCCTCCGGTCTGAGTGAAAACGGTCCCCGGGCTCTGCTCCCAGGGGCAGCCCACGACCTGTGGGCAGGCACTGTCCTATCTTTACCTGATCTCGGCCTCCGGGCCAAAGAAGCGGTGCGTGGCGACAGCGGCATCGGGCCGCACGCTGCAGTACTCGAGCAGAGGCAGGAGCACTGCAGGAGGAAGCAGGGGCCCCCAAGGGCATGTGACAGGGTGAAGCCAGTCCGCCCGTACCAGCCCCCAGGGGGCCTCTGCCACCTCGGACCGGGTCTCTGCCCTGCTGCCTCCCAGGGGCCCCGTGTGCATCCGAGGGCAGCCCCACGAGGCGTCCCCACACACTCCACCTGCGGGCTACTGGAGGGGCCGGCTCATGGGGTTCGGGCTTTGGGTGCAGACACTCAAGACAGCGCTCTCCCTCCGAGCACTGGAGGCCGAGTGGCCAGGGACAGGAAACAGCAGGGCAGCTCAGTGGGCAGCAGGACCCCCAGGCTGTATGGAAACACCACCGGCAACCATTCCACGGCCAACAGACCCGAGCCTGTACGGAAGCACCGTCCGTCGTCTCACGGCTGCCAACACCGCTGGCCCCACACGAACAGCTAGCGCCCACCAGGGGCCTGGCCTCCTCGCTACAAGCAGCTCGATGAGGAAGGGTCAGTTCTCCCAAGACTTGGCCCGGCAGCCACGTGTGTGAGGCCCAGACGTACGAGCAGGGACTGAGAACGCTGTCTGGTGGGAACCCTCACTGACATGGGCTTCGATCCTGTCCGGCCCCCTCCTCACGCCTGCGCCCCTCGTCCACACCCCCCGCTCTGTTCTGTCCCTGGCACCTCGTGTCAGCTGATACGCCGTCCCCTTCAGCCCATTCCACTGGCGGCTCCCTGCCCTAGGCTGTGAGCCCGAGAGGTGGGGACCTTGGCTGCCTCCTCTGCCTGGGACGCAGCAGGCTCACGGAGCTGAAGGGTGACTCACGGGGCTGTGGGGACAGTGTGCCTGAGCCACATGGCCAGTCCCTGGCACACAGCCCTCTGTGAAACCGCACGTGGTAGGAGGGCCCAATCCACCAGGACCCTGACAGGATAGGAGGCTGCTCTCTGATCTCCTGTCACCACCGAGATCAGCCCGCAGGACTCTGTCCCCACACGGACACTGGCCCACGACTCCAGAAAGCTCAGGGAGGGTGCAGGAGCCTGTACTGTGTAGTCCCAGGACAACCTTGTCTCTGAGTTCTTCAACTCCCTGAGAAGTGCGGTCTGCGGACCGGGCCCCTCCAGCACGGCTCTGCTGACACCCTGCAGCTCAGGCCCCTCCCTCTAGAAAAGACCTGTTTTCTGAGAGCAGGTTTTTCTCTGTCAATATTGAAACACTCATCCTAAAACCCCAAGACAGTTGGAGACCAAAGTCACTTCTGACTCGCTCAGCTTTCGAACTGTGCTGGGTGGGGGGCTGATGAGGGTGCACCCACCTCCGGGGAACATGGTGAGGGCCTGTCGGATCAGGACAGAGGCCTGCTCCCTAGCAGAGCTCAGCTCCTGTTCTGGGAGGTCTGCTTGCTGACTCAACAGGAAATAGGCCAACGGCACAGAGAAGGCGAAATTTGGGAGCTGAGACAGGTTCCGATGAGCCTGCAAGGGCCAGAGAAACCAAGTCTGGAGCGCGGATGTGGCAGACGAAAAGGACGCACCATTTCCAGGCGCTCCAAGTCTGAGCCCTGGCGATGAGCACAGGCGTCCTGCTGGCATCTCTCTACTTGGCATAAAGAACTTCATGGCACGTCTGGGAGCTTTCTCTTGGCAGGAGACAAGTAACAAGGCTGGGGTGGTGGTGGTGGCGGGGGCGGGGGGGATTTCGGCAGGGACAGAAGAGAGGAAGGTCCCAGGGGAGGTGGAGTCAAGTGGGGTCACAGGTGCCCACCAGCAGGCAGCCCGTGCTCACCCACAGTGGGAAACTCGGGAAGCCCGGGTCCAACGAGGAGCGTCCCTCCCCCTGCTGGAACCTGATCACATCCGTGGACATGGCCGAGCACCTTGTTGGCCTTTCTCTACGTGTCCGTAACAGACAACACACAACGGGCCAGGTTTTCTCCACTAAAGCAGGGCCATGGTCTCCAGAGTTCAGCAAACATTCCCCTTTAGCCCTGCTGTGGAGCGGGGGTGCGCTCCCTGGAGCTGCATTTGGGGGCTCCAGAAACTTCTGTAAACTAGGGGGACTCCTCGGCCAAAGAGCCAAATGAAAGGGCTCAGAGTGACTCACGTATGTGGTCATTTCTCAGTGACACCCACCAGCCCCGCCTCATGGGAGGTGGTCAGGGTCACACATCTCCGAGACAGCACCGTCCAACAGAAACATATTTTCTAGCCGCCGAATTAAAAACAGAACACATGAAATGAATGTTACTACTTTTACACTTAGCCCTAACCCTAAAACAGCGCCACTGCAACACGCCATCACCATCAAGGTCAGCGGTGAGGCAGTGCATTTTTTACAGTTCTGCCTTGAGGTCAGGACCGCGGCGGTGTGGGTGTGTGTGTGCGTGCGTGTGTGTGTCCGTCCCATAGGGGCCCCGCCCCCCACAGCTCTGGCGCCTGCGGAAGCAGCAGCAGCCCAGAGGGAGACAGGGAGGGAGAGGCGCGTACCCACCTCCCACTCCTGGAAGAGGCGGATCAGGTACTCGTAGTTGCGTGCCCGCAAGGCCAGGTGGTCGATGAGCAGCAGCATGCACAGGGGGTCCTCGTCGGGCTCCAGGCTTCGGGGGCGGCATAGGAGAGAGGGTGCCGGTGGGCAGGGGCAGGCAGCTGCGGGCGGGGGGGCAGCTGCGGGCGGGGGGGCAGCTGCGGGCGGGGGGGCAGCTGCGGGCGAGGGCCGCAGGGACCCCGGGCATCAGCTGTGGGCGCTTACCTCAGGATGAGCTTGCAGAACTCCAGCGCCGTGCGCGGGCAGCCGCGCTTCTCTAGGAAACTCATCTGTTTGTAGAGGGCCAGGTAGAAGCTCCTAGACCCAACACAGTTCCTGGTAAGCCAGGGCAGCCGCAGTCCCCCCGCCGCAGCGCCGCCCACTACGCACTGGCGCTTCCCAGGCAACCCCGGCGGCGCAAAGGATCATGAGCGTTCCTCAGTCTGCGGGCCCAGTTACATGGGTCCCCAGGGAGCGCAACAAGCTCGCCATTAGCTCGGATTGTCCTGGTTTTGGTTTACGGTTCACCATTTCGGGGAAGAGCCAACCTCTCCTCCCATCACTACTGTGGAAATCTCCAGTCCCAGGAGTGGCTAGGGGGCTGCTGCCGGGCGTCAGGTTCGCTGAGCTGGATCCTCCGGGGGCACTGGGACTGTTACCAGTGGACACCACCCTGCTGAGCCTGCACGTGTTAGCACGTTATAGCCTGTCTCCAAGAACCAACAATTCCACTGGAGAGCCAAATGCAACGGACACAGAACCAGACAATTGTGCAGTAGGGGGTCCAAGTGTCCTGGGACCCAGGCTGATGGCCAACGTGTGTGTGTGGGACATGAGCAAGGCTGATGGAGGCCCTGGTGGGTGAAGAGGGCACCAGGACAGGACACACCCATCTCCCCCACAAGGCCCTGAAGGCCAGACTGAGGGCAGGAATCAGAGGTGAGGAGCGAGGGTGCCAGAGCAGGGCTCTGGGGCGGGAGACACATCTGTGAGAAGAGGGTGTCATGCGGTCTTCCCTGTTCAGTGCGGGGAGCGGGATCAGACTGTGCTCAAATAGCTCGATGATGGAGGAACGTAGGACTGCCCACAAAACATTCCAGAGCATTCCAGACTCCTGGGGCACAGATCCTTGTGTCCAAATAGACAAGAAAACACAACTACACACCCCCTGATCAAGCAGGGGCTTATCAGACTCATTTCTCTCAAGGACAAATGTAACCCCAGGCTAGCCCAACCCATCTGTCTTGGAGTCCAGGCCACTTATGTTCAGGTTACAAACACAGTGAGACCCCCTGGTGTGAGTCAGCAGGTGGGACAGCTTGGGGACAGCCCCCTGCCACCTGCCCTAGCTGCACCTACATGGGTACTCACGTCCCCCCACGGCGCTGACCCACCTCAACACACCTGCCACCCTGGAAACGCACCTGTTCTCGGGCCTGCGGTAGTCCAGCCGGCAGGTCCCGCTGGTGAGGCTGAACAAGGGGTGGAAGGCGCACTCCATGCTGTACAGCGCTCTCTCTGAGGGCCACACGGACATCGGGGGAGGGGTCACGGCCAGCGCGCGGCACCTCCAAGCCTATCCCCCAAGGCTCACAAAGAAAGCTCTCAAAGGAAGAGAGCACAACAAGGGTTCTGGAAAGTGCCATGGCGCAGCCCTGACCCTGGGGATCATGAATGCCACTCTGTGCACTGACCTCACGCAGAGGGACGACTTTCTAGACAGGGAGATACAAACACATGTCCTCACAAAACCCACATGCACACATCCACAGCAGCTCAGTCACGGGACCCAAGACGTGGAAACTACCCAAGTGTCCACCAAGTAACACACCAAACACAGCCCATCCTCACTGCGGAGCATCATCTCACTGAAGAGGAGGGAACCCTGAAAACATGAGGGTAAATGAAAAAAGCCAGGCCAGGGGCTCAGTCAGTGACACATCTGCTTTTGGCTCAGGTCGTGACCCCAGGATTGTGGGATCAAGCCCCGAGTTGGACCCCAAGTTCAGTGCGGAGTCTGCTTGAGATTCTCTCTCCTTCTGCCCCTCCCGCCACCTCTCTCCCCCCCTTCCTCTCTTAAAAACAGCCCTGGCAATGGCTGTGTATGGCCAGCACCTTCTGGGACAGCGCCTGCGCCTCCTCAGCAGAGGGGGTGCTGGGCCCGGTGGCAGGGCCGAGCGCCCAGACGGGCTCTTACCAACGAGGTCTCGGGCCATCTCCTGATCCTCCTGAAAACGACAAGCATCACTGAGCTGCAGCAGCGAGTCCACGTGGTATGGGCTAGTCTGGAGCAGAACCTAGAAGCAAAGCGGGGACGCTGCTGGGGCCACAGGCCATGCCTCCCGGACAGCCAGCAGCAAGGCAGCAGCCCCAGGCGGGGCTTTCTCTCAGTCACTGAAACCAGGCTCACTGGTGCTGCTAAGCTGCATCACCAACCAGGCCTGTGGTAAGAGCAGGGGCCCCGTGCCCCAGGACCTCTACCTTCACCCTCTGCCAGTCCCCCCAGCCCTGGGATCCAGGTGTACAGCAGGGGTCAGAGGAGACAGAAGGAGAAAGGGCTTGCGGGCCGAGGGACTGCAGGCTGTGACCCCGGTGCGGGGCAGCCTGGTAACTGAGAGGGTGTAGGCTGGGCAAAGACGCTCCTGGGGACACACGCACCACGATGTTATTGGGCTCCATGGACTCCACCGCGGCCAGAAACTTGTGCTGGGTCTGCTGGTACTCCTCACTGTGCTCAAAAGCAAAGGAGGAGAGACCCTTCTTGGACTCCAGCAGCCTCATCGACAGACCTGCGGGGAGGGCAGCATCAGGCCCCTCCTGTGACCCCCACGAGCAGGCTCAGGCATACTCCACGGAGTCCCCGTCAGAGCGTCTACCTTCCCACAATGCCCAGGGCTGACTGCCTGTGGTGTGGTCTACACCAGCTTCCCGCTTATGCTTTTCCCAGGAAGAGGCTGCTTCCCCGATGGGTGTGGCCAGATCACCCGTGTCCTACAACAGCAAAGGTGAGTGCCACCCCCCCATCTGACTGGGCTTAAACACCAGGCAGAGCCCAGATCCAGCCGGGCACGGGAGACCAGTGGGAACCCTTTCTCTTCCTGCCAGAAACTGGGTATGCGAAGCCGTTTCTTCCTGGGAGCCTTCGGAAGCATCACGAAATGGGTAAACGGCTCCAGGCTACTCTCCTGCCGTACCACGGAGCCAAGGAGACTCCTCTGCCCTGGCTCGGGGCTTCTGCAAGGAGCTTCCCGTGTCCATGCTGCTGGGCAGGGCGGGGCCGCCACATGCTCCCTCCATGACGGCGACGGGTGCTCTTGTCTGCACACTCTCTCCCGCCCCAGTCAGGCCCTAGACCCAGGGGCTCTCTGATACGGGGTGGTTACGCCACATTCCCCAGGTGCTTCTGCACAGTTGCTGATCTTAAGTTCTACAGACTTACTCGCTGGCAGCAAAGTACAAACTATCACACCTGGAAAATGAACGAGATCGCTTCCTACAATACAGTATCCACAGGAGAAAAGTAGAAAAAAGCTGCATGAAACCCTATTTGAGAAAACATGCAGCTGGCGTATGGGGAGGCCAGGGGATCCTGGGTCCTCCAGCGCCAGGCTACAGAGCCCACACAGCCGCGCACCTGCTCTGCCGAAGCCACAGCCCCTCACCTGGTTTGGTGTACCGCGGCCAGGTGCTCTTCGGGGTTGTGAGCCAGGTACACTTGGGGTACACTCGCTGCCTCTGCCTCGGCCTGGGGAGAACAGACATGCTCACAGCTTCCCTTCACTGCCTAACCCTGCAGGGACCGCGGAAACAAAACTGTGGGGAAGGGAAGGAGGGGGGCAGGGGGGCAGAGCTACGGCCAGGACACAGGACCCTCAGGGTGCCTGGGGAGCTCAGCTGCTCAGTCTGTCTTCAGCTCAGGTCACGATCCAGGGGTCCTGGAACGGAGCCCTGCTTCGGGCTCCCTGCTCAGTGGGGAGCCTGCTTCTCCCTCTCCCTCTGCTGCTCCCCCTGCTTATGCTCTGTCAAATAAATATATAAAATCTTAAAAAAACAAACAAACAGAACAGGACCACCACCAGACGAAACTAGAAACTGTCACCTAAATGACCAAACAATCAGAGAAAGAAAAACAGAAAAGGGGCGCCTGGGTGGCTCAGTGGGTTAAAGCCTCTGCCTTCAGCTCAGGTCATGATCTCAGGGTCCTGGGATCGAGCCCCACATCGGGCGCTCTGCTGGCGGGGAGCCTGCTTCCCCCTCTCTTTCTGCCTGCCTCTCTGCCTACATGTGATCTTTATCTGTCAAATAAATAAATAAAATCTTTAAAAAAAAATAGAAAAACAGAAAATTTATAGTCCAGCAAAATAGCAGAAAAGAAAGGGTAAAAAGGAAACAAAAGTAGAAGACTGCAAATAAAGACATGGGGAAGAGTGAGCCTGTAGGCGTCCCATGGAAGGAAGCCATCTGCATCCCTAAGGACCAGGCCGGACAAATGCCCCGCCAGACGGGCACAGAGGACAAAGGGACGGCCTCTGTGCCTCTGCTGTGAGGAGGCCCTCTCCTCCCCTCGCAAGATGCCACCAGCGCAGCAACAGGTTTTGAAAAGGGAAAAATGGTAACCATGAAAAGAACTGGTGTAGCAGGATACTGACGTCAACACGCTGCTGAGTGGGAATGACCAAGACAGAGCATGAGGGGGCGGCGGGAATGGGAGGCCCGGCTCCCGAGATGCTGTGCCTGGATGGCCCCCTCCCCTTGGCCGTGTGCTCCACCTCCGTTATCCGGGGGTTTCTACAGGGGCCAGACCGCCCTCTTGAAGCTGTGGCCACAAACAGGTTATATATGGTCACTGGGGCTTTTTTTCTTAAGCTGAGTAACAGGCAGGTGGACATGTGGACACTCTTCTCTATACTTTGATAATCTGAACCATTTCGTTGAGGAAAAAAAGTATGAGTAAGAACTGGTCTGTATTAGGAACAGGAGAAAAAAGCACGTTTCTTCTCCCAACAAGAAGGCAAAACTGCAGGAGAAAAAACATGGTACCTGAAAATCATGGTCAAAATCTAAAGAAAACTCATCATTACCTATAAAATTTTGAGCTTCTAACCTTGAAATCTTAGCCAGCTTAATTTTTCTCAATTAGCAGCAAATCCAACACGGGTTTCGATTCTGGGATAAGTCTGATCTTTGTTATGTAACAGTTCTCAGTGTTTGATGACTTCTGGGAGACGCAGCAAGAAACGCTCTGAGAAATGCTCAAACAAGGGTCTGTTTGCAGGACTGTGTGTCGGAGGGGTAGGTGTTCAGCTTTCTGGACCCCCAGCACCGAGGCCGGCTCTGATTGGGAGCGTGGACGCTCAGAACTGCCTGGTCCCCCGAACCGCAGATAGAGCCCAGCCGTGCACTGAGCAGGGGAGCAGGGAGACATCAGGAGGACAGCGGGAGGGCTGTCCCTCCCGCTGTCAGGGGAAAAAGCCATGCATAGGCCTCTGCAGGACTGAAGGCGCTGCCAGAGAGGACGACTAGAAACACACGGAGTCCGCCTGTGTGCATGGTGAGGGAACTGGAGCTTCTCAGGGAAAACCGTGGTGGGACTTCACGTATTCAATCGATGTTCTAGAAGCATGCGACGACTATAAATACAAGAACTATAATCACTGTGAACGACCATTTACACAAACGTAAGACTGGGCAGAAATATGAAGGAACAGCAAAGACGGACCAAGCCGACCCAAACCAGTGCAACAGGGTGGGGAGGGATACGCCGTTCAATCAGGTGACAAAGAGGAACATCGTGAAGAGACCATGTTTTTCATCAACATTCTGAAAGAAGACAAAGTAGAAATCCTTGTGTCCTGAATAACTTAAACACCCAGGATAAAACCAGAAACCATCAGCCAATAACAAGAACAATTGCTGGTCGACAGCATTAGACAGAACTGTAAAAGCCCACCCCCACCGCAGGGCAGACAACAGGGGCTGCAGTACTCGGAGGGCAGTGGAGGCCTGGAGCTGACCGCACACGGGGAGGGCCACTGCTGGGCGGTTTCACTAGAAATGACCGCCAGCGGCAGGGAGACCACAGCCGACACAGCAGCCGACAACTGTGCCCTGGGGCGCGTGCACCCCCTCATCCACCTAGAACCTAGAACCCAGCCAGGCAGAACCAGGTGGTGCGGCGCACGGCAGAGGGGCCCAGACGGGGGCAGTACGCCCCCCAAATGGTGATCTTGGAGGGGGGCTCAAAGGAAACAATTCTATTCTAAATTGCCCCAATTTTTTTTTTTTTAAGATTTTGAGAAAAAGAGAGCACGCACATGACAGCATGTGTCTGCAGGGCTGGGGGGCAAAGGGAGAGAGAGAGAGACAAGCAGGGTTCCAAGTGCAGAGCCCAAAGTGGGGCTCAATCCCAGGACCCCAAGATCATGACCTGAGCTGAAAATAAGGGTCTGATGCCCAAGCGACTAAGCCACCCTTGCCTCAATTTTTTTAAACCAAGCATTTAATTCTACATTCAGAAAAAATACATATACTGAAAAGCCAAAGCTTCTGCCAGTGTGGAAGTTCGCGGTCACAACCGGCCTCAATGCTGGGGGTCAGGAAAGCCAACACCCACCCCTTCGACACACAGTCCTGCAAACAGACCCTCGTGCTCAGAGCATTTCTCACTGCATCTCCCACAGGTCGTCAAGCACTGAGAACTGTTACATAACAAAACCAGACTTATCCCAGAATCAACCCTGTGTTGGCTTTGCTGCTGATGGAGAAACAAAAATTAAGCTGGCCAAGATTTCAGGGCTAGAAGCGCAAAATTTTAGGACCTCTAGAATCTCTGTAAAATTGTGACACACATGCTAGCAAAGGCAGCGTGCGGGCTGGAGCCCAGTGTTCATGGAAACAGTCAAACATCAGCTCCTCCCTGACCCTTCAGGTTCCGAAGAATTTGCAGAACCAGAAATTCGAAGGCTTTCCTTTGGCAAGGAGCTTTACCTCCCCTCCCCCAAACGTTCAGAGGCCTTGAGAATACTCCCACACATTTTTTAGAACAAAGCCAGTGTTGTGCTTACCTTTGTTCCCCAAGGACAGCTCGAGCACCAAAATACCTTTTCAGCTCTGTGTCTGGATTCAAGTGTCTAGAAAATTGAACATTTTACAACGAAAAATGAAACGAGTCTGGGGATTCTGAAAGGTCCCATAAAACTCAGCAGGCAGAACGGCTACTCTGACATGAAGGACAGCTGGCAGCCTGCGTTCCTCCAAACCATGCGGGTCGCAAACAGAGGCGGCCAGGACTGGGGCTGAGTCAGAGCAGACTCAGGCCTACAGACCAGATCAAGGTGGGCTCACTGACATAGGAAAAAAAATAGCTTTTGGAAGACTGGCAACAGTCTCTTTAGTAAGAACGAGGTTTCATTAGGCGTCTACTAGGACAAGAGAGGAATAATTTATCACAGAACGACATCTTACTTCAATACCATTCAAGAAAAACCATTCCCAGATACATGAAGCTGAAGGACGGGTCACTGGAAACAGAGTATTTCCCCTTTCCTTCTTTCTCCTTGTTCCTTATTGCCTAAATGCTTGGCAATAAACCTACATTGCTGGGGCGCCTGGGTGGCTCAGTGGGTTGAGCCTCTGCCTTTGGCTCAGGTCATGATCCTGGGGTCCTGGGATCAAGCCCCGCATCAGGCTCTCTGCTCCGCGGGGAGCCTGCCTCTCTGCCTACTTGCGATCTCTGTCTGTCTCATAAATAAATAAAATCTTTAAAACAAAATAAAACATGGATGCCTGGGTGGCTCAGTCGGTTAAGCGTCTGCCTTCAGCTTGGGTCATGATCCCGGGGTCCTGGGATCGAGTCCCACCTCAGGCTCCTTGCTCAGCGGGAGCCTGCTTCTCTCTCTGCCTCTGCCTCCCACTTTGCCTGCTTGTGCTCTCTCTCTCTGACAAATAAATAAATAAAATCTTTAAAAAACAACAAATCTACATTGCTTTTAGATACAGGACGTCTTTTTCAAATGTTTTTTTCCCTTTTCAGGGAGTCTGTGTCTCAGCAGAGAGGAGAGAGCTGTACCTGTGCTCCACATACAGGACGTGCTTCTTGGAGCTAAGGGGAGGCGGCCCAGGGCGGTTGAAACCACTGCTGTCCTCAATCCTCTCCAAGATGCGATCAATATCTTCCAGCCCATTTTCCTAAAAACACCAAAACAATATATTAATCACCACAATGACTTTATTTTAAATGTTTTAATAATAACAAAATTATTTTTATAAGAAACCCGCATTATATTGTTTACATTCCGAAAGACATTATAATCCCAATACGGAGTACTGCAAATTTATTTAGAAAAAAGGAGAGAGTTCAGCATTGGCAGGACCACAGAGCCAGAAGGACACTTCAAGGAACTCAGTCACAAGCCCAACTGCTAGTCCTATAGGAGTGCCACCTCTCCAGATGGGACTCGGGACCAGAACGACCAGTGACAAGTCCAGAAAGCTACAACCTCCTCAGGAGACACTGCATCTGATGGTGAAGACTGAAGGAAGCAGGGTTCCGACAACAGACCGCACCCAGAGGCTCACACCTCACCATCCCGTCAGTCTGGCAGCCTAGAAAAAGCTCAGGCCACGGGGCCAAAAGACCAAGAAGGGGCTCTGCCGGCCAGAGAATGTCACTTCAGATGGTGGCCAGGACGTGGATATCAAGAGTGAGGGCGTCTAACCCTCAAGGAACGAAGTGAAGGAATACCAGCCAAACTTGGTTCGTGACTTTCCCTGACCTCTGAACTAGAATCCTAATGGGAAGAAATTAAAACACTAAATAAAAATGAACTGCTTCTACCACCACCTTGAAAAACAGCCATATGCACATACCAAAATTTCTCCTGTAGTGTTTTTCTTATTTTTCTGTTTCTTTTTCTTCTTTCGGAGTTTGCCACTTATATTAGACTAAAAAAAGAAGCACATTTTGGTCAATGGAAAAAGACAATAAAATGCTAAAATCTGACAACTAAAGCAGCAAGCTGAAGAGGGACATGGGACCTCAAGAGACTCCCAGGGCCCAAACCATCCACCCATCTGCCCTCTGCCCTCATCTTTCATTTTGCCAAGCACCCTCCCTACCACACGTAGCTGCCTGGAGACGGGGGCCCCTGCACATCCCCCTGCACACCTCCCCCACCCTCTGGTGCCTCCGCCAGGGTCCCTCTGGTGCCTCCACAGGCCGCCTCCCTCCTTGCAGTGTCCAGGCCCCCACCATCCCGAGCTCAGGCGGGGGTCCACGGCACCCATGAGTCAGCTCTCTCCGGCTGCACTTGTCCATCACCTGCTGCACAGACAAGCAGAAGCCCCCCAAGAGACCCTCTCCTGTGCCACGCACCACAGCCACACTGCGACACTAACCAGGGTCGCAGGTCCTCAAGGCCTGGCACCCCCAAAGCCCCGCCCACCAGACCAGAGCTGCAGCCACAGTTCCAGAGCACACAGGCTGCCGAGCACAAGCAGACCCTCCCCAAGTGTGAAGGCATGTCGTGTGCTAGGGAACCTTGTCGAGGGGACCCTGTATGTGCCCCCCTTAAGAGCTTCCTGCAAATCTTCTCCAGGGTCCCAAGGAAATTGTGCGGCAGCTGCAGGGCCAAAACGGACAGCACAGAGTGGGTGTGGTGGCTCCCCATACCTGCTCTGGGGGCGCTGCCCTGTCAGCCACTTCTCCAGCCTTCTTGCGGTCTGCACCTCCACTCTGCGACCTCCTTTTGTTCCCGGACACCACCGCGCCTGGGAGCAGACCATCGGGTCTCTCCCCATTTAGCACAGGTCCCTCCTCCAGGTCTTCGATGTTGATCTGGAGAGACAGAGGCGAGAACAAGGACTTTGCAGGTGTCCCGGTCACAGAGTAAACGGTGATACTGAGCTGTGTCAGAGTGGAAAGCGGGGCAGAGCTGGGGCGGGGAGACCTATGCAGGGCCGCTCTGAGGTCACATTGGGAAGAAAAACACCCATGTCAATGCGCCCAGCAGAGCCGTGGTTCTTACCTTCTCAATACGCCCTGCTTTAGGGTCATCTTAGTCAACGAACCCCAGAGATGCTAGGGCCCAGGGTGGCCCCATGTGTCTCTGTCTTTACAGCTGACATAAGGAAGAATCCCCAAACCTTACAAGCTCTCTCCCTTGCTGACCACCACTCCAGGGCAAAGATCTCTCAACAGCCCGTTCATGTTCCTTCCTGCTACCTAGAGCTCTAGCTCAGTTCATCTCCAGCAGCCAACAGGACAAGGAGCTAAAGAAAAGGTACGTAGGGACTGACTTACCTAGAGACTCTTCCCTGATAATAAAAGGAGCTCACACAACAGAACCTTGCACAGCAGTACAAAAGAGTGAACTGTGCACACCCACTCACACTCACACTCTGGAGGCAAGACGGGGGTGGGGTGGGTACAAGTCGCTGGACAAGTTCTGGCCCTTCAGCCAGTCAAGGAATAAACAAACAAAAGAGGCCAATACAGAACAATGATGATGATGTTTCATCAGCCGAATGGGATGGACCCCATCTACTGCACTCAGGTCCAAAAATAAATAAAACTGAGTCTTCAACTTAGGGCATCTGAAAAATATAAAGCTCAAAACATAAAATAAAAATACGATCTACTTTAACCCCCACAACCCTGAGATAACTTTCTTATTTATTTATTTAAAAAAGATTTTCTTTATTTCTTTGACAGACAAGTAGGCGGAGAGGCAGGCAGAGAGAGAGAGGAAGAAGCGGACTCCCCTCTGAGCAGAGAGCCCCATGTGGGGCTCGATCCCAGGACCCTGGGATCATGACCCGAGCCAAAGGCAGAGGCTTAACTCACTGAGCCACGCAGGTGCCCCAACTTTCTTTTTAAAAATTGAGATCCAGGGGCGCCTGGGTGGCTCAGTGGGTTAAGCCTCTGCTTCTACTCCCGTCATGATCTCAGGGTCCTGAGACGGGCTCCACCTCTTAGGCTCTCTGCTCCACGGGGAGCCTGCTTCTCCCTCTGCCCTCTCCCTGCTTGTGCTCTCTGTCAAGTAAGTAAAATCTTAAAAACAAAAACAAAAAAACACCCTTATATTGGGTTGGGGGGGAAGGACGCCTGCGTGGCTCAGTCAGTTAAATGTCTGCCTTCCACTTGGGTAATGATGCCAGGGCCCCGGGACGGAGTCCCGCATCCGGCTCTCTGCTCAGAGGACGCTGCTTCTCCCTCTGCTGCTCCACTTTGCTTCTGCTCACTTTCTCTCACAAAAAAGAGAGAGAGAGAGAACAAATCTGAGATCATCCTGTGCCTGGTGAATTTTCATTCATTTTTTTTTTTTTTTCTTTTTGAATCTACTGTCTCAGCTGGGAAACTATCAAAGAAAAGAAAGCAGGAACAAGTTTTGTATCCTTTGGTTTTGCTTGCTTTGTTCACCAAGGGAAAGTTCCAAGTGGCAAAGATAAATTTCAGGAGTATGTTATGTTTGTCTGTCTATAAATCCATTCCTGACTTGAAAACGCTAGAATCCTACCAAAGTAGCATTTGTCCCAGCACTACCCAATACTATGGAGATTCCTACTATGGATACTTTTTGAGTGAGAGCGCCAGGGGCCCAGGTGTGGTCTGGTTGGTTTAGATTTGGGAACAAAGAAAGAAAACTGGACTGAGACCTCCTGGGGCATTTCCTCTCAACAATGGAGAGAACTGGCACCCAAGCTTTCTCCGGCATTCAGCCAAATGGTACCTCCAACGCAGTGAAGCTGGGTGCCAGCCGACTCTTTCTTTTTTTCCCTTAAGATTTATCTCTTGGGCACCTGGGTGGCTCAGTGGGTTAAGCTGCTGCCTTCGGCTCAGGTCATGATCTCAGGGTCCCGGGATCGAGTCCCCCATCGGGCTCTCTGCTCAGCAGGGGGCCTGCTTCCCTCTCTCTCTGCCTGCCTCTCTGCCTACTTGTGATCTCTGTCTGTCAAATAAATAAATAAATAAATAAACAAACAAACAAATAAATAAATAAAAAGATTTCTTTCTCTGAGGGGCATCTGGGTGGCTCAGTTGGTTAAGCATCTGCCTTCAGCTCAGGTTGTGGTCCCAGGGACCTGAAATCAAGCCCCATATTTCGGGGGAGGGGGGCGTCCACACTCAGCGGGGAGTCTGCTCCTGCCTCTCCCTCTCCCTCCCCTCACATGTGCTCTTTCTCCTGCTAAGTAACAAATCTTAAAAAAAAAAAAAAAAAAAAAAAAAGATGTATTTATTTAAGAGCAAGCCAGTGTGTGCACCAGGGCGGGGGGGCCTGCCAGGGTGCCTGTCAGAGAAAGAGGGAGAAAGACACTGCTGCAGACTCCCCACTGAGCATACATCCCCAGGTGGGGCTCAATCCCAGACCCTGAGATCATGACCTGAGCCAAAACAGAGTTAAACGCTTAAATGACTGAGCCACCCAGGCATGCCCCCCTCTTATGGTTTTCTTAATAACGCTTTCTCTTCTCCAGCTTAAGAACACAGTACACAGACCATCCCGCTGTGTGTGGCTGATTATTTCTGGCCATGTCTTCTCACAAGACTTTCAGAATCAAGCAATTCCTGACCAAGAAACAGAAGCAGAACCGTCCCATTCCCCAGTGGATTCGGGTGAAAAGCAGTAATGAAATCAGGTCTAACTCCAAGAAGTAATGCGGGAGAAGAACCAGGCTAGGTCCATGGGGCATCACACTTCATGAGATAGCACACCTAGCTGGCACACATATTTAATTAAGCTGCATGGGGGCGCCTGGGTGGCTCAGTGGGTTAAGCCGCTGCCTTCGGCTCGGGTCATGATCTCAGGGTCCTGGGATCGAGTCCCGCATCGGGCTCTCTGCTCGGCAGGAGGCCTGCTTCCTTCTCTCTCCCTCTGCCTGCCTCTCAGTGTACTTGTAATTTCTCTCTGTCAAATAAATAAATAAAATCTTAAAAAAAAAAAAAAAAAAAAAAAAAAAGAAACACAACAGCAGTCGAGTTGAAAGGTCTCCCGTTTATCACTGAACCAGCCTCCTGGTGCGGAGGCATAATAACAGCAAAATCATTTCCCTGAGAAAACATGTTTGTTGGGCAGGTAGGAAGGACGTTCACAGAATGATAGAACATGGTTTTCATGCAGCTTAATTATTATTTTTATTTATTTATTTATTTATTCGACAGACAGAGATCACAAGTAGGCAGAGAGGCAGGCAGAGAGAGAGGAGGAAGCAGGCTCCCCGCTGAGCAGAGAGCCCGATGCGGGACTCGATCCCAGGACCCTGAGATCATGACCTGAGCCTGAAGGCAGCGGCATAACCCACTGAGCCACCCAGGCGCCCCTGCTGTTGTGTTTCTGATTCCTGCAGTGCTGAATTCCGCCTCCTGTCAGATCACGCATACCACTGTCCCCTGACAACCAAGTATGTAAAACATGGCTAAGGGGTGCCTGGGTGGCTCAGTGCCTTAAGCATTTGCCTTAGGGTCAGGTCATGGACTCAGGGGTCCTGGGATCAGGCTCCCCAGGGAGCAGGGTGTCTGCCTGTCCCTCTGCCCCTCCCCCAGCTCATGTTCTCTCTCAAATAAATAAGTACAAAAAAAAAAAGATACAGTATATAATACATACAACATAGCTTCTATGTCATCAATAAAGCTTCCAGCAAACAATAAGCTATCAGTAGGTAACTTTGGGGGGAATCAAAAGTTATAGGCATGGGGCGCCTAGGTGGTTCAGTGGGTTGAAGCCTCTGCCTTCAGCTCAGGTCATGATCCCAGGGTCCTGGGATCGAGCCCCGCATCGGGCTCTCTACTCGGTGGGGAGCCTGCTTCCTCCTCTCTCTGCCTGCTTGTGATCTCTGTCTGTCAAATAAATAAATAAAATCTTTAAAAAAAAAAGTTATAGGCAGAATTTTCAACTGCACGGGGATTCATGTCCCGGCTCCAGTGCTAATCAAGGGCTAAATGTAATTATTTGTGAAATATTGATCTTCTTCACTTAGAGGGAAAATTTCTCAATGCTACCAAGTCTGGTCATTTTTAGAAGTGGGGCTGTGTGGTTTTTAGCAGACTGTCGAGGTAGACCTAGACTCCCAAAATACTGATTTCTATTCTACATCATCCACAATCATTGCACAGTATGTTATGCTGCAAAACTTGAACTCTACATTTAAAATGGGTGAGTTTATCATTTACATATATTACACTTCAATAAAGTCGGTTTTGGGGATGCCTAGGTGGCTCAGTTGGTTGGACGACTGCCTTCGGCTCAGGTCATGATCCTGGAGTCCCAGGATCGAGTCCCGCATCTGGCTCCCAGCTCCACGGGGAGTCTGTTTCTCCCTCTGACCTTCTCGCTCATGCTCTCTCTCACTGTCTGTCTCTCTCAAATAAATAAATAAATAAATAAATAAAATCTTTAAAAAAAAAAAGGTCGGTTTTTATTTATTTATTTTTAAAGATTTTATTTATTTATTTATTGACAGAGTGAGATCACAAGTAGGCAGAGAGGCAGACAGAGAGAGGGGGGGAAGCAGGCTCTCCACTGAGCAGAGAGCCCAATGCGGGACTCCATCCCAGGACCCCGAGACCATGACCTGAGCCGAAGGCAGCGGCTTAACTCACTAAGCCACCCAGGCGCCCAATAAAGCCGGTTTTAAAAACAACTCTGAATGAAATAGAAAAACGATTTCTAATCTAAAGCCCCCCCCCCCCAAAAAAAACCCACCCCGCAACCAACAGCCAGTCACGAGGACAAATTCGTGAACGAACAAAGGACAGTGTCTCTGCTCAGCTTTCCTCTCCTCAGGAGAACGGAGCTGGCCCCTGCATGTCTCTCAGTAAACCACTTAGGGTCACGGTTCTCCTTAAGTGCTACTGCACCACCCTT
Source organism: Mustela putorius furo (assembly GCF_011764305.1). Lineage (NCBI taxonomy): Eukaryota > Metazoa > Chordata > Mammalia > Carnivora > Mustelidae > Mustela > Mustela putorius. Next base: position 44,221,255 of record NW_025421304.1, on the reverse strand, counting down.
CACTTGGTTTCCAGTATCATTTAATGTCGACGTTTGCTGAGTGTTGACTAAAGGCTGCACATGTTAACTCCCATATCACTGATGACATCCCCATCAAGTAAGTGAGATCACCCCTAAGACCCAGGGAAACCAAAGTTTGTGTTCGGTATCTTGTCTACATTCTCTCGGCTTTGAAGAGGTGGAGCCAGGATTCAAACCTAGGTCCTTCTGCCTCCAAAGCCTGTATGCATACATTCTGGCTGGAGACAACACCTGCTGGTCCTCTTAGAGGAAATGCTGACTCAAGTGGTAACTTTTCTGCATATCTGGGTGCCAGACACAGGGTGGTCAGAATACGTTAGGGAATGGCAAGTCTGTTTCCACAAAGCTTGTGCTTCAGCAGGGAAACAAAGCAACACCAAATCTAAAAAAAACCAACAGGTTATTTGTACAGTATATTCTGTTAATTGCCAGGGAAAAATGAGAAAAAAATAAACAGCAGAAGAAGGGAAATGGGAATGTGAGGTAACTGTCCTTTTTTTGAAAGATTTTATTTATTTGAGAGAGAGACAGCACACACACACACAGACATAGAGGAAGAAGCAGACTCTGCTGAGCAGGGAGCCCAACGTGGGTCTTGATCCCAGGACTCTGGGACCATGACCTGAGCTGAAGGCAGGAGCTTAACTGACTGAACCACTTAGGCACCGGCTTTTTTTTATTAAGAGTTATTTATTTTAGAGAGAATGAGCGTGGGGGAGGGGCAGAGAGAGAGAGAAAATCCTCAAGCTGACTCCCTGCAGAGCAGGTTGTCCAAGGGTGTGGGGCTTGGTCTCACAACCCTGAGATCAGGATCCACAACTCAGTAGCCACCCAGGCGCCCTGGGGTAAGTGTACTTTTAAAGCAAGTAGGAAGGGTAGGCAAGCCTGAGGAAGCAACATCTGACCAAAACCGGAGGGAGGAGTGAGCCATGTGTCACCTGCATACAAGATGCTAAAAGCACAGGAGACAGCAAAGGGGACAGATCACTATGGCTAGAGCACAGCGAACAAGATTATAAAGAAAACAGGTAGGAGAGCTCATGGGGTGAACTGGGCCAGCCTGGAACCACTGGGGGGTTGTGAAAAAAAGGAGGGCTGAGGTCAGACATGTGCTTAACAGGGTCACTATGGCTGGCCTCTGTGTTCAGAGACTGCAAAGGAAGAAGAGCAGAACCAGGAACGGGCACAAGGATGCTGACGATCCAGGCCACAGGCAATGGTCACCCCCAGGGGCTGCACCAGTGGTCTGAGTGTATCGTGCGAGAGAGAAAGCTGCTTGGGAATGCCCTCACATTGCTGGCGTGGACAAGAGGAAACGTGGAAATGCTCTCCACAGAGCAAAGCCTGGAGGAGGCAGGAAGGGCAGTGAGCAGCATTGGACACACTGGGTTCGAGAGGTCTGTGAAAGGTCTAAGAGGAGACAGATGTTGCTGCGCTGGACACAAGAATCCCAAGACAGGGAAGGACATCTGAGCCGATGATATCAATATCAGAATGCGGAAGGGAGAACACAGACAGCAGAGCCCTGAGCCCCTGCGACAGGATCTCACAGTGAGGCCCACATCAATGTTCCCCTCTCCTTCCGCAAGTGAGCTCCTGCCACTTTGTCCATTTCTCCCTCGTCCATCTGTCCTCCTGTCTTCTTCAGCAGGAACGTTAACTCGCTTCAGAGACAAATACCATGACAGGCTTTAAGGCAGGAAGCCTAAATTTACTCTGCAGGTGCACTTACTACCTTGTTTGCACAAGGGGGCACTAGGACCGCCTTCCCAGACTACCAGAATCCCAGGACCCAGCAGCACTGCCTGGAATGTGCAAATGTCCTCCAAACAAAAGCTACTGGGGTTAAAGACTGAATCTGGGGAATACGGGAACCAGGAAGCACGCGGGGTCAGACGCGGGGTCAGACGTCCACGGAGATGGCCCACGGCAGCACAAGCTGGTTTCAGCCTGTGCACAAGTGAGGTGGGAAAGAAGACTTGGGTGTTCTGGAAGAAGTCAGAAAAATGAGCGGCACGGTTAAGGGCACATGAAGGGGCAGGAATACTGGGGAGACAGACTGCGGCGAGTCCAACCGCGGGAGCCGGGAGACAAGCGCGGGCGGACACCACTCTGGCTTCTGTTCGTGTTGGAGACGGTTTGTAACACAAATGTCGAGACAGGCCAAGCAGCAGGGTGGGGTCCAGTCGCAGAAGCAGCAGAGGGCAGACGACTGCGGCGGATCTGAAGACAGGACGCGGCCCCGCCTGCACCGCCTCTCGCCTGCCTTCCGAGGCGAGGCCAGCACTCTGGACGCCCGGCTCCCCAGCTCCCGGACGGGCAGCCCCCGCTCCCCACCATCTACCGACGGCAGCAAGCGCGGCCCAAGACAGCGCTGACAAAGGTGCCTGGTCTCTCCGCCACCTGCAGACCCACCGCCGGCTGCTCGAGCATCGGGTCCCAGCTGAGCAACACAGACACGCGGGCTGCGCGCACAGGGCGCTCGGAGAAGCGAACGACCGACTGCGGCCAGCAGAAACCCCGCGGGGCGCGCACGCCTTCAACGCGCGTCCACCGCGTGGGTGCCGGGCCCGACACCTGCTGCGCGGGGCCCAGCGAGGAGCCCGGTCCGGGGCTGTGCCGCGGCCCTGCGGGCGCCTAGCGTACGCCACGCCCAACCCTGCGACCGAGCCCAGAGCCCCCAGGGGCGGAGCCGTGAAGCCCCGCCCACCGGGCTGCGGACCCGCCCCGACGCCACGGCCACGCCCCCTGCGCCGCAGCCCCGACGGCCTCGGCTCTCCTCGCCACACCCGAGCCCGACGTAGCCACGCCCACCACCGCCCCCGCGGCAGCCCGGGCCACGTAGCGCCCGCCCCGTGACGTCACGAGCCCGCCCCTCCCACTGCCCCCTCCCACCGCCCCCACCCCGGGCAGCCTCGTTCCTCACCAGCTCGAACCGGTTGTTGACGCAGACGCCTTCCTTCCCTGTGCCCCGGGGGTGTCGGCCGCCTGGACCCCGCTTTGGACCTTCTTCTTCCGCATCATCCTCATCGTGGAGGACAAACTGCAGGGCGCCGGGCCCAAGAGGCTCCTGGCCGCGCTGTTCCCCCCTCAGCCTCCGGAGGGCCCGGCGCGACATAGGACCCAACGGCCGCTGACGCCTGGAGACCGGGAGAAGGAAGAGCAGAAAAGAGAGCGGCCGGCGCGCCTGCGCACTTACGGCACGCTGGCGCGAGGCTGGCGTGTCGCGTCTGCGCCCTGAGCTTCTCCGGAACTTCCTCTCGGTTGACAGGGCGTCAAAGAAGGTGCGGGCGCGGCCCCGGGCCAGTTCTCGCGCGACTTGGGCGCCTCCGCGCGGCGGTCGCTCGGGCGGTACCGGCACTGGGCGTCTCCGGGCCTTCCGGAGGCGTGTCCGCGACCGCCGCCGAGCGGGGGCGGGGGCTGCCCCGGCTGCGAGCTGTCCACTCGCGAGCCCACCCTCTGCCCTGCGAGCACGGGCTGGCCGGGCGGGAGGAACCTGCGGGCGGGGTGGGCGGGGAGGTCGTGCGCGCAGGCGGGCGCGCGGCCTCGTGGCGTTGCACCTGTGCGGGTGCACCGGGGACGGACAGCCGGGCGACCCGGAGGGGGAGCGACTGCCCTCGGTCAGCGTCCGCGGCTGCAGGCGGGACGGCGCCCTTCTCATTAAAAGTAAACACGTGCAAACCGAGGAGCTTCCCAGAGGTGCAGATCTCCGCACCGCTTCCTCCCCCGGATGGACTGAAAGCGAACCTCGGGGCCGTCCTGGGAGTTTGCCTTTTGTTGGCGTTAATGCGTCCCGGGTGATTCTCCTGTTGGTCTGCGTCTGGGACTCCGTGGTCTAAGGTGGAGGAGGCTCGCCACTCTTACTGTGTCTTAGTCTCCTGGGGGGATTTCTGCAATAAAGATCAAGGGCGCATTCCTAGCAATTACGAGGTGGGGTCAGGCATCGATAGTTTTTAGAAGCTCTTCGGGGATTCAAGTGTGCCGGCAAGACCGAGAACCCCCGCACTGCAGAGGTGTAAGTGCAGGAGCAAGAGGCTCTGGTGTGAGAGTGTTAGAAGACTGGAGACAGCAGCCTTGTGGGGGCGGCACCCTACTAAATTCTTACCTCCTGGGAGAAGCTGTCCCCGCCGTTTCAAGTAAGGAACCGGGATTGAGAGTAACTGGCCCAGGTAGATCCTGGGTTTGCATGCCGACTGTGGTTCCAGGATTCAAATGAGGAAAGCCACTGGCAAGGACCAAGAAAGGAAAATGGGGACAGGATGGGTCAAGGCCTCTCCCTTGACCTTTGAGCTCCACCCCAGCCTTCCTCTTAAGCCTGAATGTTCCTCTCAGACTGGGCATTGGGTCTCCGGAGACTCACGGAGGGAGAGGGTGTGCACACACAGGCATACATGGCTGGTCAGCCTGCGCAGGCCATCAGGGTCTTGCGGTGCTTCGCATTGGCTGACATGGCTGCTGTCTCTAGCCCCCCAGATGCGCCACCTGCTCCGGGCACTCCCCTGGAGTCCCTTAGGTCTTACCCTCCCTACTTCCTGTAATCCTGCTGTTAAAGGGCTAGCTCAGGGAGAGCCTCCAGGACATCACTCTTGTCCGTTCGGATTGGCCAAGGCCAGCCTAATTAAGTAGATCTTGTGTCCCCCCCGAAGTGGCGTGAACAATTTATGCAGGTTTCTTGCCTCCCCTCTGAATGAGGACTTCGGGATTCTCAGCCTGGATCCGCTGCCTTCTTTGCCTTCCACAGGAGAGCAGCCATGTGCCCCTGAGACATGCAGTCAGCCCAGCCTGAGTGGAGAGCGTCAGTCTCCCTGTCCCCACCGAAGGCATGGCCCTCGGAAGTTTGCCTGCAGACAGTTCTAGACAAAGTGAGCACCATTTGTCACAACCCAAGTCAGGGGAGGGTGGGGCTCAGTGGGGTGAGTGCACGGCTCTCCAGCCCGGGGTCAGCAGGAGGGGGCCTGCAAGATGGGGCAGCACCTCCCAACTTCGCCTCCAAGGGTTATGTGGCCCCTGTGGCTCAGCCCAGATGTCCCAACATGGGTTTCTACTTATTTCCAAGCATTCCCGCGTGGAGTAGAACCTTGGATTCCCGTTCTTGGGAACGTGGGCCTGGCCCACTTCCTCGCTTGTGTAATGAAAACAGTGACAGCAGAGCTCACCTCCCAGGAGCTCTAACTGAGGGAGGTTGCTGCACAAAGGTTAGCTTTCCCACTGCTGGCTGTGTGACCAGGAGCAAATCTTCACCCTCTCTGTGTCTGCTTCCTCATTCTTTTTTTTTTTCTTTTTAAGAGAGGGAGAAGGCTCCATGCCTGGGGGGGGGGGAAAGACCAATGAGGGGCGCAGTCTCACAACCCTGAGGTCATGACCTGAACGGAAATCAAGGGCTGGACACTTAACCAACTGAGCTGCCCAGAAACCCCTTTGCTGTCTCATCTTTAAATGGAAATAGTAATACTCCCTGCCCATGAAATGCCCAGAGGTGTTGGAAACTGGCTGTTTTTAATGGACTGTTGCAATTTAGTGTAACCTGCTGATGAGCTACCTCTCCAGCAGGTCCCTCTGTAACAAGTCCTGTCCCTCAGGGCCTCTTCTGGGCCCCTGTGCACGTGGCAGGCAGCTAGAACCTGGCATCTCATAGGCCTGGGTTGAGGTCACAAATGAGCTGTTTCTTTGGCCAAATTCCTTCCCTGTTGAGCCTCAGTTTCCTTTCCTATAAGGTGGGATGACAAGCCACCTCCCAGATGCATGTGGCAGGCCAAGCACACAGGAGCTTCAGCCATTCTCCTGAAGAGCAGTGGGAGCTGCCCCCTTCCCCACAAACCCCAGGGAGGTCATCTGCATGGAGAACAGGAGCAGGGGTCTGGGGACAAGGCTGGCAGTTGACAGGCTCCAGGCTGAGCCACATGCAGCAGCCCTGCTGGCTGTGGGACTGGGATAGCCAGATCGGGAAGTCGGGCCTCATGGACAGGAGTGGGTGTGAGCGGCCTTGTCTCATGGTGGGCATCCTGAATGAACACCAGAGAGCCGGTGGCCCTTAAGAGCCCAGCTTCTGCCCTCAGAGACTGTGCCCATCACTGTGGCTCCGGAGTTCTCAGTCCACACCCCAGACGGAAGACTGTGAGACCGCCTTTATTAGGCCCAGAGCAGCTGGGTGTACACATTGACAGACTTCCTCCCCGTACAAGGATCAGCAGCATCACTGGGGCCCTGGAACCAGCACCATCTCTGCTCCTCTGAGTCTGGGAGGATGGCTGGGGCCTGGGTGCTGGCCAGGGGGCAAGGAGTGAGCCTGGCCTTGGATCTTCCAACTGGAAGGCTATGATGCTGCTAGCAGGCTGCCCACTCCTGATCTTTCCAGCTGCCTCCGCAGGCCAGGTTCCACTCAGAGTACCCCTATCTACCTGGGGACCAAAGCCTCCTGTCCCAGCCTGGACATCCTCCCGGGGAGGGGAAACTGCTGTGTTCTTATCCTTGGGATGGAGAAGAGAACAAACCCTGGGATGAGGGTCTTCCCAGAGCTCTGGCGCCTGGAGCCCACTGCTGTATCTCCAACCTGCCCTTTTTCCTGAGTGAGAAAACCCACTCATGTCCCGTCCCCGACCCCAGCAACTCCCAAGAACTCCCAAAGGAAACAGCCTCCCCCAGGGAGGGTCCTGTAGTGAGCCTGACCCCAAATAAACTCTGGGGCCAGGAAACATGTCTATAAATATATAGGCTGTGTGTGTATTATATAAATGTATCTATATATGTATATATGTACATGCACACTCGGGAGGGCAGCTGGCAGCTGTGCTCCAGGACCAGGAGCTTCTCAGCCGGGGCAGGACTAGCCTGGCTCCTCCCCAGAGGCCTGGCTGCCTTGAAGAGCCTCTGGCTGGTGGCCCAGAGGTTGAGAGCCGTCACTTGAAGTTGAGAGTCCAGGTGTTGGGGACGTAGAGAGACTGGGTTTGGCGGGTTCGGCGAGGCGTGGTGTTGAGCGCGTCCACACTCCTGCGGCTGGAGCGAACCACGTCTGCCACGAAGCTGGTGCAGTCGCTGCAGACGTCCTTGAGGACACAGCCATGGGTGTAGATGTGCGGGAATGCCTCCTCCACACTCTGCCACTGGGACCCCTGCAGTGATCTGGAGCAGGACAGAGCCGTCAGGGACGTCCCCTCCTGTCTCTCCGTATCCACAGCCCACCCCCATCCCCTCTCCCCAGCAAAAGCCTTCCCTTGAGAGTTAGTGGGAGGCCTGGGATCGGCTCCCCACTTCAGATTCCAGCTCCTCCCACTCAGCCCCCAGACCCATCTGAGACCGCTCTTCCTGGACGACTGCCTTGGATTTCCACGTCCTGGGAGTGTCCTCGCAAACCACCCTGCACCCAGCTCTGGTGTTACTATCAGTGCCTGTGACCCCAGTGACATCAGCAAAGGGCAAAGGGACTCACTGGAAGGGCTCTGTTCTCTGGGTCGGTGTCGTGTCGGTAGTTGACACCCTCCGTGGACTCTCAAAGCCCAGCGTGTAGACGGGAATGTGTGCAAACTTCTTAGAAGGCATCTTCATCTACAACACACACAGGGAGATATGAACCAGGCACCCACAGGGACAGGCACATGCACACACCCACACACCTGCTCTGGGCCCGTGTGACCCCCTGGGGGTGTCGAGAGGCCATCCTTTTGCCCCACTCCATGCTGCCGTCTGTAGGTGTGGGCGCCCTTGCTTGGTACCCGCGCCAGCCACAACCTGTGCCCATGTAGACGGACGCTTGCACCACCCGTGACCTGGCCCACGTGCTGAGACGGAGCTTTCCCGTGAAATGGCAGGACACAGAAGGTTTGGAAATCATGGTGGGAAAACCCCTTTCCAGCACCCCTGGTTTCTAGGCTGAGGTGAACCAGGACGACATGGTTCTAAGTGTGATGAACCTTCTGTGCCTGTCTGTCTGCAGGTACAGACGCCCCCGAGTGCTGTGCAGAGCCTGTCCGGAAACGTTCAAGGAGGCTGTAGTGTCAGAAATTGGGACTTTCACAGGGGGAGTGAAGGGTTTTTCCTAGCACTAGCCTGCTAACGTGGAATGTTAAAGACCACTTACAAGTTTTTAAAAACTCCACAGTCTCGGGGCACCTGGGTGGCTCAGTCAGTTAAGGGTCTGACCCTTGATTTTGAATCCAGTCATGAGATAGAGTCCGGCCCCTTTCTCTGTGCTCAGCAGGGAGTCCGCTTCTCCCTCTGCCCCTCCCCCCACTCTAAAAATAATAAAAATAAAAGCTGCGCAGTTTTGGGAAGTGTTAGGAGTGGGTTCTGTGTGGAGGAAGATGAACAAGGTGGCTGGTCCATGTGTGACCTGCTCCCAGGAGACGGCACTCCCAGTTCTGTCCTCTCGGAGAAAGAAAAAGGGTGTGCCACCCCCCCCCCCCCAGTTCTGCGACTCTTGACAAGCCACATCAGTCACAGGACACGTCGCGTACCTGGGGGCCCTGCTCAGGCCCCAGATGCTGCTCACCTTAATGCTGCAGGAAGCGCAGACAGCCCTGGAAGGGAAGAAGGGGTCAGCTGTGAAGAGGCCACAGAGAAACCATTCCCACCGTCAACTGCCTCCCCTGCTCGACCCCCATTCGTTCAGTATTTCACTTAGTTCATCCCCAAATCTTGCTTTTCTCTTTAATTAGCTGTACATCCAAAATATGTGTGTCCCTCACAGCTCTTTCTCTGGACAGTTTGGTCTGGGTTTTCTCACATGCCTGACACTCCCCACCACAAGCCCCCCGAGCCACAGGGGCCATGGGTGAGTGGCTCAGTTTCGCTGTGACGGACATCTTGTTATTCCCCATTCCTGACTTCGAGAATGAATGCTTTCTTGGGAAAAAAACCTGACAGAGAGACGACTGTGATGGAGACCCAGGGGTCCTGTCCCGTAAAGCCTGTCCTCAGAGGGTCCTTCCTCACTGGTTTCCCTTCTCCAGATCCAAGTGTGATTGACAAAGATACACATTTAAATGTAAAATAAAAGAAATGGGGTATCGTGCATACTATCTACAAAGTTACATCAGGGGACAAATTTTCCAAATTCATTTCTTAAAAGAACAGACGGTGTCATCTTGCATGGACTTTTTGTTTTGTTTCATTTTAACTTTTATTTATTTTCTTGAGGGAGAGAGAGTGCACACACGTGCCAGCTGGGGGAGGGGCAGAGGGAGAGGGAACGCTGGGCTCCATCCCAGGGTCTTGGGATCATGACCTGAGCCAAGGGCAGACTGTCTGTCTGTTTTATAATCGGTCCGCCATCTAGAAACCTCTGGGTCAACTTTACTTTGCTGCGGCAGGGACTTACTTGCCTTGAGTCCTGCGTGTGTGAGACGTGTTCTGTGCCCCAGAATATGGTCTGTTTGGGAACCATTCCGTGGGCACCTGAGAAGTACATTCTGCTGGGCTCAGCTGTGTGTGCTGTGAATGTCGGATCAAGTCGGTTGGTAGCATTCAAGTCTCCTGTGGCCTATGTCATACCCTCCTGTCTTCGCGTCCTGTCCGTTGTTGAGAGAAGGCTCTTGAACCTCGAGGGACTTATCAATGTTTCCTTGCAACTTGCTCAGATTTTTACTCCACGTATTTTGACTCTGTTGTTAGGTAGGTCAAGTGTTCAGAATAGTTATTTCTCCCCCCACCATTATGACGGGAATGCCTTTAATCTCTGCTAATGTTCTTTGTGATCTACACTGAAATTAATGATTAATACATCAACGTAGTTTAGCACTTCACACAGATGATAAAGAACTTCCGTCAGCATACTTCTGATCTCCTTAGCTTTAATGCCATTGTGATGATACTTTTTACTCAGAGATGTTATGAATCCTGTGAGATGCTGCTGTTAATTTGGAGGCTGCCTGGTAATTACTGAGTGGGCAGCGGACACTGCATTTCCCCCCATTGGCTGCTGGATCTCGATTCATCTTGTGCAGAGTTGTGAGAAAGCAGTCTGTGCTCGCTTACTGGCTGCTACTGAGCGTCCCCGTGTGGATTGAGACTCCATCAGGTAAAGGACCTCACTGAACGTTCGCTTGAGTGCAGGTCTACTGCTGAAGAACTCTTAGTTTTTGTATTTCTGGAGATGTTTCTACTTTTTGTCTTTGTTTTTAAAGCATACTGTTGCTGGGTACAGGATTCTAGATGGGCAGTTTTTCTGTCCTTCGAAATGCTCTTTTACTGTCCTCTTGCTTGTTTCCAAGAAGCCTGCCACCACCTTGTCTGTGCCCTCGGTATGTCTTTTTTTTTTTTTTTTTAAGATTTTATTTGTTTATTTGACAGAGATCACAAGCAGGCAGAGAGGCAGGGAGAGAGAGGAAGGGAAGCAGGCTCCCTGCTGAGCAGAGAGCCCGATGCGGGGCTCGATCCCAGGACCCTGAGATCATGACCTGAGCCGAAGGCAGAGGCTTTAACCCACTGAGCCACCGAGGTGCCCCTCTCGGTATGTCTTTACCTGCCGCCTGGTTTCAAGAATTTCTCTTGGAGCACTGGGCAGCTCAGCTGGTTAAGCACCCGACCCTTGATTTTGCATTAGCCTACATCAGGTTCCACACTTAGCGTGGAGTCTGCTTGTCCCTCCCCTCTGCTCCCCTGCTTTCTCTCTAAAATAAATAAACAAAATCTAATCTTTATTACAGTTGGGTTTTTTTTAAGATTTTATTTATTTATTTGTCACAGAGAGAGCACAAGCAGGCAGAGAGGCAGGCAGAGGCAGAGAGAGAGCAGGCTCCCCGCTGAGCAGAGAGCCCGATGCAGAACTCGATCCCAGGACCCCGGGATCATGACCTGAGGCGAAGGCAGTGGCCTAACCGACTGCGCCACCCAGGCGCCCTTGTTTATTACAGTTTTGATCACTTTGGTTAATATGTGGCTTGGTGTAATTTTTTTCATGTTCCTTGTGCTTGGGGTTGAGTTTCTTGTGAGTTTTTATTTATCATCGAACTTTAAAATCTTTTTAGCTATTATTTCTTCAAATGCTTTCTGTCTTCCTCCCCCCTTTTCCTTTGGGGACTTTGATGACGTCTATATTAGACTTCTTAACGTTAACCCACTGCTCACTGGGACCATTTTCGTTTTTTAAATTATTTTTTCTCACAGCATTTCATTTTATTTATTTTTTTAAAGTTTTTTTTTTAAAGATTTTATTTATTTATTTCACACAGAGAGAGAAAGAGAGAGATCACAAATAGGCAGAGCAAGAGGGGGAAGCAGGCTCCCCACTGAGCAGGAAGCCCGATGTGGGGCTCGATCCCAGGACCCTGGGACCATGACCTGAGCTGAAGGCAGAGGCTTAACCACTGAGCCACCCAGGCGCCCCCACAGTGTTTTCATTTTAGACAGTTTGTATTGCTTTCTCTTTGAGTTCACTAATTTTTTCTTCTATACATTCTTCTGAATGTTTAATCTGCCATTAATTTTATCTGGTGTAATTCTGAACATTCACCCAAACATTCTGTTTTTTATGTCTGGGACTTTGAGTCTTCTTCAGATCGTTCATTCCTGTAACTTTTTGAACATATGAAATACAGTTCAAAACTTTTAATGTACTTATCTACTGATTCTAATGTCTCTGTCAGTTCTGGGTGATTTTGCTGGATTTTTCTGTCAAGGGTCATGCTTTCCTGCTTCTTGACGTGGCTAATATCTTTGATTAGATGCCAGACATTTTATCTTGCTGGGTGCTGTTTATTTTATTCCTATTCTTGAGCTTTGTTCTGGGAAGCATTTAAGATACTTGGGAATGGTTTGGTCCTTTTAGGTCTTGCTTATTTTTAAATTTTAGGTCTGGAACAATGCTTGGCCTAGGGGTACTTATTCCCCACTTGTGGGACAAGACCTTCCTCTGTGTCCGACTTCCCGGCTCATGACCTCCAGCACTTCCACCATGGCTGGTGGGAACACACACTATGCCTTAAAGCTTTAGCACAGGGTCAGAACACTTCTTCTGTAAGGGGTCAGATAGTAAACATTTTAGGTGTGGCTAAATGAATAATGAAGAAACAAAGGATGTGGCTTTGTTCCAATAAAGTTTTATTTACAGAACAGGTAGTGGGCCAGACTTGGAGCCTGTCCCTCCTTCAGGGAGCTTCTTCCCCAGCCTTCAGTCATTTCCTTGCTTGTGTGTGCTGATTAGAACCCTGCTGACTACTCTGGGGGGATCTCACCCTGCAGACTGCTCTCTTCCTGCGGGAAGTACATTCTGAGACCTTCAGCTGCCTTGATCTCTTTAGGCCTTGACCTAGAAACTCTAGGCCTCTGAGGCAGTCATGGGGCTCACCCTGTTTCCTGCTATTACCTGATATCCAGTATCTTGAAAGCCACTGCTTCCTGTACTTTGGGTTTTCTGGTTTTTATGGGATTTTTTGGTTGTTTCAGGTGGAAAGTGCCTGTTCTAATGCCTGTTACCCCACTGTGGCTGAAGGTGGGAGCCCCTTAGCTATTAAAATTAAATTAAAAATTATGTTCCAAGTTGCACTAGCCCATGGCGCATGACAGAACATCCCCACGATCCCAGGAGGTCTGACTGGTCAGGGCCGGCCTGGAGACGCTTACCTCCTGCCATGTTAATCACTGCCCGGGTGCTTACAGACGCTCACCTCTTGCAAAAGAGACAGGTGGGTGGCCAGGAGAACAGCGGGAACTTGGCTCGGCAGCAGCAGCAAATCTGTAAGAAAAGGCCCAAATTAGCTTGTCCTGCCTAGTGAGGAAGCAGCCCTGGGTTCGGGCTGGCCTGGGTTCTGGCCTGCCCTCGACCCAGAGCTCCTGCCCGACAGGGGAGCAGCAGGATCCGGGCCAGCTCACCTTCCCCTTCCTTAGACTGCTGGAGAGCTCCTTGTTGTGCAGGAACCTCTCCATCTCGGCCTTCACCAGCACGCGGCGCACATCCATCACCTCCTCCACAGTCAGAGCAAGGCTCTCCACGGGATGGCTGAACTCCTGGGGACAGAAGGGGCGAGCGGTCAGTACTGCTTAGGTCTTTGGGAACGAGGCCCTTCAAGGGTCTGTCCACAAGGGCCTCTCTTCTCTGAGGACTCTGGAATCTTCATGGCCTCAGTCTACCCACGCCCAGCAACCTCCTAATACACCCCACTCTTCAGTTCGTCTACCCCTGGGAGCCATACATGCTCCTCATGACTTCTCTGATGGGGTCGTGCAGCAGCAAGCGAGCTCTCCTGCGACCCAGCCCACCCCGGCCCGCTGAGGACCAACCCCCTGTAGCCAGCCCCACCTGTGTGCACAGCCCTCCCCGACCTGAAATGCCGGCCTCCTCCCTCGTCCCCCACCTGCAAGTACACATGACAGCCGATCGACGCCAGCCAGGGTTCCCAGGCCCCTCTCCTGCTACTGGAACCCTTCCCCACAGAGCTCTCTCCTCGCCGGCAGTAGAAGGCCCCAGGCACCCCTGCGCACTGCCCAGCCCAGTGCTCACCAGCCCGCAGGGCTCTGAGTCAGTCCGTCCGGAGGCGGCATGTGTCCTGCCAGCCACAGCCGCCTACCATGTGAGAGTGCTCGGGGCTCCCTCTGGGAAGGGAGGGTGGAGCTCGAGCTCTCCAGGTCTCAGTTCCTCTCCTGTGAGGGGGGGTTGTATGCCGCTCAGTGGGGAAACACAGCCCTCAGTGCGCAGCCCACATTTAAAATGTTAGCTGCCGAGATGAGGCATCCTGAGGGGCACCAGCCCATGAGGGCATCATGAAGATGGGCGCTGGGTGCCTGTGTTTGGTTTCCGACGGCCAGTGGGTTATCCTCTTTAGGGCTGTTGTCTGGGGAGAGTCTGGGGGCCCGTGTTCTCATTCCTGCCCGAAGCGTTAGGTTGTCTGGCTTCCGGCAGCCTGAACAACTCCCTGGGAGCCTCACACGTGTTACACGAACAGCACACGTGGCCAAGAAGTCTCACGTCAGGACCAGAGACCAGCAGGCTGGGTGTGTCAGATTGGCTGTAAGACGTGTCCAGGGTGGACGGTCGCTGAGCTTGTGTGAAGTTTGACAGCCAAACCTCTTGGAAAGCACTCGAGATCCGTGCTAAGAAGAATATACTTACGGGACCCGTCATTTAAAACACGCCCCCGCCAACAACTGATTAAAAGAATATACTGAGGGGCACCTGGGTGGCTCAGTGGGTTAGGCCTCTGCCTTCAGCTCAGGTCATGATCCCAGGGTCCTGGGATCAAGCCCCACATTGGGCTCTCTGCGCTGCAGGGAGCCTGCTTCCTCCTCTCTCTCTGCCTGCCTCTCTGCCTACTTGTGATCTCTGTCAGATAAATAAAGAAAAAATCTTTAAAAAAAAAAAAAAAAAGAATATACTGAGGCGCCTGGGGGGCTCTGTCAGTTCAGCGTCAGACTCTCAATCTCTGCGCACGTCTCGATCTCAGGGTTGTGAGTTCAAGCTCCACGCTGGGCGTGGAGTCTACTTTAGAAAAAAAAAACAAAAAACCTCCACTTCCCCAGTTCTTGGACATCCTTTCGAGAAGCAAGCCTTCCTCCTTCCCCGCCCCCCGTGAGTTCTGTGCAGGCTCACGTGCACTCAAGACTCAGCTGCCCCCGTGACCCACCGCCATGGCCCAGGAAGACCCTGCTGCTGGAGGGGTCATGCGGGGGGCCTGGGACCACCCTCATCCACGATGGCCTTAGACCAGCGCTAAGCCCATCTCAGTGCTGAGCCCGCGTGTGTCAAGCTGGCGGAGGCGTGTGTTCCGAGCACCAAGTCAGCCTCACGAGGAACAAGGGGAGGGGCAGAAGGGAGACCCCGTGAAGGTCTACAGCACAGCCAGGTCTCGATGTCATCAAGGAACACTTCCAGCGCAAGAAGTGAAGAAGTAAGAAAACTTGTTCTGGTTCTTCACCCAAAGAGGAAAAAAAAGTGGGTGGGGGTGCTTAATTCTCCTCTGCTGAGGATGTACTTAGTCACTGTAATGAACAGATTACAGTGGAAGTGAGTCACTGCTGACACTGGCGTCTGCCTTGGTGTCTCTCTCAGACCACGAGCACTAGGGGAAGTCCGCCGCCAGGTCCTGAGGACACCCAAGAGCCCTGGGGAGAGGGCCACGTGTGGAGGCACCAAGGCCTCCCACGCATAGCCACGTGAGGAGCCCCATTCCAGGGCCACCTCTGGGGAGGCCTGAGCCCATCTGCCCACCTGCCCAGCCGGGCCGCTTCTGGATTCCTGACCTCGGAAACCGTGAGATCATAGAAGTTTGTTGCTTATACTGTTCCATTGGGGGACGTTTTAATGCAGCAAGAACTAACACGGGGCTGAGCGGAGAGCGTCAGTGTCATGGTACCTCACATTTATATGGCACCTGTCAGCATTTTGACGTCTGTTCTCGTCTGAGCCTCTTGACAAAACTTCAAGGGTGGGATGATTACAGCACCAGTCACAGGGTCGTCAGCTCTGTCCCCCCCCAGGGAGGCTGAGGGAGCCCGGGTGCGAGGCTCACGCTGCGGTCTTCCTCCTCACTGCCCTTGGGCCCGGGGCCCCAGCTTCTCACAGAGAGCGAACCAAGAACTTCCCCTGTGCATCCCCTTCGCAAGGTCGTTTGGCCAGCGGGCTGCCGTGCCCAGAAGGCCCAGAAGGCGGCAGCAGAGCAGACCCAGCCACATGGGCTGAAGGAGCAGCCCCACTCCTGGGGCCCCACTCCTGCAGGCCTTGTCCTAGGCAGACATGAGGGGGAGGGCCCAAGGGACGCCCCCACCCAGTCACTGTGGACGACAACACCTCTGTCACTCACCAGCCACAGGTGATGGGTGTCTGGGGCTGTGGAAGCCTCTGGCTTGTCCTCTGCTGAGCCCTGGTCACTGTGTGGTCGGGAGCTGGGGTCAGGCTGGGCCTGGACACTCATCGGGAACAGACCTGGACTCAGAGCACACAAGTCCCGTGAGGACAACCTGGCAGATACTGGTGTCCAGGGAGACATGGGGACCATGGGGGGAGTAATCAAGCCGAAGAACATGTAGAGAACATATCAACCACATTGGGAGCACCTCGGTGTCATAGGCCCAAGGGACCCCTGTGGGAGGCCCCACCTCTGATCCCTGTTAATGAGCCCTCGGGGAGAGCAGGTGACGCCAGTCCCGCAGGAAGCCTGCCTCCTGCATTCACGCCGCTTACTGCTCTCGATGCGGAAAGGACGAAGGGGCAAGAGGCCGGTTCGCCACAGGGTCTCTACGTCTGGAGGACAGTTGGGGGACAGTGAGGTAAGGAATTGGCCTGGCCTGGACCCCTTCACTCCAGCAAGTGTATCAGCTACCGAAAAGCACCGCCGTGAGAGTGGCCAGAGTGCAAGAGGATGGCTCCGGGTAACCTTGAGGGCAGAGAAGGCAGGCGGCCAGGTCTGGTCGAAGCAGTGGGGGAGGGGAGAGGACAAACCCACGTCCTGTCAGCACCTGGGGAAGCACAGCCCTCACAACAGTGGGACTAACTAACCCTGTGTGGCCAGAAGGATTATGTTGACCTCTGTGCGGAACAGGAAAAGGAGGTGACGGTAAGTCAGGTTCTAAAATGACGTGCTGCGGGCACCTGGGTGGCTCAGTGGGTTAAGCCGCTGCCTTTGGCTCAGGTCATGATCTCAGGGTCCCAGGATCGAGTCCCATATCAGGCTCTCTGCTCAGCGGGGAGCCTGCTTCCCTTCCTCTCTATCTGCCTGCTTCTGTCTACTTGTGTTCTCTGTCTGTCAAATAAATGAATAAAAATCTTAAAAAAAAAATAAAAAATAAAATGACATGCTGCATGGCCCATCTGGTTCATTGCAGACACCTTCTCATTGACGGGAGAAGGAAAAAAAGACTAGAAAGATCTGTCAATCATCCATCCATCCATCCATCTATCCATCCTATCATCCATGTATACGTCCATCGTCCATCCATCCATCCATACAACCATCCGTCCATCGTCCATCTATCCAATTTTCTTTTCTTTTCTTTTTTAAAGATTTTATTTATTTATTTGACAGACAGAGATCACAAGTAGGCAGAGAGGCAGGCAGAGAGAGAGGAGGAAGCAGGCTCCCCGCTGAGCAGAGAGCCCGATGCGGGGCTCGATCCCAGGACCCTGAGATCATGACCTGAGCCGAAGGCAGAGGCTCAACCCTCTGAGCCTCCCAGGCACCCCCCAATTTTCTTTTCATATACCAATATAGTAATATCATATATGGGCATATATGGCATTACTATATATATGGCAATTAATATACCAATATAGTAATAATAATTATCTCTAGGTATTAGAATTATGGGAATGTTTTCAAGTTTTTAAAAAGTGTCTTACAAAAAACGTGGATGATTAATTTAGTAAGAAGGTTTTCAAGTTAAAAAAGTGAGGGATGCCTGCTTGAGGCAATGAGGTAGATCTGGGCTTGAACTTTAAACACCCTTCTTACGGATATGAGCTCCCGGTGCCCTCTGGGTGCGGCCTGCTCGGGAGGACAGTAAGATCCAAGCCAGGACATGATGCCCACAGGGCAGAATCAAGAAAGAAGGGGTGAGAGGCACCACTTGCCTTGCTCTTGGGTGCTTGGCCTCCAAGTGTGCATGCTGCCTGCGCGGGGCCGGGAAGATTCCAGCCTTCCTTGGGGCTGAGTGGCTGGCTGCAGGCTAGAAGACACTTCGCTCCGGAGCTGGACCAGGTCATGCTCTGAGAAGGAGCGGTCCCGCTTCAGTGTCCCCTCCCCACACGGAGACTCTTCCTCCTGTGGACACAGCAGACTCAGCCCTGACCACTCAACCTGACCATTCTGCCCGCCAGCATCTCCGGCCTGTCCCTGCACCGGCCGGGGGCTGCTGCCTCACTCTCCTCTAGACAGTGGAAACAAGTACCTCAAAAGAAAAACCCTTTCCTGAGGCCTGTGGGAGGTCCTGGAGATGATCGGTCCTCTCTCAGGTGTAGCCCACTAGGATCACTACCACCCCTGGTTTCCTTGGGCTCTGGGGGCTGTGGGGACATGATATCCCATCAACGTCCCACTGAGTGTCCCACTGAAACACACTGGCTTTTCACGTCAGTCAGAGGGCACTCAGCTTCCCAGCCCCAAGATGATGGGGCATGTCCATTACAGCCCTTTCTGTGCCATGGGGAGAGGTGACCCAAGGCCACTGTTTCAGTCACCCGTCTGAGCCACCAAGATGGGGGAGTGCTCCCAAGGCCCACCACGTTTGCTTTCAGAGCAGACCCAGTGCCACAGCAGGAGACCAGCTCCAAAGAAGAGTGCGGCCTTCAGCCCTGAGCGGTGGACGCCGGCAGCTGAATGCGCCACGCTGCCTTGGCTCAGTCCTTCTCACTTATCCCCATCCCCACCCCGGCCTCTTTCCAGGAATCTACGGGCTCTGACCTCAGATGTATTCATCTCCTCCATCTCAGCCAAGGTGGGGGCCTTGAGCAGAACCCGGGGCCGTGGGCGCTGCGTGTTGCTCCCAGCATCCGTGACGGACAGGTTGATGCAAGACGTGGATTTGGTGTCCCCTGAACAGGCATTGAGAATGCAGGGCAGAGAGCCAAACCCTGGTGGAGGCAGGGAGGTGGGGCAGGACAGCAGAGTGAGGGGTGCGGATGGAGTGGGGAGGTAGCGGAGCAGGAGCGAAAGTGGGGAGGGGGCAACAGAAGCAGAGGAAGCTCACCCCGGCCTCCCCAGCACTCGCCCCTCACTGGGCGCAGCCTCCGCTCCTGCTTGATCTCCTCCAGGATCTTCTCGTGCAGGGTCCTCTGCTTTTGGGGTAAGGGGCGAAGCCTCCTCTCTGAGACCTGGAGGGAGTATGGCAGTTCCAGGAAGGAAGGGCAGTGGAGCTGCGCCACAGACACACTAGAGCAGGGAGGAACACTGCGCACACAGCCAGCCCTATCAGGAGCAGGCACAGCGGGGGCAGGCCGGAGGTGGCCTGCGTGCTCCTGGGGCAGGTCCATCTCAGACCCAACCTTCCAGCCACCTCCTCGGGGGAGGCCTCCGGTCTGCCCTTGGGGTGGGAAGGCCACGAGGGGAGGCCCCGTGCAGCACGCACGTACCTGCTTCAGTGGAGGCCGGGAGCGGATGAAGTCCAAGATGAGCTCGTGGGCATTCTTCTTCACCCTGGGAGGTATGTCTCCGTCGACCTGTGGGGGAGGCAGCTAAGGCTGAGGGCTTGATCCCCACTCAGGAGTTGGGGGCCGTGGGAGGGGCCGTGGGAGGAGTTGGGGGCCTGGTCCTCATGCCGTCCTTCCCCCCCTCCCGGCAGCATGGCATGCACGTGGCTGCCATGACCACTCCCACCTTCCCTACACCTCAGGCTCTTCGTGTGGAAATGAAGGTCGGTGGCGCCCCTTCGACCCAGCTGTCCCAAGACTGGAATGAACTCGCACATGCAGAATTTGCAGAGTACAACCGGCACGCAGCACGAGCCACGTGAGTATAAATGGGACAATCTTCCAGGATGCTCCACACTTCCCCTCTCCCTATTCTTGTCACACCGTGTCCCCAACATCATACCGAGTCCCCGACATCACCCCATGTCCCCAACATCACACCGTGTCCCTGACGTCACACCACATCCCTGCCCTAGCCACACTGTATCCCCACCCTTGTCACATTGTGTCCCTGATGTCACACTGTGTCCCTGACATCACAGTGTCACACCTTGTCCTGTTACACTGTGTCACACTGTGTCCCAGCCCCAGTCACACTGTGTCCCCATCCTTATCACACCGTGTCCCCACTCTAGTCACACCATGTCCCCGCCGTAATCACACTGTGTCCCTGTCCTAGTCACCCCGTGTCAGGTGGAGCCAGATGGGTCAGGGCCTCATCTGTCTGTGCACATCTGAATACCCACTCAGTAGCCAACGCACAGAGCGGAGGCTGCAGAGCCACGAGCGGGCAGAAGGCTCGGGGGCAAGCTGCCGTCCCCAGCAGCTCACCATGACCTTGCGGAGCTTGTAGTTCCTGGCGCGGATGTCCTGCATCAGCATCTCGAAGGGGGTGAGCTGGAACTCAGTGGGCAAGGGGTTGAACTCCTGCTCCTGCACCTTCTTGAGCTTCACTCCGTGACGGAGTTCCCTCATGAGCTGCACCCAGAGTCGGGCCTGGGCCCCCGAGAAGACAGAAATGGTCTTTAGACCCGGCAGGGCTCCCCCTG
The DNA here is from genome assembly GCF_011764305.1 of Mustela putorius furo. NCBI lineage: Eukaryota > Metazoa > Chordata > Mammalia > Carnivora > Mustelidae > Mustela > Mustela putorius. The sequence goes on along the minus strand of NW_025421304.1, from coordinate 44,201,137 downwards.
GCCCTGGCACAGACCCCAGGTGGGGGGTAGCCATAGCTTACCCAGTCGGTGTGTCCCAGGTGGTCAAGCTCTGCCAGGGGCTTGCCTTCCTGCAGCTCACCCTCCCGAAGCTTCTGCAGCATCTGTTAGTCCAGGAGAAGGTGAGAGTGGCTGTCACAGGGCTGCAGGCCCCGCCGGTCTGTCCATCTGGGGACAGTTCCTGAACACGTGGGCTACTATTCCACCAGCTAAAAAAGGGATGAGTGGGCATTTGGGGCCAAAGCTCTGGACTCAGAAAGATCTGGAGAAACAAAGCCATTAGCTTTGGAGCCATGTGGGGCCCTTGGTGGCCCCTCAGCTATCTCTGGCAGTTCTCCTGGGCCAGGGGTGAGAGCTGAGCAGCCACCTAGTGCCCACACAGGACATTCTGGCTCTCTCCTTCTGTCAGCCAATCCACACAGCCCAGAGGGGCAGCGCATCCTTCTGAGAGAGCAGATGCAGGGGGACCCTGCCTTCTGTCACCTGTGAAGAGCTCCCAGGCTTCCTTCAGATCCAGCCGGCATGGTGCTCCCTCAGCAATGCTTCGGCCTCTCTGTCCGGGCCACGTGCATACCCCCTCCTGGAACCCCCAGGGCTGCTTCTTGACCCACTCCAGTAGGGACACTGGAGTTTCAGTAATCTGCTTCTGTGAGTGTTGTTTGGACCATTGGCTCCATGAGGCCAGAGCCACAGGGATGTTTCTGTTTTCTCCCCTAAGGATTCCTGGTTCCTAGCACAACTGGCAGAGGCTAGGTCTTCAACAATGGCTGAATGGATGGATGGATGGATGGACAGACAGATGGATAAGAGGATAAGTTACTCAGCAAGTCCTGGGAAACAGGTTCATATTTCATGAAGCTGAGAAAATGCCAACATCACAGTGATGTTGGAGAACAGGAAGGATTGTTAGGTAACTGTTCTTTGCTGCGAATTTGGGAAGCAGCTACTAGATTCACTCCCTTCATTGTCCTGGATCTTGGCAGCAGCCAGACACTCGGGTCCTACCAACTCCCCTACCCTGGAGAAGCATCGAACCCTTAGCACACAGCTCCCAGCTCACCCCCCTCACCCCCCACACACAATAAGCCAGAACCGGTTACCCTGGCTTTTCACTTAAAGCTATTTGCTAAACTGCTTTGGGACGCTCTAGAAAACGCAGCCAAGTCTCAGAGTGCAGCATGGTGTGTGACCTGGCTGATTCTAAAAATAGACCTGTGTGTGATCTGGCAGTTCCTGTGGGCAAAGGGCATGAAGGGTGGGTCTCCCATCCCTCCTGGACTTTCTCTACCTGTCCCTGAGCAGAGTGTTTCTTCCGAAAATGCCAGCCCAGATGTGTCCCACTGACACCCTCTTCTCATTCCCTGTTACTACCAATTCCCTGAACATCTCTTGGGGCAATTACTTGGAAGTCTAGAGTTGTTTTGCTCATGCTAAAGAAAGAGCTTCCAGGGGCATCTGGGTGGCTCAGTGGCTTAAGCTGCTGCCTTCAGCTCAGGTCATGATCTCAGGGTCCTGGGATCGAGTTCCACATCCGGCTCTCTGCTCGGCGGGGAGCCTGCTTCCTCCTCTCTCTCTCTGCCTGCCTCTGCCTACTTGTGATCTCTCTCTCTGTCAAAAAAATAAATAAAATCTTTAAAAAAAAAAAAAGAAAGAAAGAGCTTCCATTGTCTGGATAAGGAATTGATGGTAGCAACAGAACAGATGACTTCAGAGCAAGAAAAACAAAGCATGAAGACCATGCACTCATTAAAACATCAGAAGAACATCTCTTAAGTTGTGGAGGAGGAGGAGGAGGAGCGTGGTTGGGGCCTTGGGGGAAGGGAGTGGCCAGAGGAGCGACCTGCCCTTGGGCCACCAGCTGGGCTACAGATAAAGGCCTGTTGGCTCAGGGACTGTCACTGGCAGGTCGGTTCTGGGCCCCCAGGCCTGTCCATCAAAGGAATACTGAGAATCGACTCAGGCCACAGTTCAGGGAAGCTGGTTCGGGGAACCAGACACCAGTATTAGTCAATTCCGAAGAACACCTCTGCCAAGAGTGGGTGGAACCAATTCCCCCGCCCTCTGCGAAGACCCCCTGCTTCAAGGAAGTCTGTCACCTCCTTCCAGGAAGGAGATGGGAGAGTTGGAGGAAGATTGTCAGCTAGTAATTCTGGAACCATGAAAAGACAGGACAGCCCTGGAGAGACCCCAGCTCTGCCTGGACTTCCTCTGACTTGGGGCAAGGGACACCTTTCAGAACCCCTATTTGTGGGGTGCCTGGGTGGCTCAGTGGGTTAAAGCCTCTGCCTTCGGGTCGGGTCATGATCTCGGGGTCTTGGGATGGAGCCCAGCATCGGGCTCTCTGCTCAGTGGGGAGCCTGCTTCCTCCTCTCCACCTGCCTCTCTGCTTACCTGTGATCTCTGTCAAATGAATAAATAAAAATCTTTAAAAAAAAAAAAAAACAACACCTCTATTTATCTGTAAAAAGGCGGGGGGGGCTACGGTGACTGAATTTCCTACGCCCCAAAACTCCAAGCGCAGTGAGTACACATGTGCACGGAATTACAAGTGGCGCTTTCAGTTCCTGTTTCCAGAAGGAACCAGCCCTGGGAGAGGACAGCCAGGTCTCGCAGGACATGGAAACAGGAGGCAAGAGCAAAGAGGTCCTGGGGCCAAGTGGCTGCGAGCCGGTGAGTAAAGGTCCTGACCCTCAGTTCCTCCCGTGCAAAATCCAGCTCAGGGTCCGGGAAACCCGCACAGCGTGACAGGGCCCGCCCCGAGCGCCAGCGGCGAGGCGAGGCCGTTCAGAGTCCGCCGCTGAGGACTTCCACTTCCCGTGGGAGAGACAGACGGACCCGCACCGGCGGAGGGGGCGGGGCCGGAAAGACGGCCGGGAAGGTCCCCTGGCGGCCTCCGCCCCTTCCCCTGGGAGTCCCTCCCCCCACCCTCGCCCTGGGCACACCGTCCCCTCCCCTCGGGCCCTGCTCAGCCCCAGCCCCGCCCTTCCCGGCCAGGCCTCCGGGAAGCCCCGCCCCCACCCGCGGCCCCGGCCCCGCCCCCGCCCCGGGCCCCGCCCCCACTCCTCGGCCCCTCCCCCACACGGCCCCGCGCGCGCGCGCGCGCTCACCTCCTTGGCCTCCCGGACCCTGGCCAGGAAGGCCCGCAGCTCCAGCGTCTCCACGAAGAGCGCCCGGCACACGGCCTGGTAGTGGGTCTGCGCGCCCCGGGGGTCGGTCAGGCGCGCCGCGCACAGCCGCATGGCCTGGGCGAAGGTGCGCACGGCGCGGGGGCCGCCCTCGGCCTCCTCCTCCTCCTCCGGGCCCCCGTAGCCCTCGTCCGCAGCCCCGCAGACGCCGTCCTCGCAGTCGTTGTTGGCCATGAGGTCGATGAGCCGCTCCAGCTGCGGGCTGAGCTCGCGCTCCTCGCTGTCGTCCAGGCCCCAGTCCAGCGCGCGGTAGATGGCAAAGCCCAGCGACTGCACCATCTGCAGGACGGGGCCGGAGAGTCGGCGGGGCGTGGGGGACCCCCCCCCCACCCCCGGCAAGGGACCCAGCCAGGAGAGGGGCCGCCGCCCCGCCGGAGCACAGCCCGACAGCCAGCGGCCCGGCCGGAGGCCCCCGGAGGCCATGCCACAAGCCAGCCAGCCGGACACGACCGGAGCCGGCAGGACGCCTCCCAACCCGCGCGGCCGCGGTGGACAGCAGTTCAGCAGGCTCTCGGGGCCAAACGTGCTTTTACCACGTGAAGTGAGGGCAACGCCCTCCCGAGTACCTAACCCAGAGAGAGGGAAGACGTGCGCCCACAGGGACTCGTCGGGAACGCCCAGAGCGCCCACACCTGTGATGTCCAAATGTCTTCAACGGGGACACGGAACACAAAGGTGACCCATCCTTCCCGTGGGATGCCAGGCTGCCAAGACCAAACTCAGGCACCCCCTTACACACAGACAGAACACAGAGCCACAAAGCCAGACTACATGCTTCCATTCATACAAAACCCTAGGCTAGATGAAGCCAATCTACAGCCGTAAAAAGCAGGTCACTGATCATAAAGCATATCCCAATAAATGTGATTTAAAAATACGGGTAACCGAATCAAACATTGGCTTTTAAAGTGACATAAGAGTGTTTTAAATCAGAGGAGAGAGACTAGCGTGCTGGAATTGTTAACTACATGGGATACGGTACAGACACCTGAACTCATAAAAATTGACATCCTCTCCCTTAAAAAATACTGTATACTCCATGCAAATTTCAACATACGTAAATTTAATCTGGAAAAGAAGAAAAGTGAAGAAGCAATGGCACCTGTGTGGGGGCTTGCCCAGGGACCAGGAGCTGTGGGCACCCAGCCAGGTATGGGGCCTACAGTGCTACAGTTTACTTTATGTATCCTTGAAATCTCCATAATTAGTTCTTTTAAAAGCATATTCACATATTGAAAATCTGAGTTTTGCAATAGACCTCTTAACTCACCATTTCTCAATTTTATTTGGCAGGAAACTCTATTTTCATAGACTACCGTTAACCACTGGGACTCTGCCTTCTCTGGGGGAGTATCTGCAGACCCCGCCACTCCATTCGTGGCTCTGTCCAGTGGCCATCGGCTCCTGGCATGGGCTGCTCACAGGACTGCAGTCCTGGAAAGGTCAGGGCTGCTCGCAGGGAAGAACCACGTGCCATGTGCAGTGACAGGTGAGGATGACCACAGAGGTGCTGCTTCTAGCCTGCCTGACTTTCATATTTTGACATTTCTCCTTTATGACAATGATGCAGAATGACCATAGCTCTTCTCGTGTCATCAGCTACACAGAGCCCTTGGCTACTTAACTCTAGGACAACCTAACCTGAGACCTAGCCTCTGGCTTCTAGGCAGAGGACGGAGCCATGGAGCCATGGAGTCATGAGACCACAGCTGGCAGCCGGTGGAGCTGGACTTGGGACCCACGTCTGTCCCCAGCCTGGGCTCTAAGCCTTGCCCAAGGCAGGAGGGAGCCACACCCTCACCTTCCACCCCGAGTCGGAGTCTGCCTAGCCTGAGGGAGGGGGAGGCCTCTGGCCTTTCCTCTTGTTTCCCACACCTGCAGCCCAAGGGGACTGGCTTGAGCAGAGCGGAAGGACATGGGGAGTCAGTGTTGGGCAGGGGACAGGCACAAGACAGCCTTCTCTATCCCGCAGAAATGCCTTAGAACACACCCTGGCCAGTGTGGGGAGAGGGGCTCCAACAGAGCCAAGTTCCAGTCTACAAAACCCCAGTCCACCCTTGGAGGTGGTCTTATCTCTGCTTAGCCGGGCAAGAATCACAAGCCCAAGTCATGAGTCAGAGGGCAAAAGACCAGGGCCAGGTGGAGTCCCCTATGGCAGTGGGACCCCCATCAGGACTACTGAGCTGGCAAGAACCACAGGTCACACAAATTCCCATCGATTCTTTCTTGGCCAGAGGTAGAGGTCAGAAAGGAGATTGTGGGAGAGATTCGTGTCCATTCTCTACGCCACGGCCACTGCTGACCCAGGCGTGGCTGTGACCTGGTCTCTCCATCAGAGACCACTCTACAACCCGGGGCAGACAGAGGGGCCCTGTAGGCCAGCCCCTGTTCCAGTGCATCTTGGAGCAGCACCACAACCCACCATGCCTCTCCCTCTTGCTCCTGGGAGCTGGCCTAAGCCAGCACCACGTCAGTTAAAGGGTTAACTCCAACAGGAGCCTCTCATCTGACAGCTGCTCTGTTAAAAGCTTCTCTGTGTTCCAGCCCAGACACTGGAAACCGCTCGAAAGGCAGAGAGCTCTTGCTTTCCCATAAGGAACAATCTGGGCAGCCAGCCAGGGTCTGAGAGCCTCCAGGCCTACCTGCCCACAGCGTTTTGGGAACTGAGCAGGCTCCCAACAGGCCAGCTGGGGCGAATAGCCTGCTAACTGAGGGGCTTGGAGAGAGAAGGGACCGAGACTGCAGGACGGTGTCCACAGGAGGCTGGTAGCAGGAATCTGGGTTAGCACAGCGAGTGGCCCCCTACAGTAGTTTCTGGAGTGGGGCTCCAGGGTTAGTCTGTAAGAGCGCAGACTGGACCCCCACAAACAAGGCTCCTTGTAAATATCATCAGAACTGCTAAGAGATCTCCTTTGGGGCAGCAGGTGGCCACGGCACATTCATGTGGGGACTCTGGGTGACAGGGGCCACCCTGGGATCACTGTCTGAACGGCAGGGGACTGTTCCTAGGCTTTGGATAAACAAAGTCTCCAGAGTACTCTGCCAGCTGCGGCAATGCTGTCTTCTTCCCAGACCCAACTACGGAAGCAACATGGTCTGAGAGCCTCACCACGGAGGCAGTGTGCCACCGGGAAGTGTGTCTTACCACTGACAGCAGTAAGATCGTCAGCATGTGCTGGGAAGAAAAAGCAGGAAAACTCTGGGACGGCGCTATTATCGTTTTGCGATTCTCCACGACAGACTATATGGCCTCTTTGCCGTGACCAGCCCCCCACCCTTGGTATAATGCTGTGTTCAGTACATAAACACACGTTTGTATAAAGCGTTCTTAAAGGCAGTAGAACGATCCACATTAAATTCAGGACAAACTCCCGGAGGGTAGAGGTTCAGGGAGGCACTGGTCCTGCTGGTGAGGTCTGAATTGTGGGCGGGGTGGACAGCAGTCACCGGCTGGTTTTCCTGCTTGCCCCTCAGACCCACGCCCTGACTGACCTTCTGCGTCCACAGACCACAGCACCTTTGCTCCCTCCCTCTGGTCAGTGGGAGGCAACACCAGCAGCTTGGGGGCAGAATAGGAGAGGGAGGTAGGGTACCGTCGCCCACCCCTGCCCTTCAGGCCCTCCAAGGCCTGCCAGGTTCCACACTGACCAGTGGGCTCTGTCCTCACCTGCCTGTTCTCTTCATCAAGTCCTTTCAATGAAGCCCTTTGAGTATTTTGTCTGTGTCCTACCTCATGGAAACAATCTTGTAACTTTATATGCTATCTAATTCACATAATATGAGACATATTACTTTTAATGCGTATCAAGTAAATTAAAAAATAATTTTAAAGGTACCTGGGCTTCTGAGCTGGCTGCTGACAACACCATCGTTGTAGAATCTGCAAGAGGAGACAACAGGCAGTCAAGACACACCCCAGCAACCCCAGGCCCTGGCAAATAGGGCCGCCCACCCACCTGGTCTCCCAGGAATACACAGTGTATCCCAGAAAGCTTAAACGGGTCGAGCAGCCAGTCATTTGGAATGGACATGCAGAGGCAGGAGACTCAGCCCCTGCCCACACCCTGCACAGCAGTCACACCTCTCAGGGTGTGGTGGGACCCCTCAGAAGGGAGCAGCCAACAGGCTTCCCTGGGGAGGCATGGTTGGTGCTAGGTAAAGAGGGAGTAAGGAGAGAGCAGGTCAGTTAAATCTGATCTGCAGGAAAGCCCTCACAGTCCGTAATGCACAGTCTGAGTCCATGTGCCCCCAAATCACAGCAGAGTCACATGAGACCCAGGCTCAAAGGCAGTAACAGATTTTGCTCTGGAGTTCCCAAGAGCCAAGCTGGGTAAGGTAGCATCTGGCCACCACCTGTAAATCCGGAGACCTTTGCCATGTCAAGGTCTCCATCAGAGAATCAGTCTCTGGTTCAAAGCCCAGGTGCTAAACTAGGTACTAGGTAATTTCTTATGTTCACTACTGAACACGGTACTGAATTCACAAGCTTATGAGTGCTCACTTGTTGAAACCCATATACAACCCAGAAGGTAAGCGGTTTTGTGACCCATTTCACAGGTGAGGAAAGCGAGTTATCACAGCCGGAATGGTGGTGCCAGGTGGGGCCGTGCGAGAGGATCTTAGGCTCTGCTCCAGCCGCTCCGCACACCACCCCCCGCCCTGCGTCTTTCAAGATGCCAGCTGGACGAGCTGCAGAAAAGCCACCTACTTCTACAGACTTCCTTGAATTAAGCATGCAGGTAGAACCTTCGCGAGGGGGTGAACTCGAGTAGCCTTAACTTCTTTTTGGAACGAGGTAGGGTATAAAAAAAACATAAACCATGAAATCGCCACTGAGTGAACCTGCTAACTCTGCAAATATTTTCAAAATGCCATTAAGAGCAAGGAGATTGCCAAAGATAAAGGGCACTTGTGTTGGGCTGATCCATTAAAATAATGGACAACAGCCCACTCCCAACATCAGTGAGGCTGAAAGGGACCCGCCTACAGGACCCTGGGGCCCGCCAGAGTGCGCAGCCACGAATGGCTGGAGGCGATGGGAAGAAGAATAAATCAGACTCAGAGCAAAGGTGGTCCCTGGAAGCAGCCAGTGTCCTGAGTTATCCTGAGGGCTGAGAAGGAACGGGGTCAGCCAGCCAGGCACTGTCCCTTACAGACGGAGCACCGTGCAGTCCTGCTCAGTGAGAAGCCTTCCGGCTAGAATCATTTTAAGGCCCCAGTTTAAATGGTCCACATGTTAATAAAGATAAGGGATCATTAATTATATGTGAAGCGGCAAGGACTTGGGGAGTCTTTGGGTTTTAAGGAGCAAGCTGCCCTTTCTAGGCAGAGACTGTGCCCAGCTCTTTGCTAAAAAAAACTAATGAATGATTTATTACCTTTTCAATCCACAATCACCTCATGCAAGTGGGGTACCATGACTCCCTTGTTACAGACAAGGAAACTGAGGCTCAGGCAGGTGGAGAAAATCACCCAGAACCACACGGCACACAGTAAGCGCGAGTGGCGGGGCAGGCAAGCCTGCCGAACCACCCAGAGCCTCGGGGACGCACTTCCTGGAGATACAGGAACTTGCTTGCTGGGGGGGGGGGGGCACGCCAAGGGAGGTCATAGAGCATTGCAAACTACCTCCTGCTTATTTAAACAGCGGTCTTGGGCGCCTGGGTGGCTCAGTGGGTTAAGCCGCTGCCTTCGGCTCAGGTCATGATCTCAGGGTCCTGGGATCGAGTCCCGCATCGGGCTCTCTGCTCAGCAGGGAGCCTGCTTCCGTGTCTCTCTCTCTCTGCCTGCCTCTCCGACTACTTGTGATTTCTCTCTGTCAAATAAATAAATAAAATCTTTTAAAAAAAATAAATAAAAAAAATAAACAGCGGTGTTGGAGGGAGGTCACAGAGCCGCAGACAGAAGCAGATGGAGGCGGCTGGGACAGAAGCACTATCAACAGGGCCCTCCAGGTCACATGGAGTTGGACAGGACACCGGGTCTCCGGGATGCTGTCCCTCCACGGGGGGCTTCTCTCTCCCTGCAAGGAAGAACAGCCTCACCAAGACGTGCCAGGAAAGAGAAGACCCTGTGATGTCTTGTGTGGAAGATGGCCACGAGAACTCAAGATGCTAGGAGGCCTCCTCGAAAGATCACGATCACGTGTCATGGCAGGATGAGATCAAAGACCACCAGAAGGAGGGAAGTCTGTGAGGGCTTTGCAGGCTGGAGCTCCCAGAGGAAGGGCCTCCCCCTGCCCAGCGGGTGGGGTGGGTGGCCAGCTCTCAGACAGCCTCACCCCTCTGTGAGGGTGAGGAGCACCGGGAAGGAGTGTAGTTCAGGCCAGATCCCTGCCTACCTATGGTCATGACCCTGAGGTCTCCTTTCCTCATCTACTTGCCCAACCTACCCCACAATGTCACCTCAAAGGATGTGCGAGAGAGTGGAAGTGGACACTCCTTGTGTGTCCGGACACTTGCAGCATCCTGTGAGGATGTGGACAGCCATGATCACCATGGTGACAGTGGCAACGGAGCCACCAGGACCTCTCAACCAGGCTCAGACCACAGGCATCCTGCCTGTGACTCTGTTTGGGCTTGGGGTCAGAACAGAGAATGGCCGTGGAGGAGCCAAGGGTTCCTTCTGCAGCCCCCAGAAGGAGACCACACACATGCAGGGGGCACTGGCTACCCTAGGCTCCCCCAGGTTCTTAATTACCTACAAGGAATGCAACTACCAAGTGTGGAGTCCTAGCTTGAGCCCAGGTGGCTCCTGCCTTTCCGCATCTCAGGCTGAGCTCCCAGGAGTACCCGTGTACCCGGCAGCGGGGTGGACAGACGGAGGCCCTCAGGGCCCCCACTCAGTGCCAGCAGGAACTGCCAACCCCCCCAACGAAGGCAACTGGCAACATCTCAAAACGGCACCTCTGTTTGCCTCGATTCAGCAGGTCTGCTTTGGTGGACCCAAGACTCCTGAGACTGTCCACAGGGGCACTGGGCAGCCCCAATGAAGGAGATGGTTGGAGGTCCCCATTAAGGATGAGTAGAGGGCAGCCCCTGCCTGCGGTGTAGACACTAGGGCTCCTCCTTGTGGGAGAAGGCTGGCGGGAGACTGTTTCCCTTGACACTTTCTGAAGCTGGAACATGTGCTAGCGCATCAAGAAATTAACTCAGGCAAATGTGAGAGTGAGCAAGGGTGCAGGGTGCACGCGTCCCCCACAGCCCAGGACAGACAGACTTACCAGTGATGCCTCGTGTGTCCCACAGCAACACACTGACCTTCCCGAGCCCCCTGAGCCCCAGACAGAATGGTTCCACCCACCACACAGGTGACCATGAAGATTCAACACAGATGGGGTCCCTGCGTGGTCTCTGAGTCGTGAGTTTGAGCCCCACATTGTAGGCTATACAGACGACTTAAAAACAGATTTTTCAGAAAAACCCAAAAGCAAAAACCAACTAGTGTCTGGTACCCACTGGATGCTTCGATAACGCCTATTCCGTTGTCAAGAAGCGATTTCCAAACGTAAGTTAAGCAATGTCTTTGATGGAGCATGGGTTCTAGGAATGAGCTGCTGGGAAACCCAGGCTTGAGAGCTGAAGGCCTGCTTACAGCTAACTGGGAAGCTGTGTGTTTGCTGAGCAAACGCAGAGCTCTGGGGGGCAGCATCTGTGGCACGTCCCTCCGCCACCGCACTCCCCATCTCTATGGGCTATGGCTGACATCAGGCCGCTTCTCCATAAACTCACTTGTCAACCTCCCCTCACCCCAGCAAGAACCTAGAAGCACCAGGATCCATATCACCTCGGCCCCAGTCAAGGACATGTGTGCTGGCCAGAGGACTCCCCACACCCCAGGCAGTCAGCTGCTAATGTCCCACCTTCTCAGGAAGCTCTGGCGATGGGGAGGTCAGCGCTCCCCCAGCACGTCTACACCCTGTGTCTGCCCGGGTGACCAAGGATCACCACCCTGCTGACAGTCACAGCAGACAGGCGCACCCTTGAAAGGATGCATTACCTCTGAGGCTCTCCTCCCTGTGGGGCCAAGGATAACTCACTTGAAGTTCCTGAGGACTCTTCAGGGCCCACAGCACACAGTCCCCACAGCGCAGCCCAAGAGGGTGAGGAACTCACCCAAGGTCACTTGGCTGAGATCCAATCCATGGCTAGACTGGCTCTGTAGCCCACACCCAGACCACGAGTCATCCCCCTCACTGGCCATTCCCGTCACCTGAAGACGGAATGGGTCCTGGCCCTGGAGGGGTTTCCAACAGGGAGTGGGTGACCCCTTCGTAGGTGTGATGTGGGGAATCCACACACGATGGCCTGACGGTCACAGTGGGGCCCGGAACCAGAAGCACCAGCATCACTGGGAACTTGTCGGAAATGCAGACTCTCAGGCCTACTGCAGACCTGGGCAGAATCAAGCTCATCACGGGAACCCCGCAATCCAAGAACCCGTGTCCAGCACACCCACTGGTGGACTCAAGGGTGAGAATCGCCCCAGTAAAGCATTATGTGGAGTTCTTGTGCCAGAATCTACGTTCTGGTAGATTCTGCTCACCAGGGAGATCAGGTGCAGGAACAGTGTCCACTCCACCTGTGTGACCCTCCCCTCCTTGATGGGCAGAGCAACATTGGTCCATTGGTCCTGGAAGCCTGGCCCAATCCAGGACCCGTGGACGTGTTTTGTCCCATTACAAGGGGGCCTGGACTAGCACATAGAAGTGAAGTTGCTCATCTGGCGACCTCAGGGCAAAGAGGTTATCCTGGACCTCCGGCGGCTCCAAACATATGTCTGCAGTCAGAAGCAGTGCGTCTGTCTAACTTACCTCCTGCAGCCCAGGCAGCACTTCCACTGTACCTGTAACCTGTCTCCTTGAACAGACCAGACCCCAGCATGTGGGGGTTCCAGCCGTCATGGGCTCTGCCCATGCTGGTTAGGCTTATCACCACGTTGCCACCTCTAGGCAGGCTTCCTCCTCGCCTGGTCCTCACTGGAGGCCAGACTCCCTCTGAGGAACAGATCGGGACCACAGTGAAACGCTAGCACCTTCCTACAGCCGGTACTCAGTGGCATGTCTGTTCAAGCAGCCACATCCCAGGACCAGACCGGCCAGGGTCACAATACTTCCTTTGTGGGAGCCACTCAAATACTTCCGGCCCCAGAGGTCAGCCCTGGTGCACAATTAAAAAGACAGCAGACACAGCTCTCCTTCCTTGCAAAGACGTCAGGGTGGGGGCTGGCGGGGAATGACCAGGGCCCTAGAGGTGGCAGACGCAGGGCTATATCCCTCAAAAGCCAGTCTCGAGGGTACACAGGGACCCCAAGGTCACCTTCTGCATAGGTGCAGCCTGAAAGCACAGAGCAGGACCTGCAAACAGCCGGGGGCTATGGGCCAAAGTGGCCACACAGGTTAAGCTTACCCCAGTTATTGGGGACAGCCGACCCCAGCCGCCAGCACTCATAGACACCCGGACAGAGAACATGGCTTGCTGCCAATGCCTGCCCAAGAGATCATCTTTGCTCAGAGGGGAGATAAAATCGGGATACTCCTACAAACACTGGCTCCCACAGTCACACCCAGCCCCTCTCTGACACGCAGAGGCCCACTGGCCTCTGCCCCACCTGGGATCACGGCAGCATGTGGCTCTTTCCGTGCCTCACGTTTTACTTCACCGAGAAACGTGTGTGGGGACTCCGGCTAAGGGCGCTTGGCAGAGCGGCCTCCTGTCCCTCGTCCCTAGCAGCCTAGAATGCTGTGACCAGACTTTCACACGGATCTGGAGGGGCTGGTTCCTTGGCTGGGTCTGGCTGAGGCGCAGAGAGGCCCAGGAGACGACGGCTGAGGCTCCTGGAGCCCGAAAGCTCCCCGAAGCCAGCTGGGGCCCGAGGCTTCACAAAGCCTAGGCGATAGGTGCTTTTATCTTCCCACTTCCCAGAGAAGAATCGCAAGTCACTCCCCAAGGCCCGGCTGAGGGTTGGGGCAGGGCTGGAGCCCAGCTGAGTCCGCACTTGCAGCCTCCCTGGCCCACCGCCGCAGCAGGTGATGGGATACTTGCTGTGGGAACCTCGCTTTTCTCATCTGTGCAATAGGGACCCTAATAGCGTCACAGGGCATAGACAAGTGTAGGCCCAGCACCGCCCGGCACACTCCTGCAGGAGCCCAGCAATGTCAGACCCGTCTCCCGGACTGTGAAGCCCCTGGGTGTGTTGGCTTCACCTCCACACCACGTCTCCACTGGACGGCCCTTACGAGGTGCCACAGAGAGCAGAGAGAGCCCTGCATGCCAAGGGTCTGTAAGGGTGGGCGACACCTGCAGCTCCAGTGACAAGTCAAGAACCCAGAACAAAAAGCACAAGGGCAGGACCTGACAGAAAGAAAGGGTTCCCACCAGAAATATTCTCTGAGGAGATCTGCCCCGAGGGAAATACTCTCTCCAATCAGCTCTCCCCTCTGCCCAGCCTGTCAGGAGATGCCATCCTGTGACAAGGCCCGTCAGCCCTACCTGCACGTTCAACTGTGGGGAGAGCCATTTACCAAAATGTAGCCAAGCAAAAAAGAGAGTCCCCAGCCATTCAGAAGGGAGCTCCCCCAGAGGCCCACCAAGTCCAGTGTGAACCAATGGAGCCTACGGGCCCAGCAGGGACTCCCAGAACACCAAGGGCCCAGAGCCCTTCCTGATGGCCATGGGTCCCAGCTCAGCTCCTGGGACAGGACACTCTGGGCCAGGAGACCTGAAGGAGCACCTCTAGTGAGAGGACGGGCAGCCCGTGTGCACATGTGGGGAGCCTCAGAGACAGCTCCAGAGGAAGGGGCACCGTGTGTGTGTGTGTGTGTGTGTGTGTCTGTGTGTCTGTGACCGTGTGTGTGTCTGTGTGTCTGTGACCGTGTGTGTGTGTGTTTTGTGTGTCTGTGACCATGTGTATGTGTGTTGTGTGTCTGTGGCCGTGTGTGTGTGTGTGGTGTGTGCTTGTGCACCTGAATGTATCAGTGTCTGTGACCATGCACATGTGTGTTGTGTGTCTGCAAGTGCAGATAACTCCTGGGCCTGGGGCTCTGTACTGATGTTCCCTCACTAGTCCTCACCCACCCCAGGCTGGTGCGACTGCTACCACGTCTGCGGAGAAGGGCTAGGCCACTGGGGAAATGCTGAAGCCTGCTCCCAAACACTGCCATTTCTCTAGCTACGAGCTGCAGTGAAAAAGAATTCTGGGCCCCACGGAGCTCCTGACACAGGCTACCACCATCCTATACAGGACAGACCATTAATCATTTCTGTGTTTGAAACTCAGGCTGAAAATAAGCTGAGTTGGGAAGGCCTGGAGTCTGTGCAGTGGTGGGCCACTTGGAGAGCCTTACCCTGAGGTCTGGTGCCAGGGCTCTGGCCGGGGGGGATGGGGACAGCTGGCCTCTGAACTCCAGGCAGAAGAAAGAGCAGGAAGGGGCTAGAGCCCCGGGGTGGGGGGCTGCTGGGCAGTTCATGGTGGGGGGGGAACCCCAAGCTGAAGAGCCTGTGAAAAGTATTAGCATCAAAACTCACAAGAAAAAACATTAGGAAAGTCGGGTAGTGTGGAACCGCAGGAGGTTCACCCCCATCTCAGACACACCTTTGTCAACACTCATGTCTGTCCACGGGGGGTTTTCCTGAAATGTCTCATCAGGAGCGTAGGCCAGAAAGTCAGGTGGTCTTTCCATCAAGCGAACAGCCAAACACTGCATTGGGGAGCAGTCATTCTCCTGGGGTGATCTGACCAGGACACCCTCCAGTGGACAAATGCCCCTGAAAAAACCCCGGGGTCACTGGATCACTGATCACCAGCTGCATTTACGGAATCAGCTTTGCCTCAGGGAACAGCTGGGCATAAGCATTCACTGTGATGTCTGAATGAGTTTCTCACCTCAATTAAAAAAAAGGGGGGGGCACCTGGGTGGCTCAGTGGTTTAAAGCCTCTGCCTTCGGCTCAGGTCGTGATCCCAGGGTCTTGGGATCGAGCCCCGCATCAGGCTCTCTGCTCAGCAGGGAGCCTGCTTCCTCCTCTCTCTGTCTGCCTCTCTGCCTCCTTGTGATCTCTGTCTCTCAAATAAATAAATAAAATATTTTTAAAAAAAAGGGTAACTCTTTCCCTATCAATGGTCTCTTAAAAATAACTTCACAGGGCGCCTGGGTGGCTCAGTTGGTTGGACGACTGCCTTCGGCTCAGGTCATGATCCCGGAGTCCCGGGATCGAGTCCCGCATCGGGCTCCCAGCTCCATGGGGAGTCTGCTTCCCTCTCTGACCTTCTCCTCGCTCATGTTCTCTCTCACTGTCTCTCTCTCAAGTAAATAAATAAAATCTTAAAAAAAAAAAAAATAACTTCACATATTAACATGCTTTCTCCACTTAAAAAAAGGGGGGTTTTCAGCAGTTATAAAGTCTTCAGGTTAAAGGTTAGGACTTTTTCCCTACTTGGTGGGAAGAAGAGAGAGGTACCACACCTTGGGTACCTTGTATGCTAGGGCATTAATCATTCCCCCAGACGTGGTTTCGTTTGTTGATTTCTTTAGCTATTTTAAACATTTACTTATGCTAGATTTACCAGAACTTTGTACTGAGAGCCCACATGAGGCTATATTAAACAATCTTGATTTTCCCAATTGCTAGTCACAGCAAGAAATAAACACATCAGCTTCATGAATTAACCCCTCACTCGGCTGGGTTAGCCACCGCCAACAAAATAAAGTCTGAAAGCCCAACAGGACTGAAGAGAAAGTTCAGGGTAATCTATTTTTCTTAATCTTTATTTTTTTTAAGTAGGTTCCATGCCCTGTGTGGAACACGAATGAGGAGCTTGAACTCATGACCCTGAGATCAAGACCTGAGCTGAGATCGAGTCACCTCAGCCACTGAGCCACCCAGGCGCCCTATTTTTCTTAATCTCCAAAGAGGCAGCAAGTCATAAACATCATCCACCTTTATGAGACATGTTTATGAACAGAAACCAAAGACTGTATTGAATGGAAGACGGAATTGGGCTCCCTCATGTCCTGAGCCAGCAAGTTCCCTAGAGTAGCCATGTGCCTGGATTTCCAGTCAGGCTGTGGGTGTGCAGGCAGTAGGAGGAAGAAGCAGGAGCCCAATCCTCGGGACTGGAGAGAACCTGGTGACCACCAATATGAAGGAGAGCCATCAAGGAGCATCTTGGAGAGTACCAGTAAGAAACACGGCTTGACCCTCCCACAGTTAGAGATACGCAAGGGCCCTTAGTTCTAACCATCTGTCACTCTGCGCCTCAGTTTTCCCATCTTCAAAATCAGAGGGTCTGACCTGGCAGGCTGGTATACTCTTGTCGCACCCCCTGGTGCAGGGAGCCAGATCTTGGATTAGATGGTCATCTCTGAGGATGGGGATGGGCACAGGGAGGAAAACAGAGCTTCAGTAGAAAAGCTCCTTATGAAAATGCAGGGTCTAGCTCCCCAGGGGAAGCACTCCCCACCCCACCTGTGAAGACCTTGCACACAGCAAACAAGACTATGAGGCTGAATCCAAATCCTCTTCCTGGGCAAGCCTGAGCCTCAGCTTAACAGAGTATAAAATGAAATAATGCCATTTGAGTACCCACTCTTATTATTTTCACCTGTCAAATACATTGGTGCTTTTTGCATGAAATAAGTGCACAGCAGAGTTGCAGGCAGAGCTGGGAGCTGGTCACAGGGGTAAGAAGGACCCTGTGGAGAAATACAGTGCTGGTCCCTGTGTGGGCCCAGCGCACCTGCCCTGTCACCACTGTGGCTTCTGTGCAACTCTGTCCTGCTCCTTCCCTGCCCTCCATCAAGCCCGCCCATGAGGACCTCTGCAAACCCAGCTCCCTGGCAGCACACAGAGCTGGCCTTTGTGCTTCCCCACAGGATATCAGCTTTGGGGTTAATACCTCCAAATGCTGTAGACTACCACTTCAGTTCTCCAGGAAAGAAAACACTTTTTTTTTTCTAAGAAGGAAATTAAAAATCACTTAAACTCACTATTTTGAGCAGACTTCAGTATCGTTCAAAGGATTGATTGTTTGTTCTTGATAATTAAGAGCAGAAAAATCAAGCAGGCCATCCTCCAAATTTTACACATTCTCCTTACTATTAAACCCAGGCAACTGGTGAATTTGCAGGGATTCCACGGGAGACACAGCCCCCTCCTCCCACCCTCATTCCCACGAAAAAGGACTTCAAAAGGACACTTGTTCCTCTCCAGCCTAAGCCATCTGCAATCACCGGTAAGACAAGCGACTGGGGGCTTCTCACCATGAATCACAAAAGACTGCGGGCTACACACCCCCAAAGCAGAAGGAACTAGCCCCAGGTGGGGGGAACTGGGGGTGGGGGGAGACGGAGAACTGGGTCTACTGAAAGTACTCAGCCATCAAAAACCAAAACCCTTCTCCGCTGAGTAAAACCTGCCCAACCGCAGGGAGCCAGCTGACCGCGCGCAGCCCGCCCGAGGCTGAGAGATGGATGGTCCGGGAAAGGTTCCGGGAGAAGGAGCGGGTGTCCCAGGCCGGGTGAGAAAGAGAAGGGCGGGGAGAAGCACGGGCCTTCCACGTCCCGCAGAGCCAGGGTGTGGACGGGTGGCCGGACCCAGGAAGCGGGGAGGGTGCAGACTGGGGGCTCCGGGCCCGGCGGAGGGCGGGTGCAGCCTGGGGGCTTAGGGAGGGTGCGGAAGCGGAGGACCGGGAAGGAGAGGAGACGGGGCGCGGGGAGAGTGGGGGAGAGGAGGGCGGAGGGGGGGAGGAGGGCCAGGGCCCGGAGGGCCAGGACCCGGAGGGCCAGGACGAGGACCCGGCGCACCCAGCGCACCCAGCGGACCCAGCGCACCCAGAGGGCCCGGAGGACGGTCGCGGCCGCCCCCTCCCCCCCCCCGGCGCGGCCCGCGCGCGCCCGGCCACACCCCCGCGCGCCCGCCGGGCCTCACCCGCGGCGCCCGGCTCCCGCCGCGCGCTGACCGAGCCGTCCCGGCGCAGGAGGATGTCCGCCGTGCCCCGGATGCGCCGCCCGCCGCCCGGCGCGCCCCGCAGCCCGCGGCAGCCCTGGAAGCACACGGCCCACGCCTGCTCCTCGTTGATGGGCTGCTCGTACGCCTTCAGCACCTCCTCCAGGGACAGCTCCCACGGCTCCGGCCGCCCCGCGCCCCCCGCCCGCCGCCCCGCCGCCGCGCCGCCGCTCGAGCTGCCGGCCCGGGCCATGGCCGCCCCATCATCGCCTCCCGCGCGCCGGGCCGGTTTCCATAACAGCCGCGCCGGGGCGGCCGACGCACCCGCCGAGCGCGGGGGGCGGGTCCCGCGCCGCCGGCCGCTGCTTTGTCATCCTCCGGCGGCCCCGCCCCGCGGAGCGGCCGCAGGTGAGGGCGGGGCCGGCGGCGCGCGGGGGGCGGGCGCGGGGGGGGGGGGGCGGGGGGGGGGCGGGGGGGGGGCGCGGGGGGGGGGGCGCGGGGGGGGCGCGGAGCCGGCGGGAGGGGGGCCGGGGAGGGCGCGCGGCGGGTCGCGGCCGGGCGGAGTGGGCGAGGTGCGGGTCAGGGCGGCGAGGAAGGCGGCGCGGGGCGGGGGCGCGGGGCGGGAGAGGAAGGTTACGGGGAGGCTGGGGGAGCGCGGAGCCGGGGCCGGAGGGACGCGCGCTCCCGAGGCTTGCGAGCCGGTGTCCAGCCGAAGACACTGCAGTGACCGCGGGACGTCAGGCACGTTGGATGCTGGAACGCGGGAGGGAGTCGAGAGGCCTGTGAACCCACCTCCCGCCGCCTCCCCACACACATCTGACTGGTCGGGAGGAGCAGATACCTGCAGTGGCCTCTGTGGGAGGCCGGCTAGCAAGGTGACCTCCAGAGGTCACTTACTATAGCGAAATGTGAGCAAGGGAGCCCCGCGCTGTGAACACTTGGGAAAGGGCCTGTCCTGCAGGAGACAATGTCTGAATCAAACGCCCCTACTTATTTCGTTTTTGTTCTTTCTTTTTTTCTTGTTCTTAAGTAACTTACTTTTAAATTATAAGATTTACAGTGTTTTGCTTATGCAAAATGACATCATGGAAATTAAACCAATCAAAATACCGAAAGAGGGGCGCCTGGGTGGCTCAGCGGGTTAAGCCTCTGCCTTCGGCTCAGGTCATGATCCCAGGGTTCTGGGATCGAGCCCCACATGGGGCTCTCTGCTCAGTAGGGAGCCTGCTTCCTCCTCTCTCTCTCTGCCTGCCTCTCTGCCTACTTGTCTGTCAAAGAAATAAATAAAATATTTAAAAAAAAAAAATGCACAGTACTTATCTGAAGCTTTGTCCCGTGAGGCATGACCAAAATGAGGAAGCAAAAGCATCAGTCAGCTCACTAGATGTTCATAGAAACCATATCTTTTATCATCCTAGGTCATTTACTCACCCATCCTCAAAAAAAAGTGCCGGATGAGCCATAGAAATGGCCCTATGGAGAGGAAGAAGCAAGACATGGCCTAAGGTTGGTGGTAGCAGTGAGAGAATCCCAAGTTCATAGACGTGAGCCTAACGGCTGCTTTTAAGCCAAGAATCAGAAATGAGGCAAGGATCCCCTAGAAGAGAAACCTGATCAAATTTTCCCAGGGCTCTAGGCTCTAGCAAGTAGGTGCGACTGACTTCTGAACTGGTTAGTTGAAAGTCTAGGTACAGTGACAAGTTCCACCGGTTAGTCACAAGTCAAAGTCAAGATAACCATTTCCTTCCTGTGCAAGAGTACCAAGCTCAGCCCATACTTTTGATTGAAAAGTCCAGTGAGTATTTTAAGCCTACCTGAGGGCTCATGAGATCATAAGGAACTCATGTGGGTAAACTGATAGTCACCTGGGCCCCACACATGGAGGGAAAAGAGTACATACCTCCTTTTTTATTGTGAGCAGAGCAGCGTCTGAGGAAGATGGGAACTGGGGTTTATTTGAGTTGAAAGTGACCCCAAAGTAAAACACTTGGCCGTTTGTCCATAGAACATCAGAATCAAAGAAATGTTAGTCCTTCCACAACTGGAACTTGCCACTCGGATCTTGCAAATAAAAGCACATATTTCCAGCTATTAAAGAGTTTCAACTGAACAGCACAGTAGGAATGATTGGGGTCAATCATTAACCCAACTTGGAAAGCTGTGGATGAAGGTCATTTCTATAGTTATGAGATCACCTGTGGCCCACTCCTAAAAACACGTTCTTTATATTTCATCTCCAGTAGATTTGGAATCCTGCGGAAGGGACATTTTCAGTCACTGGAGGCTGCTGTGCTTGGCAACAGGGTAGAAATATGTACATTGACTAAGCTCCAGGGCTCAGAATTGGAGAATTACTTCATCAGGTTATCACATTAGCAAAGGTGCTCCCTGAATATTCATCTCACGGTAGAGGCTATTCACCACATACTTGGTGAGCCACTGGGTCTTGATGCTTCTGCCTGGGAAGGGCCAGTGGAAAACCCACCCAGGCCCCTCCCCACCCCTTCTTAGTGGAAACAGCACACAAGGAAACAGTCTCTGTAGGTGGGGAAGAGCTACAGGGGCGTGATGTGAGCCAGGAGCCCCACTGGTTATGTTGTTTTTTCCCCATGGTCTGTGTTTGATGCTTGGAGGAGACCTCATGTAGATAGTGCCCATACTGTGGCAAATGCAATTCGAGGGGTGGGTGGCTCGTAATTGCAGTTGGCCATGGATTAGAGAGCTCTAGGAAAAATACTTCTGAACATCTTTGCAGACACAGAAGCTAGAGGGTCCTAACTGTATGCTCCCGGGGGTCAAAAACATGAGCTGGATTCCCAGGTGAACTGCAGACTACAGTTACATTATTCCAGGAGAGCAATACAGGGTCCGCAGGCCAGGATGACGTCATAAGAATGCTCTGAGTTCTTGCAGAAAAAGTTCAGAGCAAGTCATGTACTTAGCCAGTTGATTATAAGAACAAAGACAATTTGAGATCAGACGCCCATCTACTCCCTTAAGCACAAGTAGAACGGCTTCACCTGTGGTGATGGGATGCAGAGTTCTCTCTGCACCGCCCCCCGCCCTTGCTCATTCCACTTCAGATTAAAAAGCAGGTCGGTTTCTCTCGAGGGACCCATGCACACTGAGGGCAGTGAGCCACCAGGCCCCCTCTTGCCACGATTCAGAGGCCCCTGAATGCCCTCTTTGTCATGCTCCATGCGGCTGGTCAGGGCTCAGGGGTCCAGGAGGAAAAGCTGAAACTCAAGAGGCCATGGTTTTGTACGTGAGGTTTATTTTGGGATAATGATAAAGGCCACGAATCCCAAGGGATGCCAGATAGAGCCAGGCTGTGCTTGATCTCTGAAAGGGAGCACAGGACAGCTCCAAGGAAGGGCCCTGGGACTGGGCATTCCTTCAAGATACAGTGGCTAAATATAGCTGAGCCTGAACAGAGGCAGAGCAGGAGGAGGAAACCCAGGGCACAGGAGGGGACACCAGAGTTCCAGAACTCAGCCCAGATAGCAAGAGGGAACCCTAGGAGCTTATGGAAAGTGGAGAGGACAGCAGACAGGACTGTTCTGTGTGGCACAGGACAGGGAGTAGAGGGCACACCCTTGAAGACACTGTTTGCTTCCTACTGGAGACATTCGAGGTATTTACAAAGCAAGAATTGATTTGTTGTTGAACAGGTAATGCAGGATGGTTAAACCTGAGCCGAAGACTTTGCAGATGTCTTACCCTGACACTGGCTGCTGTGTGACCCTATCCTGCCAGGTCTTTCTCACAGCCTGAAGTAAAGGACGTTTTACATCGCAGCTGACAACCAATCTTGATGTTGGGACGAGACTCAGAGGCCTGTGTGGGGCCTAAGCTTTGTAAAAATGTAGAAATAACTGTGCAAATTGGTGTTGACTCATTTGACTGGTTTGATGTTCTGAACATGAACAGAGAAATCTTCCAGAACACACTGACCGGAGACAGTCGCTGCGACTGATCTCGTACTGGTCCTTCCAGAAACCCTGGATGCCTGTTACATACACGCCTCCTCTTCACAGAGAGAGTTTTGTCCTGCACCGCCCCCCGTCCTGTGTTCTGCTTTGTTCTATCAGTGTAAAGAGGGTTTGCACCCTTTTGTACAGTGCATATCCCTTTGTAGGGGCACCGTGATCTCCCCACCTGGTGGACAAGTAGGTTGTTCCCAGTCTTGACGGAATGATCTTGTAGGTAGGATAGGCTCCAAGATGGTGCGGACGTAGTTGGCCTACCTGCTGTCCGAGATCCCCAGACACTGTGGGAGTGCAGCAGATACTTTATGCTTTTTTTTTTTTTAAAGAGTTTATTTATTTGACAGAAAAAGACACAGAGAGAGAGGGAACACAAGCAGGGGGAGCAGGAGAGGGAGGAGCAGGGAGTGGGACAGTGGGACGTGGGGCTTGGTCCCAGGACCCCGGGATCATGACCTGAGCCGAAGACAGACACCTAACGACTGAGCCACCCAGGCACCCCAACACTTACACTTCTATATGTGCTCAGTATAAATTCTAGGAAGCAGACTTTCTGGGCTGAAGGGTCCATACTCAGTATTTGGACAAGTATTATCACAACAACCCTCACGCAGGCGGGACCAGTTTACTTTCCCACTGGTAATGTTAAAGGGTATCTGTTTTCCTAAGCGCTCAGCCTGGGATTAAACTTTTGAATCTCTGTTGGGGGAAGAGTGACCTAGCTTCCATTTCTCTTATTAGGGTAAAATTAAAGGACAGATCCTTTAAAAAAAATTCAATTGCACAAGTGTGTATGGATCATTTCTATATGCTGGACAGTGTTCTGATAGGAGGAGATCTGTGAATGAACAGACACCTGTCTTTGGGTAATCCAGGACCGGCTCATCTCTAGTTCCTTGACTAACTACATCTGCAAAGACCCTATTCCCAAATAAGGCTGGTCACATTCACAGATTCCAGGTCAGGACATGGACAGACCTTTCTGGGGGTGCACCATGTAACCCTCTGGGGAAAACTGCCCGTAGCCAGCGCCGAGCAGAATGTGCCACGAAGTGTAGGGGCGCTCACTACACTCCTTAGGGCTGTGCACTCAGGATGAAAAGAGGGAAGAAAGCAAGGCCAGTTTTCGTACAGAATTTCCCGAGTAAAGCAATAAAAAAGGACTTTTTCCAATCTTGATCCTTGAAACTGTCAAATAAATATAGTTTTAAGATTCTGTATCCTGGACTCCCAAGATTTCCAAAGGGAGGAAAGGGCTCAGCAGCGAAGCGCCTGGGCCTGGGACGGAGCACGGCTGAATTTTCACTGAGGACCCTATGTGGCCCCCAAATTAAAAGCAAATAATTGTGTATGTGTGGCCTTGACCCAGCAATTTTGCTAAGCGGAGTTTTATCCTAAGGCCATAAAGACAAGTCCGCATCCTCAAACACGTAAGGGAGACCCGTGGGGGAGGGCTCATCTGCGTGGCAACCCGGCTGGTCGCCTCACCCAAGGCCTTGCCGTAGAACACCGTGAAATGATTGAGGGGGACTTAAGGGGGGTGACAGCTCCATTGCTAAAGATGTCCCTGAGTTATTGTGGACTAAGAACAGAGTATAGGGCGCATGGGGGGCTCCATCAGTGAAGCATCTGCCATCAGTTCAGGTAATGATCCTGGGGTCCTGAGAGCCCCAAGTTGGGCTCCCTGCTCAGCGGGGAGTCTAGTGTTCCCTCTGCCCCTCCCCCTTGGTCATGTGCTCTTCCTCTCTCTCAAATAAATCTTTGAAAAAAAAAAAAAGAGTAGAAAGCAGCAATTTTTTAAAAAAAGATTCTATTTGTTTATTTGACAGACAGAGATCACAGGTAGACAGAGAGGTAGGCAGAGAGAGAGGAGGAAGCAGGCTCCCCGCTGAGCAGAGAGCCCGATGTGGGGCTCGATCCGAGGACTCTGAGCCGAAGGCAGAGGCTTAACCCACTGAGCCACCCAGGCACCCCAGAAAGTAGCAATTAAAAAAAAAAAGTTTGTTCGGGCACCTGGGGGGCTCAGTCAATTAAGCATCTGACTCTTAGTTTTGCCTTGGGTCATGATCTCAGGGTTGTGAGATGGCCCCGAGTTGGGCCCTGTGCTCAATGGGGAGTCTGCTTCTCTTGCTCTCTCTCTCTGTCCCCCCACAACAGGTTTTCTGCCAAATAAATAAATCTTAAAAAAAAAATAAACAGGGTGCCTGGGTGGCTCAGTGGGTTGAGCCGCTGCCTTCGGCTCGGGTCATGATCTCAGGGTCCTGGGATCGAGCCCCGCATCGGGCTCTCTGCTCAGCGGGGAGCCTGCTTCCTCCTCCTCTCTCTCTGCCTGCCTCTCTGCCTACTTGTAATCTCTCTCTGTCAAATAAATAAATAAAATCTTTTTAAAAAAAAAAAAGATTTTATTTATTTATTTGACAGGCGCCCTAAATAAATAAAATCTTAAAAAAAATAAACAAACTATTTTTTGCAAAGCAGAAATCTTTTTTGAAAGATGTGCAGTAGGGACATCTGGGGGTCTCAGTCGTTGAAGCGTCTGCCTTCAGTTCAACTCATGATCCCAGGGTCCTGGGATCAAGTTCCACATCAGGCTCCCTGCTCAGCGGGGAGCCTGCATTTCCCTCTCTCACTGCTT
Source organism: Mustela putorius furo (assembly GCF_011764305.1). Classification (NCBI taxonomy): domain Eukaryota; kingdom Metazoa; phylum Chordata; class Mammalia; order Carnivora; family Mustelidae; genus Mustela; species Mustela putorius. The sequence continues at coordinate 44,176,370 of NW_025421304.1, read as the reverse complement.
GTGCTCTTTCCATGAAATACTTTTTTTTTTTTTTTTTAAGATTTTATTTGACAGAGAAACACAGCAAGAGAGGGAACACAAGCAGGTTCCTTCAGTGTTATTTGTCAATTACTTCTGTAATTGTGGCCTAACACCCCTTGTGTTTGCAACAGGGAAGACCTCTTACCTCCTCCCCGCACCATGCCTGAGAAGCAGTGAGTGGAGGCTCTAGTGGTTGCATTGCTAGGGGCTTGGATTTATGCTGAGAAGTGGGAAGGGGTCAGCCTTCGGGACTGCCGGTGAGTGAGGGTGGTTCCCAGTCCAGTCTTCCTGTTCCCCTGCCGTCACTTCTGGTAAGGGAGGCCTGCAGAGTCACCATTCTCCAAGCAGGGGCCACAGGCAATATTCAGTATTAGTTGACTGTCTTCTGCTGAATCAGCTCTTTTCCCTGTTTTGGGTTTTTCTATCTAAATTCTGTGTCTTTGAAGTGCAAATGGTCCCTTGGCTACCAGGAGCCACTTTCCCACCTCCTGGGGCCTGGGCCCCCCTCCCCCCTCTCACAGCTGCTCTGATAGGGAGGGAGCAGTTCTCTCTCCTGGCTCACCTCCCACGTGGTCTAGCTTTATTCAAGACGAGGTTCCTACCTTGGCTATTTCTAGCCACGTGTGAACGTGGCCTCCTTCCACAGACGCTGGGAGCACCTGCCCCTTGGGTTCTGCAAACCCCGTATTTTCACAGCATAGAATCGCTAAGAATTCCGGCCCGTCCTTCCTTTCGCTGCAGTCATGGAAGGTAACCTTGCTGGGAGGGGTCTGGTAGGCTGAGACTGCGTGTGGCACGTCTGTGTGTACATGTACATGTGGAATGTGTGCACACAGGCCAAGCTTCATGCTGTGGCTTTCTCTCCAGCTGTGTGGCGGGTCCTCCAGAGGTTTCCAGCACAGACTGGCCTCTCTCTTCCCATCCGTCTCCGTCTCCCATTCCGTCCACTCAACTCTAGGTATTTGGCGACAGGGGCTTCTGAATGTGGCTGTGAGTGGCAGGGGACCACCTACCTCATTCCATAGAGATGGCTCCCACTGGGAAGTGCCCACGGAAGCATGTATGCTGCTCTTTGCCAAGTGCTGAGTAGTAGAGATGAGGAGGCATTCGCCCCTGGAAGGAGCATTTTGGGTGAGACAGGGTCTTGTTGCTTGCCTACCCCCTCGGCAGGTCTCAGCCAGTCCCCAGCTCCAAGATCGAGTAGTAAGGTCACTCCAGACCATGGACACAGGTCTTTGAACGTTGGCACACATGCCTGAGTGTGCAGACAAGCACAGAACACGGGGCATCTGTCAGGCCAGTTTTATACATGGGGAGATGGAGCCTCAAAGTCTCCTTCTGTCTCTTTTCATTCTGAGCCATCTGGGTGCTTCCAGGAGAGGTTCTTGTGAGTCCTGCTGCCTCCTCAGCTCGAACCCCTCTGTGTTCGGGACTCAGAGCCCACCACAGCACCAAACACCTTTGGCCAGCTTTTCCTGCAACACGACAGCCCTACAGACAGGAATGCAGGCTCTCGTGTCATCACTGGAAGCCAGAGGTGAACAGGAGCACCACACTGGGCTTACAACATGGCAGCAGACATAAAACCTGACTCAGGTGGGACACAAGCCCAGGGCGGGCAGCAGGCCTGGCGGCCCGGGCTTTGCACAGGCCCCAGGGTTCTGAGCACAGCACAGAGCCTGCTAGGTAACTGTTGCTCCCACGGAAGCTGCTTCGAGAAATTCTTTTAGTGATTTGCGAGAATATGGACCGTTGTGTCCACACTTTGGAATTTGCAAGCATTAGGAAAACATGAGTAAGTCTGATTTTATGGCTAATTAAAAATTTCAGGGCTCCATTCCTGTCAGCAGCTTGGGGAAGTGAAGAGAGAAGAGCTTTGTTCAGCTGACTCGGGGCCAGGTGGAAAGGGTGTTTCCCCAACTTCATGAACTTCCTTCTTCAAATAATCCAAAAGGTGCTTAGAATGGGCGGCTTGGGGTGTGGTCTAGTCTCCCTGAGACATGGCCAGGGTGGGAGGTGGGAAGGGGCGCAGCTGTGTGGGGCGAGCTTCCTAACAGGGCCCCAACTCGCACCACCAGACTTGTTTGGAGGGTTGTCCAGGAGAACGAATGTTTGCCTCTGGATGAGCTGATCTGTTCTCTGTACTTTCTAGCCATTACGGGTCACATCTTCATGCTTGGCCAGCAGAATGCAAGAGGGCTGGCTGAAATCCTCATGGGGACTTCATGGGTCCTGATTTCATATTCTTGGCCCTGAACCCAAGGCCCTATTTTGTGTGTCTCAGTCGTTGTGCTTAATGAGATCTGAGCGGTCAACATGGCCTACGGGTAGGTGGACAGGCCAAAGCGGGCTTCACTTTAAGGCAAAGAAGCCACATTTGCCAGAGACAGGATGGCTCTCACAGACTGTGGATCATCTGGTGCCCCTGAGGCTGCTGGGAAGCGGGGGACTGGACTGTCTATGGGCTCTGTGCCTCCAAGGGCTTTGAGGAGTGTCCCTAAGGCACGTGCTTAGATGGATTCCTGTGCCGTAAAAGCTTTTGGTTATGTCCCATATGGGGCTGGACTGGGGTTCAGAGTTTGTAAGAACTCAGTCTTGTTCAGTCTTTTCCTGGTACCTGGGCAATGCCAAGGAGACACTCATCCTCACACCTTCCCTCTGTTCTGGCCCATTTCCACACAGACAGTGACATGAAAGGGGACAGAGCCCTCTGTGCTGGACAGAAGTGCCCGGAAGAGGCGAGAAATGAGGGCACAGGAGGGAGGGCGCCGGTCTAGTCTGGGCTCTCTTTCTCCCAATACCTTGCCTTTGGGAGCACAGAGGGTGAGGAGTAGAAATTTCTTGGAATGCAAACCCAGGAGGCTCCCCCTCCCCATGTGCCCATGTCTCTAGTGGAAAAGCCGGGGATCGGACAGCCCTGAGTTCTTCTCCTGTCTTTGCAGTGCATTAGCTGTGTCCTCGGGCAAATTCTGTAACCTGTGAGGGCCTTGCTTCCTGTCTGTAACTTCCCTTGCTCAGAGGATGGGTCCAGTATAATCAGTTATCTATTGCTCTGTAATAAAGCATGTAGACCCTAGAGCCTTAAAGCAACAACCGTCTGCTTGGGGCATAAGTCTGTGGTCCATGGCCATTCCTCTGCACTCACCAGCCTCACTCCTACTGCTAAAGCAGCAGGCAGTTGGCTGGCAGCTAGCAGTCTGGGATGGCCTCGTCTCCAGGTTTGGTGGTGGACACACTGCCCGCCAGGGGCTGGGACTGTTGGCTGGGCGCCCACCTCGCCTCCACAGCCTCGTGCCCAGGCAGGCTGGCTCAGGTGTGTTCCTTGGGGAGCTCAGACAGCTCTACAGCTCATGCTCCTCTCAGGGTTCTGCTCAGATCACGTTACTCACGGGCTGACCCAAAGCAAAGGGATGGGGAAACAGACCCCACCTCTTGAGGCTGAGAGAGAATTTGTGGCCATTTCTTGTAACTCAAAGCACAAACCAAATGTTGCCCCGTTTGTATCACGCTCCGTGACATCATGTGGTCATTTTTGGCAAGTGGTGTGACTCCAGGTCTGGGTTGGGCCTTGTGGCATTCACGCAGGGTGGTCAGAGTCTGCACACCAGTCTCCAAGTGCAGAGCTCCCCAAGGGCTGGGGCGCCAATCCAAGAGTGGATGGTGGGGCGCCCTCTGAGGTCCTCCTGCAACATGGGTCTTCATGGCTTACAGCATGGTCCTGTGTGACAACCTGGATGTGGAGGCTCAGCTCTTCTCACCATCTGTGAGGCAATGGAGAATGCGTATCGGTCTCTGCCCCGAGTCTCGGTACCAGAATTCTTGAAGCTCTTAGAAATTCCGACGTGATAAAAAAATAATAATAAAAAAAAATAAAAAAAATTAAAAGAAGAAAGAAATAAAGAAAAAAAGAAAGAAATTCCTACGTGGTGACATTAGGAGGGCCTTCTGTTCTGATGACCAGGCTCTAGGTGGGCCCCTGGGAGGCTCCCTTCTCACCAGAAAGACCAAGTCTGATCAGAAACCTGGCGACTTCAGCTCGGGCCCATCCTCCGGAGAGGGAAGAGGAATGGGAAATGGAGTTAATGACCAATCACACTTCCATCGGGAAGCCGCTGTGAAATCCCAAAAGGATAGTGTTCAGTTCCCAGGTTGGGGAACACATGGCTGGGGGATGTGCCCCAATTCCACGAGGACGGCCGGCCTGTGCTGGGGACTCCCCTGTCTCTGTCTTCGCCCGGCTGCTCACCTGTGCCCTTGGCCACGGCCTTGGATAATCTGGTAACTGTGTTTCCCTGACTTCTGTGAGCCACTCCGGCAAATTAACCAAACCTGAGGAGGCAGCGCGGCAGGAACTCCTGATTCGTTGGCCGAAGGGGGGCCAAGCACTAAGATGGAGCCCTGCCCTGGCAGGATCTGACACTGTGTCCCCATAAGCAGCGTCAGCACTGAGTCGAAGTCGCGGGCCCTCGGCTAGTGTCCCAGGGGACTGCGTGGGGCAAGTCCCCGACACAGCTGGACCAGAGTGTCACAAGCAGAGGAGATGCTCCGGGGGACGATTCCTGTAAGAGGGAAGGCCTGGGACTTCCCACTCAGCGGACCTTCGAATGCACCCCTGCCCCGACGCGAGGGCTCCGGACACCTGCCACGCACCCTCCTCTCCGGTTCGTCTCTCCACGTGGCGCGACCGTGACACACGGTGCCGTCTGGAATGGATCCGAAGCGCCCTTCCAGCTCGGGGTGAGAAGGGGGCCTTGCGTCGTCACCCGGCGGGCCGCCCGCACCTCGGTCTCGGCAGGAACGAGCCCGTCCGTCTGCGGCCCGCAGCCCCGGGTGCAGCCCCGGGCTCCCCGGTGCGCGGCCCGCCGGCCCCGCGCTGTGCGCAGACCACGCCGGAGGCCTCGCGCCCGAGCTTCGGCGGCCCCAGCCTCCGGCAAGCAGCAGATCCGCCGCGAGCTCCCCGGACACGGTCACAGGAGGGGCGGAGAGGCTCCGGGGAGCACCGCGTTTCCGCGATCCACGGGGGGCCCCGCCGGCGGCGAGACGCGAAGGCAGACCGAGGCCTTTCCTGGGCTCTGCCCGGACGGCGACACGGCCAGGAGAGGCTCGTCTGGAGACGTCGGGGCTTCCCCGCACCGGGGCGCGGAGCGGGCGGCGGAGGGGGCCCTGCGGGGGCCGGTCCGCGGCCCGAGGCCCGAGGCGTGCACCGGGGCCCTCTGCGGTCCCGAGACCCGGCGGGCCCGGCGGGCGGCGGGCGCTGTCTCCCCGGCGGGCAGGCCCAGACGCCGGCACCCCGCAGGCGCAGCGACGGGGCACGCAAGGCCTCGGAGGCGCGCGTGCGCACGGACCGGCCCCCACACCGGTTCGCGCCCCGAGGCCGCCCCGACAGGGCGCCCGCGCCGCTCCCAACATGGCCGCGGGGCGGGGCCTCGGCGGGGGTGTGGCCGGGAGCCGCTAGCCAATGGGGCGGCGGGGGGCGCGCAGGAAACGGGGAGGTCGCGCAGGCCGCAGCCAATGGGGAGGCGGCGCGGGCCGTCTGCCGGGGGCCGCGCGGGAGGCCGCATTGCCGCCATGTCGGGCCCGCGCGCGCCGGACTCGGGCTCCGGCTCCGGCTCCGGCTCGGGCTCCGGCTCCGGCTCGGGGTTCGGGGGCCGCAGGAGGACCTGGACCGAGCTGCTGGGTAAGAGGGCGTCGGGGCCGGAGGGCGGGTGGTGCCGGGCCCGGAGACCCCCTTCGCGCCACAGCCTGCGCCGGCGCGGTCCCCGGCCGCTGCGCCCCCGTGCCGTCTCCCGAACCGACCTCCCGCCCTGGGCACCGGCGGGGCTGGCCACCGGCCGGCCGGACGTGCAGGGACAGGTCGTCCGGGCCGCGGGCAGAGGTGCAGCGCGGGCGTCCCGCCGCCCCAGAGTCCGGGGCCTCAGGGCCAGGCTGTGCCCCGGGGCGCGGGCGCGGTGCTGTGACGGACCGGCCCGCACTGGCGTCCTCGGCTGTGGCCGGCGAGTCCCGCTGCCAGGCGGCCCGCGCGCACGCGTGTGTCTCGGGGCCGGCCGGCGGGACCGCCCTCGCTCCCGGGGTGAGCAGGTACGAGGGAGGTCCGGTGCGGCGAGGTCCGGTGCGGCGAGGTCCGGTGCGGCGAGGTCCGGTGCGGCGAGGTCCGGTGCGGCGAGGTCCGGAGCTCTCGACGCAGGAAGGATGCTCGACACGGCTTCGGTGCACCACGGCTTCTTCAGACGCGGCGACAGGACCCGTGGGCAGGCGGGGCTGCTGCCCGGTGACCCGAGGAGGGGCGGACGCTGTCCTCGGAGCTGCGGAGCGGAGGACAAAGCGGGCGCTCGGAGGGGCCGAGGAAGGCGGTCAGGGTGTCGGCGGCGCTCGTCCCCCCCGCAGGCGCCCCCTGGGAGCTTCCTGCGCTCGCGCGGGCGCGGCGGGGGCTCTGGGGTTAGAACAAGTGCCGCTGGGGGGCAGCTCCTTCCCCCGGGCCTCCCCGCCTGTGACCGAGGGCAGGCAGTGTCAGGGCTTCCCTCCCGAGGTGCGGGTCTGTGGAAGGTGGGCTGTCGGTAGGAAAGCCTCTTCCTCCTAAACCACTAGGACATGGGTGACCCGACGGAGACTCCGGTCTTGGGGGACCGGGATCGCCACAGGCTAACGCTTCGCTCTTCCGTCAGGGCAGGCAGGAGGCCTGCGGACTCACATCGAACCCATGGGGGCGGGGGCGGGGTGTCCGCTTCGGCTGTGTCCTCGCCTCGCCTTTTGCTCTCCGGTGAGGGACCCTGGCAGAGGCCTCGGTCCCTTCCCGCAGGAAATGGGCGTCGCTCCGGAATGCACAGGAGCCCGTGGAGACCCTGGGTCCCCGGGGTGCCTCTCAGCAGGTCTGGAATGTTCCCGAGTCCGCTGGAGGGAGGGCTTCAGGGGTGCTCTGATGTGTGCCCTGATTTCCCCACAGCGGGGAGGGTCCGGAGGCCGCCGTCGGGGCCCGGAAGGGAGCGGGAGCTGCGGGAGTCAGCCACGCGCCTCCTGAGACGCCATCTGGACCTGAAGGACCTGCTGGTGGAGGTAAGGATGGGTTGGCCCCGCTGAGGCTGATGGACACGAACAGACGCGGAAAGCCCCTGAGCTTCTGGGAGGCGCAGCCGCTCAGCGTGGACCAGGGGAGGAAGAGACCGTCAGCGCTTACCTTTCGGGCGTGAAGCGAGTTTAGAGTGAGGGTAGTTTCTCTCAGAAAGCTTGGGCAGGTTTCACCTTTTCAAGATGTTTATTCAGGGCACCTGGTGGCTCAGTCCCTGAACCATGTGCCTTTGGCCCCGATTGTTTTTATGCACACACAGCTTGAACTTTATTTATTTATTTATTTATTTAAGATTTTATTTACTTATTTGACAGGCAGAGATCACAAGTAGGCAGAACGAGAGGAGGAAGCAGGCTCCCCGCTGAGCAGAGAGCCCGATGCGGGGCTCGATCCCAGGACCCTGAGATCACGACCTGGGCCGAAGGCAGAGACTTTAACCCACTGAGCCACCCTGGCGCCCCACAGCTTGAACGTTAACTGCAGTTCTTTGTGTTTGGTCTCTAGGTAGAAGGTCCTGCATGTAAAACTCTGTGTCTCGATCAGTCGATGGGTCCCGAGGCCTCGGCCGGTCTTTCTAGTTCATTCATAGGTAAGATAGAGCTCAGCCTTCTGAGCACATACAGTTACGGAACAGCTTTCTGTAAAGGGACCCGGACCTGCTTGGGGCGCATATAAGGCTGTTATTTAAAAGCAGCGTTTGACTCAACGTGGGACTCAGAAGCAGGAGGAGCCAACGTGTCCCTTGGAAAAACATGAGACTGTAATGTGTACCTCGTTCACGCAGGTGGGGAAAACAGGTTGTGCTAGGTCAGAGAGAGCAGGTGGGAAGCCAGAGGGATAGGGTTGGGAGTATCTCAGGACATTTCAGTTTGAGAACGAGATCAGGGAAGTTCTGCGGAATAACAAAAAAATCAGTTATTTTCTGAACATTTACATTTTTATGAGGAAGTGACTGTCATTTCGGTATGGTATTAATTAATTTATTAATTTGTCTAAAGTATTTACTAAAATAACTGTAAACAGACTCACCTTGAGCCCTGATCACTACAGGTCTTGGGTGGATCATACTGATTTTCACTGCCCTGTGTTTGAATTTCACGTCTTAGTGTCACCATTCTGGGGAACCAGGCTCAGCCACACGCTTTTGTTTTAAAGACATTATTTATTTATTTGACGGACAGACAGCCGGAGAGGGCACCTAAGCAGCGAAATGGGAGAGGGAGAAGCAGGCTTCCTGCTGAGCAGAGAGCCTGATGCGGGGCTGGATCCCAGGACCCTGGGATCATGACCTGACCCGAAGGCAGATGCTTAACCAGTTGAGCCATCCAGGCGCCCCTCCATATGTCTAAATAGAAATTTTTTTTTTTTTGGTGTTAAGTTGAAGTTCTTTATGTATTTTGGGTATTAATCCCTTATCAGGTATGTCATTTATAAATATCTTCTCCCATTCAGTAAATTGCCTTTTTGTTTGATTGATGGTTTTCTTCATTGTGGAAAAAGAATGGCTAGAAATCAACGTTTTCCCCCTTCTACCATGAATAATCTCTTGACCCCAGTAGTTGATAATTTCTAATATTGTCATTTGGAATCTTTGTAAGTACTATTAATTGTTTAAATTTACATATTGGTATGCGTTTTCAGGGCCCTGAAGATAATGGGCATGTGCTAGAGTTTACTTTTCCTTTAAAAAAAAAAAACAAACCTTAGTTTTGGAAGTCAATTAAATTAGAAAACTATTTTGGGGGCACCTGGGTGGCTCAGTGGGTTAAAGCCTCTGCCTTCGGCTCGGGTCTTGATCCCAGGGTCCTGGGATCGAGCCCTGCATCGGGCTCTCTGCTCAGTGGGGAGCCTGCTTCCTCCTCTCTCTCTGCCTGTCTGTGATCTCTGTCAAATAAATAAATAAAATCTTTTAAAAAAAAAATTAGAAAGCTATGTGCTTGTAGACATTATTTTCAGGCTGTTCAGCATTCTTTATTATTATTATATTTTAAGATTTTATTTATTTGACAGAAAGACACACAGTGAGAGAGGGAACAGAAGCTGGGTGGTGGAGAGGGAGAAGCAGGCTTCCCTGAGAGCAGGAAGCCAGAATGGGGCTCGATCCCAGGACCCTGGGATCAAAACCTGAGCCGAAGGCAGATGCTTAACGACTGAGCCCCCCCCCCCCCGGGCGCCCCGATTTCTTAATGGATCGTGGACCAGGGGCTGGGTGCTCAGGAGGCTGGTAGCTACAGCTAAAAAGGCTTTTTACACCCTAGGTCTTCTGTTTTAGACGTAGTTTGTCTCAGGGTTTTTGTTCTGTCTTTAAGGCTCTGCTTTACAGGATCAAGCCTCGAAACTGGGTGTCCCAGTGGCTGTGCTGTCCATCCGGACAATGGTGTCCAGCATCGTGCAGATCTGTGCATCTAGTGGCGAGCCCTCCCACAAGGTGCTGCTGAACACAGAGCAAAGGGTAAGACGCGGCACCGGGAGCTAACAGTGCTTACTCATTACTTCTGAGCTATTTGGGGTAATAGGACATTTCTTAAATATTGTTTCAGGTACTTTATTTTTTGCTTTTTTTAAGACTTAATCTCTCTTTACAGAAGAAACTGTCTTCCTTGTTGGAGGTGGCTCAGTATTTATTAGCTCATGGAATGTTCTCCCGTCTCTCCTTCTGTCAAGAGCTTTGTGAAGTCCAGGTAAAAATCTGACAGTACGGCTCTGCCTCTAGGGGCTTCTCAGTCTTGTGTTGAGCGGAGACAACAGAGTTCCAGCATGTTCTTAGGGATTCCACCAAGCATCTCATGAATCACGGGTGCGAGGGGAGGCATTCAGCTCATGTCTCTGTGGGTGGGGGAAAAAGTGCCTTCAGTGACCGTATATGTCAGTGTTCACCCGTCGTTAGTAATGTTTATCAGACTCTACCACAGAAACATGGTTTCTCTTCTTAGGCATAATTATGAGCAACTTCCCATGGTGATATAGTAAAGTAGAAAATTAGAATTAAAAAATTATTTTTACTTTGTTTCGAAGCATTTTGAATTCAGTAGGCTTACAGATTTTTGCGTAGTTGAAAGTACTCAAGGTAACCCGTTATGAAATGCGATCAGTAAGAATACAGTGACAGGAAAGGACATCCCAGGTGGCGGTGCGCTCACGGCCCCCCATTCTATCCGGCGTACATGACGTACGTGTCTGTAGCTGTGTCAGTGTTGCTGTGGTTCCTGTGCTCGATGGCAGCTGTGGAGTTGGAGGGAGGGCAGCCGAATGCCCGTGCGTTGCCATGATGTAGGTGTCCACTGGTGTGCAGGGAAGAGTGGGTGGCTGCGTGGTTGGGGGCAGGAAAGGCTTTGTAGAGAGCTGGCGGCTGCACGGGGTGTGGAGGAGGAGTGCTGTTTTGTTGGGTGAAGGCGAGCTGGACAAAGTAGGCCGTGGGACACAGGAGACTTGAGCAAGATGTCCTGGGTACAGGGGCAAGGGTGCTGCAGTGCAGATGGGGGAGCTCGCTGGGACAGAGAACAAGAGACACAGAAACCGGGTTATAAGGGTCCTGTGCTGTGTCCAAGACTGGGCCTTTGTTCTGAGAGCTGCGAAGAACCACCAAAGGGTCCAAAGAAGAAGAGGCTACCATGTTCAGTTTGTACTGTGGGATCTTGTATTGGGCACAGGGGACTAAGTCCTAGAAGCAGGGGACTCTAGGGACTGGACAGGGTGCTGGCGGTTGGGGAGGTGAAGAGCGGGAGTAGGAAGTCTGAAGCCACAGTGACCATGTACGTGTTTGGGGCTGTGCCTGTCACTCCACCCCAGTTGTCTGTAGGGTCCAGGAGTTCAGTGTAGGGGCTCTGCACTTTGTAGGAAAATGTGAGCACGAAAGATGCGTACTACTCTTATTTTCTTCAGAATTCTTTGTTGCTTGAAGCTGTATGGCGTCTTCATGTACAGAACATTGTGAGCCTCCCGGAGCTGTGGGAAAGGTAGTGTACCATTGATTTTTTTACCTTACCTTAGTATTATAGGACTTACTTTTTGTGATCTAGAGTATTATGACTTATTTATAAATCAAAGCCAAAAATCATGGAGAGAAATTCTTCATTATTTAAAGAGAACATTTGTTATAATCAAATTCCTTGTCATGTACAAACTTGGTAATGTTTTCTTTGCATAAAATATATCACAGGAGGGATACCTGGGGGGCTCAGTCGGTGAAACATGTGCCTTTGGCTTAGGTCGTGATCCCAGGGTCCTGGGATCGAGTCCCACATCAGGCTCCCTGCTCGGTGGAGAACCTGGTTCTCCCTCTGCCAGCTGGTCCCCCTGCTTGTGCTCTCTCTCTCTCAAATAAATAAAAATCTTTAAAAATTTTTTCTTTTAAAGGGGATGCCTGGCTGGCTCAGTTGGAAGAACATAAGACTTGATTTTAGGGTTTTGAGTTTGAGACCCATGCTGGGTATAGAGATTACTACAAAAAATAAAATAAAATAAAATAAACTTCTTACCTAGAAAAAAAAATATTTTTGAAGACTTTATTTGAGAGAGAGAATGAGAAAGAGAACGACATGGGGAGGGTCAGAGGGAGAAACAGACTCCTCGCTGAGCAGGGGTCCCTGTGTAGGCCTCGAACCTGGGACTCCAGGAAGATTACATGAGCCAACGGCAGTTGCCCAACCAACTGAGCCACCCAGGCACCCTGAAAAGAATTTTTTTTTTAAGATTTATTGATTTGTCAGAGAGGGTGAGAGAGACAGAGAGAGTGCACACACACAAGCAGGGGGAGTGGGAGACTCCCTGCTGAGTGAGGAGCTGGAGGTGGGACTTGATCCCGGGAGCCTGGGATCATGACCTGATGAGCTGAAGGCGGCAGCTTAACTCACTGAGCCACCCAGCCGCCCCCCCCATAGAAAATTTTAAAAAAAATTTAAAAAGAGATATTCAGATAAATATGGTTGATAGAATGTGTGTACCTACTTTTATTTCCTCCTGAAGTCCCATGATTCAAAGGTGGCCGCTTACAGAGGGCAGTAGAAGAGAAGCGAGGAGGAGCGAGGTTTTGGAGGCAGAAGGACCCGTGATAAATGACCTAGGAGGCTGGAGACAGACTTGCCGGAGCCCCAGTGTGGTGCTCAGTCTGTTCATAAAGGGCTGCGGATGGGAGAGCCGAGCACCCCTGCCAGAAGGAGGAGGAGGGTGACTCAGTTTCTCTGAATGCACACAGAGGAGGCCTTGGGAGCTCTGGCCTGCCTTGCTCTTGGCAGCCTTGCAGAAAGCCAGACATGGGTGGATTTGTCATCAGGTCAGGGAAAACGGAGTGTCTAATTTGGGGAACCCTGAAGCACTGTTGAAAAGCCCATGTTGAAATCAATGGTGTGGTGACATGTGGGTCACATCTGGATTTGAAAAGTTGGGTCTTCCCCTTAGACCAAAATAATTCTAGGTAAATCACACGGGGAAATGAGATTTTGAAAATACTAGAAGAAATCATGGAAGATGACCCTATAATCTTGGAGCAGGAAAGGTCGAACAATGCTATAAGGCCCAGGACTTGGGCTGACAAATTTTAACTATGAAAAACACGTTTCTTGACCCATGCACCTGGGCATAGGGGATTTAAACAAGTGTCCAGATGGGGAGGGAAAGAGCGAAGCTGTCTGCAGGGGACCGCATCTTGCGTATTGAATAGCCTAGGGAACCCCTACTGAGAAGTATTAGCGTGTCAGCAGCTTTCACAAGGTTGTAGGAAACAGCTCCAACATTCAGAATCAGTTGTGTGTGTGTTTTTTTTTTAAGATTTTATTTATTAGAGAGATGGACAGAGAGCACCAGCGGGCAGAGCAGCAGGCAGAGGGAGAGGGAGAAGCAGGCTCTCCACTGAGCAGAGAGTCTGACACGGGGCTCAATCCCAGGACCCTGGGATCATGACCTGAGGCAGCCACCCAACTGACTGAGCCACCCAGGCGCCCCTCAGTTGTGTTTTTATACAAGAACGTGAACAATCTGAAAAGGAAGTTAAAATTTCATTCGGGCCCCTGGCTCTAAGAGCTAGAGAAACTGATGTTCCCTGCTCATGGACTGGAACACCTGATATTGTTAGGAGGGCAGCATCCCCCGCCCCCAACACTGAGTGAAGCATGCGGTTTGATCTCCATCAAAACCTAATTTGGCTGGGCACCTGGGTGGCTCAGTGGGTTAGGCCGCTGCCTTCGGCTCAGGTCATGATCTCCGAGTCCCGCGTCGGGCTCTCTGCTCAGCAGGGAGCCTGCTTCCTCCTCTCTCTCTGCCTGCATCTCTGCCTACTTGTGATCTCTCTCAGTCAAATAAATAAAATCTTTAAAAAAAAAAAAAAAAAGATTTTACTTATTAGATGGCACAAGCAGGGAGCCCAATTCAGGGCTCAATCCCAGGACCCTGGGATCATGACCTGAGCTGAAGGCAGACGCGTAACTGACTGAGCCACCCAGGTGTGCCCATCATTAGTTATCTTTTTAAAGCTTTGTTTACTTATTTGAGAGAGCACAAGCAGGAGGGGCAGAGGGAGATAGAGAATCCCAAGCATACTCCATATTGAATGCAGAGCTCGATGCAGGGCTCGATCTCAACCCTGAGCTCATAACCAACAGTCGGATGTCTAACCCACTGAGCCACCAGGTGCCCTGTCAGTTGATTTCTGACAAGGGGTGCGAATGGGGGGATATGGTCTGTTTTACAATGGTCTTGGGACAACTGAACATATACATGCAAAAGAATAAAGTCAGACCCATGTTCCACACCACACACAGCAACTAAGTCATCGTGCATCCAAGACCTCAACGTGAGAGCTAAAGCCCTAAAACCTCTAAAAGAAAACCTAGGGTTACGTCTGCATGAGCTTGGATTAGGCGGTTGTTTCATGGACAGGATGCCTGAAACTCATGCAACAAAAGGAAACGTAGAAGGAAAATTAATGCTTCACCAAGTTATAAAACTTGTGTCAACACTGTTAAGACCATGAAAAGACAGTCCATAGAATGGAAGACATTTTTTGCAAATCGCATATCTGATAATCTAGTATGTAGAATAAAGAACTCTTTAGTTCAATGATAAAAAGACAATTTAATTACAAATGGACTAAGGATTTCAACAGACAGTTGTCCAAAGAGGGTACACATAAGGCCAAGCACAGGAAAAGGTGCCAGATGTTGGCCCCAGAACAGCGCAAGTCTGTCAGGTGGGGACCCCCCCACCCCTCTGCTCCTGCTTCCAGATCCAGCTCCCCAGATGGTTCAGCATGACTGAGGCCCTTGACCAACGTCTGTCCTGTGACAGCCTAAAATTGCTGCTGTTTTCTTTCTTTCTGATTATTTATTTTTTTTCCCCAGGTAGTAGTCAGCTGTTCCAGTTATGGTCTTTAAAAATGATTCTTTTTAATGCCAGTAGCAGCTTCCCCGCAGGCTCTTCGGTGTCATTGGCCCTCTCCTGACGTCAGGGCACGGCCAAGGGGCTGCCAGCTAGTTCTCGGTGCTTAGGCTTCCTAGTGAAGTGTGTGTGGAAGAAGAAGGCCTGATGGGTTCGGGACAGTGGTGAGCCCGGGGTGAGCTGCGTGCTTTGTCCCTAGTCATGCCGACACCCAGTCCACGGTTGCGTGGCTCTTCAGGGACCTGTGCCTTCTGTGCGAGCAGATGGAAGCGTCCACTCAGGACACTGACATTGCCCGGACTATGCTTTCTGGTAAGTGCACACCAGGGACAGCTTCATGGGCAAAGTTGAGGTCTATGGGAATGCTTTCTGCTGCGAGGGTCTAGCCTAGGAATTTGGAATGGAACCGTCTTTACCTGGACCTGCTCCATGGGTCTGCTTACCCCTGAATGGTGTGCGAGCTTTGATACAGTCCGTCAGCTGCCCCATTGTGTTTGGGGGCCTATTGCTGGTGTGTTTAAAATATGCAGATTATGATCTGCTGAATTGGGAGGCACAACCACTCACAAGGGGTTGTCAGGTAGCTTTCACAGCACCCAAGCTCCCCCTTCCGGGAAGAGAAAACTCCCAGAGCCATGTTGACTGGAGGTGTGGCTTCAGGGCACTTCATGGAGAGAAGTCCAGTCACAAGAATTTGTCCTTTCAGATCCCAGAAAAGGAGGGTCTGGGGAGCTGGGGAAGCCCACAAGTGAGGCGGAGGCAGAGCAGGCACCTGTTACTTGTACGGTGCTTCGGCCTGAGGCCACTGACTTTCTGTGGACTCCATTTTAAGCAGTTATTTTCAAACGTTAAAATGTGCTCAGAAAAAGCGAAGTAGAAACTGTGGCAAGCGTGCTGAGCTCACGGCCTGATCTGCACGTCAGACTTGGGTGAGAGCAGGGGTGCTGTGCTGTCCTGGACAGCAGCTCAGAGTGGCTGTCTCTTGTCACACTTGTTTTTCTGGGTGCGTTTCCCTTAGAGTGGGCCCTATCCCCGGCTCCTCTCTGAGCCAGCAGATCCTGGCCATGGCCAGGAATGTCTGAAGGACAGAATGTACAAGTAGGAAATTAGATGAGAAGTGGAATGTTCCATACAGGTAGCCTATGAATTTTTTTTTACATTGCAGAAGAGGTGTTCCTTTTTCCTAAAACTTTCTTGGTGATGGATGCCAGCTCCTTATGAGTTCCTGAGTCTAGACTCAGAGTTTAAGTTTAAATCGAAGATGAGACAAAGAATCTTCTAATCTTTTCAGGAAGTAGGAGTCTGTTTCCTGCCTTGTTCCCCAGATTGTAATGCTTCTGGTCCTTCTAGAACCGACCTTACATTATTTGTTTAGGAGATTGGCTGGAGAGACCATCCACAGGAAACTTAGATTTTTTTTTTTTTTTAAGATTTTTTGGTATTTATTTGACATAGAGAGAGGGATCACAAGTAGGCAGAGAGGCAGACAGAGAGGGGGAAGCAGACTGCCCGCCGAGCAGAGAGCCCGAGGCGGGGCTCGATCCTAGGACCCTGGGATCATGACCTGAGCCGAAAGCAGAGGCTTTAACCCACTGAGCCACCCAGGCGCCCCTATTTTAAAGATTTTATTTATTTATTTATTTGTCAGAACGGGGGGCGGGCACACAAGCAAGGGGAGTGGGAGGGGGAAGCAGACTCCCCACTGAGCAGGGAGCCTGAGGGGGTCTCTGTCCCAGGACCCCTGGATCATGACCTGAGCTGAAGGCAGACGCTTAACCAACTGAGTCCCCCAGGCTCCCCCCCTTTCTTAAAGTGATCTTTACACCCAGCATGGGGCTCAGACTTAACACCTCTGAGGCCAAGCGTCACCCACTCCACCGACTGAAGCAGCCAGTCATCCCCAGATACTTTGTTTTAATAGAAGAATCCTTCCCATAACCTCGATTATGAGTAGTTAGTTCCCTTTCAAATAGAGCAGCGAGAAGCAAAGTCTGGTTCAGGAAGGTTTGGGTTGGTTGGGCCAGTGAAGGCACGTGTGTGGGGAGTGGCGCGGGAAGAACAGACATGGGTGCGCACCTTTCCGGGTGTGGGGAAGTCGGTGTCCTCCGTGATCCACGGTGTGCATATCCATCCTCGGGTTTTGTGGTTTTTCAGATTTTGTGCAGTTGTTTGTTTTGAGAGGATTTCAGAAAAACTCGGATCTCAGAGGTGTGGAGCCTACACACGTGGCCCGGGTAAGAGAGTCAGATGGAGAGTCTGGAAGTGGCTTGTGACAAAAATGGAAGTTCTTTTTTTTTTTTTTTTTAATATTTATTTATTTATTTGACAGACAGAGATCACAAGTAGGCAGAGAGGCAGGCAGAGAGAGAGGGGGAAGCAGGCTCCTTGCTGAAGCAGAGAGTCCGATGCGGGACTCGATCCCAGGACCCTGAGATCATGACCTGAGCCGAAGGCAGAGGCTTTAGCCCAATGAGCCACCCAGGCGCCCCAAAAATGGAAGTGCTTAGACCAGTGACCCCACATGCATCTATAAGCCTTTTTTTTTTTTTTTTTTTTTTTAAGATTTTATTAGCACAAGTGGCCAGGAGGGGTCAGGGGAAGGGGCAGAGGAGAGGAAGAAGCCGGCAGATGACATGGAGCTCGATCCCAGGATCTTGGGATCATGACAAGAGCTGAAGGCAGGCGCTTAACGACTGAGCCCCCAGGCGCCCCTCATCTGTCAGCCCTGATGGGAGATCTGGACTGTTGTCTTCCTGAGGTGCTCCCTAGTGCCGTCACTCCCTACGGCTAGTGGACGTGAGGAACTGGACCCTTGTCTTCCTGAGGTGCTCCCTAGTGCCGTCACTCCCTACGGCTAGTGGACGTGAGGAACTGGAGCAAAGCAGGGATGTCTCCCGCCATTTCTGGTTTCCGAAGTTCCTGTGGGTGAAAGCCTTCAGCACGTCCCAGAATTGGAGAGCTTTTTAGCAGCAGAACTCTGTGCGGACCCCGTGAGCCCCAGGCCGTGGGAGGCTGGCAGGGTGAGGCCGAGGCCCGGGGCCACGCTGAGAGAGGTCCTGGGGATCAACAGCGGATCCTTGCAGGAAGTCTGCCTCTTGCTCCGTTGGGTCTCCCCCGTGTTGGGCTGTGTGTGGAGGCACTTTATCATTTTCCTGTAGGGTGACCGCTTGTTTCCCTGGGCAGTACCCCGAGGTGAGTAACCATGGCCCGTGTTCTCCTTTGACAGGTTGCGGTGACCGTGCTGCAGAGGATGCTGGTCTGTGAGTTGACTGTGCCAAGCCCCAGGGTGGGCAACAGCTAGTTGGCTAACCAAGGGTTCCCAGGGCTTCTTGCCTTTCTAGCTCAAGTACTCACCCGAACTTATCCTTGACTGTTGGTTCTGCTTTCAGCTGTCAGTGGCTTTGCATTTCATGTCGGGACCTGTTAACAGTTAACTAGGGAAGCATTTTATTGCTTCCAACATTTGATGGATTTAAAAGGCTTAAGTCTTTGGTACCATTGGATTGTTTGGGGGACCTGTATTCTTGGGGGGTGTAGGAGGCCGACGGGGTCTCTTCCCTGGAAATTGAGGAGCTTCCCTTTCTCAAAGACTCACTACCTGATTTGTCCGGGAGTAGCTAGCCAGGGGTCATTTTTGGTGGATTGTGAGGCTGAACTGTTGTGTTTTCTGTTCCCGCCATCTGTCGTCAGTCGCTCTTGAGGCATTGGCCACCGGGCTGCAGGACGATTCCCCAGCGTACAGGACAGTGAAGAACTGGTGCGTCCTGCAGGCAGGCCTGCTGGGCTTGCGTGGACCTTCTCTTGAAGGTCTGGGTGTCTGAACCACTCCTGGAGCCTCAGCGGCTGGCCTGCTGCTTCACGGTTCTCTGCCACTGGGACGGCGTCCAGGGAGGATGCTCGCTGGAGAGCACTGGGAGCCCTCGGGCCCACCTGCTTCTTCGGAATATGAGGCGGGAGGCTGGCTGGCCCCCTTCTGCCTGAACCCTCTGTCCCCTGGGTGTCTGTACTCCTGGTGTGAGCCCAGATTCCCACCCAGGGCACCCCAGGAGTGACCTTCTCACTGGGCTCTCCCCTGTGCCAGTACCCCATGCCCTCTCCTCCACAGGAGCCTCCTCTGCTCCCCAGGGCTGGCGCTCACACGTCCCCGTGGTCATGATCTTGCCACATTAGCTTTCTTGCGTGGCTCCTGGAGCCACACATTAGGATTGGTTGTTGGGGGGGGGTCGGGTTTGCTCCATAGTAAGGGGAAGGCAGGCCTGGAAGCTGGTTCTCTCCTGGGAATCCAGGGGAATTCTCCCACATTCCCAGGCCTTGCAAAGCCCTCCAGCATCTCACTGTTCTGCCTCGATGGCCTGTGTTCTGGTTGCTTTAGCGAGCTAGATCATGCCGCACGTCGCTTGCACTGATCATACGGCGTTGCGCTGTCTCTCAGTTTTATGCATTTTTATTTTTTTTAATTTTTTTAAAAGATTTTATTTGTTTATTTGACAGAGAGAGATCACAAGTAGAGAGGCAGGCAGAGAGAGGGGGGAAGCAGGCTCCCTGCTGAGCAGGGAGCCCGATGTGGGGTTCGATCCCAGGACCCTGAGATCATGACCTGAGCCAAAGGCAGAGGCTTTAACCCACTGAGCCACCCAGGTGTCCCAGTTTTATGCATTTTTATAACTGCATGGCTCAAACCCATGTCTTGCGAGTCCGAGAATGACTATGGATGTGTTTGTTTCTTTTTAAATTTCCTTTTCTTTTTAAAGTCTTTTTTTTTTTTTTTTTAAGATTTTATTTATTTATTTGACAGAGATCACAAGTACGCAGAGAAGTGGGGTGGGGCCAGGAAGCAGGCTCCCTGCAAAGCAGAGAGCCCGACGTGGGGCTCAATCCCAGAACCCTGAGATCATGACCTGAGCCGAAGGCAGAGGCTTAATGCACTGAGCCACACAGGCGCCCCTTAAATTTCCTTTTTTAAAAAAGATTGCTCTATATTTAAAAAAAAAAAAAAGATTGCTTTGTATGAGAGGGGGAGTGGGTAGGGGCAGAGCAGAGGGAGAGTCCCCATCAGACTCTCATGGAGTCCCAGCTCGGGGCTCAATCTCATGACCCCGAGATCACGACCAGAGCCAAAACCAAGAGTTGGACGCCTAACTGACTGAGCCCCCAGGCACCCCTCTTTTTAAGTTTCTTATTTGGTTGCCAATATTTACAATAAAACCAGACTCTGCCCCCACCCCCCCTGGTCTGGATGGCCAGGCTTCCTGGTACATGGGACTCGCATCACAGTTTTGTCTACCCGGAAGGCCAGCAGGGCCCGTAGCTGCCCTTCCTGCCCAGTGTCTCCCCGTGACTTGTGTGACAGGAGCTCTTCTCCCTGGGGAACTGGGAAGAGCTTCAGTGACTCTGACCCTGGCTCACTGAAGTGCCCTCAGGGCCCCACTGTCCGGCAGCCCCGAGAGCCTTTGTCCCTCCTGCCGCATCAGTCACGTCCTGCCTGCTGACCTTCCTCCCCCTCCTGGCACGGGAGGTCCTTGGCTTCAGGAACCGTTACTGCATCTGAGTGCCAGTGGGTGCCAGGTGCTGTGCGCCAGCCTGGCTATTGCCCTGCTGCCCGTGACCCTCATTTCACAGATGGGCACACTGAGGCTTTGTGAGGTTGGCATGTTTCCAAAGGGAAAGCCTTCCCTTTCCAAGTGTCCTACTCCATGGGCAGCTTCTTTCTTACGGAACCTGCCCTTCTCTGGACTTCTTTTATTTTGTTTATTTATTTATCAGAGAGCTAGATAGGGAGAGCTCAAGATGGGAGCAGAGGGGGAAGCAGGCTCCCGCTGAGTTGGGAGGCCGATGTGGGGCTCAATCCTAGGCCCCCGAGATCATGACCTGAGCCAAAGACCGATGCTTCACCAACAGAGGTGCCC
The DNA here is from genome assembly GCF_011764305.1 of Mustela putorius furo. Classification (NCBI taxonomy): domain Eukaryota; kingdom Metazoa; phylum Chordata; class Mammalia; order Carnivora; family Mustelidae; genus Mustela; species Mustela putorius. The sequence continues at coordinate 44,156,009 of NW_025421304.1, read as the reverse complement.
CCCCACCCTGCCCCCAATGCCCTTGAACTTCTTTTCACATTAGTGGCACCGTGGCCTGGCTGGCTAGTGCTTCAGGGTTATGGGAAGGGCCAGCCTGTGCGCCCCCTGGACTTGGGACTGGGGGCTTCGGGGTGCACGTAACCTTGCTGGACAGTGACCTTTGGTGAGCTCTTGCTGTGGTGTGGGTGTGATGTTGTCGGCCCTGCGGGGACCTCTCGCTGCTGTGTTGGCAGGTTCGGCGTGTTCTGTGGACACATGTGTGGTGGAACGATTTCAGCAGATGTGCCAAAGAGATTTTTCAGTCATACTCTGACTCAGGTGCTGACTCACCAGCCTGTGCTGAGAGGTGGGTTCCTGGACCCCTTGCTTGCCTCCCTCATGGGCGCGTGGGCCCTGAATGTCCGCACTGAGATCGCTTAAGACTCGAGGGCACGTGAGCGTCAAATATCCTTTCATTTGAAAGTTACACATTCTCATAAAGAAAATTCAGAATTAACAAAGTATGGGAAGGAGAACTGTCCCCTGGGTCATCATCGAAATAGAAACACGTTTAACGTGAAACTTTTCTTGTGGTCCTTTCTCAATAGATGAATATTGAGTTATCAGAGTGGATTTCTAGATTCTTCTTTGATCGATCCTCTATCACATAAGCACTGATGTGGGAGTTAGGGACCCTGACCCTGTGCAGTTGAAAATCTGCATATAGCTTTTTTTCTTTTTTTAATTAAATTTATTTATTTGTCGGAGAGAGAGCACAAGCAGGCAGAGAGAGAAGCAGGCTCCCTTCTGGACAAGGAGCCCAATGTGGGACTTGATCCTAGGACCCCGGGATCATGACCTGAGCTGAAGGCAGAGGCTTAACCGACTGAGCAACGCAGGCGCCCCTAGCTTTAGACTTTCCCAGACACAAGTACTAACAGCCTTCCTGGTGAGAAGCCCTTGATTAATACGCATTTTGTATGTGACATGTGCTGTGTACTGTGTTCTTACACTAAAGTAAGTTGGAGGGAAGGAGGTACCGTTCAGACACGACAGGAAGAGAACACGTTGGCAACTGGTACCGCATTAAGAAAAAGCGGCAAGCGAGTGGACCCACGTGTCTCAAGTCCATCTTGTTCAGGGGGTCAGCTGTAGTTACAGGCTCTTTCCAGAAGTGGTCGATGCCATGTCATGTGCCCACGAGTGTCCTTGGGGTGATGTCACCATCTGTTCAGTGATGGGGTTTGCAAGTGCTCAGGTTCCTGCCCGCCAAGCTCACTCTGTGTGGCACCGTGTCCCCAGCAGCGTTGTCAGGTAGCACGAGGGAAGCTTCTGGCACTCGCCGTGGTGCACTCTGGCCTGCTCCAGCCAGACCTTGCAGCAGCGTCCTTGCTGATGGCTTACCCACCATTAGAGTTGAAAAGAGCAAAGTTCAACAATTGACACCTTAGAAAATACAGCAGATCCGGCAAGGGCTTAGCAACAAGGAGCTGGGCCAAAGACACACCTGATAGCAGAAGACGGTTCACAGACAGAAATGATTGCTAATGATTGAAAAAATGCAAGTTAGGACAGCTTTTTGTGATGACTGAGTGACATATTTGTCTGCTTTTACTCCTGAGTGAAGTTTCTGATGCTGTTCGGATGCAGAGAGAGTGGAGCTTCGCAAAGACCCACCCCCTGCTCACCAGTCTGTACCGCAGGGTGGGTGACGCGCTCCTGCTGGTGGCAGGTGGTCCCGGGGCTCCCATCTAGACCCCTGGGGGCCCAGAGGCTGGACTTGTCACGGGGGCGGAACACCTTCTCCTTGAAAGGAGACCCCTTGCTGTTCACAGGGACCCTGAGGGGGGCGGCAGGCACTGCTGGAAGTGGGGGGGGGGGTGAGGCCCGGCTGCCCGAGGAGTGGCTTGTTTCCACAGCTGAGCTGGGGACCTTCTGTTGCAGCTCTTCGCCATACTGTGCCCGGAGGAGCTGATTGGCCACTTGCAGGAGGTTCTGGAAACACACGAGGTGAACTGGCGGCACGTGCTCTCCTGTGTGTCTACACTGGTGATCTGCCTGCCCGAAGCGCAGCGACTGATTAAAGGTGCCCTTGGCGGGGAGCCCCCAGCGCATGTGTGCGGGTCCCGCGGTTGGTGGCTGAGCCTGTGGGTGGAGGTGGCTGCTGGCTGCTCTGCTCCCCAGCGAAGGGCGCCCCGGTCTTCCCGTCCATGCCCTCCATCTGCCTCCCATGCAGCCGCGTGCCGTTGGTGTCGGGTTGCTCTAGGCCCTCATGACCCCGTCTCTTGCACTTGGCGCTGGGCATGCACAAGCTCCCACCCAGTGTGTCCTGCCCCTGGTAGCACACAAGTCCTTGTCTGCCTCTCTCGTGGGTCCTTCCCTCCTAGACTGGGTGGCCCGACTGCTGGCCCGAGCGTTTGAGAGCTGCGACCTGGACAGCATGGTCACCGCGTTCCTGGTGGCACGTCAGGCTGCGCTGGAGGGCCCCTCCGTGTTCCCGCCCTACCCAGACTGGTTCCAGGTGAGCCCCCCACCTCTGGCGGTATGCACTCGCGGCTGGGCCCCCAGCTCGCCGTCCCAGGGACACTCGTGTTCAGTGGTCAGGTCTGTTCGGCCCGCCTCTCCCGGGGCCCCATGCTGCCCATGCTGGTCCTCCCGTCGTGGCCAGTACACCTGCCGGACCAGGTCCCCAGGTTGGGGTGCTGTCGGGAAAGCGTAGACTGTTGTGGTGGGTCTGCGCCATGTGTGTTCTCGCTGGCCCTCCCCTCGGTGGACGCTGCCCTGGTTTCTCGCCCTGTCCATGCCACAGTGCCCAGACCTGCTGGGGCTGCTGCTGTGGGGGTGTCTATCCACATATACGCTTTGAAGGTTGGGAGAGCGTCAATCTGGTGGGTTGAGAGCCATCCGAGTCCTTGTAGATGTTTCGGGTTTGCCTGGCGCGCTGCCTGGCTGCCTGGCGGCTGCTGGTGGAGAGCCCATGCTCCCCAGCTCTGAGGGCAGCTGCACCGGCCAAAGCTGCCTTGGCCCAGCCTCTGCCCACCTATTGGGGAGGATGGGCGGGCACGGTGTTTGCTCTCATCTCCTCACCCCGGTGTTCCCAGCAAGAGCTGCTGGCCCAGGGGCTCCTGCTGGACATGCAGGGGCTCTGGCCATGTCCTCAGCCAGGGTTCCCTCTCTGGTCCTAAGAGCCGGCCTGTGTCAGCATGTGGTTTCTTTCCCCAAGACCTGAGTCCAGGTCATTCGGTCCAACCAGGTGTCTCTGGGCCTGGGATTTGCTGAGTTTTGGGGTGTCATATGGACGGGAATGCTTCGCACATGTTGCGTTGATGGTGGGGTGTTATGGGTTTCTTTTTACTTCTACCTTTTCAGTTTTATTGAGATACAGTTTATAGAAAATGCACGCAATTTAAGTGAAAGTTTGGGTGAGTTTGAAAGATGTTTATGTGCATGTTCAGTGTTTGATCTCTTTTAATCTTTATTTTGAGAATGTTAATGTAAAAAGGCCAACGTGATGACTTTGAATTTGAGCCGTTTGGGGTCCTGAATCCCAGTTCTCAGCTCACCTCAGTGTCCTTGTAACTCATTTTCCTGGAGTGACAGTGTGTGCCACTGCAGCCACGCATCTGGGGACGGGTCTGCTCCTCTGATACTTCCTGTAAATACCTCACAGACCCTGCTCTCTTCTGGCGGCCTGTTTCTCATGCTCTTTCCGGGGTGTCCTGAGGCTCACTCTTGACGGAATGAGTGTTGCCAAGGGTCCCTGACCCGTCTGTGTAGACAGATGAGACCAAGTGGTGCCCCTTGTACGTTGGTGGGAGCTGAATGGTGATGTGGGGGCACTCGTCTTTCCGTCTGGTGGCTTGTTTTTTTTGTTATTTTTTTTTTTAGTTTTTATTTTATTTTTTTAAGATTTTATTTATTTATTTGACAGAGATCACAAGTAGGCAGAGAGGCAGGCAGAGAGAGAGGAGGAAGCAGGCTCCCCGCTGAGCAGAGAGCCCGATGCGGGGCTCGATCCCAGGACCCTGAGATCATGACCTGAGCCGAAGGCAGAGGCTTTAACCCATGGAGCCCCCCAGGCGCCCACCCCTTTAATCCATTTTGAATTTGGTTTTGTGTGTGGTGTAAGAAAGGGACCAGGTGCGTTCTGCGTGTGGCTGTCCAGTTCCCCCAACACCCTTTGTTGAAGAGACTGTGTTTTCTCTGCTGGATCATCTTTCCTGCTCCGTTGAGGATTACTCGACCAGAGTTGTGGGTTCATTTCTGCCTTTTCTGTTCTGTTCTTTTGATCTGTGTGTCTGTTTTTGTGCAAGTAACATAATATCTTGATCACTACAACTTTATGAGATTTCTAAAGTTTGTTTTATTATTGTTATTTTTTTAAAAATTTTAAGTAATTTCTACACCCAACATGAGGCTTCAAGCTGCAACCCCCAGATCAAGAGTCCTGTGCTCTAACTGACTGCCAGCCAGGCATCCCATGGTCACCAGAAGTCCAGAATTATGATGCCCCCAGCTTTGCTCTTTTTCTCCCCCCAAAGTTGCTTTGGCTATTTGGGTTCTTTTGTCAGTCCATAGAAATTTTAGGATTGTTTGTTCTACTGTGAAGAATGCTGTTGGTATTTTGGTAGGGTTTACAGTAAATTTATGGATTGCTGGGGTACTTGGGTGGCTCAGTCATTGAGCGTCTGCCTTCGGCTCAGGTCATGGTCCCAGGGTCCTGGGATCGAGTCCTGCATCAGGCTCCTTGTTCGGTGGGACACCTGCTTCTCCCTCTCTCTCTCCTGCTTGTGTTCCCTCTCTTGCTGTGTCATTCTCTGTCAAATAAATAAACTAAAAAACACACAAAAAATGTTTGATAGAATTCATCTGGCCTGGAATTCTGTTTATTGGGAGTTTATTAATGACTGAATTTCTTTGCTGGGAATCGATCTGTTCAAGTTTTCTATTTCTTTTTCTTCTTTTTTAAAAAATATATTTTATTATTTATGTGTGAGACAGAGCGCGTGTGTGCGTGAGAGGAGAGAATGTCAGAGGGAGAAGCAGACTCGGAGGTCCTGGAACTCCGGGATCACGACCTGAGCAGAAGGCAGTTGCTTAACCGACTGACCACCCAGGCACCCGAGTGTTCTATTTCTTCTGTTTCAGTTTTGGGAGGTTTTATATTTCTAGCTGTTTATCCATTTCTTCCAGATTGTCCAGTTTGTTGACATACAGTTTTTTGTCATGATGTCTTATAATTGTCCCTATTCCTGTGGTACTGGTTGTTACTTCCTCTCATTTGTGATTTTGTTTCTTGAAGTCTTTATAAGTCTGACTAGAGATTCCTCATTTTTATAGCTTTTTTTCAAAGAACCAGCTCCTGATTTCATTGATCTGTTATTTTTCTTTTTTTGTTTTAGCTTCTGCATTATCTCATCTTTATTATGTCCTTCCTTGTGCTGGTTTTAGGTTTTGTTTTGTTCCTTTTCTAGTTCCTTTAGGTGTAAGGTGCGGTCGTGTATTTGAGATTTTCCCCCCCTCACGGGGGGCCTGAATCGCGATAAACTTCTCTCTTCCGCATCCCAAAGGTTTTGGACTGTTTGTGTCCATCTTCATTTATGTCCACATACTTTTTTTTTTCTTGACTTCTGGGTTGGCCCATTCATTTTTAGTAGCATGTGGAACCTCCATGTGTTTGTGGTTTGTCCAGATTTTTCTTGTGGTCGACTCCTGGTTTTATAATGTTGTGGAGTTTGTTCTGTCGGTCTTTAGGTCGCTTTCTGGAGCATTTGGGATGATTGGGGTTACCTAGTTGTGTCTGTGGGACAAGGTGAGCTGAGGGCCTCCTGCTCTACCACCTTCTTCCCCTTACCTGTGACTTCTGTTCAGAAGAATTCTGACCGAAATCCGGCATTGCGATGGAGGTGCTGCAGGCCTCCAGCCGCAGTGGCAGAGGCTGTGGCGTGGTGGTGAGCTGGGCCGCGGCAGGACTTCGTGTGGCTGGGTGTTCGGTTCTCGGCACAGGCTCCTCGCGGCCCCTCAGGGCCGGTGTCCGTTCTGGAATGCCCAGTTCCTGCAAGGGCCCACTTACGTCTTTGTGAGCTGGGCACTTCCAGGGGCGCCGGGGCTGCCCTTCTCGGCCCCTCGCTTGCAGTGACCTTGTCGTCACCGAAGAGTCGGAAGTGGCTTCGTGGTGTGGAATGTGTTTGTTGGCTGAGGAAACGCCCTTGGCAGGGCAGCTAATAAAGACACTGTGCTTCTGAGGGTCACCAAGAGCGCAGTTACTGATCCCTGAGGAATGGGGTTTTCATCTTTGCTGTAAGTGGTCAGCCCGCTTCACAGCCAGGCAGAGCCGTGCGCGGTGGGGCTGCTGCGGCCTGCGTGGCTGTTTGCCTTTGGGTGCAGCCGAGCCTGTGTCTGTCGCCACTGCCGTGTCCCTGCGGGGGTGGTGTGGGTGGTGCGGCCCCTCATGGAGCCAGCTGCCTGGCCCTCACCCCGCCTCTCCCTCCAGGCCTCCTTTGGGAACACAAGGGGCTTCCACAGCAGCAGCAAGAAGACACTGGTCTTTCTCTTCAAGTTCCTGTCAGACCTCGTGCCCTATGAGGCGCCCCGGTACCTGCAGGTGAGCAGTGGCCCACACTCCCAGCGTCCCCCTGGCTGGCCCTGCCGCGGGCCTCCCCACCAGGGTTGTGCTGGTGCTCCGCCGTGGGCACCACGTGGGTGCTACTGACATGCCCAGGGACTGGCGCGATATCTGTCCCTGCGGGGCTGTCGGTGACAGCTCACAGTCCCTCACAAGGGTGGGGAGGTCTGTGCTGGCTCAGAAGGCACCTGCCTGGTCGGGGGGTGTTGTTGCGGATGCAGTGCTACAGGCCCCTGTTTGGTTTTTGAATGATGTATTATTTATTTTTAGGTAGTTTCAGGTTTTTATTTATATTCCAGTTAGTTAATATATAAAATAATGCATTTTTCTGTTGAAGAAGAACTAGGATATACCCCAAAGTGCCCAAGGCCATTGCTTCCAGAGGTGGAAGAACTTACACCCTCAGATAGAATTTGCATTTTTAAATATTTTTTTTATTTATTTGACAAAGAGAGAGAGATCACAAGCAGGCAGAGAGGCAGGCAGAGAAAGAGGGGGGACACAGGCTCCCTGCTGAGCAGAGAGCCCCATGTGGGGCTCAGTCCCAGGACCCTGAGATCATGACCTGAGCCCAAGGCAGAGGCTTAACCCACTGAGCCACCCAGGTGCCCTTAGAGTTTGCATTTTTAATCACAAATCTGCAAGCATTCCGTGATTAAAAATGCCTTATTGCAAGCTTTCCTTTTAATCAGATAATTCTGCCCAGCATTGTTTGAAGGGTAGGGCACTAGAAACTCATTTTTTTTTTTTTTTTTTTTTATTCATTTGACAGACAGAGATCACAAGTAGGCAGAGAGGCAGGCAGAGCGAGAGGAAGGGAAGCAGGCTCCCCGCGGAGCAGAGAGCCCGATGCGGGACTCGATCCCAGGACCCTGAGATCAAAACCCGAGCAGAAGGCAGCGGCCCAACCTACTGAGCCACCCAGGCGCCCTTCTTGTAATTCAGAAATTTCAGAAATTTCCATGACATTCCAAAGAATACATGTGACCTAAGGGACCAGGAATCCTATAGAATGTGCCAAGACCTGGTGAAAGCTCAGGACTCCCAGCCTGCCTTGAGGGCTCGACACCTCGTCTGCCTGGGGCTGGGGCACCCCGTGTTTGCACTGTAGGGGACAGATTGGGGGGAGTGCCAGGCTGCGGAGGGTAAGGGCCAGCTCTGTGCGGGGACCCCGCTGCATGTAGACAGACCCTCAGCCGGGGGAGAGCCCCCTGGAGTTCATGGCTCACTCATCCTCTGAGTTTCCAGCCGTCCGTGTGCATTCAGGCGGTGGCAGCGAGCTGTTGGAGCTGCCCCAGGAAGTCCCCCCTCGTTCCTGGGTTGTGGGGTCCAGCTCTGCCGTCCGCCCGCAGGCACACATTCTCCACCCGCCACTGGTGCCAAGCAAGTACCGCTCCCTCCTCACGGACTATATCGCGCTGGCCAAGACGCGCCTGGCGGACCTGAAGGTGAGTGTGGTCTCCCCTCCCCGCAGCGACTGCTCCTCGTCCTGTCCCTTCAGAGGCCCGGGCCTCATGTTCCCGCTGTGTCCCCTATGCAGGTTTCAATGGAAAACATGGGCCTCTACGAGGATCTGTCTTCAGCCAGGGACATCATAGAGGTAAGGTCACCTCGGTTCTGCTGCTGCCTGTGGCCTCTGGCCTGTGCTCACCCAGTGCAGTCCAATTTCCTGGGACTTGGGAGTGGAGCACGTGGGCCTCTCCCGGCAGCTGTAGCTGGAGGATGGGCTAAGTTACTGTGTGCAGGAGGGTGGGTCTGTCTTACAGATTGTTGTTCACATGGGTTTGCATTGAAGTCTTTAAAATGGGGTGGGAGGAAGATCTGTGTTTCTAAGAATTGCAGGAACAAGTGTTCACTGTATTTACATAAAGCAAATGTCAAATGGCCGTTTGGCGTATGTGTGTTATTTTGAGATTCACTTACTTAGGTACAGCTGGGTGACTCAGTCAGTGACGTGTCTGCCGACAGCTCAGGTCATGATCCCAGGGTCCTGGGATGGAGCCCTTCATTGGGCTCCCTGTGTAGCCGGGAGTCTGCTTCTCCCTATGCCCCTCCCCCTGCTCATTCTCTCTCTCTGTCTCTGGTAAATAAGTGAAATCTTTAAAAAACAAACAAAATAGGGGCGCCTGGGTTGGGACGCTGCCTTCGGCTCAGGTCATGATCTCTGGGTCCTGGGATCGAGCCCCGCATCGGGCTCTTTGCTCAGCGGGGAGCCTGCTTCCTCCTCTCTCTCTGCCTGCTTGTGATCTCTCTCTGTCAAATAAATAAATAAAATCTTAAAAAAAAATTTAAATAAATAAATAAATAAATAAATAAAAAACAAACAAAATAAAAGACTCTCTTACTTAAACGTGAGTGGCCGGACAGCTCTTACAGCTGCCATGAAAGTTTTAAGTGAATATTTTTAAGTAGTTTATGTATTTATTTATTTAAGATTTTATTTGAGAGAGACAGCCAAAGAGAGAGTATGAGCAGGGGGAGGAGCAGACGCCACACTGAGCGGAGAGCCCGACGTGGGACTCCATCCCAGGACCCTTGGGATCTGAGGCGAAGGCAGATATATCATTGGCTGAGCTGCCTCGGTGCCCCCTAGTTTTAAGTATTTAATGTAGGTATCTAAGATTTATTGCTATTCATATGTTGTCGTTTCATAATTTTGGTGACTGTGAACAATTACGTCCCTTCCCCTTCCCACTTCGGAGTCGTTCTTCGGAACCCTGTATTCTCCCGCAGGGGGTCAGAAGGGTGGCAGAGGGTCTCGGAGGTGGTGAATGATCCCCGAGGTGGCCTGGTGCTAGGTGCTTGCTTCCTGAGAGCGTGAAACAGCAGTCAGTCCCTTTCTGTGGTCTTGCTGGCCTTGGTTTGTCCCAACGTCCCCTTGCTGTGCTGGCAGCCAGCCTGTGGCTGTTGACCTTGAAATGGCAGAGTTGCCGTGGCATTCTTCCCTGCTCAATGTCTTGTCTTGTTTTTGTTTTTGTTTTTAAGATTTTATTTATGTATTGGACAGGCAGAGATCACAAGTAGGCAGAGAGGCAGGCAGAGACAGAGGAGGAAGCAGGCTCCCCGCTGAGCAGAGAGCCTGATGCGGGGCTTGATCCCAGGACCCTGAGACCATGACCTGAGCCGAAGGCAGAGGCTTAACCCACTGAGCCGCCCAGGTGCCCCTCAATGTCTTTTCTTTGAAATCTTGTGTCCTTCCCCACCCTCCCTGTACGGAGCCAGCCCGATAGCCAAGCACAGCAGGATGTGGAGAAGGCCATCACGGTGTTCGAACACACAGGGAAGATTCCTGTTGCCGTCATGGAGGCCAGGTAGGGCCTTGCTTCCCGGAGTCGCCCCATCTGTTCTCAGAGCCACTTGTAACGGGTGCCTGCTGCTGGGTGGCTGAGGATAGATGTCCCAGCACAGGTCCTGTAGTGAGGAGGCACGGAGCCTTAGCTGTGGAACTCATTTTCTTGAGGAGAAACAATGGGGATGGTTGAGTAGAGCCCACAGAGAAGGATGAGAACGAGTCCATGGTTTGGTGGTTGGTGTGTTTGTTAATTTTTATGTTTAATTATTTTATTTATTTGAGAGAGAGAGAGAGGAGCAGAGGGAGAGGGAGAGGCAGATCCCCGAGCTGAGCAGCAGCCCGATGTGGGGCTTGATCCCAGGACTCTGGGATCATGACCTGAGCCGAAGGTGGACTCTTAACAGCTGAGCCACCCAGGTGCCCCTAAATAAGTAAATCTTAAAAAAAGAGAAAATGGTAGAGTATCACAGCCGTGACATGGAATGGGACGACCCGCTCGTGCCACCCTGTGAAATGCAGCGAGATTCTGTGGAAACGGATGTTTTCGTGGCTGTCCGTACGGCGCGCTAACACTTCAGTCATCTCTGGCGCCTTTGGATCTGCTCTTCTCTGTTGCAGCATCTTCAGGAGACCCTACTACGTGTCGCACTTTCTCCCTGCCCTGCTCACTCCTCGTGTGGTCAGTACATGTGGTCATGGACTTAGGGCCCAGTTGGCAGAGAATGAATGTCTCACTGGAATCCTGTCTTCTCGCACAGCTTCCAAGAACCCCTGATTCCAGAGCGGCCTTGATAGAGTCCCTGAGGAGGTACGGAAGGACATCTGTATCCAGAAGGGTTTTTGACAAATGCAAAAAAATTGTGGTTCTTTTGTAGAGAAATGTGTGTTATTTATAAAATATTGGCCTAAAATTTGTTAAGATTTTATTTTACTTTATATATCTAAAGATTTTATTTATTTGTTTTTTAAAGATTTATTTAAAAAAAAAAGATTTTATTTATTTGACAGAGCGAGATCACAAGCAGGCAGAGAGAGAGGGAAGCAGGCTCCCCACTGAGCAGAGAGCCCGACGCGGGGCTCGATCCCAGGACCCTGGGATCATGACCTAAACAGAGGCTTTACTGACTGAGCCCCCCAGGCGCCCTCAACATTCATTAAGATTTTAAAAAGAAAATTTCTTTAAATCTGAATATCACCACTGAATATCATTTCTTGATGAACTTTTAGGACTGTCTTTCTGGGAATTTAAGATAGTCACGTTATTGGTCCATAATCACTGTGAAAGGAGAATTTTAAGCAAAGAAGGAAAGGACTAGGGAGACACGGAAGCCTCGCCCTACAACAGATTGGACTAGACCTGGGACTCCAGTGGAACGTGGAGTCTCGGGCCCCTGGCTCACACTTGACCAGCTTTCCAAACTTGTTCTTTCTGTAAATCCTGCTTCCTAGTGAAGCTCCTAGAACATAATGATACCAGGGGCGCCTGGGTGGCTCAGTGGGTTAAAGCCTCTCCCTTGGGCTCAGGTCTTGATCCCAGGGTGCTGGGATCGAGCCCCACATTGGGCTCTCCGCTCATCGGGGAGCCTGCTTCCTCCTCTCTCTCTGCCTGCCTCTCTGCCTACTTGTGGTCTATCTCTGTCAAATAAATGTAAAAAAATAAAATAAAATAAAAAAGAGTTGGAAAGAGAAAGAGCCCAGAAAGTAAAAGTAAACTTTTTCATCTTAAAATAAGATTGTTTTCTGGGATCCTTATTTTTATTTATTTTTTACATAAAATATTCCAGAAGTACAGAGACCATTGTAAAAAGCACCCATATCCCCCACTCACATTAATGCTTTGCTCCCTTTCCTTTTTTTTGTTTCTGCTCAAATAAAACAGTACAGGCACTGTTGAAACCCTTCTCGGGGGCCTGGGAGCTGAGGGAATCTCCTCTGCCCTCTGCCCAGCCCCTGCTCAGGCTCTCTCTCAGTGTTTCTCCTCTCCCTCTCTCTCAAAAAAAAGGACAAAACAAAAAACCATTCTCCGTCCAGTTCCCTAACCCGCTTTCCTTTTCCCTGAGGAAACCATTATCCTGAAGTTGATGTATAATCTTTTTTCTATTTTTATTTTATTTTATTTTGTTTTATTATTTTTGTAGTGGGGGACGGTCAGAGGGAGAAGGACACAGGGCTCGATCTCCTCACCCTGAGATCATGACCTGAGCCAAAATCAAGAGTCAGATGCTTAACCGAATGGGCCACCCAGCCACACCGCTTTTTTCTCTGTTTAATTTTTTGAATTCTGTTCTGGGGGTGCAGCTGCTGCGCTGCACGATCCCAGGGTCCCATGGCCTACAGAATAACTACCTTGACTCACTTACCCATCGCTCTGACAGAACTCTGCGGTGAACTCCAGTATCATGTTTTATTTCATTTTATTTATTTTCAAAGATTTTATTTACTTAGGACAGAGAGTGAGACAAGGAACACAAGCAGGGGGAGTGGGAGAGCGAGAAGCAGGCTCCCCGCTGAGCAGGGAGCCTGATGTGGGGCTCGATCCCAGGACACTGGGGACCATGACCTGAGCCGAAGGCACCCCAGTGTCATGTTTTAGTCGTGCTTCAGTAAACATCCTTCTGTGTATCTCCATGGAAACTCAGAATTTTTAGTGGAATTTCCTTAATTTTATAGATTAATTTGTGGATAGTTGACTTTGTTATAACTTTCCTGCTATGAACATAATATATCTTTTTAAGCCTTTCAGTTGTAGATTTTTCTGTCTTGTAAGTTTTGTGTTCCGTATACTACTAGGTACTTAGATTTTATTGCTGTGAAAAGCATATTTTTTTCTTTTTGTTGTTGTTTTTTTTTGTTTTGTTTTTGCTGAGGTAGAGGTGCTCCGCTATCTCATAACCTGCTGAAGTTATTTTTAGTAGCTAGGTAGTATATTTTCTTTGTAGATACACTGTCTATAAGAATAATTTGTCTTGGGGCACCTGGGTGGCTCAGTGGGTTAAAGCTTCTGCCTTCAGCTCAGGTCATGATCCCGAGGTCCTGGGATCGAGTCCCGCATCAGGCTCTCTGCTCAGCGGGGAGCCTGCTTCCCTTCCTCTCTCTCTCTGCCTGCCTCTTGTGATCTCTGTCTGTCAAATAAATAATTTAAAGAATAATAATAATTTGTCTTTTTTTTCTGATCTTTATACTTCTTCATTTTTGTCTTATTGTATTAGGTAGACTTTTTAGTATTATATGAAACTATAGAAATAAACTGTCTTGTTCCTGACTCAAATAAGAATGCTTCTACAGTTTTACCAATATTTGATTTGCTGTAGTCTACTTATATTTTCATATGGTCTTTATGATATCAAGAAAGTTCCCTCTATGTGAATTTGCTAGGACTTTGAGCATGAATTAATGCTTTTGTTGTGTCTCTGGAGGTGGTTTGGGTTCTGTGAGTCGCCCCAGGACGGACGACTTTTAGTTTTCCACTGTCCTCGCACTCCTGGATCACTTCTAGATCACTACCACATCACTTGGTAATGATTTTTAATTGTGGAGGCTGTTGAATTCGAATTAGTAATACTTTAAGATTTTTGCATCTATGTCTCATATGTTTTTACTCATCTTGGCTGCTTTGACATCAAGGTTGTAGCACCTCATGGAATGAATTGGGTGGCCTTCCCTTTTTCCCGAGTCCTAAACAGTCCATATAACTCAGCGATTTTGTGTTCCTTTAAGTTCGGTCAAACGTGGCTCTACAGTCATCTGTTCCTGGAATCCATTTCAGAGGCAGGCTCTGGACAACTGATTCAGTTTCTTGAATGTTTGTTTGTCTAGTTAGGTTTTTCATTTGTTCTTTTATTTTTTTTTAAGATTTTATTTATTTATTTGAGAGCGAGACAGTGAGAGAGAGCATGAGAGGCGAGAAGGTCAGAGGGAGCAGCAGACTCCCCATGGAGCCGGGGTTTTTGATTTGTTCTTGAGTTAGTTGTATGTTTCTAGAAAACCATCTATTTTATCTACATTTTTAAATTTACTGACATAGCATTGATTACCATGTATGTATATATATTTTTTTAAGTAGGCTCCATGCCCACCGTGGGGCTTGAATTCAAAACCCTGAGATCAAGACCTTAGCCGAGTTCAAGAGTTGGATGTGTGACTGACTGAGCAATCCAGACGCCCCCTGCTCTCGCCCCGCGTTTTTTTTTAATTCCTATTGTTACTTTTGCCCTTGATGACTCTCTCTTGTTAAAGATTTGTCTGTTGTATTAATTTTACTGCATAACTACTTTTTTGGGGGTTTTTTGGTATTATTTTGGTCTTATCATATCTGCTGATTTATTTTTTATCTTCTATATTATTGCTTTTAGATTTTAACTTTACTATTGCCTTCTCCGTATTTCCTTGAGTTTACTCTTTTGTTCTTTTTATAGGTTCTGAAACTGGTTGTTTAACTCAGTGTTTTATAGTCTTTCTTGTGTTTTAATACAGGTATATCTTAATATTAATTTTTTTAAAAGATTTTATTTATTTATTTGTCAGAGAGAGAGAGAGAGAGAGAGCGCGCGCACACACAAGCGGAGAGAGAAGCAGGCTCCCTGCTGAGCAAGGAGCCCAAGACGGGACTTGATCCCAGGACCCTGGGATTATGATCTGAGCCAAAGGCAGCAACTTAACAACTGAGCCAACCAGGCATCCCATTCTTATAGTTTTTAGTTAGTTGTAAATGAATTAACAAATTTTCCAAACATACAGATAATTGTCCCAGAGCTTTTATTGCTGATTTCTGCTTTAATTATATTATTTTCAAAGAGCATGATTAGCTTTTTATGGATTTTTTTAATAAATTGAGACTTTTCCACAGACTATGTACCTGTTCAGGATTTGTGAACATTCCCTGAATATTCTTTTTTTTTTTAAATTTATTTGACAGAGACACGGCAAGAGAGGGAACAGAGGCAGGGGGAGTGGGAGAGGGAGAAGCAGGCTTCCCACTGAGTAGGGAGCCCACTGTGGGCTTCAGTCCCAGGACTCTGAGATCATGACCTGAGCCGGACGCAGAGGCCTGACGACTAAGCCACTAGGTGCCCCTGTACTGTCTATTAGGATTTATTTACTTACTAGGCTGTTCGTGCCAGCTTTCCCCTTCTTTTCTTTTTGGTGTATGCATGGGATGGCGTCCTCATTCATTGACATTTATTTCTAGGCTTTTTTTTTTTTTTAAGTAAGATTTTTAAAAATTTATTTATTTGATAGACCTCAAATAAATAGAGAGAGGGAAGCAGACTCCCCGCTGAGCAGAAAGCCTGATGTGGGGCTTGATCTCAGGAGCCTGGATCATGACCTGAGCCTAAGGCATAGGCTCAACCCACTGAGCCACCCAGATGCCCCTATTTCTAGGTTTTAAAAAATTGTTTTTGGAGGCCCCTGGGGTGGCTCAGTCAGTGAAGCATCTGCCTTTGGCTTAGGTCATAATCTCAGGATCCTGCATCGGGCTCCCTGCTCAGTGGGGAGTCTTTCTCTCTAGGCCCCTACTCCCCACCCCCACTCATGCTCACCCCTCCCCCCACTCATGCTCACCCTCGCATTCTTTCTCTCTCAAATAAATAAAATCTTTTAAAAAATGTTTTTGTCAAAGTCAAGTAAGGATATAGAGTTAAGTTTCAGTGTTATAAAGTTTATTAGGAGAAACAGCCATCTCCCCAACACTTCCCTACCATTTCTTTTTCTGTGGAAGCAAGCATTTTCGACTTTTTTTTTTTAAGATTTTTTTTATTTATTTGAGAGAGAGAGAGATCACAAGTGGGCAGAGGCAGGCAGAGAGAGAGGAGGAAGCAGGCTCCCCGCTGAGTAGAAAGCCTGATGCAGGGGTTAATCCCAGGACCCTGAGATCATGACCCGAGCCAAGGGCAATGGCTTAAGCCACCGAGCCACCCAGGTGCCCCAAGCATTTTCAACTCTTAACTGAATTTTTTTTTTTTTAAGATTTTATTTATTTATTTGACAGAGATCACAAGCAGGTAGAGAGGCAGGCAGAGAGAGGGGGAAGCAGGTTCCCCACTGAGCAGAGAGCCCGATGTGGGGCTCGATCCCAGGACCCTGAGGTTATGACCTGAGCCAAAGGCAGCGGCTTAACCCACTGAGCCACCCAGGCGCCCCTCTTAACTGAATTTTGATATTTATCTTTATATTTATTTTCTTTTTTTCTTTCTTCCTTTCTTTCCTTTTCTTTTTTTTGGGGGTGGGGACAGTTTATTTAACCCTCACATTTGGTAGGTAGTTCGGTGAGGTATAGAAATCTAGGTCGGAAATACTTTTCCTAAAATTTTTTAAAGTATTGCTCTGTTGATGTCTAGCTGCTAGTGCTGATGTTGAGCTGTTACATTTCTGATTCTTTGCACGTGTGTTTTTCTCTGGAGACTTCCTGTGCCTTTTTTTTTTTCTTCCCTGTGTTCTGAAATTTAACTGCTGTGTATTTCGGTATTTAGGTCTGTTTTCATTTCTTGGCTGAGCAGAAGGTGGGCCTTTTAATCTGGAAATTCATGTTCTTCAGTATAAGAAATCTTCTCAGATATTTTAAAATCTTCTGTTATGAGAAATTCAAGACAGAAAATAGAATAGTATTTATGTCACGCTCATAATATGAGCCCCCGCTGCTCTGGGCTGTTTGGAAGCAAACCCCAGGCCCAGATGACATCAATAGCTTATTTCCCATGTGGCTTCTTCTTGTGGCTCCCACTTCTCAGGCATTGGGTCGCCAGATTGTCTTCTGACTTGTTCTCTGTTTTGCATGTCTGTTTTTTGGGGTGTAATTTCTCTCTTTTTAGTAGGATTTCTTCCAGTTTACCTGCCTGACCCTTCTGTCACTGTCTTAGCTCTTTGAGGATGAGTGGTGTCTGACTTGTCCTTTTCTGTAGGGTTCTGCACTTCCTCAGATTTGCTCTTTTCTTTTCCTTTGCATTCCTTTCTACTCCTGAAGCTCATGGCTTTCCGGTCCCCAGGTGCTTGGTGTGGTCCTCAGGTGCGGGCCGTCCTCGGCCTGCCCCTCGTAGGGGCCTCCTGCTCTAGGACCCATGCATCTCCCTCCTTTCTCTGGTTCGTCGTCTGGGTTTGTAGCACTGTGGCGAGGCTGCCCTCCTGACTCACTGCTTATTCTGAGACGTTGTGTGATGTAGGCCATACCAGTGCACGTGTCCCGTACCTGACTCACTGCTTATTCTGAGACGTTGTGTGCTGTAGGCCATACCAGTGCACGTGTCCCGTACCTGGGCTGCCACTCTGGCTCCTGCTCCTCTGAACCTCTTTGTCATAGGACTTTGTTCTATAATTCTGTGTTTTTTTAATGACATTAATTGGATGTTTTCTCCGTATTACTCGTTAAAAGTCATAAATTCATTTGAAAAATTTGGAAATTACCCAAACTTTAATGAGAGCAGTGAAAATTATAATCTCACTATCCTAAGGCAACCCCATTGGCAGGTATTTTTATACGACACGTTATGAAACAGGACAATTTGATTCATGTAATGGTTTCTTTTTTTCTAAAAACAGGGTCATACTATAAGGTATGGGTAATAGATTATATCATGTATTTTTGTTCTGTGATGATATTTGGAATTGTGAGCTTGAGACCTAATTTGAGTCGTGGTTGACTTGGGTTTCCATGTTTTCTTTTGATCCAGGGCAGATAAAATCCCCGCGTCTCTGTACTCTACCTATTGCCAAGACTGCTTCACTGCCGGAGAGAAGAAGCCAGAAAGTAAGGTTAATGGCTCTGTCCCTGAGGCGGGCACCTTTTTGGCTCCCTGGTCACAAGGTATGCAGGCAAGACCTTGGCCAGTGCCGGTCTGGCTCAGTCAGGACAGACCTACCCTACTTGTTAGGTCCCAGCCCGGAGGCCTTGGCAGGTTACCTGCTGGGGCACCTCCCTGCTGTGCTGCACGAGGCTGTGATGTGCCTTCTCCTTGCTTGTCCTGATTTGGGTGACCTGTCAGACGAGGCAGCCAGGCTTGAGGCCTGCAGTGTTGAATCTGAAGTGGGATATGATTGGGGGGATCTGCTTTTTGGGTCGGCTGAGGCTTCTCTCTTGAGTTGGAGATCACTCGGCTCATGAGGAAGAGTGCTATAGGCCTAGGTCTGATCTGTAACAGCATGCTTGCGGCAGCAGTGCTGGAAGCCACTGGGCAGCCTTGCTGGCAGATCCTACCCATCCCATGGTCTCCACTAACCGGGCAGTGGTGGGAGGCTGATCAGGAGGGCCTGCTTCCTCAGCACTGTCAAATGGTTTAAATCCTCTGACCTTTGCCGGGTCAGCTAGGTTGAATGAGGCTGTGTTTTCTAGTTCTGTCTCCCAAAACCCTTCCTTTTACACACTTGGATGATTTCTCACAGCCACGGAGCCTGAAGAAACTTGAGAGGGCAAAGAATGAAAGTCCTAGGTCTCACACTTGTTTGCAACAGTACTGAAACAGCTCACCTCCGTGCTGGGGGTACCAGCAAGGCTGTAGGGCTGTGTCCCGTGTGTGAGAGGCAGCTCCTCCCTACTACCCAGCCCCCTGGCCCTGCCTTGGGGGCCTCAAGAATGTTCACTATACTTTATCTGGCAGGGCTTATAAAAGAAGCCTTATGATTTCTGGTTTTGTCCTAGTGTTTAACTTGTGAGGCTCACTGCGTTTATCCAGTGTCTTCTCTGGTGACCCCAGAACTGGAACTTACTCTGCTTTTAAAACATATGTAGTGTGCATTCCTTTTTTTTTTTTTAAGGTTTTATTCATTTATTTGACAGAGCACAAGAGCACGAGCAGGGGGATGGGCAGAGAGAGAGGTATAAGCAGGCTCCCTGCTGAGCAGAGAGCTGGATGTGGGGCTGGACCC
The DNA here is from genome assembly GCF_011764305.1 of Mustela putorius furo. Classification (NCBI taxonomy): domain Eukaryota; kingdom Metazoa; phylum Chordata; class Mammalia; order Carnivora; family Mustelidae; genus Mustela; species Mustela putorius. The sequence continues at coordinate 44,137,257 of NW_025421304.1, read as the reverse complement.
CAGGGCCCTGAGATCGTGACCTGAGCCAAACAAAGGCAGACGTTTAACCAACTGAGCCACTCAGGTGTCCCTCGAAACATTTTTCTTAAAGAGCTAGCAAGATGGTGGAGTAGGAGACCTACATTTCGTCTGGTCCCAGGAATTCAGCTAGAGAGTTATTAAACCATTCTGAACACCTATGAACTCAACAGAAGATCGAAGAAAAGAATTGCAGCAACTCTAGGTACCGAAAAGCGACCACTTTCTGGAAGTTTCAGATCTCCTCTGATTTGTTTCTCTGGAGTTGTTGCTACCTATTTAGCATTTTGTTCTCTTGTTCTTCTAGTTCTCTGGACAAAATGATGAAATGGAAATACTCACCTCAAAAGAAAGAACAAGAGGCAGTACCAACTGCCAGGGACCTGAGTAGCATGGACATTAGTAAGATGATGAAACTAAGAGTTCAGAATAGCAGTTATAAAGATACTAGCTGGGCTTGAAAAAAAGCATAGAAAATACTAGAAAATCCCTTTCTGGAGAAATAAAACATAACCAAGTCAAAAGATCAAAAAGGTCATTAATGAGGTGTAATAAAAAGTGGAGGAATTCACTGCTCAGATAAATGAGGCAGAAGAGAGAATTAGTGATCTAGAAGACCAAGTAATAGAGAATAAAGAAGCTGAGGAAAAGAGATAAACAACTATTAGATCATGAGGGGAGAATTCGAGAGACAAGTGATACCATAAAATGAAGTAATACTAGAATAATTGGCATCCCAGAAGAAGAATAAAGAAAGAGGGGGTAAAAGGTATATTGGAGCAAATTATAGTGGAGAACTAACCTAATTTGGGGAAGGAAACAGACATCAAAATCTAGACATTCAGGTAGACATTGAAAATAGAAGGAGAGACAAAAAGCTTCCAGGACAAACAAAAACTAAAAGAATTTTTGAACACCAAACCAGCCCTACAGGAAATTTTGTGTCCTCTAAGCAAAGAGAGAGTCTAAAAGTAGCATAGACTAGGAAAAAAACCAGAGACAATATACAGCAGTGGTCATCTTACAGGCAATACAATGCACTAAATTCATATCTTTCACTAGTTGCCCTGAACGTAAATGGACTAAATGTCCCAATCAAAAGACACAGGGTATCAGATTGGATAAAAAAATAACACCCATCTATATGCTGCCTGCAAGAGACTCATTTTAGACCCAAAGAGACCTCCGGATTTGAAGTGAGGAGGTGGAAAACCATTTGCCATGCTAATGAACAGTAAAAGAAAGCTGGAGTGGTGATCCGTATATCCAGCAATTTAGATTTTAAACCATAAGAGATGAGGAAGGACACTTGACCATACTTAAATGGTATATCCAACAAGAAGATCTAACACTTGTAAATATTTATGCCCCTAACATGGGAGCAGCCAATTATATAAGCCAATTAATAACAAAATCAGGGGTGCATAGGTGGCTTAGTGGGTTAAACCTCTGCCCTCGGCTCAGGTCATGGTCTCAGGGTCCTGGGATCGAGCCCCCCATCGGGCTCTCTGCTCAGCGGGGAGCCTGCTTCCCTCTCCCTCTCTGCCTGCCTCTCTGCCTGCTTGTGATCTCTCTCTCTGTCAAATAAATAAATAAAATCTTTTTAAAAATATCAAAATCAAACACATCGACAATAATACAATAATAGTAGGGGACTTTAACTCCCCCTCACTGATATGGACAGATCATCTAAGCAAAAGATCAACAAAGAAACAAGGACTTTGAATGACACACTGGACCAGATGGACATTATAGATACATGCAGAACATTCCATCCCAAAGCAACAAAATACACATTCTTCTCTAGTGCACATGGATCTATTCTCCAGAATAGATCACATTGTGGGTCACAAGTCAGATCTCAACTGGTACCTAAAGATTGGGATCACTCCCTGCATATTCTCAGACCACAATGCTTTGACACTCAAACTCAGTCACAAGCAGAAAGTTGGAAAGCACTCAAATACATGGAGGGTAAAGAGCATCCTACTAAAGAATGAATTGTCAACAGGAAGTTGAAGAATGAACAAAGTTCATGGAAACAAATGAAAATGAAACCATAACTGTTCAAAATATTTGGGATGCAGCAAAGGCACTCCTAAGAGGAAAGTATATAGCAATACAAACCTTTCTCAGGAAACAAGAAAGGTCTCAAATGCACAACCTAACCTTATACCTAAAGGAGGTAGAGAAAAGGCAAAGAAAGCCTAAACCCAGCAGGAGAAGAGAAATAATAAATATTGGAGCTGAAATTAATGCAGTAGAAACTAAAAGAATGGAACAGATCAATGAAAGTAGGATCTTGTCCTTTGAAAGAATAAGATTGATAACCCTTTGGCCAGACTTATCCAAAAGAAGAGAGAAAGGACCCAGATAAAATCATGAATGAAAGAGGAGAGATCACAACCAATACCAAAGAAAAAGAGACGATTATAGGGGTGCCTGGGTGGCTCAGTTAAGCATCTGTCTTCAGTTCAGGTCATGATCCTGGGATCGAGCCCCGCATTGGACTTCTGCTCAGCGGGAAGACTGCTTCTCCCTCTCCCACACCCCCTGCTTGTATTCCCTCTCTTTCTGTATCTCTGTGTCAAATAAATAAATAAAATCTTTTTTAAAAAATTACAAGTACATGGGACGCCTGGGTGGCTCAGTTGGTTAAGCAGCTGCCTTCAGCTCAGGTCATGATCCCAGCGTCCTGGGATGGAGCCCCGCATTGGGCTCTCTGCTCAGCAGGGAGCCTGCTTCTCCCTCTGCCTGCCATTCTGTTTGCCTGTGCTCGCTCTCTCCCCCTCTCTCTGATAAATAAATAAAATCTTAAAAAAAAAAATTTCTTTTTAAATTACAAGTACATAATATGAACAAGTATATGCAAAAAAATCAGGTAATCTGGAAGAAATGGATACATTCCTAGAGATGTATAAACTTCCAAAACTAGAAACAGGAAGAAATAGAAAACCTGAACAGAACCATAACCAGCAAGGAAATTGAAGTAGTCATCAAAAATCTCCCAACAAACCAGAGCCCAGGGCCAGATGGCTTCCCAGGGGAATTATACCGAACATTTAAAGAATTAATACCTATTCTTTTGAGACTTCCAAAAAATAGAAATGGAAGGAAAACTTCTAAACTCATTTTATGAAGCCAGCATTACCTTGATCCCCAAATCAGACAAAGGCCCCATCAGAAAGGAGAATTACAGACCAACTCCTTGTTGAACACAGATGCAAAAATTCTCATGAAAATACTAGTCAGTAGGATCCAACAGTACATTAAAAGGATTATTCACAGTGACCAAGTGGGATTTATCCCAGGACTGCAAGGTTCGTTCAACATCCATAAATCAATCAATGTGATACAATACATTAGTAAAAGAGAACAAGAACTATATGATCCTCTTAATAGATGCAGAAAATGTGTTTGACAAAGTACAGCATCCTTTCTTGATCAAAACTCTTTACAGTCTAGGGATAGAGGGTACATTCCTCAATATCATCAAAGCCATCTATGAAAAACCCACAGTGAATATCATTCTTTGATGTATGAAAAACTGAGAGCTTTTCCCCTGAGGACAGGGACAAAGCAGGGATATTGACTATGACTGCTGTAAGTCCTAGCCTCAGCAATCAGACAAGAAGAAATAAAAGGCATCTGAATTAGCAAAGAAGTCAAACTCTATCTTTTTGCAGATGAGATGATGCTTTATATGGAAAACCCAAAAGACCACTCCAAAACTGCTAGAACTCATACAGGAATTCAGTAAAGTGGCTGGATATAAAATCAATGCACAGAAATCAGTTGCATTTCTTTTTTTTCTTTTTTAAAAGATTTTATTTAATTATTTGACAGAGATCACAAGTAGGCAGAGAGGCAGGCAGAGAAACAAGAGGGCAAGCATGCTCCCCACTGAGCACAGAGCCGGATGCGGGGCTCAATCTCAGGACCCAGGAATCATGACCCAAGCCGAAGGCAGAGGCTTAACCCACTGAGCCTCCCAGACGCCCAATCAGTTGCATTTCTATACACCAACAGCTAGACAGAAGAAAGAGAAATTAAGGAGTCAATCCCATTTACAGTTGCACGTAATCCCATAAGATTCCTAGGAATAAATCTAGCCAGAGAGTCAAAGAATTACTACTCAGAAAAGTATAGAGCATTCATGAGAGAAATTGAGGAAGACACACAGAAATGGAAGATAGTTTTATGCTCATGAATTGGAAGAACAAATATTGTGAAAATGTCTATGCCACCTAGAGCAGTCTACACATTTAGTGCAGTGCAGTCCCTATCAAAATACCATCACCTTCTTTCACAGAAATGGAAAAAATAATCCTAAAATTTACAAAGAACCAGAAAGGACCCCGAATAGCCAGATGAGTGTCAACAACAGAAACCAGAGCTGTGGACATCAGCATGCCTGACCTCAATACATTAAAAAGCTTTGATCGTCAAGACAGCATGGTACTGGCACAAAAATAGACACATAGATTGATGGAATAGAGTAGAGAGCCCGGAAATAGACCCTCAACTCTGTGGTCAACTAATCTTTGACAAAGCAGTAAAGAATGTCCAATAGAAGATAGTTTCTTCAACATATGTTGTTGGGAAAATTGGACAGCCACGTGCAGAAAAATGACACTGGACCATCTCCTTATACCACACACTAAGACAAAATGGCTGAAAGACCTAAATGTGAGCCAGGAATTCATCAAAATCCTTGAGGAGAACGCAGGCTTCAACCTCTTTGACCTCAGCTGTAGCAAATTCTTGCTAGAAACATCGCCAGAATCAAGGGAAGCAAGGGCAAAATGAACAATTGGGATTTCGTCAAGATAAAAAGCTTTTCATGGGGTGCCTGGGTGGCTCAGTGGATTAAAGGCTCTGCCTTTGGCTTGGGTCGTGATCCCAGAGTCCTGGAATCGAGCTCCACATCGGGCTCTCTGCTCAGCGGGGAGCCTGCCTTTTTGCCTACCTGTGATCTCTCTCTCAAATAAATAATATCTTAAAAAAAAAAAAAAAAGGATAAAAAGCTTTTCCATAGCAAAAGAAAAGTCAACAAAACCAAAAGACAGCCAACAGAATGGGCGATTTTTGCAAATGACATATCAGATGAAGGGTTAGTATCTAAAATCTATAAAGAACTTAACCAAACTCAACACCCAAGGAACAAATAATCCAATGAAGAAATGGGCAGAGGACATGAACAGACATTTCTGCAAAGAAGACATCCAGACGGCCAACAGGCACATGAAAATGTGCTCAACATCACTCGGCATCAGGGAAATACAGTGGGACGCCACCTCACACCAGTCAGAATGACTACAATTAACCAGTCAGGAAAGGACAGGTGCTGGCGAGGACGCGGAGAAAGGGGACCCTCCCGCACTGTTGGTGGGAACGCAAGCTGGTGCAGCCACTCTGGAAAACAGCATGGAGGTTTCTCGAAAACTTAAAAATAGAGCTCCCTTCCGACCCAGCAATCGCACTACTGGGTATTTACCACAAAGATACAAATGTAGCGATCCGAATGGTCACCTGCACCGCAGTGTTTATAAGAGCATGTCCACAATAGCCAGACTACAGAAAGAGCCCGGAGGTCCATCAACAGATGAATGGATAAAGATGTGGTGTATGTATATACAATGGAACATTATGCAGCCATCAAAAATCGAGATCTTGCCTTTTGCAATGATGTGAATGGAACTGGAGGCTGTTATGTTAAGCAAAATAAGTGAATCAGAGAAAGACAATTGTCAGATCATCCGATCTCATGGATATGTGAAATTTGAGAAGGCAGAGGATCACAGGCGAATCTAGAGAAAATGAAGCAATATGAAACCAGAGGGAGACAAACCATAAGAGACTCTTAACATCAGGGAAAAAACAAACAAACTGAGGGCTGCTGGAGTGGAGGGGGTCGGAGAGGTGGGGCGGCTGGAGGATGGGCAGTGGAGATGGACATATGCGCGATGGTGAGCGCTGGGAACTGTGTAAGACTGATGAACCACAGACCTGTACCCCTGAAGCAAGACATTACGTATTTGAAAAAAAAATTTTTTTTCTTTTATAAATATGTGATCAGATTTCTTCATAAATTTATGCAATATATGTTGAGAGCTAGTAATCATCTTATATATACTACTTCTTAGCTTTGTCCTTTTTTTTTTTTTTAAAGATTTTATTTATTTGACAGAGAACACAGGTAGGCAGAGAGAGAGAGAGAGAGAGAGGAGGAAGCAGGCTCCCCACTGAGCAGAGAGCCGATGAGGGACTCGATCCCAGGACCCTGAGACCATGACCCGAGCTGAAGGCAGAGGCTTAACCCACTGAGCCACCCAGGCGCCCCCTTAGCTTTTTTCTTTACATCTTATTCTTTTTTTAATATCCTGTCATAAAAAAACAGTATGACAATGTTTCTTAAAATTCGGAGAAATGGAATAAATTGTCACTCATCCACAATCCTATGTCCCCACCCAGACTCCCTCACTCTGCTTCTGGTCCTTTTTCTTTACATTTTAATCTTTATGGCATGTTGCGTGTAAACCGTGTTTTTTCTTAAGTTAAACATTTTATGAATAAATTTCTGGTCCAATGATCAGTGCCCAGCGGTGTCTCCCCTCGTTTGGCGCCTCTGTCTGCCCTTCTCACCGACGAGCTGTGTCTAGGGCTGTGTCCTGTCGTCTCCCAGGTGCAGCCCCAGGGAGGACCCCGGACGCCGGCTGCATGGAGGAGCCTCTGGGGCTGCTTGCAGCTGCGCTCAGAGAGTTCCGAGCTGCCGTGGCAGACCCTACACAGGGTGATGGTGAGGACCTGGCCGAGGGCGGGGCTGTCTGTGGCGGGTTTTTGCGGGCTGCGTGGGTGTCCTCCGGGGCCGGAGTTCGGTTCAGCCTGAGTGCGGCGCTGGTGGCTGCTGGACAGGGCGCGACCCTCGTTCAGGCTGTCATAGACCCTTAGCAGGGACGACCACTCTGCTGTTTGACATTCCAGCAGGACAGATGATGGGGAGGGAGAAAACTGGCATCCCGAGGCTCTGGGGTGTCTTTCTGAAGGGACTGACAAGCAGGGACACTAAGCACTAGGCCTCTGCTTCTGGGCGACGAGGTCCTAGAAAATGGCGAGGCACAAATGTTCGCTTGTGGAGGAAGAATATGACCGGTTCACACTACAGAGTGGCAGTCCATAAAATCAAATATTGATGTCTCATATCGAAGAGATTTTTGTTGGGAAAAATGCAGAATCTAAAGTAAATAGACCATATATTTACCCAGGAAGTATAGTAAGTTTTTATAGATCATAAACCTTTGCATTCAAGCGAGGACAGAATGTTCAGTGGGAGTCTCCCAGAGGAAATATCCCCAATGCCAGCTTAGTGTCCCCACTCGCGGTGGCCCCCAGCGCCCTGGGTGTGTGGCCTTTCGGAGCTGCACTGCCATGATGTAGGGACACGGGTACGTGGAGGGCGGGGCGGGCCTGCCCGGCTTCAGCAGGATCCCGACAGGTCTGGTCAGCCTTGATTCTAGCCGCACACTCGCCAGTTCCAGCGGGCCTGGTGGCCTGTTTGCTTCCCTGCCGCGCGCCTGGAGGCTGGCGGCGGGACGCGGAGCTCAGCAGGTGTAGCAGCGTGAGGGGGACTCGGAGAGTGCGTGCAAAGTCCAGGTCTCTGATGGTTAAGGAGCACGCGGACCCCTCAGAGAACCGGGCGAAAGTGTGCGGCCCCTGGCCCCGCTCTGTCCCATCTCGTGCCCGTCTTGTGTCGCGGTCCACCCCTGCTTCCTCGGGGACATGCACCCAGGATGGAGAGAGCCAGCCCCAGGTGCAGGCATGGTTGGGTGTCCGCGGCTGTCTGGCTCCTCTCACCGTGGCCTTCTTCGTCTGCAGTTCTTTCTGCTCACCTGGCACTGGTCTCCGAGCGGCTCAGCTCTGTCCTGGGCCCGGACGAGGAGGACAGCAGCCTGGGGCTCTCACGGGTCCAGCTCAGCCTCCGGGCTCCACACCTGGAGCCGCGGGAACAGGAGGTGAGTGCGGGGTGTGGGTGCTGGGCCGTCGAGTGGGCCGGATCGGGAAACAAGACGTGGGGAGCTGGGCCTGCTCCGCCCGGGGGCAGCCCACCCCCGCCTCTGCGTATACAGACTCCTTTTAAATTTCTGCAGAACACGCAGCAGGTGGTGTTTGCGGCCCCAAAGCCTAAAACTCTTGACTCTCTGGGCCTGGGGAGACGAGGTGTGCGACCCGTCCCCTCGTGCACCATCTCCGGGCCGGGACTATGGGCCACCTGCGCTGCCATCTGTCGGGATTCAGGAATGGGGTTCGGCCACCATCAGCGTGAGCATTTCCTCCGCAGATGTGCACCTGCTTCGCCGTGTCCAAGGCGTCAGCAGGCCGTCGGGCTCCCGCTCTCTCCAGGACTCTGTTTCTCGGTGACTGTCTCTCTGTCTCTGTCAGGTCGCGGATCTCCTGTTGACATCTTTCTGTCAGAACCTGATGGTGGCCTCCAGCTTCGCACCAGCAGACAGGTAGAGGCTGGTGCTTTTCCGGGGGTGGGGGGGGCTGCGCACAGCGGCCGGGGGCTGAGACGGGTCTCCCCGGTGCAGTGAGCTCCTCCCAGTCTTCGTGATGAGGACGAGGAGCATGGCCGTCCGTCCCTAGGCTGGCTCTCACCCTGGGTCCTGCCTTCTGCCTTCGGTCCTGGTTGGGGGTCCCAGGTGGGTGGTGGGGCCGTGCTGACTTTGTTCGGGTGGAAGGTAAGCAGCACCGCAGGGGAGCCCGCTGTTTGGGGAACAGCCCAGTTCTTTTTCGGGTCTCCTGTGTGTGACGGCTCACGCGGCAGACTCCACGGGAGGGCCATGCAGGGCCAGGACTGGCCAGACTGCTGCCTCACGGCCACCTCTGCAGGCAGGGTCCCTGGGCTGCACGCTTCGTGACAACTGTGTGTGGACACAGGCTCCTCCCGGTGATGCTCACTCGGCTCTGCCAGCTGCTCCGGCATCAGGTAGAGCCGCTGCCTCCCTCTGCCTCGGATGCGGGCTCTGCCCTGCTTCCTGGAGAAACACCATCTCCCATTTCAGGGCCCAAGCCTGAGCGCCTCCCACGTGCTGGGCTTGGCTGCCCTGGTCGTGCACCTGAGCGAGTCCAGGCCTGCGCTCCCAGACGTGCACGTGGTCCTTCCTGCCCCCGCCGAGAGCCTCCCTGTCCCAGAGTTCTTCGGTAGCCTCCTGCCGTTTGGAACCGCGGAGACCTCACTCTTCTGCCTGAAGTGAGCTGCTCCTCCCGCCCCTCTGCTCCCTAACCCTGACCGCCTCTCCGCTCTCCAGAGAGTAGCGCATTCTCATCAGATAAAACACACTCCATAGATAATCACCCTTTAATGTTTTGTACACATCTTTCCAGAGTCTTCTATTGTATTTCTATGTATTTCCTTGTTTACAAACATGAGATCATGTTTGTAAACTGCCTTTTAAGACATCAAGGATAGACTGTAGATACCTTTCCATGTTGTCAAGCCATCTTTGGGTCGAGGCGAGCATTACTGGGTTTTGTCTTGGGAGTGCCTGGCGTCCAGTTGGACCCATCCTTCTGGCTGGGTTGCTGGGCTTCCCTGTGGCAAGTAGTTATTTCCTTGGGGTGAGTTCCTGCACCTGGAGTTGTCCAGTCCAAAAAAGTTCATCTGAAAGGGTTTCAAGACCCATCATTCTAGAAGTTGGTGCTAGCATATAGCTCCACGGTTCCTTCAAAAGCCACTGTGGGCAAGATGCATTCCAGGACCTGGGGGGAACCGCATCCCCGCCCTTGTGTGGGGGGGGCGGTAGGTGCTGGGGAGAGGTGGGCTGGTGAAGGTGAGAGCAGCTGCCCCCTCAGGGAGGGCAGGGGCGTGGTCCTGGGAGGCTGGACTTGGTCTCAGGGTGAGTAGATAGAGGGTCAGGGAAGAAGCCAGGAAGCTCCAGTGGGAGTTGTTTGCTGGGCCTGGGCCTGCGGTCCATGGACAGAACTGACAAAAGACATCAGGAATTAGAGTGGGGGAGACCTGCGCTGCAGTGGCTGCCTTGAGCCCTCCCCAGCGGGAGGCAGAGCCCTCTGCCTCTGAGGGGCTTTGGGCAACACTGAGAGTGCCCCCCAGCAGTCATTCGTGAAGGTGCCCTGGCCCCTTCCTTCCTCAGCACCTTCCTCCTTCCCCTCGGCCCCAGGGTCAGTCTCGTCTCCCAACCCTTGATAACCCAACACTGGCAGGCAAAGTCTCCACGATAGGCCGAGTTTGAAATTGGGCCTGCTTCTGTCTGGTTCCACAGACTTCCTGCAGGAAGGAACAGTGACTGGGTGAGTGGAAACCCTTTCAGATGACAGGTCAGCAGCACTGTTAGCCCCATCTGACTTGATGGCTTTTGTCCCGCCATGACTTTTACGTGCGGTAAAAGCAAGCCTGTACTTGAACAGTCTGACCGTTGCTGTGTTTTCTGGGTCTGTGCCTTCAGCGTAGACAGAGCTCAGACCAACAGGTGTAATGCGACCCGGTTCCCGAGGGCTCAGAGGAGCCGGCCTGGCTCGGAACCAAGACCAAGACTGCCCCTTGGGACATCTGGGTTAGAATGCAGTCTGTTTGGTTTTGTGAAATTCACACTACTGTTCTATTTCCTTATTTTGCATGCAGCACATTTGTACATTTTATGTTTTCTGTCTTCAGATTTTGTACAGCGGCAATTTCTTACTCTTTGTGTAAGTCTCCTTCTGTGTCACAAGATACTTTGTTCAGCTGCTTATCTCCAGCCCTCCTGAAGAAGGTAGGTCTGTCCACATCCTTTTCTGCATTCGGTGCATCTCCAGTTTCGTGCAGGTTTCTAGTGAAGGCCCAGCTCTCTGCTCTCTCCCCGCCCCCTCTCTGCACAGCTGTGCTCTCTTGTGCTTCGGACCGTGTCCTGGGAGCTGCCTCACCTGTCTGCTGGGGCTAAACATGGCCTTTCTCTTTTGCTCGCAGACTTAAGATGAAGGGGGCAAGTAAGATGACAAAGACCATGAATGTTCCTCCTTTTCTATTTTCCTTAAAGATCTTATTTATTTATTTGACAGAGAGAGATCACAAACAGGCCGAGGCAGGCAGAGAGAGAGGAGAAAGGCTCCCCGCTTCTGTCCCTTATTTTTCTAAAAAGAAAGACACTGGGGCGCCTGGGTGTCTCAGTGGGTTAAGCTGCTGCCTTCGGCTCAGGTCATGATCTCAGGGTCCTGGGATCGAGCCCCGCATCGGGCTCTCTGCTCAGCGGGAAGCCTGCTTCTCCCTCTCTCTCTCTCTGCCTCTCTGCCTACCTGTGATCTGTCTGTCAAATAAATAAATAAAATCTTAAAAAAAAAAAAAGAAAAACATACACTGGTTTTTGTGAAATAGGTATACTAGAAGATAAGTATTCGTGGAAGGTTATCTTTGTATTTAAACAAGAGTTCTGATTTTCTCAAAAGACCTCCCTCATCTGTTGAATGCTTGTGTTTATTACAAGACCAGAGAAACTTAGAGAATTTATTTCTTCTAGAGGGAGGTGAGCACGGGGGGCAGAGGAAGAGAGAACGTCTCCAGCAGACTCTGCACTGAGCACACAGCCTGATGTGGGACTCGATCTCTAACCCTAAGGCCATGACCTGAGGCAAAATCAAGAGTTGGATGCTTAACTGCCTGAGCCACCCAGGCATCCCAAAAGCAGAGAAATTTAAAGATGTGTACTAGAAACCTTGGGTGGCAAAAGTGAACTTGAAGTTAGAATGGAAACCAGCGCAACTCCTTTGGTGGAGTTTTAAGGAACATCTTATGAAGCAGAAATGCAGATCTCGGTTCCAGGCGTCCCATTAGAGTCCGTTGTGAAACCCTGGTCCTGCCCCTGAGTGGTGTCTGGGCACACTTGTGCTCTGGTCATTGGTGGTGAGGAACTTAGACTCAGGTGCCTGCATTTTGAAGCCTGCAACAGAGAGTAGGAGGTGGCCCAGACAAGGAAGTTCCTGGTCCCACCTTGTGTGATTCTGAGGGGTGTCCCTATCTCTCCCCTGGTCGCCTCGAGCAGCCTGTGGCTCAGTGAACATCAAGAAAAGTCTGATCTCCTAGCGGCAGACATAAATGTACTCCCAGACAGTCTGGCGCTTCCCCACTAGGCATCCCCTTCAGTGGAAACACCAGTGCCAGCAGCCGGCTGGGGAGAGCGCCGGCGGCAGCTGTGGGGTCGCGTCTGCCCCGCCACATGGGGGACAGTTTAGAACCTGCAATCCTGCCTCCAGGTGTTGCATCCCAGGAGACAGACAGACGTGCGCCAACATTTACAGACAGACAGGGCTGGTCACCGAAATTACATCCCTAGCTGAACACGGGGCCCAGAGCGTCCCGGGAGGCGTTAGCAGGGCCACTCCGGGTGTTCACAGGGTCTCCAAGCTGCCCTGCCGTGGGCACACAACCAGCTTATTGTGTCTCTTCAGTTCCAGTTCATTCTCTTCAGGCTGTTCTCAGAAGCCCGAGAACCCCCGTCTCAGGAGGACGCAGTCGACCTTCCCTGGAGGCTCCTGTGCCTGCCGTCCGTGGACTGGCAACGAGCCGCCCTCTGTCTGTGGAAACAGGGAGCCTTCCAGGAACTGTTGAAGGAGAAAGAAGTTCATGTAGGTCCCACTGCCCTTTTCCTGCTTTTCACCTCGTCCTAATGTACGGGGTTTTGTGGATAGATTTGGGGTGTCCTCAGGACACGGAGGGCCAGCCCGGCGCTGAAGCAGCACAGAGGCAGCTTTGCGGGAAAGCGCTGGGTGTTACTGCCAAGTCACACGGCCTCGTAAGAAGACTGAAAGGTCATTTCTACTCTGCCCGCTTCCCCTGGCACTAACGTTTTGCAGAAGGTCATAAGGGTGAATAAACATCTTGGAGCATAGCTGCCAGGCTCCGATTTGGGCTGGGCCTGCTCTGAGCCTGGTCACCAGGGGGCCTTGGCCTGCTCCAGCCAACAGGCTACGTTATTGGTCTGCTGCCCTTCCATAACCTTTCATTTGTTCCGTGCGTGTTCGCTTATTTCGGACTTTAGAGAAGAAACTCAATTGTTGTGTTGTATATTCAGTGCTTTTACCAGAGCAGGTGTGACAGCGTGTGTTTAGCACAAGCAAGGCGCTGGGAGCACTCTGCCCGCGGGCAGCGTAGCCGGTGTCTCCGAGGCCGCCGCCCCCTGCTCTCGGGTGATCGTGGGTGTGGACACGTGCATGTGTCCCTGAGCAGGGAGCTACTCTGTATCACCAGCTCTGGTCCTGACAGGGGGTGTGCTGTGCGTGCATTTCTCGAGTGCTTTTTTTTTTTTTTTTTAAGATTTTATTTATTTATTTGACAGACAGGGATCACAAGCAGGCAGAGAGAGAGGGGGAAGCAGGCTCCCTGCTGAGCAGAGAGCCCGATGCGGGGCTCGATCCCAGGACGCTGGGACCATGACCTGAGCTGAAGCCAGAGGCTTAACCCACTGAGCCCCCCCAGGCGCCCCTGGAGGGTGCACTTTGACACGCAGTGTGAGGTTTTGAGATTAGTCCACGTTCATGCGCGGGATCGTTGCAAGAATTTCAGAGTGACACCTGTGCTACCGGGAGTGTTCACAGCGCGTCACGACATCAGGTTGTGCTGTGGTGACTTCGCCTCACTCACAACGCGGTCGTGGCGGTAGTGGTGTGCAGGAACTGAGTGCGGTTAACTGTTCAAAACCAGGCAGTGTGCTGGAGAATTCCATCTCCGAGTACGAGTGTGAGCGGCTGTCATGAGCCTCCTGTTCAGAGGTAGATGAAGCAATATCTGAGCTCTTCATCCAGGGCTCAGGGTCAGAGCCTCAGGCTGACCGCCAGGAACGGCAAGAGGACAGAGACCAGCGGAGGCTCCCCGTCCTGCCTCGGGGACGGCAGAGTGTCGCCACGCCGGCCCGCGGCTTCCGCATCCCGTCCGCACTGCGGTGCTCATTTCGTCCTTTGCTCTCAGTTGACTTACAGGGACTGGTTACAGCTGGAGCTAGAAATTCAACCCGAGCTTGACTTTCTTTCGGCTACGGAAAGGTAAGTGTTGAAAGGCATCTGCCTTGGGGTGCCGTGGGGGGCTCAGTCAATGAGACATCGGACTCTATTTCAGCTCGGGTCATGATCTTGAGCTCCTGGGACCAAGCTGGGTCGGGCTGCCTGCTCAGTGGGGAGTCTGCTTCTCCCTCTGCCCTGCCCTCCCCACCACCATGTGCAAGCATGCGCACTCTCAAAGAAATTCAATCTTTAAAAGGGGGTAGGGGATCTGCCTTTCAAAACGCTGTAAGATTTTCTGCATTATCTTAAAGTCTAAGTCTTCTCATATCCTCAATGTTCAGTTAACATAACTGACAAGCACAGTTTCATTCATTTGTTCCTTCAAGAAACATGTACTGAGTTCCTCCTGTTTGTCAGATACTTCTAGAATGTTCTTGAACATGGGGTGTGTTGTGACGAGACAGGCCTGCCCTTAGGGCACCTTCATGCAGACGGGCACAGGGCAGTGCACTTCTGCCCTGACACCCCAGACTGGGCACTCCTGCCAGCAGCTGCACACACGCGTACCCCAAGTGGGCCTGGGGCCAAGCAGGCAGACAGTGAAAATGGATCGGGACCCCAGACAAGGCTCTGAGAACGGGTCCCAGGGAGGGCATGGCAGGGGCAGCAAATGTGCTTCCGCTGGGAGGGAGCGGAGCAGGGAAGGCTGAGCAGTGAGGAGCCGCAGTGGAGTCCTGGTTGTCGGGGGCCCTGCTGCCGGGGCTGGGAGTGTTCTCGGCCGGCCGGCCGGCATCCACCTCACCCATGGGACGAACACGATGGCCGGTAGAAGGCTGGTCAGCACTGCCAGCAGCGCCGGCCCTGAGTGTGTGGCAGGAGGAGCAGGTAAATTGAGGTCCGAGCTCCTGTGGGTCCCAGGGCCAACTCTGCAGACCACAGGGAGGAGAAATGTGCTGTTCTGAGTGTGAGAGTGGGGTGCTGACAAGCCCCTGGGTGTGGGGGTCCTGCGATCAGGGAGGGAAACGTGCTGGGGCTATCGCGGAGTTGGTGGGCATAGGAGCGCCCGGGGGCCAGCCAAGGGCAGGGTTCAACATGAGCCGCCCTGAGCCACTGTACCTTTGTGGTCAGAGTCAGGTCATGTGCAGGGGCTGCTGTCTCGTAGTGTCAGGTTCTAGGAGGAGAGGAGAGAGAAAGTCAGAACCGTGCTGAGAATAACTGCTTGTCCCGCAAGACGGAGGTCCGCTTGCTGCTCAGGTCTGTGCCCAGCCACCTGAGTGCTCTGGGCATGGGTTCGTAGGTCTTGGGTCTCCCCCCTTCCCTCCCCCTCCTCCGTTTTGCTAGAAGCATGTGCATTGTCTAGTGTGAGGACCCATGGTAAGCACTGCTTACCCCCAGATCACTATGTTGGAGCTGGGCATAGGCCTTTCCTTTTTTAATTCTACAAGTAGCACAAATCTATTTCTCAACGGTTCCTTGCCCATTCATGGGCCTATGGAAACGTCTTACTTGGGTTCAGTTCATTCTGCAGAAATGGACGGTCAGTGGTTCCCTGGCTGAGGCTTTCAGTCGGTACATCCTCAGGACCTTTTCTGTGAGCACCTGCAGAGCCTGGTCCAGATCCGGGCACCTTTGCTGGCAGACCCTGGGATAATGACCTGAGGGGGATGGCCCCCGAGGGGGGTCTTGACTGTGGTCGGGGGTAGCCCCAGTCCCTCAGATCTAACCCCCTGCTGTTGTTAGGCCCCGGCTCTGGGCTCACCTTTCGGCCACAGGAAGCTCTAGTTTGCAGCCTTTCTCCACGCAGACGTTGGCGTTCGCTGTTGCAGGTGGGACTTCCAGCAGTGGGCGATCCGCGAGCACTTCCTGCCCGCGCCGGCTGCTGCGGGGGGCTGCGATGGGGAGCTGCAGACCGCGTGCGCGGTTCTTGTCGATGTGCTGATAGACTTCTGCCACAGGTGAGGAATTCTGATGCCAAAAAGCATCACACTTTTTTAATTTCGGTAGTTATAAGAATGCGTTTTTATTTCTCTCCGTCTACATTGTGTTCTACAAAGCACAGTCGAACACATCCTGATGGCAAGGCTGAGTCTGTTTGGAGTGAAGGTCAGTTTTCCGAATCCATTTTCTTTGTGTGTAGATTTGCTAGTGGCAATGACTTGTCTTTCTGCTCTGGCACCTGGCACCTGGGTCACTAAGTGTAAGGGTTAGAATGAGTAGGCTAGCAGGTGGCAAGCATCACCATCTGTGGGGCGTGGGCTGGCTGCCACAGGGGCAGCGTTCCTGCAACCTGCAGGCAGAGTTGGGTTTGCCTTCCTGCTGAGCTGGTCTCTGTTAGTCTCCGTCCTCATGACTGTCAGCTCCATCTTCCACATGTTAGGTGGTGTATCATATCAAATCATAGAAAACGAATCTTGTTACCCTCTCAGAAACACAGTCCATGGAAATGATTACTGAAGATACAAGGAAGGACAGTTGCCTTTCTGTTTCCCACTGCTTCTGTCTTCCCCACAAGGATCTGTAAACACATCGCCTTGTTAGCAAAACTCTTACAAGTCACGTGATGTTGCAGTAGTGCTGGAAATTTTCCTAGCGGTGCCTAGTGGCTGGGAGCAGCCCCTGCAGGACCAGGCAAACGCAGGTGGGGCCAGTCCTCTTGTCCTCAATTCTCTTAGGAGGGAAGAACGAGGTGTGCACAGTGAGAGCAGGGGCTGCGCATTCCTGCCATGCCGTCAACTCTGGAATCGGCTTTCTTTCTTTTTTTTTTTTTTTTAAAGATTTATTTATTTATTTATTTAACAGAGAGAGAGATCACAAGTAGGCAGAGAGGCAGGCAGAGAGAGAGAGAGGAGGAAGCAGCCTCCCTGCTGAGCAGAGAGCCCGATGCGGGACTCGATCCCAGGACCCTGAGATCATGACCTGAGCCGAAGGCAGTGGCTTAACCCACTGAGCCACCCAGGCGCCCTTTTTTTTTTTTTTTTTAAAGATTTTATTTTATTATTTGACAGACAGAGATCACAAGTAGGCAGAGAGGCAGGCAGAGAGAGAGAGGAGGAAGCAGGCTCCCTGCTGAGCAGAGAGTCCGATGCGGGACTCGATCCCAGAACCCTGAGATCGTGACCGGGGCTGAAGGCAGCGGTTTAACCCACTGAGCCACCCAGGTGCCCCTCAATTGGTATTTTTAAAAAATTTGTATATAATGTATTATTTGTTTCAGGGGTACAGGTCTGTGATTGATCAGTCTGCTATGTCAGATCTTAACCTTTTTTAGGAACTACCAGACTGTTTTCCAAAACTGTACCATCTTACATTCCCACAAACAGTATCAGAGGGTTCCAGTTTCTCCACATTATCACCAACATAGTTAATGTTACCTTTCGATAAATACCTGTTCTAATGGATACGCAGCGGTATATTTCATTATGGTTTTTCTTTGTTTTTCTCTGGTGGCTAATGATATTGAGCATCTTTTCATTAGCTTGAGTTTGTGTATCTTCTTTGAGAAATGTCACATCCTTGCCCATTTTAAAAGTTCTCTCTGTATTCTGGATACCAGATCCTTATCCAATACGAGACGCAGATACGGTCTCTCATTTTAGTAGCATCTTTTCACTCCTTCCCTTGTTGGGAGTCCTTTGATGCACAGAAGTGTTAAATTTTGATGAAGTCCAGATTATTTTTAGGTTTAGCTCTTATTTTAGGTCTTTGGTCCATTTGATTTAATTTTCTGGAATAAGTTAAGGATCCACCGTTAGTCTTTTGCATATGGACATCCAGTTGTCCCAGCAGGTTTTGTTAAAGACACTGGTCTTGGCACCCTTGCTTTGAATCAGTTAACCACACCTATGAAAGTTTATTTCTGGGGCGCCTGGGTGGCTCAGTGGGTTAAGCCGCTGCCTTCGGCTCAGGTCATGATCTCAGGGTCCTGGGATCGAGTCCCGCATTGGGCTCTCTGCTCAGCAGGGAGCCTGCTTCCTTCTCTCTCTCTCAGTGTACTTGTAATTTCTCTCTGTCAAATAAATAAATGAAATCTTTAAAAAAAAAAAAAAAAAAAAGAAAGTTTATTTCTGGACTCTCTATTGACTTTGGTGGATACACCCTTTTTTTAAAATACAATTTTATTTATTTGTGATGGATACATCTCTTCTTATGCCAGTATCACAATGTATCAATTCTGTAGATTTGTAGCAAGTTTTAAATTGGGAATGTGGGTCTTCCAACTTCCTTTTTTCCCCCAAAGGTTATTTTGGGAATTCTGGGTCCTCTGTAATCCACACATGATCTTAGCCAAAAGGCCGAGAAGCGATCGTCCTTTGTAATTCCAAATTGATCTTCCAGATCAATTTGCCAGTTTCAACATAACCAGCTGGGATTCTGATAGGGATTGCATTGTATCTGTACGTAATTATGGGCAGTTATTATTCTAACGACACTGATTCTTCCTGTCCAGGAACATGGGATATCTTTCAATTTATTTAGGTCTTCTATAACTTTCTCAACATTTTAGAGTTTTCATCGTACAAGTCGTGCACCTCCTTGGTTACATTTATCCTTAGGTATTCTAACACCACTGTAGATGGAATTATCTTAATTCCATTCTTGGATTATTCATGGATATACAGAAATACAACTGATTTTTGTATATTTATTTGCTTTAATAGGTTTTTATTGCAAATTCTTTAAGATGCCCATCTTAAGACGGGTCATCTGTGAATGGAGATAGTTTAACTTTTTCCTTTCCAATCTGGTTGCCTTTCATTTCTTTTTCTGGCTGAACTGTCCCAGCTAGAACTTCCAGTGGTATTGATGTAAGCGATGAAAGAGAACTTTGTCTTACTTCTGATTTTATTTATTTATTTGACAAAAACCTCTCATCATTAAGAACACGAGCTGTGGCTTTTTCATAGATGGCCTTCATCAGGTTGAGGAAGTTCATTTCTGCTGCTAGTTTGTTGAGTGTTATTTTATCATGAAAGGGAATTGAATTTTGTCTAATGTTTTATCTGTGCCTATAGAGATGTTCACATGGTTTTTCTTTATTCTATTGATAGGATTTCAGGGTGTTGAACCAACCTCCTATTCTTAGGATAAATCCCACTTGGTTATGGCACACAATTGTTTTTAGATGTCACTAGATTGGGGTTGCTCGTATTTTGTTGTAGGTTTGTTGTTTGTTGTTGATGACTGTGGGTATCACGTGGTCCCCTGGGACCTCCTGGCCCTGTGACCACAGGCCTCTGGAGGTAGGAGGAGAAGTCGGAAAGCCTGTACATCAGGAGACCCTTACAAGACTTTGATCATGTTTTTGTTTCAGTTTGAGAACTTACAATTGCTCAGAGAATTCTGATTTGGTTCTCGGTAGCGGCACAGGAAATCGAGATATTTTTTCCAGATTGCAGGTGAGTTAAAAGATGAAAACTCAGTGTGTTTCACTGCATCTGTCATCTGCTGTCTTTTCATGGTCATCTGCTATTAAGGTATTTGTTATGAATGTCTTAAGGCAGCCCAGCCGAATGAAAACTAACGTCACACATATAACAGGTCAGACCCAGAGTGACAGTGTGCTCGCTTCACCCGTGAATATCCCAAAAATACAGAAACAAAATCAGTGGTGTCAGAACCGTCTCCAGGCTTAGGAATATTTAAAATTTGAAAATCGACGAAACTGAGAAGATGCCAACTTTGGTAGGAAAGGGGTTGCTGTCCACTCCTAACTGCTCCATTTGAATGTCGGGCTCTGAGAAAGGACATAAAAACCCCCAGCAGGCGAAGGAGCAGTTGAGAGACTACCCTTTCACGGGGTCCCCCGGCACCACCCCAGGCTGGGGGGCTCTTTTCACCAAAGCAGCTGTACATTGGAGGGTGTGGAAATGAGGCTCTTGTTTTGAAGTCAAAGTGCAGTTTGCCTCAGGTCTGGGGCATGTCAGGACAATAAAAAGTTGGACCCAGAGACTCTGGGGTCAAAGTGCAAACCACAGCCTCCTCTGCCCTCCGTGTCCACGGTGTGCACTGGCAGTCTGCCTCTGGAAGTCCGTGTGTGGCTCCGTGTTGACAGGATCCTATGGTGGATTTCACGCTTCCTGTGGGTATTTTCTGCTGCTCTTCGGGTGCTTGAATTGAGAAACTGGGAGGGGCAGAAACCCTGGAGCAGGTGGCCTGGACACTGGGAAATCTTACCTGCAAATGAATAAAACACAAAGCAGAGATCCCAGCCCTCCAAGCTTTCGTCTTGACCTCTTATATCCTCCACATCTGGCCTGACGGGCTTGTGGTAGGAGGAGCGAGTGGGGAGGGAAAGCGGACTGTGTCATGGGCTTAGGTCACACGTGGCACGGACAGTGCTTGGCTTACCTGGTCTCCGCATGTGGACGTGTGGCAACACTGCACACCCGTGTATGTAGCAGGCATTGTACTGAGTGTGGTACTGAGCCTGGTGTGTACGCGCGACACCTGTGCGTTCACAGTAGAAGAGTGAACGATCAACGGTAGGATGTTAGCCCTAGGAGGCTCTGGCCAACGTGTTCACTGGGCTGTTCTTATTGTTGCAAATTTTCAATGATTTCCAAGTAAAAAGGCTCGTCTCAGTAATTCCTAGCTCCTCTGGGGAGACCTCTCTCTCTCGAGCCCACTCGGCCCCATTTCACCGTCCTGAGTGGGGCCGGCGGCCCTGAGAACTTTGTGCCTTCACATTTGGACACAATCACCTGGAACCAGCGATAAAAGTACCAACGTTCTGGTCTTGGTTTTGCAGGAGATGGCTGCTGACCTGGAACAGGGCCCAGCAGCGTCCCAGAGCAGCTGTCCTTCGCAGGGGCACTTCCTTTTCAGAGTGTTCCGCACCCGGCTCCAGGCTCTGGCAGGCGGCTGGGATGTGGCCGCCCGCCTTCAGAGACAGCGGGAGCTACTTGTGTACAAATGGTAACACAGCGCACCGCGTGGAGAGTCTGTCTTTACACTGAGCTTTCTCTTCTCTTGGTCTTGTGCCCTGTCCCCAGCCTGCAACAGCATTTTCTCATTGGGGTTCCCATGGAGAGAGCAGGGTCTGAAGCTTTGGATTAAAGCCTCCCCCTTCAGACCCAGGAGCTGCTTTGAACGACGAAGCTCAAATAATGCATGTCAAAATAGGGAAAACCATGTGTGCGTACAGATACTCACTGTAGCTGTCCTTGTGAGCGGGAGCTCACGACGTCCCCCAGTTCTCGGGAGCGGCTTTGTTAAGACTGAGGTCCCTCCTTTCACGTGGCTGTTGTGCCACTTAAGAGTGGCTCTTGGGGTTAAGACGTGAAGGCTGGCAGTGGACCCCGCAGGGCCCAGGTGCTCAGCACAGCCCCAGAGGGGGACTCTGGTTCCCGGAGCGAGTAGGCAGGGCCGGTACCGATCCGAGCCTGAGCTCTCGAGGAGTGAAGTTAGTGGGCTGTGCCATCGCCGCTGACACACTCTTCCCTGCAAGGATCCTCCTCGGTCTGCCCCCATCGGTTCTCGTCGGCAGCCCCCAGGCCAAACAGCCAGCCGCCCCTGACTGCACGGAGTTCTTCTGGTTGGCCAACTCTGAGCTGGTAGGTGCAGGCAAGCAACCTTGGGTTGCAGGGACGGGGGGTGACCTGGTTCTTGGAAGATTCGCGAATGTGGCTGCGGTCACTTGGAGCCAGCTGCTTCAGTGTGTGCAGGCCATGTGGGACTGCTGTGGGCAAGAATGGGGGTACCACTCTGGAAGCCGAGACAGTTGGGGCTGATGTGTGCCCAGCCCTCCTCCCACAGCTAGAACTGGGGCCAGCCAGTCGTAGAGACCAGCTCCGGCTCCTCCGAAGCTTCAGTGCCTTCCTAGAGCTTTGCTGCAAGTTCAGCCGTCAACATCCGTAAAATCTTGCAGACCAGGCACCTCCGTCTCTTTCCAGTTTGGACATTTCAGGTGTACAAAGGCCAGTGGTGCCGAAAGAACTGCAGTTCCCACCAGTTGGCCCTGCTTCCTTCCGCGGTACACTCTGTTCTGTGTCAGGTGCTCCGAGGTCTCACCCAGAAAGACTGAAGCCTGCATGCGTCCAGTCAGAGCCAGTGAGGTCCCCAGGAATCAGCACATTCTACATATTTCAGAACAACATCCACTGCTGAAGATGTTTCCTAGTTTTTAAAAATGCACAGATAAAACTAAAAGTTGAACTAAGGCTCCATTCAGTGACACAGAGTTTTAAAAGGTGACTCAGAAAGCAGTGGAGTTGAGACTAGGTATTCCTTAGGTCCTTAGCAAAGGAAGTTTCCCTTGAAGTTGTCAGAAGGGCCTGTGAAGGCCAGCGGAGCAGAGAAGCCGGAGATGGGGAGGCAAGGTGCCATCCCGGCGACAGGGCCAGCAGGGAGTGTGGCACTGGCCTCCTGGCCTGTGCTGGGGCCGGAAGCTGGCAGGCCGGGGCCATCTCCATGTGGCTAGGCAGTGAGACGCTGAGTTCTGGGCCAGCCTTGCAGGCGGACCCAAAGCCGGACCTCCGAGGTCAGTAGTGGCGCCGTGAGCACAGCCAAAGCCTCTCCGCACACGCTGCCCCCACCCCCACCACCAGCCCCCTTGGGTGCTCTCTCACTGGCCCGTGCTCTTTTGCAGAGAAACTTCTGCTCTCACGGAACTGCCCTGACTCACGACATCACCGTCCACTTCTTCAGGGTAATTCTGTTGCCCTCTGCGCCTACCACATCTCCCGCTGAGACCTCTTGGGCTGGATCCTCATAGCCAGTGGTGCTTTGAGGCCGTGGCGCCTTTCTGGGGTGGGGCACACGTGCAGACCACTGACTTCTGGCATGTTCTCTTCTGCAGGGGCTCTTCAATGCCTGTTCACAAAGCAGAAGCCCCGCCCTGACCGCAGACCTGATCCTGAGCGCATGCCAGACCGAGTGCCCCATAGTCCTGACCTCTGCTCTGGTAGGTGCAGCCACCTTCTCGGGGTGTGCCCAGGCCTGGCACAGGGTCTGGGGGCCCGGGGCAGCATCCCGATTCTTGTCATTCAGGAGCAGATGCATGAGGAGGAGTAGGGAGTAATCGGACCCATGGGCAGGGAGGAAGAGGGGCTTCCCTGCTGGAACGTGTCGGGGTGTTGCTTTGCTCTGGTTCTGTGTTGGCTGGTGATGAACCCTAATTTCCTGAGCTCCCCGACTTGGGCTCCGCCCGTTGTCTTGACAGACAGTCCTCTCAAGACTTGAGAAGAGGGAGGGCCCAGGCCCCTGCCAGCCTGGCCCTCACATGGGTGTGGGGCTCCTGGTGGGGGGCGGGGTTCTTCGCTGGCTTTCCTGGAGTCCTGACCCCACACAGCTCTCCTGGCAGCCTTGGGACTTGAGCTGCCATGCCCCGAGTGGTTTGGCTTCGCACACAGTCTGCGGCCCGTGTGGGTGGCTGCTGTGTACAACAGCAGCTCTCCGTGGGGACGCGGGCGTCCTCCACAGAGGAGGGCGACCTCGCTCGCAGGACTGCCTTGAACCTGGGATGGAGAATGTGAGGCCGTCCTAAAAGGTCGGAGGCACTGGGTGACTGTGAGCTGTGCTGCCGGTGTCAGGCACATCTTCGCTGGTCACTCGGGTGTAGGGACTGAAAAGGGGTCCAAGTAGAGCCTCCCCTGATCTGCTGACCAGTGATCTTTCTCTTCTGGAAGTTGTGGTGGCCACGCCTGGAGCCTGACCTTCGCAGCCGGTGGAGGAGCTGCTTCCAGGGCCCGCTGCCCCAAGAGCTGCAGAGACTGGGGGAGGCCCGGCAGTTCGGCAGGAGGTGTGTGGAACATTCTTTAGGACCTGCTACAGGTTACCTCCAGGAATGCCTTGGGCTGCTGGGCAGGAGCCCCACGGAAGGGAAGGAACAGACCTGACCTAGCAGGTCCCTGCCCAGCTTTCCGCCCCACCTGCCTCTCTCCTGGCTCCGGGCCTGGCAGCGCCAGCGTCCCATGGACGTGGGAGGCAGGTCCCGGCCTGCCCAGCTGACAGTCTCCGGCACGGGAGGGCTTGGGAGAGGGCTGTGGTCCCGTCTGGCCTCCTCTATCCCTGCGTCCTGCGGCAGCGTCCAGAGCACTTGAACTCCCAGAAAACAAGAAACGCCCCATTCCCACATTAATATGCCACTAATCTGGGGCCGCCTTTTTAACCTGCTGGGGCACCTGCACGTCACACTGCGGTCACAGCAGGGGCTGAGGAGCAGCACTGGACCCAGAAGCCAGGGGTCTGCGTGGTGAGCAGTTTTATACCCACCGTGGGGAGAGCTCTATGACCCACAACCTTGCAAATCTTGGGCAGTCAGGACCCGGTGTCCTGGTCAGGCCCTACCCACCCCCTCCTCAGGTCCAGGTTAGGGCAACTGGGGACTGGACCCAGTCAGTGGTCTCTGGGGCCCTGTGCCGAGCCAGGGGTGGTTCTGCAGACTCTAAGCCCCCACCCCACCCCGCTGTCCCACCTTGAAGGTAAGCAGGGCTGGTAGCTTTCTGCCGGGACATGGCTGTGCGGTTCCTGTGCTGACCCGTACCTGTCTCCTAGCTGCCTCTCCGCCGACTCGGCACGCCCCCCACCGGGCCCGGCCTGGCTCTCCGCTGCGGCGCTACACTTTGCAATCCAGCAAGCCGGCAAGGGCAGCCTCAGGAGCCGGCTGGAGAAGCTGGACCGCCAGAGAGAGGAGGCAAGAGATGAATTCTTTCACTTCCGCGGCAGCTTTGTCGTTCGTCAGTGTTCCAGTCAGCAGTTTCTCGGGGCTCATCTAACGAATGGGTTTTTCCAAGGACGTTAGTGTGGCATTCTTGTGACTTCTGAGGAAGTGAGGGTTACCGTGTTTATAGATTTAGTAACATCTGACTGTCAAGTTTACTGACGGGACGAGCACCTTGCATGTTGCCCTTCTGCAGATCAGTGGGACCTTCCTGGTTTCCGTTCCCCCAGCCTTACCTCCCTCATCTCTCCCCGAACCAAACCGTCTGTAAACCGGAAAGTCATCTGTCAGCTCAGGACATACAGGCCTGCCTGAGGTTTTTGGTAATTTACTGTAAAAAAGTTGTTGCAAAGTAATTTCAGTGGCCTCAAGCCTCTGAGGCCTGTGTGTGCGCAAAGGGAGTGGGGGTGTCCAGAGTGACCCCAGCCAGCTTGGGTGCGCTCCAGGGGTTGGGAAGAGGGGGACCCCCGGCGGGGGAGAGACTTTTGCATGTACCTCTAGGGGGTTCATAAACGCCCTTCTAGGCTAGGAGCCCGGCGGCGGGGCGCGGGGGAGCCCGCCCTCGGCCGCGGCACAGCTCTTCCTGCGGCCGCGCTAACAAGCGGTGTTAAAGGCACACATAAGAGGATGCAGTCTCTAAGAATTTATTCTCAAATTACCCTTTAAAAGGTTTTTTAAATTAAAAAAAATTTTTAAAGTTTTTTTAAATATGATTTTCCTTCCCGAGAAGATCTACTTAAGGAAAAATTTCTGCCCTGTGCCTATAAACGTTTAGTCAAAGAACGTGTCCGCATCCGCTACTTAGAGTCACTTGAGGGTGCAGCCTGGCTGGCTCTATGTTCTGAGGGCGCGGGTTCTATCGGCAGCTGCTGCTCGCCCTGTTCTTCTTCTCCTTAATGGGCCTGCTTTCGTCACACCTGACCCCACACTCAAGACATCAGGTAAGGGGACTCTCCCAGCCCTAGACCTCCTAAGGAGGGCCTCTGGGAGGAGGGTCCTGGAACGTTCGTATCGAAGGGCTCCTCAGGAATCTTGTGCTTGCTGAAGCGAGAACCCCTAGGCCCCGGGCCTCTTCTCTGAGGTCTCATTTCAGAACCTGGGCACGGGGGTCCCTGGCCTGTTCCTCCTACAGTCACCATTCAAGACTCAACAGAAGGAGCAAAGGCTCCCTTCTGGGCTAGAGGTCCCCCCTCCCTCCCGGGCCTGTCTGCACAGTCAGCCGCCTCCTCTTGTGCGGGCCACAGGCTGCTGACTCCCTGGAGGCTTTGGACATCTGCGTGGAGATCCTGGGGTGTCTGGAGAAGAGGAAGGTATCCTGGCTGGTGCTGTTTCAGCTGACAGGGGCAGGTAAGACCGTCCCTGGGACCTGGCAGCAGAGAACAGCCTGTGTCTGTCGCAGTTCCCAGCCATCTCTGGGGAAGACGGGTGACCCAGCAGAGGCAGGCTGTGGCCCCCACTTTCCGTTTAGTCCTTTTACAAAAACGACTTTCCACTGGTTAGGTATGAACGTTTGGGCTTTAAAGTACTAACTCATTTTTGGAAGTCTATCTTGGTAAGTACGTGAACTACATTTTAGAGTGAATGCAGGACAAACTCATCTCAACAATGAAAGAGTGGTGGCGTCACTGAGCCCTTTTCGGGGGGCGTAGGGGTCTACCTCCCAGGCTCTGCCCTCCAGCATGGGGATCCCCCCCCCCCCAGCCAGGCACCTGAGGTGTCCCGAACACGCTGCTGCTGGGGTGGGAAGGCGGCCACAAAACTAAACCCGCCCCTCCCCGCTCTGGTCGCAGACGGTGGCCCGGGGCCGGTCCTCCTCCGCCTGGCTCCAGAGCCATACATCAGGCTGCTGCCGCTTGCCTTCTACAGGTAAGCGCACCTGCTGCTCTGGTAGTGTGGCAACACTCTCAGCGAAGGAGTGCCCACCTGGGGGGTTGTGTGCGGTCCAAGGAGGGGTCGCCTCTTCCCCCTGCCTGTATCAGTACCACGGTGGGTCTCCCACCACGTGGGCAAGTTGCCCGCAACTTCAGTCCTCTGAGGAGTGGCTCGCTGCTGACTGCCACCCACCTCTGTGCGGTCTTAGAGTCACGAGGCATCTTGTCTCTTACCTTCAGCCTTCTCTCCTATTTCGATGACGCCCTCCTGAGGGAAGAGGCCTTCCTGCACGTCGCTGTCGACATGTACCTAAAGCTCATCTGTCTCTTCGTGGCTGGAGAGACAAGTGCAGTCTCGGCTCTGGCCACCAGGAGCCAGGACCTCCAGGGCCAGGCAGGTGACACATCTCACAGACCCGTGTGGCCAGCTCTCCTGGCAGAGAGCTGGCACAGTGAGCAGGTGGGGGCATCGTGGCCCCTGACAGCACGCTGACCTGGGGCTCTGCCTGTCCTCTCTCCAGGGTGACCCCGTAGGCTTGATAACAAAAGCTCGTCATTTTCTGCTGCAATCAATACCTAGGTGCCCCCAAAGGAGCTTCTTGAACGTGGCAGAGGTAACACCCAAATGCTCGTTTGGTGTGTGCGGTGACGTCCAGGTCACTGTGTAAACGTGCGACACCCCAAGCAGAAAGGACCCGGCATCTGACACGTGCACTGTGCCCACTTACCTGGCAGCCGCAGGGGGCTGAGCACAGTTGTTTTCCCGCAGCTGCTGGCCGCTCGTGGAGACTGTGACCCGGAAGTGAGCGCCGCCCTCCTGAGCAGACAGCAGGCGGTGCCCGATGCGGACCTCTACCAGGAGCCCCAGCTCTTCTGACTGGGCCCTGCGCAGTGCACAGCCCAGCTCCTTTGTAAATAATTTATTACAAGCATAACATGGAGCTTTTGCACTAAAAAGTGGATTACAAATCTCCTTGATTGCTTTGGTGGGGAACAGGAATCAATTATTTAAAATCCATCTGGCCCCGAGTCACTCAGTGTATGTTGGAAAATGCTGGTCCCAGAGTGGAGGCTGGAAAGGCTACACGAGTTGCACACCGAGCCCACCTTCACCACACGGCAGATCAGTGCCCTCCTGACGCACAGGTGGGGGGTACAGCGTGGGGGCTCCAGGGGAGCGAGCGAGCAAAGCTGTGCCATCAGGTTGCATATGAGGAACTACCGAAACTGTCTTAACCCCATTTAGCGCCTATGTTCAGGTGGGCTCGGGCTTCACGGCCTGGCCCTCCACAGTCCCAGGCGGTGGCTCCAGGGGCAGTGCCTTGTCCTGGGTTTGCGTCAGAGGGTGGACCATGGACATGTGCACATTGAGGTTATGGGCCTTCTCGAACCGCCGGCCACACTGGTCACAGGCAAAGTCCAGCTCGGTCTCAGCCTTGTGTTTAGTCATGTGGTACTTGAGGGACGCCCGTTGCCGGCACTGGAAGCCACAGACTTCACACCTGGGGGACAGGGTCAGGTGAGCGAGGGCATGGGCGCCAGCGTGGCCGTGAGAAGGTGCCCGTCCCCACACTTACTGCAGAGGTTTGGCTCCTGAGTGGCGCATCTGGTGGACGAGAAGGTGCTTCCGCTGCTTGAAGGTCTGTCCACACTCGTCGCAGATGTAGTTCCGCACCTCTGCGGGCCAGAGATCCAGTGAGCACCACACGAGAAATGCCCAGCCCTCCCACGGAGCACGGGGACCCAAGCAAGGGGCCGTGCAAACCCACTTTTACTGAGAGATGGAAAACATTTCTCATGTAAAACTTTTTGTTAAAATTGCTTTAAAGTGTCACCTGGCTGAGACTTCGCCAGCTACTGTACACAGGTGAAGCCTGTTTTCTAAAAGAGAAACTTTAGATCTACTCAAGCAGATTCTTAGAGGACATCCAAATCACTAAAGCATCACTGATTACTACTGCTCTAAAAATCATCCCCATCTCGGGTCCAAGGTAGGGAAGGGGATATCCACTTAGCAAATGAATTTCTTATACTCTTGAACAAAAACCCAAGAGTCCGTTCTACTTCTGGACGTGTGCCTGGGGTGGTGGCCACGAGCCTCTCCCTCACCGCCACTCCACCTACAAACACCCCCCCAACCTGGCTCTCTCCCCTACTAGGTACAATGCACCCTTCCAAGTTCACAGTCCACCCTCTTGGTGTTTAAAAAAAAAAAAAAAACTGCTAATGGTTATGACCACTGGTGTCTGAACTGCGACACAATGTGAAGTCCCAATTTGAGAATTATTTGTGTCAGATGTCCAGGGTGGCTCAAGAGTAAAAAACATGGGAAAAATTGTTTCACAGTGAGACCAACCAATAGATTTGTTCAACAATAAAACTGACATAAATCTGGGTGAAAAAAGTAAAGTGTAACTTTCTATAGTAAGTCATTTTGACAAAAACAAGTGCAGTTTCTGTTTAGGGATAAACAGATACACAATCCACGGATCATTTAAAGGCGGTGATGCCCACGCAGGACAGCAGCTTTGTGGGGAGAAGCTGCAGCAGCGGGGGTCCAGCGCACACAGTTGCTGGGCTTCTAACACGGGTGGCACAGATCACGTCGTTCAAGGGAGTCCAAACTAAGAAACGCCCATGAGCCCCGGGCTGTAATGCGGCTGCAGAGAACGGGTGAGGAGAGGAAGAGAGCCCTCGGCTCACATCATCCCACAAACACACTTAGGGAACTATCACATCCTCCCAAATACCCCAGAAATGGACCTGAAGACGCAAAACCAACCCCACAACTAAAGGTAGGGAGGAGGGAGCCACCTTCGGGGAGAAGAGCAAGAGACGGACTAGCTCTCAGGGAAAAGGAGTCCCCAGAGCAACTGGCTTGGAAAGCCAGAGGGGCCGAGGGCCTGAGCTTCCCAAGTTCTTGCAACTAGTGGCGCTTCAAGCCTGGAACTGTAAAGGTCAGTGGGCTAGGCTCAGGGAGAGCCCAGAGGGCACTGCCGCTCTCGGAGCAAGCGCACAGCCTGTGGACAAACAAGAGCACCTGAGGCCCATGGGCTGGGGGTGGAAGTTATGTGCTCAGCTCAGAGGGCATCCTAGAGCGACCTCTCTAGGACCAAAGGAAGAGCAGGTGCCCTCTACCTCCCCCGCCCCCAGCATAAGCAAAGGTCCACCTCAGGAACCAGCATGAACAACAATACTCCATTCCTAACTCACACCAAGCTACCTGCACTCCCCTGGCCTCAGTCCCAGCACAGCAGGCCCCCTTGCCCCGAAGACCTGTCCAAACCCCTGCTCACACCACGTTCCTTGACCCGGGAATTCCAGAGTCTGTGCCAGCAGGTCTCATTTCCTGAGCAGACCAGAGCACAGCCGCCTGCGCACCACCTTTGGACCAGGCACCGCCCACACCGGGCGCAGAGAGCCTCTGCGGACGACTGGTCTGAAGCCTAAAATGGCCAGAACACAAGAGCAGAACATACCCCCCAACCCTAGCCCCGAGGCGCCAGGCCCTGGGGAACAGGCCCACTACTCTGCAGGGCCCCACAGGACTTCTTCAGGCCATTACTCTCAAAAGCACACAGAAAAAGGCACAGACACAAAACGAGAACAAACGGGAAGACAGACCCGCAAGTGCGGAGGGAGGGCGCGTACCACCTTCTAGGTGCTTAGTTTCTACGACTGCTACCACGTGCGTGGGTTACTTTTACAATCCGAAAAGCATGTAATAAATGTCATTTTTTAAAAGTCATGAGAGGGGCGCCTGGGTGGCTCAGTGGGTTAAAGCCTCTGCCTTTGGCTCAGGTCATGATCCCAGAGTCCTGGGATCGAGTCCCGCATCGGGCTCTCTGCTCAGCGGGGAGCCTGCTTCCTCCTCTCTCTCTCTCTGCCTGCCTCTCTGCCTACGTGTGATCTCTGTCAAATAAATAAATAAAATCGTAAAAAAAAAGCAATGAGAAAACCCCCCCACCACAATAAACTTGCTGAAAGGCACTGGGGTTTCTTCACGGTCAGTCCCACACCACTTACGCATGACCCTCAAGGCACCAAGACACAGCCCCAGGCATCTTCAAGGGCATCCAGCCCCCCTCAGACCCCAGGGCGACTGTGCAGGCGAGTGTGTGGGAGAGCAGGGCACGCACCCGTGTGGATGAGCTTCACGTGGCGCTGCAGATAGCGGTCGATCATGAACACCTTGTTGCAGCCAGGGTGGGGGCAGGGCCTCTCCCGGACCTCCTCATGGTGCTCCTTTATGTGCTTCTGCGGCAGAGACAGCAAGACCCTGAGTGCCCGGGCCAGGAGAGTCCCCCCGCCCCCCCGATCACACAGCACATGCCTCCCACATGCCCTACACGGCAGCCTCAAAGGAAGAGACCCAACCGTCCGTCCCTCAACCAGAAGTGGGTGCTTTTCCCAGGAGTGGAAGGCTCACTTCTCGGCCCCTGGCTGTTCCGCTCTACCCACCGAGGCTCTCGTGCGGCCCTGGGAACAAGTCTCCGTCTGGCTCTACAGAAACCTGGGCCCTCCCGGTCAGCCCTGGCCCCGGGGCAAGGCCCTGCTCACCTTCATGCCGTCGGCCCCTCGGTACACAGCCGTGCAGCCCTGGTAAGGGCACTTGTAGATGGTGGGCAGCTCCTCCCTGCAAGGCAGAGCGCACATGGAGCCGCTGCCCCCACGGGCAGGGCGGCCCCCGACCCAGGCTCTCACCTCTCACAGCGCAGCTTGTTCTTCCAGCCTGGCTTGGGGCCAGGTTTCTTCCGAATTTTTGGTTCTTCAGACTTCTTGGTTTCTTTGCTTTCACTCTTTTTGCCAGAGACCCTAGAAGGGGGGCAAAAAACCCCATGGGGCGAGGGGGAACCATGCGACTCAGGGCTGCTTCTGGTCTCTCGCACGGGGTCGCTCACCTTCCTGCCCGCTTCTTTCTCCTCCCACAGGAGAGGTTTCCCCAGGCTCCCATGGCAGCCTGTTCCGGTCTCAGCGCTCAGCGGCCGGCTTTCAAACGGACCTCAGCCGCCAGAGCTAGACCAACTCCGAGCAAAGGCAGAGGCTCTGCACTGCCGCCTCGGGAAGGCAAGGGGCAGGACGGCTGGGCCGTGGGGACTCAAACGTCACTCCCTGAACATCAAAACCAAACACTCCTTGGAGATGTCATATTAAAGGATGGATTGGGGAAGCTTTAGGGGTCAGTCCCTCCAACAAAGCCAGCACCAGGCTAGAAAAGTTCAGAACCAACAGTTTTGGAACATGATGGAAGGTGCCCAGCCACCAGGCGGGGCTCAGAGGGAGATGCATGTTCTCGGGAGAGCGCGCTGTTGCCCCACAGCTGCCGCCCTGCTCCTCAGTCTTGCGGCTAGGGCCAGCGTGCACAGTGGGGACCTTTTATTCAGTCTGACGGGTCCCTGAAGGAGCAGTTCAGATGCACCAATCTCCCCGTGGGGCCTAGTGAAGATTTAAAGAGACATAGGGTGCCTGTGGCTCAGTGGGTTAAGCGTCTGCCTTTGACTTAGGTCATGATCCCGAGGTCCGGTGATCGAGTCCTGCCTTCGGCTCCACACTCAGCAGGAATCTGCTTTTCCCTCTCCCCCTCCCTCTGCTCATGCTCTCTGTCTCTCAAATAAAATCTTTAAAAAAGTATATAAAGAGAAATGTACATTTTTTCCCTTTTCAGATCCAAACATTTAAAGAAAACTGTCAGAAACAAAAGGAACTTCTTAGGACATTATGCGACAAGCCTCTACCTAACATCATCCTCAACTGTGAAAGACTGAAAACTTTCCCGTAATCAAGAACAAGACAAGGGCACCTGGGTGGCTCAGTTGGTTAATGACCTTTGGCTCATGACCTTCAGCTCAGGTCATGATCCCAGGGTCCTGGGATCCAGCCCCTCATCGGGCTCTCTGCTTAGCAGGGAGCCTGCTTCCTCCTCTCTCTCTCCGCCTGCCTCTCTATCTACCTGTGATCTCTGTCAAACAACATCTTAAAAACAAAAAAAAAAGACAAAGATGCCCATTTTCACCACTGCTATTAACATAGCATTAGAAGTTCTAGACACAGCAATCAGGCAAAAAAAAAAGAGAGGGGATCTAAATTACGAAAAAAAATTACCTCTGTGCACATAACATGACCTCCTATGTAGAAAACCCTGAAGAATCCACACAAAAATAAACAAATTCAGCAAAGCTGCAGGGTACATAATCAACACACAAAAACCAGTTTTAAAAATGAATGATGCAAAACAAAACTGTAAAAACAATTCATTTGCACTAGCATTAAAAATAATAGTTAGAAATAAAATTAACCAAGGAGATGAAAGACTTATACACCGAACACTAAAACATACTGCTGAAAGAAATTTAAAAAGACCTAAAACACCCCAGGTTTATGGACTGCAGGATTAATGTCAAGATGGCACTACTCCCAAAGCAGGCTACAGGTTCCATCCCTAACCCTAACCCAGTGGTGTTTTTGGCAGAAACCAAAGAAGCAATCCTAAGCTTAACATGGACTTAAAAGGGACACTGAACAGCGAGATGAGTCTGAAAAACAAGCTGGAGGACTCACACTTCGGATTCCAAAATCATAAAACTACAATAATCACAACAGTGTGGTAGTAGCACACGAACAGACATGCAGACTAACTGAAGAGTACTGAGAGCCCAAAAACACACCCCTCACAAGAA
The DNA here is from genome assembly GCF_011764305.1 of Mustela putorius furo. Lineage (NCBI taxonomy): Eukaryota > Metazoa > Chordata > Mammalia > Carnivora > Mustelidae > Mustela > Mustela putorius. The sequence goes on along the minus strand of NW_025421304.1, from coordinate 44,104,045 downwards.
ACATCAACTGGTTTTCTGAGAAGCGCGCCAAGTCCAGTCACCGGGAAAGGACAATCTCGTCAACAAACGGTGCTGGGAGAGCTGTGCATCCGCCGGCCGAAGCCGCAACCGGATCCCGAACTCACCCCATATACGAAAACTAACTCAAATAAATCAAAGACGTAAGAGCTAAAACTATCAAACTGCTGGATGAAAACATGACCTTGGATTTGGCAACAGTTTCTGGAATATAACATCCAAGGTAAAGCAACACGGGCGGCCTGGCTGCCTCAGTCAGCAGAGCCTGCAACTCTTTTTTTTTTTTAAATATTTTATTTATTTATTTGACAGACAGAGATCACAAGCAGGCAGAGAGGCAGGGAGAGAGGAGGAAGCAGGCTCCCCGCTGAGCAGAGAGCCCGATGTGGGGCTCGATCCCAGGACCCTGAGATCATGACCTGAGCCGAAGGCAGCGGCTTAACCCACTGAGCCACCCAGGCGCCTGAGCCTGCAACTCTTGATCTTGGGGTTTGAGTCTGAGCCCCACGTTGAACACAGAAATTAAAAAAAAAAAAAAAAAAAAAAGGCAACACAAGTAAGAACAGGTAAATTGGATTTCAAAATTAAAATTAAAACTTTTTGTGCACCAGAGGAAAGTATCAAGGAATGAAACAATGATCCACTGAATGGGAGAAAATGGACTTTACGACTCAACAGCATAAAGATAAAACAAGCCAATTTAAAAATGGGCAAGAATAAATAAAAAGAAAAAAACTTTCAAATCCGAAGGGGGAAAAAGGGCAAAAGACTTAAATAGACATTTCTCAAAAAATCTGAGCATGTTAAGAGATGTCCACCATCACTAACCCCTAAGGAAGTGCAAACCGAAATGACAATGGGTACCGCGTCACAACCGAGACGATGACCACTAAAAAGGAAAACAGGTTGGAATCACTATATGATATGCCTGAGACTAGTATAACACTGTGTTAACGATACTAAAAATTAGAAAAAAAGAGAACAGCCACTGTGGAAAGAAGTATGGATGTTCCACAGAAATTTAAAAACAGGGCGCCTGGGGCGCCTGGGTGGCTCAGTGGGTTGAAGCCTCTGCCTTCGGCTCGGGTCATGATCCTGGAGTCCTGGGATCGAGCCCCGCATCGGGCTCCCTGCTCTGCCGGGGGTCTGCTTCTCCCCCGACCCCTCTCTCTTCTCCTGCTCTCTCTCTCTCTCTCATTCTCGCAAATAAATGAATGGTACGTTAACTATACCGGAATTACAATTAAAAACTTAAGAGGGTCAGGGCGCCTGGGAGTCTCAGTGGGTTAAGCCGCTGCCTTCGGCTCAGGTCATGATCTCGGGTCCTGGGATGGAGCCCCGCATCAGGCTCTCTGCTCAGCAGGGAGCCTGCTTCCCTCTCTCTCTCTCTGCCTGCCTCTCTACTTGTGATCTCTCTCCGTCAAATAAACAAATAAAATATTTAAAAAAAAAAAACAAAACCCAAAACCAAAAAACTTAATAGGGATGCCTGGGTAGCTCAGTTGTTAAGCGTCTGGCTTTGGCTCAGATCATGATCCCAGGGCCCTGGCATCAAGCCCCCGGCTCCCTGCTCAGCGGGAAGCCTGTTTCTCCCTCTCCCACTCCACCTGCTTATGTTACCTCTTTGCTGTGTCTGTCTCTTTAAATAATAAAATCTTGTAAATAATAAAAAATTAAAAATAGAAACAGAGTACGATTCAGTAATTCCACTGCTATATTTACCCAAACAACAAGAAAATACTAATTCAAAAAGACACAGGTCCCTTATGTTTGTGCCAATGCCATTTACGACAGCCAAGCTTCTAGCAACATGGAAGCAACACAAGGGCTCCAAGATGAACGGATAAAAAAGACGTGGTATGTATATAATGGGACATCACTCATCCGTAAGAAAAATAAGATCTTACAACAACGTAGATGGACCTAGAGAGCATTCTGCTAAGTGAACTAATTCAAGGAAAGAGAAATAACCTTACCTGTACGTGGAATAAAAACCAAAACCAACAAAAGCAGAAACAGCCCCATAAATAGAGAAGTGATGTTTGTGGGGCAGGGAGCGCTCTGCTCAGGGAATGAAGACAAAGCATAGAGAGCACAGTCAGCGGAGCTCTCACAGGGCTGCACGGCGACAGACGGCAGCCACACCTCGCCGAGTACCGCCCCACATACAGAATTACTGAGTCACTACATTGTGGGCCTGACACAAACACTGCACGCCAACTGTACTTCCCTGTAAAAATAAACAAAAGGGCAACTGGGTGGCTCAGTGGGTTAAGCCTCTGCCTTCAGCTCAGGTCATGATCTCAGGGTCCTGGGATCAAGCCCCACATCAGATTCTCTGCTCAGCAGAGATCCTGCTTCCCCCTCTCTCTCTGCCTGCCTCTCTGCCTGCTTGTGATCTCTGGCTGTCAAATAAATAAATAAAATCTTAAAAAAAAAAAAAAAAAAAAACACAGTTGGATGCTTTATCGCCACCCAGGCGCCCCTCAGGTACTTGTAGGCCAGTATTCATAATATTATTCACAACACCCAACAGGTAGAAACAACCCAAAATGACAGATGAATGGACCAACGCACTGTAGTCTATGCATACGACAGAATGTATTCAGTCATAGAAAGGAACCAAGTTCTGATACACGTCACAACACAGATCAATCTAAGACACATTATGTTAAGTAAAAGAACCCTATCAAAAGGGACAAATATGCATTTCCACTTCCATGGGCTGCCCTGATGTAACTAGATTAGCGGCTGCCAAGCCTGGGAGCGGGGAGGACGGAGGTCATTACTGAACAGGAGCAGCTTCTACTCGGGATGATGATACGTTTAGAAAGAGCGGTGACGGCTGCACAACACTATTCATGTACTCGGTGCCCCTGAATTAACTGCACATTTACAAATACGAAATGGGGGTCACCTGGGGACCAGCATGTCTGCTAAAACAAGGTCACATGGACGAGGACTACTCAGAGGCCCTGTCCTAGGTTTCCAGCTGTGATTCATACTGTAGCACCCAAGGAACCACGTGGCCACCAGGTCTGAGTGTCTCTGTGGGCACAAAGGTGAACCCAGAGCTGTGGCCAGCACACTGCTACCTGGTCCCACGTCCCGCAGGGCCTGGCTTCTGTCTCTTTTTCCACAGCCGTTAAAACGCGAATGAAAAAAGGAAGTCAGGTCTGCTCTGTAATCTGCGCTGCGCTTTCCTGACTGACGGTTCGGTGCTTCGGTCTGCGCTCGGCTGCGGAGTGCTCAGGGGCAGCAAGCGGGGCGTGGCCAACCGCCGCTGTCCCCGGTGTCCCTGCGCTTCCGGCAGGAGGAAAGTGACCCAAGCGTACACCAGCCTTCCCTGCCAGGACCCTGTATCCTACGAGAACACAAACCCCGAAAACGGAAGGTCCAGACAAGGCCGCAGAGGCACCGGGACAGGAAGTGGTGTAGAACTCCGTGCCAGAGGCAGATCTGAGAGCAACTGCAGGGCTGGGTCCGAGTCTCCAAGGGCCTCAGCAGCGCAGCAGAAGGAAGTGCAGGGTAGAGGCTCCTGCAGGAACCCTGTCGTGGGTGGCAGGACAGACATGACCGCGGTATGCCTACGGTCAGACCAGGCAGAAGGGAAAGCAGAGAGCTCCCAGAATGACACGGAGTCACATCCACAGGCTCTGCCACTCCCACACGACACAGAGACCAGGTCTCAGCACGGAAATCAGAAAGGCCTCCGGCTGAAGCCACACAGTACTAGGCTAGGGTCGTCAGGCCAAAGAGCAGCGGGGAACGTGTGCTGAGCAAGGGCAGACCAGGAAGCAGGAGCCTTCATTCTCTGCCCCAACTGCTCCCTCCCAGTGACCCTGCCAGGCAGACACAGGTTTCCAGGTTACCCAGGGACACCATTCCCGCACCCTAGGGACACGGAACAAGACTGCCGCCCTTACTTCTTTTCTGCGTAAGGCTCGAAGGATTCGTCGGAGGACTGGGCATTCTGCTTCTTGTCATTTTCCTCTTCACTCAGGATGTCCCTAGGGGAGAAGAGAGAACCGTTAGCAAAGGCCTGTGGTGTATGACAGATCCAGTGACACTTCCTGTCTAGAAATACCATCAAATCTCCATACTCCATGTTTTTGCACTCCTAACAAGGTCTTAGAAACCTAAAAACCCCCAAATTTCTGAACTCCTCTCCTAACATAAAGGGCAGGCCAGCAAACTGAAAACTGGCGATCCCCCAGAAGCCACACTCCCCTCACACCAGGACCCTGAACTTGGAAAGAACCTCTCTAGGGGGCCCCAGGTAGCACACGAAGACCTCACAGAGGCAGGCTTCTCAGAAAGTGGACTTTCGACTATGAGTCACTGCTTCCCACAACTGTGAGCACCTATCCAGCTGGTGTGTCAGCTGTTGGCCACTGCAAAGGTCACAAAGGCCAGCAAAAGATCTGCGCATCTGTAACCTTTACCCTAAAGCAAGAATTCAGTCTCTACAGGACAGCAGTCACAGGCAGGCTGGTGCGCCACGGCCTCGCCTGCAGGCTGCCACGCGTCCAGACGAGAGACTCCAGGCTGGCTGGTGGCCTAGAGGACAGCCTGTGACCACTGCTGGTCCTGGAGGTGTTTTAGCATGCCCACCTGAGTTCTTCCGGCACCTCAGTCATTTGCACTGACACCCCACTAGATCCGAGCCAAAAACCATACTGTCCTCCTCCTCGTGTGTATGAGGGCACGTCTGCATCCCAGTCACAGCTCACGGGGAAAGGGTGTGAGGGCCAGCTGGCATGTGGCTGCCACCACGAGGGGTCCTCAGCCGACAAGCAGGAGGCGGCCCCAGGAGCAAACAGCCCCTGATAGTGCCCTTCGGGAGCAGCTGGTCCTCCTGCACAGAACCTCTGCCCTAAGTCACAACCATGTCAGGGCAAAGGGCCAGAGACTGACCTCGCCTGCTTCAGTAACATCTACAGCTGGCACAAAACCACAGCCTTGAAGGAGACAAGCCAGCAACAGCAGAAGAGCGACCGCAGGACTCTAATTCCACACCCCCCGGCTGCGCTCCTCCTGCGGATGCCTCAGGTCTGGGGGGCCCTGTGGATCAGGAGCCTGGAAGGACCCGCGGCCACTCCTCTCCTTCCCACCAAGAGAAGGAGAGGGTCCTGGCCAGGACACAAGCAGGGAGCACACAGGTTGGTGGAGTTTGGTTTTCCAAGGAGGAATTTTAGGCTATTTAAACCCACTCTTCTCTCACCCCTCAGAAAGGTCACTGAACTCGTCTTTTACCCGATCATCCGAGGTTGAAGATGGAACCTGCTTCTCACCCAACCGCCCTGAGAAACAAAGAACAGGGCTCCTGTTACCAACACGGAGCGCAAGCAGTGCTCCCCAGAAAGGAGGCGGGCATCTGTACCTGTCTTCCTCGCGGGGAGCCGGAGGTCCTTCCACCTTCGATCCCGCCCACCTCCCAGTCCCATTCCCCGTAAGGTCCCTGCAGAGCCAGACCGGCCACCCCCACATCTAGCCCCGGCACGGGCAGCACCAGGCATCAGGAACCCTAGCCAACAGCCCACATCAGCAAGCCCAGCCCTTCCTAGAGGTTCAGATCCAGTTGTTTCGGGGTGGGATGACCTGCACTTTGTGGATGTTCCGGGACATTTAAAAAAATCATTGTTATCAAAGCATTGCATGCACACAGTAGGGGGAAAAAAAAAAGCAGTTCTAAGAACCCTCTGACCCAAATCCCTTCTCCCCTCCCAGCATCTGTGCCCCTTTCTCTCTCTGAACTATCTGGGCAGCCACGCTTCTTTTTTTTTTTCTGGGTAGCTCAGGTGCACAAACGGAGGCTGCAAGAAGCAGCAGGAAGCCAACCCAGTCGCCCCAATACAAAGGCCATGAACAGCAACAGCCCAACCACAGCACAGTGGGATGGGGTCCCAAACAAGGGCCCTGTGTCTCCTCTTGGCCAGCTGGCGGAGGAGCCTGTCTATACGAGTCCCACTGGGATGTCTCAGAGATGCTGGCCGGGACCCAGAGAATGACCTGCAGCTGGCCCAAGGCCGCCTCAGAGGCAGCAGCTGCCCTCTTCCCCCGTGTCCCCCAACAAGGACCCCATTCTTCTGCCTCTCTCAGCCCCCTGGTCCCAAGCAGGCTTGGCAAGAAGACCGGACGGCAGAAAGGCATGCCTTTACAAACTGCTGCCACAGAGTCCTTAACCCCTCCCTGGTGTCAGGTGCCCAGGAGGAGATGCTGAGGCTGACTCCTCCCAGAGCCGCTGCATACGACGCCATGACCACGGTCCGCGACAACGCAGACATCCCCTTTCTGCTGAGGGCCCTGCCTGGCTCAAGATTAGGAATCCTGGTCTAACAGCCCACAAGAGCCTCCTACCTGGGGCCCCACTTGAGGGGAAACTTGGCTGAGGTGAGGGGCCCAGCCCAGGCCCTACGGGGTTGACATCTGAAGAAGGCTGGGCCATGTCGGTGCTGGGCAGCGTCTCGGTCTCAGCTGGAGCTGTGGTTGCTCTGCCCTGGGAACTCTGAGGGGCAGCCCCAGTGGGGTTGGACCCCCGATGCTGGGTCAGCCACGGGGCCATCTCCTTGTCCCATGTCCACTTGACTGCCAATGCACTGTCCAGCAAGAGGGCCCCGCAGCTGGAGTCGGCATCCATGGTATAGTCGTGGCCCTGGTCACAGCCCCAAACAGCTTGGATGACACCGCAGTACTCGGAGGACAATGTCCTCTGGAGGTTAGGCAGGGCCCCACAGCTGGCTGCGTGTCCATGCACCCATGCCACCAAGTTGCGCAGGCCCTGGGGGCTCGAAGTGATCAGGTCCACTGAGGAAAGGCAGAGAGATGCCACACCCACGGCCAGTCAGCACCCAGTCCACCTGGAGCCTGCCCACACACCACACACAAGGGGCACACTCACCCAAACACGCTCCCTCCTCTGCCCCTGGTGGGGGCTTGGCACCAACCCTGCAAAGGATCAGCACGGCCAGGAGTCAGGCTGGCAGCGAACAAGACGCTCACCAGATCCCTTTCATAGGCCGCCTCTCCCACATGCAGTCCGGAAGGTCTCTTCCAAGGGCCACCTCCTGTCTCCTTCCACTCAACCCTCCCCCAAGCGTGTCTGTCCAACTCCCTCACACCAGCACGCTTGCTCCTCCAGGCACCATGCGTCTCCCCACTGCAGAGGCCCCGCCCCCGGCACTCCCCAGCATGCAGGGAGCTCAGGCCCCGAACGCCCACCAAATGAATGAAGGAGGGTCGCCTACTTCGTGCAAGTCTTCCGGGGGCCTGTCGGGGAGACGTTGACTCTCTGCAAGAAGGACTTGAGGAGGCCGTGGCACTGGTAGAACTGGGCGTGGCAGTTCTTGCAGACAAACTGAGACAGAGCTGGGTCCTGGTGGACGGCCACCCCCAGCAGATGCTGGAAGTCCCTGATGAAAACTCGTTCCCCTGAGGGGGGTCTGTCTGAGCTCTCCCCAGGGGACCTGCCAGAAATGCTGCGGAGACTCCGGGAGGAGAACTTCCCATGGCAGAGGCGACAGTGGCCCATGGCAAGAGCCCGGCCTGTTCCTGGGCAAGCACAGGAGACATCAAGTCAGCAGGCGAGGCGGCTCGCCGCACAGGGCACGGAAGACACAAGCTCCTAGGAAAGGAGCAACATGGCCCAGGGGAGGGAGGCCATGTTCTGCGATCTTCCCAGCATCCTCCCAGCTCGAGTGAAGGACCCTCCATGGAGCCTCCCCATATACACGCCGTAGACACACGCCCACATCGGGGCCAAAAGCAAGGCTCTGGCTCTGGGCTCCCAGCTGAACATAAACCCTTTTGGGGGAATGTGCTCAATGGAGGGCCCTACGGTCCAGAAAAGCTTCCACAATAAGGCCAGGATTACCCTGGTAACAAAACCAGACAAGGACACCACAAGACAAGAAAATTACACGCCAAATCCCTGACAAACACAGCTCCCAAAATGCCCACCTAACTCAGCAATGCACTAAGTGGCTCATATACCATGATCCAGTGGGATTTATTGCAGGGGGGCAAGGTCAGTCCAACACTCACAAACCTATCCACGTGATACACGTTCACGAAACAAAGGATGCGACTCCTATAAGCATCTCAGCAGATGCAGAAAGTTTCGGACAAAACTCAATGCCCATCATGATAAAAACTCTGAACACAGTGGGTACAGAAGAAAATGCACCTCAACACAATAACGGTCACAGGTATCAAGCCTAGAGCTATCATCACACACACAGGTGAAAAGCAGAGAGCTTTCCTCTCCAGGTTAGAAACAAGGGTGCCCACCCTCACTTCTATTCACCATAGTACCAGAAGTCTTAGAGCAATTAGCCAAGAAAAATAAGAACTACCCAAATAAAAAAAGTAAAAAAAACTTTCTCTATCTGCAGATAATATGGAAAGCCCTAAAGACTCCATCAAAAGAGTCTAAGAATGCTAGGAGTGCAAGTTCGGTCAAGTCGACGGACACCAAACCAACAATGAACTACCAGAAAAAGAAGTGAAGGAAGCAATCCCACTTACAAATGCATCAAAACGAGTAACAAAACCTATGAATAACTTTTTAACAAGGAGGTGAAAAACCTATACGCTGAAAACTTTTAGACACCGATGAAATAGACCGGAGACAAAGAAATGAATACTCTGTGCTCGTGGATTAGAATACCATTAACATGTTCACACTACCCAAAGCTGCCTACAGATTCAGTGGAATCCTGACCAAAATTCCAATGGTACTTTTCACAAAAACAGAACAATCTTAACATTTATATAGAAGCACAAAAGACCACAAATAGCTAAAGCAATCCTGAGAAAGAGGAACAAAGCCAGAAGCATCACACTTCTTGATTTCAAAATAGATTACACAACTGCAGTAACCAAAACAGTACAGTAATAACCTAAAAACGGACAAACAAATTAATGTAACCTAAGAGAGCCCGGGGCGCCTGGGTGGCTCCGTGGGTCAAGCCGCTGCCTTCGGCTCGGGTCATGATCTCAGGGTCCTGGGATGGAGTCCCGCATCGGGCTCTCTGCTCAGTGGGGAGGCTGCTTCCTCCTCTCTCTCTGCCTGTCTCTCTGCCTCCTTGTGATCTATCAAGTAAGTAAATAAAATCTTAAAAAAAAAAAAAAAAAAGACCCCAGATATAAACCCAGGCATATGTGTGGTCAATTAACTTACTACAAAGGAAGCAACATATACAGTAGGGAAATGGGTATCAGGAAACTGGACAGCCACATGCAACTGAAATGAAACTAGGTCCCCAACTTAAATCATAAACAAAAATAAACTCGAAATGGATTTAAGACCTAACTGTGAGACCCAAAACTGTAAAACTCCTAGAAGAAAACACAGGCAGTAAATTCCTTCTCCTCAGTCCTGGTGATAATGTTTTAGATTCAACATTGAAAACAAAGGCAACAAAAGCAACAAATAAGTAAGTGGGAGTACATCCAAGTGAAATGCTTCCCTACTGCAAAGAACAGCACCAACAAAAAGAAAAGGTAACCTACGGAATTTGGGAAAATATGTGCCAATCATGTAACAGAGAAAAGATGAATATCTAAAATACATACATTAAAAGCTAATACAGGGACGCCTGGGTGGCTCAGTGGGTTGGACGACTGCCTTCGGCTCGGGTCATGATCCCGGAGTCCCGCATCGGGCTCCCAGCTCCGTGGGGAGTCTGCTTCTCCCTCTGACCTTCTCCTCGCTCATGCTCACTCTCTCTCTCTCTCAAATAAATAAATAAGATCTTTAAAAAAAATAATAAAAGCTGATACAATTCAAACCCAAAATCACAACTTAAAAAAAGGCAACAGGGGAGCCTGGGTGGCTCCGTCAGTTAAGTGTCTGACTTGATTTTGGCTCCTGGCGTCAGGGTTGTGGGATCCAGCCCAGAGCCAGGCTCCCCCCTCAGTGGGGCGTCAGCCTATCTCCCAGTCAGCTGCGCGCTCTCTCTGTCCCTCTCCCAAATAAATCCATCTTAGAAAAACAAAAAGGCAGATGAAAACGGTCGTTTTTCCAGAGAAGAGCTTCCAGCGCCGCTAACAAGTGCACGCCCAAGTGCACAGGTGCTCAACCTGCACCCTCACCCGGGACACGCGCATCAGAATCACCAGGATGCGCGCTGGGCCCTGCTGCTGGGAATGTGCACTGGTCCAGTCTTCATGCACGTCCCTCCAAGTGCTGAACCTAAAGCTACGGGGGTGCCTGGGCGAGCAGTGGGTCGAGTCCGACCTCAGCCAGGGTCGTGACCTCCGGGCGAGGATACGGAGCCCAGCGTGGAGCCCGGCTGGCCGGCTGCTCCCCTCTCCCTCTAAGCCCCGGCGCGCCTCGTCTCTCCGGGAAGTGGGAGTGGGGCTCGCTCTCCCGCGGAGATCCACGCACCGGTCCCTCATTTCATTTCCTTGAAGACTGACTCACTGCGCCGCTCGGACAGAGACCACCGCAGGCAGGGAGGAGGGCGCAGGCTCCGCGCCGGGCAGGGCGCCGGATGCGGGGCTCCATCCCAGGACCCCGAAGGCAGCGGCTTAACCCCGAGCCCCCCAGGCGCCCCACCAGTGACACCTGCGAAGGGGCTACTGCCCCCAATACAGAAATAACTGGGGAGTCTCAACGCCTCCACGATGGACGATCCAGTCAAAACACAGGCATTAGGGCGAACAGACGTGGTTCCCAGAGACGCTTCACGCTCGGCGCCACGCAGGCGCCCGCACATTTTTGAACAGTGAGAGTAAAAGCACCATCGCGCCCAGTCCTCCCGCGTCTCTACCGAACGCAACGAGAACCTCAGTCAGGACGCGCGCGCACGCGCGCCCCCACCGCGGCCGGATCCACGCCCGCGCGGGATCCACCTCCGCGTCCCAGAGGCCGTGAGGCGGGCGCGCGCACACACGCGGGCGCGCACACACGCGGGCGCGCAGACACGCGACCACGCACACACGCGAGCGCGCACAGACGCGGGCACGCACAGACGCGGGCACGCAGACACGCGACCACGCACACACGCGACCACGCACACACGCGAGCGCGCACAGACGCGGGCACGCACAGACGCGAGCGCGCAGACACGCGACCACGCACAGACGCGACCGCGCAGACACGCGGGCACGCACAGACGCGAGCGCGCACACACGCGGGCACGCAGACACGCGAGCGCGCAGACACGCGACCACGCAGACACGCGGGCGCGCGCCGGAACATCACTCACCCACGAAAAGGCCCGCACGCCGGCCCCGAGCGACGACGCCGCGCGAAGGCAGGGCGGCCGCCGCCCGGGTTCCCCCTCGAGCGTCCTCGGCACCGCGCCAGGAGCCAAGCGCAGCTCACGGGGAGCAGCGCGGGCCGGCGGCTACGGTCCCCGGCGAGCCCCGGCGCGACACGTCCCAGAGCCGCCGCCGCCCGCACGACCGCGGCCCCCGACCTCACGAAGGGAGAGAGCGCGCGCGGGGGGCTCCAGCCGCACGAGGGGCTCCGGCCCGGGACCCGCCGCTCCCGCCCGCCGCCCGCCCCGCGCCCCGGCCCGACCCACCTGCCTCGTCGGCGCCGTCTTCGCCCGGGTCCCCGCGGGCCCGCGCCAGGCCCCAGCCCAGCCGCGCCGCCACCAAGGCCGCGGCCTCGTCCACGCTCGGCCCGCTGCGGGACGGGCGGCCTCGGGTCCGGCCGCTGCCGCTGCCGCCGCCGGAGCCCCCGCGCGGCCCCGCCGCCCCCGGAGACAGGAAGCGACCGAGCCGGTCCCGCTTCATGGCGGCGGCCGCGGCTCCAGCCGGGCCCCGGCGCTCCGCCCCGCTCGGCTCGGCTCCGCCCCGCTCGGCTCGACTCGGCCGTACTCGACCCGGCTCGGCTCGGCTCGGACCCGCTCGGCTCGGCTCGGCCGTACTCGACCCGGCTCGGCTCGGCCCGGCCCCGCTCGGCTCCACCCGGCCGTACTCGACCCGGCTCGGCTGCACTCGGCTCCGCTCGACCCCCGCTGGGTGGGCCGGGCCCGGCCTCTCGCCCCGGGCCCCGCGCGTCAGCTCGGCTGGACTCCGGCGCTCGGCCCCGTTCGCCGCCCTGGAAGCGGGGCGGGCCGGTGAGACAGGGGCGGGGCGGCGAAGGGAAAGGCCGGGAGACGGGGCGGCGGCACGGCAGGGCCCGGGCGTCTGGCACGTCCCAGACGTGGCGCGCGGGGGCCGACGCTTCCACTTACGCGCTCGCAGCGACTCCGTGACGCCTGCGAGCGCCGCCGCCCCTCCAGCCTTGGGAGCTCGGCGAGTCGAGCGACGGGAGGGGCCGCCGACGCCGGAAGTGCGGCCGCGCCGGCCCCGCCCCTTCCGGCGGTCCCGGGCTCGGGCGGCGCCGACTCCCGCGCGGGCCGCGTTCCGGGGTCGGGGCCGCGGGTCTCGCCCTGGGCCGCCGCCGCTGTCACCGCCACGGCCTCCCCAGCCCGGCGCCATGGCCGCTGCGGCCGGGGACGGCGCGGTGAAGCCGCTGCAGTGCGCCATGAAGCTGGCCAACGGGGCCATCGAGCTGGACACCGGCAACCGGCCTCGGGTGAGGCGCCTCAGAGCGAGGCGGGGCGGGGGCCGCGGCGGCGGGCGTCCCGGGGGCGGCTGCCCGGCGGGCGGGGGCGGGGCCGGGGGCGCCGTCGGGGACCCCTCGCGCGGCTCCGGGGGCGCGCGGCGCGGGCAGCGGCCGTGACCTTGCACAGCTCCCCGCGCGCTGCGGGCCGCCGTCCGGGGACGAGGCGGAGACGCCGGTGCCGTCGGGGCAGGGCTCCGCGAGCCGCCCTCCGCCGCCGACCGACGGGCCGTCCGCGCGGGCCGGCGCGGCTCTCCTCGGGCTCCCGGGGGGCGGCATCCGGGAAGGCGGACCGGCCGCGCCCGTGCGGAGAGGCGGGAGCGCGGGCGGGAGCGCGGGGCGGGGGCGCGGGGCGGGGCGCGGGTGCGGGTCCGGGCGGGGGCGCGGGGCGGGTCCGGGGGGGAGCGCGGGGCGGGGGCGCGGGGCGGGGTCCGGGGGTAGCACGGGGCGGGGCGGGGGCGCGGGCGCGGGTGCGGGTCCGGGCGGGGGCGCGGGGCGGGGTCCGGGGGTAGCGCGGGGCGGGGGCGCGGGGCGGGTCCGGGGGGGAGCGCGGGGCGGGGGCGCGGGTGCGGGGGCGGGGGGCGGCGCCGGCCGGACGGGCAGGCCGGGCCGGTCGGGCCGCCCGGGAACGGCGTCTGCTTCCTCGGGGCGCTGCCCTGCCCAAGCCGGGTCCCTGCGAGCGCGGCTGCCCCACCCGGTCAGCATCCGTTTCCCAGCCCGCCGTGTCCTGCCCGGGGAGCCCTGGACCCGCGGAGCCCTGGACCCGCGGAGCCCTGGAAGGTTCCCCTGCGACCCGCGGCGCCCGGCGCTCTGGCTCGGAGCCCGGCAGACCCTGGGCAGCAGCGATGCCCTCGGGCTCGACACTGCGGGCTCGGGGGGTCGGGAGCTCGGGAGCGGGACCGGCCGGGACCGCAGCCGGACGTGATTCCGAGATGTGTGGCCTCGGGCCCTCGGGAGCCTCTCAGGAAAGTTGTGGGTTTCTAAGCCACGGACTCAGGAGCCCCCGAGTCGCCCAGGAAGGCCACTCGTTGCAGACCGGGCCGTCGGGGCTGCTTCTCCGCGCGGAACGAGAAGCTCCGTTCGTGCCGCGCTGGGGGCCGCAGGGAGCGGAGGGGCGGGTGCCCTTCAAGTCAAGGGAAGAGGGACTGTCTGCAGGACAGGACCGAGCGCCTGGAGGGCGACCGGCTCATTACCTCAGGCCGCGGTCTCAGGTGAAATCAAGAGATGAGCCGGCACCATGTCTGCGCTTCCCGCAAGGGCATGAGGCAGGCGTGACGGACTCGCTGGCCGCTCCTGGCCTGACCGCTGCCATTTCTCTGCCCGGGCACAGGAGGCGTACGTGGAGTACCTGAGGAGCATCCACTACATCTCCCAGGTGCTGCTGGAAGAGGCGGAAACCACCCCAGGTACAGCTCTCAGCCTCTCCACTCCTCCCGGGCCGAACAAATGATGGACAGCTTAGCGCTTGGTGGGTCGCAGGCCTGGGGGTGTCCTGTGCCTACCCATGGGTCGTTAGCAGAAGGGGACTGGGTGCACGAGCTGTCCTCACCTGGTGTGGGAGCAGGAAGAGAGGGGAACTGTCGGGGGTGGACGTGCAGCGGCGTAACCAGAGACTGGACGTCGGACCCTAGCCCAGGAAGGCGGGAGCTGTGGAAAGGTCGAGGGCTGGGGGCACACTCCCAGCAGATGTGCAAGCCTCTGAGATGAGAGTGGGTGCTGGGTGCAGTTGGGGCGGTCCTGGCCTTGGGGGGAATTGGGGCCGTTCTGGCGTAAGGGGAAACTGGTAGAGGCTTGGTGGGAGAGAGGCCAGCATGGAAGCTGAGCCCCCAGGAGGTTCTCACAGTGAGGACAGCAGTGATAGGGCTGCTTGGACATAGGAGCAGTAAAGGGCTTGGGGATGTTCTTTAAAGGTGGACCTCCCAGATTTGGGGGGGCAGTGAGCTACTGGTTGGCAGGGCAGGGGGTGGAGACAGTGAGCCGCTGTGGGGTGGGGTGGGGGGAGCAGTGGACTTCTGGGGGGAAGCAGTGAGGTGCAGAGGGACGGTCCAGCGGGTGGCAGGTGCAGACTCGTGTGGGAAGAATAGAGAGCTCCGTCCTGAGCTTGTTTCCTACAGGTGCTGAGCACCCTGGTGGCTATGGGAGACGTCAGAGTCACCAGAACCAGAGCTGCCCCAGAGAGGCAGTGAGCTTCACAGAGCTCTCGGCCCTGCAAGACTGAGGCCTGGGAGAGGGGCGCAGCAGTAGACCCGGGGGAGGGGCGCAGTGTTCTGGAAGAGAGAGACCCTGAAAGGTGGAGGAGCCCTCAGAGAGGAGCTCAATGTGAGGGCAGAAGTGAGGGGAATTTCCGTGGGAGTCAGAGGGCCAGAACAGGGTGCGGTGAGAGGCTGGCTGTAATGGGAGCACAGTGGGTCAGAGACTATGGCTGGTGGGGTCCAGGGAAGACCTTTGGAGGCAGCTCCTGTAGCCTGTACCTCCTGATGAGAGTGACTGCCCGCCCCCCCGGCCCCAGCAGGGAATACAGAACAGAAGGCCCCCCAGCATGGGCCAGGGGCAGGGTCAAGCACAGCCAGAGCACAGGAGATAGGTGGTGAAGTTGTGTCTGGGAAATGGTCCGTGGCCCCTACAAGGCGCACCGTGGGGAGAGGCTGTAAGTACGAGGAAGGCGTTTGCTGAGCAAAGGCAGAGGAGGGGCTCGGAGAGTCCAGCCGGGATGACGTCCGGGATGTCAGGACAGTTCCGTGCGGGGCTGGCCAAGCTGGAAGCCCACGTGGCATCAGGAAGTCAACCCCCGTCAGATGATCAGAAATGAGGAGATGAGGTGACCTAGAGGTCAGGGATGAGGAGGGGGCGGGGTGACCCCCGGGGGAAGAGAGGAGGAGGGGGCTAGACCCGCAGAGGGGTCAGAGGTCAGGAGAGGCTGGGCTTGTCCTAGTTTTTATTTCAGCAAGACTCTGTTTAGTGACAAAGGCGATGGTGATCAGTTTTCTTGTCTCTTGCTCCCTAGAAGGTGGAGACACTCTGGCCCCAGACACCTCAAAGATGCTGAAACTGGCTGAGCAGTGTCTGGAGAGGGCCCAGTCAACAGCTGCCCAGCTCGGTGGGTCTCCAGCAGATTTCCCTCGGACACCCCCCACACACAAATCCACGTGTCTGTGGCGCACTGGACTCCACGATGCCCCTTGCTTGTGTGCATCTTGCAGGGAAAACACACCTGAAGCCAGCTGTGCCCGTGGCTGCTCCAGGCACCTCATCCACCAGTCGACATCGCCGGGTGTACTCGGATGAAGGGGGGAAACTATCTCCATTTCTGCCGCCCGAGATCTTCCAGAAGCTTCAGGTGGTAGAGTCACAAGGTTCTAAGAAGTAAGAGAGGGCCAAACGGAAGGTGGGCTGAGCCTGGGTTTGAAGTCCAGGCAAAGTGAGCTAACCAGGGTGGTTTTCGTTAAAACGGGCCCGAGAATGGAAATAGCCTCGTGCTTGACAAAAACATGCAAATCCCCTTTGGACAGAAGCATGTGTACAAATGACACCCAGTCAGAGACATGCAAGTCCAGAGAGAAACCAGAAGCTTAGAGAGTAAGCATGGAAATGGCCTGCAAGCTTCCAGGCAGAGTTAGCAGACGTTTCGTGAGACCGTCGTGCTCTGTACATTCACAGAAGGAAAAAGCAAGTTGGAAAATAGTGTCAGGGGAGGAAAAAAAAAGAAAAAACCACCATAAAATCGGACCCAGCAAATAAAGAACCAAGTAGAAACAAAATTTTAAAAAATGCCAAAATTCTTTTTAAAAACTAACTGAAAACAGTAACAACACATCGTATCCTGCAGTGAAAGTGCACGCGTGCACACGGAAATGAGCAGTCGATTTTATAACAGACCAGACATAACTGCAGAAAGAATGAGTGAATCGGTTAAAGGGTCAGTAGATCCTCTGAACGTCTCAGAGAGGGAGAGAAAAAAGAAAGTCTGAGAGGGAGATCGAAAATCTAACAAGATTATTGGACTTCTGGGAAAAGAAAGAAAGTGGGAGAGGCATTATTTGAAGAGCTAACAGGATAGAAGTTTCTGGAACTGAGAAAACACAATCACATACAAGAATCCCCACTCAGACAGGCAAGGGCTGGCTCCTGGCCCTGCTGCTGCCAGTCCTCAGGGGCCACAGGCACCGAAAGGGTCCAGACCCCTCACCTGCGCACGTGAGGTTTCAGGGCAGGACCAGGCAGGAGACTTCCATCCCAGGACAGGTTTTCCCACAGCTGGAGCCCTCACAGCTGACCCTCCCCCACTGCGCAAGCGTGAAGACCTGTGAAACCCAAAGACTCCGCGCGGGGTGGGGGTAGCTTTTGGCGGCTCTTCCTACGGAGTAGACCCGGTTCTCACTGTAACGGGTGGCAAGCTCATCTAGTTGTTGCGCTCACATGATGCCGTTAGAAAGTTTCATGTTGTTGCCAGACACGCATACCTCATCTACAAAAAGCACAATGTCTGCCTTCTCTTGAAAACTCAGACGTCTTAGCTACTGCAGCCCAGGTCAGCACGGGTCCCCAGTCCACCCGAGACCTCCTCCCTCCTTTTCAATTCCTGCCTGCCTCCCCGCCGCACCACCAGTTCACCTTCCGGTCTCAGGGCTTGGTCGGGGAGGGTCCTCAGGTTACCAGAGGATTCCAGAGCTTCCTGGGGCCTGGACAGCAGCTTGTCGCTATTCCCAGGGAGCTGACCCCTCTGGAGGAGGCGTCTCTGCAGAACCAGAAGCTGAAGGCCGCCTACGAGGCACGGATGGCCCGTCTGGACCCCAGCCAGGCCGTGCAGAAGACCTCCCTGGTGAGCAGGTCCCAGGGAGGGTCTGACTTGGTGGTGGAAGAGCAGTAGAGCCTTACTTTCTCCTGCCCTTCCTAGACCTTGTCCCTGCAACGACAGATGCTGGAGAACCTTGTGATCGCCAAAGCCCGCGAGGAGACAGTATCCTTTCTCTCCGTCCCTGGTGTCCCAAGCTGAGGGAGAAGGGGGTGAGGGGGAGGTGAAGGTGCCGCTGTTGGGGCGGAGATGGAATCCGTCTCGCTTCAGAGAGTCGTGTCCTTGAGGGACGGCTCCTGCCCTGCCGGCCTCTGCGCGGGCCCTCCTGTTCCTCGGAGCACCCACGGGCTCCTCTCCCTGCTTCCAGGCAGCTGGGCCTGGCTTCATTCCCTGAGAGAGCACCCATCCTCCGGCCTGCCCCCTCCTCTGCCCCGCCTGGCCTGACCATACCTCCCAGGTGCCCAGGAACTCAGTGCCGGCTAGGGGAGGGGGTGGGAGGGGGTGCCCACCAGCCACAGCCTTGACTCTGCCGCCCCAGCTGCACAGGAAGATGGAGGAGCGCCGGCTGCGGCTCCAGGAGGCGGCCAACAGGTGCGTCTCCTCCCGCGGGTCTGGGGACAGCCCAGAGGACTGGTGGGAACTGCTGCCCTGAGGCTCCCAGCTGGCTCTTTCTCCCCAGGAGGTTCTGCAGTCAAGTCGCCCTGACCCCAGAGGAGCGGGAGCAGCGGGCCCTCTATGCCGCCATCCTCGAGTACGAGCAAGACCACGTGAGTGCCGGGAGCCGAGGCTGGGAGCCGAGGCTGGGGCTGCCACAGGTTGCTATTCCCGGGGCCTGTTGGCCTTGGGTCTTCCCGACGCCCCAGGGCGAGCACAGACAGTGTGGCAGTGGTCTCCTCGGGGGCAGCCTTGGTGGGGAAGCATGCAGGGATCCAGCCATGCGCTCCAAAGTCTTCTGCCCCGCAGGACTGGCCGAAGCACTGGAAGGCCCGGCTCAAGAAAAGCCCCGGGGACCTGTCGCTCGTGACCAGCCTGGTCTCCCACCTGCTCAGGTACCAGGGCCTCCCTCCCTCTCTCCATCCTGTTGGCCCTACTGGCAGGCCGACGCCAGAAAAGAAAGTGAGGAGGAGACCGGGGCTGCTGAATGGGGCGCCCGCAGGAGCCCTTCTCAGGGCTGGGGTTGCAGACATCCCGGCCAGCCTTCCTCTTGGTCCTGTAGCCGCCACCTCCTACCTTCTCAGAGGGGCGGGTCCGGCTTTATCAGCCACATTCACTCCCAAGGATGCCGCGGAGCTGCTTCTCCTGCTTCTCCGAGGTGTGCGATGGGGCCCCAGGGCCAGGGCCCCAGGGCCGGCTGGCCGCTGGCAGGTGAGGGCGTGGCCCAGCGCCGCAGCCTCACCCTGTCCCTGTGCTCGCAGCATCCCCGACCACCCCATCTCGCAGCTCCTGAAGAAGCTCCAGTGTGCGGTGTACCAGACGCTGTACCCCCTCGTCAGCAGGGCCGCTGTGGGCGCCGCCCCCCCCCCCGGCTGCTGCTCTCTGCCCCCGGATGCTGACGGGCTGCTGGCCCCTGGAAGCCGGCGACTCCGGCCCTCGCACAGCCTCTACTGCATGCTCTCCCCCGCGGAGCCCAGCCCGGCCCCACGGCCGTCGGAGGGAACCCACGCCAGTCCCCCCGTGCCCCCTCCTCACGCCGGTGCCCCAGACAGAGGGCCGGACAGCAGCCCCGCGGGGCCCTCCTCGCCCCTGGCTCACAGCTGGACCAGTGTGCAGGGCAAAGACAGCTCCTTTGAGGACCTCGAACACTTCTTGGCTACTTCTGAGGGGTGGGGCCGGGGGCGAGGGTGGCCACCTGAGCCCCAGACGACGGGCGTGAAGAAGGAGCCGCTGCAGGAGCAGCTGAAGAGCACCGTGAAGGACATACACGACGCCATCGGTGAGGGCCTGTGTGCCCACAGGACGCGGGGGGGGGGGGGGGGGGGGGGGGGGCGCTGCCCCAGTTCTGAAGCCTGGGCCCTTGGGAGGACAGGCTTTCCTCTGGTAGGCGGCCCGCCAGGCGTGGTCTGCAGAGCCCTGTCTGTCCCCCCTTCTCTGGGGCAGACTTCGTGTTTAGTAGACAGGCAGGTGCGTGCTCTGAGAGCAGGTGAGGCCGGCTGCGGGCCTGAGGTCTCCCCGATCCTGGGTTGTCTGCTCGCTGGGCTGCCCCAGGAAAGGCAGTCTGGTCGGCCAGACTTCTGTTTGGGGAAGGGTCTGCTGTCAGATGTTCTGGCCGCCAGGTGGTTGGCTGGCCCACAGGGTTAGGCTCAGGTCATTCCAAACTAAGAACCATCAGACGTGTGCACCCTGGGGACAATGGCCTTTTCCATTTTAAGAACAGTGTGTGGACTCCCTGAGGGTTGGTGCCTAGGGTGGCTGGAGACTGCCAGGTCACTTCCAAAGAAGAAGGCTTCCAGGGTTTTCTGAAAACCAGCGAGGGAGTTCCAACAGGGGCTTGGAATTCCTTCCAAGATCACCAGGACGGGGCCTCGGGTCTTGTTTTAAACCTGCTTCTGAGTGTCTGACAGGTTCCTGCAGTTCCAGCCCTTCAGAAAGAGGCTGTCCTTTCTCAGCCTGTCTTCTTAGTTCCTTAGGGAGCCGGGCATGATTTTGTGAGCTCCTGGGTGCTCCAACTGCAGAGCCCTGGGCATGGAAGTGGGAGCTGGAGGGGAGTGGAGGGCCCCAGCCCAGCAAGCCAGAACACTGTGGTGCTGTCCACACTGAGGCTGGCTCTGGGAGGGTGGGAGCAGGTATGGGCCCCCCACCCCGGGCACCCCAGGCTAGCTGGGGATGACCTCCAGGGGTGGGCGGCCAGCCTGGGGTGGCAGGGCCCAGCCGTCCCACAGCGCCATCGTGCGGGCTCTGCTCCCGGCAGACAGGCTGCTCTCGCTGACCCTCCTGGCTTTCGAAGGCCTGAATGCAGCCGCCTCCAAGGACCGGTGCCTGGCCTGCATCGAGGAGCCCTTCTTCTCTCCACTCTGGCCCCTGCTGCTGGCGCTCTATAGGTACGCCCAGTCCCAGACCCCCCACAGGCCCTTCCACTCCAGGACCCCGGGGCACGCTTCCAGCGGCTGCTTTACTCTCCAGCCCTCCTCAGATGCTTCCAGTGGGCCCGTCGTGCCACACCCGCCCTGCGGCCGGCCCTCGCCCGGCTGAGCCCGGCCTCTCTCTGCCCCAGGAGCGTGCACCGCCTCCGGGAGGCCGCCCTGAGCAGGAGCATGGAACTCTACAGGAACGCGTCCCCCGCCGCCGTGGGCGTTCCCAGGAAGCTCCTGCCCCGGGACCTGGAGGCCTCGGGCGCCGGTGCTTACCCCTACTGCGCGGCGGCCCGAGAGCTGGGCCTGCTGGTCCTGGAGAGCTGTCCGCAGAAGAAGCTGGAGTGCATCGGTGAGGGCCGCGCTCCAGAGGGCGGACGGGGACGAACGCGGTCAGATAAGGCTCCGTCCCGGAGGCTGACCTGGACTCTCGGCGGGCCCCGAGCTCAGACCGGCCTCGCCTCCTGTCCCTTGGGGGTGTGTCTCCGGGACAGAAGCTATGCGAGGGCTCCGCTCCGGGAGGGACTCGCTCCGGGAGGGACTCGGGCTCTCCCGAGCTGGCGCCACCGGGCAGGACGGGCAGGACGGGTGGGTGCCTGGGAGCTGATGCGGCCTCTGGGCTCGCCCGGGACCGGCCCCACCCACCCCCCACCCCCGTGCAGCCCCTTTTCTGTGCCGCAGTGCGCGTGCTCCGGGTCATCTGCGCCTGCGCCGAGGATTACTGCCGCGCCCACGAGGCCGCCCCGGAGGCCAGACCCCTGCTGGGTGCCACGGCCATGTGAGTCCCAGAAGTTCACAGCCCGGGGTGGGCTCTGAGCCTGCGGGGGCCTGCGGTGCGGGGAGAGCCCTCCCGTCTTGCCCCCAGCACCTAGAACGCAGGTTCCCGTCTGGGTCTTGGGCCCCAGCAGCGCCCATTTCCACCAGCGGCGCGAGCCCCCGCAGACGACGCATTCCCGCCCATCTGGGTAGGGCTTCTTAGGAAGTTAGGAACCAGCGGCTAATCCAGTGAAATTTAGGGTTGCTTGTCCCAGAAGCACGTGTGGGGAAACTGCCCCAGCCTCAGTAAAGAGCTTGCTCCGTGTGCGAAGCCCCCAGACCTGGGCTTCCCGAACATTCCTGCCCGCCATCCTGAGGTGAGGCGGGGGTCTTCTCCACCTGCGTCTCTGATGCCGGCTTCTGTTTGTCTCATCTGAACCCTCCCGGGGCCAGCAGCTTCCTGGTCCCCGCTTGGGGCTCGAAGCTCGCCTGCACCTGCAGGGGCTCTGCCTGCCGCCACCCTGCCCCAGGGACCCGTGTTATAAAGAAGACACCAGTCACTTGAACCTGGTGGGTGGGTTTTAGCACCCAAGGGCCTGGAGATAATGGTTAGATAGAAGCTAGAGTTAAGCACGAGATGAGCAGGGAAGAACTCCACCCAAGGAGAAAGACAGATGCCCTCCACCCCAGCAACCCCAGGACCTCAGCTGCAGGGCTGCACTGGAGGGCCGCCCTTCACCAGTTGACCATGTGGCTTCAGAGTACACAGCTGTAGGTGTTGAGAGTCGTAGGGCTGAAGGTGTCGTGGGTCGCAGTTGCAATCCCACACTCCCTCTCTCCCTCGGGGGTCTGAGGAGGAATGAGGGCTGTGTTGCACATACGGGGGTGCAGTGCCCAGGGTCATGGGGGCAGAGCCACGAGCAGGAGCTCCCAGTGGCCGAAGCCTTCCTGGTGGGTGGTCCTACTCAAACCAGAGTCTTTGCTCCCATGCTCTTCTCAGACACCACCAACCTGTGGGCCCCTTGGGCTAGGAGCCTGCATGGGCCTCCCTGAGCACCTCTTTAGCTCCCCTAGATGCCTCTCGTGGGGGATCTCAGGTGCCTGGTTCCGGTCACAGGTTCAGCAGGCTGCCTGGGACACAGGCCCTCCCCTCTGTTATCCAGCGCCACAGGTGTGGGCAGGCCAGTGGGGCTGAGGCTGTCCCCACACGTGCCCTGGAGGGCATCCCCCTGGCCAGGCGTGGGCTCCGCAGCACATGGTTCCCAATCAGGGACAGCCTTGCCACCTGGAGTGGCTGCCAGTGCTGCTGACCAGAGTCCACCCCCAACTCCCCATGCAGGCAGGCAGGAGGGGTGCAGGGCGAGCTGCTGGCAAGCCAAGGACCACTCCAGAGGCCAAAATGGGGGCTGCAGGGTTTTGGGGATTGAGCGGCTGTACTGGCCCCTGGAGCCTACTGGCCAGCTGTGCCTCTGCCCAACAGTGGTGCCGATGACCTGCTGCCCATCTTGTCCTTTGTGGTGCTGAGAAGTGGCCTCCCCCAGTTGGTGTCGGAGTGCGCAGCCCTGGAGGAGTTCATCCATGAGGGGTAGGAACCCCCAGCTGCAGTCGGGCCGGCATGGGCACTGGGCATGTGCTCCCGGGTCGGGGTCCACCTGCCCATAAAGCCCGTGGTCCCTTTTTCTAGCCCCTTCCCACCACCCCTTGCTTGGCATACTGCTGAGACAGGAACTGGGGGGCCGTCTCTTGAGGAGCATCTGCCTGGGGAGTGGGCTGTCCTCTAGCCCAGCCTCCCTGACAGACCCCTGGGGGACCTCAGCACCCAGGGCTTTGTCCCCTGGACGTCCCCATGAGGGCAGACACCCTTCCAAAGTGCTGGGGGTCTCCTTGCATCCTCTGGAAGTGACAGGTGCTGCCTGTGCCTGCCTCCGCACAGGTACCTGATCGGAGAGGAGGGCTACTGCCTGACCTCACTGCAGAGTGCCCTGAACTACGTGGAGCTGCTGCCCCGAGGGGTTCTGGGCAAGTAGAGGAGGACACGACCCGCTGAGGACCGTCCACGAGTCACCCGCTCTTGGGGGGCAGTAGGCCAGCTGTGCCGGGGCTCTGCTGCTCTCACACCTGCCGTAACCTGACATCTGCCCCCAGGGACCTGATGAGACACCTCTGTTCCTCAGAGGACAGAGCTGAGCTCAACCAGCTCCTAGGAAGTAGGCCTGAGAGGCTCCATGCTGGAGCGGCAAACACTGGACTCCCCTGGGACCCGCACAGCCCCGCATCTCCATGGTCGGGAGGGGACCCTGGGCCTGGCAGAGGGCAGGTGTGGTTCTCTCCTTCCCGTTCCCTGTGACAGTGAGCTTCCAGCACCGGTGTCTGGTTAGGGTCAAGAAGAGGACCTGTCCCCACCCCTGCCTCCCACCCATGGGACCCAGGTGGTTTGCAACCATACTGTTTACTCCCGGGCACTGATCACTCCATTCTGCCCTGGAGCCCAGGGACGCCCAGGGCTCCCACCTGTGTCTGGGGCCTCTGAGCTGCTCCAGCCCTTGGTGTGGTAAGCACTGGACTTGCGGGGACCCTTGGCCACTTTCCATTCCTACATGTCCCCTCCTGGGCCAGTGTGAACCCAAGGGTCAGTGCCTGTCTGCAGCCCAGTGTCCACTCTGTCACATGCCCCAGGAAGCCACTGACACCGCTAACAATAAAGAGGTCACTGGTATCTTAAGCCCCCAGCGTGCATGCTTGCCACACCACTGGCCACATGGAGGCCCGAGAAGCACAGCCCCCCCCCCCCCACTGACCAGCAAGAGCTGGACTGTCCCAGAAGCCAGCTCCCAGACCTCCTGGGGCTGCACCCCCAGGACAGGACAGGCTCTGCAGGGCCAAGTGGGCTGGGCAGGACCTGGGACTGGACCTCTTGGCCTGAAGGGCTCTTGGGAAGCATCTTTCTCTGGGTGAGAAACACATGTGGGTGCCCTTAGTTGTGGTCTGTGTCGTCCCTGAAGAGGAGAAGGCAGCCCAGCCCCCGCTGCAGGCAGCATCTGCCAGGGGAGGAGGGGCCCCAGGCAAACCTGAGTTACCACCGAGGCGAGGGGTTTGGGTGCAGCCACGCAGGGGGCCAGCAATGGGAGCAGTGTGCGGGTGCTCCGGGGGGCAGGCTTTTCGGGAAACAGCAACAGCAGTTGGCGCTTACTGGGTGCTCTGCAGGTCCGTCTGCCCAGGGATTCCATGAGGAACTGAGTCCACAACAGGGGACGCATCTTCTCTGGGCTACATCTCATGATGGCAGACTTAGTCTGAGCTCAGCAGGCCAACAGGCACCTGCGGTCAAGACCCCACAGTCGGGTGCTGGGCCCAGTGGGCTGGGGCAGGCCAACCCAAATCCCCGGGGCAGCTGTCGTCTCTCAGGAACTTTGGTGGCCTGGGGTCCTCTGCCTGCCAGTGTCCCTGGAGCAGACAAGCCAGCACACACCCAACCCCTTGTCTTTGTCTCCCCACCCTTGCTCTGCCCTTGGCCCCCCTGACATTCTGCTTATGCTCTTGTAAGTGTAGAGTTCTGAGCACCCCAGACCTGGGTGAGAACCCTACCCATCACAGAGCCTTGGGAAAGGAAGGTAACATCCAGGCTTCAGTCCTTAGCATTAACATCTCAAGGACGGGATTTTAAAGGCCCCTTCATAGAGCCGATGGAGGATGAAGGGGTGTCTTCAGCTGAGCCTGACAGTACAGGTACCTTTTGGCTTGGTGCTGGGGACCACACATCTGGGGATGGGCCCCATGTGGGCTGTCTCCTCTGCACCCTCTTCCAGGCGCTGCCCTTGGACAGGCTGAGCCCACGGCTCATGAATAAAATGGATGAGTAATCCACTCTCCCCGCCCCAGAAACCCTGCAAATCAACAAGAAAAAGGCAGCAGTCCAGAATAGAAAAATAGCCGGGCGCGGTGGCGCGCGCCTGTAGTCCCAGCTACTCGGGAGGCTGAGGCAGGAGGATCGCTTGAGCCCAGGAGTTCTGGGCTGTAGTGCGCTATGCCGATCGGGTGTCCGCACTAAGTTCGGCATCAATATGGTGACCTCCCGGGAGCGGGGGACCACCAGGTTGCCTAAGGAGGGGTGAACCGGCCCAGGTCGGAAACAGAATAGAAAAATAGCCAAGTCTGTGAAGAGACCATCTACAGAGGAGGAAGGTTTTTGGGTTTGGAGAAGGTGAGCGAGTGGGCGTGCCCAAACAGGGGGAGAGGCAGAGGGAGAATCTCAAACCAACTCCACATCAAGTGTGGAGCCTGATGTGGGGCTCGACCTCACAACCCTGAAATCATGATCTGAGCCGAAATCAAGAGTCAGATGCTTAAACGACTGCACCAGCCCGGCACCTTCAAAAGAAAGTTTTAAAAAGCGAATTAGCACCAAAAGTGTTAAAAACTCTAAAAATCAAGAAGTGCAAATTAACACAGTAACAAGGTAGAATTTCACGTGCACTACACAGGTAAAATCCAATCCTGGGCAAAGCTGAGCGTGGTGGCAAATAGGAGTACACCCAGGGTGGGGTGTACTGGGCAGCAGCTTCGAGAACGAGCTGCAGTCCTGGGCCAACACAAAGGCCAAATGACCCTCCGACCAGGTCACGAGAGGCCTGGACACGGGGTCAGACAGTGCCGCATCCAGCCCCAGGAGGGTGGAGGTGGAGCGAGAGAGGCTCGGCTCCTGGTCACCCAAGGACTGCTGCGTAACAACCCCCCCCCCCCCGCCCGCCTTCAACACCATAGGAGTCCTGTACTTTGCTCGTGACCCTTCCATGGTTCAGTGGGGACAGCCCATCTCTGCACCCCCAGCGTCAACTAGGTCAGTTTCCAGGTTGGGTGACCCAATGTCAGAGACTGGAATCATCCAGAGCTTTGTCGAGAGCTAGGACCTCAGTCAGGACTCAGCTCCATTCCCAGAATCAGGTGAGGCCTTCTTTCTTTCGTTTCCTCTTGCGGCCATAAACTGAGTGCTGTGAAAAACCAGAAATTTATTCGAGTTCTGCAGGCCAGAATTCAAGATGCTGGTGGAACCCTACTCCCTCAGAGTCCTAGAGCAGAACCCTGGCTTGCCCCGTTCAGCTTCCTGGCTCCTGCAGTCCTGGGCTGGTCGCTGGAGGCAGAGCCCCAGCCTCTGCCTCCATCGCCACAGCCTTCTCCCCACAGGCTGTGTCTGGACTCCTGTCTTCTTACAACAGCATCAATCATTTGGGATTTAGGGCCTGTCCTAGTTCAGCATGACTTCACCCTAACGATTATATCTGCAAAGAATCTGTTTCCAAACAAGTGCCCATTCCCAGGTTCTAGGGGGTGCGGATCTGGGGGACATTATTCAGCCCAGGGCAAGGTCTCTCCATGTGCTGCCGGCTCTCCCACAAGAAGATGGCTGGATTCCAAGAGCAAACAGCTCAAGACAACAGGGCGTTTTAAGGAGTTAACCTGGGAAGCCAAACAATATCACTTCCATTCTATGGGTGGAAACAGTGCGAAGACCTGCCCGGGTTCGGGTGACCCACAGAGAAGAGTCACGCGTGCCCTAGAGTAGCGAGCAGCAGCTGAGAGGAGTCGCCCCGAGTCCCACACAGCGGCATCGGAACCCCGTCTCCCTGGAGTTGGAGACCCAGTCAGTCCCGTGACTCTGCACGGGGCGGTAACAGTCATCGCAGGGCTGGGGGCCGTGGCCGCGGATGAACAATTCCCGAGGCCTCCCGGCCGGAGACCCGACGAATTCAGCGGCGGACGGAAGAGAGTGGGGACGCTCCCGCCTTCTGCGGACAAGCCGGAGAGATGACCCGAAGTTAGCAGGCTCCTGGGGCGGGTGTGGCCCCAGCGCAGGGTTCAGTACGGGAAATGCCTCTGTGCCGGTCCGCAAAGCGTCTCAAGATCCCCAGCTTGGTTCGTGTTTTTCTGAAAGGCCCATTTGAAGGATCTGAAGACACACCCGCAGGGAAATGCCAGGTGAAAATTCTTTATTAAGAGAAGAAACTCCCAGGCGGGTCCCATCTCTGGTCCCCCTTCTGAGGGGCCCAGAAGCCAAGGGGCAGAACCTGCCCAGGGAGGAGGGTCCACGGACGACCTTCCCTGCACGGAGCTGCCATCCCCCAAGCACTCAATTTCTCCCATCCCGCCTCCGCACGAGTGGCCTTAGCGCACGGGTCAGGCGCCTGGCACCGAGGCTGGCCTAGTTAGGGAGGGGCCCGACCCCGCCTCCGGGCCCCCCGGAGGCTGCTCTCAGGGACCAGAAATCTGGAACCACAGAAAGACTCTGAGGCCGCCGCACCCACCTGACCTGCATAACCACGCCGAACCGCACGCCCCGTGCGCACCGCGAGCTCTGGGCCCGGCCCGGGGCGCGCGACGAGCACCTGCTTCCCCGGCTGGCGCTGCGAGGGCCTAGCCCGGAGCGAGGCGCAGCTGGGACGCACGTTTCCGCGGGCGCCCGCCGAGCGCCGGCCCGCGGTCCCGGCCCAGGATCCGCCGCGAGCCGCGGGTGCCCGGGAGGCTGCAGACGCCGGGGCAGGGGCGGCGCTAGGCCCCGCCCCCAGCTCCGCCCCCGCCCGGGTAAGCCAAGGGGGCGGTGCCCGGCGCAAGCCCCGCCCCTAGCGTCACGGCCGAGGCCGGTGGGCGGAGCCGCCGGCGGCGGAAGAGCGCGGCGGCTGGACAGGTCTGAGAGGCGGCCGATTGGGCTCCGCTGGGGACCGGCAGGTAGAGCGGTCGCTCGCGGGGCCCACGGCACGATCTGGTGGGCAGGTGGGGGGGGGGGTCTCTGTTCGGAGCTGCTAAGTGGGCGAGGTCGCCGCGCTGTAGGGGACATGTGGATGCGGGGGGCACGGGGGGCCGCACAGCCGGAGGGGACGGGGTCGCCAGGCCGGAGGGGGCATCTGTGGCTGGTGGGGGGTGGCGCACAGCCGGCGGGCAGAGGCCTGGTTCCTGATCCCGTACCCCCGCCCGCCAGGATGGGCAGCAGCTCGCTGTCCGAGGACTACCGCCTGTGCCTGGAGCGCGAGCTGCGGCGCGGCCGCGCGGGCGTGTGTGGGGACCCATCGCTGCGCGCGGTGCTGTGGCAGATCCTGGTGGAAGACTTCGACCTGCACGGGGCGCTGCAGGACGACGCGCTGGCGCTGCTCACCGACGGTCTGTGGGGCCGCGCTGACCTGGCCCCCGCGCTGCGTGGCTTGGCCCGCGCCTTCGAGCTGCTGGAGCTGGCTGCTGTGCACCTGTACCTGCTGCCCTGGAGGAAGGAGTTCTCCACCATCAAGGTAGGGCGCCGGGCGGAGGCGGCGCCCCTGCTTGGGTTGCTGTGTACCGTGGGGGCAGAGGCTACCACTGGAACAGGGATTTCAGAGGTCTGCAGAGCGGGCTGGGTCTCCGGGGCTCAGAAGGGATTTGGGGCACTTTGGGGCAGCTTTGACCAAGGTCGTCCCCCCACTCACCCGGCAGTCCCAGGGCTGAAAGACAGGGTGTGGGTGGAGGCCACCCGCCCCAGGTGCTCGCACCCTGGGGAGATCCTTGCTCCACAAAGCTTGAATCACTGCCCTCCCCCAAAGTGGCCCCACAGCCCCTGCAGCACAGAAATCCCAGGACAGGGGCATAGAAGGGACTTGATATTCCACGGTCACCCTGATCCTTCCATGTCCCCATTTATAGAGAAGGACTTCGGGTGGGCGTATCCCCTGTGACGTAGGTAGGGGTTGGAGGCCCTGCACACCCCAGGGTCTGCACTGATCACCCCATGGGGTAAGCTGCTGGCCTGCAGGAGGGGGCAGACGTTTGGCCCTCAAAGCTAATTTGGAAGAGTAGGAAGGTGCTGATGTCATTGGGCACGTGGGCGAGTCCACCTCCGCTGGTTGCCATGGCAGCAGCAGCCTCCCTCCCTCTTCTCTCTCTCTCCCTCTCTCCCCCCCCCCCCCCCCCCCCCCCCCCCCCCCCCCCCCCGCTTTCTCACCCCACCCTTCTCTCCTCCTCTCCCTCGCCAGAGGTGAGCTCTGGAGCTCACTGCTTCATGGGGACACCTGGTGGTCAGAGGTTCTAGGCCATGTTCATTCAGATTAACAGGGTCGGAGGCACCCTCAAGCCCCAGGTCCACAGGTAGCCAAGAACAGAGCGGACAGGCCTGCACTTGGGGTGCTCCTGGGCTTTGGAGTCGGGCAGACATGGTTGGGATCTG
This sequence comes from Mustela putorius furo, assembly GCF_011764305.1. Taxonomy (NCBI): domain Eukaryota; kingdom Metazoa; phylum Chordata; class Mammalia; order Carnivora; family Mustelidae; genus Mustela; species Mustela putorius. The sequence goes on along the minus strand of NW_025421304.1, from coordinate 44,074,667 downwards.
GTTCTGCGTCCTCTCGGCTATGTGGCTTTGTGCCAGTTACCTGTGCAGGGCCCAGGTCTGCTGAGACGGGTAAAGGCAAACCCCCGGGGACAGTCCCTGCCCACAGCAGCGCTCCGTCTACGGGAGGTGTCCCCAGGAGCTGAGAGTTCTGGCATTTTAGAACTGGGAGTGACACGGGACTGTCCTCCAAGCCTTCCAGGCCCTCACAGGACTGCAGCCTGGAGGGCACTTTCCGAAAATCTGGCCTCCAGGGTTTTCAGCTCAGCCGCACATTAGAGCCTCCAGAAAGTACCGTGCTCCATCTACCGGGTAGAAAGCTTCACAGCTGGGAAGAACGACTGGCTAAGCTGTCCCAGTGGGGCAAGTCTCCCGAACAGGAAGAGGGAAGGTGGGGTTCAGAACAGCAGATGAGCAGCCCCATTTGTATCCGCACGACCCAACCCCAGCAAAGCCCCTGGGGTGACAGGAAGTGGAGACCCCAAGGGAAGTGAGATGTTCTGTTTTTAAGATTTGAGAGAGTGAGTGGGAGCAGGAGTGGGGATGGGGAGGAGGGGCAGAAGCAGACTCCCTGGTGAGCCCGAGGCCCCATGTAGGACCTGATGGGATCACAGACCTAATCATGAAAACGGGTCTGCAGGGGTGGGTCGGAGCGTGTGTTGGGCACCCCTTCTGAAGGGAGTGACAGCCCAGCCGGGAATGGCCTGGTTCTGTGGGGAAGCCAAGGCTAGGAGCCTGAGTGTGGGTCGGGTCTCGGGCGGGCTGCTGCTGACCAGAACCCTCCTCTGCAGACCTTTTCAGGGGGCTATGTGCATGTGCTCAAGGGCGCGCTCTCAGAGGACCTCCTCCTCCAGAGCTTCCAGAAGATGGGCTACGTGCCCAGGGACAACCACCGCCTCATGATGGCTGCCCTGCCCCCCGCCTGCCAGCTGGTGCAGGTGGCCCTGGGCTGCTTTGCCCTCCGGCTGGAGTGTGAGATCCTGGGTGAGGTGCTCGCACGTCTGGGCACCAGCGTGCTGCCAGCTGAGGAGCTGCTGCAGGCCCGGCGGGCCAGTGCGGATGTGGCCTCCTGTGTGGCCTGGCTGCAGCAGCGGCTGGCCCGGGAAGAGGAGCCGCCACCTCTGCCCCCCCGGGGCTCCCCAACTGTCTACCGGACTCCTCTGGACCTCTACCGGGACCTGCAGGAAGATGAGGGCTCGGAGGAAGCCAGCCTGTATGGGGGGGCCTCCCCAGGCCCTGACTCCCCACCCCCCGAGCTGGCCTGTGGCCCTGCACTCTGGGAGCAGAGCGCCAAACTGTGGGGGGCCGGAGGCGGGGCCTGGGAGCCCCTGGGGGAGGCTGAGGTGCTGCCGCAGGCCGGCAGCCCACCCTATGGGGCGTTGGAGGAGGAGCTGGAGCCCGAGCCTGCGGCCTTCTCCTTCCTCTCCCTGCGGCGAGAGCTGCTGAGTCAGCCTGGAGACATGGCTGCCCCCCAAACCCCAGGGAGCCCCGGGCAGGCCAGCCCCCAGTCCCCTGGCTACCAGGTGCATAGCTGCCTAGCTCCGGGGGCCCTGCCTGGCCTCTGCTGTGACACGTGTCGCCAGCTGCATGCGCCCCACTGTGCTGCCCTGCCCACCTGCCGTCCAGGCCACGCACTCCGCCCGCTGCTCGGTGATGCCCAGCGGCGCCTCTGGCTGCGGCGTGCACAGGTGGACACCCTGCTCTATGATGGACCCGGGGCCCAACCTTAAGCCCAGCCAGGCCCTGCATCAAGGGCCTTCCAGAGACTGTTTCTGTGGTGCTTCTCTGGGCCTCATCACTCTTCAGGCCCAAGCCCCCGGCCACCCTGCCCCTTGGGGACTCCTGGGCACAGCAAGGTGGGGAATCAGGCTTCACCAGGCAGGAGGTGGGGTCCTGCCTTCCACGAGAAGCTCTCGCCTTGGTCTGGCCTGCTGCCTACCCCTGCACCCAGCATCCAGGCCTGTGTCCAAATGCGCTGCGTGGAGGAGTCTCCCCGCCACGCCTAGAGCCAATGTGGGCCCCTCCTCCTCTTTCCTTCCCAGTCCCACTGTAGGGCCCAGCACTCAGTCTGCAGCTCTTGACCTGATCCCTACCGCTGTCCCTCAGAACACGGCTTCCCCTGTGCCCAGGAGAGATTCTCCTCACGGGGGTGTGTCATTGGGGGCCATGGAGCACCACTGTGGCCAGTCTGGGGTCTCTGCCAGGCCCACGGCTGACCTAGCCCCTTGCCTAATGATGTCCTAAGCCAGTGCTGAATAAGCTGAGGCCTGGCTTGAGACCGGCTGCACCGGGAAGTTTGGTCCACATGTGGGGGAAGAAATAATCTGATTTCAAAGCAGTGAGAAGGCTCCCCAAAAGCCCAGAGCACAGGCAGCGGGGGAAGGAGGCAGCTAGTGGAGCCTGGACAGGCTGCATCACTGCCCTCGCGGTGCAGTCAGGTCAGCAGCCCATGAGCCACCTGCTGCTGGCTTTCTGCTACACAGGCTCCGGCAGGCAGGGCTGGAGGCACGTGGGCCTCTCTCCTGAGAATGCTGTGTCTAGGGGTAAAGACGTGGCCACACTCTCCAGCAGTCACCTGCTGAGGCAGACTCTCAAGGCCAAGACAGGCAGGCAGAGCCCCTTCCCCTGGGAACTATTTAGCCACAGGACTAGAAGGAAAGGTGTGGCGCTTGGCCCCCACCTGCTTGTCCATCTCCCTTTCTCCCCAGCACTCAGAGAACCACCGTCATGTCACATGAATCAGAACATTAAAGTTCATTAAAAGACACAACCTGCTCATGCCTGTAAGAAAACCTTTTATCTCTTGGAGTTCCTGTTAGCACCAGCTTGTGCCCCTTCCCCTCTGGGCCTCAGTGTGGGGACAGGGACAACCTATCAGGTGGGATATGACCCACACCTGATCTCTCCTTCCCATTCTGAGTGCGCCAGCTCTCTGCCCTTCCCCGGACAGATCCTGGTGATCAGCAACCATGCAGGGTCTCTGCATCCCAAGCCAGCAACAGCCACTGAATCGGGCCCAGCAGATGTTTCCTTCTGGGAAGGGAGGGTCCTGAGCTTTTACCAGCTGAGGCCATGGCAACAGGTGTCCAGGAGCGACCCGCCCCTTCAGGGCACATCCACCCACATCCACTCCCCATTCTTCTGGGGAAGGGGTATGATCAGCTGGAGCAGCGTGCTGGTCTCCACCCGCTGGAGGGGCTGGATTCCAGCAGCCCCGTGAGCCTGGACGGCAGAGGCCTCCCCGTTTGACTGCTGTTCACCGCTGGGCACCACGGTCGTGCCGGCCGAGCAGAGGGGCCCCACCTGTCACGGCTTACAGCGCTTGCCCTGACCCTCAGACGTGGCCGGGACGGCCCGCTTGTTGCGGTGGTGGGGGAAGGTAGGCATGAGCTCCGGCTCACAGGCTGCGGGGAGGAGTGCGTTTGGGTCTGAGAACCCCACTGTGCATCTGTGATGAACCCTGGGGTCCCCTTTCCCTCCACTCCCCTCAGGGAACAGTCTCTGTGGCCAAAGAGCACCCACATGGGCCTCAGCACACAGCCCCTGCCCGCCCGGGGTCTGCCGCACCACCCCTCAGGGGCTCGAGGAGCCGAGTGAGGCTGTGCCCCAATACACCCACCCCAGACAGAAAGGGCCACAAGAGAAGCCCCTGTGGGGATCAGTGGAGGTCGGGGGCTATGTGGGAGACTCACGCAGGGGCTTCTCCTTGAAGTACGAGCTCTCCAAGCCATCACTGGCCGTTGCCCTGCAGAGAAGGCCTCCATGTCAACAGAACCGCGGCTGCCACTGAGGCTGGTTTCCTCATACCCACCCAGCTCCACAGCCTCCGGCATAAAAGGCAAGTGGCCAGCAGGGGTCTGGGGCCCAGAAACAGATGAGAAACCCAGAACGGACTCCATGACCTGGGTGGGCAGGACCACCCGAACTGGGGGCCTGGTCCTCCATGTCTGTGTGTCTGTGTCTGGGGAGGGGGCATCTCTGTGGCAGCACGGCCGGAGTTCTGAAAACCCCTCCCGAGGGCTCGAGGTGGAGGGGTCCCCATTCCTAACCACAGGTCAGGTCAGCACCTTTTCTTGGGGTCGTACATGAAGAGGAAGTTGAGCAGGCGCAGGCCAGCCTCCGAGAGCCACGGGAACTTGTGTTTGAGGTTGTTGTACGGCTGCTTCCTCAGGCTGTACTGACCCACCAGGGGCAGCCTGGAAAACCCCTGCAGGGACCAGGAGCTGAGCATGGGGCTGACCCGGGCAGGGGGGCAGGTGAGAGCAGAGGCCAGGCACTCACTGGCCAGATGTTCTCACTGGGCGTGCCCAGCAGCTGCACAATCAGGTCCACCTGGTGGATCTCGGACGTGCCGGGGAGAAGGGGCTTGTGGGCCAGCAGCTCGGCCAGGATGCAGCCCATGGCCCTGCAGAGGACAGCAGGCCTTACCTCATGCACCTCTACTGAGGCCAAGGGCTGGGTCAGGACCGGGTGGAGCTTGGGAGGAGGTCACGATGGGACGCAACCCCGTCCCAAATGGCCCCTCTGGGTGACCATGAGGGCAGGGCCTTTCTTCTGTGGAAGCTACGTTCTCATGCTTCCTCTTGGGATCCCAGGCTTCAGCCCTCCCCCTCCTCCGGGCGCTGGGAGGCTGGCAAAGACCCCAGCCCTGCCCCTGCCAGCGCCCGTGGGACCCACCCCAGTCCGTCCCCCAGGCCCCGGGAGACACGCTCACATCTCACCACATGTCGATGCTGGTGGTCTGCGTGGTGGTTCCCAAAAGCAGTTCGGGGGCTCGGTACCTACAAACACAAGCACTCCCCCTTGTCCCCTGCAGTCAAGCCTGGGCCTCCACCAGCCTTCCTGACAGCCTGAGGCAGCCGGGGCTCCGGACGGCCAACCCCAGCTCAGACCGCCTCATTCTCTCAGCCCACCAATGGGGGCGACGCGCCCGGTACCAACAGCTTCGCTGGGCGGCTCCTCCAGGTCTACGTCAGCCCAGTGCGGGGACAGAGCTGGCTGCCGCATGGTGCGAGACAGAGGGCTTCAACACTCTATTGTTTTTTGTTTTTTTTTTAAGATTTTATTTATTTACTTGAGAGAGAGAGAGCGAGAGCGAGCATGAGCGAGGAGAAGGTCAGAGGGAGAAGCAGACTCCCCATGGAGCTGGGAGTCCGATGCGGGACTCGATCCCGGGACTCCGGGATCATGACCTGAGCCGAAGGCAGTCGTCCAACCAACTGAGCCACCCAGGCGTCCCAACACTCTATTGTTAACGACAACCCGGGTCTGTGCTTCTTAAAAGCACATGAGAAAAAACAACAGTCAGCTGCGCAAACCCCCCCATTCCAAAGACAGAAGCCGGACAGGGCTCAGAACCAGGCAGGGCCCTCCCACTCTGCCGCGATGTCGTGTCCCCCCGAGAGCCCCGCTGTCTCGGGAAGTTATCCTCAAGCCAGCCTGAGTGTGGGCGGCCGTCTGAGGCTCCACAGCCCTCAGGATCCTTGTGCTGCTTCAGCACGATCGCCCCCAAAACTGCCTCCACCACACACGCTCATCCTGAGGGACTCACCAGAGCGTGACCACCTTGGGGGTCATCGGCTTCACTGGGATGCCATAGGCCCGGGCCAGGCCGAAATCCGCTGTGACAAAGGCAGAGAGGCAGGAGAGGCAGTGTCACCCGGCGGGGTGGGGGGGGGATGGTGGCGTGTGCGCGCTAAGGAGCTTCCGTGTGCGAACCAGCTCTTTGCCCTCAGGGGACTGGCAAGCACTGACCTGCTCCCCGCTCCAGGTAGCCTCCCACAGACACCGGCCACAGCGCCGGCACCCAGCACCCACCTGTCTTCACACAGCCCTTATCGGTCATGAGTAAGTTGGACACCTTCAGGTCCCTGGGACAGAAACCGAACATCAGTGATCCCCAGGACATGAGCCCCACAGGCACCTGGGTTGTCACCATCACGGGCAGACTCAGAATATTGTCCTATACGTCCCCTGTTGGAACTTGGTAAACACGGGGACGGTGAGCACTTAAGGCCAACGTGCAGCTGGAGGACCAGCTCTCAGGACCTGTCTCGGGCCTGACACCCAGTCCTGTGCCCGTTCCCCACCCAGGGCTGTACAAGCTGCCGCAAGACACAAGAAGCTGCTGCTTGCACAGTCCTGCCCTGAGCCTGGAAGGCCCCCTACTGTCCTGGTCTGTGTGACGAGACTCCAGGAGGGATCTGTCCACTGCAGGATTTCTCATAGCTTTGACTATGCACCCATCGTCAGCTCCCCTGGGGGGAAAGCCTGGATCTTGCCCCAAGGAACATTTACAGAACTGCACTGAGGCCGGGTCATTTCCTCTCCAGGGGCCAGGACTGGGTGTCTCGCTTCCCATGGGCCACAAACCTGCCCTCCAGACACGCGTCCCATCGGGCCCCACCCTCCTGACTCCTGCCGCTCCTCCCCACCTGGGGCCCCTCCTACCTGTGGATGATGAAGTTCTGATGCAGGTACTGGAGGCCTCGGAGCACTTGCAGCACAATGCACTTGACCTACTCAAAAAGCAGGAGGCATCAGTTAAATGTGCCACAAGGTAGCTGGGACGATCGATGCCTCCACTCCAGGCCCTCCGGCCTCGCACCTGGGCCTCAGAGAAGGGTGTCGGCATGTTCTCCAGAAGGCTGGCCAGGTCTTGCTCACAATAACCCATCACCAGAAAGATGCTGCAAGAAAAGGGGAAGACACAGAGCACCCCTCACATCCTCCCAGGCAGGCCAAAGGGGTTGCAGGAGGCATGAATCTCGTGTGGATGGCGCACAGGGAGGAGACGGGCAGGGCAGGCTCGGCAGGGCCCAGTGCAGAGGACCAGCAGACCGCCTACCTTTCCAGGTGGTTCCCCACAACCACTTCCTTCAGCTCCACGATATTCGGATGGCGAAGGCGCAGGAGCAGGGTGATCTCTCGAAGGCTGCTGATGGGGACCCCTGCAGCCAGAGAGCCTCCTCAGTGAGCTGCAGCCCCTCCCGAGCAGGGCTCTGCCCACAACCTCAGAGACAATCAAGACCACCTGAACATGAACCTTTAACTCTTCCTTCAGTCAGTCATGTGAGACAGCATCCCTCTGTACTGACCACTCAACAGGACACGGGTCCACACGGAGCCCAGCCAGGCCCTGCCAGCAGAGGCAGCCAGAAAGGTGCTGGGGGGTAGAAATCAGGGGTGTGTGGAGCACAGGGCTGAGGCAGGGAGGGCTGGGTGGAGGGGTGAGGGCAGAGACAGAAGGTAGGGCCGCCACCACACGGAGGGGGAAGGCGAGCTGCGGGGGAGCTAAGGCCTGGAACACGGCGGTGGGGGCAAGGGGCCGGGAAGGACAGGAGAGGCCAGGCCAGCCTGAAACAGGAGGCCAGCCTCCCAGAAACAGGACCCCTTTAACCCTAACGTAGTGGCTCTCAAAATGAGGCGCTCAGGCCAGAGGTCAGCCTCGGAGAGCTGGCGCCTTTCTGCCCCTCCCACGTGGGCTCACCATCCTTCTCCTTGTCCATCCGAACCTTCTTCAGGGCAACAATCTCGTCCGTCTGGGTGTCCCGGGCCCGATCTGGAACGAAAGCTCATCCATGATGAAATCTTACTTGATCCCGCACCACACACCCTTATGCCACACAGGGGCCTCGTTGGGAACTCTGGGGGTTCCCCATTCTCTTCTTCTTGGTAACTGCATGTCCAGGGACACTAGGTCCCAACCGTGCAAGCCGCACTGCCAGCCCCAGTACACACATGCTCTCTGCGGAGTCCTCTCCCCTGAGCTGGGTACAGCTGGGTACAGGGTGCTAGTTCCAAGGAGCTTCCTCCAAGTTTTCCTCCTTAGAGTCAGGATGGAGGTCACCACTTTGCCTTCTGTCTGCTACGTTCAAGCAGCAAATAAGATACTTTATCTAGGAAAAAATGCTTCTTTTGTCCAAAGGAGGCTCTTCAAGGCACCCACGTGCGAAGCTTCCAAATCCTTATCTGTGTGCTGCACAGCAGCCTCCCCGCGGCTTCATGCCGCCGCCCCCGCTGCTTTTGGAAGCTCTAGGTCGTGCTGTAACAGTCCGCTCCGCTTGCAGCCACACCGGGAATCGGAGGCTGGCACTGGTGACCGTTACAGCACGGGTTAGAGCTCCCCGCACAACTTCGGCCCTGTGATGAGCGTTTGCTTCTAGCCCTAACACAGCTCCTGCTGGGACAGTCCCCTGCGCCCAAGGACGCCCATCTTGGCCACTTACACACAATGCCATAGGTGCCTTCCCCGATGCGGTTCAGCTTCTCAAACTCCTTCACGCTCCGACACCGTCCCAGCTGAAAGACAGGGGCCGGCAGGGCAGGGCTTGGGCAGCTAAAGGAACAACTAGAGAAGGATACTGAACACTTAACCCTAACCGAGGCGCTCACTTGTCCTCTGCTCACCAAACTAAGAGAGCCACACCCTTGGGCGCTCAGGTGAGAAAAGAGGCAAGATGCTACCGGGCCAGCAGACACTCGGGCTCTACCACACAGCCTTTTCCCTTCCGGTCCCACGGCCCAGACGTATGCTGTCCGCAAACGGCAACCGCTGGCCACATCTGGCTAGCAAGAATTAACAGGAAAATTTCATTTCCTCAGCTGCCATGTGTGTCGTGCTCCTCGGTGCCACATGGCTCATGGTAACCATCCTGGACAAGTCAGAAAGCAACATTTCTTCTTCTTTTTTTTCTAAGTAGGGTCCACACCCAACGTAGGGCTCTAATTCACATCCCCCCACAAGATCAAGAGTCCACAGAAAGAAACATTTCCACCGTCAGAAAAAACTGAGCAGCACCAGTCTGAATTATGCTCCAGAGATGGACAAAGCTTCCACCAAACGCAGTGGAAACGCTTCTGTGGCAGAGACTAACTGACCCCAACACCCAACAGTACTTCTTCCTCTGAGTTAGGGAACAGCCCGGGGGCACGTGGCTACCCAGCCGGTGGGGGTATTTCCCACCATTGTATTTTGCAGCTAGGCAAGTCCGTTTCAGTCCACTTTGGCCAACGGGATGTGAGCAGAGAGGACAAGGGCTTCGAGGAAGGGACTTCCTGATCAAAGGAAGTCGGCCGCCCACTCCTTTCCATCTCGGAAGCAGGTGGGATTTGGACCAAGTGCAGGTAGATCTACAAGACAGATAGCGAGTGCCTGGCCCTACCTTGTGGAAAATAGCTCCCTCTCCCTGGATGTTAGGGGAGAGAAAAATGGGAGAATTCTGAGCCAGCTCCAGGCCAGCACAGAGCCTGAATACTCAGGGCGCCTGGGGGGCTCCGTCGGTGAAGCATCTGCCTTCAGCTCAGGTCCTGATCCCAGGGTTCTGGGATCGAGCCCCACATCGGGCTTCCTGTTCAGTGGGGAGCCTGCTTCTCCTTCTGCCCCTGCCCCGCCCCTGCTCATGGTCCACCCCGCCCAAATTAAAATCTTTAAAAAAGAAGGCTGGACGCTTGACTGACTGAGCCACCCAGGCTCCCCTCAAGCCCACACTCGAGCCACTGCTTCTGGGGCTGCACTCCTAGCAGAAGGCCCGTATGCTAACACGCCTGCGTGACGAGGGACGCTTGCCTACGGACTGGACAGGCATGTCCCCTTGGCTAGAAGCGCATGCAGCAAAGCTCCCATTCCCGCAGCCCCTCCGGCCTTCTCCGTCATCAGCCTCCATCTCATTCCGTCCTACCACTCGGGGGACAGGTCGGAACCACTGGCACCGAGCGCCTCCCCGAGGGGGCTTTGGGCTCCTCTCGCCCAGTTCTTCCCCACATTCTCTCCCGGAGGACTCCTGGCGGGGCCGAGTCGCGCTGTTTCTCATCTCTGTGGCGCTGCCCCGACATTCTATGTTGGCACGCCAGGCTTCCCTGCCTCTCTGCACGTCAGAATCCTAGTCCCACGGACCAGCCCAGCAGAACGTCCTGCAAGCTGCCCCCAAGCTGGACACAATTCTTCCTCTGAAGTCCTGCTATTTCCGCAGCCCGAAGCGCCACGCCGGGGTGCTCCTCTGGGTGTCTGGGCTCCCATCAGGCCCCGCGGTCCTGGGAATGCAGTGGGCACCTGCTGCATGTGGGGGGATGCACCATGGCCTGAAGAACGCCACCGAGCGTTGGTGACCCTGACCCGCCTCTCAGAACGCCAGGTACAGCCCGGCCCAGCCCCCAGAGCTCCAACGCCGACTCCATACCCCCAAGCTTCACTCTCCCCGCCCTGTAACCGCCGCTGACCGGACCACACGCCAGGGCCGTATGCAGAGGCCTGTCCACTGGCCACTTTGCCTTCTGTCTGCTACGTTCAAGCAGCAAATAAGATACTTTATCTAGGAAAAAATGCTTCTTTTGTCCAAAGGAGGCTCTTCAAGGCACCCACGTGCGAAGCTTCCAAACCCTTATCCGTGTGCTGCACACCAGCCTCCCCGCGGCTTCATGCCGCCGCCCCCGCTGCTTTTGGAAGCTCTAGGTCGTGCTGTAACAGCCGCTCCGCTTGCAGCCACACCGGGAATCGGAGGCTGGCACTGTTGACCGTTACAGCACGGGTTAGAGCTCCCCGCACAACTTCGGCCTGTGATGAGCGTTTGCTTCTAGCCCTAACACAGCTCCTGCTGGGACAGTCCCCTGCGCCACGGAAGCGGCCGGCTCCCAGGCGGGGCGCGGCCCGGCCCATTCACAGCGCACCAGGAGAGCAGGCGGCCAAGTCGACCCCAGACCCCCGACCAAACCCCCCAGAGCCCAGAGCCCGGTCTTCACAGGCAGCTGGCCACGGGACAGCCGCGGGGTCGCCCTCGGCCCCGGCCCCTCGGCTCCCCAGTCCCGCAGCCCCGGAGCCCCTCGGCCCCCCAGCCCCGGAGCCCCCCCAGCCCCGGAGCCCCCCCAGCCCCGGAGCCCCCCCAGCCCCGGAGCCCCCCCAGCCCCGGAGCCCCTCGGCCCCGCCAGGAGCTCTGGGACGGTCGTTCGCGCCCGCGTCGGAAACCTCCACGCCTTAGCGCGACACTCAGGAGCCCCAGGGGTTCCAGGCCCGGCCTGCCGCCGGCAGAGCGCCCCGAGCGGCCCCCGACGCACCCTGTGCTCCGGAGGCACCGTGAAGAAGCCCTCCTTACGGATACACTTCAGACGGATCTGCTCCGGCTCGGACTCCGCGTCCCCCATGCCGAGCGCCGCCGCCGCCCCCCACCGCCGCCCCCCACCGCCCGGGTGCGCAGGCGCGGACGGGATTCTTCGGCGCCGGCGTGGGACGCACTTCCGGGGCGTTTCCCCGGGCGACGGTGACCGGGTCCCCTCTCAAGACCCCGGAGGGCCTCCGTCCTGGCGGGCCGCTCGCGCTCCCGAGGTTCCCGCCTCGTCTCGGTCTTCGGCGCGGGCCGCGGAGGAACGGCCGCCGGAGGAGGAGGCCGGTGGGCGAGGGCGGCCCGGACTCCGCGCTCCGGGCTGGTGCGGGTGGAGCGCCTGCGGGCCCGGGCGGGCCGACGAGGCGGGCGATGCTGGAGGCCGGGCGCGGGGAGGGGGCGCGGGGAGGGGGCGCGAGCGAGCGGGGGCGGGAGCTGGGCGGCGGCGGGGCGTTCGTGGTGCCGGGGGAGTCCACCCCTAGAATCCCTGGTTCCGACCTGTCGCCCCTGCGCTCCCGCCGTCTTCGGGTTCGCTCGCGGGCCCAGAGTCCGGGACGTCCGCACGTTGCCGCTCGCGGTGCTCGGGACGGCGGACCCCGCCGAGTCGGATCTCGGCTTCCCGCACAGCATTCGGCCGCGGCTCAGGCCGGGAAACGTGTCCCGAAGTACAAACAGGGGGGCTGAGAACGGGGCACGGAGCACTGCCTCCGACTGGAAGGACGGAGCGTGCAGCCTGCGCACCGTCCGAGGATCGACGCGCGCGCCCACGGGTACCAGACGGGGGGCCTCGGACTCCGGGAGCCGGTGAGGGTGGAAGGCCAGCAGGGGTCCCTGAAAGGCCCCTCCCTGGCGCGTGGGAGCCACAACCCCAGGAGGCTGTCAGCTCAACGCCCCTCCTCCCACAGCAGCTCTCACAAGGCCCCGCGGAAGTTGGAAGTGCCAGGTCCGACCCCTGCCCCAATTCCACATTCTTCGTCTGGATCGTCCAATACTCTGGGTCACCTTAGAGTCGGGGTAGGAGCTCTTGGGCCTCTCCTGGTGACTGCACTTCGCCCTTCTGGGACTTGATGCCTTGAAAGTGAGTCCCCAGAGGCCAGCCTATTTTCCAAGTACAGGGGACATTCTGAAAGACCCCGCTCCTAGAAGATAGATAGGATAACTAACCGCTTGTTTGCTTTTCTGTGAACCGCTGGCTTTTAGGCGTAAATTAGGTTATTAATTGCTCTTTTGCCCTTCTGTAACCGCTTGGCTTCTAGAAATAATAGAGACGCCATGATGGCATTCCTGCCTTCCCCCTTCCTGTTCCCCCTCCCTGCCTCTCTCCTCCGGCGGGGGCCCTCAGAACCAATCAGCCTGTTCCCCCTTCCCGCCTCTCTCTTCGCGCGGGGGTCCCCCAAAGCCAACCAGCAAACTCCACTATGCCTTTTTCAAAAGTTCTACCTGTCCACCAATCAGTTGCGCCCCACCCAAAACTTGTTTGTACCTGTCTATAAAAACCCGGGACCAGCCCAGCCTTGCCCAGCCGGGTGTGCTCAGCTAGCAGGAGCTGCTGACCACCCGCCGGCGCCTGCGTAACAATAAAGAACCTCTTGCTGACTGCATCCAGTGGCAGTGTTGGATTCTTGGGTAAGGGGATCCGCGGGTCTTTCAATCCCACTCGCTGCAACTGCAGAGCCCTTGCACCACGCCCTTCAGAAGTGGACAGCAAGGGTTTTAATTGCCCAGCAAGAGCGAGAGATGCTGCCTGCCGCTGGTTCATCGCCCTGCATAGCCAGTGACAACAGAGGTCGTCTAATTCATGGATCACCACGAAGTTCGGTCTCTGAGCCAGAGTCCCTCTTGCCCTCTGCCAAGCTGCCGGCAGCTCTGGGGAAGGTAAGACCAAGTTAGCCACTGAGAGGAATCTCATTTACGGAAGGGGCAACTGCAGCTTCCCAAAGGGCAGGATGGCCCTTCTGCCATCATGGCTGAGACTCCGAGCACAGTGAGCAATGCCAGCTACTCAGTGCTCGTTTATTCTCGGAAATGATAGGCATCTACGGTACTGGGGTTTCTGTGTCGGTAGTAGGGCGTCCATTCAACCTGCTCCTTAATAGTTCTCTGCTCGTCGCTTCCGATGGAACTGTAGCTGGTCAGAGTCTCTCTTGAGGCTCTAGTGATGATGATCTGTGGAATGACAACTGTCTTCTGGCTCGCCTTTACCTTTCCATCAGGGTTCTCTAGAAGGAAGAAAACATCCAGGTATTTAACGTGTCTGTGGAAAGGCTCTTCTACAAGGCGGACAATGCCTATGTTAGGGCCAAAGCAAAAGAATTCGATGTCTGGTTCCGGAAAAGGAGGGCAAGGTCACAAGCAGCCTGAACAGCGAGTGAGCGTTCCGGAGCTCTAACCAGCGAACACGTCAGGCGCGAGGGTAGAGAATACTAGACACTCTTTCAGGGAATAGAAGGGAGACACACTTCCACCATCCACTGTGGAGAGACCGAGCTGCCAGCCAGCTTCTGGGACAGACAAGGAAGGGGACAGAGAGAGAAAAGAAGCAGCAGGTTCTGCCCCAGAGGTGAAGGTTCAGATACAGTTGCCAAAGGATTCTAAATCTGGTTAAAAATAAAACCAAAAAAACCACCTCTCTGTATAGAACCTTATCAATGAATGTGGAATAATTAACGTTTCTCCTTTTAAAAAAAATTTATTTATTTATTTATTTTTTAAAAGACTTTATTTATTTGACAGGCAGAGATCACAAGCAGGCAGAGAGGCAGACAGAGAGAGGGAGGAGGAAGCAGGCTCCCCGCTGAGCAGAGAGCCCGATTGGGGCTCGATCCCAGGACCCTGGGATCATGACCTGAGCCGAAGGCAGAGGCTTTAACCCACTGAGCCACCCAGGCGCCCCACATTTATTTATTTTAGAGAGCAAGTGTGAGCAGAGGGAGAGGGAGGGAATTCTCAAGCAGACTCCCTGCAGAGCACAGAGCCCAACATGGGGTCAATCCCATGACCCTAAGATCACAACCTGAGCTGAAACCAAGCGTCAGATGCTCAGCTGACTTAGCCACCCAGGTGCCCCAAGAAGTAACATTTCTGGAATCAGCCACAACATTTTAAATTTAAGCTTACAAGGATTGCATAGGACTTGTGAAATGCCAAGTTTGTCAAAAGTTACAAAATACTTAAGCAGAAGTGCTTTCAGGCCTTCCCTGCTGCATCTCCCAGCCACCCCTCAACAGGGCTCCAGGTTGGAGGCTCAGGCCTCTGTTAAAGCCCGACAGAGTGCTCTCTGCACAGGTGTGTTCAGGTAGAGTTCGAGTAATCACACTATCACACAACTGTTCCAAAAATGCTACCATGCTGATCCTGTTGCTTTTCACTGTGCATTGTGCCCCACTTCAAATGCCTGGTGAACTCGGCCGCCTGGGGTCTGATGCTTCGGCCGCCTGGGGTGCAGTTCTCAGTCAGACATCATGGTGAGCCTAGAATAAGGACTGTGAATACCAAGCCACATCACTTCCTGAAGTAAGGCCTCTTATGAGCTCTGTTTTGCAGATGAAGGAACTGGGCACTGAGAGGTCATGTGCTCAAGGCAGCTGGTAGAGGGAGATGCCAGGGCGGGAACTCTGTCCGTCTTCATGGCCACACCCCCAGCTTTGATTGTTTTAACTACCAGTGAATGGCCCATGGCATATACTAGGCACTGAGAGTGTCCTTTTTATTTTTATAAGTCAGTCAAAACCTGCATTTCATATTTTGCATTTAAATTGGGGGTTTCGGGGTGCCTGGGTGGCTCAGTGGGTTAAGCCGCTGCTTTCGGCTCAGGTCATGATCTCAGGGTCCTGGGATCGAGTCCCACATCGGGCTCTCTGCTCCGCGGGGAGCCTGCTTCCTCCTCTCTCTCTGCCTGCCTCTCTACCTACCTGTGATCTCTCTCTGTCAAATAAATAAATAAAATCTTTTAAAAAAAATAAATTGGGGGTTTCATTTTTTATGTTAACTTACACATTCTTTTATATATTAAGACTAAAAAGCAACAGATACTTGATTTAAAACATAACACACAAGCAAAAATTGCATATGGAAGGATTCTTTTCCTTCCTTCTTTCCTTTCCAGTGAAAAAAGGTGTTCCCCGCACCAGACCTATAAAAACTGTTAACAGTTTTACTCTCTCTCTTTAATTTTTGGATTCATGTAGAATTCAAGTAAAGACTGAGGCAAAAATACTAAGTTGTTTTCTTGGTTGTCAAGTCAGTTGTCCCAGCATCAGAGTGAAGAAGGTTCTGTCTGTCTGCCAGGTCCTCTGTGCGGTGCGGGCATCATGAACACAGCCCGCACGGGATCGCGGGGCGCGGCTCGGCCGCTCGGCTCTCGCCGTAGGGGCGTCTTCGCATCAGTCCTTCTCACCCCGCCCATTTCCCAGGTTCCGGATGTTCTTACATTTTTATTCTCCCGGGTAGACTTGAGAGTGATTTCCTCCGGTTCCCAAAAGACCTGTGGTGTGTGAGTGTGGTCACTGATTCCATAGATTGAGAACTAACATCTTTACAGTTTGAGGTTCTCTAGTTCAAAACAAGACTTCTTTAATCTTAGAGTTTTAAGACTTCATTTGGGAACAACTATTTTTTTAGGGTTCTTGAGATCAGTACGTGTACTGATTTTCAGTTACTGCTGAACAAATCACTGCAAACTTAGTGGCTGCCTTAGAACAGCACATCCATTTATCATTCAAGTTTCTGTTGGTCCAAAGTCCAACAATCCTGCCCTCAGCCAGGCAGCACCCTCGTCTGGACCTGGGGCCTTAATAGCTCATTCAGGTTGCTAGGTAGAAGTCATTTCTTTATGAGTGAAGGACTAAAGTCCCTACTTTGTTGCTGACTGTTGGCAGGGGGTTGCTCACAGCTCTTTTCATATCAAGACAACTTAAAAAATTGTTTTAAAATTGAAATAATACCTGAGCAGGGACCCTGACATGGCGCTCAATCCCAGGACCCCGGGATCATGACCTGAGCCGAAGGCAGACACTTAACCGGCTTAGACACTCAGGCACACCCCACTTTTACCTTTAAAAAAAAAAAAAAAAGATTTACTTATTTGAGAGGGAGGGAGCAAGGGCGCACCAGTGAGAGAGTCCTCAGGCAGACTCCCTGTTGAGGACGGAGCCCTACTTGAGGCTCCATCCCAGGACCCTGAGATCACTACCCAAGCTGATATCGTCAGATGCTTAATTGAGCCACCCAGGTACCGCTGCACTTTTACCTTTTTTGTGTGTATGTGTATGTGTGTTACTATTTTTTTTTTTAATTTCATGTGAAATTCTCACTTTTACCTTTTTTAAAAAGGTTTCTCCAGGGGTGCCTGGGTGGCTCAGTCATTAAGCCCCACATCAGGCTCCTTGCTCAGCGGGGGGTCTGCGTCTCCCTCTCCCTCTCCCTCTGCTTGTGTTCCCTCTCTCGCTGTGTCCATCAAATAAATAAAAGTCTTAAAAATAAATTAAGAAAAAGGTAAAAGGCTTCTCCAGTTAGGTCCAGCTCACCCCGGATAAACTTCATTTTGATTAAGTCAGAACCAACGGATCGCTGACCACATCACAGGAGTGACATCCTGTCTCCTTCACAGGCTCTGCCTGCATTCAGGTGGGAAGGGGATCATACAGGGCTTGTTCACTGGGGTGGGGATCTTGAAATCTTCTCTCCCATATCACTGGACGTCTTTAAGGAAATTGGCATTTCCACCAATAGTATGTCAGGGCACTTGATCTGTTGTGTGGTATACTTTGACTCCTGTTTGCAAATACCTTTTGACTTTACCATTTGTTTATAGAGGGTTTGGAGAGATGTTTTACTTCTCAATGTAGTCAAGTCCTTCAAATATATCTTTGCAATATCTTTACTTGAAGCTTAGAAGGATGGTCCCTACTGAGGACACATACGAAAATATATCCTTTTGCAGTCACTTTTTTTTTTTTTTTAAAGACTTTATTTGACAGAGATGACAAGTAGGCAGAGGTAGGCAGAGAGTCAGGAGGGAAGTAGGCTCCCCGCCAAGCAGAAAGCCTGATGTGGGGCTCAGTCCCCGGGATCATGACCTGAGCCGAAGGCAAAGGCTTTAACCCACTGAGCCACCTAAGCGCCCCTTGCAGTCACTTTTTAAAAAACATGTATGTCGGGGCGCCTGGGTGGCTCAGTGGATTGAGCCGCTGCCTTCGGCTCAGGTCATGATCTCAGGATCCTCGGATGGAGTCCCGCATCGGGCTCTCTGCTCAGCAGGGAGCCTGCTTCCCTCTATCTCCCTCTCTGCCTGCCTCTCTGTCTGCTTGTGATCTCTGTCAAATAAATAAATAAAATCTTTAAAAAAAAAAAACAAACATGTATGTATTTGAGAGTGACAAAGAAACCAGGAGCAGAGGGAGAAGCAGACTCCCTGCTGAGCAGGGAGCCCAAAATGGGGCTCAGTCCCAGAACCCTGGGATCATGACCTGAGCTGAAGTCAGATGCATAACTGACTGAGCCACCCATGCACCCCCCATTGATCTAGTATTATACTGGAACTATATTAATTATTATAAATTTTTTAAAAAGCCTTTTAAAAGATTTTTTAAAAAGATTTTAAGTAACCTCTATCTTCAACGTGGGGTTCAAACTCAAAACCCTGAGACCAAGAGTCACACTACAAACTGCAGCAGCCAGGCGCCCCAATTTTGATACATTTTGAAACTTTTAATTTTGAAGCTATAAATTCACAGGAAGTTGCAAAAGTACAGAGAAGTCCCCATAGACCCTCACCCAGTTTGGCTAGCGGTCCCAATGGTAACCTCTTCTGTGACTACAGGGCCATGAAACAAGACACTGATTACGGCACAAGGTGTGTTCTCTGCCATTTTATTCCATATAAACTTCACAAAGATCAAGATACAGAACTGTTTGATCATTACAAAGACCCCCTCTCCCCATACCTTGATAGCAACACCCTCTCCCCCTGCAGCTCCCCACTCCCTGCCTTCACTAACCCCAAGCATGAGACCTTTTGAACTTGGCTTTTTTCGCTCAGTATGTTTCTAGTAGCTGATAAATATCCCACAAGTTTCTCTTCTTTTTCAAAAAATTATTGCAAATAAGCACACTCTACTCTTAAAGCATGGAAATACTCAGACAACGTGAAAATAGAACAGTGTCGGGAGTATGCACGCGTGTCACTCGGCTTTGACTGACATTCTGTCACCTTGTTTTGTCTGTCTCAGATTTGCAAGCAAATCTCAGACATAATTTTAGCCATAAATAATGCAATATCAATCTCTATCAAATAAGGATTGAGCATCACCACAAGACCCTTGTTACAGCTAAGAAAACTACCGTTGATTCCTTATTATCTAATATCTAATTTGGTTATCTCAAGAATGACTTAGCCCAGGCCCACACTATATTTGGTACCTAGGTCACTCAAATCTCCTTGTACAGCTCTCTCTGCTATGGACTGAATGTTTGTATGCCCCCAAAAGTCACGTGTTGAAGGCCTTGTCCCCAGTGGGATGGTATCTGGAGGTGGGGCCTTTGAGAGGTGAGCAGGCTGAGTTGAGTTCATGAGGGTAGAGCCCCCGTGATGGGATCAGTGTCCTTACAGTAGGAGGAAGAGACCGTGATCCCCTCTCTTCAGGGCAAGAAGGGAGCATCTCAGAAAACCATTCATCGTACCCAGGGTATGGGGTCCTCAGTCCTTAGGGTTTTAACAAATAAATGTCTGTTGTTGAAGCTACCCCTATTTTGTTATAGCAGCCCAAGCTGAGGAGGACACCCTCCTTTTTTTATGCCATTTTTTATTTTTTAATTTTTTAGAGGACAGGAAGGGGCAGAGGGAGAGAGAGAATCTTTTTTTTTTTTTAAGGTTTTATTTATTTATTTGACAGACAGCGATCACAAGTAGGCAGAGAGGCAGGCAGAGAGAGAGGAGGAAGCAGGCTCCCCGCTGAGCAGGGAGCCCGATGCGGGGCTCGATCCCAGGACCCTGAGATCATGACCTGAGCCGAAGGCAGAGACTTAACCCACTGAGCCACCCAGGTGTCCTGGGAGAGAGAGAATCTTAAGCAGACTCCACACCCAACACTGAGCCCAACACAGGGCTCGATCTCAGAACCCTGAGATCATGACCTGAACTGAAATCAAGAGTCAGACGCTCAACAGACTGAGCCACCCCTGCACCATGATGTCATTTATTTGTAGAAAAATTAGGGTCTTTTTTTTTTTTTTTAAAGATTTTATTTATTTGACAGAGAGAGAGACAGTGAGAGAGGGAACACAAGCAGGGGGAGTTGGAGAGGGAGAAGCAGGCTTCCTGCTGAGCAGGGAGCCTGATGCGGGGCTCAATCCCGGGACCCTGGGATCATGACCTGAGCCAAAGGCAGATGCTTAATGACTTGAGCCACTCAGACACCCCTCTTTTTTTTTTTTTAAATAGGATTTCTAGTATTTTGGAACTGGCTGATTGCAGATTTGTGGTGTATTAATCTCTTTACTGTCTGTATACGGACTTCGTAATGCAGTATTTTAAGTATATAGATAAGCAGCAAGACAAGATGCTATGCCCCCATCACAGGGCTCCCACAGTTAAAACCCACAATCAGACCTCATCTCTGGTACTTGGTTAATTGAAGGAAACTCTGGCTTCCCCAAATCCTGCCTTTTCCAAACCTAATAGGGAAATTCTTCAGCTTTAAAACACACCTGTGAGAGAAGACGCCCTTGCCCTAGTTTAGATGTTCTACCCGGCAGACCATGCGTCTCTTTTCCCTTCTGACTGTTGGCTTGTGCTCCTTGCAGGGCCACCGAGACCAGCGACTCGCCTCATTCATGGAGTCTTTCCTGGGTTTACTCAGTCTCTTTGCAGCACAGAATACCGTCGACTATTTTACCTTCTTTCTTTCTTTTCTTTTGAGACACTGTTTTATTCATCACCTTCTTTAAGAGTTTCGTTGCATTATAATTTACGCTCCACCTGTTTAAAGCTACCACTCAATGATTTTTAGCAAACTTTCAGAGCCGGACACCATTGCTCCGTTTTAAGAACATACCCATCACCTTCAGAAGATCTCTTCTGCCCCTTTGTGGCTAATCTCTGTTCCCACCCTTAGTCCAGGCTTCCCCTTATGTACATCTGCCTTTTCTGGACATCTCATGTAAACGGCACCATAGTATCTTTGGTCTTTCCATCTGGCTTCTTTCAGTGGGATGTTATGATCTGGGAGCTTGTCCACGGTGCAGCCTGTGTCAGGGGCGTGCTCTGCGTCACTGCTGAGACGTCTCCTCGCACGGAGAAAGCTCTTCGCCTTCCTTCTTGCAAGTCCATCCTCACTCTAGCTCCATGTCCAGCTTCTCTCCGCCCTCTGAACTGAGGGTGTGACAGACACCGTTGGCGTCTCTCCCCACCCCTGCCCACACCTGCCCTTGCTGACAGAGGTCCAGCCTCAGAATTTTCACCCTGGGGCCCATCCTAGCAATGCTGGGCAGGTGACATCCAGCAGGGGAAGGTTCTGCTCCCAAGAAAAATAGCCTCCCACGGACGGGACAGCTGTCTTGTCTACATGTGACACCGAGAGCGATCCAGCTCTCTGGGGACCGTAGGTACGGAGGGTGACAAAAGTATGCTCAAACAGTCCTTGACGTCACTGCCCGCTGCTGAGCAAGCCACCCTGAGGGCCGTCCTCCGACCCTTTCCTTGGGGAACACTGAAGCGCCCAGGAAAGCCGCATCTTGTTGGCTGTTCGGTGGCTTCCGGCCAGAAGGCTCCTGATAGACTGGTAGCATTCTCCCAACCTTCTCCCAGGACTCCGGCCCTTCCTGCAGTCTTCCACTCTTAGGCCAAGGTGAGCATCAGGATCGGAAGGCAAGCCTTGCTCCCCAGCCCAACACCCTCCTTGCAAATGGTTTCCTGCCCCTGATGGCCTCACAGGTGTCTCCGTCTGAGCCTGCCCATGCCAGCTCCTCTCTCCCCGCCAGGCCAGCCTTCCTCCCAACATCAACCCGTCAGCTGACTGTCCGTTCTCAAGGTCAGTGACACTCACGCCCTGGACCTCCCACATCTCATCCAACAGCAGGATCTGCTGGTTCTACATCCTGGATCCTTTTGGAATTCCTGCTGCCAGCGCCTCATTGGCTCCTGCTCCGTTGCAGCCCTGGGCCTGGGACAGGGCCCCTGCCACTGCCCCAACAGCCTCCACTCTGGGGAAGCCTGTTCCAAGGGACAAACCCCATCACCCCTCCTCGTTTAAACGAGTTTAACAATTCCACGTGCGCAACACCCGTGACAAAACGGAGCAAAGGCTTCTTATTCCGGCTGCGGCCTGTGGCCTCCCCTCCCCCGCATGCAAGGGTCTAGCACCCCGGCCGTTAGCAGAGCGAATGGATAAAGGGAAGCAACCTGCGCAGCCGTTTAACCGCTCTGCCCCCCGACGCCGCGGTCTCTGCATCCGCCAGCCGTGCACGTCCACGGCTGAACGCCGGACCGAAGCGGCCTTCCCGGCTTCCGCTGCGGGGCGCCGCGGGGCGGGAGTGCGCGGTGCGGCGGCGCGCCCCGCAGCCCCCGACGACTCGCGCCCCGCAGCCCCCGACGACTCGCGCCCCGCAGCCCCCGACGACGCGCCCCGCAGCCCCCGACGACGCGCCCCGCAGCCCCCGACGACTCGCGCCCCGCAGCCCCCGACGACGCGCCCCGCAGCCCCCGACGACGCGCCCCGCAGCCCCCGACGACTCGCGCCCCGCAGCCCCCGACGACTCGCGCCCCGCAGCCCCCGACGACTCGCGCCCCGCAGCCCCCGACGACGCGCCCCGCAGCCCCCGACGA
Organism: Mustela putorius furo; assembly: GCF_011764305.1. NCBI lineage: Eukaryota > Metazoa > Chordata > Mammalia > Carnivora > Mustelidae > Mustela > Mustela putorius. The sequence goes on along the minus strand of NW_025421304.1, from coordinate 44,052,755 downwards.
CTCGCCCCGCAGCCCCCGACGACTCGCCCCGCAGCCCCCGACGACGCGCCCCGCAGCCCCCGACGACTCGCCCCGCAGCCCCCGACGACTCGCGCCCCGCAGCCCCCGACGACGCGCCCCGCAGCCCCCGACGACGCGCCCCGCAGCCCCCGACGACTCGCCCCGCAGCCCCCGACGACGCGCCCCGCAGCCCCCGACGACTCGCGCCCCGCAGCCCCCGACGACGCGCCCCGCAGCCCCCGACGACTCGCGTCCTGGAGCCCCGCGGGGAGCGTCCCACCCCGGCGGAATGGGATGTCCGCGGGCTGCGGGCCGGGCACGTCCTACCTTGGACTTCGGATGAAGAAGGCCGCGCTCCCTTGGCGGCCGCTTTCTTCCCCGGGGGGCTCTCCGCGGGCCGGGTCGGAGGCTCCTCGGGCTCCGGGGAGCGCCTGTCCGTCGACCTCCCCCTCGTCCTCGCGCCGGGAGGGCCGCGCGCCCGGGCCGCCTCGCCTGCAACGCACCACGGCCCGTCAGCCGCGATCTCCCGCTCGGCTCGGGCTGCGGCCGGCTCGGGGCCCCGCGCGCTCCCGGCCGAGAAGGCCCCCGCGGCTCCCAGCCCCGCGCCGACGGCGGGCCCGCGCCCCTTTACCTCTCCTGGACTTGGGTTTGCTTTTGGACAGTCCCATAGGGGAGCCCCCCGCCCCCGCCCGCCGCGCGGCCCGGCCCCCGCACCGCCGCCCGCCGCGCGCCTCACAGAGGCCCCCGCGGCCCAGCGGCGCGCGTCGCCACGGCAACGCCCCGCCCGCGGGACCCGCGCCGCGCTCTCGCGAGAGCCGCCGCCCGCCGGAAGTGGGCGGGGACCCGGAAGTTCCCGCGCGGCGGAGCGGGTCGGGGCGGTGGACGCGGCCCGGGGATCCCGTGCGCCCGTTCCTGGGCTGCCGCTGCCGAACCGGCCATGGACGGTAAGAGACCCCGGCCGCCAGGGGAGGGCGGGCCCCCGGACCTCACCCCCTTCCCCCGGACGCCTCCGCGTCCGCCCCCAAACCTCCGGCTCCTGTACCGGCGAGCGGCGGCCTCTGAGGCCCGGGGATGTCCGGCCAGAGGGCGCCGGAGAAGGAGACGGCGGCGGCCCTGTCCCCGAGCACCGCCCGCCGAAGTGCGAGGCGCTCGGGCGAGCAGCCCTGACTGCGCGCCGGGCCCGGCTGCGCGTGGGGGGCGGGAGCCTGCCGCCGGCTCCTCCGGGCGGGGAGGCAGAGCGCCGGCTGCCCAGCCTGGGCCGCGCTCGGGGCACCCGGGGCCAGGAAGGACGGGTGGTCAGGTGAGGCCCTGCGCTTGCCGGCGTGCGTGCGGGCTGGCGCGGCACGCGGAGAGACAAGGGCCCGTCGGCCGGGGAGGGGAGGGACAGCTCCTCAGCCCCACCGGACGCTGGCCTTCCCTCGGCAGCCCCCAGCTCCCTCGGTGGCTTTCCTTTGGCCGGTCAGGTTTCGCCCGAAGAGCTCTTTGCTCCTGCGAGTCCATTCCTGGTGCTCGAGTACCGAGAAGGCCGAGGCAGGGAGGGGCCGGAAGCCGGAGAGCCGGCCGCACCTCGCCTGGCTTCCCTGCGGGCCGCACTCTGCCACCTGCGTCCACTTAGCTCGGATCCCCGATTCCACGGCGGCCTTGGCCTGGGCCTGGGCTGGCACAGGGCGTGAGACCCCACCCCCCCACCCCGGCCCCGGGCCAAGGCTCTCAGCTGGGGGCCTGGATTTGCGTTTGTGGACACTCCACTCCGTCTTTGTGGTTACAGATGTCGCATCTTCTCTGAACTAGTGTGGTCTAGCTCTCAGAGAAGAGGGACGGGGGCGCCTGAGCCCGATTTGATGGCTCAGACGTGCCAGATGCCATGGAAGGTGGTCTCTGGCTGCGGGCCAGGTCTTTGATAGCACAGGAGTCACCCTCTTGCTACTTTTATCCATTTACTTTTGGGGACAAAAAGTATATAAAATAACAGATCGCCCAATACTGAGCTTTACTAAATTGGGAAGGAATCCCAAGGGCCTTCGTCAGGGTGCCTTAATTTCAGACCCCCGCTCGAGTTTTCACCCAGGGCCACATGCTGTATCCATGACCAGTTTTGTTGGCACACTAATCCTTGAGGACAACCCCCGCCACCCTGGTATTACCTGTAAGGAGTCAGAGGTGAGAGAGCCTCTCCGTTTGCCCTTTGGCTGATGAGGGAGCAGAGCTGGTGCATGAAACTATCTTCTGCCTCCAGTGTGCAGTGGGCCTCCCTGAAGGCGCCATCCGTGCCTGCACCCTGTGCCAGCTCTCTGTGTTGAGGAGGGTCTTAGTGGTCCCATCTGCTTGTTGGACGTGCCGCTTGTCACAGTTGACATCCTCAAACCAGGGGCACCTGGGTGGCTCAGTGGGTTAAAGCCTCTGCCTCTGGCTCAGGTCATGATCCCAGGGTCCTGGGATCGAGCCCTGCATCGGGCTCTCTGCTCAGCGGGGAGCCTGCTTCCCCGTCTCTCTCTCTCTGCCTGCTTGTGATCTCTGTCTGTCAAATAAATAAATAAAGTCTTTAAAAAAAAAAAAGAAAGAAAGAAATCCTCAAACTATCTCCTTTCTTTGCAGATACCCTGTTCCAGTTGAAGGTATGTACTGAAGGACCTTTCACGCCAACCCTGTCTTAGTGATCACACTCAGAAGGACAGATTACAAACTGCGTGATTTCTGAACAGTGGCCTTCTGGACTGATGACAAGGGAGAGGTTATTGAGTTGGCTTGATGGCATGTTAAGCCTTGCCTTGTCTTGGGCTGAGCAGAAGCAGGTCACCTGGGCTCGTCCATGAGGGAGTGAGCCTGCTGTCTTTAAGAAACATCTTTAGGAAACTTGGGTATTGGGTGCATCCCTGGGTGTTCCACTAGGCATTGAAGATTGTGGTTTCACATTCCTTACCTTCACGTGGAAGAAGAGTGTTCTGAGCAGCAGAGCAGCCCCTGACGATTAATCCACAGCAGGCTTCTGCTCCTCTTCCGTTGAGTGTCTCCACAGTTAGCCGCCGTGCTTAGTTCTGAAAGGCTGCGCCAGGCTGAGGCACCCACACAGCTGACTAGCTCATCACACTGGCTTTGCAATGGAGAGGAAGGGCCGGGGACACCCGAAGGCCCAGGTGCTTTGTTTGGCAAGCTTCCAGCTTGTGGAAAGTGCTCAGGGCCAGATTCCGGGTTCAGGAAAATCTGGGTTTTTCCCTGAAAGAATGTAAGAGGGAGCACCTGGGGGCTCGGTGGGTTACGTGTCTGCCTTCGGCTCAGATCACGGTCTCCGGGTCCGGGGACCGACTCCCGCACCGGTCCTCCTCCGGCAACACATTCCTCCCCCGACCCCTTCACGTCGCTCGTGCTCTCTGACAAATTAAAAAAAAAAAAAAAAAAACTTTTTAAAAAGGAGCATAGAAGTGTGAGGTAGGTATACAAGAAATCCTTCCTGTGTGACAAAGTCCCAAGTCGGGGGGCACCGAGGGCCAGTGTTGGGTGGTCCTCGCAGGCAGGCAGGGGTTTCTGGCCGAGGAGCCACCGCCCCCGGGAAGCTGTGTGGGCCTCTGGAACGTCAGTCTTGCACTTGGCTTATCTGACATTGCCTGCCGGCTTCCTGGCCAGATGAGGCGTTGTAGGGGGAGCTGTGGGGACCACTCCGACCCAGCCTGGGGGCGTGCACTGCCCGGCAGCCCCTTGCAAACACAGTGTTCTGTGAAGAGAACACGGCGAGGTGGATGTTCATCTGGAACTCTGTGTTACCATTTGGGGTCACCTGAAGCAGATCCTGTCAAGTTTTTTCAGAAAGTTGAAATCCATGGTAAGGGGGCCGGGTGGCTCAGTTGGCTAAGTGTCCATCTCTTGTTTTTGGCTCAGGTCATGATCTCAGGGTCCTGAGTTGGAGCCCCAGGTCGTGCTCCGCGGCCGGCAGGGGCGTCTGTTAAGAGTCTCTCTGCCCCGCCCCCTTGTGCTCGCTCGCTCGCGCTCTCTTCCTCGTGAATAAATCTTTAAAAAGGGAAAGAAAGAGGGGCACCTGGGGGCTCAGTCGTTAAGCGTCTTCCTGGGCTCAGGTCGCCATCCCAGGGTCCCGGGATCAAGTCCGCATCAGGCTCCCTGCTCGGCAGGAAACCACCTTCTGCCTCTGCCCGTGCTCTCACCCAGCAAAGCTCAAGAGTCGGTAGATACGGATTCACGTTTCAACTGTGTCAGTTTCTTCCATGTTTAAATGCGGAGAACCGTGTCTGAAAGGGTCTACCACACTCTCTGTCAAATAAATAAAATCTTTAAGAAAAAAAAAAAAGGAAAGAAAGAAAATCCCTAAGTAATACTGAGTGTGTGAGTTGGCCTTTTTTTTTTTTTTTTTTTAAAGATTTTATTCACTTGAGGGGCGCCTGGGTGGCTCAGTGGGTTAAGCCGCTGCCTTCGGCTCAGGTCATGATCTCAGGGTCCTGGGATCGAGTCCCACATCGGGCTCTCTGCTCAGCGGGGAGTCTGCTTCCTCCTCTCTCTCTCTGTCCACCTCTCTGCCTACTTGTGATCTCTGTCAAATAAATAAATAAAATCTTTAAAAAAAAAAAAAAGATTTTATTCACTTGAGAGACAGAGAGAGCTCATGAGCCGGCGGGGGTTGGGGGGGAGAAGCAGGCTTCCTGCTGAGCGGGGAGCCCACACTGAGCTTAATTACGGGACCCTGGGATCAGGACCTGAGCTGAAGGCTGATGCTTAACCGACTGAGCGGCCCAGGCACCCCTGTGTGAGTTGGCTTTTTAACTTTCCACGCTGGGGGAGCGTTTGGGTTCGGTGTTCTGGGTTAGGACATACTAGGAAACCCCTCACAGCCCTCCCTGTCCCCTCGGAGACCCAGCGAGCTCCCTGCATACAGTCCCAGGCCGTGAGGACACTGGCAGGCCAGGCCCCCTCTCGGCAGTAGGGGCAGGGGATGCTGAGGAGGGCGGGGAGGGTACCCAAGGGCCACCGTGTGTGTCTGACCTGCGTGTCCTGATTCTGCTCAGTTCACAGCCAAGCAGCTGGAGAAGCTGGCCAAGAAGGCGGAGAAGGACTCCAAGGCGGAGCAGGCCAAAGTGAAGAAGGTGAGGCCGCCCCGTGCCCCGGCCGTGCCCCTCGCTTTGTTCTGGTGTCTTCTTTTTGTGGGAGGCGCACCCCATGACTCTGGCCACGGGTGCTCTCTCGGGCCTGCTCAGGGCCTCCGGTGACCCCACTCTGGCTCCCAGCCCACTAAGGGCGTCCAGAGCAAAAGGACCGGGTGTTGCCTTTGCTTTTTTCCTGGAAGGTCCATGCCTTTTCTTTGCTTCCAAAGTTCTGAACACGCATTTTGCACAAATCGTGTGGGACGTGGGCTTCCGTCCCCACCACGCCCAGCCCCTCCCTGGCCTCTTCCTTGTGTAGCCCGTGCCTCAGGCATCAGACTTGGGGCAGAGGGGAGGTGCTGGGGACTTCTGGCTGCTCTCCGTGGGGGCTCTGACAACTGTGACGTAGCTCCCGGGGGTGTTAGGCTTTGGTGACCCTCTCCCCCAAACTGGCACTCCCAGGGCAGAATGGAAACCGGAGGACTGACCCCAGTCTGTTCCTTCGGTTTCCTCCACGGTCTTACTTGCTTGGCGTCAGCCTTCGCCACGGTGGTTTTTGGGAGCGCTTGTAGTGTGGGCGGCTGGAGAGACCAGAGAGGGCGTGTGGCAGGAGGAGAGGGGCTGGAAGGTGGAGAAGGCGGCTGTGTTCCTGTGGCCGGGTCTGCTGTGTAGCACCCAGCGCGGGCTAGTGTGGTATGCTGCCTGGACGCCGCAGTCCTGGACAAGCTGGGGGCCTGGCGTCTCTGCATTCTCACGGAGCTCACAGGCCAAGGGGGCTGCCCCGTGCTAGCAGATCTTGCCCTGGGAAAAGCCAGGAGCAGGTCCCCGATGGTCGGTCACAGTTCCTGCACGTTCTCCCAGCTGGCGCTTCCCCTCAATTCCAGGCTCTTCAGCAGAAGAACGTGGAGTGTGCCCGTGTGTACGCCGAGAACGCCATCCGGAAGAGGAACGAGGGCGTGAACTGGCTCCGCATGGCGTCCCGCGTGGATGCAGTGGCCTCCAAGGTGCAGACGGCCGTGACCATGAAGGGGGTGAGTGCTCGGGCCTTGGTCCCTATGCCACGCAGGCAGGCTCCTGCCAGCAGAGACGAGGAGCCTGGCTGGGCAGGAGGAGCCATGCCGGTCCCCGTGGGTGGTGTCGCAGGGGTTCTGTCTACACTGTGAGGGCGGCACCAAAGGACGAGACAAGGTGTCCTCGGGTTTGTCTTAAGGAGCCGTGGCTTGAGTCTCGTGTCTGTGGTTCAGGTGATAGCATTTTCTGGAGACCTTCCGGAGACCTTCCAAGAACGAGCCTTGCAGCCCCCAGGAGGCCCAGCCTGTCCCGAACAGGGCTTGGCTTGGCCAGGGCTGGAATCCTGTTGGCCCTGGGCGGGGCCTGGGCCTGGGGAGAGTGCCGGGGGCCTGTCCCCTGTGGGTGACATCTCCGTCCTTCAGGTCTGTTGCCTCCTCACTTCCTTCCGTGCCAGGTGACCAAGAACATGGCACAGGTGACAAAAGCCCTGGACAGGGCGCTGAGCACCATGGACCTACAGAAGGTCTCTGCGGTGATGGACAGGTTTGAGCAGCAGGTGCAGAACCTCGACGTGCACACCTCGGTACGTCGCCCATGCTCGGGGCAGGCAGGGCTCTGCCCGGGAGGGGCTCGTGTGGCTGGCCCCCTCTGTGGGAGCTGCCTACAGAGCTCCTGACTCCTGCGGGGTCTGGACCAGTATGTGGAGGCCTGGCAGATACGAGGGAGGCTTGGCGCTGGGGCGTGAGCGTCTCTTCCAGGGTGGTGGTCGGCTCAGCGCCCACGGGTCTGAGAGTGCTGGAGACAGGGCCTTGGGAAGTAAGGGGTGGTCTAGTGCGGGTGGAGAGAGTGAGCAGGAACCACGTTGAGAGGGTGGCCGGAGGTCCCAGGCCCGCACTCACCTGCCCAGACCGTGACCCCCAGGTGATGGAGGACTCCATGAGCTCGGCCACCACGCTGACCACGCCGCAGGAGCAGGTGGACAGCCTCATCGTGCAGATTGCCGAGGAGAACGGCCTGGAGGTCTTGGACCAGCTCAGCCAGCTGCCTGAGGGCGCATCTGCTGTGGGCGAGAGCTCCGTGCGCAGCCAGGAGGACCAGCTGTCTCGGAGGTGGGCTCAGTGCCCCTGTGCTGGGCTCTTCACCCCATGCTCTGACGCTGGGGCTGTGGGAGATGGCCTCGGGAGTAGAGCTCGTGCGGCAGGCCTTTGGCCCAGGGGTGCTGCTCCTTCCACAGAGGCCTGTAGCTGAGGCCCAGGCCAGATTCTGTCTGGCCGCCTGTGTCCCCTGCCCCTCATTCAGTCCGTGTTGTGTCACCATGCGCTCACGCTTGTCCCGGTTCACTTTAGGAACCCACATGACAGGTGTTTGACTGTGTGGCTGCTCCCCTGGCTCTTCCTACCCTAACCTGATGGCCTTGCGAGGTCGAGCTTTAGAGGGGAGGGTCGTGGCCTGGCGGAGGGGTGAGGGGCCCGTGGCCCCCAGGGCTGGTGTCTTGGATCAGGTGCATGGCGGCTCAGGGGTGGCTCAGGGGCGCCTCTGCCCCTCAGCCTCCCTCACAGCAGCTGTGTTGTTCATTTGCAGGTTGGCCGCCTTGAGAAACTAGCCGAGTCCTCCTGCAGGGCCCTGCGTCCCTGGCCTGGACGTGCAGGAAGGGCCGGGGAGGAGGGCTCCATCTCTCCCCCCACGCCGCTTGCCTTTCTGCACACCCTGCAGTGTGGCCCTTCCCTCCAGGCCTGCGAATGTCCCTCTTAGCGTAGGCGGTGGCTGTGTCCCGGTGGGTGAGTTTGCACAAACTTCTGACTTCCGTGGGGTATTTCTGTAACTCTGGGCTGACCAGCTCGGGGTTCTGCTGGCTCCCCTCCATCCTCCACCCCGTGATAGGGACTAACCAGTGGATGCCATGGGGGCTATGTGGGCCTTCAGACTCTGTGTGACAGCAGATGTGCTGCTAGTGGTCAGCCGACAGGGGTCAGCGCTGCTTCCTGTTGCCTGGCACCTGGAGGCCAGCTGGCTGGGCCCACTCGGGATCCCTGGCGTCAGGCGCCATGCTTCAAGTCCAGGCATGCCCTTCCAGGGGTCCCCACCCTCTGGAAAGCCTGGGGCCCCAAGGGGTGTGCTCTGTGTCTTGTAGGAACTCAGGTCTGCACTGAGGTCCTTCCCAGTAAGGAGCTGGCGGTCTCCCACTCCCACTTGGGGTGCTGCGTCTGTGTCACTCTCTTCTGTACTGTAAATAACAGGTGCCTCCCCCCAACCTGGAAGCCAGAGGGGCCGGCTGGAGTGCGCACACTCGGAGAGATGCCCCCAGCAGGCCAGCTTTGGGAGGCCCCGAGGCAGCGCAGCCCAGCGGCTCGCAGCAGCTCCTCCCGATGAGTTTCTGGGACAGGCAGCACTTTCCATGTTTTTAAGTTCCTGAGGTTTTTCTTTGTTTTCTTGAAGCTTCCAGGGTTTTTTGTTTTGCCAAAATAGAAGGAGCAGACAACAGATGGGGAGCATTGGGTCCAAGCCCGGTTCTTGGTATGAACTGGTGAGAACTCCATGGTTGGTCCTCAAGGGGCCTGGCTCTGTGCACGGCCACCGCCCAGCCAGCCCTTCCCAGAGGTCTCCAGCTGTCCCAGCTGTCCTCACGCCAGTGGTTCTCGTAAACAGAAACTTTGGAGACCTTTACCATGACTCACTGCGTGTGATTCTCCTGGACCTGCTTGTTCCTGGGTGTTCTGTGTGGTCTGTTATGTTGGGGCAGCCTTGATGCTTGAGACGGTGGCGTGAGACCCCAGAGGCCAGGTCGGCGTACTGTCTGGTTTTTCTTCCACAATGCTGGTCTCGCCTTACTCCCTGGCCGTGGTCTCTCGGGGCACCCATGTTCTGGGGGCTCAGAGAAGATCCTCGCTGTCCAGGGGCCCAGTGAGGGCAGAGCTCCGCGGCTGTGGTTCACCAGAGAACACTGGGTGCACTCGCCTATTTCCTAAAATGCTGTTGTGAGTAAACAGATTGATCCCTGAGAGTTTTTCTCCGGCTTTCTTCCGTGGCCTTGGGTAGGGTGGGGAGCCATAGGTGGGCCCCTGATAGGGCTCTCCAGCCCTCAAGTAGGAGGCTGAGGAGGGTCCCTGGAGGAGGGCAGGTCAGGCGGGCCGGCCGCGGGTTGCATGCTCTGGGCTCCACCCCTACAGATGGAGTTAGAGTCTGAACTTAGAAATTTTCTTAACTTTTTACCTTGAAATAATTGTAAGCGTACACAGAATTGCAAATTGCATGGTTTCTGTCTACTTCTGTCTGTCAGCGCCCCCACTTTCTAGTCCACCTCTGTGACTGGCCAGGTCACCTTGCAACGCCTCCATTCCTCCAAGCTGGAGCAGCCCCGTTTGCCTTTGTGACCTAGAAGGTCCCTTTTTCGTTTTGTTTTTTTTTTAAGAGGTAGAGTGAGCGCATGAGCGCGAGGCGGGTGCTTGGGCGGAAGGAGAGGAGAGCCGAGAACCCCGCCCGGCTCCACGTCCGGCACAGAGCCTGGCGTGGGGCTCAGTCTCATGATCCCGAGATAGTGACCTGAGCTGAAGTCAAGCATCGGACACTTCTCCAGCCGAGCCCCCGAGACGCCTGAGCGGGAGGCACCCTGACCTGGACACTCGCTGGCCAGTTATTTTATAGACCGCCTTTCCACTCGGGCTGATGGGACTTTTTCACATGATGACATTGAGGTCACAGCTGTTGGCACAAGTCCCACAGAAGTGGCATCGTGTCTTCCTCGCTTCACACCAGGCGCCCCGTGTTGCTGTCTTGTTCGCCTGGGATGGAGTATGGGCCAGGCATCTCCCCTGTGACGCTCCGTTTTCCCCTCTGTTGAGCATCTTGTGGGGAGAAATTTCAGGATTGCAGCATCACCTGGAAACATTGTCATACTTTGCCCCTGATACTCCTTTCCCTTGAGGAATCTTCTTGGTAACAACGTTCGTGGTGATTTCCTATTTGCAGTTCTGTTTCAACAAAGAGATCTCTCTGTTTCCTTACTGCGTTATTTCCATCCGCGTGGGCCTGTGGGTGTTTCCCGCTGTGGGCCCCAGAAACCACACATGGACACCCCACTGGGCCCCAGAAACCACACATTTGCCCTGCTCGGGCTCAGTCTGGCCATCCCCTCCTCACGTGTAACTTCCCTGACAGCAGAAATCAGCCTCCGTGTCCTCCTGGCTTCGCTCATTTGTCTTGCCACGAACCACGGAGGACTGTTGACCGCCCCTCCGAGGGACTGCTTGCTGAGCCGCGGACGGCGCGCGCAGCCCTTCCTCGGGCTCCCGGCGCTTCCCTGTAATGTTCCTGCTCCTCTCGCACGTGCGTGGGCGGTGGTCCCCGTCCTTCATTTGTGAGCCCCGTGGGTGCCCCCTCTGGCCTGGTCTTGAACTGGTTTTCAGACATGTGAAATGTGCCAGGACTCAAGAGTTGGGACCCAATCCTGGCTTGTCCTTGGCTGGGGACAGTCTCCAGCTCCCAGGTCCCTCACGCCGTGCACAGGCAACGCCGTGCACATCTGCTTGTGCACGGGACCCCTGGTTGTGCACCCCCTGTGGGCCTCATCAGGGAAGAAGTGGGCCCTGGAGGAAGCTTGCCGCAGCCTGGGGAGGGGGTTCGCGCAGCCTCAGGAGGCGTCTCTCGAGGTTGGAACAAGCTCGAGTGAACACGGGAATGAACTGTGGCGGGACACATTGACAGCACACAGCGGTGAGCCCCCTGGGGCCAGGCCAGGCTCTGGGTGGCACCGGCAGCTGTGGCCTCTCTGGGGTGGTTACGGGGTGGTGCACGTGGCAGGATTCGCCGTTCCACTCCTGCAGCCCACCGGAGGGGCCCTTCCCACGGCCTCTGCCAGAAAAGCCCCTGTGGCGGAATGGGGGGCTGTGGGCGGGACCTGGCCAACTCGGGACAGAAACGATCTAACATTAAATCCCTCCAAAGTGATCCACACATCCTCACCAGCGTCCCTCTGGGCACAGCAGACCTGCCTGGGAGTGAGAGGCTGGGACCCTCACGGGCCAAGGGCAGCCAGGCTCAGGTGGCGGCTGCACAGCTGTCCACTGATGTGTGGGCACCTCAGAGCGCAGAGCACCTGGGCAGGGGGTCCCTCCTGCGGTAGTAAAGCCTGTACCTGTCCAGGCGCAGTGTTCGTAGAGGCTCCAGCCTAAAACAGGGGAGCAGGGCCGAGGGGTGAGCTGTGGGCACACAGGTGGCATGAGGGTGGGCACACGTGTGTGCATCGTGGTGTGGGGTGTGTGGGGGAGGGGCAACTGCGGCCTCCATGGTGTTTTCAGAGATGGAGGCCGTGCCCAGGCTGTGCCCTTTCTGACCCGGCTCTCCCAGGACCCAGGTGCTGCTGTGTCTGGAGGTCCAGCCTGGGACCATTTTTACAGAATTTGCCCTTGGGTGCCCAGGAGACCCCCTCCAGGGCCGGGGTGCTGAGGACACACACCCTCTTGACTCAGAAGGGTCTTTGCCTTTATTGATGGTCGTGTTGCCTGTGGCGTGTCTGGGTCAGGCCTGCCCACAGCTGTCCGCCCTCCCAGGTACGTGCTCTGGAGAGGCCAGGCTTTGTGCGTGGGGGGCGGCTCCCTGGCATCTCCCTGCTCCGGTGGCCACGGTCTCCCCAGAGCTGTAGGAGCCCCTGAGGTCCAGACCCCAGGGTATCACAGAAGACACAGGCCAAGGAGGATGGTGCTGAGGGACGCCAGCAGGGCCCCCGGCGGAGGGTGGAAGCTGGGAGCCTCTGAGTAGCCGTATGTCGTCCTGCAGGAACCCTGCAGCTCGCCCAGGGGGATGGGCACCTCCTCAGGGGTTCCCGCGTGGTCGCTCACCTGGGGAAAGACATGGGGGGCTGCAGGCCTTCATGCCTGCACGGAAGGCTGACTCGGCAGCGACCGTCCTCACCTGTTCCACGGCCTCAAAGACCCTGAGCAGGTTGTCGGCCAGCGCGCCCCTGACCTCTGCCTCTGTCCACCGCCTCCTGAGCAGCTCGGCCACCAGGTCTGGGTACTTGGACACGTCCTCAAGCCCCGAGGGGAGCCTGAGGTGAGGACAGAGAGAACCAGGCTCTGCATTCCAGGGTCAGGGCCTTGACCCGCCACCCCCCCACAGATCAGAGCTTCCCACGCCTTGAGAGGGAGACATGCCCGGCTTCTCTGCAGTCACTTTCTAGCTTCAGCCCCTCATAACATGTTGGGGGGGGGGGCTGACCCTCCTGGCTCCTCTACAGGACCCCGGCCTTGCCCCTTACCTGGAGACACCGTCATAGTCCCCACCAAAGCCCACAGCTCCGGCTCCAGCCACCTTCTTGATGTGGTCCAGATGGTCTGCCAAAGAAGGCAGTGGGTGTGGGTCCCAGCAGCCGCCCTCGACCGCCCCCCCCCACTGCTGTGGCCGCTCACGTCCACCTACCTGCTACCTGGGACAGGGTGGCCTGCTGTTGGCAGGAGACGTAGTCGTTGTAGAAGTTCACCATCACCAGGCTGCCTGTCTGGTTCTGCTCAGAAGAAGGGGACAGCGGTGGGTGCGGGAGGGGCGCCGCAGCCGCGGGAGCAGGCCAGACCCCCGCGCCCTGGCCCGCAGTCCCTCACCACCAGCTGGAGCACGTCATCCGGCACATTGCGCCGGTGTCTGCACAGGCTGTAGGCTGAGGAGTGGCTGAAGATGATGGGAGCCTTGGACAGACGCAGGGCAGCCTTCATGGTGGCCACGGACACGTGGGCCAGGTCGATGATGACACCCAGTCGGTTCATTTCCCTCACCACGCTCTGCATGGACACGGCCGCGGAGGCCAGCAAGGCTGCACTGAGCACACTGGTGTTTGCGCGGCCCTCTGGGGCTCGCCGCAGCTCCCCTGACAAGTCTGGGCATTGGGCGTGGGATTGGGCAGGTTACCGGGCTGGGCCAGGTGCTTGTGAACTCTTCGGGGACGGGGGGTGACCTGCAGGTTCCGGCATGTGCCCACCCGGGGACAACCCCTGCCAGCTCCAGCTGATTATAAGCCGAGGGCCCGAGACACGACACCCTGTCTGCTGGGTCACTTCTCCAAGGGGACTGTGGTCCCTGCCGAATGCCCCCCTCACCTGGCCAAACTCTGACAGGCCTTGGCTCTGGGCCTGATCCTCTCCGGTGTCCACGAGCCAGTTGTCAGCCCTGGGAAAGGGGACAGCAGGTGTCCCAGGGGCAGAGTGGTCATCCTGGTCTGCCCATGTCCCAGACACCGCCCGATCCCCACCCCAGGACAGGTAGGTACAGGAGGAGGGGAGGGCTTGTGTTGGACCCCGGGCCCAGGACCCTCCCGCACGGTGCAGGCCATTCCTGGGGGCCCTTACCAGGGCGTGTTGCAGCTGTGGGTGAGGGTCAGGTAGCGCATGCCCAGGTGGTAGAGAGCCCGCAGGACGCCCAGGCTGCTGTCAATGGAGTGGCCACCCTCCACGCCGATGAGACTGGCTACCCTCCCCTCCTGGAAGGCCTGCCGGATGCCTGCGAGGATAGCCAGCTGGGGGCAGCCCAGGGTGTCCCGGGGCTTCCAAAGAGGGCACCCCTGAGCGGCACCGGGCTGGGGTGGAGAGGAGCAGGGGCTCCAGGGGGCGGGCTGCACCGGCACCCACCTGTGCTGTTGGTGACACACACGAAGGTCTCGGGGTACATGTGGCACATGCGGTGGATGACGTCGATCTGCTCCAGGATCCTCCTCACGGCGTCCTTGTTCTGGGTGTCGCAGGGGGTGTATGCAGACCAGAACTGGGGGCCCAGGGGAGAGGGGCGGGGCACTGAGGTTCTGGGCCCCTCGCCCAAATGCACGCCGTCCCAATTCCTTCCTGTCTCGGAAGCCCTCCCCTGGCCTGTGTGGCTCGGAGACCCCCTGAAGGCTCGGGGCCCTAAGGTTCCCAGGCATACCCCCCGCAAGTGAGGGCTAGCCCCTTAGCCAGGACCTGGGCAGAGGCCAGTGCGGGGCTGAGCTGAGCCATACCTGGGCCCCCACAAAACCAGCCCTGAGCTTGGGGATGTTGGTGTGGGTCTGGGCGAGGCTTGTCAGGTCGGCCGCCTTCTCCTGGAGCTGGTTGTTGAACATGGTTAGCAGCTGCCATGGAAGGTCGTTGTGCCTGGGGGAGGCCAGAAGAGAGGGTGGGAGGCAGGCAGGATGGCCACACAGACTGGAGCCAGCCACAGGGGTGGTACCGGGCTCCTTAGCTAAACCTGCAGGGTAGCTGCTCCCGGAAGCTCCAGCAGGGGACTGGGAGCTGAGAGCGCCTCTGGGGGGGTCTTCCCTCCGAGGATCGTCCCCATGGAAGAGGGAGAAGCAGCGTGGCAGCAGGGGCAGGGGTTCAGACAGGGCTGGCTGACCCTGGGTAGCTGGGTGCGAGACCCTGACCCTGACTGTCTTCCCAAGTTAGAGATGAAATCCTTGGGGCGCCTGGGTGGCTCAGTGTGTTAAGCCTCTGCCTCCGGCTCAGTTCATGATCCCAGGGTCCTGAGATCGAGCCCCGCATCGGGCTCTCTGCTTGGCAGGAAGCCTGCTTCCCCCTCCCTGCCTGTCTGCCTACTTGTGATTTCTCTCTCTGTGTCAAATAAATAAATAAAATCTTTTTTTTTTTCAAAGATTTTTATTTATTTGACAGAGATCACAAGCAGGCAGAGAGGCAGGCAGAGAGGAGGGGAAGCGGGCTCCCCGCTGAGCAGAGAGCCCGATGCAGGACTCGATCCCAGGACTTTGGGATCATGACCTGAGCCGAAGGCAGAGGCTTTAACCCACTGAGCCACCCAGGCGCCCACAAATAAATAAAATATTTAAAAAAAAAGATGAAATCCTCTCCTTGTTGGGAGGGGTGGGGATGTGGATGTGGCCTGCCTCTGGGGGCCTGGCACCCCCACCCCTTACTCCTGGGGCAGCAGGAGCAGGGCACTGGGACATGGGACCAAGCACGTCCTGATATGCTCCGCAAGGACTGAGGCCCCTCTGAGTTTTCCCAGGAGCCAGTAGGGGTGAGAGCTTGGGAGGGAGAGAGGGGAGGGGGAGTGGGCTGGAACATCAGCAGCTGGTTGGGGCTGCAAAGGCAGAACCCACTGCGGGGGAGGGAGCAGATTGCTTCCTGGACCCAGGAACAAGTTGCAGCCTGAAGGGCAAAAGACCTCTGGGCCGCCAGGTCCCCCTAAGCTCCACATGTGGAAGAGGGTGGGCCAGGGAACTGATGGGAAACGCAGAGTCTCAGGCCCAGCTCAGCCCTGCGCCGTCGGAACCTGCGCTTGAATCGGCCAAGCCTGGACTGCGGGACACCTGTGGGGAAGCCCGAGGTAGATGAGTAACTGCTAGGACCTGGGCCTCGCAGGCCAGCCGCCCCTATTCTCCTGGGGGGCTCCCACCACTAATGCATTCCGATGTGCAGGGTGTGAGCTGGTGGTCAGGACGCTTCTGGGCACCGAGAGGTGGATGGGAAGGTGAACACCAGAGCCCGGATGCCACTGGGTGCTGCCTGGGGCAGGGCTGGGCAGGGCCCCTGGACAGGACTTTACACCCTCCAGCCACCGGCCAGGAACCCTCCAGGAGGGAGGGGCACTTTCACTGGAGCCCAGGGTGGGGAACAGAGGCCACCTTCGCCCTGCGGTCAGCACCGCTGCTCCGGAGCCTGCTGGACCCACCCTCCTTATCTGTGTGGCAGGGGCGGTGTCCCCAGTGGTGATCTGAGGATGCGATCCCTGCTCGAAGGGGGGAGGTGACAGTTCCAAGCACTTAAAGGACAGCTAGGTATTGTAGGAGACTGCTGGTGGCTTGTTATCCATTCTCCACCTTTTCCTTGGTAAGAGCACCTCCTATTTCTTTTAAAAGAGTACTTCCTTGTCAGAGAAAGAGAGCACAGCAGGGGCAGCAGGAGGGTCTCTGCTGAGCTAGGAGTCCGACTGCAGGACTCGATCCCAGAACCCTGGGATCATGATCTGAGCCAAAGGCAGACACTTCATCGACTGACCCACCCAGGTGTCCCCCAAACCCCCTATTTTTAGCAGGGAACATGGCCATTTGAAATAAAGATACTTTCCTGCCGCTTAATAACCGGGTGTGGCCATGTGACTAAGTTCCACCCTTTGGCAGCTTCCAAAAGCTCTGGTTGACAGACAGCTGTTGCTCACTCTTTGCCCTTTCTGTGTCCTTCCTCATTCCTGCTGGCCAGAATGCAGATGTAAAGGCTGGAGCTGGTGCAGCGGCTTTGCACCACGAGGCGACTACGGGAATGATGGCCACCATGTTCCATTACGGAACACCATGCCAAGACTGCCTCTAGATTTCTCTTGCTGAAACCACTTCCTTGGGTCTCTCACCTGCACAAGTAATGCAGGTAGCTAACCCTAACCTATCTGCTAGTATTGGTTTTGGTCCTATCATTCTAGTCTTAACTTGCTAGCTCTTTGGACAATCCCAGATCCCCGAATCCCAGTTCCCTGCATATTCCTGGCTGTCTAGGCTCTTTGATCCATATTATGCCCCCCATACAGGCCTCTGGACCCCCACCCCCTGTGCTCAGACCTCCCTCTCTGTGCCCAGCTACCCTCCTCCAGCCCCTCAGAATGAAGGAGCAGAGCACCTTCCCAGTCTCATACTGTTGGCCTCCTACCAGACAGCAGGGGCTCCATCCAGGGTGGGAGCCCAGGACAGCAGCTCCTGCACACACTTCTCCATGCTTCATCCCCCACGGAGCACATGTGAGGGGACCCTGGGGCCAGGAAGGAGACACAGGGGAGAAAGCAAGGGCAGAGGCGTGCACACTAGTCTCTGGCGGCCCCTCCCTTCTCTAGGGCTGCCGCAGCTCCCTGGGGCTCCCTTAGAAGGACACAGCCCATTTTCTCTTTTTTACTTGCAGAGTTTTGTGACCGACAAAGCCCAGAGCATCTGCCAAAATCTAACAATGACTGTAACATTCACTGATCACTTACTGGGTGCCAGAGACACATGGGAGCAGTCCTAACATGCCCCTGCCAAGGGTGTGCCAGTGCGCCGCCCGTCGCTCTACGGACGGGGCACGGAGGGAAGGGGGGTCTGCGGGGACCGGCGACAGGAAGGGCAGCCAGGGTGGGAAGGCTGGGGTGCGCGCCCAGCTGGCACTGCACACAGGTCAGCAATCCCGGGAGGAGATGGGGGTGGCAGCATGGGTGTGAGGACAAGCAGGGACGGGGGAGCCTGCCTGGAGCATCCAGGGGCATGGGGATGGCCAAGGGTGGCAGGGAGGGGGCTCGGAGGCCAGTGGAGGACTCGGGCCATACTCTGAGCTCAGTGGGAGCCATGGCGGGTGGGGACTTTGAGCCAGAAGGACAGGACTGGAACTCATGTCTCCCAGACTCCCTCTGGCCACAGCATTGAGAGCAGATCTCAGTTGGTGGAAGCCACGACAGTCAGAGTCTCACTGGTGACCCGGTGGAGGTGGACATGGGGGCTGGAAAGGGGTCAGCAGGAATGAGTGGTCCTGGAGCGTGATGCAGTCTCCTCCAGGGGCATGCAGGAGAGGCTCAGAGGGTGGCCAAGAGGCCCAGGAAAGGCCTCCCAGGGGCCTGTGGTAGATGCCACTCTTCCCGCAGCTTCAGGTGAAGACGCGGAGGCCCCAAGAGGAGATATGGCTCCTTGGGCTCTGCGGCTCGTTGGAGGCACACCTGGGGCCAGGCCCCAGCACCTCCAGCCCTCCGCACCCAACACCCACTCCGAGCTGGGATCTGGCCCCTAGGGTGCAGGGGGCGGGATGTTGGGGACCCCAGGAGCTGCTGAGGGCCTGAGGTCTTGGACCTGCTCCATTCCTGCTGACTCTCTGAGGGGCCCTAAGAGACCCCAGAAGAAGCTGAGACCAGCAAAGGGGAAGGGGCACGCCGTGGACGGAGACCCCGAGTCGCAGCAGAGAACGGCTGTCCTCGAGTTAGCGGCGTAAGAGCCGCTGGCCCCCCAGCCCCATCCCCAGCTCTGTCACACGAGTGGTGGCTTACCCGTCGATGACAGGTGTGGCCCGCATGATCTTCTCAGCCTCACCCCGGAACTGGTCTCCGGAGCAGAGGGCCACGAGGGGCCAGAGCCACCAGACCGTCTGCATGCTGCCGTCCGCAGGGTCCTGCCCGCCACGCTGTGGGGCGTCCGTCCAAACCTTGCTGCTGGGGGCACCACAGAGCCCGGCTGCTCTGCAAGGCGCTGCTCTGTGTGCAGAAGAGGAAGCAGAGGTCTTCGGTCGGGCGATCCCGGCCAGGAGCCGTCCACGCCAGGCTCCCGCGTTCAATCAGTAACCAGCACTTTCCTGGGAAGGAGGTGGGCTGGGCCGAGGGAGAGTCCTGGCTCCTGGGTGCTGGGTGTCACTGGCAGCCCAGCCCAGGCATTGTCACAGGCCAATGACCCAGGGGAGCACCCAAGGCTGGGTGAAAGAGCAGACTTGGGAGAGTCAACGAGTGTTAACGGTGTCCTCACTCTCACCGCAACCTGCGGACTGACATCTGCAAAGAACTGGGACACCGGTCAGAGTCGCCCTCGTGATGCAACCGGTGTCTGCCCTTACGAGAGCATGAACACAAAGGGTGGCGCCTGGTCCCCACCCCGGGGAGGCTCCCACCACACACAGACCCTAGGGCCGGGGGCCTGCAGCACACAGATGTCCCCGCCACCCACTGCCTGGATGCAGGCTTCCAGCTGACAGGCAAACCGTGGGGGCTTGGGTCAGAAATCTGGGGTGTCAGCGTTTCTCAGCCCTGCTGCCCACTCGGGGCTCCCAGAGCCCAGTCCCTGCTGAGACCAGAGGGTTGGTCCCAGGCCTAGGCCAGCATCCAGGGCTCTGGGGTGCAGCAGGGCTGGGAGCGAGCCAGGCCAGCAAGGCTGGTGAGAGGTATGGGTGAGGGAGAGAGACCCCAGTCTGCTCCGGGCCTATAGGGCCCTCTCAGGTGGTAGGGGCACATGGACCCTGCACACTCACCAAGGTCCCTGAGGCCTCTGCCCTGGACAGCGTTGGAGCCTCAAGCAGACCTTCCCTGGGGAGCACACCCTCTGCTCGCCCCACCTCCAAGGACGGGCCCTGCTGCTCGCCTGAGAGAGGAGGTCGCGTCCCAGCCCTGGCTGCCACCATGAGCGGAGTGTCTGTGCCTGGGCCTCTGCCCATTTCTCCCTGTTGAGGCGGTGGTGGGAAGCCCCCCGGGGGCCGAGCTGAGGGTAGCAGCCTTTCTCCACTCCACCCCCTGTTCCTCCACCCACCACTCCCAAGCCCGGGGAGGAGCCACGACCCTGGGGTGCAGGGATGTCCTGGTGCCCCTGGACCCAGTCCCCATTAACCACTTTCTCTGCCAGGACCCCCGGGTCTCCCCTGAACCTGGCCAGGGGGTTTGAGCCTCACCCAGTCCTGACCAGAGAAGACCTGCCTTGATGGGTGAGGAGCAGAGTCCAGGCCCACGCTCTGGGCCCTGGGCTCTGAGCAGACCACGGTAGGGGGTGGGGAGGGTGCTGCCAGGAAGCCCAGGGCCAGATGGAGCCAGGAGTCCCTGTGGAGGAGACACATGCACCTGCTTGCCCTCCGCGGTGGCCTGCTGCAGACTCCGGTGACCCTTACCTCTGACCTCCATGACAGTCTCTTTGAGGCCTGGACGCCCCTTCATGGGCGGACTTTGGTCTGCTGGTGGCTGCGGGCCGGCCTTCCCCACGGAGAGCCCCCTTCTCTGAGAACCTCTCCTGGAATCCGTTCTCTGCCTTTAGTAACGTGTGCTTACCCTATCTTCACGTCTCTTTATTTCTAACTTTTCTTCTCCTTCCTGAGTTGGATCCCAAGAGCACATGATGGGATCGTATTTCTTAGCCTCATCTGAGCTCGCTCTAAATGTGTTCCAGCCGGTCTGCTCTTTCCTGTCCTGCCCTGGCCCCTCCGCGGGTTTTTGCTTTTGCCGTAATTTTCAGGTTATTTCAATTCCATATCACTCACACTCAGGAAGTTCCTTACTTTCTCTTCTCTTGGTAGATATTTATTTGAATCTATGTCTCACTTGTCTTACTTTCTTGGGCTGTTCCCCAGGCACGGTGACACCCTCGTGCGTTCACACGGGTAGCGAGCCTGACCCTCCGGGGTCCGCCATCCGGCACTGCGACCGTGATGCTCGGGTCTGCCCCTTGTTCGTACACGGTCTTGTAGGTCCTCGAGGTCTCCTTCCCTTCATCCATCCCCAGATGGCCCCGGTGTCCGTCCTTTTGAAACCCTCCTGACCCTTGGTTTTGACCTTCTGTTTTTCAAATTCAGAATTCACCTGAGTGACGGGCTCCATGGCCCTGACTTTACGTGCAGCTTTGCTCATTGTGCCTGGACTTCCTGTTTGCACTCGCAGGGTTCGGGTCTCTGGAGCCGGCTCCCTGCTTCTCCCCGGTACTCAGAGAGCCCGGTGGGGTGCGAGAAGAGGCAAGCACTGGCTTCAGGTCAAACTCCACAGTGGAGGGGCCCACCGATACTTCAGGCCTCAAAGTGAATAGTACATCAGTGCAGTATTTCTAAAAATCAAACATTTGTGCAAAAAAAATACATGAATAAAAGATAAACTTTCAAGTGAAGACAGGGCCAGTATTCTGACCTCCCCTTCTGTGCCCAACTCCAACACAGCTCCACCGGCACGCGCCTCTGGGAGGCCCACTCTGTGCCCTAACACCGGCTGCCCAGGACACAGGGCAGCATCTCCAGGAGTCGAGCTGTGCACGGGACCACACCCCCTGCTCCTGAGTAGTAGTAGGGTGCCACTCAGAGGAGAGGACTCCAGGCCACTGGGGTCAGCAACACGTGGGAGGCTCCATGTGACCTTGGTCGGACGTCATGATGGTTCAGAGCGTCACACCGAGGGTGATCCGGCTCCGAGCTGTCCGGGCGGAGGCTTAGGCCCACACTGAGGGTCCCGTTTCCCATCACTTCTTTGTCTGGCTCATAACTTGTGGGGGACGAGGCAGCGAGGCTGAGTGGGCTTGGGGTCAGGCTGCTGGGTCTCCTCAGCCTCGGTCTCTCTGCAGAGCAGAAGTCACTGAGTCCTGTTGGAAGCGCTAACCTGGGAGCCTCCCAGAACCACGCCCCGTGGGCCAAGGCGCTCTGAGCTCCCACGTAAGCCCGTTTGCTCCGGACGGCTTCGTCGCTCCCCTGGAGTCTCTGCTCCTCCTCCCTGTCCTCCCGGTGCTATTGCCGTATTGTCCGTCTCCCAAGTGCCGGGCTTCGTCTCGTGGCCCCTTACTTTGGATCTGGTTTCCGCTTAATGTCTCCACTATGTGCCTAGCTCTCTTTTTGGTTTATGTTCTTATTTTGTTAGAGCTGGTCCTTAAATCGTTCCTTAGCAGTGGGTATGTGGGAAGTAAGTGTCTGAGTCCTTGAATGCACGTGTCTTTATGTTCTCCTCATAACTGGTCAGTGCTGGGCGCTTCAGGGGCTCAGTCTGTGAAGCATCCGCCTTCAGGTCAGGTCTCAACCCCGGGGTCCTGGCATCGAGGCCCACCCTGGGCTCCCTGCTTAGCGGGGAGCCTGCATCTCCCTTTCCCTCTGCCTCTGCCCCTCTGCTTGACCACTCTCTCTCTCTGATGTGAGCTCTTTTGGATTCTCTTCTTCTTACCCAAATACACAAGAACAGGGGTCTGCGCTTCCATTAGCCCCTGGAGGAGGCAGGTGAGGAAGTTGGGGGGCTTCTCATGGCATTCACTGCCCCTTCCAGCGTCTCCCCTGGCTGCGGGGGCTGCGTGGCATCCATCCTCCACAACCCCATGCAGCAGCGGTCCAGGGAGAGAGCCAGGGGATGGCCTGGCCCCGGCTATTCATTTTTAAGGATTCACTATGAGGAGGGAGATGAGGAGGGGGAGGCCTCTTTTGCGAAGAGCCCAGAGCCCGTGCTTCACAACGAGACAGTCCTGGCTTGGGACCCCACGCCGTGGCAGGTCGCACTTCCCGGAGACGGCTGCCGCAGAGCCTCCCCGCCCACGGGCTACCCTCACGGTGCAACGCTGAGTGGTCCGTGGAGAGGTGACTGCCTCGAGCCTCCTGGCTGACAGAAGGTGGCAGGCGTGACTTCTGTGCTCCTGCCTGGCTCCGTCCTCCGGACACCTGGCCTGGCTGTGTTCTTGCCAACAGCCCCAGTGCGGCCCCGGCAGACAGACAGACACAAGCTTTCTGGTGATCTCAGCACCACTTCCAAGGCTTCCGGCTGAGGCCCAGCCCAGGGGCCAGAGACCCGCCGGCCCCGCAGGCCCTGATGCAGCCCCGGCCCACAGAAAGGAGGGCGTGAACGTGATGGTGTGCACCCGCTGCTACGCGGTAGGACCACGTGTTATGCAGCAGGAGAGAACTGACACACCGGCCACTTCACTGTCACCAGTGACGTCGGTCTTCCTGTCTGCGAAATGGGCGTGACTAATCCAAACTTCACGGAGAGCAGAGCGGCTCTGCCTCCCAATCCCGGCTGCCGCCCCCTCTGTGCTCCACGGTTGCTTCCTCCAACCAGGAGAGGCCTCCTGGGCCCGCCTCACATCTTGGTTTCAGACAACATGGGTCTGCCATCGGTGGCCCTCCACGAGGGATTGACGCCAGGCCAGTGCTCTTCCCAGCTGGTCCCTGGGAGTAATGGTGAGGCCCCCGATGAGGCTCTTTCAGACCCTCCCCTCCTCGTGGCCCCACGGCCATGTCCCATGCAAACAGCCTCCACCCAATCCTTGCCTCCAGCCCGGCTTTCCGGGGAGTGCTCAGCAGTGTGCTTGCGATTGTCTCACTTTTTATTTAAATAACGGGAAAAGTGTTATTATTGAGAAGTCAGCAGCACTTGCGGTAAGCAGAAGAAACACAGTGAAAATAAACACATGGAAACAGAACAGTACCACCAAGTCTCAGCCAGAGCCATGGGGAAACAACACGCGCAGCGACAGCGGCCGGGGCGCGCCCCACCGGCCGGCAGGACCTCTGTGCAAACCTGCCGCACGCGCAGCCAGGGGGCCACCAGAGGCCTCGGTCCTTGGCCCCTCCCAGAAGCCGAGGACCAGGAACTATCAGTTGAATTCCACCAACACTGCCTCCTCGCGGGAGACCCAAGAAAGCCTCTCCCACCAGCTGGTCAGAGGACCAGCCCAGGCAGGTGGCTCAGCGCAGCGTGGAGACCCCTAGATATGTGACCCCCCCTTCACAGGCGCATGTGCCCTACAGCGTGAACACACACATGCGGAAACACACACACACACAGAAACCCCACACACAGACGTGCGCCCCCAACGCGTGCCCTGGACAGAGCGACACATGATGGAGACGCGCCCGCAAACGTGCCCACACCCCCACAGACAGCACCCACGTCCACATCCAGACGTCCGGCACCTGCACACGTTCACACCTGACGACACGCCCGCCTGGGGCCCACCACGCACGCACACATGTGCCCATGGACATCACAGACAGGAAAGCTCGGACGTCCCACGCCCTTGCGGGGAGGATGGAGCAGGGGCGCGGCGGGGCGTCCCTGGGGGGATCCAGGGCGCAGGGCTGGCTCCAGCCTTTCTCCCAGGGTACCTTGGCCCTAGACTGTCCTTAAGCCCCTCAACCTTCCAGGCCTAGCCAGGAGGCCACCACACTGACCTCTGCCCCCCAGTATCCGCAGAGATGATACCTCTGTCGCCCCCGACGGTTGTCTTCAGGCCGGTGGCTTCTCCACAGCCCTCCTGGTCCCACCTTGTCCTCTACCCCCTGGGGAGACCGCGGAATCCTGCTGTCTCCCTCCACTGCTCTGAGCCTCCTGACACCCCTGTCCACACAGCAGGGGGTCCCCGACACCCCCACCCCAGGACTTCCCCCAAGAGGCTCCTACAAGGTCAGCCGAGAAGTGACCTTTTTTTTTTTTTTTTTTGAGAGAGAGACAGAGCAGGGAGAGGGGCGGAGGGGAAGGGAGACAGAACCCTCAAGCCGACCCCCGCTGAGCACAGACCTGGATGCAGGGCTCAGTCCCGGGACCCTGTGATCACGACCTGAGCCGAAATCAAGAGTCGACGCTTCACCGACTGCAGCCCTCAGGTGCCCACAGAAGTGACCTCCTTAACCTCTCTGCCTGCCATCTATCACCCAAGAATCCCAGAACCCAGCCTGCTGGGCCCTTTCTTTCCCCTCACTGACAACACGCTCCTTTGTTGGCTATGCCTGAACCTGTCTGCCTCTGCCCTGGTCAAGCTCAGAGCCTCCCTGGGCATACAGCTGGTGCCCACTAATGAATGCAGCCTCGTCAGGTGGCTCTCCAGGGGGTGGGAGGAGACAGGCCTCCTACCCTGAGTGCCCTGGCCCCAGGCCCAGTTCCCAGGCTCCCCAAGACTCACCATGAGCAGGATGTCATGTGCCGTCTGCCTCTGGGCCGCTGCTCCCAGCTCGTGCGAGGACTGGGTGGGGGGGTTGGTTTCTGTTTCTCTCAAGTTCGCCCCACCCCAGAGTTCTCCAGTCAGCTTCCCTCTCGCATAAAAAGCCACCTCTTTAAAAACAAGTCCTCCGGGGGCCTCTGCAATGCATCACAGCCACGGAGAGCAGGACCCGGGGGCTTAATGTCTTACACATGTCAGCTGGTTGTGGTTTCCGCAGACACGCATACACACCAGCCCACAGTCAGCCTTGTGCATTTGGCTGTCCCCTAGGACCTGGTGTTCCCCTGTCCTGCAGGCTGGGCCTCAGGCCCCCAGGGTAGGCTGGCAGCCATAAGAAAGCATCCCAGACAGGAATGTGGGGTGCTCTCAGGTAGTCTACTAACATCAGAACCGAGGAACTGAGAGCCAGGGATGAGGGGCCTGGGGGCTGGGGGCTCACGGAGGGCTCACCAGGCCCCGGGCAGCCTGTCCCCCAAGGACCAGGGATGCCCACCCAGACACTCTCTCCCGGTCTTCTAGGCCCTGCCCACTGCCCTCACACCCTGGGGTCGAGAAGGACCTTCTGTGCCCAGGCTTAGGCCATGTCCTGTCTCGGTTACAGGAATGGGGTTGGCGCTAGCCCGGCCCAGAGGCTCGGGCCCTGGTTTCTATGCATCTCATGGGAGGCGGGTGATTTCCCCCACATTCCAGCTATTAGAGGACTGAAAGCAATCATGGATCGGAATGTCCTCTGGCAGAGCCGTGGGGACTTTCGAAATCAGGAAGATCTGTGGGGAACCAGGCTAGCTGTGGGATGGCTTCACCACGGGGCTGGGCGCACATACCATGGGGAGCACTCTCTCCAGGCACGCAGCAAGCTGTCCTGATCCCACAGGGTGAGGGACAGCCGGCTGGGGCAGCAGCCTCGGAGGAGACACAGTGGGGGCATAGCCTCCTCCCTGGCTGTGGGACTCTCCTGGGCCTCAGTCACCAGTCCCAGAGCTGTGGCTCACACCGGACCTGGAGGGACATGGCTGAGAGGGGCCTCTCTCCCTCTCAGAGCTCAGGGAGTGAGGGGGACACTCCAGCAGAGCGAGAGATCCAGGGTGAGGGCAGGGCTGCCCAGCAGACAGCGACAGAGGCAGAAGAAGAGCTGTGTCAGGGCCCAGCCCCAGGGAAGGTGAGGAGGACCAGGGCCTTGCTCGGGGAGGCAGGTGGACACAGACCCCGGCCTGGAGGACCGTTCCCCAGTCCCACATTCGGGGAGGCACTGCTCGGGGACACTAAGACGATTGAGCAGAATGCCCCCTCTGCACCTGCCCTGGGGCACTGTCATCACCCAGGAGCTGCCCCCCCCCCCCCAGCAAGACCCTCGCCCAGGGCAGGGCAGGAGGCCTGGATGTGTTGTCACTGGCTTTCAGAGGAAGAACCAGATGGAGGGGAGAGAGACAAATGTTACTACTCGGGGCGCCTGGGGGGCTCAGGTCATGATCTCGGGGTCCTGGGATCGAGCCCCGCATCGGGCTCTCTGCTCAGCGGGGAGCCTGCTTCCCCCTCTCTCTCTGCCTGCTTCTCTGCCTGCTTGTGATCTCTGTCTGTCAAATAAATAAAATATATTTTTAAAAAAATAAATAAACGTTACTACTTTTTGTAGTGTTTGAGATTATTAACATGTGCATTAAAATGGAAAATCGAATTAATTAAAACAGAAAAAAGGAGCCACCGAGGGGTCAAGCAAACCTACTCTCTGAACTGTGACCTAGCGGGTCTGGGGTCCCCTCTGATTCTGCCTCAACCTAGCCCTGAGCCTTCCGTTCGTGGGGCGTAGGTGAGACCCCCCCACACTATTGGCTTCAGATGCCCCCTGACTACCCCCTGTGGGCCAGACCCCCAGCAGGGTCAGGAGTCCAGGGGGAAGGGAGAGAGGACATGTGTTGGGGACAGAACAGCCGGCCCCTGAGCTAGACAGGAGCAGAGTGGCGAGGGGCCTCCTGCTGGGGCTGGGCTGGTCCCTGGACCCAGCCTGGGGGCCACGGTGCCCAGCACGGCAACACTGTGGACAGGGGAAGAGTCACGTGCATGTGCCAAGGACCCCCGAGTGCTGTCTGTGAGGCCCTGAGGCCAGCAGACAGTCGGGGTCCAGGCCAGGCGCTCAGGGCCAGGCCCCCTCGGCAGGAGCCCTCGTAGCCCTGACAGTGGATGGCCCTGCGGTCCCTCCTGCCCCCCTTCCCTGTCCACCCTCTGCAGGCCGGCTGGGCTCCTGCAGGGGCAGCCGAGGAGGAGCCTTCCCTTGGGGGGCAGCATCTGCAGACACTGGGGCCCAGGCAGGCTGCTCAGGTGCTGTCACCCCCTTTCCCAGCTCTGGTGATGATTCCAGGGTCCAGGGATCGAGCCCCGCATCGGGCTCTCTGCTCAGCGGGGAGCCTGCTTCCTCCTCTCTCTCTGCCTGTCTGTGATCTCTGTCTGTCAAATAAATAAATAAATAAAACATTTATTTATTTATTTATTTATTTATTTTAATTTATTTTCAGACAGAGATCACAAGTAGGCATTTTCTCTGTCTGAAAATAAATAAAATCTTTTTTAAAAAAGATTGACCCGAGCCAAAAAAAAAAAAATCATGACCCGAGCCGAAAGCAGAGGCTTCACCCTCTGAGCCACCCAGGCGCCCCAATAAGTGATCTTTAAAACGTGATTTCACTAGATGTAGAATTAACTCTGAGACACTTGTTGCCCAGAGGAATACAAAAGGAAGCCAAAGGCCCCTGGGTGTTCAGGGTCATTGCTGACTGCGCTCAGGCTCTAGGAGGTGGCCCTAGCGACCAGCCAGTCAGGATCCTGGGCTGGAGCGGGGGGAGGGCTCAGAGCTGGGGCTGGTGGCAGAGCTGAGCCATCCAAGCCGGTGACCTCAGGGGTTCCCGCCCTGGGGCATCTTCTCACTTCCAAAGGCAAAATAAAGTCAAGGAAAGATCTGTGTATTGGACAAAGAAACGCCCTCAGGATATTCTGACTCTAGTTTGTGAATTGTGGTTACAAGATCTGGTTTTGCCCCATGAGGGCAAAACACCCCACGCTTCCTGAGACAGTCAAACAACGCTCTCATCATCCTGCCAGAAACAGGCCCTTCCTGTGGGCCACTTCGATGCTCCTTCAGTCATTCATTCAACAAACACTTTCCACCTGCTGGAGAGACAGCAGGGGGCAGGGCAGGGAACCCAGCTCTCTGGCAGACAGAAATCCAGGACAGAAAGACTCCCTGGAGGAAGGGGCCAGTCCTCATCCTAAGGACACAGAGGGGCTCCTGACTCAAAGATGGGGTGTTGGGAAGAACACTACAGCAGACAAGCCTGTTTGCTGTCTCCAGAGGATCCGGCTGACCAAGTCTCTTCCACTTTCTAGAAGCCCGTCTGTTTTCCTCAGCTCCCAGCTGTGCCCTGCTGAACCCCGGGGCCAGGGGCTCAAGAGCTGACTGGCCACCTTCCCACTGGGAAGTGCCCCGTGGGGCGGCAGTACCCCACTGAGCCCCAGCCTACTCACCCTGGCCTAGGCAGAGGGGCAGAGCGCCCCCGCCGGCACTCCTGGCCCGGGCCCCACCCACAGCCGCCCGCCGCCCTCCCAGGAGGCCTCCCAGGAAGGGGGAAAGGCCCCGCGCCCCGCCTCTCTGAATGTGGGGAAGGAGCAGCGGGGCCGAAGGCAGGATGGGTCTCACACAGGCCATTAACTGCTCCCCGCCAGGGAGGAGCCCGTGTCCCCACCAGAACCGTCCCAGTGTTGCGGCAAGGACACACCTGGGTAGATGTGGAGACCAACCCCGCCCTCGTCCAGTCAAAGCCAAGTCTGCAGACTCGGAGGGACAGAGGCCAGGGGACGGGGTGTGTGGAGGGCAGGGGGAGGAAGCAGCCTACCAGCTGGGAGGAGCGGACGAAGCTGTCCTGCCCAGGCCGCCCAGCTCAAGGTCCATCCGTGCTGCTCCATGCCCTCAGCGGTGAGAAGTCCCAGGACCTGAGAGGCCTGCGGGCGTGTCGGTGCCTCAGCGGGCGCCGCACCACACCTGAGTGTCCACCCAGTGAGTGCCGGCGACCTGGGACCCGGCAGCCCCAGTGACCCTGAGAACATCCACCACCGGGGACTCACGCTCAGTGGGGACAGATGTGTTGGGGGCACCAGAATGTCACTGCCTGGAGGGGCCCTGAGAGCCAGCAAGCACTCCGGAGGAGGTGGGGGTTTGGGGGAGAGGCAGAGGCTCTCTGTGTGGGCTCTCAAGGCTCTGGCTGCAGCCAGAAGAAGGGGGAGCAACCTGGTCCAGAAGGTCAGGAGCCGGGTGCGGGGTGATGACGATGGGCTTCCCTTGCCAAGAGCAAAGAGCCGGACGGCCCGGACAGACCTCCCAGGAGAGAACCTTTGCCCCACCCCCCGTCTGCTGGCTCTGGAGAACATTTTGTTTCTTTTCATTTAGTTCCCAGGACACTGGGGCCAGATTTGACCCTTTGTCTGCAGTAATTCTTCTGAACATGTGCCTCTCCGGAATATGTCCGGACTGAGCTGATGGACGCACCTGCTGGCCCCCCTCTTCCTTTCCAAGCGAGGACTGTGAGCGGCCCCGGGGGCTCCCGAATTGTCCTGTGTGGGGGGTAGGGTGTCCCGGCTTCGTTACTGAACGGGGAGGGGGTCAAGAAATGGGAATGTGCGTGGGCTGCGTTTCCTGCCTCCAGCCCCACTTGAAATGAAAACAGCTGGATTAAATCCTGAGTAAACAGAGGCAGATGGCAGAGCCCGCCAAGCACATTTCCAAAGATAAACACAGCCAGACCGAGGTAAAGTGTGCGGGTGGGTAGGTCTGACTCAGTGACAACTATCGCCCGGGGAAAGAACAGGGCGGTGGTGGCGGGGGTGGGGGGCGCCGAGCCATACCCGGGTTTGGGCAGTGATGGCGGTGAGCAGAGAGGCCGGGAGGGGTGAGCCGGGCTCGGCAGTCAGGGAAGCGGGAATTTACAAAAAGCAGGAAAGGCCCCCAAAACACATTTGCCATCATAGTTGGCAAAAAGCAGGGCGAACGAGACAAGGAAACTCTGAGCTTCGCTCAAGGATCCCACGTCTCATGTACGTGCCCCGGCCCACACTCCCACTGACACAGTGTTAGGGAAACCCTGTCTTGCTTCTCGAGACAGTAACGCAGAGAAGCTGCTAACCAGGAACCTTGAATCCCTTGTAATTCAGCTACAGTTTCTCAAAAGGCCCAGAGGGAAAAAAGAATGACATTTCTTCGGCTTGAATATTCTCTGATCTAAGAGCTCCAACTGGTATCTGCTTTGGTAAGGAAACAAGCTGTTCTAACAGTTTCATTTCTTACGACAGTGCTAGAAACCAGAGAACATGGAAACGGAAACAGTGAGATTCGGATGCACCCCCTACTTGCTGGCCTAACGCTGGTAGATGATCCGTGTTTTAGGTTAAGTGCGGGACTAAAATAGGTGATTAAAAATGACCACATTTAAAAACAGGGGCAGGGGGCACCTGGGGGGCTCAGTCTGTTAAGCGACTGCCTTCGGCTCGGGTCATGATCCCAGGGTCCTGGGACCGAGCCCCGCATCGGGCTCCCTGCTCAGCGGGGAGCCGGCTTCTCCCTCTCCCTCCGCCCCTCCCCCTGCTTGCTCTCGCTCGCACTTTCTCTGTCTCTCTCAAATGAACAAATAAAATCTCAAAAATAAAAAATAAAAACGGGGCAGGAGGTGGTGTTTGGTCCCTGTGAGACCACGCGGGTTTGCTCCCGGGCACTCACCACCCCCACGGGGGCTGGGACAGGGGCCCTGACCACAGGTATTCCCAGAAGTAAGGGTCCCGGGTTGTTTCAAGCACCTTAAGAGGGTCTAGGGCCATCCTGGGGATGTGGCTTGAGCTGTGAGAAAGGGTGTCAGTGTTTGTTCAAGTAGAACAGGCCAAGGTTGAGGCCATGGTGAGGAGGGGTTCCGAGGAGGCGGGGCGGGGTCTGCTCAGGGGGAGAGGCTTTGGCAGCCTGGGGAGGCTTGGGGACAGGAGCCCCCAAGCTTCCTATTGGTCACCTTCTCACAGAGCCCAAGAGCACCAGGGTCAGACTCCAGACTCCAGGAGAGGGGGTGGGGGAGGGGGCCTTTCCCTGCAGGCAAGCAAGCTGGCAGCTGATAAGAGCAGTTCCAACTGGAGGGCAGCTGCCCCCAAGCAGCCAGGAGGCTGGAAGCAAGCCTTGGAGGTGACCAGGGTCAAGGCTACCTTGAGCACTGGAGGCAGACAGTGACCCCGCCTCCGGTGGCCAAGATGCCGATTTCCGGCTCCTCCCCATCAGGCACCCCTCTATCCAGCCAGAGTGGAAGCCGGAGGGGCCCTCAGGACTCCACTCCAACTTACCTCATCTGCCCAGCCTCACTTCCATGCCCCTGCCTCCAGGCAGTCTTCCTTGCTTTACCACACATTCCTTCAAACTCCTGTTACTGTGACTTCACCTCCACTTACTGGCAAGACTCCTAAAGGCAGTAATATTTTTCTCAACATAATTGCCTATCTAGGTCCATCACAAAGTGTATGTCTGGGAAACACTGGTCGGTGGACTGCTAGCAGCTTTGGCTACCTACTTCATCACGTGGCAGTATCTCAGTCAGAAAACTGGGGCTGCGTTTTATCCACCAAATGTCCAAAAGTGAGGGAAGAGAACAGAAAACAGACCCAACACGTCCTAGTGGAGCCCTTCCTATCCGTGGGCTCTAATACATTGTATTAAGCCAACAGTGTAGCCATCTGAGGAAAGATCAGCTTGGAATTTCTACCTCATGTTCTATAAACACTGGTTTGTTAATGGAAATGACTGGAAGCACTAGAACACACAGGCTGACTGTCTAGAAGGCATTAGAAAAAACATCAATAGATTTTCCTACACAGAACAAAATAGTACATGACCAAACACCATCGAGGAATATAAAAGATTGGTGACAAACTAGGAAAATATGTTTGTAGTAATGCTACAGCAGACCAAATGCTAGTATAGAAGGAACTCTTAGGATCACTTTTTTTTTTTTCAGATTTTATTTAGGGGCGCCTGGGGGGCTCGGTCGTTAAGCGTCTGCCTTCAGCTGAGATCATGATCCTGGGGTCCTGGGATCGAGTCCTGCATCGGGCTCCCTGCTTGGTGGGGAGCCTGCTTCCCCCTGCCTCTGCTTGCCTCTCCGCCTACTTGTGCACACTTTCTCTCTCTCGAATAAATAAATAAAATCTTAAACAAAACAAAGGAAGCAGTCCAACAGAAAAATGGCCAAAGGACATGAACCAGAGATGACAAAAAAAAAAAAAAAAAAAAATCCCTTCAACATTTGAGTAAAACACTCAACCTCACACAGAATGAAGAGAAAGTCAAATTAAACCAGGACATCCTACCTGGGAAACTCTCTCCCTGCCTGTTGCCTGGTTCTCCTGGGATGGCCTCAAGAATTGGGGTAACAGTTACCTGCTCTCTGCTTCCATCTCTTTACCTCTGAAATGGCAAGACTAACAGCGTCTGCCTGAAGGGGCTGTTGCCCGTGCCCTTGTGGAGCAGCAGAGCTGTGCCCCGGGCGGGTAGAGCTCCTGTCCCGGACCACACTTCCGCCCGTCCTCCAAGGCCTCCCTGAGTGGTTGGCGCCCAGCTGGTGTCCCTGGCAGTCACGGCTTGTTCAGACCCTAACCAAACCACAGCACAGGATTTGGAGCAGGGCGCTAGCAGGCTATCCCCCTTTTCTGGGGCTTTCTGGAATGCTGGCCCGGGAGGCACAGGCACACGGAGCTCGCCTGGACTCCAGCCACAGCCTCTCCGCCCGCAGGGGCAAGCCGACAGCATTGCCCAGGGCCTGGAAGGAGTCGGGTCACCCAGCTGGCCCCAGCCAGGACGGCCAGGAGGATGTCCCCTGCAGGGGCTCCCCACACGCAGTGCCCCCCCCCCTTTCTGGAAAGAAAGTCAGCAAGTCTTAGAGGCAGAGGCTGGTGTGGGAGAGTCTGGTCTGAGAGGCCCCACCCCTTCCACCCACTTTCTGCCCCTACTCAGAAACCCACGGCATCCATCCTGGGTCTTGGGGTGCTTCAGACCCTACTCCCGCAGAGCAGCCCAGTCCCAGCCTCTATGTCCTCTGCTCTCTGAGGTTGGCAGAATGGTGGCCGCAAGACGTCCCCATCCTCATGCTCATGGATTTAACACCTCGTCTGACAACAGGAACTTTGCAGCCATGATTGACTTTGAGGTGAGAAGTGATCCCGGGTTACCTGGGGAGCCCCCGTGTTATCACGGGTTTTCTGTAAGAAGGAGGTAGGGGTCAGACATGCGTGTCTTCTTGTGTCCGTGACACGCGAAGATGCCGCCGGTCGTGAAGGTGGGGGAGGGGCCGCGGGCCGAGGATGCTGCGCCCCAAGAAGCTACAAAAGGCAGGAAACAGATTCTCCCCCGGAACCTCCAGAAGGAACGCATCCCTGGTGACCCCTTGACTTGAGGGCCCCTGACCTCCAGAGCTGCCAGATAACGGGTCCGTGTGGTTCCGAGCCAAGCCGCGCGCGGTCACTGTCACAGCAGCGCCTGCGACCCCGGGCATGGGCACACGGGGAGTCCCGGAAAGGAGACGCTCGAGGGCTTCGAGCCTGTCCGGCGCGAGCGGGGCGCGGGTCAGGAAGAGGCCGGCCTGGGCCACTCCCCACTCGGTGCCGCGCGGGCGCTGGCCCTGCTGGCCCCCGGGGCTCCCCTGCGCTCCTGGGCAGCGGGCCGTGTGCTGGGGGGGGGGGGCGCCGCGGCCTGGCGGGCCGAGACTCAGCCTCGCTGCCCCGGGGGACGGAGGGTCCCGGAGCCCGACGTGGCGGCGGCCGGCGGCGGGGCTGGCGGACCCCGGGCCCGGGAGCGGGAGAAGCGCGGAGGGCGGCGCTGGGCCCCTCTGCTCCGCTAGGGGGCGTCGGAGGGCGGCGGCCCCCCGCGGTTCGCGGTCGGCACCCCGCTGTTCGCGGTCTGCACCCCGCGGTTAGAGCGCGCGGCGGTGCGCGCGCAGGGACAGCCCCGCCGGCGCCTCCGCCCGCGCCCGGCTCCCGAGCGCTCTGGCGGGGCGCGGCACGGCGGGGTCCCCCTTCCGCCGCAGCTCCCGGCCCCCCGCTTTCTTCCCTGGGGCCGGTCTCCGGCGCCTCCGCCGCCCGCACCGCCGCGGCCCTCCACCGCGCAGCCCCCGCGGACGCGCCCTTCGAGTGGAAGTCGCCGTCCGGTCGCGGCACGTGGCGTGAAGACGCGCCCCTTCCCAAGCGCTGCGCCCCAGGAGTGCTGACCCGGCCCGCGGCCGCCCCTGGAGCCGAGGGGGAGACAGGACCGCATTCCCAGGCGCGTTTGTGGGAACTTCCCGGTTCAGGGCCGCACTTTGGACTCGGACGCTGTACCGTCTCGGGTCTGGGTAGCTCCCCGGTCCTCCAGCTCATCGGCCCCTGGGCAGCGCGGCTACGTGCTGGGGTGTCCTGAGGCTACAGCACGGGGGCCTTAAATGGCAGAGACATATTCCCTCTCAGTCCTGGAGGCCCAAAGTCCCAAGTCCAGGTCAGGAGGCGAGGCTCCTCTGGAAGTTGTCAGTGAGGACCCTGGGCCTTGGGGGCACCGTCCCAGCCATGGCAGGGGCGCTCTCCTTGTCCCCTAAGGACACCAGTCACCCTAACGACCTCATCTGACCTTGATCTCATCTGCGAACCCTGTTTCCAAAGAAGGTCCCAGTCACAGGTGCCAAACTTCAGGGCTTGACCACGTCTTTCGGGGGACACAACTCAGCCTCTGTCCCAAGGAACCCCAGAGTCTGGCTGTGCTGTTTCCATGGCTGCCTGAGGGCTCTCCTCCCTTGGCCTGAGCTGCTCATCTGTCCCCCCTCTCAGGTAGCGCTGGGACTAGAAGGAGCATAGAAGGAGAAACTCAACACCATCTACAAAGCCAGAATGGGCGAATCTGGCCTTCACTCCCCTGAACAGCACACTGACCCTGTCCCTGACCCCTGACCCCGCCCCGCCTGCGTCCTCCTGGCCTGGCTCCTTGACCACCAGCCAGGGCCTTCGATGCTCGTGGCCCCCACCCCGGCTGACACACACGGTGGTTACCTGCTCCGTACTCGAACCTTCCTGCTGCCCCTGAGGGCCACCCTCTTCTCACTTTGGCAGCCTGTGGGCTCTGGCGAGACCCACCCCACGGCCCGGCTTTTCTGCAGGACAGGGCGCTGTGACAAGTTCCCCTCTAAGCCGCGGGGCCAACGGAATAGCCATGTACGCCTGGAGGCGCCGTGGGGGCTGGTGAGATGGACGCACGCTCCTTCAGCCCGGGACCTGCAAGCTCTGGGCACTCGTCCTGCAGACGGGGAGACTGGGGAGCAAGGAGGTAGCAGTGGTGACCCCAGGTATACACAGCGTGGGGACGTGAGGCAGAGCCTAGGCTGCATTGCCACATCAGCGCCTCTGCTGGAACAGAAGGCGAACACCCCACAAACTAGGGGTCCTAACGCTGTGGCAAGTACACCCCAGTACTGACACGGCCACCTGCACACGGGGCCATGAAGGGCCAGCTGTCAGGGTGAGCTGTGAGGCAGGCTCCTTGCGGGAACCACCCTGAACCCAGGACTGGCCAGGACGCCCCCACACAGGGCCCCAGGTCTCCGGGAGTGGTCACAGGGTGTTGGTGGGAAGGTACCCTGGAGGCAAACTCTCCAGGAAGGCCCCCTCTGCAGACTTTCCCCCCGGGCTCCCAGGGGAGAGTTGGGGTACAGATTCCTGCCCAGGCTCCGCGGGTCCGGGAACCTGGTGGAGGGACATTGGGGGGGTTTCTCCAGGGAGAGACACCTTGTCCCTTAGATGCCGGTGCAAGTACACACACAGGTGCGAGGCACTTGAGATGAGCCCCACTCAGCCGTGTGCGCGGGCATGCGTGTGTCCCCGCGCAGCGCGAGCCGCGTCGTCCGCCGGCCGGCACTCTGGCTGTCCCTGAACCGCACCTCGAAGGAGCACATGAACGACGCCTCGCGTCCACCTTCCCTGCCCGGCCTAAGGGTCTCTGAGTTCTCTGACTGCACCTGAGCCCCACTGTGTTGATTTTCCATGATCCGTGGCCCCATTCTCCTGGTAACGGCCTTCTGAGGAGCCCGCGCTCCCTGCTCGCCCTGTAGGCTGACTCATCGGCATGGGGGTACACCTGCTTCTTCCTCCGGGCCAGGACTGGGGCGTGAGTGTCCAGGGGGACCGTCCGCCTTCGGCCCCAGCCGCACAGCAGGGGCAGTCCGTGTGTGACGGAGACCCTCTCTCTGACGCTCAAGTCTCCAGGAGAGCCCTGGGGGTGCAGTGAGTCAGGCACAGGACAGGCGGCTGCTGCCACCCACCGGGACGGACGCCACTGGAGCTGAAGGAGAGTGGATCGTGGTTTTAGTCGCTCGCCACACGTGGGCTGGGGCACAGATTCTCTTCCGCCTGCGCCTACCATAGCATCGGGCACGGACGCTCTGGGAGGATCCACTGGTCACGTTACACGTGTGTTACACGTGTGCAAGCATGTTGGTGCCCCAGGAGGGGAGGGAGGGTGATCCAGACGGCCACTGCTGGGCCGCAGGCCACAAGGTCATGTGGAAACATCTGCAGGGACTCGCTCAGCGTGTTTGCTGAAGGGTCGCTCGTGAGGACAAATCAGCCTCCGAAATGGGGTAAGGGGGAATCCTGTGAGGGAGGAGGGGCTCCTGGGGGAGAGATCCTTTCAGGCCATCACAGGGATGCTGATGTGCGAAGACCCCGCAGTTCCCAAAGCTGAGAAAAGCGGTGTCCTGCCTGCCCCTAGGGTGAGCCAAACCTCCCCTCCCCTTCTTCTTGGGGAGTCCCCAGGGCCTCTCCCTGCTTCTCCCCTTCCCTCAGCTAAAAGCCCTGTTCGCCCCCACACGCCTCATCCTCAAGTGGCTTGCGGAGGCCCTGCAGTGCGGGAACCACAGTGCGTCCGCGGAGAGCACGAAGCCCATGGGCCACACCTTCCTCCCCCTAAGCCCCCGGCCCCGCACACACGGTGATGCTGGTTTTCCTCTGTTACAAAGTAAGTGTGTGAACATTCAGGATGACTCTGGGCAGGAATGCACCAAGGTGTTCCCATGGCTGCCATGCCAGTGGACAGGCTGGTGTTCTGTTAAATTATTTTTGCTTACTTCGGTTTTCTAATTTTTTCTACAAAGACCACAAATTGCCTTTGTTAGAAGAAGAAAAATGTTTACGCTCAATAATGAGGTCCGAGACCCAGAAGCAGAGGAAGACCAGAGATAGTCGGCTGGGACACTCCTGAAGACAGGACGGGTCCGCCTGAGGCAGGCCCTGACCACCAAGCAAGGAATTCGGAGAGAATTCAGGGGCCAATAGTGAGCCTCTGACGGTCCCACACAGGAGGCATGACTCCCAGCTAGGGGCTCTGCGAATCACTGCCTGCCCCAGAAGCGACTCTCCTTGTTCCCGCTCATCACATGCCCACCTGCATGCCACCTCTTCAGGGACACCTTCCTGGGTCACCAAGGCTGAGCCCGATGTCCCTTCTGAGGTTTTTGCCTACAGCAACACCCATAGCAATGATGGCAGACATTTCCAGCAACTTAGTGATGCAAGTGCTAAGTGTTTTAGACCCTGTTGTAAGGATAGTTAAAGTTTATAACCTTCTTGCCTTCAAGGAATTCACAGGTGGTCATTTCAGAACTGTGTCCAGGACCTGGGCCCTCCTATCTTCTTGATCCATGCTGTACGGTTTCTACTTCCATGTTCATCTGTGGTGCAAGAGGGTTGCTGACTTCCAGCCATTACATCTCAATCCAAGCCACAGGAAGGAAAGAGGAGAGAGAAGCATGGCCTGAGACACAAACCACACATGCTCACATTATTACCTAACATGTAGTCACAGAGGCACAGCTGGCAGCAAGAGAAACGTAGTCTATCAGGACAACCGCATGCCCTGCTGAAAACTGGGGCCTTGTTACCACACAAGAGGGGAGGACAAGGGGCGCCTGGGTGGCTCAGTGGGTTGAGCCTCTGCCTTCAGCTCAGGTCATGATCCCAGGGTCCTGGGATCGAGCCCTGCGTCGGGCTCTCTGCTCAGCAGGGAGCCTGCTTCCCCCTCTCTGCCTGCCTCTCTGTCTACTTGTGATCTGTCTCTGTCAAATAAATAAATAAATTCTAAAAAAAAAGGGGGGGAGGACAAGCCCACATTGACCCCTAGTATCCCCTAGTATCTGTGTGCCATGGCCCAGATGCTCCCCTCAGCAGGCGCGAGAGGAGGCCAAGGCTCGGAGGCAGGGCAGCCGTCAGAGCGGCGGGGCTGGAAGGAGCTCCTGCAGCTCCGGACCTGGTTCAGCCACACGGGCACGTCATCGGGCCGGCCCGTGCGTGTCAGGGGTGCTCCTGCCGACCCCGTCTGCTCTCAGTGTTGGCACACAGCCAACATTTAATACATGGCTGCTGTGCTCCCAGGTGGAGGACCCAAGGATGGGGCCTGGGTTCCCTGGTCAGCCTTCTAGGGGCTTCTCTCCCGTCAAGCACTGTCCTCTTTCCTTCCACTGTTCCTTGGCCCCAGTGCACCCCCAGCTCCCGCATGAGCGGATTGGGGCTCAGGGCCAGCTGTGAGCTCTGCTGTCCTAATGCTGTTGCCTCCTGGGTGCTCCCACCTCAGGTGTCACCATGAAGCACTGGCCAGTGACTCTGTGGAGCCGGTCCCCAGTGAGGCCCTGACAGGTGCCCAAGGACCGTGTGGGCGCCAGACCCCGCCACGCAGCTGGGAACTCAGCAGAAGGAGCTTTTCAGGTTCTTGTAGCTGGGACAGTCTGGGGACACCTAGAAGAGGCCAGGGACAGGGAAGAGCGAATTCCCACTTCCCCGGCGGGCTGCAGGAGGGGCCGCCTCTAGGGCACCAGCACGGCTGACCTCAGGTCCCCTCCGAGGGGGAACCAGCCCCCTCTTGCAGACGGGTACTGGGCATGAGCTGTGCTGGCTCCTCAGCAAGCACTGGATGAATGGGTGTGAAGTGTGCCCTCCAGGGGGCCAGGCCCCAGCCCCCCTCTCATCAGGAAGCATCCGACCCCACAAGGTCCCACCCCTCACCTCACGCCTGCCATGTTCCAGGGGTCCCCATCCAGCTTGGTCCAAACTGAGCACTCAGGGACACTGACTGGCCACAGGAGGCCACCCCCGGAGCCCAGGCGGACGCAGGGCCCGAGAAGGGTTCTCTGCTCTCGTGTTTGCACCCCTGGTGTTCGCACAGGTGTTGCGGTCCGCCCTGAGTGTCTGCCGTGAGCAGAGCGGCCGGCCGTGGGCACACGCTCGGCCCGGCCGCGGAGAGGGAGGGAGGCCGTGAGCGCAGCCAGAGCGGGACTCGGACCTGCCCAAAGCGGCGGCGGACAAGAGCCCCGCCCCCCGGCGCACGTGCAGGCCCCGGGGCCCCCAGCCCAGCGCTGCGGCTTCTGGCTCCGGCTTTGCGTCCCGGAGCCGCTCCCCTCTGGAAAACGGGGCTCACGAGAGGCCGCGGGGGCGCGGGAGCTCCGTGCAGCGAGGCTGGAGCCCGGCTCGGCGGGGCCCCGGGACGCGGGGGTCCTCCGCACGCCCACGGGGCTCCGGGCCAGACGTCGGTGCCGCGGCGCGGGGCGCGGGCGGGGAACACGGAAGCGCCCCCCCCCCGCACCCGCCCCCCCCCCGCGCCCAGGCCCGCTGCCCGGTCTGGCAGCCCCGCGCCCGCCCCCGCACCGGTGACGCGTCCTCAGTCGCAGCTGCGCGCCGCCGCGGAAGGAAGCGCAGCCTCGAGGCCCCGCGGCCCCCGGTCGCCGCCCGCTCTGCCCCGGGGAGGGGGCGGCAGACCCCGGGGCGGGCGCGCGGACCCGGAGTCGGAGCCTCCGAGACCCCGCCTGGGCTCCGTGGGGAGGCGACAAGCTCTCCAGAGAGCGAGCTCCGGGCAAACCTCCCTCGGAACCAGGAGCAGCCCCGCTCCTCTGCGACACTGGTGTTTCTGTACCCAGCCAGCATCTTGGGCCGGGCCCTGGGGACCGCCCATCCGGCGCCAGGGAGACCCTTCTGAAGAGAGTGTGTCGGTTCTGGGCCGCTGCCGAACAAACTGCAACCAGGGGCCCCGGGGTGTCCGCCCCAGGGCGCCTCCCCTCAGCTCAGGCCATGATCCCAGGGTCCTGGGATCCCCTTTCTGCAGGAAGCCTGTTCTACCTCTTTCTCTCCCCCTGCTTGTGCTCCTTCTCTCCCTGTGTCTCTATCCAATAAATACATGAATCTTTAAAAAAAAAGATTTTATGAAAACTTGGTGGCTTACAAAGACAGCAAACCTGGATGAATTCATACCATTTCTGTGGGTCAGGACTACCAGACAGGATCAGCCAGGGGAATCTGGCTCAGGCCCCCTGCTGAGGATGCAGTTAGAGTCTCAGCCAGGCTGGGGGACCCTCTTGTGGTGCCACACGCCTGTGGCCAGCCAGCGGGGGCCTCGACTGGGTGGACGGTTTCCGCTTCTTTGCAGCCTGGCAACCGGGTCCCAAGAGCCAGTGTCTTCAGTGAGCAAGACAGCAAAGCAGCATTTTCAGGACCAAGCGTTGGAGGGTCACATAGGACCCTGAGTCTTCCCAGGTTCTAAGAGAAGGAGGTTGCCACGGAATTAGGGCTGTGACTTAAAGCTCTCATGGCAGATGAGGACGTGACTTGCCCTGGAAGCTGTTCCTGGACAGGTGGGGCAGGACCGCAACACCTGTGCGAACACCAGGGGTGCAAACACGAGAGCAGAGAACCCTTCTCGGGCCCTGCGTCCGCCTGGGCTCCGGGGGTGGCCTCCTGTGGCCAGTCAGTGTCCCTGAGTGCTCAGTTTGGACCAAGCTGGATGGGGACCCCTGGAGGCAGGTGTCCAGTCTGACTCTGGGCCAGAGCTTAAGCAGCTGGCCACTGCGAGCACATTTGCTGTCTGCAAATCCCAAACCCATCCTCTGACAAGGGGGCCACTCCAAACAGTGTGCTGGGAACTATTTCTGAAGTGAGTCCATCCCAGGGTCACTCTGGGGTCCTCTGTCCACACCTCCTGGCACTGACTGCTGAGAAAATCCCCAGCCGCTCTAAGCATGAGTGAGGCTCTGCGGGTCTCCATGAGGGCCAGTAGCGTTTCCGGTCACGCTGTCCTAGCTCCCTCCCTAGAAGCCGCTCTGGAGCTCAGAGCTAGCCAGATCAGATCCCTTGGTGGAAGGGGCTGTAGTGAAAGACATCCTGGAAAGGCAGTGGGGCTGGTGAGTCCTGCTTCGGCCCCGGGCCAGCTGTGTGACCCTGGGAAAGTCACTTAACTGTTCTGAGCCTTGCTTTTCTTCTCTGTGGTGGGAGGATTTGCCATCCATCTGGGCCAGAATCTGGAGGGCAGTGGTGGAAACCCACCTCAGCTGATCCGGGTGGGGCAGGAGCGTGCGGCCCCTCAGCAGGCCAGTCTGAGCTCAGGGCTCGGGCCCAGGCCCCTCCTACAGGGATTCCTCTGGCCTCGTTCCTTTGTGTGCTCTCATTCCCAGGTGGTCCCAGCCCTCGTGGTTGCACAGGGGTCACCGGCTGTTCCTGGCTCCCACGCCACCCACTCAGCAGCTCAAGAAAAAGTCAAAGGTCAGCAGAAGTCCTGGGACGGAGTCTCCCTGGCCAGCTCAGGCCCCGGCCGATGTTGGGCTCCAACTGGTAACAGTCATCATATCATGACAGCTGAGCGGGTGACCCCGTGCTGCCCCAACTCTCTGAGCAGCCCCCACACACCTGCACGTGCCCAGCTGAGCCCCCCCTACAGCCAGGCCCCAGGCCCACCGCCTCCTGTTTTCCCCCAGTCCAGGAGGACATCACTGTAGGCTGCGTCCAGATGGCTCCCTGCTTCCTGTTGGCCCGAGGATAGAGGCAGAAGGAAAGCATGGAGGTGGAGGTGGAGGTGGGGGCCTCACACCTCTGCTCCTTCTCGGACCTGCATGTTCTGGGAGCGGCTACACCTTTGCTAAGGCAACAGCTCCAAAAATGAACCCTTCCACCCCTGCGGGCTCATCAGGCCCCTTGCCCCGCCCCCCACCCCCGGCCCAGAGCTGCTTCCTGGGCCTAATCCTGCTGCCTTGCGGCTGAGCACAGACCCCCTCCCATTCTTCTGAGCTGACTCTTTGTGCCTTCTGCCCCCGAGATCTTAACTGACCAATTCCCTTGGCTTCATCCCTGAATGGAACCTGGAATGATCTGAGGACTTCTGCCACTGAAATCCATGACTTGGTGGCAGGGTCAGGACACAACCGACAACACCCGCCCGTCTTGGAACCCTGCTGCCTCCCAGTGTGGAAGGAGAGGGCTGTTTCTCGCGTGTCCTCTCTGTCCCCAAAGAGACCAACATCGGCTCTTCCAGAATTCTGCAGTAGCTAGGTTACCATGGTAATGCCCATTATCCTCGCCTAACAGGAGATGAATCAGGAGCTAAAAATAGGCCTCCAGAGTGAGTGGGTGGATGGACGGACGGATGGACGGA
Organism: Mustela putorius furo; assembly: GCF_011764305.1. NCBI lineage: Eukaryota > Metazoa > Chordata > Mammalia > Carnivora > Mustelidae > Mustela > Mustela putorius. Next base: position 44,010,832 of record NW_025421304.1, on the reverse strand, counting down.
CAGATAGACGGACAGGTGGACAGGTCGACGACCGGATGGGTATAGGTGGACGGAGGGAGGGAGGGAAGGCTGGACGGACGGACGTGTTGTTGGACAGACGGCTGGACGGACGGGTGGATGAGCGAGGAGGGGGGAGGGCCTAGATTTAGGGTCAGAACAGCTGGTTTCTCCTAGACAAGCTGTTGCTGGGGAATCTCAATCGGACACCCCCCCCTCCACAGGGCTGGGTGGCTTTGGCAGGGGGCGCTCCCAACAGCAAATTGCATGGTGGGTCCGTGTAAAGCTGAGTTGCTGGTTAAAGGCACCCAGGTCCCTGCCGGGTAGCCTCTCCCCACCTGAGCCGGGAAGGCAGATTTCAGGTGGTGGACCACAGGAGGCCGAGGAGTGGCCCCTCAGCGTGGGGGGGCAGTCGCTGCAGCCCTGGCCCTTCCTTGGGTGGAGCACTACCTCCTGCCACCCTTGCACTCCTGAGAGAACGGGAGACTGTCCCCATGTGGGGGTGGGAGGGGCCGACCCACCTGCCTCACTCCTCCAGGGGGGTGCAGTGCTCTGCTGCAAGGGTAGGGAGGCCAGAGCGGCCACAGCAAAGGCACAGACTGCTCGAGGACGAAATGACACTTTATTATGCTCAGCTCCCAGCCCCAGACCGCACAGATTCCGGCGCAGAGGTGGGAGCGAGCTAGGAGCAGGAGGAATCTTGGCTGTGGGTCTGGGGTCTGGGGGCATCTCGGGGTCTCCCCCACAACTGGAGGGCAGCCTGGCGTCCCTCTTCAGTGGAGGTCAGGTGCAAAGCGGAAATGCCCCAATCCCCAAGCGCCCTCAGGAATCCCTTCTCTGCATGGTTCCAGACCGGCCTGGTGGGGGCAGGGCCAGGCTTGGGGGGGCCACCACCAGCACCCCCACACCTTCAGCGCCTGTTTTGGGGATCACCAGGCCTGGATTTGTTCATCCTTCAGCCCTGGGGATCCAGGTCTGGTCTAGGCAGCAGGCTCACAGGACCATAGGGGTGGGCAGGGGTAGGCACAGGAGGGCTCTGGAAGGCGGGGGCGGGGGGTGTAGGGGGGAGCTAAGGGACCTCGAGGGTGCTGGCGACAGAGCGTGGCTGCACTCCCGGCGGCCCGGCGGTCTCCGGGGGGCCGGCCTCCCGGTCGTGGGCGCCGCCGCCTCTGGGAGGCAGCTCCCTGTAGCTGTAGTACTCCACCAGCTGCCGGGGCACCTCGGCTAGCACGCACTTGGCCAGCGCCGCCGGGGATGCCTTCAGAGTGGGGACAGCGGGGTTACAGCTGGGCACCCTCCGTGCCCTCCAGCCCCCAGCCCATCACAGCCCAGCCTCATCCTCTGGAGGTGGGGCTCCATCCTCTAGGGGTAGTGGACTCTGTCCCACAGCTGACCAGTAAGTCTCCCGGTGGCCAGGAGAGCCCTCGTAGGGGACCCAGACCCGAGAAGACGAGGCTGCAGTGCCCCCCGGGCCTGTCCCGCATGGCACCTGCACGCATGTGGCCCTGCCTCCCAACCCAGGCACCGAGGGCAAGTCTGAGGCAGGAAGGAGGTGGGCGCCCCTCCCCCCATAAAACCCCGTGAGTGTGTCCACGGGTCATGAATTTCCCTCCTGTATCTCACAAAGGGTCTGAAGGTGCCTGGGGAGCCCGCTGTGCTGCCCTCTCTCCCATGTGTGAGTTCAGTATTTTCATAATAGGAAGGTTTCCAGGTGCTTCCTGCTCCGGGGGGCAGGCAGGCCCTGGACAGCCCCCCGCCCCAGCACTCACGCTCTTGAGCTCCCGGAAGGGCACAAACTGCACGATGTCGCGGAGAGCCGGCTCGCCCCGCGGGGAGCGCAGGACGCCGTCGTCCCCGTCCAGGGTCTGCATGTCTGTGAAGTCGGCGTTGCCCACCCCCACGATGATGATGGACATGGGCAGATGGGAGGCGCGCACGATGGCTTCCCGCGTGTCGGCCATGTCGGTCACCACGCCGTCGGTCAGGACCAGCAGGATGTAGTATTGCTGAGGGCACAGGCACAGGGTGGGCAGGGCAGCCCCGCCCCCTCCTCAGGCCCCCCGGGGTCGCCTGGGGACCCTTGAGGACAGTATCTTACCCCCAGGCAGCTGCAAGTCCCCCAGCCCGCTCCCCTCCCCATAGACTGCCTGGTGGCCGCAGCAGGCCTCGGGCGCCGGCGGGGTTGAGGCTTCTCGGGAACTGTCGTGGAAGTGTCACACATGACAACCACAGGGCGTCGTGGGCTCACTTCCTGGGCTGGGTGCTTCCCCCACTCCCAACCTGGCCTGCCTCTACCTCGATCCCATGGAGCCTGGGTCCAAACCCGAGTCTGAGGCCTGAGAAGGAGAGACCTGTGGGCTCTCGGTAGGCAGGGACTCCTGCACCCTGAAGGGACCCCAGGATCCGAGGAAGTTCTGAGAAAGGACGCCCTCCGCCCAGCCTGGCCAGGCGCTGGGGACAGATAGGGACTTGTCGCAAATAAAAGTCTGTTTCTTTTGTTAAAAAAAACAAAAACAGGGCTTGGGGTGGCTGAGTGGCTCGGTCAGGTGAGCATCTGACTCTTGGTTTCAGCTCAGGTCATGACCTCAGGGCTGTGAGAGTGAGCCCCGTGTCAGGCTCCGTGCTGGGCATAGAGTCTGCTGGAGAGTCTCTGCCCCTCACTCACCCCTGCCACCGCATTCTCTCTCTCTCTCTCAAAAAAAAAAAAACCTGAAAAAACAAAAAAAAATAGGGCAGCTGGCTGGTTCAGGCATGCAACTCTTGATCTCAGGGTCGTGAGTTCAAGCCCCACATTGGGTGTAGAGATTACTTACAAAATAAAATCTTTAAAAAATAAACACAAAAAATCCCCCAAGATGGCACCTGGTTGGCTGCCGTTAGGCGTCTGCCTTCGGCTCGGGTCATGGTCCCAGGGTCCTGGGATCGAGCCCCGCATCAGGCTCTCTGCTCAGCGGGGAGCCTGCTTCCCCCTGCCCCACTCCCTCTGCTTGTGTGCCCTTTCTCGGTGTGTCTTTGTCAAATAAATCAAAAAATAAAATCTTTTTTAAAAATTCCAGAAAACAGAACTACTAAGAATCAGTATAAAAAACCCGGACAAGAGGAAATATAAAGGAGAAAAAAGAAGACCCTGGCCCAGTGGGCACCGACACGGCGACACCACGTGACGGAAAGACCAGTGGGCGCCCAACAAGGTCACCTTTGCCTAGAGGCCCCAACCACCCCCTCCCCACCTCCCCCTCCCCCTCTGAGCCCCAGACCCATGGGAGGTGTGACCGGGGCAGTCTGAGGACCCCGGCTGGACCCAGCTCCCAGCCCCGGGGACATGGCCCTCCTCGGGAAAGCCCTCACGCCCTCCTCCTGCCCCTCCGACTAGGTCCAGGGCAACCTCAGCTCTGCTACTCAAACACGGAGCTCCGTTGCCGTGAGCACGGGGCCTCCCTGGACTGGGGAATGGGTGACTGTGGTCCGGCCCCAGGAAACCATGTGTGACTTGGGATGAAGTGACGCCGCTTTCCTTCAGACAGAAAGAGACAGGAAAGGTTGGGTGGGGAGCACGGAGGAGTAGGTCCCAGGTCAGCCTGAGCGCCTGCCCACCGTGCCAACACTGCTCTGCAGGAAGCAAGCTGAGAGCCCACAGAAACCCCTATTGGAGGGCACCCCGGTGACGACGGGGGCTCGGAGCACCAGGGAGGACAGAGGCAGACACGAGTGCCTCCTGCGGACCCCCCCCACCTCTGTTTACAGGATCCAGAAGTCAAGACTGGGGTGAATGTTCCTAAGCATCCCGGCAGCAGCCTCGAGACCTGGAGACCCTGCAGGACACCCCCTCCACCAGCCGGACAGCAGGGGAAGGCGGGGACACAGCCACCAATCACACGGGGGCCATTTCGCCCCAGTCCTGCCGCTACAGCCATCAGGACTGCATTAGCTGGCCGGACGTGTGTGCTACCGAGAGATGTCCCGTTGGCTGTTCCGACAGCGAGGGAACTGCTGTGGTCTTTTAGGTGTGCTCACGGCACGGTGGCTCTGTTTTCTCTCTTCTAGAGGTTTATACTGACATTTACAGATGAAAGTATGTGTCTAGGATGTGCTTCAAAATCATATGGGAGGGTGCCTGCCGCCCTTGATTCTCGATCGGGTCCTGTGCCAGAAATAGCCGTGCTATGGGGTTATCACTGGAGAAGTGAATGTAATTGGAACGTATTCTATAAATTCAGTGAAACAACTGTATCTACATTACATTTCCTGACGTTGATACTTGTGTTGTGTTTGTGTCAGAGAATGCACAGATAGCAGGAAACACAGCAAAGCCTTAGGAAATCACAGGGCGAGGTGCTGCAGGCAGCCCTGGTGTCGGGGCCGCTGTGCCTAGGCGAGAGAGCATAAACCGTGGGGTGGCCCCAACAGGGTGAGGGGCCATCCAGGCGGCTGGAGTCTGGATGATGGCAAGTCCCAAAGACAGAGCGAAGCTGAGGGGCCCTACAGGTCAGGAGACCGGGGCGCCAGGCAGATCCAGCGACCAGAGCCAAATGTAGACACACGTGGAAGGGGGTTGAGATCAGAAGGGCCTCCTTCAGCGCCCTGGGCTTGGGCACAGAATCCTTGCTGCTGGGGGGCATCGGGAGGTTGGCAGCTAGCTCTCCAACGCTTCAGAAGTCCCAGGAACACACACATGTGAGGGGAGGGAGGAGAGGCTCGGGAGGAAGCGGAAGCAAGTCCGAGTCCGGTGAGCCCGGGTGAAGGCGGACCCCCCTTCTGCAAATGTGGGCTCTTTTACAAAATAGTTAAAGCAACGGACCATTGGGCACACAGAAGCACAAACAACCCACAAACATGTGGAAAAGGTAAAGCAGGGGGTGCCTGGGGGCTCCGGCAGTGAGGCGTCTGCCTCCCCCGCAGGCCGTGACCCCAGGTCCAGTCCCGAGTCCGGCCCGCGCTCAGCAGGGACCCTGCTTCGCCCTCGGACTCTCCCCTCACTCCTCTCTCTCATAAATAAGCAAAATATTTAAAAATAAAAGGAAAGGAAAAAGTAAAGCAGATTGAAATCTTCAGCACAATATTATTTGTGAAAAATATAGAAACAAAAAAGTGATATTCGCGCAGCAGACAGCGGCCTGTAGGGTTAGGGTTCCGGGCAAACCCGCGCCCGGGGGTGTGGCCCCCTGGGGGTGAGGACACCTGTGCCTCTAGGGGGGCTTTGGGGCCCTCCTGCAGCCCTCAGCGCCCCCAGCTCTGCGCCTCCCTGACCTCCGTGCCCCCCACACCGCGGCAGGCGCCACCGTCCCCTGCACCCAGTGCCCGCAGCACGGCCCGCCCCGGTACCTACGGAGGCCTCCCCGCTGCGCTCCTCCGCCGCGGCCATGCGGGCCACCTTGGAGATGATGGGGGCCACGTTGGTGGGGCCGTAGAGCTGGACCCTGGGCAGGCAGTTCTGGTAGGCCTCCACCACACCCTGGATTCCTGCGGGGGAAGGAGGGTGAGCCCGGCCCGGGGCACCCCCCACCCAGGCCCGCCTCAGGCCTTACCTTCACACTCATCATCCTCAGGGTTGAAGTTGATGGCGAAGTCGTGGGACACCTGGGTGGACGCAGAGGCACCGTCAGCTTGGCTACCCGTCCAGGAACCCCCCCACTTCCTGGGAGAGGTAGGTTTGCAGCCCCTGGGGCCCCTGTGGGGACAGAGCCTCGTGGAGGGAGGCACCCGGGAGAGGGGGCAGGCAGCCAGCCCTCAGCCCCTACAGCCAGGGCGTCGGAGTCGCGTACACCAACACAACCCCCCACCCCGCCACCATGTTCTGCTCTTCGCCATTGGGAGATTCCAGACTCATCCCCCTTCTCCTGACAGAGACACAGACTTTTCTTGAGTTCTCCAGAGGTCACTGGTGCTAGGTGACCAAGGTCAGTCCCTCTGGCTGGAAGCTCAGGGTCGCTGGGTTCCCAGTACTGGGAGGACCCAGGACAGCTTCTGCTGGGGACAAGCAGCATGGCCCAGGAGGCCCCAGCAGGGGCAGGGGGATGGGGTCCCGGGCCCCAGGCCCTCCTACCTCATACTTGGGAGGAATTCGGGCTCCAAAGCCCAAAGCAGAAAACCTCTTGTCGCTGGAAGAGAGGCGGCCGCATCACACAGGGTCCACGGTTTCCCTGGGAGTGGGGTGCTTTGGGACGACACCCACCAGAGCCGGGACACCCATTCCGCCACTTCCCCGGGTGGCCGGCCCTGCTCTGAACCACACCGGGGCGGGGACACGGAGGCACGGGGCCTTGAGGAAGACACCCAGCCTCCAGACAGGAACAGAGCCAACTCCAAGCCTGGGGCCAGAGCCTGACCCTGGGAACCCCTGGCCTCCTGTCTTTGGGACCTCAGCTCTCTGCCACCCACCCCCTTACAGAGGGGTCGACCCCTCCTTGGCCTCAGTTTACTGGTCTGTCAAGTGGGCCACCCTCCATGTTTGTGTGAAGGGCGAGGGGGACCATGTGAGGAAAGGCCAGCCCCACCTCAGCACATGGGGGATTCTGAGCTTCCTCTTCTTCCTCAGGGGGCCGGACTGCCCATGGGAATCAGCCACGCAGGGACGCCCGGGGCTGGCCTGTGCAGCAAGCCCCGCCTACCGCGGCCCAGACGCCGCCAGCCTTCCTTGGGCCGGTGGATACAGCCATGATGCCTGCTCCCTGGGCCCAAAACTGAGCTGGAGGAAGGGGGCCGGGGAGGCCGGGGGGTGGGGGCCGCACCTGTCGTAGTCTTGGCAGATCTCCCCCACGGCCAGCAGAGCCTGGAGGTACTCGTTGGGCTGGAAGGGGTTGATGTAGTGCAGAGAGCAGCTGTTGCGGGGGTCCCCGTTGGAGGCCGTGAAGTCGATGGCCACCTGCAGAGACCCTGGCTCCTGAGCCGAGGCCCCTCCCCCTGCGGGTGGCACCCAGAATCCGGCAGGAGGGCCCAGCTCTGTGATGGTGTGGAGGACAGAGGGCGACCTGGGCTGGGCATCCCAGCACACAGGGACGGCGCTTGGACCCTCAGGAGGAAACCAGCCCCCCCCCAGGGGACACCATCCCTGAGCCCACAGCACAGGTCCCATGGACCCACGACCCTGGGGCAGGGGCGGTGGGGGGGACCCAAGGCCAAGACCAGGCCCACCTGTCTCTGTGGCCGCCCTGCCTGGGCTGGGGTCCCCTGTGCCACCCCTGCCCCTGCCCCTGCTGGGACACTTCCCTTAGGCCCCTCTGGCTGCTGCTCGCCAGCGACATGAACCCACACGTCCACAAAGGAACAAGGAGGTGACACAAAGCCTCTCCAGGCCACGCCACCGCAGCTTGGTCTTGGGGCCTCTGGTGTTGTCGCTGGCAGAAACAAGTGTCCTTCTGCTCCTTCTCACATGTCTTCGTGTCACTGCTTCTGGGGGGGCTGAGTCCTGCTCCAGCCCCTCCCGGGGGGGGAACCTCTGTGCCCAGAGCCCAGGCAGGGGGGAGTGAGCCCTCCAGACCTTGCAGAAGGGCCTTAGTCCACCCACATACGCACATGGACCCCCATCCGTCTGCCCTGGGGACACTGGGGAGGGCGCCCAGGCTCTGTGTGGCGGGGTGGGGAGTGGGGGTCCCGGGCACGCACCGTGAAGTGGATCTGACAGCCGCCCATGATGTAGTCCAGGAACGAGTGAACCCTGTAGAACTTCCAGGCAGGGGCGTCGGCAGGGCCCACCCAGGGCACCCCACGCCCAGACGTGGCCTGGATCCCCAGGCACCCACCTTCCAGGGTAGCTGCCTGGGGTGGCCTGACCTCCAGCGTCCCCCCAACTTCCCTTCTCAGACTCCTCCTGCCCTCCATCCCTCCCCCAAGGACTGGAGACCCTGGGTCTCTGGGGTTGGGGGCCTTTGAGGGTCCATCTGATAAGGGGGACTCCCAGGGAAAGCGTGCCCCTGCCTGTTGGCTCTCTGCAGAGTTTAGATAGGTGCAGGTCCATGACCCACGGGGGGTGAGTGGGGGCCGCAGCTCACCTTCAGGTCTGCCAAGATCACCACCCCAGAGTTCTTGTAATGACGCTTCTTCTGCTTGTACTTGGCGTTCACACAGTCCCACTGGGCCTGGGGGACAGGGATAGGCAGAGACACCCCCCCAGAGCACCAGTACCCAACACCCACCGCGAGGGGGCAGGGGGCCTCAAAACCCCAACCCTGGACAGCGTTTTTCCAGTGGTGACAAGGTGACTGGTGTCCCCGTCTGGCCACCTGGCCGGCGTGGTGGTCAGTCTTCTCAGGGCCAGCGCTCTGCCTGCCCACGTGGCTCCTCCCCAAGAACCTTTTGCCAACTGGCACTTTTACCCAGTTTCCGCCCTGTTCTCAGGCAGGGGGGAGGAGGGGGCCCGGCTCACCTGGTGCTCCCGGAAAGCTTTCTGCATCTCCTCAAAGGTGGTGGAGAACTCCCCGATGAAATCGTGCTTTCCGCGGGAGTCATGATCCCAGACGAGGCACTGGGGAGCCCAGGCCCCCTCAGCCTGCCTGCCCGCCAGGGCCCCCGCAGCAGCCCCCCCACCCCCAGCCCCACCCCACCCGGCCCGCAGGCCCCACCTTCAGAGGCCGCGTCTCCTCGCAGCAGCAGAGGTTACACAGGGACACCTTGAAGGGCTCCCACACGGGGCTGAGGTCGTTCTTCACCACCTGGGGACGGGCGGGGGGCAGGCTGACGGGTGCTGCTCCCGGAACCACCACCAGAGCGTCCCACATTCCTGGGCCACCTGGAACCCCTGCTCTTTAAATAGCCTCCTTTTTTTTTTTCTTAAACACAGATTAATTTATCTCAAGAGGAAACCGTGTCTCACTGCGCTAACCTCAGCTGCAAGCAGGACAAGGAAACACAGCTGTGGGTTCCAGCGACAGGCCTGGTCTGGGGCTCCCTGCTGGGGGGGAGGTGGGCGCTGGGAGGGCACGGGGGGAGGGACTGGGCTGGCTCCTGGCCCTGTCCTCGCGTTCCTGTCCCCAGAGCACTGCAGTGGACGTCAGGGAGCCCTCACCTCCGTCCTGTACACCAGCTGCTCGCTCTGATCGTCGTTGACCCGGTAAAGCTCCAGGAAGGGGTCTGACTTGCTGAAGAGGTCCTGAAGACGCGGGGGCCATGCTCATTGAACGGACCGGGAGCAGCCTCGGCCCAGCTCTGCCGCTTCCCCGCCTGCTCTCCACCCCCACGGAGCCTCCACCTCCTAGGCTATGAAATGAGGGCAGGAGCCTCTCGGAGGGGAACAGAGGCCTTGCTCTCCCCTCTCGAGCCTTCACTGGCTCCCCAGTACCCTTCCCGGAACTCTCAGTCCTAGGCCCACCCTCTCTCCGGCCAAGCTAAAGGCCCTCAGCTGCTGTCCTCGCTCCTCGTCCCCAGGCTCCAATCTCCCAGGCCAGGGGAGGCAGCAGGAGACGCCTTCCAGCAGGTCAGACCCTGGCCCGTGTGCTCCCACCCCATGGGAGAGTCGGCAGTCAGGCTCAGAGCCCATCCCTCCACTGTCTGGATGGCAGCCTCCCCGCGCACGTGACCCCATCGTTGAACCGAGATTTCAGGAAGGGGCCCAGCCCTCAGGAGGAACTCAGCTATGAGCCAGGGGCAGGGACAGCAGGGACAGGAGCAGCCTGCCCGGGGCCCCTCCCGGCTCCCAGCAAAGCTTCTTTCCCTGAGGCTGATCTGTCTGGAGAGGTTCTGAAGGGGGATGGTGGAGCTAGGGCTGGGCTGTCATCCCGGCCAAACCCCCTAGCCCGGGCACCCAGCACGCACCTTGTCGTCCAGCTTCCGGGCCCTGAAGGACAGCTCCACGTAGCCGTTGTTCCCGGAGATGTCCTCAGCGATCACCTGGGGAGGGAAGCCAGAGCGAAGTGGAGCTCCGGGACCTCCGAAGGCAGCCTGGGGCCTTGACCCTCCCTCTTCCAGGATGCGCCTCTCCAAGCCAGGAGCAGGAAGGAGGGGGTGTGCGGGGGGCAGTGGCCGGGGGGGCGGTGGGGAGGCGGGCAGCCTCACCGTGATGGTGGACTTGCCGGCGTTCCGGCCGAACTTGAGCAGCAGTGCACGAGTCATCTTTTTCTGGGCCACAATCTGGAAGTCCGAACAGTCAGGGAGGGGTCAGCTCCTGCCCCCTGGGGACCCTGACCCTGCCTTCAGTTGCCCTGGGCAGCCCGGCTCAGTCAAACCTGAGCCCCAGGGCCCCACAGCCCTGGGCCCTCTCTGGAGACGCTTGGCCACCTGATGGATGTCCCTCTGTGCGGCTGTGACCCCCGGCTCAGTTGGGGGCCCTCTGGTCCACGGCTTCCGGAGCCCACCCATCGCCCATGCACTGGGGGAGGACGAGGCAGAAGCAGCTCCCGCACCCCAGGCCGGACGCGCGCCCGGTTCCTCCGCGGCCCCTGCTGGTCCCCAGGCGGGAGGTGCTTCAAGCCCCTGAGCACCGTGAGGCCAAGGGGGTTCCCAGGCCTGCCCTGGGCTTCCCGGCTGCGCGGAAGGTGGCTCGAGAGCGAGAACGGAGACACCAAGCCAGCTCCCCACCACCCCGCGAGTTCACACAGACAGTGCTGCTCCCTGGACATCCGTGGCGCTCACCCTCCCTGTGGACCCGTCCCCACCCCTGCCCACCTGGGCCTCTGCCTCCTCCTCACCGGGCCCTCATTCGGACCCACAGAGCCCTAGCCGGGGCCGGTGAGCTGACCCCCGGAAGCTGTGTCCGGCGCTCAGGGGGGTGGGCGCCCTGGTCTGCAGAAGGGGTCGGTCGGTGAGGACAGCCCCTCACAGCCCCCAAAGGCTCCCGACTTGGTAGGGACTCCCCCCACCGCAGGCCCGGGAAGACCTGTCACCGTGGTGACCGAACGCTGCCCCCCGCGGCACTCACCTAGCCCCAGGTCTGTGGGAGCGGAGCTGAGTCCGCACAGCAGACAGGATATTCCCATATTCCCAACCCTCACACGCTCGTGGGGCTGCCAGCTCCCAGCTCCCAGCTCCCCAGCACGAGCATATGGGACCCTTCCCGGCCCACACAGGCTAAGGGGTGGGAGGGGAGGGAGGCCACGACCCGAGCCTCCTGGGCTCTACCACTGGTAGGCTCCACTTCTGGGTCTAACCTATGAGGAAAAGCAGGATGGCTGGTTTGTGAACCCGTTAAGGTCCATTAGCGCTTTCTTCTCTGTCCCCAACCACCCCAAGGTGGGCCAATGCCGGGAGTTGCAGGCAGAGCTCAGCGACGTGCTCCAGGTCCTGGATTTACAGGCAGGGGCCATACCTCGAGCCCTGATGGCAGCCGGCCCGGCGAGTCTGCGGATGGGCGGCTCCAAGGAGCTTCTCAGTGTCTAAAGTAAAGTTCCCCTGTCTACCTAGACATGCGTGTGCCCATACCTGCTTTCTGCGTGTCCAAGCATGCTCTGTACCCTCATCTGTGGACCTGTGCCCATGTGTGCATGTATGTCTGTGCACACATGGCAACACACGAGTGTCTACGCCTGTGTCTGGGGTGTGCACTATCTTCTCCCACGCTCAAGAAGTGCAGGTGGGAAGCCACCAGCGGGGGAGTCCTGCTCTGCCGACGTGCCCGCCCTTAATCTCAGTGCTGTCATCTGTAAAATGGGGGACCAGCTCCGAACCAGACAGCAACGGGGATGAGTCACGCAGACATCATGTTGGGTAAAAGAAACCGGATGCAAATGGGAACACACCGTGTGCTTCATGAACAGGAAGTTCTAGAACAGGCCAGGCTTGCAAGAGTTGGCTAGAGACGAGGGGGGTGGGGGGGTTAAGACATCTCCCGTGGGAGCTGGGAGATGGTCAGGCACACAGGTACCTACACTGGTCGGCAGCCACCGTGAGCTCTGCACCCAGGACTGCACATCAGTCAAACTGGAAGGGAAGCACCATCCCTCACGACCGAGGGGGAGGGAGGCGGCTGGACGAGCCCGGCACAGAGCCGGCCAGCCAGCGCCCTCCTGCGCTGCTAAGGGAAGAGCTATGGGACAGGACATCATCCCAGGGCCGCAAACGGCGTCCCTCTGGCCCTCTGGGGACAGCAGCCCTCGACGGGCCGGTCCGTCTGCCGCGGGGAGAGACAGGGTGCTTTCGCGCGACAACGTGGAAGGGCCGCCTCAGGTCACGAAAGTGGAGAAAGCCGGTGCAGAACGGAATGTGGTTTGTGTTGTTAAAACACACACACGGAGAGAAAAAATACACCCATTTCCTCACGTGAGAGCACAGAACCCAGGGACAGGCAAGAGGCAGGAGTTTCATACCACGGCTTTCCAGAGGTTGGATTACAGGACTGCTTTACCAGTTCAAAATTACATAAGTTTAAAACTCACTAATAAGGGATTTTTAAGAGCAGGCACTCTGGAGACAGGCAGAGCGGAACGCTCATCCCAGAGGGAGCTCCGAGGTACCGTGGTCGGCTCTCAGTCAGGCTGTCCCCATGCCGCCTCCCGCCAGCCCTCAGCGCTGGCCCAGGTACGCCTCCCCCCACCCGGGCCTCTCCTCCTGAGGGGACAGGTGCCCACCTGTCCCAAGGTGCACTCCATGCCCCCCAGGAAATCATCATCCTGACAGCCAAGGCTGCAGGGTCCGTGGGTGTCATAGACCTCGAAGCGTAGCTTCTGGACCTCCTCGAAGTAGTAGTCGAGCGTGAAGACCTTGGAGAACACGGGGTGCAGGCTGCTTCTGACGACCTCCGTTCTGTCCACCTGCAGACAGCCCCGGCTGAGCAGGCCCCTCAGGAGCGCTGTGTTCCCCCCATGCACTCCCCGGGCCCTGGGCACCCAGCTCGGACCCACCTGCCCTCATGTGTTTCTGGCGAACTCGAGTGCAGGCCATGCCCTGGGGAGACACCCCTCCCCACCAACCCACACTCCAATCCTCAGGATTTCAGTTGCTGCGGGGCTGCCGGGAGCCTCAAGCACCCCCACCCTGAAAGAAAGGCCCTCAGCCCTCGCGAGACCTAGGCTGCAGCTTCTCTGCCTCTGCTTATGTCGGGCCCACCACAGCCCACTCTATCCCTGTCACAGTTGGGGAAACTGAGGCTCAGAGAGGGAACGCATCCTGTGCAAAAGCAGTGCAAGTGAGGAACACCGTTGGCTTAGAATCCTGGGCCGGGCGAACCCTAAGTGGAACTCTCCCCAACTAGGTAGACTGGGAGACTGGGGCAGGGTACACGTCCCCCTGGGTTCAGCTCTCTCCTCCACCTGAGGCCCCCCTACACCCCTAAAGCACAATCCAGGCAGGGGAGGTAGATTTGCCATCCTCCAGGGTCTGCAAACTCCCACACCATCAGACGGAGGGTCTGGGTGGACCACCTCCCCTCCAGGGACATCAGCACTCGGGCTCAGACAAAACAAGCCCCCCTCACAGAGCCTCCCAATGTCCCCATCACCACAAACACACTGGGCTGAGGTGGCCCTTCCCTTCCTAGTTTGATGACCTTTAGGGTTCAGTCCCAGGAGGCTGCCGGTCAGGAGAAGGCAAGGAACAGTGCAAGGTCACAGCCCGTGGGGAGCAGAGCGGGTCTGGGGCGGGCCACCCATGGAGCCTCCAGGACTCTGTGCCCCTCACAGGCCGGGGCCCAGCCTGTCTGCCGCCCCCTGCCAGGTCTCCAGCAGGGACCACCGGGGTCTCCCCCTCCCCCTCTGCCCCACCACCCCACCCAGGCCCCCCTGCACTGCCACCACAGCCAGCCTGGGGAGGGACGCCTCAGTTCCACCACAGCTTCAACCCAGCCTCTCCTGCCCAGGTCAGGCACTTCTCGACCTTTCCAGGTGAGGCACAGGTCTCGCTGAGAGCACTTGGCACGGCCTAGAGTACCCTGAGCTATGGCCATGACAGGCCCACAGGAAGGGTGGGGCTGAGGCGTGACAAGGGGCGGCGGGCTGCGCAGGCACCCCGGCGACCCCCGGGACCCGAGAGTTTCAGAGGGAGAAACAGGTTGCGGAGCTCACAAACCAGACCCCAGCTGTCCCATCCTGGCCACAAGTGCTGGGCTGAGCCTGGAGGCTCGTGCTAGCATCAGCCACAAGAGCACCGGCCAGCGACAGGCTGGGAGCCCCCCAGGGCTGGTGAGATACCAAGTCTGCAGCTCGCCAGTGCCCAGCCTCAGCCAGCCGCTCCCCTCACCCAGCAGCCCTGCCTGGTCGACCTCGCTCCCACTCAGGGTTCCGAGGTGTGGGTGCCTCCGCCTGGTGGGTGAGGACCCGGAGAGCAGTGGCCCTCCTGGTTGCCTCCCCAGGCCACAGGGGACCTGTGAGCCCAGGTCAACCCCGCGTCCCCCATCGGGCACACCACGCTCTCCGGTTCCCCCCACTCCCTTCTGCCGGCCTTAGTCAAGCCCCCTGCCAGCACCTCAAGCCTGGGAGCCTCACTCCAGCACCCAACCCCCACCTGGGGGCCTGCCCCTGGCCCTGGGGTTGCTCTCCCTCTCTCTACCTGGGGCTCCTCTCCATGGCCTCCAGTCCAGCCCCCCCAACTCCTGGACACCGATACCTAGACCTCGGAACCCCAGCCCGACCCTGCCCTGCACCCTGCCCACCTCCTCTCTGGGTCCCCACTCAGCACCTGCGGGAGGGGGGACCCGGGCGCCCCCCCCCCGCCCCTACCTGCACCCACTGGCTCTGGGACTGCAGCAGCAGCACCACGCTGGGGTCGGACTTGGTGAGCGGGTCGCGGTCCAGCAGGTGCCGGCAGCTGAGCCGCAGCTCCACCTTGGAGGCGCGGGGCGCGGGCAGCACTCCGGGGGGCGCCGCCGCCCTGCGCTCCGGGCCCGCGCTCATGCTCCCGGCGCCGCGCTCGGGGGCCCGGCCCGGCGCGCTGAGGGGCCGCTGCCCGGTGCGCACCGCCGCCGCGTCGGGAACGATGGCCGGGCCAGGCGTGGCCGCGCTTCCCCGCGCCGCCGCCACACGTGGCTCCCGCGGCCGCCGCCACGCGGGGACTGCAGAAGGGTGGCCGGGGAGGGGGGACAGGGGAGGGGACGGTGGAAGGGGCGAAGCCCGGGAGGGGGCGGGCAGAGGAGCGAGAGCCGGGGAGGGGCGGGGCCCGGGAGGGGCGCGGGCGCGGAGCGGTCTGCGCGGGGCCGGAGCGGCTCTCGGTCCGGCTTCGCCCCTCGGGGCTGCCCGGCTTTGGCAGGGCTCCAAGTCCCCCCACCCGCGGAGCTGGGGCCGAGAGGCTTGGGGCGGGCCCAGGCAGACCCTCCCGGGCTGTCCGAGCCCTGCCGGCCCTCTGGGCAGCCTCAGCACCCCTCCCCGGGGTGCCCCCGGGCCGGGAGTGGTGGCCGTGCAGAGCCGCCAGGCCCTTTGGCGATTTGAGGGGGCCACTGGACCCCCAGTTCAGCACCAGATCTCCGTGTGCCTCCCCAATTCTCTTGGAACCAGTCTCGAGGGGCCGTTTGGTCAATCAACAAGCGTTTCACAGGCGCCTGCTGTGGGCCAGGCTCCCCAGCGCGGGCTGGGGACAGCCCTGCCTGTCCTGGGTGCAGAATCCGACCTGGAAGCCCTGGGGGCCCTGCCGCACCTATCCCAGCACTCAGATGGGTAACAGGCCTGGGCTCCGTGGAGGGGGACCCCAGATTCTCCCCAGGCCCTAGACAAGCGGCAGTGGAAGCTGAGTGGAAGAGGAGGTGTTAACAGAGGGAGAAGCCACCTTCCAGCCCATTCTCTTTGTCAGCGTTTGCGGAAAAATAGGGCACAGTCCTGGCCGAAAGCCATAGGGGGAGGGGGACGAGAAGATGCTTGAGGGGAGGGGGAGGGGGAGGGGGGCCCGAGGACCAGGGCAGCAGACACAGGCTCGCTGGTGTGCCGGGTTCTGTGCCCTTGGGCCGATCAGGGCTCAGCCCTGGCCTCCAGGACTGCAGAAGAAGATTCTGGGGTCAGGACAAGTGTGCCCCCCCAACCTTGCCCAGCGGGTGTCAAGCAGCCAGGGGTCCCTCCGCGGCCTCTGCCGGGGAGTCCCTGTGCGCGGACAGCACCCCTGGTGGTGAGAGGCTGGGACTGCACCCCAGGCGCACCCGGAAGGCAAAGACCCTGAGCCCCGTTTGCAGAAACAGAAAATCCTCGCAGCCTGGCTGAGTCGGTTGGACTCCAGCACGCGGGCTTGCTTCCCAGGCACCCGGATAAAGAGGCAAGGAGCAATGCGACATCCAGAGGGACATGAAGCCACTCAATGCCCCCGTACTCTGCCTCATCCAGCCTCTGGGTCGCTCCTTCTCCGAAGCCGTGGAAACCAGCCGTTAGGGCTAGCTACTCTGTTGAGACCACCTGGAGCCCCTCTGGGCCTCCTAGCCCCGCATTCTTCCAAGCCCCAGCTTCCCAGAACTGGGGAGTCAGAGTGTCCAGGCTACTGGCCATGCCTGTGGCTTGTGGACATGAGTCTTGGGCTTGCAGACCCCGGCCTCACAGAGCTGGCTTCTCCAGGACTCCTGCCCTACTGGCGCCCTGGGAGACACTCCTTGGCCTCTGTGAGCTTCCACGCGGGTAAGAGTGCAGCAGTAGGGGCCGGGACTGGGCACGGCGGGCCACCAGCCCCACACAGGCCGGCCTCGCATCTCCAGCAAGACTCAGGGCGTCCGCTGCCTGGCTCCTTGGTCGGCCAGGCCTCAGGGGCTTTCCGATGAAGGCTGCCCCCCACCACCCCGCCCAGCTCAGCTTCCACTTACTCTGCCATTGGTTGACACAAACACCTGTTCACCTGCCCTCCGCCACCCACGCCCCATGCCAACCGCAGCAGCGTAAGTCACACGGTGCTCACCATAGCCCCATGTCACACATGAGGAGAGGAACACCCCAAAGCCCAATCACCTGGCCCAGGACACTCAGCTGCCTGGGAAGGACGCAGTCACACTCGCAGCACTGTGGTCAGTAATGGTGACATTTCCACGGATGGGGAGAGAGGAACGAGAACCCAGAGCTGGAGAGTTCAAGCATCTGCGGTCCAGAGATCGGAACGGACTCACTGGGTCTCCAACCACAGACTCCCAGGATGTGGCTGCCTCCCCAAGGTGACCCAGGGCCTTGGCTCCAGAAAACACCGATGGAAAGAAACCACAGAAGAAAAAGCCAGATTTCCTGTAATGCTGGTCAGTGAGGCCTGGGCCAGTGTGGCCTCCGTGGGTCCCCAGAGTAGGCAGCCAGGTGGTAGGCCTCCTCGCCACCCACCCCGAGCTCAAGGGCCCCGGGGACAAGGGAGGCCCGGGGAGGCGGGGGAGGAGTCCCGCAGCCGGACGTGGGAATGAGACCCCGTTCATATATGTTGTTACTTTTGCCGTCCAGCAACAAAGAGCGCGTGTTCCTTGTTGAAAACTGACAGAGTGCAGGAATGCGTAGAAATGAAAATTGCAGCACCCGGGCATAGACAGGACTCACATTTTGATGTGTGTCGCTCCAGGCTTCTCCCCAGGCAAATCTGTTTGTGTTACTTCTCAGATTTGCCTCCAGCGGCTGAGTCCTCGCCACCCCTGGATGGTCAGACCCGTCCAGCCCGAGGGCCTCACCTGCCCCCGCCACGGCTGGGACCCCAGCGCCTCCCACAGGCTCCTTGCATACGTGCTGAGTGAGCTTGTTGGGCAAACGAGCTCTGCTGCGTAACTGGTTTCTTTCTTCTATTATTAACAACACCTCACGGCATTCTTCCGTGCCACAGACCGGATCTTTGTGTCTCCCAAATCCATGTGCTGAAACCCTAACCCCAACGCTCTGGAGGGAGAGGTGGGCCTTCAGGAGGTATTGGTGGGGGCTTATGAACGGAATTCGTGTTCACGGAGTGCCCTTGCCCCTTCCACCCAAGGACGCGGCAAGTGGAGACGGCGGAGCGTGCCGGCACCTCCACCCTGGGCTCCCAGCCTCCTGGACTGTGAGAGATTAGTGTCTGCTGGTCAAACAGATGGACGCTGTCCCTCAGTAGAAGCAGGCCCACGGCAGGACCCCGGGGAGCTTCAGTCCCCCAGGTTCCCCAGATCTGGCGGCCGCCTGCTTGGTAAATACAGTTTATTATTTTTTTTTTAAATTTTATTTATTTATCAGAGAGAGAGAGGGGGAGAGAGCAAGCACAGGCAGACAGAATGGCAGGCAGAGGGAGAAGCGGGCTCCTTGCTCAGCAGGACTCGATCCCAGGACGCTGGGATCATGACCTGAGCCGAAGGCAGCTGCTTAACCAACTGAGCCACCCAGGCGTCCCGGTAAATACAGTTTAATTGGAACACAGTCAGGCCTGTCGGTTCCCATGTTTTCTTTTCTTTTTTTTTTTTTTTTTACAGATTTTATTTAGTTATTTGACAGACAGAGATCACACGTAGGCAGAGAGGCAGGCAGAGAGAGAGAGGGGGAAGCAGACTCCCCGCTGAGCAGAGAGCCCGATTTGGGGCTTGATCCCAGGACCGTGGGATCATGACCCGAGCTGAAGGCAGAGGCTTTAACCCACCGAGCCACCCAGGTGCCCCGGTTCCCATATTTTCTGTGGTCGATGCTGCTCCCAGACCAGAGCTCAGATGCTCTGACAAAGTCTGAAGTACTCACTCGCTGTTCCTTTAAGAAAAGGTTCACCAAGCCCTGGTCCAGCCACATCAGTGTGAGGTCACCCTGCTCCCACTGCCTCACCCCTGCCGCTGGCTAACACAGCGCCAGCCAGCCAGCCTTGGTCCCAGCTGATCGAAACAACCATTCCTAGTGGGTTTGACTCACTCCCATTTGGCTCTTGTGATGCTTCCAAATCGTGAATTTTTAGAACAACAAGGAAGCATCCTTGCTTTGGTTGACCAGCATTTCAAGCCCCAGTGGCCTCTTGCAGCTGATTCCTACAGCCCTCCCTGAGCTCTGGGCCCTCGCCCCCACAGCTCTGGCCTCGAGCACATTCCAGAACCACTCAGTGCTTCTGTCCCCCAAGCTGGGAAGTGGAGACAAGAGCAGAGAGTCACCTCCCGGCGGTGCGTGTGGGACGGGGCAGTGGGGAGAGGCAGCCTGCCGCACCCCTCCACCGTGGTCCAACTCCTCGTGGGGCAAAGCCGGGACGTTGTTTGGGAAGGCCTGTGGACAATGTAGAAACTGTAGGAGAAGGGGTGTTGGGGAGGAGCCAACAGGATTTTCAGAAAGGAAACGAGTTTCACGCCTGACGGTGCTTCTTCCTGTAAGCTGGTCGCAAACCAACCCTCTCCCTTTGCTCTTTCCTCGCAAGAAATGCTATTTTATCTCAGAACATCTGCAACCTTCTCGACTGCATCGTTTTCCTACAGGATTTGCCATTTGCCTCACTTTAGAAATCAGACCGTCACTCCCTGGGCCACCCTGGCTGGAACGAACCGTGCCTGTGGTCATGGCTGGGCCTCGGACCCGTGGCCACCTGTCATCCCAGCGTCGGAGAGCCGGGACTGAGGCAGGGCGCTGGGGCTCTCCTCCCTCACTCCACAGACCTGCACACACAGGTCACACACGCACACACACACGACATGGACGCTCACACAGACCTCCCTGAACACAAGTGCGGGTCAGACACGAGGGGTGCTGATAGGACCCCTTCTCACTCCAAGGGAACTGTGTCCCCTACCTGGGAGCCTTCTCACATGCAGTCTCTGGCTGCTGTTCCCTCCAGCCCTTCGTTCCTGCCAGGCCCGTGATGTCATCTGTTTTATCAATGATAAGACCACGGCTCAGAGAGAGTGACGCCTTGGCTGAGGTCACACAGCAGGACAGAGCTAGAATTCAACTTGAACCCTTCAACTCTGCTCAGAACGCGGTACTCAAGCCTTCTTTGCCCATCCTGGCCCCCGAGTGTGTCTCAGTAGCTTTGCTGTTCCCCCACCCCTGAAAAGTCACAGCCAGCTGTGAGGGCACTTGGCCACCTGAGCCCCCTCTGCTATCAGTGGAGTCTGACAGAGCGGCTAGGACGTCTGCCTGGGGCCACCGTCCAGATGCCATCCAGAACCAGCTGTCACCCTCCTGGGTTTCCTAGACCCAGGAGACCTTCTGTGCTGCAGGCTGGCCTTGGGGGCCCCAGCAGCCTGCCTCCTCGGGGCAGGTGATCTGGAGGGGCAGGAGGAGGTTGGGAGAGAGAGAGAAACCACAAGGAGCCACCGCAGCTTTGTGTCTGTGTAATGTAACCTCAACCTGGCGTTCGCTTTTGTTCTCTTCAAGTAGAAGCCGCTGGGGCCAACGCACACCGAAGGGGCGGCATGAGACCAGCGCCTGGCCGTCAGCGGGCAGGGACCACGGGGCCGGAGCAGGAGCAGGAGGCCATGAGGACACAGCTGCCCGCAGGGTCCTGGTGGGGGTGACAGCCGTGTGGGTCAGGGCGGCAGGCAGGGTCTACAGGGCTGGCGTCTCCAGCAGATGGACGTCCTGGTTTTCTTCCCGCATGACTCACTGGGGGCTTTTGATGATATTCTCGGAGCAAGCCGCCTGGATGGCGCTTTTACACTGTGGCCATATCCTGTCCCTTTCATCACTGACCCCGTTTTGCCTTCTCCTCCCCAGCAAGCATCCCCCTTTCTGGGGAGATTTTCAGAAGGGCAGGAGCTAACCAGGTGCCATTATGCTGCATTCCATCTGGCCCCCCAGCATCTGGAATCGGGGGTCACTCTGCCCCTGCAGCTGAGGGGCGGGGAGCCAGGGCGAGCAACACCCTGTGCACCCCCCGCCCCCCCCACCCCCAGCAACCCGGTGCCCCGGCCCTCGGCATTCTGGGGAAGCAGCCCCGAGGAGTTGTACGCCGAAGCGGGGGACCCACTCAGAGCCTTTCCCAGGAGCGGGATCTGGAGAAGATTCTGGAAGGCCAAGTCCCCTCTTCTTATGCCGATGGCCCTTCTCCAGGCCCTGGCCCTCCGGACAGTCCTCCTGCAGCCCGGCCGCAGCCGGTTGGTCCTCGCTGGCAGCCCCGGGGCCCGCTTCGGCTGCACTTCGGGTCAGCCCTTCCCCAAGCCCAGGCCTTTACCTCTGCTGTGTTCTGGCTTCTCGTTCAGCTGTGAGGAGTCACTCAGCGGCATCCTACGGGTGCCCCCGGGGCCCACACGCAGTAGGTGCTCAGTGTGTGCCCTGCGCGCCTCTTTCCTGTCCCAGGCCCGTGTGGAGGACACGTCAGTGGAGAAAGAGGAGCTGCCCCTTCTTCTCAGTTTTCTTTGTTTGAGAGAGAGGGACAGAGAGAAGCTGAGCCGAGCCCCATGTGGGCTCGATCCTGGCACCCTGGGAACGAAAACGAACTGAGCCCCCAGGGGCCTCCGTATTTTCATTACTGATGTCCGCTCCCAGCGACCTGTGAGGAGACACGTGCCCAGGGCACTGCAGTGAGGGGAGTGGGGGTCGGCCAGAGCCTGTGTCTGCAGACCCTCGAGAACCGAAACCCTGGGAAGGCGAGTGTGCGCACCATCGCTTCGGCTGTTTGCAGCGGGCCCTGCAGCCTGGGACCGTGCCTGGCACACAGCGCGTGCTGAAGAAGTACTGAATCAATGTTCTCCCTCACCTGTTGTCTGTACAGGACTCCTTCCACACCACTTTTTTTTTTTTAATGGTTTTTATTTATTTATTTGACAGACAGAGATCACAAGTAGGCAGAGAGGCAGGCAGAGAGAGAGGGGGAAGCAGGCTCCCTGCTGAGCAGAGAGCCCGATGCGGGACTCGATCCCAGGACCCCGAGATCACGACCTGAGCCGAAGGCAGAGGCTCAACCCACTGAGCCCCCCAGACTCCCCAACATATCACTTTCTACTGTTCCTGGCCTACCCACCCAGTACCTGGCCCGTCATCGGGCTCTGCTTGCTTTTCGTGGCTCGGGACCATCCACCTACTGTGGTTCCTAGTGCTCACTTGGCACTCGGTGCTTGTTGGCGGGAAGTGCGCAGATGCCTAGCGCCTGGCAGGCCCAGAGCCAGACCGGGTCAGCCAGCTCAGCTGACTCTGGCCGAGGGAGCCACCAAGGACTGAACACTGGGAACTCCTACAATTGGTGGGGTGACACCCCACACCCACAGTGAGGATGCTGAGGCCGCCTCACCAGGGGGACAGGGCCAGGCCCTGCAACGTGTGGAGCATGGCCACGTGGCCAGGCAGTGCAGCGATGGAGGCAGGGAGGAAGGCGCCCTCGGCTCCTACAAAAGACCAGAGTTCCACCTGCACAAGACTCAACAGTGAAGTCCCAGGGGGCATTCTGATGCTGAAGGGCCAAACAAGAGTAAGCAGCATCCACTATAGAGGCCAAGCTGTGATCTTCCTACTACACCACACCGTCCCCTAAAGACAGCACCCCAGGCTCTCAAGATATAAGCAAGACTCAGGGAGTCTCACTCAGTGGAGTATCTGACTCTTGATTGATCGCAAGGTCATGAGTTTGATCCCCAGTGGGTGAATTGGATTAAAAAAAAAAGATACAAACAAGACTCAAAAGTAAAAGAATAAACTGGAAAAGTATCTGTCCACATATGACAGAAGACATGTTTCCTTAATATGCAAAAAGCTGCTGCAATTCAAGAAAATGACAAATATTCACAATAGAAAAATGGGGGTGCCTGGGTGGTTCAGTCGGTTAAAGCTTCTGTCTTCGGCTCAGGTCACGATCCTGGGGTCCTGGGATCGAGCCCTGCGTTGGGCTCTCTAGCCGGCTTCCCCCTCTCTCTCTGCCTGCCTGCCTGTCTGTCAAATAAAAATAAAAATATTTTAAAAAATGGACAAAAGATTTGACAGATGAATCACAGAATAAGATGAGAAGAAGGCCCGGCTTCACTAACAAACAAAAAATACAAGTTAAAACAGCACCATTCCAGGGCACCTAAAGTGGTTCATTCAGTGAAGCATCTGCCTTTGGCTCAGGACATGATCTCAGGGTGCTGGAATGGAGCCGTGTCGGGCCCCCTGCTGGACGGCAGGCCTGCTTCTCCCTGTCTCTCTGCTCTCTCCACGCCACCCACCCTGAAGGAGCCATCCAGGTGCTCCCCCATTTTTCATAAAAACAAAAGCCTCCTCAAAAAGCAAAACAAAACAAAAGGCCCACAAGACTTATTTACTTATTTTAGAGAGAGAGCAAGAGCACAAGACGGGCAGGAGAGGGGCAGAATCCCAAGCTGACGTGGGGCTCCATCTCACGACCAGAGATCATACCTGAGCTGAAGTGCTTCACCGACAGCACCACGCGGGCGTCCCAAGGCCCAGGTGTTCGCAGGAGAACGTAACTTCACAGAAACCACCCTGGGCAGGCGCTCGAGTCATTCCAAGAGCTTGGAGGGCAGAGGCGGGAAAGGGTGCTCTTCTGTTGAGGATTTTTCCTTTTCAACTAAGAGCACAACTTTTTTTTTTTTATAACCTAAAGAAAGACACCATCACAGAGAACGTGGCGGTACAGCTCCCTACGCATACACAGCATGTGGGACAGGAGAAGAGCCCCCGTGCGTGCCCATCTGCTCTGGGCCCGGCTCGGCGGAGTGAAGGAAAAGACTATAGAACCGAAAACAGCTGAGGTTTTCCTCCTAAATTACAGCAGTTTCAAGCAAGTGGACATGGATGTTAATTTTAACCCCCTTTTTCTTTTTAAGATTTTATTTATTTATTCGACAGAGAGAGATCACCAGTAGACAGAGAGGCAGGCAGAGAGAGAGGAGGAAGCAGGCTCCCCGCTGAGCAGAGAGCCCGATGCGGGGCTCGATCCCAGGACCCTGAGATCATGACCTGAGCCGAAGGCAGAGGCTTAACCCACTGAGCCCCCCAGGCGCCCTTAACCAACTGTAGATATTTAACAAAGCAACTATATGGTACAGATTCAAAAGCAACTCGTCCCGGGAGAGGCACCGTCCGCATACCTTCTCTCCAGATTGAGAAATACTGTACGATAACTTTAAGATAATCAACAAAGGAAAGGCAGCTCGGGAAGGTTACAGAAGAACCCCAATGTCACATGAAAAAGAAGAAAAACATCGGGCTCCTTGCTCGACAGGGAGCCTGCTTCTGCCTCTGCCTGCCTTTCTGTCTGCCTGGGCTCGCTCTCTCTCCCTCTGTCTCTGACAAATAAATAAAATACTTAAAAAACATTAAAAAAAGAAAAATAAACTATAAACTGAGAAAAAATATTTGCAATTCCTATCAGAGCAAGCCGGATCGGAAAACAAGCCAAGAGGTGAACGGGCCTGGGGGCCACTGGTGGGCGGCTGCTGCCCGAGCGCCCCTGCTGGACACTGTGGGTATTGCTAGCAACACCTAGGCACCCACTTTGGGAATCTGACCCCCAAATACACCTGCAACCTCCAAATGACTGCCTGACCCCCCGCCCACTTCTCCAAGGGGCAATGGCCACATACAGAGCCCAGCCTGCCGGTGGGATTCCACCCAGGGCAGAGAGAGAAAGGAAAATTGTGCCCGTCCCGGGGTTGGTTTTCCAATTAACCACCCGCACAGGTGAAGGCCAACCACAGCTGCGGTCCCCGCTCAGGGGTGACTCAGCGGAGGTCTTGGTGGATGGACTCCAGTTCCTCGCCCAGAGAGGACGGAGGCCTTCTTTTCTCGTTGCTCTGTGGCATCAGGGGCCGCTCCCTTGAGGCGGCGTCGGGAGCGCCTCTCTTGGGAGTTCTGCCGGGAGCTGGAATCCTAAGGCTGGGATTCCTGCTGCCCTGGGCGAAGTCAGGGTCTGGCCGCCGGCCAGCAGCGCCTCACAGGGAGACTTCCTCACCTCAGGAACCGGCTGGGCCGGCACTCCGCTTCCCAGGCTCAGAGGGGACGCCCGCTGAGGCTCCCTCTGTGCTCCTGTCACACAGCAGACTCACGTAAGGGACCTAGGTCAGCTCCGGCGGACGCAGACACGAGGGACTTGCCACGGAGGGCACTGTGGGCCACAGCAGTCAGTCCTCAGCCTGAGGTCAGGGAGTACGGTGGACCGAGCGGTTGGGCCCTGGCACCTGTCGGCTTACGGGCCCAGCTGCCCAAGGCTTCCGTCCTGCCTGGCTTCACCAGCCGGCACGTCTAGCTTACCGAACGAACACCCACGGCTCTGAGCCGAGTGACGGGGAGAAGGTACTCGGGGAAGCGGCTTGGTCACACCGGACACACCGTGTGTTGAGAACCCACCAACAGGGCCCTAGAGCACAGGTCCCCCTCCCACCCTCTCCCCAGCGGGTGCCTGGCCTCTTCCCGGAGCTCCGTGCACCTGGAAAGGCCCTTCACTCCGGTGGCACGATGCCAGAAGGGGGACAGGGCAAGTAGGTGATGAAGGCCAAGTGACGTCTAAGGGTGCACGGGTGCTTCTTTCCCGCACGCCAGAGGCTGGAGCACAGGGACCCCCACCCTGCACTCATCCAGAAGACCTGTGAAGACCACACGCAGGGCCTGGCTACCTACCACGGCCCGGGCCGAGTCCAGCTCCTCGGCGGCACAAGCCACAGGGAACGGAGGCCGTCCCCCAGAGGCAGCCCCACCCCGTTCCCTCTGTGGGGCTGCCAGGGACAAGGCTCCTAAACTGCATTTTGGGGCACCTGGGGGGCTCAGTGGGTTAAGCCGCTGCCTTCGGCTCAGGTCATGGTCTCAGGGTCCTGGGATCGAGCCCCGCATCGGGCTCTCTGCTCAGCGGGGAGCCTACTTCCCCTCTCTCTGCCTGCTTGTGATCTCCGTCTGTCAATAAATAAAATCTCTAAACTGCATTTCGTGTGTGCAAAGTGGCCGGCCCCCCTATCATGTTTGATGAAAGCCACTGGGATTTGGTTCCGGGATTCCAGTGGCCCAACTGTCGGCACTCATGGTTGCTGGAGACCCGCAGAGCCGGGGGATCCAAACCAGCAGCTCCCAGAGCGGCTCTTCCCAGCAGGCCCTGCTCCGGCCCCATCTCCGCACCCCACGTGGGCAGAAAGCAAGCTGTGGTTTCAAAAGAACCTGGGTGCTGCGCTACCACAGGGGATCCAGGTCAGGTCCTGCTTGTCCCGCCCCCAGCCTCCCCCGGGCGTGGGCCTGGAAGCTACCCCAGCTCTGCCCAGCCCCCACGCAGGCACAGTAGCCTGAAGACGGGCTCGGGGCGGCCCAGCCCCAGCTGTGAGCACCGGGTGCAGACAGGCCCAGAAGACCTGGCCCCCGGTCCCGAAACACTCCAGTAAGTGGGAACTGCTCTGTTCAACGGTTCCTGTGACACGCGCACGGGAGAGGGGCGCGAGTGACCCAGTCGACAGTCCTGAAGCACAGAAGATGCCACTCCGTGTCTGGGCTGCCACGCAAGGATGCGATCACCCCCGCCGGGTCCAGGCCGCAAGGACACAGGCTACCACGTTCTGGCCCCCAAGCCCTCCCAGAAGGCCGCCACCACACGCAGACCGCAGGCACGCGAGTGGCCAAGGACATTTTATTTCTTCTTTTCAACATCCTGTTCCGCTGCTTCCTTGGCCCTTTTCGCCCGGATGCCGAAGAGCCGGGCGTTGGCACGGGCCATGCGAAGACTGGCGAACGCCTTGAAGTTCTTCTCCTCCTCCGTGATGACTCTGGCCTTCTCCTTCTTGTAGACCTGAACGGAACGGGCCGCTGTCAAGGCCTTGGGCGGCATCTCCCGTCCGCAGACACCCGGAGGAGCTGGCTCTGCCTGCCCACTGCTCAAAGGCCACACGCGGCCACCAAGGGACATCACAAGGAGCCTCCCTGGGGTCACCCCAAACACAAGGCAGCAACCACCTCGGGGGTGTGCATTTGTGGGCCCAGTTCTCCTGCCAGAGGAACCTCAAGAGCCCAGTCGTCTGCAGGATCCCGGTGTCCAGAGAGTGACCCGTGGCCGGCCCTTCCAGCAGTGGAAGGTGCGTGTGACCAGCAAGTCCCCAGGGGACAGGGCAAGGCCGCCCATCAAAGCGCCCAGCGGCTAAGAATGCAGACGCTCCTCCCGGAGTTCCAGGGCTCTTGCCCCCATACCGCACACCGCACGGGGCCCAGCGGGCGCCCTCCGACCCCAGCCCGTCCGGCCAGGGCACCGGCCCGCCCCGCACACCCCCGCTTACGTTCCGGATGGGCATGACGGGGCCGGTCAGCTGCGTGGCCAGCTTGAGTTCTTCAGCCTGTTGGTAAGGAAGCGGGAGTCGCCGGGGCTCAGCGCGGGCGCCCAGGGCTGGAGCTCACAGCCCCGCGCGTCCCCGCCCCGCCCCCGGGCCGCCCCCGCGCGTCCCCGGCCGCACTCACCGAGCTGTCGCCCTTCCGGGGCGCGGCCGGCCGGCGCGGGAACAGCAGCAGCCGCGAGCGGTACTCCTTCAGCCGCTGCACGTTGGCCTGCAGCGACTCCGTGGACTTGTTCCGCCGCCGCGGGTCCACCGAGATGCCGATGGTGCGCGCCACGCGCTTGTGGATGCCGGCGGCCTGCGGCGCGGACGCGCGTGAGCCCCGCCGCGCCGCCCCGCAACCCCGCCCCGCCGCCCCGCCCCGCAGCCGTCAGACGGAAAAGGGTTCGAGCGCGGTGTCATCACGGAGCGCAGCGATTCCGGAGACGGTCATCACGGGCTGCGCGCCCCGCCCGCCCCCGCCCCGCCCCGCGCGCCCGCACTCACCCGCAGCTCCTCCAGGCTGAAGCCCCTGCCGGCGCGCACTCGGGTGTGGTACCGCACGGTGGGGCAGCGCACGATGGGCCGGATGGGCCCGGACGCGGGCCGCGGGGCGATGCGGCGGGCCTTGGCCTGGCGGGCCTTGCGTCTGCGCGCACAGAGCGGTCGGGTCGCGCGCGGGGAGCCCGGGAGGGCGCGGGCTGACCCCCGGCCCCGCCCCGGCCCCAGCGCCCCGCGGCCCCCCGGCCCCGCACCGGCCCCAGAGCCCCCCGGCCCCGCCCCGGCCCCAGCGCCCCGCGGCCCCCCGGCCCCGCCCCGGCCCCAGCGCCCCCCGGCCCCGCACCGGCCCCAGCGCCCCGCGGCCCCCCGGCCCCGCACCGGCCCCGCACCGGCCCCGCCCCCGCCCCGCGGCTCACCTGCGGATCTTCCGCGCCGGCTGGTTGAACCACGTGGCCACGCGCCGCTGCCAGTCCTTGTGGAAGTGCGGCTTCAGGATCATGCCGTTCCGGCTGGGCGCCATGGCTGCGGTCTACGGGCCTGCGGGCGCGGGGAGCGAGTCAGGGCCCGGGCCACGGCCCTCTCCCGTCTGCCGCGCGGGCCCGGAGCCCCTCTGCGGCCGCGCCCGGAGCAGCCCCACCCCGATGGCCGCGGATGGCAGCGGATGCGGCCCGAGGCCGCCAAGGGCGCCGCGAGCCCGCGCACCCACCTCCTGCGAGGGCGAACAGCCGGCGGAAAAGAGCCGGCGCCGCAAAGCACGCCGGGATGGTGCCGGGCTCCGCCAATCAGAAGCGCCGAGGCCTTCCGGCCAGTCAGAGCCGGGGATCGCGGAAGTGACGCGCGCGCTCCTCACCGCCCTCCGGCCCCGCCCCGGCCCCGCCCCCTGCCCCGCCCGGACTCCCGAGGGGCGCGCGCGCGGGCGGGGCCGAGCGGGGCGTCCCGAGGCCGTGGCCCGGGCGGAAGGCGGCCGCGCAGCCATCCCGGAGCCCCCGCGGGACCCCGGCGCCGAGCCTCCCCCCGGGACGACCGTCCGCCGTCGATCCCGGAGCGGCCTCCGCGCCCCGGTGTCGGCGAGGTCGGCTGCGAGGCACCGCGGGGCCGCAGGGCGGGGGCGGGGCGGGGAGCCGCGCGCGGAGCGCCCGTGAGGTCGAGTCTGCGGCCGCCTCGGCCCGGCCGGTGACAGGGCAGGGGACGTGGCTGTGGAGGTGGCGCGGGTTCGGGTCTGCGCTGCGCCCCGGGGCACCTGCGGGATCGCGCCTCTTCTGCGCAGTGGGGGCGGGGCGGGGGCCCGGCTGTGCTTCCGCGGGGGGCGGACGGCACGGGGCGGCATCCCGCGGCCTCCCGTCACTTCTTGGTGCGGCCCCGGGGCTCGGACCCGCGCTCTGTGCGCCGCCGCGGCCCTGACGCCGGGGACACGTTCGTGGAAGGCCCCTTGCCTTGTGCCGCGTTTTCTGGACCGTCCTCTGCCCCGCGCGGCCCGCACCTCCCGTCTGCCCCGTGCCCGGGACCCTTGCTCTGAAACCGCAGACACATCCCGGTGCCGACCGCCACCCCTGCGGTTCCGCGGCCCGACCCCCGGCTCCACCGCAGCGCCGGCCGCTCGCCGTGAGGATGTGGCCCTGGCGCGCTGGCTGCGGGACAGAGTCACCGCCCAGACCAACGTGGTGTGACAAAGCGAAGCTGGAGCTGAAGAGTCTTGGTCTGCGGTGCACACCAGGCCCGACGCAGACTCCGGCGACCCATTCTTGAGTGCGCCACAGCTCACCGCCTTTTAAAAGGGTGCAGAACAGTGGGGGAAACTGCTTCTGATGTGAAATCCGTTTGGGGACAGGCTCGGCGTTCTGCTTGGGAGACAGAAGGAACATTGTCAACCACGGAGCAGGAGTCCTTCTGATCCAAAGACTTAGCTGGCTCAAGTGTTTTAAAAATCAGCCGTGGGGGCGCCTGGGTCGCTCAGTGGGTTAAGCCTCTGCCTTCGGCTCAGGTCATGATCTCAGGGTCCTGGGATCGAGTCCCGCATCGGGCTCTCTGCTCAGCGGGGAGCCTGCTTCCTCCTCTCTCTGCCTGCCTCTCTGCCTACCTGTGATCTCTGTCAAATAAATAAAATCTTAAAAAAAAAAAAAGTTCTATTTAAAATACCTGCATGACAACAGGCCTTAACTGGGCTCATTATGATAATTTTGCAATAGGGATAAAGCTGGTACACCTGAAACTAAGTATCCCTTACACCAAAACAAAAAGTAAGCTTTGAGTAAGCATGACGGCACATACGTGTTTGTTGGGGAGTGTGTATTACAGGAGAGATTTAAGAGCACACGTTGTCTCGATACTTTTCAGTCTCCTGAAGATGATTGTGTTCAATATCCCTGTTCACGCCTGGGGGCTCAGTTGTTAAGTGTCTGCCTTGGCCCAGACCATGATTCCAGGGTCCTGGGACTGAGCCCTGCATCAGGCTCCCTGCTCTGCAGGAAGCCTGCTTCTCCCTCTCACACTCCCCCTGCCCCTGCTTGTGTTCCCTTTCCTTTTCTCTGTCAAATAAATAAATAAAATCTTAAATTGAGAAAAAAAAAAAAAAAAGCATGTCTTTCTCAGAGCGTCCAGCCGGCCCAGTCAGAACATGTGACTTGATGTCCGGGTCGCTGAGCTCAGGCCGCACGTGCTTGTAGAGATTTCTACCAAACAAAAACGTGCCTTTCTCAGTGCCTTCCAGAAGCTGTAGTCAGGCCGTGTTACATGTGCTGTGCTGGGGGGCGGGCAGAGGGCCAGGGCTGCCCTCCCGTGTTGGCTCTCACTGCTCCAGGGACGCGCGGGCAGCTGGAGAAGGCTCCTTACGGGGGGGTGAGAGGACTCGGCAGCCTGAGTCCGTGAGGAGGGAGTGGGGGAGGCCTGACTGGTGCTCTTGAGCACCCTGAGGGCCTGGAGGTGGCGTCCCTGAGGACCAGTACGAAGGTCTGCCAACAGCTGGCTTCTGGCAGTCAGCACAGGGAGACTCCCTCACACCCGTGAGACCGGGGGTGCAGGCTGCACTGGTCTCCACCAGGGCGGGGGGCCGCTTTTCACGCTGTTCCGATTCCGAAGTGCCTTCCGGGACCACCTTGATGGTCAAGTGCAGGGGATGTGCTTGGCCACAGCCACGTTCGGGTATGGAGGGTGCCACCCTGGGCCGAGGAGACCGGAGCCTTCCTAACCACATGCCCATCTATAGGAGTTTGGGGAACTGGGGTCAAGGTGAGAGGGCCCGGTCAGAGCTGCCCTCCCTCAGGTGTGACCCGTACCCGCGCACATGCTGCCGTTTCCGCGGGGCCCCGACGGCGGGGTGATTCTGACAGGAAGTGCCTACCACCCGCGGCTCCCAGTGCCACTGCAGGGAAGGCAGGAGCACAGACAGCAGCAGGTGCGAGCACCTGAGTGCGGGCTCACTCCGCTGGGGACAAGGAACCAAGTGCACCCCGCTGCTGCCCCCGACTTGTGAGGGGGTGTCCTGGGCCTCTACCCCGGATTCCTACAAAAGGGGCTCAACGAGTTATCACGTGGCTGAGATTATAGACTGAAACACAGGACCTTTTGTTGGCTTATAGCTGGTCATGTGGTGCAAAGACGGACTCTCTACCCACAGAACATACTAGAAAGTACCGCAGCGATTGCAGGGTGTTCTTCCTTGCACACCAGCACGTGCGGTGGCCAGACCAGCGAGGACGGCAGCAGGCGGCAGTGTTCTAAGGTGGCGGAGCGCAGTGCCCGACCCTGAAGCCGACCCTGTGCGTGCATGAGCACCAGGACAGCCGCCAGCTCCGAGGGGCTCTCACCGCAGACTGTTAGCACGCTGATGAAGTCAGCGGAGCTGAAGACACAGCCCCTGCACGAACCGCAGGCAGAAACAGGCCGCCAGGGGCCCGGGTCTAACCAGCACCCAGAGAACGACAGCGTCAGAAACCTGGAGCTTGAGATCCACGTGCGCACCTGCCCCCAGCACCTCCCGTGGGGGAAAGGACAGAGAAACAAAGCTAGATCGTCTGCAGAGACATTTACTAGTCACGGGCAGGGACACCAATAAATAGATCACAAAGGCCATTCAGAGAGCAGTGAGGCTGTGCGGAGGCGTCCGTCTCCCTGGGTCTCAAAAGGCGGGAAGGCCGGGTCCCCAGAGGCACAGTCAAGGAGGTGGGGGCTGCCGCGGGGCCTCCTCCTCCCCTGGGTCTTGCTTCTCCGTGTCGGCCTCACTCCACCTCTGAGGCGCGATCATCTTCTTGGGCCCGTGAGGGGGCGGGCCGATGAGGGCCTCGATGTCCTCATAGTTGATCACTTCCTTCTCCAGCAGGGCGTTCGCCAGCTAAGGGAACAAACAGGGCAGTGTGTGAGCCCCAGACAAGGACACACAAGGGCCTTTTGAGAGCAGAGCACCCCGGAGGGAGGGCTGTCGGCGAGCAGGACGCCCGGGCAGGCCACTTTCCCAGGGAAGCAGTCAGCAGGCAGCTCCGGCGAAGAAACCCTCCCTGTCTGCACCCTGGAGATGGTGTCCCAGCTGCCAGCCTCATTAATTTTTCTGCTTCCCTTCCAAATCTGTTTCCTGGGGCAACTTCAACTTCCTTTAGCAAACACGGTATGTGTATCTGCACGTGGGGAGTGAGGGGAGGCTGGACCGTGGGGGGCAGGCGCTGCTGTGGGCAGGCAGCCTCCACCTCTCCAGATGCGGTTGCGGAGAACACGTTGGAGGAGCTGGTGTGCCCCGCACTGGCAACCTGTCGCTGACCGCCCCGTCGCAGCCTCGAGGAGCGACGCCCAGGGCCCTCAGACAGGCGCAGCCGCTTCCTCCACCGGGCAGGTCTGGCGTGATGCTCAGCCCTGGACCCCACCAACAGGACAGAGGCAGGACATCCTGGGACCCTGGGACCTTGTCAGCAGCAGATTCGGGCTCAGTCCCTGCACTGCTAAGCGCCCCCCACACCCCCCGGGAGGCAGGGGCTGCTGGTCTGGGAGCAGCCCCCCAAGGACGCAACATGCATGAGACCATGACCTGAGCCGCAATCAGGAGTCAGACGCTTAACCGACGGGGCCACTGCCAGGCGAACCTGAGCATGCGGTTCCTATCTCAGGGCCGAGAGTTCGAGCCTCCTGTTTGGCAGCAATTTCTTAAAAAATAAAAGAAATTGAAAATTCCAGGAAGCACCTAAAGAGCTGGGGGAGAGTCAGCGAGGCCAACTACACACTAACCTGAACCCTGAGCGGAACCCTGAACCCTGACGTCTGCGGCACCGTGTCCTCTGCCTGCCGAGAAGGGGCGGGCGTCACGTGCTCACAGTGCGGGCTAAGGAGGCGGTGCGAGAAATGGGAGTGCGGCTGGGTCCGGGTGGTGCGCAGGGATAGGTCCTCTGCGGCTCCCTGTGCCGGGAGGGTTCCGCGAGGAGCAGGGAGTGAGGACAACCCCGGCGCCCGAGTCTCACCGCCTGCAGCTTATCCAGGTTCTCCTGCAGCACCTGTTCCGTGTGCCTGTAGGCCTTTGCCACCAGCAGCTTTGCTTCCTGCCAACGCAAGACGACAGCCGTGTAACGCACAGGGTGGCCAACCTCAGTCCAGATGTCCCGCGTGGCCCATCCTGGCGCTGGAGTTCACATGAAGCTGCGGGGACAGGAACACAGCTTTTCTCTCGCTGTGGCCAAGAGAGCGTGGCTGCCCCCAGCCCATCCCCTGGGACTGCTCCTGCAGAAGATGCCTGTCTCCAGCTCTGTCCTCCAGGCCCGCAGCCACCTCCCACGTGCACCAGGCCGCACGCTGCCCTGGCCCAGCCTCCCACAGAGCACGCAGTGTGTCCACTGGGGCATCTGTTCCTTCTCTTTCCTGGTCTCAGATCACCAACAGTTTTCAGCAAAAGCCACCCAAGTCCTCACCTGAGAACACTCGGCAAGCGAGTGATCCAGTACTACTTGACTGGTTCGTCTTCGATGTGGGCCACACAGCAGCGCGCTCTGCTCGGTGTGGCAGAGGGCACAGCACCAGCCCCCGAGAGGGGCCCGCCCCCAACCCACCGCGGCGCACCCCAACCAAAGCTGAGCTCGCTGTGCAGACTCACATGGTCCATCATTTCCTGCAGGCCACGACTGAACGGACGCCGGCCGATGCCTGTGAGGCCCTCCTGCGCCTCGGGGAAGGACACGGGCCCGATGCTCGGCGCCATCCCAAACTGCCTCACCATGGAGTAGGCGATGCGCGTGACCTTCCTCAGGTCGTCCTGAGCCCCTGCAGCGGAGGGTCCGGACAGAGGTTCTCTCCGGGCACTGCCAAGTCAGGGCACACAGGGCACCCTGGCACAGGTCCCAGGAGAAGCTTGTATCTCGTCACAGCTCCTCAGAAGTCTTACACTTCTGAGTTCCTGCTGGGGTACACATGTGGGTGCACTTTTCTGGCAGTTCTCCAGCCCACGTCCTGCTCTGCACTGGCCTGGCTGTCTACCCTGAGCCCCAGGGTCACGGCAACAAGCGAGGAACGGCTCTACCTCCTCTCTGGACGTCCCGGTGAAGCAGCAGCCTGCGAAGGCCGACTGGGCCTGTCCCACCATTCCAGTCCCTCCCCCAGATCCACACCCCCACCCCCGCCAGGCGGAAGCGCAGCAGGTATGAAAGCACTTTGAGGACTCAGAACCAGCTTCTCACCGGAAGTGACCTTGTTGAAGGAGATGTTCTCGGACGCACGGCCGCCCAAGGCCATGCACATGCGCTCAAACAGCTGCTCCTTGGTGAAGAGGTGCTGGTCTCTCGGCAGCATTTGAGCGAAGCCCAGCGTCGCGTTAGTCCGTGGCGCGATGGAGACCTGCGGAACGTCACACAGCCGAGTAAGCGGGCAGGATCCGGACTTTAAAGATGAAGGTGTGGAAACGTAGGACAGATCTTTAATGGGAGGGTTTCAAAGCAGTTGAAGCAAATCTGTACTGGCCCCATTTTACAGCAAAGGAGGACCCTGTCCCCGAAGGACAACGGCACAACAGGAGGCTGGGCTGTGCCTTGCGCGCGCACCCGAAGTAAAGCACACTGGCGCGGACGGGGCCGCTGTGGGTGCACCGCTGTGGGTGCACGTCCTGCACCAGTCCTCGCAGGCGCGGCTTGGGAACGGACACCGACCAGGGACGAGGGAGACTAGCCCTGCCGCTCTGACTCTGGGCAGCCCGACGGCAGGTGCACACACGGGGCGGGCGGGGGGGGGGGTCTCCCAGGGCCTGGGGCGTCCGAGGAGGAAATGGAAACCCGACACTGAAGCAAACTGCTTCAGGAAACCGCTGTAAGGGACGGCCCGACCGGGAGCTGGGCTTCATGACCTGCCCTGGCGGAGGAGCCGGCCTGCCTCGGGAGGGGGGTTTCTCATTGTGACAGACAGTACCCTTTAGACATCACACAAAGTGAAAATTCTGAGAACAAGGAATTTTAAATAACATTACTTCATTCGGAATTTTTCTGCATTGATTTTTATTTTCGTTTTTGAGATACTGCATTCAGACATTTGCCTTGAACCCTGCCTTCCTCACCCTCGGCCTGACCCGGGGCACCTTAGCGATGGCAGCAGCCCCCAGGTCACCAGACACCAGGTCACCCACTGCTGACTGTGTAAGAGGAATTGGCCTGGTCGACAGGGTGTCGTCAGACGCAACCAGACCGTCCACGTGGCTGCCGCGAACCCTTCTGAGAAGAAGCCCGGTAGCGATAAAGTGCCGGGCTTGCGATGCCGCGTCCCACTGCCGTTGCTGGGGAGCTGTGGTGCTCCTGGCACCACGGGACCACAGCATGGGGGCGGCCCCCGTCTGGGCTGCAGCCCGCCTGTGCGGAGGGCGCTGTGCAACCTGCACGCAGAACCTGAGGAAGCTGTTTCTGCTGGTAGCAGCAGATACAAATAAATTTTCATCAAGTTCACAAAATGCCTCCAAGAGTGGTGTTTTTTTTAATGTGAACCAAACTCACTTATTTTTAAGGTGAGCAATCACAAGGTCAACACTTTTGGTAAATACGGCAATTCTTAATTCCAAGAGGAACTGTGTAGATGGCACAGCCAGACCCCAGCTGATCACATGACGACAACACGCTAGAGACCAGACCAGAGCCCACTTTGGATCTCCCGCCCTTTGCTGCTGGGGGTGAGGGGTCCCACACCATCCATTCCTGCTGTGCTCACGTCCAGCTCACAGCGCACTTTCTCTTCAAGCCACAACACGCAATGCTTCCACAGTCAGCTTTGTTCACGGGCCCGCTGGGCTCGCGGCCCCCAGCCCCGACGCAGACGCCCTACCTTCATGACGGCCTCAGTGTGCTCCAGCAGCCAGCCGACCAGGGCGTGGCCCGACTCGTGGAACGCAACCACCTTCTGTTCTTCCTTTGACAAGATCTGGCTCTTTTTGGCAGTCCCTGAAACAGTGTGGGATCCGAGTCTGGGCACGGGGTCCCGGGCAGGTGAGCCAGGCACGCCCGTTGCCCTCACAGAGCTCTACCCCTCGCCATCAAAGCAGCGTCGTCCTGGAGGTTCACCTCCTGCACCTCCGCCCCGGGCTGGCACCCAGATGTTGCTCATGGAAGATGCCAGAGGGTCCTGTTTGTTTCTGCTTCTGTGAGTGCCGGGGTGACAGGTGCCTACCCTCAGGGGCCCACAGGGCACTGGGCCGCTGTGATTAGTGGGATCCCCACCGAGGTCCAGGAGTCGAAGCGGCTCTTCCCCTGGACCCTGAAGCTGCTGCCCCTTGCTAGCTGGCCATCTCCCATGTGCCTTGTCTCTGTAGTCCATGAACCCCAGAGCCCGTCACCTTAAGCACCCCGGGTTCTTCACACCTCCAGCGTTCCCGATTTACGCAGCCCAGATCAGCTCTGGGTCTGGCTGTGTGCTCCTAGGGCCTTCCCCCTCCGTTTACGGCAAGGCTGGGTCTGAGCATCCTAACGGGAGGCAGAGCCCCCGATGGTGGCCACTGGAACCCACGTGCTGTAGCTTGGGCAGGCCACACCTGTGCGGTCAGTATGTCTGTCTCTCTCACTTTGACAGTGTGAGATCCATTTCCACAGAAAACTAAGTGTCTTAGGTGAAGGTGAAGCCACGTCTATAGTAAGCAGCGGCCACTTGTGTACCTCTGTCCACACAGGTTCCTGAGCTGCAGCCTGGACACCTGGTGGCGTCTGTACCAGACTTCAGCTCAGCCAGAGTGACAGGGACGAGCCTGTTGTAGGGACAGCTTGTGCCGGAACACTCCCCACCCACGTGCAAGGCCGGCGCGTCTTATACTTGTCTGGTAATGGATCGTTTCCCTCTTTAAAAAACTTCCAGTGTCTTGAACAACCTCTCAAGGACAAGACACACAGGGCTGTGGACACTTCAGGAGACTCTTGGTTTCCGTCCCACTCTCCTGACGGAAGCCCAGGGACCCCACTTTGAGTAGCAACAGTTAGGGTCTCCCAGAAGGCCCCCCCACCCCGCCCCGCTGCCAAGACCCCTCGTGTCGCTGCCCTGAGCAGAGACGGGCCAGGCAGCAAAGCACAGCTCTCGGGAGACCTGCGGCCCCGCAACACGGACAGGGCCTGTGAGGCCCACGCCGAGGCACCGTCGACGGCAGAGGGGCTGAGTGCCGCTCACGCGTGGGTGTGTGACACCCTGTGTCTCTGCTGGAAGAGGTTTCTGCTCTTGGGCGTATTCCTGGTATTTCAAACGAGAACCCGACTTAGGACACTGCCCCCACTGCTCTCTCGTCCGGCAGCGCTTCGCTGAGCCCTTCCGTCACGAGTCAGCCTGACCCGCGCCGCACCCACCTGCCCCCCGCCGTCCGGGTGCTTGCTCTCATACCCGCAATGACCCGCTCCACAGCGCACTCGAAGTTCAGGGTGTGGACAGACGCGTGCCCTTCCCGTGCGGCGTGCAACGCGGCCTCGTTACAGACGTTGGCGATGTCGGCACCTGTCCGCACAGCAGCGTCAGCAGAGGGCAGGGGAGGGGGGCGTGGGCGGGAGGCGGGCAGCAGGCAGGCGGCGCTTCCGACCTGTGCTGAAGCCACGCGTGCCTCTAGCAGACCAGGGCACCTCCGCCCTGTGCTGCCCCCTTTCTGCCCCCGCCAGGCTCCTTCCTGCTCAAGTCCCACCAGCAGCTTTGCACCACCTGCGGTTTCCTTCTCCCTGGGAACTCACAGCCCAGTACCCATGAGATTCTCGTTAAGGGCCTTAAAGGAAAATCCAAAAGGAAGAAATTATAATAAAAGGGATTTTGTTGCTATTACCCTTTAAAACGAGAGCCGTAGAGAAAATACCCTGATTTGTGATGCGTCTCCGCTCAGTGAGAAGACGGTTGAGGCGGGCCGTGGTGCGCTCGGGCAGCCACGAGGCCGTGAACGGCATCGCCTGGCAGGGAGCAGTGGGCACGCACAGCCCGAGTGTGGAAAGGCCCTCAAGGGCCGGTGGGCAGAGGCCTGCGGGCAGAAGGGCCCGGAGCAACCCCCGTGTAGGCACTACTGGCGTGGGAAAAGCCAAGTGCCAGGCAGCACTTTTCTCCTCTGCCGGCTCTCTGCGCACGACCTCACTCCCGCCCAGGCTGTGCTACCTGCAGGGCCCCGGGCAGGGGTGCGCACCCCCCAGACAGCAGGGAACAGCGTCCATACCGCTGAACCCCGGCGTGAGCTCTGCCAGACGCTGCGAGTAAAAGCTGCTGGCCTGGGTCAGCTTCAGGCTCTTCAGGTGCTGCTCAAAAATCTCCCGCCTTTCCTGCAGAGAAAGGAGCCAAGCGTGGGCTCGCCCCTGCCCGCAGACAGCAGCCACGGGCGTCAGATCACCGCTGCGGCCTGCAGGCAGGACACCGGCAGACCGCAAGCAGCACTGCAGACGGAAGGCGGGAGGGACAACGAAGCGCCTCACGCACGTGAGGTTCGCTCTGTAGGACACCTGGTTCCCACACACTCGGAACCTCCCAGACCCCCGAGTCACAGCAGTGGGGAGCTGCCCCCAGCACAGCATCAGGGGAGCCTCACTCAGCCCAAGTGTCGGTCCCGGGACTCCCGGCTGCGGCGCGGGAATGCACACCGTTCCGCCCGCGCTCCGAACCCTCTCCCTACCGAGCACCGCTTGCTGGTCGCTGCTGCCCTGGGGCACCGAGGAGCTGGTGGGGCCCAGGACAAGGACTCGGAGGCTTCCCAAGGATTGTGCTACAAAACTCAGCCACAGTGTTGAGGGGTAAAGAGAAAAACCGGGGGTGCGCCAAATGAGCTGCAGAGCCACGGCAGGATATAGGTAAGCCAAAGACAGTCGGACAGACAAGAGCCAGCCCCCGGCCACACTGACCTGCAGTGTGGGAAGGTCGATGAAGATGTGTCGATCCAGCCGGCCAGGCCTCAGCAGAGCGTTGTCCAAAACGTCAGCCCGGTTGGTAGAGGCCAGGACAATGACATGGTCGGTGGTGCCCATTCCTGGAGGGATAGACAGCTGTTGGGGTACAGCTCCCCCTCCAGGACACGAGTGGGACGGACCTCCCACTGGGGCCCGTGAGAATGAGGACGTGGACCGACCCAGGATCAGGGTCCCCACGACAGCAAGAATTTGCCTGTCTTCCCCAGGCTGCCAGCCCAGAGGCAGAACCACAGATGGGGGCCTGCACAGCCATCGATGGTGTCCGGGGGGATCGTGTTTCTCCTCGGTAACTGCCCAGCAGACCCGGGGAACGAGGGGCACCGTGTCCACGCTCCTTTGGTGCAAAGCCATGGGCCAGAG
Organism: Mustela putorius furo; assembly: GCF_011764305.1. Lineage (NCBI taxonomy): Eukaryota > Metazoa > Chordata > Mammalia > Carnivora > Mustelidae > Mustela > Mustela putorius. Next base: position 43,971,697 of record NW_025421304.1, on the reverse strand, counting down.
CAGACATTTCTCAACACTGGTCTGTGGCCTGGGTTTGGAGGCTCCGGGTTTCTCAGAAGGTTTAAAAGCAAGGGCTGAGATCACCACTGGTGGCCCAGGTCTTCGTGAGAACTGACACAGGCCCTTGTCTGAGCAAGGCCGCACCCGCAGAAAGGCATCCGAGCCAAGGCTGGGTGATCTGGGCCTGAGCAGACATCCAAGGGTCTTCCGTGTATGCTCAGCACACGTTACAGTGCGACGCTGGCCTTCCTGTTGTTGTAGATAATTATGTCCAGAGCACGTAAGACCGAGAGCACGTGAGATCCCGAACTTCAGACTGGTTTTAAAATCACCGGCCGGGGGAGGAGACTGCAGCAGGGGGTGTGGATGGCAAGGGTCTGGCCTGCGCCGTGGAGGTTCCCTGCACAGCTCTCCCTGTGCTTCTGTATGTGTGACAAGGTCCAGAATACAAAGTTTAAAAAATAAAAGACTTCAGGGGTACCTGACTGGCTCGGTTGATGGAATGGGGGACTCCTGATCTCAGGGTCTTGAATTCAAAGCCCCACTTGGGTGTGGAACCCACTGAATTAAACAAACCAACCTGCCATGATCTTTTGCTAATGAAAAAAGTCCACAATAAGCAGACACACAAGTACAACCTGAAACTACCTGTGAAGCGCCGAGTGGAATTTAAAAGACGTTTTAGAGAACTAGGGTCCTGAGAGCGTGAGGCACCACCACCTCCCAGCAGACCGCCGCTAACTCCACCCCAGGACCCCACGACGGCAAGAGGGGCCTGGCTGAGCGCACGGGCCAGGGGCTGGCCACCTCACAAGGATCTGACACCTGAGTCAGCGAGAAGCACCGGGACCCACAAACCACAACCCACGCCCTCGCAACGCTCCTGCGTGTGCGCATTCTCGCTGGAGTCCCCGAAGGTGGGACACGAGGGGTCCAGCCCACTCTTGTGTCGAGCAGAGAGCGGATAACCCTAACCTCCCAAATGAGCCGGAAGCCAACGCAGGCACCACCCAGCAGCTCCACTGGCCTGCCCTGTGGTTTCAGGACGTCGCTGTGACACAGGTAACAGGAGGCTGACTGGACGGAGGGCCCCGGGACAGACATGGCTTCGTTTCTCGGACAAGGAGGGAAGCCAGAGCTCTCCTCTGGGGACTCGCTGGGACTCCCTACTCCGACTTCCGCAATGTCCTCCTCGCACAGGCCGAGGCTGTGAACGTGGAATTCTGAGTCACAGGTGCGAAAACAAGACAAGAGTGCCTGCTCGTCCCTGACCATCTCGCGTGAATGCGCCGTCCAGCAGGGAGCCGTGATCCAGTCGTGTGTGGACAGTTTGTCCTTCCCTGGCTTCACGGTAACCGTGACACCGAAACCCCGCGTTCCCAGACCGCTCGCACGGGCGGACGTGTGGGCCGCTGCAGTCTTCGGGGCCCACAAGCACAGTGCCGGTCTGCGTGCGCACAGCTCGGAACCAGGGCACGGGAGCGCTCGTGCTGGGTCGGATGGGAGCCGCGGCCTTGTCTCCCAGAGAGGCTGCCACAGGGGACGCTCCCATGGGCAGTGTGTCTGCTCACGTCTCCCCGGCTGCTTGATTTAAATCAGGGTCACCGAGGTTCCCGCGAGGACCCGGGTCTGACCTCTCCCCGCCCTCCCCGGCATCCAGTGCTGCTGCCCTGCTTCCCCTGAGTCTCCTGTGAGGCGCGTGTTCCTAGGAAAAACTCAGCAAGATCTTTTGGGAGATGGGGACAAGCTTGTTCTAGAAATTCTAGGAGAGCCAAGCACACCCGCTCCCACAGCTACAGCCGAGGAACAGACGTCAGGAGCCCGCCCGCCTTCCTCCCAGACTGCTGCAGGGGGAGGCCGCTGCCCATGGGAGGCGGACGCACCGGGTTGGGGCCCCGCTGCTGCCAGGTCCAGCCAAGCACTGGCAGAGGCACAAAGGCCATTCAGTGGAGGATGCAACAGCCTCTTCAGCAAATGGAGAACCGGACCCCCCCACGGAGAAAAAGGAGCCATGGCCACACCCTCGCATCTGGCCCAGCGTGACGTCAGACACCTCGTGGATGAAGACGGAAGGCCGGGTGGATGGGAGCGAGGGCCTCCTGCTGACCCCGAGGGAGGCCGGAGCTCATGCCCCACAGGCTCTCGCGAACGCAGAGGCTCAGAGCCCTCCTGCTGTTCAACATATAGCAAGGAGACTGTCCCCCTCTGAGGGACCTGGTGGGACCCCAGCACTCAGCACACGTGCCCTTGCCATGTGACCTGGCTGTCCCGTAGCACAGCCTCGTCCTGACATGGTGAGGTTTTCCCACGACGTGCACAGTGTCCACTCCGTGCCCTGCACGTCAATGAAGCGGTGCTGCCCTTCCCCGAGGACTAAGAGAGACGCCTCGGATGCCGCTGAAGGGCTGAGAATGGCCGGCTGTGTCTGCACACAGAGGCACCTGTTCACTGCCAGTCCAGCCCAACAAGGGCCTTCAGTCAGTGGGTCGGGGTTCTGGGCGGAAGCGCCCCATTCACGGTGGCACAGAGAGCCTAGGCTCAGGGAAAGATGCCATTTAGTAAACGCTTCCTGGGGGGCTCGGTCTTCAAGTGCCAACAGCCCGAGGAAGCGGATCTGCTCGTCCCATGTGCTACGTCTCTGGGCGGAAGCCTCCTTGAGTGCCTTCAGGTCAGGTGGACTGTAGTGAAACACACAGAGCGCAGGTGAGGTCACAAGCCAGGACGTCAAAGCTCCAGAGCCTGGAGAAACAGGGGCCAGTGGGCACCCCACAGCACAGCACCTCCCAGTCCAGAAGCGCGCCTGCAAGCCGTGCAGGGCTGCTGTCTGCAGGAGCCCAAGGGCAACACGAGCTAGAGGAAGCGTGAAGACTTGCGACAGCCTGCTCTCGCCCGTCCCCTCGCCAGCGCAGACGCTGGCCGTCCTTCCAAAGAGACAATCGGGAGCCGTCACTAACATCTGGTACTTCTGGGGCGACTGGGTGGCTCAGTCATTATGCGTCTGCTTTCAGCTCAGGCCCTGATTCCGGGGTCCTGGGATGGAGCCCCGCATCGGGCTCTCTGCTCGACGGGGAGCCTGCTTCCCCCTCTCTCTCTGCCTGCCTCTCTGCCTACTTGTGATTTCTCTGTCAAATAAATAAATAAAATCTTAAAAAAAAAAAAATCCAGTACTTCTGAGAGCAGAGGCTCATCAAACACACAGTCCTGGGTCTCTGCAGACGGGACTGACCTCAGTTTCGGGTGCCCGCAGGCCGAGGTGTGAGACCTTGGGACCAGAACCTGAGGGGATCTTCCAATCCTGGCAGGACTCGGACCATGTCCAGAACCCCACTAAGTAGAGGTGGCTAAGCATGAAGGGGTCATGAAAACCCATTCAAACGAAAAGCACCAAGTGTGGTCTCGGCGATGGGAGACTGCGGGGGGTAACTCCAAGACCATGAGCAGCCCACAGCCTGCCCCCGGAAGGCGCTCCTGGAGGCCCCTCTGTGCCGGCACCCCGACAGCGGCATTCAGAACCGGGACCTCGCTCTGCACATGGTCCCGAGGACGTGGAGCCCGTGGAAGCTTCCCTCCCCAGAAGCTGCCCTTGTGCACGGTCCCTGAGCAAGGTCTGAGGGGGGCTCCGATGTACCCCGTTCTGCAGATAACCCGACCACACAGCCTCTTCGGCACACTGGCTACACACAGCACTTGGCTTTTCCGCCCATGGAGCTTGCCGAGTTCCCAACACGCATGACAGTGTTGGCCAGGCCGAGCGTGTGTGGAGAGGCCTTGCCCTGCCGCTGGCCGGCCCTGCAGAGCAGCACCCAGGCGTGGTCTGGGGCAGCTCTCCAGGGCCTTTCCTGAGTCCGAAAGTGTTTCCGAGTGAGAGGCTCAAACAGTTTGTCTCGAGTCACACACGGTCCAACGCCACGTCCGCACATTGGCCAGCACGTGCACCGCCCCCAGGGTGGGAGCACTTCCAGAATGAAAACACACGGGCACCTGGGTGGCTCAGTGGGTTAAGCTGCTGCCTTCGGCTCAGGTCATCATCTCAGGGTCCTGGGATCGAGTCCTGCATCGGGCTCTCTGCTCGGCGGGGAGCCTGCTTCCCCCTCTCTCTCTGCCTGCCTCTCTGCCTACTTGTGATCTCTGTCTGTCAAATAAATAAATAAATAAAATCTTAAAAAAAAAAAAAAGGAATGAAAACACACACACACACGTCCTCGGTTCTCTTGGAGCCAGGGACGTGAGCACAGAGTGTCTCCCTCACCCGCAGTGCTGCAAACGGCGCGGGAATCCTGACGCTCTGGGGCCTGAGGTGGGTACCTGTGGGCCCACGGTCACAGCCGCGTTATTCCAAGAGCCGGGGCCGTCCGCCAGCAGGGGACTGGCCACGTGGGGGGACTATTAGCCTTAAATGAAGTCCCACCACATGCACTGCAAGAAGACATGACCCTGGGGACTCACAGAGCTGCTGTGCCCTCGAGGGTCCTAGAAGTCTCAGATCCGTGGAGACAGAGAGCAGGGCTGTGGCTGCCGGGGGCTGGGGAGTTAGTGTTTAATGGGGACAGAGTCCCAGTTGGTGAAGAGGAGAAGGCTCGAGAGCCAGACGGTGGTGGGTGCACAGTGAGAACATACTTAATATCCCTGAAGGAAGCACTCGTAAATGGTTAAAATGATCAATGTTATTATATATGTCACCACAGCAAGAATAAAGTGAGGCACATGGCCGGTCCTATCAGTGAAGCATCTCACCCTTGCTCTCAGTTGTAAGTCTGAGCCCCATGTTGGGTGTAGACTTAAAGATAAAATCTCTAAAAAACAAATAGATAGGGGCGCCTGGGTGGCTCAGTGGTTAAGTGTCCGCCTTCAGCTCAGGTCATGATCCGGGGTCCTGGGATCAAGCCCCGCATCGGGCTCTCTGCTCAGTGGGAAGCCTGCTTCTCCTCTCCCTCTGCCTGCTGTTCTGCCTACTTGTGCTCTCTGTCAAATATTTAAAAAAAATAATAATAAAACAAATAAAATCTTAAAAAGGAGCCGTTCCAGTCACTCCCAACCCTGAGATCAAGAGTTGCAGGCTCCCGGACTGAGCAGCCGGGCGTCCCGTGTCCCCTCTACCCTCTGAGCGGCACAGCCCACTGGGTTCATCCAAGACTGGAAACGGGGTCATGACCTGCCCTGCCCTTTGGGCTCCCAGGGTTTCCCCTTTCTTTTCTACCGTCACCGTCAAACCTGAGTCTCTGGATGGAGCCGGGTGACAGACATGCTGACACCAGCCTCCTCTCGTTACTCACACCTGGGGCAGGTGTGTGGTGGGGACACAGACCAGTCGCTGCAGGTAAGTGAAATGCCTGGAAGCACGAGCGTGAGGTTCCGGAACAGGACGCCAGCTGCACGGTCCATCTAGAGAGTAGGTCTCGGGAAGACAGCCTTCCACACCCAAGAGCAGGCTGGGTGAGGGGCACCCACCGTCCATCTCCACCAGAAGCTGGTTGAGCGTCTGCTCTTCCTCCGTGTTGGAGAAACCGGACATGGTGGTAGACCGTTTCTTGCCCACGGCGTCGATCTCATCAATGTAGACGATGCAGGGCGCTCGAGCCCGGGCTTCCTTGAAGAGGCTCCGGACGCGGGCAGCGCCAAGGCCTGAGACGACACGGGGACCCAGAGTCAGACAGGTAATGGGCGATGAGCCCAACCCTCGTGCCAGTGGCCAGAGCTGCCCCGAGGATGACCGGGTCTCCCGGAGTCCCCCTGCCGGACGCTCACCCTCCTGCACTCCCCAGGCCACACACAGAAGCAGCTTCAACGAACATCACTGCCCAGTTCCCTCCATAAACGTGTCCAGTAACCCAGGTTTCACGTGTCCTTCCCTGTCCCCCTGGGCCCCTGTCTACCCGGCTGCCTGAGGAAGGGCGTGTGATGGCAGAGACCTCGCTGCACAGATGGTCGGGCAAACCTGTCCGCAGCCCCCCAGCAATACCGACCTCCAATGACCTCCACGAACTCCGGGCCGGCCATCGCCAAAAAGGGCACCTGGGCCTCCGTCGCCACCGCCTTGGCCAGAAGGGTCTTCCCGCAGCCGGGGGGCCCGAGCAACAGCGCACCTTTTGGGACTTTGGCGCCCAGCTGAAGGAAGCGCTCTGGGCTCTGGAAAAGCAGACCACGGCGCGCTGGTCATAGGTGTTTGGGAATTTCCAAAACAGGACTCCCATGGAGCTCAGCTCCTGTACCATCTGGAATCAGCCACGGTTCACGTGGGGGAGGAAGCGGAGTGCTCCGGCCGTGGCCAGGCATCCCGGGGGGTCTGGGGTGCGGTCAGCCAGGGGTTCCTGGTCACCCACAGGGCCCCGGCTCTCCGATGGGCACCCAGCTGTGCCCCCGGCCTGTCTGGCTGGCTGAGCCCACGCGCCCACACCCGCCCCTGCAAGGCCGCACCTTCAGGTAATCCACAAACTCTCTGACTTCTAACTTGGCTTCGTGCATCCCCGCCACATCTTTGAAGCTGACGCCTTTCCCCATCTTGCCGTCCACAATCGTGAAACGAGCCACTTTAAGCTGGTTCTGGGCAGAAAGAACAAAGGGCAGGTTCTGTGAAATGACAGGAGACGTGAGCCCCTCGGGTTGCGGCTGCCGGCACGAGGCGGCTGTGTGTCCCTGGGGCCCCGGCTCCCCCAAGCCTGGCTCTCCTCACACCCTCTCCGCTCAGACAGAGGGAGGTGAAGCCGTCTTCTGGGCATCCAAGGGAAAATGTTTACTATGCATTGTGAACAGTAAAAAAATTCTCTAGCATCTAGCAATTTGCCTTTAAAAAAAAAAATAACAACCCTTAAACCACCCCCGTTCCAAACAAGGTAATTCAATATCTGCAGCAGATCGGCTGTAGTTTTCTTTCTTTCTTTTTTTTTTTTTTTTAAAGATTTTATTTATTTATTTGACAGAGAGAGATCACAAGTAGGCAGAGAGGCAGGCAGAGAGAGAGGAGGAAGCAGGCTCCCTGCCGAGCAGAGAACCCGATGCGGGACTCGATCCCAGGACCCTGAGATCATGACCTGAGCCGAAGGCAGAGGCTTAACCCACGGAGCCCCCCAGACGCCCCCCCCGTCTAATTTTCTATACGGCTTTTCCCACTATGGTGAAGCGCTCTGATTGTCAGAGAATGCGGTAACTCACAGCTCTAGGAAGGTTTGGTAGAAACGCTAGCTGGTTAATTTCTGGAATGCAGCCCGGCAAGACAAAGGTCTCGGTGAGGGATGCAACCCTGCGCTACCAGGTGGAGCAGCAGGCCCCCCAAAGACAGGTGTGCCCCAGCTCCATCACAGTATTAGCGAGACACAGCAAGGGCGAGGAACAGCCCCAGGACGCCTGGGGCTCGGTCCACAAAGCATCTGCCTTCAGCGCAGGTCATGATCCCGCAGTCCTGGGGTTGAGCCTCTCATCAGGCTCCCCTCTCAGCAGGGAACCTGCTTCTTCCTCTGCCTCTGCCTGCCCCCACTCCCCCTACCTGTGCTCGCTCTCTGTCAAACAATAAAATCTTAAAAAACATTTTTTTTTTAAGAAATAAATAAACAGCCCCGAGTATGTAAGCCTGGTGAACCTGGCTGAGTGAAACCCAACAGCTCCACAACGAGACACCATCAACTACAGACAGGAACACGTGCCTGGTCCCAGTGGAAACCTGCCTCAGTTCCCAGGTCGGTGACCAGAGGGTACCCTCTGCAGACCTGCTCCAAGCAGGCCTTGGGTGCCTCCCAGCACCCCTGCGGACAGGATTACCTGGCCAGATGAGACCTGCCAGGGAGGGACAGTGCATGTTACCACGAAGGCCACCACACAATAGGAGGGCTTTGTTGTTTTGGTTTTTTTTTTAAGTAAACTTTATATCCAACTTGGGGCCCGAACTCAAGCTTCCCGTGCTCTACCGAGTGAGCCAGCCAGGCGCCCCAGGAGAATGCTTTTAAAGTGTACTGAGGTTTGGGGCACCTGGCTGGCTCAGTCCGTAGAGCATGTGATGCTTGACCTTGGGGTCTTGATATCGAGCCCTCCATTGGGTGTAGAGATTACTTAAAAAAAAAATAGAATATTAAAAAAAAAAATAAAAGTAAAATAAGAACATAAAGACAACCTTTACCAACTTCTCAGTGTCTTAGCTAGTAGGAAAAACCAAAAACGAAGTCATGTCCAGCCCCAGAAAAACTGCCGAACAAAGTGTCCGGCACACCCATGGGGCTCGGCTGCCTGGCGAGTCAGAGAGGGAGGGGCCTGGGCAGCTCTCGGTCGGCCCCTGTGGCCATGAACATGCGCTCACGGGAGTGTGCCAGGACCCTGCCCCCAAGCCCGAGCACAGACCCTAGGCCACAGGTGCCAAGAGACGGGCTCTCCACCACTTACGAAAGCACTGAGTCCTCCTTCCCTTCCGGTCATTCCGGCCAGACGGAACACGTACCACAGGATGGCCAGGCCCACGGCAGTCATCCCCAGGGCGTAGAGAGCACTAGCGGGGGAGAGGGACGGTCACGGGCAGGCGGCGCGCAGACCCGCTTCGCGTCGGGCCGCGGACGCTCTGATGAGGACGAGTGCAGCCCAATTCCCGTCCTTTGTGACCTGCCCCTCAACTGTCCCGGGAACACATCACAGCCTGATACGGCGGCGCGCCACGGCGTGAAGCCGAAACATGGACACGGCGCTGACCCTGTCCGCCAGGGCCTCCTGATAATGCCTGAAAGAACACACTTTTCACACGCGATGTACTTTTCTTTTCCACAGAGCGAGCGCGCAAGCAGGGAGAGGGAGAAGCAGACTCTCCGCTGAGCAGAGAGCCCGACGGAGGGCTTGGTCCCAGGACCCTGGGATGGTGATGTGAGGTGAAGGCAGACGCTTAACCGACTGAGCCACTCAGGTGCCCCGTATTTTATTTTCCAAAGTGACCCATCCGGGCCACCTGGGTGGCTGAATCAGTCAAGCGTCCGCCTTCGGCTCAGGTCATGATCCTGGGGTCCTGGGACTGAGCTCTGCATCAGGCTCTCTGCTCAGCGGGGAGTCTCCTTCTCCCTCTCCCAGTCCCCCAGTTCACGTTCTCTCTCTCAAATAAATAAGTAAAATCTGAAAAAAAAAAAAAGAAAATGTAGCCCACGAGTTTTGGCTGGTGAGGCAGAGTCGCAGAGCCACGGAGGAAGGCCCGGGCGCCAGGCGTGCCCCGCCGCTCCCTACGGAACTGGCTGTGAAGGCCTGCGCCCTCGGGGAGAATGGCTGTGGCTCAGGGGTGTCCGCCAGTCCTGGGCACCCCGCATCTTCTCGGACTGTGGTCACGTGGCCACGAGTGACCCTCTCTGCAGATGAGGTCCGGCCACCGGTGGTCCCCCGTGCCCGTTCAGTCCCCCGGGACTATGGGAGCGAGCGTCCCCCCCAAGGAGACGCAGGTTCTGCCGGCCCAACAGGGTCCCCGTCTCCACCCGCCACCTGGGAGCAAGAGTTTCTACGGGACCTCCCCGCTTCTCCCCTTTCTGTTCCATCTTCCCGTCTGTACACAACAGCAACCCCGGCCCAGGCGGAAGCGACAACTAGAGCAGGTGCGCGACGCTCTGACAGCCCCTGGGGCCCCTCCTCAGGCGGGCTCACAGCTCACACACCCACTGGCCCTCCCCGACGGCGGCTGGCCGAGGGCAGGCAGGGCCCGGGAGACGTGTTGGTCCGTCCTCACATTACGAAGCCAAGCCAGCTTTAGTTCAGGAGCCCAAATAATGGCCAACATACTTCCCGAAGAATCCTGTCCGCTTGTAGGAGACCGGTATCCTGTCCTTGCCTTCGATATTCAGGGCGTCCTCAGCGGCCCGGAGCTTCTCCTCAAACCTGTCGATGTTTGCCACCTGCATGCGGTACATCAGGGCCAGCCGCTGCGGGCAGAGAGCAGAGAGGTGTGGGGACACGTGGGCCGCGGCCAGCCGTGAGACAGCCCCCACGCCGGAGCCTCCGGGAGCTGAGCTTTCATCTGCCACCACAGACCTCGTCCACATCGCAGTCACAATAAGCTTTCGGTACGTGCGCTCGCTCTAATTTCACCAACAGGAATGTCTGAAGACAATGGAGGGCGCGCTTTGTGCGTTAAACTCACCACCCAGCCTCAGCTGTGCGTGCAGAACACCGCGACACGCGACAGCCACGAGCTGCTTGCCAGCACACAGGCAACTGGCTCAGGCAAGAGACAGGGACAGGGGTCTGGTGCTTGACCTCAAGCCAAACTGGACTCAGCTCTGTGGCTTTCTTCCTTCTCGGGAAGCCCCTCCTGGGGAGAGGAGCAGCTCAGGGAGACTGAGCAGGTGGCGCGCCCTCCGGGGTAGCAGCTTCCCTGAGAGAAGGCTCAGAGCAAGCCAGATGTCCACGCTGGGTCCCCAAATCCCTGCTCTGGGAGCTGAACTGAGCCACCCAGCAAGGGGCCATCCTGATGCTCTCCAGCGCCATGGACGGCATCATGCCAGTCCTACCTCATTCTTCTAAGGGCCCGGTTCAGATGTTTTCTAGAATGAACTTGTTCCAAGCGCAGCTTCTCAACACACTGTGGGATCTACACGGAGCAGCCCGCTTCTCCCCTGGCTCTGGAGGACCGCAGAAGGTTCCGTGTGGAATGAGCGGCTGCCCAGGGTGCATGTCACGGGTCAGCGGGCCAGAGGGGAGAGGCAGACGGGGCACCCACCAGCCACGACACACTGACGCTTGTCTGCGCTGGAACGCCCGGCGGCCTCAGGATTAACCTAACAGACCTCAAACATCTGATCTGGACTTCACCCACGCCTCCGTCACGCCAACACCCACCCAGATAGGTGAACAGAATGGTCATCAGCACGCGGGGCCAGGGGGAGCCTGTCACCCCAACTAGATGACAAGCTCTCGTAAACCGACGAGCAGCTATAAACACCATGGCAGGCCCTCAGCCCTCTCCAGACCCAGCCAGGGGTTACGGGTGCTGTCGTGACGGGCACAGTACTGTGCCCAGGACCACCTGGCTCCCTGGCAGCATCCTTACCAGACACCTGTCCTCCAGCACCTTACCTGGCCCACGGTCCCCACCACCCAAACTCCAACGACAAATGGAAAGGAGACTAAAGAAACGGGACAACCAAATACAATTCCTGGCCCCTGACAGGACCCTGGATTAAAAGCACTAATAAGGGGGCGCCTGGGGGGCTCAGTTGGTTAAGCCGCTGCCTTCGGCTCAGGCCATGGTTCCAGGGTCCTGGGATCAAGCCCCACATCAGGCTCTCTGCTCAGCAGAGAGCCTGCTTCTCTCTCTCCGCCTGTTGCTCTGCTTACTTGTGCTCTCTCTCTGTCAAATTATATAAATAAAATCTTGGGGCGCCTGGGTGGCTTAGTGGGTTAAGCTGCTGCCTTCGGCTCGGGTCATGATCTCGGGGTCCTGGGATCGAGTCCAACATTGGGCTCTCTGCTCAGCGGGAAGCCTGCTTCCCTCTCTCTCTCTCTCTCTGCCTGCCTCTCCATCTACTTGTGGTCTCTCTCTGTCAAATAAATAAATAAAATCTTTAAATAAATAAATAAATAGAATCTTGAAAAAAGAAAAAAGTACTAATAAGGGGCCCCTGGGGTTCCCACTCTTGATCTCAGCTCAGGTCTTGATCTCAGGGTGTGAGTTCATTCCCTGGGTTGGGCTCCATGCTCATGGAGGCTACCTAAAAACTAATAATTAAACAGTAATAAAATAGCTCTTGATGCTGGTTCGGAGACATCAGAGAACAGGATCAGGGAGAGTGCTCTGGAAAGTCTTCTTGCCTCACTACCTCTCCTGCGCCTGCCAGTGGTCTGGTTCTGGGGTGAGGGGACAGGGATCCCATCCATGACATGGAGCCAGCGCCTGGGGCCCCCTCCCCACCAATGCCCAGCCCTCCCCTGGGACCAGGCCGCACACTCCGCACCTGAGGTGGGGAGGTGAGCAGGCCCTGGCCCGGCCCTGGCTCTCTGCCCCACTCACAGCGCGTGCGGTTTCCTGCCCCGGGCCTCCAGGGATCCCCCTCGACATCTGCAGCCACCCCAGACCCATGGGGGGGGCCTCAGGGCCGCAGCTGCAGCCCCCGCCCCACCGTTCCAGCACGGCCCACTCACCGGCCGCCCGAACACCACGGCTCCAGGGTGCAAGTAGACCTCCACCACATCGCTCTCGGGCACCACCTGCACGCGTTGCACCTCGCCCTTGGCCAGCATCTCGTGCACAAAGTCGTTCCAGGAGATGCTGCCGCCGCTGGAGCTCAGCGCGTTCAGCAGGCTCATGATCACGGCGATGACGAACAGGGTGCGCAGCCGCTCCCGGTACATCTGGTCCTCCCGCTCCCGGCGCCGCCTCTCCTCTGCAAGCAGGGGGACCGGGGACAGCGTCACACACGGGACAGACACCAACCACACGCCATTCACGGCAGCGACACAGCACTCACCGGAGTCCCGTCTACTCAGAGCACAAAGCCAGGTGTACAGTCAGAAGCTTCGTGGGCCCAGCATGGGCTGATCTGCACACGGAGCCCTCTGCCAGGGCACCTCCGGCCCCCGCCCTCGTATGACCACCCCCGATGTGTGCCGCACAGAGGTGCAAGTTACTGTACCTTCTCCCCGTCTGCCCTCCACTCCCCAACAGCCACCTATCCGGGACACAGAAGGCGACCACTGAATTCAACACCACATCCAGCGACCTACGCTTCGTTCAAACCATCAAGTAAATCATCACATTAGGGTACACAGTGCATCGTGCCCAGTTCTTAGTGGGGGACAAAAAGACACAAAACTCAGCCCCTGGCCTTGGGACACATGGACACCTGGGGAAGCTGACGCGGGAGGTGAGGGCACACAGTGCAAGAAGCCAGGAGAAGCAGCTCCCGGCACGGCTGTCGCCGGCAGCTCCGGGACGAAGAGTGAGCACACTGGGAGGGCCGCAGAAGTCTCCTCCCCCAGCGCACAGACCAGAGAGGGTCCTACGTAGACACCCAAGGCCAGGCCACGGTCTTCCTCCCAGACCAGCCGGTCGGCGGAGCCAGCCGGGGCGGAGGGCCGCCTGGGCACCTGGACGACGCCCTCCATCTTCCCACCTGCCAGTGCTCTGAGGCACCCGCACACCAAAGGCCTGGACTCTGGTGCGGCTCTCCCCTCTGCTCTCCCCCCGCCCCACAGCCTGTTCTCCCGACACCCCAACCAGACTCCACTGGGCCCGTCACGAGCGATCTTTGAGAAGCGCACATGCTGTCTGGCAGCAGTCCTGCCCAGGACTGCCCTGACCTGGCTCGGCAAGACCACTTACTTCTCCTGCACAGACACAGCACCCAGCCAGGGTGGGGGAGAACAGCGAGGGCCCTGCACACACCCGGGGCTCAGACCATGCTGCCCGTGTGGTCACTTCTCCAGGGACAAGCGCACAGCTGGACCTCAGTGCCCACTCACTTCCCTCTGCCCTACCTGCCGTCTGTCCACACACACTGCCCTCCTCTTGACCTGGCCGTTCAGAGGAAACGAAAGGCATTTTAAATCAGTTGAAAAACAAAAAAATGGGGGGCACCTGGGTGGCTCAGTGGGTTAAAGCCTCTGCCTTCGGCTCAGGTCATGATCTCGGGGTTCTGGGATCGAGCCCCGCATCGGGCTCTCTGCTCAGCGGGAAGCCTGCTTCCTCCTCTCTCTCTGCCTGCCTCTCTGCCTGGCTGTGATCTCTGCCTGTCCAATAAATAAATAAAATCTTTAAAAAAAAAAATGAATCTGACGGAGAAGCCTGGGTCCGCAATCATTCTGAAGACGTAAAAGCACATTTCTGCTGTTACCTTACCTGAGAATGGTCGCTAACAGCAAATTTAATATCTAATACCCAAAGTCACAACCAGCAGGGAAGTAAAGACGCCCCGTCTCAGAAAGCAGACTTGACGTTCTCAGGTGAGCAGGTACTTATTTAGAAACCATGCGTTTCGTTTAACTCGCTATTTAGGCAGTCTACTTAAGTCCCAGTCATCAAAACCGGAGAGCCGGGATACGCCATCAGCAGAGGCTCTGTGACCGCGCAGATCTTGATGTTGTGTGCACCCCGTGCTCCCGGCCGGTGGCTGTGGCATACAAGCTGCTGGCAGGACTTACAAACTTGGCCCAGGGCCCGTGGCGACACAGCCCTTCCTTACCGCTCTGCCTGCCACACGTCACACCCCTCCTGGAGAAGGACTTGCAGCGACCGTACAGCTCACACACACCTGTTTGCAGAGTGTGGAAGAGGTCTAGGATGCAAAAGGTATGGCTTGGTTCCATTTATTTCTTTATTTATTTTTTAAAAGATTTCATTTCCTTTTTTAAGTCATCTCTACACACTACGTGGGGCTCCAACCCACAACCCGAGGGATCGAGAGTCACATGTTCCAGCGACAATCAGCAGGGCACCCCAGATAAGGCTTGGTTTTAAGTAACAGACAGCTTTGCACGTTTTCCTAAGAATTTCTAAACAATAAAAAGACAGCTTTGATTTAGGCTCCAATAAATACAAATCCAACCCTTTTCCAGTAAAAACCAGCCAGGTGTTCTGTCACACATGGAACTGCCCCTGTCGGCCTATCTCAGGGAGAAGGACCTCCTAGCCAGGCCTGGAGGCTGCAGACCCCATTATTAGAGGACTCTGTAGGCTCAGGAGAGGGAGGTCCCAACCCAGAGTAGTCACTGCTCTGAAGGTCCAGGACGGTGCATGGAGGTCCGGCAAAAATCGTCTGCCATCTCAACAGAACTACCTGCTTCTGAGCCACAATCACCCCGAGTCCTCCTCCCTGGGCAGGAGAGGGACGCGGCACACCCCACGCAGACAGGACCCGTCCAGTGACGAGGGTCTGCAAACACGTGTTCTGTCCATTCGCACTAACCCAGCCCACAAGGTGCGGTGAGCTGGCCCAGCACACTGTCCAGGGGTCCAAATGAGAAAGCCCTCATGTCTTGGCTAGGGGTCTCAAAAGACACAGAAAGCACCCTGTTTCCTTAACTCACTGAATGTACTTCTGAAACGTGGCCCAAGGACATCGATGTAAAACACAAACTGCCCGGACGCCCCGTGGGCTCAGGTCGCAGAGCGCGCAACTCTGGATCCCATGCTTGCAGCGGCTACTAAAAATAAAATCCCTTGAAAACAAGCGAAAAGCCCACATATCTTCAGCGCTGGCCAGGTAGGAAGTCCCAGGGGCCGGTCGCAGAAGGGCAGCAGGCGAGCAGGACAGGAAGACGTGCGCGAGCGACAGAGCACTCGCTCTGTGACAGTAAGACGTGCGAGGTCTGAGAGATACTAGCTGGACAATGGCCTTCATCACCGTGTCCCTCGAGGACCCCCTCGTCCACTCCCCCACTGTGGCTGCATCCGACCCACGGCACCCATGATGGCCGCACTCGGGCCCTGCGGCGCACATGGACTTCGGCTCCTGACGCCAATGACAGGCTTGGAGAGAACCGAGGGCCAAGCCCAGGAAACACTGCTGCTTCCTGGCCACCCGCCTGTCCGCCTGCGGGACAGACCCCCCGGAGACTCTGGTGCCACAGTCCCTCTTCAGGGGGCGGTGTCCCTCATTGCCAGGGTGCCCTACAGCAGCCACCCACCCACCGGCCACTGACCGCCACAGCTGAGTTTCAGGGCTGCCCCAGGCTTTCAGCCTGGAAACTCTCGTGGAAGAACTTACTCCTGCGTACCCTGCACACGGGCTCAGGGTGAGATGCTCAGGGGATCGCAGTGACAATCCAGTTCTGCCCAACACTCATCGGCGCCAGGCCCACCCCAGAGAGATACGGCGTCCCCAGAGGAGGCTCGTGGAGTCTCCTCACTTCTCAGGGACCAGCACCACTAACACCACAGCAGTCTGGAAATCCCAGCAACTACTTTTTTAGCTACACTTTGTGTTCTGTGACACCGCAGGGTCACGGGTAATCACAGGTGGTTACACAAGAGCAAGCAAATCGTGACCGTCTCGTGATAAACAATGGCACGAGGCAGGCAGAGGAGATGCAGACGTGCTCCCGACACAGGCCGCTGCAGGGGGAGCGTGCGACACAAGTGGGAAGACCCCATGCGACGCTGGCTTCTGCTTCTGGTGTCCCTCGTGCTGCAGCACTGGTTCCTGGCACTGTGACGCAGGCCACCCGTGGGGAGCTGCAGTCCCGCATCTACAGTCTGCCTAGCGGCTGCAGCCACTCCTCGGGACATCACGGCTGTCCGTCAGACCGCACGTTTGCGGGGGACCCGGACCCCAGCGCTCCGCCCGCCTCCTCCTCCAACCTGGTCACCGCTGCTTTTGTTCCAGGCCTTTCCCATTCTGAGACAGGAAATATTCCCCGTGCTTGTTCCTAACTCTCCTAGGGTTTCGCTTTGTAGATTTAATGACTTAATCCATGCCGAATTTATTCTGGTCCGTGCGATACAGTCTCTCTGCAAGGAACAGCAGCTGATCCAAATCACTTTGTACACGAGCCTCCCGTCTGCTACTGCGGGAAATGCCACTGCAGTCACATATGAATTCCTAGATATGCCAGACTCTGCCCCCGGATTCCCCCTCTGGTTCCCTCAAATTCTATTACTAGACCAACACATTCATTTTTGGGGAGAAAGATAATTTAATGTCTGCCGCCATCAGCCCCACTGGTATTTGTTTTCCAAAACCCTGTAGATTTTCTGATGACCCAAACCCTCATCTTCCACCCCTAAAAACCTTTTAACTCAGAAGCTTCTGAGAAGAGCCAAGTACCCCAGGAGCTTGCAGCCAAAGAAAGGAGTGATTGCCAGAGGGGACGCCCCATGAAGCCGGAAACAGGAATACCCACACCGAACCCAACCAACGGCCACAGGTTTCCACGAGTTAAAGCTGTTCCTAAAGAGCTCAAAGTTGGGGGGCACCAGGATGGCTCAGTTGCCGGAGCGTGCACCTCGCGCAGGGTCATGAGTTCAAGCCCCACATCGGGCATACAGATTAGTTTAAAAATAATAATAAAAAAATGGGGGCTCCTGGGTGGCTCAGTTAGTGAAGCGTCTGCCTTCAGCTCAGGTCATGATCCCAGGGTCCTGGGATGGAGCTCCATGTTGTCAGGCTGCCGCAGGGTGGGGAGCCTGCTTCTCCCTCTCCTGCTACCCCTCCTCCCTCCAAACTCCGTCCCCTCACTCTGGCTCATGCTCTGTCTCTCTCTCTTAAATAAATTAACAAATAGTAAATGAATAAAAATGAATAAGCAGGGCGCCTGGGTGGCTCAGTTGGTTGAGCATCTGCCTTCGGCTCGGGTCATATGGGATCGAGCACCACATCGGGGTCCCAGCTCAGTGGGGAACCAGCGTCTCCCTCTCCCCCTGCTGTGTGCACTCTCTCTCTCCCTCTCTGTCAAATAAATAAATAAAAATCTTAAAATCAAACAAGTACACCAAACAAAAGTACGAAGTATGCACCTAAGTACAAAGAAGTTCCTTGACAAGACAATCATTTCTCTGTGTGTCCTTTGGAGACTCCGCACAGACGGGGGACAATAATGGGGTCGTTACGAGGTGAGAAGTAATGGGGAAGACAAACGAGTCACTCAGTACAGTGCTGAGCGCACGTCAGCCGTCGCCACGGGCTAACCCTTTCCGCTGCTGGGAGCGCCAGCTGCCGGCTTTTACCTTAGAGCCCACTCAGTTTAAACTGACCTTTTATTCCCTCACCCCTTTGCCCAGAGTCCTAATTCTACAGGGAAGGAGACTCCAGATTTGCAAGGTAGGCTGCTGCGAGCTGGGGTACACAGGGGTCACTCACATGGTTCAGTGATGTCCCCCCACTTCCTGAAGGCCATCACAGAACCAGCCTCTCTTCTGGGGGCTGCTTCTCAGGTCTTCCACGTCATCTGGAACGTGTGTAGGGTCCAACCAAGGTGTCCCGCTGCCTTCCTCCCCACCCCACAACACTTGAGTTCAAGGCAGATGGAGACTCACGCTTTCCGCACAGAGGACAGTAATTCTGCCTGCCTGATGTCTGGAAAGAACAGGGGACACAGGTGCTGACGGAAACACCTCTAATGGACAAGCAGGAAAAGGTCCAGTAACCACATTCAAGACCGGGGTACGTGTGCTCAGAGTCAGGGAGACCCGGGGGCCTGGGTGCACCCGACATTTGTCATTAACCTTCCTTTTTTTTTTAGACTTACTTATTTTGAGAGAGTGGGGTCCCAGAGGAAGAGAGAATCTCAAGCAGACTCCCCGCTGAGTGTGGGGTTTGAGCTCACGACCCTGAGACCATGACCTGAGCTGTAACCAAGAGCTGGATGCTCAACCCACTGAGCCACGGCCCGCCCCTGGACTCACCCCACTTTTAAGCAGGTTTCCTGTTGCTGAGACCAGAACACACATCGGATGACAACTAAGGTAGCCATTATTTAAGAAAGTCAGACAGATGTACCTTCATCGTCTTCAGGGGTCCTCCCCTTAGATCTATCTTTGTCCTCACTCTTCTGCTTTGGCGTGGAGGTGTTAAAATAGCGAGTGGCACCTACAAGGGACAGGAGACATGTTTAACGAGGTCTCTGCCCCTACAGGGGGCACTCAAGGGAAGAGCATCTTCATCAGGAACCTGAACAGCAGCCACCTGAAGCCTACGGGCGTAAGATTCGGAAGGAGAGGGTCCTCCTCAGTCAGCAGCTGCTACTCGGAGAATAATCACTCGAACTTACAGAGTGTCTCTGCAATTTAAATTAGCAATGTGAAGGGATAAAACTTCCTCATGAATGTATCCTGGGGAAGCCTCGTGAGTTTGCTGGGCAACAACCCTTCAATAACCACATTCACTCAAAACAAATTTAAATAAATGAGCAACACAGAGGCTCGACAGAGGCGTCAACAGCAACCCAGTGGCCACCATCACCAAGACACAACACTCCTCCCACGAGAGGCTCAGTCTGGCCCACTGTCTAACTGAACTGATGTTTACAAGGAGAGGACGGAGAGTCTCACCAACCGTGACAGCTGTCTTTCCTCACAAGGTTAAGAGAACCAGAAATGGGACTCCTTGATGGTCCCTGGACACAGGACCAGGCGGTCTAGAGAGTGAGCTGTGTGCCCTGGGCACAGGCATACTCTTAAGTGGGGAGACAAACATAGGAGGCAAGCATGTGGCTGACCACATGTGGGCACCAAGCTGTGGAACGTCCTTTAGGAATTGGGGGATTTCACTTTTCACCATTCCAACTGGATATACTGGGGGGGTGGGGGGGTGTATAAGATCAACCTTGTCAACCCTAAAGGTCCTAAATCCTTGGACCTAAGATCTCTCTTGAAGATGTCATGTGTCTCACTAAATGAAAAAACTATTGTTAAAATTACTTGTGGCTGTTCGTAGTTCCCTTCTGGGTGTAAGACACAGAGTCACTCCGAAGATCTGACCGGGCGTTGGTGCAGCTGGCTGGAGAATTCGGAAGAGCTTGGAAGCCCAATCCCTGCCATACAGCAGAATTTTTTAAGAGTGGGGAGGAGACTCAGATAAGTGCACTCGGCCGTTCAGACCTTGGTCGGTCTGTCTGACTGCACTTCACAGCATCTCAGGGCTCCCGAGAAACAGAAGCCAAAGTCCCCTGAGTGATTTCCTCTCTCTGTCAGCGTCAAACCAGCTGCTCCACTGACTCATTTACAACTGTCACAGCATGCACCGGTCACCTGTTTCAGAAGGTACACACCTAAGAGTCTCCAGAGTCTGACTGGGTTCTGGAGGAGATGCTGTTCCAACAACAATCCACTGCACCCTCCGAAGGCTGGGGTTAGCTGGTGCAGCGGCAAAGTCTGAAAAGAAACAAAAAAATCCAAAGGATGGGCTGTAATCTACAGCAGAATTATAATTCAAACTGGTCCTTGAGTTATGGTAAAACAGAACAACAATAACAAATTAGGACCTAAAATGAGAGTTGAGCTCCTAAGAGAGAACTGGAGGGAATCACCAGCCAAAACGGCAGCAGGACAGGGGCTCTGTGTTTTCTGCCTCAACAGCTGACCTGAGCAGAGCCCGGAGCCCACCTTCAGGAGAGTGCTGGGTTAAGGCAGGTCCATGACACCTGAAGCGGCAAGACGCAGGTCAGGTACACGCACAGTGCTTTGCTCACACAAAACTGTCAGCGCCTTGGGACCAACAGCCAAGGGCCATGTGAAGTCCTCCTCGAGAGATCGGACCCACCTGAGCCAACTACGAAACAGTTCTCCGTGACACTCTCACTGGGCTCAGTTTTTAAAACTTTTTTGGGGGGAGCCCCTGGGTGACTCAGTCACTGAAGCATCTGCCTTGGGCTGGGGTCTTGATCCCGGGGTCCTGGGATGGAGCCCTGCCTCTGGCTCCCTGCTCGGCCACGGGTCGGCTTCTCCCTCGCTCTCTAGAATTAGCGGAGCAGAGGGAGAGGGAGAAGCGGACCCCAGGGGTCGAGGGCCTCCGGGAGCATGACCTGAGCCACCCAAGCGCCCCTTAAAATAAGTGTTTTTTAAGATTTTATTTCCAAGTACTGTCCACAGCCACGTGGGTGGGGCTCGGACTCCCCACCCGAGGATGCAGTCGGAGTCTGCACCGACTGGGCCAGGGACGCCTGGACTCGGTTTTCAGACGCCAGGACAACGAGCAGCGGCGGAAAGTACCAACACACCCGAGGGAGGGGAGAGGCAGGCCGGGCCTCTGCGGAGTCTCTTCCGGGCTGCGGGCGGCCTCCCCGCACCCGCAGGCGCCGCTCTCGTTCGGGTTCGGTCCCAGCTGGGGGCCGGGGGTCAGGGGCGGAATCGGGGCGGAATCGGAGCTGGGGGGCGGGGGTTCCGGCCGGAGGTCAGGGGCTGGAAGGCGTGAGCCCGGCCCGGCGTCGGCAGGTACCTGCTTGGCGTGGCCTCGGGCCCCCACGAGTCGGGTCGGAGGCCTGTGGACGAAGTGCCAGCACCTCCTCCCGGCCCCGGCGGCGAGGCCCAGGCTCCAGCGCAAGCAGCGGCCCCGCAGTGGCGCCGACCCCGCTGCCCGACCCGGGCAGAGGGCTCGCGGCAGCAGCAGCAGCGCGGCCGCCATGTTGGCCCCGGAGCGGCGCCTGCGCGGTGGGCGAGCCCCGGAGCGGCGCCTGCGCGGTGGGCGAGCCCGGAGCGGCGCCTGCGCGGTGGGCGAGCCCCGGAGCGGCGCCTGCGCGGTGGGCGAGCCCCGGAGCGGCGCCTGCGCGGTGGCGGCTGTTCGGGCGGGTTCCCCGCGCCCCGCGGCGCCCCCGGCCGCCCTGGCGTTCCCTAGCGGTGACTTAGGTGCCGCCGGGTGCGGAGCGCCGCGAGTCCAGCCCGGGAGGTAGGGTGTCGGGACTCCGCGCCGCGGCCACGCCGTCCCCGGGCGTCGCTGCTGGGGGGGGACCGCCGGGTCCCGGGGTTACGGGGCGAAGCGAGGGAGGCCGAGGGAACCGCGCCCAGAGAGCGGCCCTCGGACCCCGACTTCGGACCCGGCCGCGGACCCGACTCGCACCTGGGACCCGGCCGCGGACCCCGACCCCGACCCCCACGCGCGACCCGGCCGCGGACCGCGACCCCCGCGCGGGACCCCGTCTCCGGGCTGTAGGGCCTTGCGCTGGGTTCGCGGCTCCGCGGAGGGAGGCGGACCCTCGGCCTGCGGGTCTCCTCTCTGCCGGGGCGCGGCGGCGTTCGAAGTCGTCCGGCGCGGGTCGTCGGAGCGGGGCCCGGAGACGGCCCGTCCCTGCCCGCAGCAGCCCCTGCCCCGGCCGCCTCTGCTCCCGGCGCCGGAGCGGCCGCTTGGAGGCCACTGACTGCGGAGCTTCCCGTCCGGAGACGACGCCTTCCGCCTCCCCCGCCGTCCTGCAGCGCGTCCGTTTGCTCTGTTTCCCCGAATCTGCTTATCGGGGCGCCTGGTGGCTCGGAGGGCTGAGCCGCGGCCTTCGGCTCGGGTCATGATCCCGGGGTCGTGGGATCGAGCCCCGCATCGGGCT
Source organism: Mustela putorius furo (assembly GCF_011764305.1). Taxonomy (NCBI): domain Eukaryota; kingdom Metazoa; phylum Chordata; class Mammalia; order Carnivora; family Mustelidae; genus Mustela; species Mustela putorius. The sequence goes on along the minus strand of NW_025421304.1, from coordinate 43,949,785 downwards.
CTCTGCTCGGCGGGGAGCCTGCTTCCTCCTCTCTCTGCCTGCTTGTGATCTCTGTCTGTCAAATAAATAAATAAAATCTTAAAAAAAAAAAAATCTTAAAAAAAAAAAAAGAATTTGTTCATTTATTAGAGCACGAGCAGGGGGAGGGCCAGAGGGGGAGGGAGAAGCAGGCTTCCTGCAGAGCAGGGAGGACGTCCTGGGACTGACCCCAGGACCCCAAAATCATGACCTGAGCCCCCCCCAGGCACCCTTCCCCCCTCCCCCGCAAGAGAGAATGTTAACTGGCGCCCAGTCCATTCCAGACACTCTCTTTGTTCCAAGATTTTATTGGGGGGGGGGAGACTGACAGGCTGGGTCCCAGGACCCTGAGATCAGACGGGGCCGAAGGAAGGCCCACCGTGAGCAGACTGAGCCCCCCCCCCCCCCCCCCGTGTCCCCATATCAGATACTCTTCCTTTTTTTTTAAGATTTTATTTATTCGACAGACAGAGATCATAAGTCATAAGTGGGGGCGGTGAGCAGGCTCCCCGCCAAGCACGGAGCCCTGTGCACAGCTCGGTCCCAGGACCCCGGGATCATGACCTGAGCCGAAGGCAGAGGCTTAACCCACTGAGCCTCCAGGCGCCCCTAGACACTTCTGTTCTCGACTCCGGTCCACTATTTTACAGATGAGGAAACAGTCAAAAATGAACCGGTCTGAGTTGGCTGCCGAGAAGGGACACCACAGAGTCTCAGAGCTGGTCTGACTGGTTTCTGGGCCTGCACTCCCCAGCATTCCTCCGTAGGTGTGAGAACAGTAGTGTGGCTTGTGTAGGCCTCCTACACAAGAGGGTATGGGGACAACCTTCCCCTGGAGTTCCCGATGGTGGGTGCTTCCGCAGGGCTCTCGGAGAGCAGCCCCCGGGCCCAGGGCTGTGTGAGGGGCTGCCCACCCTTCACGCAGCTGAGCTCACTGCCCTCTGCCTCTCCCAGCCTCACCACCTTCCACCACCAGGCCTTCCTCTCCGCGCACCCCCACCAGCTGCCCCACCCACTTACTGCCTCCGGCGGGCTGGGTCCTGCGCCCGCTCTGCCCGGACCAGTCCCGGGACTGCAACTCCTGAGACTGCTTTCTCGTACCTTAGTGAGGCTTGTGCAGTGTGCCCTGATGGGAAGTGACCGAGCCCCACCCTCACCCCTGCTCCCTAATCACCCAGTCCAGAGGGTTTGTGACTCAAAGCCTCCAAGAAATTTGAAGGTGTTCGGGAGGAGGGTAAGGTACACTCTGACAGACACTGCCTGACGTGAAGTTGTTACCGTGGTCCCACTTCTCCTGGCCACTCCGTGGGAAGCAGTGCGGGGGCACGGCAAGAGGCCAGCCTCCTGCGGAACAACACTGGCTTCTGTCCTCAGCCTATGACCTTGAGCAAGTGGCTGCCTTCTCCAAGCCTCAATTTTCACATCATTAAAATGGGGATAATAATTATCTGCAAAGTGAAGCTAATAGCAGCCCTGGGTTTCCCACGGGGTTGTCGAAAGGATAAAATGCAGCCGAAGTACAGGAAAACAACCCATGACAGGAAGTCTCTCATACGCAGGAGTGTATCCCTGGGGTGTGGAGGCGAAGGAGACGGAGAACACAGTGTGGATGTGTTGACTCAAACGCACATCAACAGCTGCTCCGGAGGCTGGCTGTGTCCACGACCCCAGGTGACTCTGCGCCCACAGGCTTCAGTCCTGCCTGGGCACTGGGGCTCTCGTTTAAGCCTCCAGGTGCTCATGCCCTGGACCCTGGAAAGATGAAGCCTCAGAAAGCGGGCTCACTGGAGCTTCCTGGGCTCTAAGGCTTTCCCTCACAGGCTAGCTTTGCTCTTTCTGTACTTCCTAACACCACTGACAGCTATGTCCTTCCCTGGCCCTCTGAACCTGGACGGCTCAGCGTGGCTCCCCTTAGACCCCTGAGGCAACCCCCGTGTGAATTCCAGGTGTGAGTCTGGCACGTCCTGGGTCTGTCTGCATTCACACCCTGACAGCAGGTGTGTGGCTGCGGAGAGGACAGCCGCCCGCTCCCACCGCGGGAACTCCCTGCTCCTTGGCTCCTGGGGGGCCTGGGCACTCGAGTTCTGGTGTAGGCACGCTGCTCCTGCTAAGTTCTTCTCTGTGGATTTGAGATAGGAGTTAACCTTTTGGGCCATTTTGGTTTTCATATTTAGGCTTCCTACTAATGTAATTAATAATTATTTGCTTCTTCCCAAGGTAGCAGGTTGGCAGCAACTGAACTTTTGAACTTTTTTCTTTCTCGGAGCACGGCTGCTTCCACACTTAGCCTGGCCTCTGAGGCCCTTGGGTGGTTGGTCACCGTAACTGCTGCTCAGCTCATCCAGAGGCTAGGGCACAGAGCCTGGAATGGCTTGTTCCACAACGTCATATGGCTGATGTGAGGGTGTCTTCTGTAAGATACTCCCCCTTGTAGAACGTCAGAATAAAGTCATTTCTTTGAGTTTTGGTAAATTTTGTTTCTGAACTAGAGACCTTCCTCCAGCAATGGTTTCTTCTTTGCTGATTAGCTGGGCTTTAGTCATATGCATGGGATTTGGTAGTCATAGATTTTGCTCTTGAAAGGATGAAAAGTCCATTTCTACTAGCACATGACCTACAGAGCTGTGTGTGTGACTCTCTGTAACCTCTGTTTCTCGAGACCGCCGGGTGTGAGATTTTGGACCGATGTCCGGGGGGCACCCCAAAAGTGCGGGGTTGCTTCCTCTCCACCTGAACGCTCCTCCATTAACTCCCAGAGCTCTGGAGAGCACACCAGGTTATTCATCTAATCTGTTCTGTTGACCGTGTGCACTACCGGTTGATATGGCCCAAAGACCCAAACACTTGGCAAGTTAAAACAACGTTCCTGGGGCACCTGGGTGGCTCAGTGGGTTAAAGCCTCTGCCTTCAGCCCAGGTCATGATCCCAGAGTCCTGGGATCGAGCCCCGCATCAGGCTCTCTGCTCCGTGGATAAGCCTGCTTCCTCCTCTCTCTCTCTCTGCCTGCCTCTCTGCTCTCTGCCTACTTGTGATCTCTATCTGTCAAAAAAAATAAAATAAAATCTTAAAAAAAAAAAAAAAAACAACGTTCCTTGTGTCACACAGTTTTCTGAGGATCGGGTGTGGTTGACCAGGTGGCTCAGGTTCAGTCTTCCACAAGGGTGCGGTCGGGTCGATGGCCAGGGCAGCAGCCGTCTGAAGCTCTCCTGGTGCTAGAGGTGCTGGAGGCTGGGTTTCCAAGCTAGTGCCTTGGCCTGGCTGTTGGCAGAAGGCCTCAGCTCCTCACCACGGGGCATCTCCGTGGGGCTGCTCACATGACATGGCCCCCTTTGGCAGGGAGCCCGAGAGTGTGGGCGCACTGTCCCGGGGGCAGGGGGCATCACGGGTCTCCTCGGAGGCTGCTGACCACAGGTGGGCCAAGCTGGGGTTTGCCTGTCCAGGTTCAGTAGCTACCGGGGAGTTGTCACAGGCCAGAGCTCTGGAGTCCCTCCTTAACCCCTCAGTGTGGGTCCAGAAGCCTTGCCTGGGTTCAGCTACCAGAAAAGAGGGACCCTGTCTGGATGTTACAGTTTATAGCCTCTTCCTGGAAGTTACTAGCTTGCTATCTCCCTGGCCTCGGGGGTTCCTTGTTAGGTGAATGATAAGACGTGTGAAGGTGGAAGGCGCTCACTTTTTGTGCACTGTCCGGCAGACAACTTCCAGCTGAACGTGCGGCGGAGCCCACAGAAACCGCTGCTTGCTCACCTGGGGTCTGGACAGTGATCAGACCTACCGTCTCCACTCTGGGTCTCTGCTCTGTAACCCACAGGCAGCCATCATCAGCAGAGCAGGTCCATTTCTTGGGGTTGGATGGGGCATGCTGTCCCCACAAATTACTCTGCGCCCTTCGGTGAAGGCACTGAGTATTCAGCAGCCGGCTGGGCCCAGATCCTAGAGGTCTATGGCTATTATGGGCTTTCAGCAAATCAATGGTGGACGTACCTCTGCAGAAACTGTGTGAACCGCCTTGAATTTGGACAGCCACAGCGGAATAGGAATGAGACACAGTGGCAAGCAACGTTCCCAGACATCTCTGCGTTTCCTGCCAGCCTGCTAAAGAACACCTTGCATTCGCTCACTCAGAACTTCAGCTCCCTGCTCTGAGAGACTGCTAGCTCATTCCTGGGTGTTTTAATGCAGAACAAAGAGAGAAAGGACAACAAGAGGTCCAAAGAAAGGAGGAGAGATTCAGAAGGATACGGGAAGCCCCCCAGAGCTGTTACTGGTCCCAAAGTAAAGATGATGGAAAGAGGGAGGAAAGGTAAAAGGACTAGTTGGGGGGGCGCCTGGGGGGCTCAGGGGTTGAGCCGCTGCCTTCCTCTCAGGTCACGGTCCCAGGGTCCTGGGATCGAGTCCCGCATCGGGCTCTCTGCTCAGCGGGGAGCCTGCTTCCTCCTCTCTCTCTGCCTGCCTCTCTGCCTGCTTGTGATCTGTCTCTGTCAAATAAATAAATAAATCTTTAAAAAAAAAAAAAAAGACTGTGTTCTATGCATCATTTCTGCTAGAGGTGAGGCAGGGGAGGGCGGGGGGGAGGGCTGGCCCCGCAACAGCCTGAGGGAGGGCTGGGCTTGGTGGGACCGGCTGAGGGAGCTGGTTACCCAGAGGCACAGGGCAGCCTCGGGTGGCTTCAGGTGTACCTTGGTGGCCGGCTGATCCCGGGATGGGCAACACATGACTGCCCCCGGTCAGATGAGGGCTGAGACCGGGACAGGCCCGGCCAGGAGCAGGTGTGAGAGGAAGAGTTTCGGCAGCTGGTCCTTCTCACTGTAATTGACAGGTTGATTTGACAGAGGACTAGGTGACTGCTTCTACAAAGGGTTTTAGCTAGAGCTCCCTTAAGCACCCCCTCCCCCGCGACAATGCACTCGATACACAGACACTAACCAACAGGTTGAGGCCAGGCGCCAGGACCTCCCTGGGGTGCACTTAGCCGTTTCCCGCAGAGGGTCCTGTGTTGCTGGAAGTCACGGCCAGCCCTGGCTGGAGGAGGCCTCTGAGCTGATCAGCTGAGTGGGAGATTATCTGGAGAGAGAAGGGGGCTTTGGCCTAATCCTGGCCTGAAATCCAAGCATGCAGTTTGGGTTTGACCACATCTCTGCCCTGCTGTTTTGTGTTTATTTTGTTTGACAGTTTATTTGTGACTTGGGCCCTAAGGCACTCAGACATGAGGTTACAGTTTCATAAACAGAATAAACAAAATGAAACAGAACCCATAGACGATGTTTACAATCCATCTCTGGGCAGAGGAGAGGGACTGAAGTGTTAGTCTGGGAGGTCTAGGGGATGTAGGCATGGGAAGCAAGTATCTCTGGACCATGTGGGTGCTCTGCCCAAGGTCACTGGAAGGTGACTCGCAACATTAAGAAACCCGGGAGCAGCCGGGTTTATTTAACTTAGATGACATCTATCCTTTTGTTTTCTGAATACCTCTTAAAGTTGGAGAGCTAAGCAATTTACTAATTCCCATAATACTGAACATCTCTGTTCTGTCCCCAGTACTGCATAACCGTGTTCTGAAAGGTTTGTGTGCCCAGAAAACACGGTTTCTGCCTGGAGGTGACGAGGCAGGGAGCCGGAGCGCACATTCCCAGCCTGCCCACTCCAGGAAAGTGCTGAGTCACTAACATCGGGGGATCTTGGGGTTCCTGCGGCCTGGACCTGGGCCAGGGCATCCCCTATAGCAAACCCATCTCCAAAGGTCTCTGCTTTGCAACCAGGCAGGTGCGTAAATGGCCCGCTCCGGCAGCCATCCGTGAGCTCCCACGCTGCTCAGGCCTGGTGCACGTGTGTGTCGGGCCACTGCTTCCACCACTTCCCCACACTCTGTGCAGTCCTAAAAAACAGGACCACTTCTCTCTCCCTTGCTAACTGGTCGAACACCTTTCAACCAGTCTAAGGACATCTAACTCAACCTTCCAGTCCTCAGGGCCCTGTGTCACCCTCCTGAGAACAGTTACCTTTGTCAACAGCCTGCAGTTGTAGCCTCCAAACTGTCAGACCTTTGCTGACCCCCACAAAGGGTCTTGGGGAACCCTGGGGTTCCTGGACTACACTTGGTGAAACCATGGTCTCAATCATGGCAATTCTAGTGTCACTAGATATGACACTGTCATAGTGTCAAAGATATGTGAGTTTGGGTCACCTGGGTGGCTCAGTCGGTTAAGCATCCGGCTCTTGGTTTTGATTTGGACTCAGGTTGTGATTCTGGGTGCTGGGATTGAGCCCCGAGGGCATAAGGCTCCCAACTCAGCAGGGAGTCTGCTTCCAGATTCTCTTTTTCTCTCTGTCCCTCCTCCTGCTGGTATACTCCCTCTTTTTGAAATAAATAAATAAATCTTAAAAAAAAGAAAAAAGCTATGTGAGTTATATTAATCTAAAAAGGGAACATAAGGGCACCCGGCTGGCTCATGTGGAAGAGCGTGTGACTCTTGATGTTGGGGTTATAAGTTTGAGCCCCACCTTGGGTGTAGAAATTACTTAAACAAACAAAACAACAACAACCAAAAAACACCACACTTAAAAAAAAATGGGAATTCAGATCAGATTTGAGATTATTCCTGTGGGCTTCTCTTTGGCTTGATGTCTTGCAGTCTGGGGCGCCTGGGTGGTTCAGGCGTTAATTGTCTGCTTCAGCTCAGGTCATGGTCTCAGGGTCCTGGGATCGAGCCCCGCATCAGGCTCCAGCCCCACATCGGGCTCCAGCCCCACATCTGACTCCCTGCTCAGCGGGAAGGCTGCTTCCCCCTCTCCCACTCCCCCTGCTTGTGTTCCTCTCTCACTGTCTCTCTCTCTCTCTCTGTGTCAAACAAATAAATAAATAAAATCTAAAAAAAAAAAAGTCATCTTGAAGTCTCTGGGGACAATTTGGGGAATTCGTTATTCAATCTTCACAGGATTCAGCATTTGAAAGGTCCTGAATCGACCGTCCTGGGTAATAAGCACTGTGGGTATTCCCAGGGCCAGCCTGGGCCAGAAGCCTGCTGTCCTAGGAGAGCTCGGCTGTAACCCCAGTGGCTCCTTGACGGAAACTGCGGAGGGCAGAGCCTTTGTGGCGGTAAATCTGTGACTCCTTCCCAAACCCAGGGGAGGGACTGCAGACGGGTATCTCTCACGGTCAGACCATGGCCACCCACCGAAGCTTCTTGACTGTCAGGCCGGCTACACAACTGCAGGATGGCTTTTCCGCCTGGTCTGGGCCAGGAGCGTGTGCGAGAGTCGTCTTGTGCCCCTGCTGTGACACCGTCCGGCACCGGCAGGCACCCCAGCATCTGTTGAGAGCACAGTCCTTCTCCCAGCTGAGTCGGCTCTGTGCTTTCCGCAAGCTGACATTCATTACATAAAACACATTATGCAATATTATGACACCCTCACTAGGGAAGAAGTCCTCGGAAGACTATTTTTTTACTCTCAACCCTCCTAGCTGGATTTGTGAGAAATTGATTGAAAAAAAGAATAGTTCATATATTTAGATTTTAAAATTACGTAGAACTGATAGGCTAGGGGTGCCTGGGTGGCTCAGCTGGGTGAGCGAGGGACTCTTGGTTTCTGCCCAGGGCATGAACCATGGGTGGTGGGATCTGCCCAGGTGGGCTCTGCACTCAGTGGGGAGTCCTCCTGGGGGGTTCTCTCCCCCTGCCCCTCCTCCCACTCGCATGAGTGCACGCATGATTTACTAAAAAAATAGATAAAATTTTTAAGAAACAACACAAAACAACCTGGTAGGCTCCAGAAAAAGTACTGTACAGAGTTTAAAAATTATGGGGTGGTTTCAGTGGTTCTGGGGTGAGGGGTCCCAGGAACATCTGAATTATACGCTTTACACCAATCCCTCCTCCCCTTGAGGGTTAGAAGGGCAAAGCCTTACAGAGCTCCGGTTCCCGGACAGCCACACGTGTAATAACCTATTGTGAAGCCAGCTTGGGTTCCAAATTCTAATGCGAAGGATGCTGGTGACCTGGGGTTGACCACAGGGCTGAGGGAGGGCTGGCTTGGCCCAAACCCGGAGGCGGTTCTAACCCCATGGTCACGGGGTAACAGAAGGAAGGTGTCTGAATGAGGGCCTGCTCTGGCCACTTCTGCCACTAGTAGAGAAAAGGAAGTAAAAGGCAAGCAAGGTGGCTGAGCCACCTCCCTCTCAGCAGTGACCTCCCACTCATGTCCCACCACTCTCTCAGGCCACAGCAGTGGCGGGGGGTGTCCAGGGGAGCATGGAGAGTGCCTTGGAAGACCTCGGCTTAGGAGCAAAACAAAGTGGCACACATGGAGCGTCTGGGAGGGCACCAGCAGCAGCCGGCCTGTTCTCTGCAGCCACAAACGGCTTGCTTCATCAACAATTAGCTCCTCTTGGTTCTGGGGGAACACAGACATACTGCAACATAACTGCTTTGGGCAGGAACTTGGTTTCCTGAATCAGAAACTCCCAGTGGGTCTAGGTAACTGCCTTAAGGAAAACAGGCTTCCCCGGAAAGCCCTGGAGAACTACCACGTGGGGATCAGGATGAGGCACTGGTAGACCTGAGCTGTTTTCTTCGGCCATGTGTTTGCCATATTGCTTCTCTTGGAACGTCCCATAAAAATTTCTAGTCTCCTGTAAGGTGTGGCACCGTGAGCCGTCTGGCACCCCCCTTCAGGGCCCCCAGGTTCCCAGATGCTGCTCACCGCGTGCCCCAGCTCTCCCACTCCGCCGTCTTCACCACCACCCCAGCCCTCTTCCTGTCTCTCCTCTGCAGCTACTGCAGCCGCTCTCCGCAGGCCTATCATGGGCTCTCCCTCATGTTGTCAAAACAGGATTTTGGGGGCACTTGGGGGTCTCCATCGGTGGGGCATCTGCCTTTGGCTCAGGTCATGATCAGGGTCCTAGGATCAAGCCCGGCGCAGGACCCCCTGCTCAGTGGAGAATCTGCTCCCCTCCCCCCGCCCCTGCTCCTGTGCTCGCTCTCTCTCTCTCTCTCAAATAAACATATAAAGTCTTCTATTATTTTTATTTTTTAATTTTTTAAAGGATTTTATTTATTCATTTGACAGATAGGCATCACAAGTAGGTGAGCAGAGACAGAGCAGGAAGCAGAGAGCCCGATGCAGGGCTCAATCCCAGGACCCTGGGATCATGACTCGAGCTGAAGGCAGAGGCTTTAACCCACTGAGCCACCCAGGTGCCCCTAAAATCTTCTATTAGAAGACAGAGAGAAAGCACAAGCAGGGAGCTCTGCAGGCAGAAGGAGAAGCATTCAGCTGTCCCAGATCCATGCAATCTTAAAAACCAAACCAAACCAAAAACAAAACAAAACTCTGCTCCTGAGTCTGATTAAAGCCCTGTACTGGCAGGTGCCGCTGGCAGGATGAATTTATCATGTGCCTTTGAGGCCTCGCCGGCCCCCAGCCACCTCTTAGCTCTCTGCTGTTGTCCCCTCTCCCCCATCGGCCTGTCATCCACATGGAGGCCCAAGTATCCAGCACTTAACCGTACAAAACTAAACTCCCAGCTTCTCAGCCCAAACCTCTACCAGAGTCCTGCAAGCCAGTGTTGACTTCATCCGGGGCCTTTGTTTCTCTTACAGCCCGCAGAATCTTGCCGATTCCATCTTCAAAACACATCCCAGATCCAACGGTCTCACGGGTCTGCATGGCATTGCTACCCCACAGCCCCTGGTCTGTGCTCTGGCCATCTCGAGAGAGATCCTAGAACGGAAGGTCAGCTCCTGCCCGATGCGGCCCTGCAACCGTACAGAGGCTGACCTTTGCCCTCAGGGTGAAATCCCGACTCCAAGTGGGACCCTTGGCCAGCCACCTCCTTCATCTTCTTTGCTTGGACTTCGTTCTCTGCTGGTGGGGCACCTTCTTCCCCCGTCTGGGGTTCTCTTCCCCAAACCCTGCCTTGCTACTTTACTCTGGTTCTCCTCAAAGGTCATCGTATCTGAGTCCCCCCGCTGTCCCTAGCACAGGCCTTCGGACGGCGCTGAAACACAGCGGGCGCTGCAAAGCCTTCAAGATGTACTGAACGCTGCTCTCTCCGCCTTAAGCACGTCCGTTAGGTCGCCCCTTTGCCCGGGGCTGTCGAGGAGCAGCTGCGAAGCAGCCAGGGTGTCCTTTCACATTTCCTAGTAGTGGGGGGCGCCTGGGTGGCTCAGGTCAGGATCTCGGGGTCCTGGACCGAGCCCCGCGCCGGGCTCTCTGCTCTGCGCGGAGCCTGCCCACCCCCGCCCCCCGTGATCTCGTCAAATAAATAAAATCTTGAAAACCCTTCCTAGGAATGGGGCGCCCGGGGGGCCGTAGCGTAGGCCTCCGCCGCCCGCGCCGGTCGCGATCTCCGGGTCCTGGGACGAGCCCCGCGCCGCGCCCGCGTCCCCTCCGCCCGGCCCGCGTGCGGGGAACCGCGTCCACCACGTCCAGGAGGGCAGCGGGGGCGCAGGCGAGCGCTCACGGCCGTCTTCCCCGTCGCCGCACCACAGTCGTCCGTGGCTGGCGGCGACCCGGCGGCGACCCGGCGGCCGCCCGCAGCCTCCGCAGCGGCGCGCGGGGAGCCCCCGGGAGAGCCGTCGCGCGCTCGGCGGCCGGGCCCGGCCTTCCCCGCACGCGGCTGGGGACGCCCGCAGCGCGCCCGCCCCCGCACGTCCTCGACCCGCGCCCGCCGCGCGCCCCGCCGGCTGCGCACCTCCGCCGGCACCGGGCCGGGACCGCACCGCCAGGGACCCGCACGCGGAGCGCCGAGTCCTCCCTCGCGCGCAGGCGCAGCGGGGCTCCGGGGTCCCTCGGGTCAGCGCCGCGCGGGAGGGCTGCCCGCCGCGGGCCCGGCCCACCCCGGCGGGGGACCGGCCGACGAGGGAGGAGCCGCGTCCGGCTGCCCCGCGCGGGCGACGCGGCCCTATGGCCGCCCCCTCGCTCTCCAGCCCGGAGGACCCCAGACCCCGGCGTTCGAGCGTTTCCCTCGTCGCTTCCGGGATCTGCAGCGACCAATCGTCACGTCTGGGGGCGAGAGGCCCGCCCCCTCCGCGACGCAAGCAGCCAATCCGGCTGCTCGCTACCCTCCAGCGCCGTGCGCCCGGACGCACGACCTTGACCAATCCGTCCCGGGACGTCCTTCTGGTCCCGCCCCAGGCCTGTAACCGCAGCCGTCCCTCTCGCCGCCGCCCCTTCGCCCCCGCCGGCGCACTTCCTCCCCGACGCCGTGACGTGCGCAGCCCTGTGCCCGGCCGCAGCGGGCCAATGGCGGAGGCGGATACGGCGGGCCAATGGGCGGCGGCGTCTCATGCGGCCGGCGCCCGCCGCAGCCGCCGCCGGGTCCCGGAGCCAGAGGCCGCCGAGCCGGAGCGCGATGGAGCGAGGGCCCCAGGCGGGGAGGCGCCGCCGCCGAGCGCGCGGCCCGACGTCCCCTCAGTGAGCGCCCGCGCCGCCGCGGCGCCGCCCGAGCCTGGCCGCGCCCGAGGGGCGGGCTCGCCTGCCGCCGGCCTCGCCGCTTCGCCGGCGCTCGGAGCCCGCCGCCGCCGCCGCCGCCGCCTTCCCGCTCGGGCCGGGAGCCGTGCCGGGGCTGCATGGCCGCGCCCGCGCGCCGCCGCTGAGCCCGCAGAGCCGCGCCGCCGGGAGCCGGTGAGAGCCGCCGCGGGCCGGGGCGGGGGTCGGGCGGGCGCGGGGGCCGCCGCGCGGCCTGCAGGCCTCCCCTCCGGGCGGAGCGGCGCGACGGGGGCCCGGGCGCCGCAGGGGCCGACCTGGGGCTGCGGGGGGCCCGGACAGCCGTGAGCGGCCGACGCGGGGGCCTGGGGGGCCCGGGGGGGCTCCGGGGGGCCCGAGGGGGGGCGCGGGGCTGCGGGGGGGGCTGCGGGTGGGCCTCGGGGCCCGGACGGCCGTGGAGGGACGGACGGGGGCCCCGGGTGGGCGTCGCGGCCCGGACGGCCGTGAGGGGCTCGGGGGCTCCGGCTGGGCCTGCCTGGCCCCCTCGGCCTCGGTGAGGGGCCGGCGGGGGGCTCCGGGGGGCTCCGGGGCCGCCGCGAGGGGTTGCGGGCGGGCCTGCGGGAGTTGGGGGGCCCGGGGCCGCCGCGAGGGCCGGGCGGGGCCCCGGCGGCCGGGGAGCGGGCGCGCCGACCTCTGACCCGAGGGAGGGAGCCGCCGCGGAGTCGGTTGTGGTGGTTATTCCCGGCGCCCCTATTATTACCGCTCTTCGGGACCGGGAGCGGCGGCTGCGGGCTGCGAGCCGGAGGGGGCGGGCGGAGGGAGTCGCGGAGGCCGAGTGGGGGCGCCGGGGGCGCGCGTAGGCCGGCCGGGGGGCAGGAATGCGGGGCCGCGGCGCGGGGGTGTCGTCTCGCGGGGCGGTAGGCGGGCCCGGGGGGCGGGCGGGCGGAAGGCGGCGGCGGCCGTCGGCGGCAGAACAATGTGAGACGCGGCCCGAAATGTTAATTTCCGTTCCGCGTTTCATCATCCGCCGGCGGGCGCGTGTGCGAGTGTGTGCGAGTGTGTGCGATCGAGTGTGTGAGCGGGTGCGATCGGGTGTGCGAGTGTGTGCGGGCGGGTGTGCGAGTGTGTGCGAGCGGGTGTGCGAGTGTGCGATCGGGTGTGCGAGCGGGTGTGCGAGTGTGTGCGAGCGGGTGTGCGAGTGTGTGCGATCGAGTGTGCGAGTGTGTGCGATCGAGTGTGTGAGCGGGTGCGATCGGGTGTGCGAGCGTGTGTGTGCGGGCGCGTGTGCGAGTGTGTGCGAGCGAGTGTGCGAGCGGGTGCGATCGGGTGTGCGAGCGGGTGCGATCGAGTGTGCGAGTGTGTGCGAGCGAGTGTGTGCGATCGAGTGTGCGAGCGGGTGTGCGAGTGTGTGCGATCGAGTGTGCGAGTGTGTGCGGGCGGGTGTGCGAGCGCGTGCGTGCGCGTGGGGCCGGCCGCGCCGCGGGGAGCCGGCCCCTCCGAGAGCGGTCGTGCTGCTCCGTCTGCGGGTTCGCGGCGTGCGGCCGGGGGAGGCTCGGTCCTGCTGGAGGTCTGCTCCTGCCCGGGGCCCCGGCGAGGTCTTCTGCCTGCGGTTCCTCCGCAGAGCCCGGCTCGCGCCCCAGCTTCCCGGGAGTTTTGGAAGAGGCTTTGGAAGGTTGAGCTGGCCCGAGGGGGGCTGAATTGGGAAACCACTTTGTCTGCTGCACGCGTGGGCTTCGCGATTTCTACGGGTTATGGGGAGTTTTACGTGCCTTTGCGAGAAAAGACTGGTTTTGCACATTTCCCAGTAGAAAAGTCAAATTTCAGTCTTTTTTGTAAGGTGAGAGTTTTTAAAGTGATCTGAGCAGTGTCCTTAACGTTCCCTTTCAACTGAGAGTGAAAAGGGTGCACAGTTGTGGAATCGCAAAACTTAGAATATTTTGGTCGTGTGGGGGATTGATGAGAGGCATTCAGCAAAAACGGTGTAACGTGATCTTGCTGGTGGAAAAAGCGCCATTGACACGGTGGCTATTTTTGGTGTGTGCAGACCCAGTCAATGGCATAACTTGAATAGTTCCAAATCAGAGACCCTGAGACTGTTGATTTGATGCCTTTGGGACCTTGATTTCTCCTACTAAATGTTGCTGTCCTGGAAGGCTTGCTGTGTTTTGTGTCTTTTGAGACTGATTGCACAAGTACTGTGATATTACTTTGAAACTGAAGTTAAAAAAAGAAAAAGGGAAAACATCTTGCTCAACTCGGATTGCGATCCTTGAGTTGGATCCCTATTTTGGTGCTTCCTCCCCGCACCCTCCATTCAGCTGTTGTCCTCTCTTGCTGTTGTTTTGTGCTGGGGAGCAGGATCTCCTTGGACAGGCCGCACCTCCTGAATGGGGTGGGAGGAAACAAAGACCAAGTAACTAGGACTGTTCTTGGGTTTTGTGCCGGCCTCTTGAGTTAGTTAAAAAGCTGCCCCAAAATATTGCTAAATTTGATCCAAATGTGAAACTTTCACAGGTTTTAAAGTTTTTTTTTTTTTTTTTAACTGTGGGAAAAAAACCATAAAATTTACCAGAAGTTTGTGTTGAGAGGTGCCCCACAGCCTTGAGTTCCGAGCATTTGCAGTTCTGACTCTGGGTGGGCTTGCTCACTTGCACGGCTCTGTGGGGTGTCCTCTAGCCCCTCCGTGGACCAGACGTGCTGATCCACTGCCCCGGCAGCATCTTTCATCTCTCAAACCAGACGGGCTGCTTAGGACCAGTGACTGTCATGTTAGCTGTAATTACAGTGTTGATACACTGTGTCAAGTAGAGCTTGCACAGAGAGTTAAACCATGCTATTTGTATTTGAGAAGATTTTTCAAGAAGCTTTGTGTGCCTCTGTTTTTAAGTACACTTAATATGATATAGTAAGGTTACCTTTCATCTACTGTAACAAGAGAGTTATTTTGCATATGGGCAGTGAGCCCATTATCAATTAAATAACGTAATTAGACAGTGTCAGTAAATGCTGGTTCAGAGCATAATCTGCATTTGTTGCCAAAATAAGTGTTTTGATCTGTCCATTACCCTGTGTGAGTTCCTTCATCCCTGGCATGGTAAGCATAATGGATGTGCTTTCTTTTTTAATAGCAGATACCTGCTTGTTAGTAGGTGAGAAGGGGGATACGTAGCTAGTCTGACTGCACCCTGTGTCAGTGTGTTGCTGCCCTGTACTCGTTGCTCTGTGGGGGGTTGAGCTTGGCCTGCTCCATAAACTGTTTTGTGCCGTTCGACTTCTTCAGTTTTATCTTAAAGCTGTATGAAAGAGGGTGTCAGCCCTCAGCTCCTGGAACTCCGGCAGTTAGAGCTGATCAGTGTAGAAAGCCTAAAAGCCTTAGGAAATGACCCACTTTGACAACTATTCTGTTAATCCTTTTTTTTTTTTTAAAGATTTTTTTTTTTTTTTTAAGATTTTATTTATTTACTTGAGAGAGAGACAGTGAGAGAGAACATGAGCGAGGAGAAGGTCAGAGAGGGAAGCAGACTCCCCATGGAGCTGGGAGCCCGATGCGGGACTCGATCCCGGGACTCCGGGATCATGACCTGAGCCGAAGGCAGTCGTCCAACCAACTGAGCCACCCAGGCGCCCTTTTAAAGATTTTATTTACTTATTTGACAGACAGAGATCACAAGCAGGCAGAGAGGCAGGCAGAGAGAGAGAGAGAGGGAAGCAGGCTCCCTGCTGAGCAGAGAGCCCGATGCGGGACTCGATCCCAGGACCCTGAGATCATGACCTGAGCCGAAGGCAGCGGCTTAACCCACTGAGCCACCGAGGTGCCCCTATTCTGTTAATTCTGATGAAGACATTTTTGTTAAGAAGTGGCTCTTCTGTTTGATGGTCTTAGTCATGGTATCTTTTAAGCTAAGTCAGACTGAACTATGTGTTCCCATGTCTGTTTTTGTTATTCTGTGCTTAACTCTGCTTCTCCTACACGTTTAATACTCTATTTAAGTAGTGCTTTATATATACAGGAGAACTACGGATGTTATTTTTATGGTAAGGTCCCAAGGGATTATTAACAACCTACCCCTGATTGTATAATTACCCCCCTCCCCGCCAAGTCCCCTCTGTGATCCCCTATCACTCTGGCCTTACCTCCTGATGCACGGGCTACATGGGCCCTCCATTTCCTAGACTGGGACATGTGCCTTGTTCTCTCATGGCCTCGACACATGCCGGTCCTCTGTCTGGGCCAGGGTCCTGCTGCTTGTCTATCGTTGTCTCCCTCCAGATCGACAAGGTGATTCCCTCTCAGCCTTTGGGTCTTAGTTAAATGCTTCCTCTTAGCCTTCTTAATCATCATTCCCAAGCAGTGAGCCACACAGCTTAACTGATCAAATGTGTAACAACTGGTTTTCATCTGTCACTGTGAAAGAGGGCTGGACGCTTAATGACAGTAGGAATGGTTTCTAGTCACTCAGGGCCCGGTCTGGGGTGTGACATTAGTCAGGGAATTGGTTCAAGAGATAGTTGTTGAATTGTTTAAAGACTTTATATAGAAGTGTTTGAGTAATTTTGGAAGGAGAAATTTGGGATCCTGAACTTTCATTTATTTGATTGGCTGGGAAGAATGCTATGTGATTTCAGCCATTTTCTCCTTTGTTCTCATCACAAGTTTTCCTTTACAAGTTAGGTAAAGGTGTGGGACACGGCTTTTACGATCGGTACAGGACAGGAGGTAAAGGAAAATAATTGATGGGAAAGTTGTCTTTGGGAAGGAAAAAGCCTCTGGAAGCAGTTTTAGGAGGACTGCTGCTTTTGGGGGCCAAGGTGAAGGCTTCCTGAGTGTAGTTTGCCGCTGCTGGATTTCATTTTTAGAACTTTGAGCCCCTTCTGGCCTCTTGTAACATAAGCAGTGGTTTAGCATGATAGTGGAGTACTGGGAAAGTTTGAGCATTTTATCTTTTTTTTTTTTAAACCCTCCCAAGCTATTGTAATAAAAAAATTCCTGAGCTTCGAGACCATAGCTTTAGTACAAATATAAATTCTCCAGAATAGAGGTGGCCTTACGATCCTTCTGACCCCAGTTTTACCATTTTTATTTATTTTATGTTTTAGTTTTAGCATTTTTTTTAAAAGATTTTATTCATTTATTTGAGATAGAGACAGTGAGAGAGAGCACGAGAGGCGAGAAGGTCAGAGGGAGAAGCAGACTCCCCATGGAGCTGGGAGCCCAATGCGGGACTCGATCCCGGGACTCTGGGACCGTGACCTGAGCCGAAGGCAGTCGTCCAATCCACTGAGCCACCCAGGCGCCCTAGTTTTAGCATTTTTTAAAAAAGATTTTTATTTATTTATTTGACAGGCAGAGATCACAAGTAGGCAGAGAGGCGGGCAGAGAGAGAGGAGGAAGCAGGCTCCCCGCTGAGCAGAGAGCCCGATGCGGGGCTCGATCCCAGGACCCTGAGATCATGACCTGAGCTGAAGGCAGAGGCTTTAACCCACTGAGCCACCCAGGCGCCCAGTTTTAGCCTCTTTAAGAAGAGATTTTATTTTGAGAGAGAGAGAGACCCTGACCTCAAGCATGGGGAGAGGCAGAGGGAAAGAATCAGACTTCCCGCTGAGCAGGGAGCCAGAAGAGGGTTGGATCCCACCACCTAAGCAGGTATCAACTTAACCGGCTGTGCCACCCAGGTGCCCCTAGTTTTAGCATTTTAATGAAGAAAAAAGTAATCTCTGGGCGCCTGGGTGGCTCAGTGGGTTAAAGCCTCTGCCTTCGGCTCAGGTCATGATTCCCAGGGTCCTGGGATGGAGCCCCACATCGGGCTCTCTGCACCGCAAGGAGCCTACCCCCCCCCCCACCTGCGTCACTGCCTACTGTGATCTCTGTCTGTCAAAAAAATAAATAAAATCTTTTAAAAAAAAGAAAAAAGAAAAAAGTAATCTCTTTGGAGGGAAATACACCCAAATGGAATTGTGTGTTACCCCCTCCCTTTGTGTTCTGTAATGTTAGGTAATTGACAAAAAGGTTGCTTTTGAAAAGACTAATTATGGGTATAATTTGGGTGATAGAGACTTGAGATTTCAGTTTGAATAACTGTGTTGAATGTGTGGTTTTAGGTAGTAAGGGGTGAGGGCAGTTGGTTGTGGTTGAAAATATCTAGACACCATTCTAAAACTTAAGAAATCCCACAGTTTTGAAGCTGGTTCAGTGACTGAAGAGTTAAGTGCATTTTCAGTGTGAAAATAGGAGTCTGTCCCATTACTCCAGCTGAGGTTTTCAGGGCTGAAAGGGCTGGAAATACTGTCCCCTGGGCCGGGGCTCGTGGAGCGCCCCACCCCCAGCCTGGGTTGAGGTGCTAGTGGGGGTTCCAGTGTCCTTACTGGCTGGCTGGGGGCAAGACCCAGGTTGCCAGCTCCGCCCTTGGCATCCGGCAGTGAATTATTTATTATCATGAAAATCTGTAGGCACTCATTTTCCACTTGCAAAGAAACGAGTGTGCGTCTGTTCACTTTATAAAAATGTTGGCCTCTTCTCAACATAAACTTTTTTGATCACTTAGATCAAAATTTTTTGTCAAGATTACATCAAATTCATGAAATCCCTCTGTCTTCCAATTAGTTGTTTAATGCTGTAAAATGGGACCTTTTAGAACGGCTGGAATTGAAATTTAACTTGTAAATGCTTAATAACTTTGTGATATCAGAGGTTAGTTTTCATCTGAAATGTAGCAGATAGATTTCTTTTCTCAAGGCATTAAGTGCCCCCTACCTCCCGTTCTGCTGGCTGGCGCGAGAGCGGGAATGCTAATGTCCGGGAAGAGTGACTATTTCTAAGTAATGAGAAGTTGCATAGGGTGCTTGATTCTTAAGGTTTTGGCCAGAATTGTGATTGTTTTATTTTCCACTGCATTCATAGGTAGCAAAATGAGAAGACTTTCACTTAATTCTGTATGAATCATTATGGCTCTACTATGTAAACTTAGCTAAAATAGAGAAGGTGAGAGAAGCAGTGAGGAACCCCAGTACTCTTGAGAGGAGAAGCCTTGCTTCATGCACCACGTTGCTACATGTGGTTTTACATCCTGTAAAACAGGAAGTTAAAAATAAAAAACAACAACAAAAAAATCCCAAAGCAACACTCTTGGTGGAATTTTCTTTTTTAATTACAAAAATGACTGGCTAATTAGACTATGTGGAGTATGCTTTTATTTATTTATTTTTAAAGATTTTATTTATTTATTTATTTATTTATTGGACAGACCGAGATCACAAGCAGGCAGAGAGGCAGGCAGAGAGAGAGAGGAGGAAGCAGGCTCCCCACTGAGCAGAGAGCCCGATGCGGGACTCGATCCCAGGACCCCGAGATCATGACCTGAGCCGAAGGCAGCGGCCTAACCCACTGAGCCACCCAGGCGCTCTGGAGAATGCTTTTAAAACAAACAAACTCACTCACCTTTTGGGTGATAAAACGCAAGCCCAGCCGTACGGGGTCTGAAACTGCCGAGAACCCCGACTTCAGGGAGTGTGTAGCCTTCATGCAGTTTTTCTTTGCTGGAGGGAGAGGACTTGGATTTCCGTTATAGGTACTTCCATTCCTTTGAGAAGAGTTCATCTGAGATTTGAAGTTTTTTACTGTAGAGATTAATACATTAAATATGCTAACACTCAGAAGTTTTTCTTGAAGGAAAAATGTTCTCCAACACTTGAGAAAGGAAATCTTTGAATTGTGTCCTGTGTCTGAGCGCGACGCGTCGAGAAGCCCTAGTCCCTTTCACTGAGAGTTTGGTTGTCAGCAGATGGAGCCGTCATGGGATTTCTGTGGGAACTTTGTTTCTCTTCAGTGAAGTGCTTCTGTCTGATTCTGCTACACTTGGCCTCTCATCTGATGGCCGGCTGTAGAAGAGGACTGACTGTGCTGAAGCTGTTTGAATGTTTTGAAAAAGGACCTTGAAGTAAAGACTAATGGAACAGTGAAGTGTTAGAAAGTTGGGGAGGACATCTTTGTCCTAGAATTAACTTCTCGTCTCCCTTTTTCCTTTTCTTTTCTTTTCCTTTTTTTTTTTTTTTAAAGATTTTATTTATTTATTTTAAAGAGAGAGAGAGAGAGATCACAAGTAGGCAGAGAGGCAGACACAGAGGGGGAAGCAGGCTCCTCGCCGAGCAGAGAGCCCGATGTGGGACTCGATCCCAGGACCCTGAAATCATGACCTGAGCCGAAGGCAGCGGCTTAACCCACTGAGCCCCCCAGGCGCCCACTTTTCCTTTTCTTGATAGTTTTCTTTGAAGCCCCCAACTGTGTTGTGTCCAGGGGGTGGGGCCGAAGGCGCTGCTGGGTGTGCCGCGTGGGAGAGGTGACAGGAGGCTGGCAGGGTCTGACGACTCGTGCGCTCAGCGAGGGGAGAAGCGCACGTGTGTTGTTGGTGCTGCCGCTCACGTTCTGTAGCTGTAACGCGTGACCGCGGGCTTGGTGGTGTCCCTGCAGCTTGCTCATGTAACGGTTCTGTTGATGAGAAGACATGAATCTCCCCCGACGAAAGCCAGGGTGTCGGTAGGGCGGGTTCCTCCTGAGGGCTCCGGGGAGGGGGGAGACTCGGTTTTCTTGCCTCTTTCGTCTTATAGGGGCTCTTCACATTCCTTGGCCTGTGTCCCCTTTCTCCATCCTTAAAGCCAGCGGTCTGGATCTCTGGCCCTCCAGTGTGGCCTCCTTTTCTGCCCTGTCTTCTGCCTCCCTCTTCCACTTTGGAGGAGCCTCGTGATTACTTGGGGCCCCCGGATAACCCCGGCTCTGCTCCCTGTGTGCCGCTGAGACCTCAGCTCCGTCTCGTCTGCAGCCTTAATTCCCCGCTGCCTTGCGACCTGCAATGCCCACAGGCCCAGGGATGAGACTGGAGACTCCTTGGGAGCTGTGTTCGGCCGGCCACACTGGGTGTCCGTGTGTGCGGTCACAGCGGGTGAGCTTGGGTCCGGTTGTTGTGCCGCCGGCTCTGGTGCTTTGTCTCGGTTCCCCAGAACTGACTTGTCCAGCCAGTGTAGCCTGGTGTCGATGGGCGGTTAGTAAGTGTGGTAAGAATACACGTCCTGCACGAGGTTTTGCCTTTTTTTTTTTTTTTTTTGAGTGGTGTTATCTTTATAGAAGCGGCAGAAGTAGCAGTGGGAGGCGCCGCCTTCCGTCCTTTCTCCGGGCTTTCGGATGCTGACATCTCACATCCCACTGCTGGGGTGGTCAAAGCTAAGAAGTCCATGTTGGTACATTCCTGTGTTTGATTTGAGGATTTTATTTATTCAATTTATTAGAGAGAATGGGGAGCGGCAGAGGGAGAAGCAGACTCTACGCTGAGCAGGCAGCCCGATGACTCGAAATTCGATCCCAGGACCCTGAGACCGTGACATGAGCAGAAGGCAGACGCCCAGCTGACGGAGCCACCCAGGCGCCCCTGGATGGCACTCTTTTTTTTTTTTTTTAAATTTAAAGATTTTTATTTATTTATTTGACAGAGATCACAAGCAGGCAGAGAGGCAGGCAGAGAGAGAGTGGGGAAGCAGGCTCTTCGCTGAGCAGAGAGCCCGATGCGGGGCTCGATCCCAGGACCCTGGGATCATGACCTGAGCCTCAGGCAGAAGCCTTAACCCACGGAGCCACCCAGGCGCCCCTGGACGGCACTCTTAACCAAAGCCCTAACTTTGTTTGGATTTCACCCATTTTTGCTCTGAGGCCCAGGATCCCACATTATATAGTTAGGTCTGTTTAGTTGCTTCTGTGATAGTTTCTGAGGTCTTTCCTTGTTTTTCACGGCCTTGGCAGTTTTGAAAAGTACAGTCTTTGTCTCTGTGACTGTGACCATTTAGCCACCTGGCACGGTTACACAGCAGTACAGCTGCCTTCTGGTTTCTCGGACTGCTCTTCCACATGTGGACTCCTGTGTAGTAGAATAGTCTGGGATCTTCTCGCAGCTGGAGCGGATTACCTGGCTTGTGGAGGGGTCCCCCAAGACTGGATGAAGGTAGCTTTTCCCACATTACTCCGGTTTAGTCACCCTGCCCGGCTGTGGTGCGATGCACGAGGAGGCCCGAGACATGGCCCTGCTGGAGGTTGGGGAGGAAGAGAGGTGCTAGGGACTGTGACACGAGCTAGGAGTTCAAGGGGGAGAAGGCATGTCTGGGTCTGAGGTCTAGGAGATGTCCTGGAGGAAGTGTTTTTGAAGAAGCCGTGAGATACCAGCGTGCAGGAAGCAGGGTGAGGCCATCCCAGACTGTGGGAAGCAGTGGCAGATCGGCCGTGATGCAGGATTGTCAGTAGACCTGTTGGAACACGTAGTCCTTGAAGAAAACAGTAGCAGATAACTCTGGGAAAACGGACAGGACTCCAGTTGTGTTAAGATGGGGCTTGCTGAGAAGGAGGCATCCCGTGACCTGTCGCAGGAGGCGGTGTGTCTGAGTGTGAAGGTGGTGCACGGCCCGATGGCGGTCACAGTGGCTCCGGGAGAGGGCTTTGTCATGCTGCTGGGGCTCAGCTCCGGCGGTCACGACACCGGGAAGGACGGTGTCTCGGAGCTGCTGCTCCTGGAGGCAGGTGAATGCCGGGTCACCCTGTGTCTTCTCGTTTGTCCTTCAACACCCTCCCCGCCCCCTGCGTCTGGACAAATGATGAGGTTTGGAAGAGTTCCCCCCACAGGCACTGTTGGAGAAAGGAGCAACAGCATTTTCCAGGGAAGAATGTAAAACAGCTACTTAGAGGTGGATGATGGCGTGCGCGACTTGTTGTAGAAATACAGCTGACGTTGAAATGAGTAGCAGAAGTGCCCCTCCCAGAAAGGTCCCTGTGGAGTGCGGTGTGGGGAGCAGAGCCTGGGGGGAAGGCCTGCCAGTGGGGGGCAGCCTCCTCAGCACGGCGGGGAGGCTCTGGCATCAGAGAGGGGTGGTGTGGTCCAAGACACTCCTCCGAGGATCCAGAGAGCTCTGAAATGGGGCGGGGGCTCTTCCAGTGGGCTCGGCAGGCCCCATGTGGACTCGGTGGTGGTGTTGGTGCAGACAAGCTGGAAGACGAGAGGGGAGTTGATTCAGAGCGGGTGCAGTGGGGCGGGCAAGTGACGGGCGGCCTGGGGACGGGACGGCAGAGGGGACGGAAGGCAGGCAGGAGGGGGTTTGGACATGGTCTCAGGCCTGCAGCGTGCCGCCAGGGACGCCCGCGACAAACCTACTGCTCCTGTTCTCCTGGGACAGGCTGACGGGTGGAGGCCAGGAGCCTGCCCCTCTCATGTCCAAGACAGTCTGGTCCAGACCACATACACTGCCGGCCAAGGGTCGCTGTCGTGGGCTCACAGAGGAGGGGCTGGGGATTTGGGGTTGGGAACCAGCCTGCTGGCGCGGTGTGGAAGGGAGGTGGGAGCTGTCTTGTTCCTTGCCAGGTACTTTGTTAGACTCTTCTGTTTTTAAGATTTTATTTTACTTGATTTTTTAAAGGTTTTATTTGAGAGAAAGAGAGCAGGAGCAGGGGAGGGAGAGAGGGGGAAGCGGTTTCCATGCTGAGCGTGGAGCAGGGTCCGGGGCTCCGTGCCAGGACACGGACATCATGACCTGAGCTGAAGTCAGGCGAAGTCGGTTAAGACTGAGCCTCTCAGGCACCCCGATTTTCTTTTCATTTTTTCAGTGATCTCTGCACGTGGTGTGCAGGGTTACAGCCCTGGACGTAACATGAATGGCCTTACAGCCCCGAGATCAGGAGTGCCGTGCTCTCCCCGGCCGAGCCGGCCAGGCGGCCCGCGCTTCGGTAGACTCTGGTTGGACTTGGGTCTTTTCGGGTTTTACCTGGACCAACGTGCGTATAAGTAGGTGCCGGGTCAGTGTTTCGTGTTAGGGAACTAACAAACGGGCTTATGGGGGCGCCTGGGTGGCTCAGTGGGTTAAGCCTCTGCCTCCGGCTCGGGTCATGATCCCAGGGTCCCGGGATCGAGCCCCGCATTGGGCTCACTGCTCGCGGGGAGCCTGCTTCCTCCTCTCTCTCTGCCTGCCCCTGCCCACGTGTGATCTCTGTCTGTCAAATAAACAAAATAAAATCTTAAAAAAAACCCACAAAAAAACAGGCTTATGGCCCGAGGAAAGGAAGAACGTCTGTGAGGAAATCCGGTCCGTGTGAGGAGCACGAGCTGTTTAAACCTGTGCAAGCGCAGTTCAGTGTGGGGGGGAAGTACCCGCGTCCCTCCAGGCCAAGGGCGCCACCGGTCCCCGTGTCGGCCGCGGGGTTTCTTCGGGACTCAGTGGTTCAGTGGCGGCCGCAGGGCGGGAGGGAGGGCGGGAGGCTGTGCGGGGCGCCCGGGCGGCCGCGGGGTGGGCCTCTCGGGGCGCTGCCTCGGGGCAAGGGCGGCCTGTGGGCACGGGTGGTGGACGCTGCCGCTCCCCTTCTGACTCTCCACGGCCACTGCTCTGGCCTTTCCGCTGGCGGCCGGCCGCGGGGTCTCCGGCGGAGAGGGGTTCCTTCTGCCCCGCGGCCGGTTCTCTCTCCTCTTCCCTCCGCTCCGGTCTTTCTGTCTTTGCGTGTAGAAGCTACCCGGCCCTGCCGTGTTGATGTATCAATTCCTGGTGCCGCGACGCCCGTGTTGGGGGACTGTGCCCTCTCAGCCGGGGCGGGGCAGGGGGCGGAGGACAGCCGGAAGTCCCTGGTCCCCGCGGCTGCTGCCCCAGCGGGAGCCGGCTCCTTCTCGTTCTTGTTTATTTCTCCGGCGATACCTCGGCGAGCCGTGATTTCAGGTGCGTGGTGTAGCTGCGTGATTTTAAGTTTTCATTCCTGTATGGGCCTGTGTCTCAGGTGTTACAGTCTAATCAAGCAATAAAAATTACTCCTTGCATTGTAAAGTGTAAGGGTCAAGTGTGTCCCAGATGTTAGTTACGTTAATGTGTTGTTGGCATTGTGTTGTCACTTGGGATCTCTCTTCTTGGCTCATGGAGCTTTCTTTCATCAAGACGTTCAGGCACAACAAAGGAAACGATCAGCAAAACAAAAGGGCAGCTTATGGAGAGGGAGAAAATCCTTGCAAACTGTATATTTGATGAGGGTTAGTATCCAAAAAATATTAAGAACTCATACAACTGAATAGCGAAAGAAAAAAGAGTCCCAAATAACGCAGTTTAGAAGTGGACGATAGAACCTGAGTAGACATTTCTCCAAAGAAGGTCTGTGAAAGGCCACAGATGCGTGAAAAGATGGTCAGCAGCGCTAGACAGCACATCTGTTAACACGGCCGTTAGGAAACACACAGGAGTTAACACACGTTGGCCCGGATGGGGGAACAGGGAACCTTGTGCCCTGCTGGTGGGAATGTTAACTGGTACAGCCATTACGGAAAACAGTATATGGAGGATCCTCAAAAAATAAAAATAGAATTACCGTATGATCCAGCAATTCCACTTCTAGGAATATATCCAAGGAAATGAAAATGCGAACTCGGCAAGATCTCTGTCTGCGCACCCCATGCACGGCAGCATTGTTCATGGTGGCTGAGAGGGGCAGACAGTGAGTGTCCCACTGGCAGGCGAGCAGATAGAGACGTGTGTGTATTGTATATGTACGGTGAGTCAGTATTCAGCCATAGAGCAAGTGAAGAGATCTTCCATTTGGGGCAGCGCGGAGGGACCTTGAACACACTGTGCTCTGTGAAGTAAGTCAGGCAGAGAAAGAAATACTGTATCATCTCACTTAAATGTGGAATCTAAAAACAACAAACTCCTAGAGAAAGAGATGAGACTTGGGGTTACCAGAGGCAAAAAGTAGAGGAGGGGAAGGCGGTCAAAGGCAGGAGCTTGAAGTTAGAAGATAACAAAGTTCTCGGGATGTGATGTGTACGCCGGTGACCAGAGCCAGCCTGTTGTGTGATCCGGGCGACGGTTGTTAAGAGTAAGTCCTAAGAGTTCTCATCACAAAGAGAAAAGAGTTTCTCTCTCTCTCTCTCTCTTTTATTTTTATTTTTTAAAAGATTTTTATTTATTTGAGTGAGAGAAAGGAAGAAGGCAAGAGAAAGCACAGAGAGGGAGAAGGCAGAGGGAGAAGCCGACTCCTCGCGGAGCAGAGAGCCTGATGGGAGACTCTGCCCCAGCACCCCAGGATCATGACCTGGGCTGAAGGCAGGCGCTTAACTGACTGAGCCCCCCCCCCCCCAGTACCCTGGGAGGCATTTTTTTCTTTCAGGTCACATTTGTGTTATTTAGAAGGCAGAGCCGCCTGGTAATGCGTGTTCTTCTGTTGCCACTACTCTGCCCGGAGGTCATTACCTGACACGTAGAAGTCAGAAGGACTTTGGGAGCCGGGGGGTGCATTGTCCATACAGTCGTTAAAGGTGGGATGTTTGGGCCATTTCGCGTGAGGGCGCATGTGTGTCTGTGCAGGACGGCTCAGTTCATGAGGGTTCGTTTTCTGTACTGCCTCATTGCAGAAAACTGGGAATGCTCAAGGTTTCCTTTTGTTGAGGTGTGGCTCTTTGATGTGAGGTTATGGGAGTCAGGGTGCTCATCAGGCACGGAGGCTTGTTTATGAGAAGTCCTGCTGTGAAATTGCCTAGGAAGGAGCGGCCCGTCGCTGTTGATGGTGCCGGGCATGTGCTGAGAACCATTCTCCGCCAGCCCCGGGCTGTGAGGAGAGAGTGTAGGCCTGAGGTGGAGACTCCAGCACGAGTGCAGGGACACGGGGACACCGCTTGTGTGAGAAGGACCTCCCGGCTGCTCCTTGGGCACGGTCCTTGAGGCCCGAGAGCTGACTTGGTGAGCCCAGGGAGAAGGATCTCAGGTGGGGCCGGAACGTCAGGTTGGTGAACGGTCTAGGGGTCTGCCTTCTCTACCAGCGTGTTTGGAAGAGGTCGTCTTATTTTTTTATATAGATTTGAGAGATTTCAAAAGAAAAATACACCCCAGCATTTTGGCTTTACTCATGTTCGACTTTCTGTCTGTCCCCATGGGGGCGGTGGTTCGCAGGTGCGCTCCTGTCTGTTGGACCCTGGCTCTCGACGCCCAGCTTGAGTCATGGGGTGTTTCTTGGCCGGTGCCTGTCCGCCCCGAGGGCTGCAGTGTGTGCTGCTGCCCTCAGTCCAAGTCCAGGCTGGCTGAGCAGGTCACGGAGCTGCACCCACTGGTCCTTCGTGTCCTGGCAAAGACTAGTTAGGAACTGTTCCTGAGAAAGTAAAACTTGGAGTGCCTGGGCGGCTCCACCAGTTGAGCGTTCGTCTCCTGGTTTTGGCTCTGGTCACGATGTAATGGGTCGTGATCGAGTCCCCTGCCAGGCTCTGCTCAGCCAGGAGTCTGCTTGGAGAGTTCCTCCCTCTGCCTCTCCCCACTCTTTCAAGTAAATAAATCTTTTTTTTTTTTTGTAAAGATTATATTTATTTATTTGACAGACAGACATCACAAGCAGGCAGAGCAGAGGGAGAAGCAGGCTCCCCACCAAGCAGAGAGCCCGATGTGGGACTCGATTCCAGGACCCTGAGATCATGACCTGAGCTGAAGGCAGCGGCTTAACCCACTGAGCCACCCAGGCGCCCTCAAGTAAATAAATCTTAAAAGAAAAAAAAAAAGCAAAACTCCAAATCAACTTAATAAACACTTCCCACATTAAATCTGTAAAAAATTTTTGCTTTTCTTTGGAAGCCATGATGAACCGGATGCAGAAGAACACATACTAAGAAGCAAATGTGGGGTCCGATTTTTAACATTTAAAATGCATCCATTGTATTTAATAATTCTGAAACTATTCCAGCGTGTGTCCTTTTCCATGAAGCACAGTCAGTCACTTCCAGAGGTGTACAGTCGCCAGTGCTCTGCAAACTTGAAGAAAGAAAGAAAACATGCACACTGCTGGTTACGGTCTGTTAAGGGAGAAGGGTAACAGCCCTGACATCAGTGTTCTGGGTTCTTATTATCAAGATTTTGATACTTCTTCCTCATAGTTAAGCACTTGATAACAGGTGAGTCAGTTTAATGAAAGAGGTATCTTTATTTTTATTTTCTTTTAAAAATTTATTTATTTATTTATTAGAGAGGGAGAGAGATCACAAGCAGGCAGAGAGGCAGGCAGAGAGAGAGGAGGAAGCAGGCTCCCCGCTGAGCAGAGAGCCCGATGCGGGGCTCGATCCCAGGACCCTGAGATCATGACCTAAGCCGAAGGCAGAGGCTCGACCCACTGAGTCCCCAGGTGCCCAGGAAGAGGTATCTTTAGATGCGGTAGGAATACACTAGTTAAGAGAAGGGTGATCCTCATTTTTTGTTTTGTTTTGTTTTGTTTTAAGACTATTTGAGAGGGAGCACAAGCAAGGGGAGGCGCAGAGAGAGCAAGATAAGCAGACTCTGTGCTGAGCAGGGAGCCTGGCATGGGGCTGCATCCCAGGACCCCGGGATCGGGACCTGAACCTGGAAAGCTTCACTGACTGAACCATCCAGGTGCCCAGGGGTGGCCCTCATTTTAATACTGTAATTCTTAGTCAGGTTTTTAGGGGCTGTTTTGGAACGTTCCTACATCCTGGTGTTGATTTTTGCCTCTGGAAGCCCCCGTCTTGTGCCACGGTAGCGCACTCCCGTGAGCTCTTCCTGAGCGCGAGGGTGTACCGTGAGGCAGTAGTCACCATTCGTTTGCATGGAGAAAATTTTGAGCGTTCCCAGACTCAAAAAACCTCTGTAGGCTTTTCTGGTCTCTCAGGATGCCTCTTGCTGTGCAGTTCGGGGCTGTGGAGACGCGCTGGGGTTCCGAGTGTAGTTCCTGGGGACGGAGCTGGCTGGGCGCCCTCCTCTCGGGGTGCTGCCTCTGTCCTGGCTTGCTGCAGAGCCAGTGCCGAATTCTCTTTTTGCTTTTTCTGCTCTCTTCTGTGAAAATGAAAATCCTCTTTGGATTTCTTTTGGTCAGTGAAAACTGGAACCGACGGAAGTGTTCGGTCACAGCTCAGTTCGGTAACAGTTCGCTAACAGCTGCGCCTGTCCCTTTCGCCGGCGCTCTCCGGGTACTTTGCTGCAGTGGGGGTTCTGACCTGGATCTATGTGTTCATAAACTTTTCTCATCTCTTTTTGTATTTTTTTACTGTGGTAAAATACAAATAACATAAAATTTACCTTTTTAACTGTTTTTCGGTGTCGGATTCTCTGGCATTGAGTACGTCCACGTTGTTGCGTAACCATCACCCCGTAGATGTCCAGAGCTATCTTACCGCTTCACATGGAAGCCCTGGTCCCATTGCCCCTTCCCCCGGCTCTCGGTAACCACCTTCCTCCCGTGTGTGAACGTGATGACTCAGGCACTTGATGTCAGTGGGATCCTTGGTGTGCATTTGTGGCCGGCTGATTTCACCCGGGATCGTGTTGTCAAGGTTCACCCGTGCTGTAGCAGAGCTTAGCAGAGCTTCCTTCCTTTATTAAGGCTGACGCGTATTCCGCTGTAGGTATGGACCAGTGTTGTGCATTTGTTGAGGAGCGCTTGGGTCTCCATGTCAGCCGTGGTGGAGAGTGCTGCTGTAGACTCGGGCGTCTGAGCACCCGTGCGGACTCCTGCTGCTGGTTCCCTCGGGGACAGACCCCGACGTGGGATTGCTGCTTCATATGGTAATTCTGTGTTTAACTTTTTGAGGAACTGCCAAAGTGTTTTCCACAGCAGCTGCACCAGTAACACATTTTTTTAAAGGAGCATTCGTTTGTGACTTTTTATTATAAAATGCACAAAAGTAGACAGATTGGTAAAATGAACATTCTGTTTGTATCATTTAGATTTAACAATTATCATTTTGCTATATTTGCTTTATTATTTTGAAGTTTAAAAAAATTTTTTTAAAAAGATTTTATTTATTTATTTGAGAGAGAGAGAGAGAGTGAGCATGAGCGAGGAGGTCAGAGAGAGAAGCAGACTCCCCGTGGAGCCGGGAGCCCAATGCGGGACTCGATCCCGGGACTCCCGGATCATGACCTGAGCCGAAGGCAGTCGTCCAACCCACTGAGCCACCCAGGCGTCCCTTGTTGAAGTATTTTTTAAAAGATTTTAAAATTTATTAGAGAACAAGAGACACACCACTGTGGGGGGGGAGGGCAGAGGGAGAAGCAGGTTCCTTGCTGAGCAGGAAGCCCGACACCAGACTCAGTCCCAAGATCCTGGGATCATCACCTGAGCCGAAGGCAGAGGCTTAGTGGACTGAGCCACCCAGGCGTCCCTTTGAAATAGTTTTTAAAAGTATTTATTTATTTAATTTTTTAATATTTAAAGATTTTTATTTATTTGACAGAGAGATCACAAGCAGGAAGAGACGCAGAGAGAGAGGAAGGGAAGCAGGCTCCCTGCTGAGCAGAGAGCCCGATGCGGGACTCGATCCCAGGGCCCTGCGATCGTGACCGAGGGCAGAGGCGTTAACCGACTGAGACTCCCAGGTGCCCCCCTTTGAAATATTTTTTTTTTTTTTTAAGATTTTATTTATTTATTTGTTAGAGAGAGAGAGAGAGTGAGAGAACACAAGCAGGCAGAGAGGCAGGCAGAGGCAGAGAGAGAAGCAGGCTCCCCACTGAGCAAGGAGCCCGATGTGGGACTCGATCCCAGGACCCTGGGATCATGACCTGAGCCGAAGGCAGTGGCTTAACCAACTGAGCCACCCAGGCGTCCCCCCTTTGTAATATTTTAAAGCAAATTGCAGATTTGCAAAAACTTCATGTAGGCCGCGTTCTTATACAGTCACGTGACCTTTGTCACAGTTAACCGAATAAATAATAATTTTCTTTCATCTAATACCTAGTTTATGGAATACTTTTATTTATTTATTTATTTGAGATTTTATTGTTTGACAGAGACCCAGCGAGAGAAAGAGAGAGAGAGAAAACACACAGGCAGAGCGAGTGGGAGAGGGAGAAGCAGGCTTCCTGCCGAGCAAGGAGCCGGATGCTCGATCCCAGGACCCTGGGGATCATGACCTGAGCCAAAGGCAGACAGATGCATAAGGACTGAGCCGCACAGGCGCTCCTGGATTACTTTTATTAATTGGTTCTGTAAGCACCTGTTCAGTCAACTTGAGCAGCAAGTCCGTGTTTTCTCCCCTGCCCCCAACTTTTTAGCACGAGACATTTCAGAAACCCGGAGAAGCATGACAACCTGTGAACGGCCGTTTGCCATGTTTGCTTTGCCTGCCCCTGCGTCATGTGGTTGGACACTTGAAAGTGCGATGTCAGCCCCATGACACAGCACCCTCGCGGACCTGTTGGTACAGGGGCCGCCCCCTGCACGCTGCAGCACCGCAGCATGCCCAAGCAGGCATTTGATCCCACACAGTCCACTAGGTCCCTGATCCTCGTTCCTGCGTGTGTGCTGGTCATTCCCGTGCTCGCCTTCAGTGTCCGTGACGCTCCTTGCTTGGCTTTTCTTCGTGAGTCCAGACAAGTCATCTGCAGACCGGAGGGCATGCTGGAGTTCTCTGGGTTTTTCCTGCTTCTGTCGTTTTATTTCTTGTCCTGTGTTCCTCGTAAACAGAAGTTTGGTTGAAACATTTTACCTACATGGGTAAAATTTTTGGTTCAGAGTAGTCATATAGTGACAAAGGATAACCCTATAGATTACTTCCCGGTTGCAGAGGGCCATGTGTTTCTTTGTGTCTGCCTTTTTTTTAAAAAAAAAAAACACGTGTTTCTTTGTAAGTGGGAAGACCTGGTGGTGGGTGCCTCATTGACCAGGCGACCTGACTCAGGATCACGGATGCTGATTGATGGCATCATATAGGAGATATTCTTACCAAATGTTGAACCTGAGTCTGTATTAATGACCATATGCAATGAGAAAACCTTGCTTGGATCCTGGTTTGGAGGGAAGGAACAAAATGACTTTTTTTTTTTTTTTAAGATTTTATTTATTTGTTTGACTGACAGAGATCACAAGTAGACAGAGAGGCAGGCAGAGAGAGAGGGGGAAGCAGGCTCCCTGTTGAGCTGAGTGCCTGATGATGAGCTTGATCCCAGGACCCTGAGATCATGACCTGGGCCGAAGGCAGAGGCTTAACCCACTGAGCCACCCAGGTGCCCTGAACAAAATGACTTTAAAAAAAAATGTTTTGGGTTATATGTCATTTATGTCTCAGTGAGAAAATGGGGGTACTTGTACATTTAAACATGAACTAGATAGGAGATGATACCAGTGATCGTTGATTTGCTTCTGTAGGAGGATTCTGTGGTTTTGTGGGAGAGAACTTGGCTCCACTGGGAAGTAGGTGGAAGACGAGAGGGGGTGTGAGCCCTTGAGTCTGTGTCGGGCTAGCACGCGTGCCCTGTGCCAGCCCCCACCTTCGCTCTGGGTCACCTGCTCGTGTCAGCACTGGGGGAGAAACACTGGGCAGGTGATGGCTTCTGTGCTTCGCGTCACGTCCGCTCGCTCAGATGTGTCGCGCGCTGCCCCAGCGTCCTTCTAGTGAGAGATGAGACCTCGCCGGACTAAAGGACTTTTTTCTCACTTTGTTTCTTAAGCTACTTATTTTTGTTACTACATGCTCATGAAGTGGATTTCCACCTGTTTCTCCTGTTTCACCCTTAACTAGCTCCAAGTTCAGTGAGCTCCGTGCATTACGCTTCGCCGGCCGGACCTTGTCGGCCAGTCTGTGCACACATGGGAGATGGGTCTACCGAGAGAGCTGACGTCGGGACCGTGTCTGCTCTGCACCCCAGATCTTCTCGCGTCCCCAGGGTGCCGTATTCCTCGGAAAGGACCGAAAGGACGTGTTGTGGAGAGGAGGGAGAGGGAGGAGACGGTGTACTCGGATGTCTGCTTCCCAGTGAGACCGCAAACGCTGGACGCGGCTCCAGATGAGGCGTTGAGGACACTGACAGATGTGTATGTTAGGGGACTCAGGTCTGGCCCCCTTTGATTATACAGAGTATGTAAGTAACTTGAATTCTAAAGATCTTAAGTGGGTAGAGGTTGGCTCGAATTTTCAGGACAAATAGAAAACAGAAGTCTCTGTCCTTTGAGCTGTTAAGACTACATGGTGATAAATGGATTGATTCTGTTGTGAGAACTAAAATTGTACATTTTCTTATCTTTGCAGTTTAATTTTGTTTTGTTTTTATCTTTATGTTTGCTTTTCCCCTTGGAAATAGTGATTTTCTTTGTGTTGGCTGACATGGGGGAGTTTTGGCTCCAGGTCCTCAACCTTCCAGTACTGCCCTGGAGGCAGCTGCTTCCGCACGCCTTGAGTGTCCTTGCACGGTGGCCTTGTGAGTGTGGATAAGGGGGTTTGCGCAGGGGGTGCCGGTGTGCTCTCGCGGGCCTAACTCTGGGGGTCTGTTGTCTGAATGCACACAGAGCAGCTTCGTGTTGTTGGTCATGGGGGCATGAATGTGCCACAGCTTCCTTCACATGCCGGTGCTGGTGGCGGGTCCCGTTTGCAGTGTCACCGGGACCGGATGATGTCCTCGTGGATGTGCACAGGTACTGTCCTAGGTGCTGGCACAGGGTCATCGGTCATTACACTCGTGAATTGGCCAGATCGCTTTCAGTTGAGGTTGTGCTGGTCACGCTCACCAGTGATGTCTGCGTGCTTCCAGTCTGTGTTCAGAGACCATTTACCGCTCCGTGTTCTGGGTTTCAAAATGACCTTGGCTCACAGGCAGTAAAATGCTGACCTTTGAGAGAATTGTCACACTGGCCATCCTTTCTGTGTGGGTTGAAAGGGTTCATTCATGAGGGACTGGTGTTTGGTGGGTATTACGGAGATTTCTCTATTTCTGTCTAGGAAAGGCTGAAAAGATTAATGGTTGAACAGTTAGTGTTATTAAAATTTGTCATGGGGGCGCCTGGAGGGCTTAGTCGTTGGGCATCTGCCTTCGGCTCAGGTCATGATCCTGGGATCCTGGGACCAAGCCCCACATTGGGCTCTGCTCAGCGGGAAGCCTGCTTCCCCCTCGCCCACTCCTGCTGCCTGTGTTGCCTCTCTCACTGTGTCTCTGTCTGTCAAATAAATAAAATCTTTAAAAAACAATAAAATTTGTCACGATTGTAGTTTCTCCATGCACAGTGGGCTTTGCATGTCCAAATAGGATGGGGGACGCCCTTGTGGACCCCACGGAGCGTGGAACGGTGTGCGCGCCGGGAGGGCAGCCACCTGCAAAGCCCGCGAGTAGCGGGTGGTTCTCCGCGGGGGTTCGTTTGTGGGTACGGAGGAAGCGGGCGGCATCTCTTCCACTGTCTTCTCTGAAGTTGGAGGAGTTTCCGGAAGCGCAAATGGACTTGGGAAGGGTCCCCGAGTCAAGGAAGGGGTGGCGGAGGGCCTTGTGTTTGGGGAATGGAGGGGCTGATGGTGACTCTGGTCCCCTCTTCTGCCTGTGCGTGGTGCGGCCAGGGTCTTAGTGGCAAGGGCAGGAACAGGGCACTAGAGCCTCTTTCTGGAAGAACCAGTTACCCACTGTCGGGCGTGAGAACAGGGATAAGAGTCTCTGGGCAGCCCGGTCCTTGCAGCTGGGCGTCTGTGGCTGCTGTTGGGAGAGCCACGCCCTGCTGAGTCAGGATGGGCCGGCTTGCCTGGTCTGGTCAGAGGCAGGTGTGGGCCCTCAAGGTCCAGACACCGCTCTGGGTTTGGCCAGGTTTGGTCTGTATTCTTCATGCTGACATGTAAATAGTCATTTCATCATTGCAAAGCAGGTCACTTTACTGTTCTGTAAACAAGCTAAGAAGTGAGAGTAACGTGAGATACTAAGAGTTCGGATTCTACCTAGTGGGTGTTTGTGGCTGGGTTGTTGAAGGTTGCGACAAGCAAGAGTTAGCGCTAGGGATGTTGAAGAAAAAGTTTTGAATTTTTTTTTTTTTTTAAAGATTTTATTTATTTATTTGACAGGCAGAGATCACAAGTAGCAGAGAAGCAGGCAGAGAGAGAGGGGGAAGCAGGCTCCCTGCTGAGCAGAGAGCCCGATGCGGGGCTCGATCCCAGGACCCTGAGAACATGACCTGAGCCGAAGGCAGCGGCTTAACCCACTGAGCCACCCAGGCGCCCAAGATTTTATTTTTTTAAAAAGAATTTTTGAGAGGGAGAGTGTGAGCACGCAGGTGTGGGGGAGACAGAGACAGAGAATTTCTAGCAGACTCTGCGCTCAGTGTGGGGTTCGATGTCATGACCCCATATCATGACCTGAGCAGAAACCGAGAGTTGGATGCTTAACACACTGAGCCACCCAGGCACTCCTTGATTGGATTTTTTGACAGAGGATAGGTCGACAGGACCTGAGTTGGGTTTGTGATTATGGTTTGCTGTGACAAGGCTTTGGCTAAAATTGTTTTTTTCTCAGAATTTGTGTATTCTGTCTTGTCTTCGATTCCCTCAGCGGTCTAACCCTAACCCTTCCCTCTTTTCAGACTTCAGAGGGCATTTTTCTTGCTTGATGTAGATACTAGACCCAAGATCAGAGCTTTGATTTGGTTGTAATTGCTCTTGTGATAGCTTTTGCCTGTTCCCTGATTTTAAAGTGGAGGACCTGACACACGTTATTGATAGTAATTTTAGTATTCATAAAATAGCTTTCAGACTTCTGGTGTGAATGATATAAAATTATTTTAGAATAGAAGGAAGAATGATTGTTTGTGGGGATGGTGATTAATTAGCATTATTGTCAGTGTCCGGTCTAACTAGTTCTTTATCAAAATGCTTTTCCTGACTGTAAGATTTCATTGTGATGGAGAATGATTTTATGTAAAGCTGCTTGCTTTATAGTTTCTCTCTGGTTGCTATGGAAACACTCCAGTGTGGTAGCCGGTGCTAATCAAGTGCTGGGTTTGCCTTTCTCCTCCCCAGCTACAGCCCTCTGAGGCTCCCCAGCACTCCCCAGCCCTCCCCAGTGTGCCCGGCTCTTTGCAGGCGCAGCGGGGCTTGGAGGGGAGGCTCACATTGTCTTCTTAGCTCCTCCTGTCATGTCACAGAAGTATCAGGAACTGGACGATTAGAATGGTGTGATTTTCTTTCCTTGAGATTAATGGTGGGGGCTTTTATTCTTTGGCCGAGTGGTCATGGGTTTTCTTCATACCCGTGCTTGTCTGTAAAGCCCCTCCGGCTCTTGCAGACCCCTTGAACCTCTCTGCTTGTCCTCTAAGGTCCTCTTCCAGGAGCAGTCGGGCGGCCTTGTGGAAAATCACGGCTTAAGTGAGACCTGCTTAAGTTTGTCGTGCGTTGTGACCGTCCCCGCTGCCAGCCCCTCGTTGAGGTCCTCCTCTCCCTGCAGACGTAGGGCCCGAACCCAGGCCAGGGAGGCCCCGCGCGCTGCTGATGGAGGAGGACGGCACGGGCCGCGGAACGAACCCGGTCCCTTCCTGCTGGACCGGAAGCGCCTTTGGATTTGAAGGTTTAAGTTAGATTTTTTTTTTTTTAAGATTTTATTTGTTTATTTCACAGACAGAGATCACAAGTAGGCAGAGAGGCAGGCAGAGAGAGAGAGAGGAGGAAGCAGGCTCCCCGCTGAGCAGAGAGCCCGATGCGGGGCTCGATCCCAGGACCCTGAGATCATGACCTGAGCCGAAGGCAGTGGCTTAACCCACTGAGCCACCCAGGTGCCCCTTAAGTTAGATTTTAAATTAGACTCTTGTGAACCGTATGTTCACAGGGCTGGTCACACCCCTGGTGGGATGCCTCATGAATTACGTCAGTAATTTTGGTCTGTTACGCCTTGTTCGTGGGTTAGGCTTGGTGGCAGACTTTGGCCTGGAGGGCAGCGCCCCGTGGAATTCTGGAGAAAATCTTGCCGTGCAGCGGTTGCTGGGAGCCGCAAGGTCCGTTACCTTGGTTGGCGTGATCTGAGTCCCGGGTTGGAAAGAACACTGAGTTCCGAAGTGCTTCTTTTGAACCTCGTGTCTGGGGGGCCTGCGCCCTGTTACTGTCTGTGTGTGGAGGCAGGTGGTGTGGGTCACGCGCGTGGGCTGTGTGTGTGCTGCTGCACAACACATGGCTACGGATGGGGGCGCTTCAAACCCCACCCTGTCCGCTGCCTCACGGCCTGTGTGGGTGAGGAGTCTGGGGTGCCTTCGCTGGGTCCTCTGCTCCTGGGGTCACTTGGTCATGGTGCTGGTGTTGCGTGGAGGCTGGAGTGGGGCGTGCTCTGCCTCCAGGCTCTCCCGGCTTGCTGGAAGAATCTACTTCCTGGGGAAGTCCCCGTTCTGTGCTGTCACCTGGATGTCACCTGGAGACCGCTCTCGGTCCCTAGAGGCCCCTGAAGCCCTCTCTGAAGCCCGCGGTGAGTCTTGTGCTCCTGTCTGCTAAGACGGAGTCCCCCAAGGCAGGATGTCGCCACGGGGGGCCCGCACACTAGCCCTGCTGTGCGTGCAGCCTAGTCACGGTCACATCCTGTGGGTCAGAAGCAAGCGCAGGTCCCAGCTAGTCCACTCCGGTGAAGCAGGCTGCGGGGAGGAAGGGTGCGCAGAGGTGCGGCCCCTGGGATCGCCCCACAGTCTGTGGGCCGTGTGGGCTGTCACTGGAATGCGGGCTTAGAACGGTCAGTCCCGGTGCCGGTCCTGGGCGGGCGCCCCTTTCCCCGCGCTCTCAGGGCAGTGTCCGTGCCGTTCACCGCGCTGTCGGGCCCCTGTGTGGGCGAGAGCGGAAGCGAGGCTGAGGACCCCGGCTTGGGTGGCGGGGAACGCTTGCCCTGCGGCCTCCTGGTGTTTCCCTCTGCCTCCTGGTCTCACCTGTCCGGTGGGCGCTCAGGTGGGGACGGTGACACAGAGGGCGTGGTCAGCGAGCCGGGGAGGCGGGGCTTGTGGAAGGCCGGTTGGAGCCAGGCGGGCTGCTTCCCCCGTCCCCACGCGGCCGGTCCCCACGCGGCCGGTCCCCACGCGGCCGACTGGCTGTGCTTGGGAGTGCGTGCGGGGCTCTCGCTCTGCACGGATGACCTGCTCCTCCGGCCTGGGCTCTGTGGAGTGGGTGGGACCTTTGGTGGGGGGTGTCGTCTGCGGCCTTTTGCACACCACTGGCCGCTGGTCGCTCTCACTCTTACAGGTTTTCCCGTGTGTGCACTTAGGTCTGTCCCATGGTCCTCCCCTCCTCCTGGCCCTGCTTCTTTCCCTTTTGTAACTGCAGCTGCCCTGACTTGTCCCCGACACTTCCACACAGTTACCAAAGCGAGTTTGAAAAACAAAGATCTGCTTCTCTTCTGTTGCTCTCTTGCTCGGAGAGAGAACGCCAGTCTCCCAGGTTTTAAACGGTGCGGTTTCTGCCTGGAACCCCCTTCTGCCCGCGTCTCCCTGGCGACGCGCCCTCGCCCTCAGGCCTCGGCTTCCCAGCCGGCCTCCACCTCCTGGCATAGCTTCTTTGTTGTGTGTGACTTGTGCCCCCATTCGCTGACATTCTCTTTGTCCTGGGGTGCCCTCTGCTCCCCCGTCTGGTGACCGTGTGCCGCTCTGTGCTACAGCTGTCCTTGGGTGTCTTCCCGCGGAATGAGGCAGACCAGGCTGGCCACACCCCTGCGGGACGCCTCCTGAGAGTGTCGCTGCTGATGCAGTGGCGAGGAAAGGAGTCTGTTTGTGACCCCTGGGTCTCTGGCCGTCTCAACTCCCCTCGCTTTCCATTTACTTGGAGTGTTAGTAAGTCTGCCTGCGTCTGCCTCCCGGGTCTGCTGTGTGCATCGGAGATTCTGTCCTGCAGCAGCTGTCCAGATGTCCCAGATGTCGCACCGACTCCAGAGATGCTGGTATCCTCTCCCGTTCTTGTGCAAAAATAAAAGTGTAGGTGGTGCCTGTGTTTGGAACGGAGGGCCTGAAGCCCACAGCCTCGCTTGCCTCCTGGCGTCTCCTGTGCCCGTTGCTCTGCACCTCGGGATGGTTTGCGCGGCAGGTCTGGCCGTCGCGGCTGCAGCTGCTTCAGGCCCAGGGGGAGGACGGTCAAGGTCCTCTCAGATTCAGGACCCTGAAATGGTGCCGTTTGATGTTTCTGTCCCCGATCTTGATGCACTCCTGCTCCACTGGGGTCCCCTTTACAAGAAGTCACATGGCTGTCGGAGCTGGAGGAGGCCTTCTGCAGGGCCCTGGGGCCCCTCCTGGACAGTGGTTTGTGTGGCGACTGACTTAGTGACGGATGGTGCCCGCTCACTACATGAGTGTGATTACAGGGACCCCTTGGCAGGAAGTGAAGACAGTTTTTAAAAAATCAGGATAGGGACTCCTGGGTGGCTTAGTCGGATGAGTGACTTGAGCTTAGGCCATGACCTTGGGGTGCTGGGATCGAGGTCTGGGGCCTCATCTGTCCTGAACCTTTTGACCGCACAGCTCCCGGCTCTGATGGAGAACGCCCTGCTATGGGGCACCTCAGGGCTGCCCGGCCGTGGCAGGCTCTTCCTACTGTCTTGCGGAGCCGAACTCAACGGTTTTCCGTGACCTGCTTTAATCCCCTGCTGCTCTTGTGTGTCCCTGGGCACAAGGTCACGGTGCAGGGGTTCAGGTGCACGACCGTGGCAGGGTTGTGTTCAGCTGCTCTGAGGCTGTGAGGAAACTGTCAGAGTTTCCAGATAGTATCTTGGGGGTGAGTAGCTTGAATACAGAAGGAAAGGAGGTGCTTCCTCTGCTTTCCTGAGATTTCTCCGGTCGGGATATTGCCTTTTCCTTCTCAGTTCTTCCAAGTGCCTGTCCGCCCACGGCGTTTGGTCTGGGCGCGCCACCTCCGTGGCTGTGTGCCCTCGGGCTGGCCCCTCCGGCCCGCGCCTCAGACTCAGCGCCACCGACCTTGGCTTTGATCAGTGTTCCCTCTTCTCACTTTGCTGTGTGCGCAGCGGGGCACCTGCCACCTGACCCCTTTCCTGTAGGGCAGGGGTTGCAGGCAGGCTTATAAGCTCTAACCCACGGCTGTGGGCGGATTCCTTACGGTCTTCTTTCCTTTTTTCTTCTCTTCTTTTTTAAAAGACTTTATTTATTCATTTACAGACAGAGATCACAAGCAGGCAGAGAGGCAGGCAGAGAGAGAGGAGGAAGCAGGCTCCCCGCTGAGCAGAGACCCTGATGCGGGGCTTGATCCCAGGACCCTGAGATCACGACCCGAACTGAAGGCAGTGTCCCAACCCACGGAGCCACCCAGGCGCCCCTGCTCTTTTTTTTTTTAAACTAGCTTTATTCAAATGTTGTCATACATTTGAACCACTTACTAAAGTGTAAACTTGGTAGACTTTGGCATATGTATACACCACAGTGAAGATGATGAGCAATATATGTCACCCTAGAAAGTTTCCTGGGACCTCTGCAGGATTCCTCCCTCCCAGCCTGCCTTACCTCACCTCCAGTCTATTTCCTGTAACTGTACAATGCCGTGTACTTTCTAGAATTTCTTTATAAGATTTATAACGTTTCTAGAATATTTTAGAATTCATATAAATGTGGGCGCCTGGATGGCTTAGTCGATTGGGCCTCTGCCTTCGGCTCAGGTCATGGTCCCAGGGTCCTGGAATCCAGCCCCACATCGGGCTCTCTGCTCGGCAGGGAGCCTGCTTCCCCCTCTGCCTGCCACTCCCCCTGCTTGGGCTCCCTGTCTCTCACGCACGCGCTCCCTCTCTGACAAATAAATAAAACAAACTCTATAAACAAATAAGTTGTGGGGCGCGTGGGTGGCTAAGTGAGTTGAGACTCTGCCTTTCGCTCAGGTTGTGATCTCAGGGTCCTGGGATCGAGTCCCACATTGGCCTCTCTGCCTGCTTGTGATCTCTGTCTGTCAAATAAATAAAATCTTTAAAAAAACGAAAAATCAGTTGTGCATATGTGGGTGGGTCTGTTTCTGGACAGTCTCTTATGCCCCATCGATCTCTGTGTGTCCTTGCTCCTGGCACACTGTGACATGATTGTAGCTTTGGAAGAAGCCTTGAAGTCTGGGGGTATCAGTCCTTTAGGCTTGTTTTTTCTGTATTCAAAGTCGTTTTGGTTATTTTAGGTCTTCCAGATTTCCGTATGAATATTAGAACCTGTGTGTCAAAATGCACAAAAAAGCCTGCTGGGATTTTTCTTGTTTTAATTAAAGTATAGTTGACACATAGAGTTACATTAGTGTCCCGTGCACAGCCTAGTGGACACACTGTGCAGGTAAGCCTGCGGGGAACATGCATCAGGGTAGCAGTGACTGAGCTGTAGGGAGCAGCCCTGTGGGATGGTTGAGTCCCTGCCCAGGAGCATAGCGTGTCTTCCCATGATTGTGGGTGCACTGGGTCTCTCTGAACAGTGCTTCAGTTTTCAGTGTTGGGGTCTTGCCTGTCTTTTGTGACAGCACGGGCCTTGAACTCACAACCCTGAGTTGAGACCTGAGCTGAGATGGAGTCAGATGTTCAACTGACGGAGGCACCCAGGCGCCCCTTGTCACCTTTGTCCCCAAAGCATTTCATATTATGATGCTGTTATAAATGGTATTTAAACTTTCTGATTATTTTTGTACTATTTTGTACTAGTATAGGTGTCCATTAAAAAAGATTTATTGGGGGGCGCCTGGGTGGCTCAGAGAGGCAGGCAGAGAGAGGAGGAAGCAGGTTCCCTGCTGAGCAGAGAGCCCGATGCGGGACTCGATCCCAGGACCCTGAGATCATGACCTGAGCCGAAGGCAGTGGCTTAACCCACTGAGCCACCCAGGCGCCCCAATGATAAATAAATCTTTAAAAAATAAATAAAAATAAAACAAGTAAAAATCTATCCAACAACCGTAGTAAACTTACATACTAGTTCTAGTGGCTTTTTAATAGATTCTGTTGGTCTTTCTATATAGATGATATTATGGTCCACAAATGAAGTATGTTTTTCTTCTTCCTTCTATTTTCTTTTGATCTGATTGCCCTGACTAGAATCTCCAGCATTGTTGGAAAGAAGTGAGAGTAGACGTGTGTCTGAGGCTTACTTCTGTTTTTCTTCCCTCCCCCCATTACCTGAATGTCTGTCGGTTGGAGGATAATTGTAGATGTGCATTATTAGGTTGAGGATGTTCCCTTTTAACCCAGGTTTGCTGATTTTCTCAGGAATGGATGTTGGATTTTATCCAGAACTTTTTGTGCCTGCTGAGTTGATTGTATGGTTTTGCTTTTTTGGTTT
Source organism: Mustela putorius furo (assembly GCF_011764305.1). Lineage (NCBI taxonomy): Eukaryota > Metazoa > Chordata > Mammalia > Carnivora > Mustelidae > Mustela > Mustela putorius. The sequence continues at coordinate 43,908,363 of NW_025421304.1, read as the reverse complement.
GTAAATACTGTGAATAACATTGATTGTTTTTCAATTGTAAAACCAATCTTGTATTTCAGAGTTAAAACCCTCGTGGTTGTCTTGACCACTGGCTGGGTGATGGGTGATGGGGCCATATGCCGGCCAGCATCGGCAGAGGGGCTGCTTTGTTCCTCAGAAGAGTGGGCCATGTGACCTGGAGCTTCCTTGTGCCTCCGTGGGCTGGGCAGCCCAGATGGAGGGATGGGCGCCAGATCCCGCCCCTCACCAGCAGGTGGGCGGGACCCGTAGAGTCACCCTGCAGGGGTGCGTGCTGAAGGGCAAGAATTGGTGCCTTGCATGTGCTCTCCTGTGGTTCGCAGCCACCCGCCTGGCTCACACTCACATGCCCTCATTCTTGCTGTAGCTCTCCTAACAGATGTTTAGTTCTCTGCTTCGGTTTTACTTTTCAGGTTAACACCCACTGAATTAGCAGATCCTTGCCAGGTTTCCTGATAGCAGTGTTGTCAAGTGTCTTGTGTGTGTGTATGTATGTGTATGTTAGTCGCCCTAATATACATCATTAGTTTTTGATGCGGTGTTCCAAGATTCCGTGATTATGCAGCACACCCAGTGCTGCGTGCGGGCCGTGCCTCCTTAGTACCCACTGCCTGGCTCCCTCCTCCCCCCACCCCTCCTCTCTTAAAACCCTCCGTTTCTCAGAGTCCACAGTCTCTCGTGGTTCGTCTCCGCCTCTGATTTGCCCCAATTCACTTTTCCTTTCCCTCCCCTAATGTCCTCCGTGCTGTTCCTTATGTTTCACAAACCACATGATAACTGACTCTCTGCTTGACTTATCTCACTCCGCATAGTCTCCTCCAGTCCCGTCCATGTTGATGCAGAAGTTGGGTATTCATCCTTTCTGATGGCTGCATGATATTCCGTCGTATATATGGACCACATCTTTATCCATTCGTCCGTTGAAGGGCATCTTGATCTTGGTTCTTTCCACAGTTTGGCGACTGTGGCCATTGCTGCTGCTATGAACATTGGTGTACAGATGGCCCTTCTTTTCACGACATCTGTATCTTTGGGGTAAATACCCAATAGTGCAATGGCAGGGTCATAGGGAAGCTCTATTTTTAATTTCTTGAGGAATCTCCACACTGTTCTCCAAAGTGGCTGCACCAACTTGCATTCCCACCAACAGTGGAAGTGGGTTCCCCTTTCTCCGCATCCTCTCCAACACATGTTGTTTATTGTCTTGTTAATTTTGGCCATTCTAACTGGTGTAAGGTGGTATCTCAACGTGTTTTTTTTTTTTTCAGATTTTATTTTTATTTATTTGACAGAGAGAGATCACAAGTAGGCAGAGAGGCAGAGAGAGAGAGGAGGAAGCAGGCTCCCTGCTGAGCAGAGAGCCGGATGCGGGGCTTGATCCCAGGACTTTGAGATGACGACCTGAGCAGAAGGCAGCGGCTTAACCCACTGAACCACCCAGGCGCCCCTCAACGTGGTTTTGATTTGAATCCCCCTGAGGGCCAATGATGATGAATACTTTTTCATGTGTCTGATAGCCATTTGTATGTCTTCCTTGGAGAAGTGTCTGTTCATGTCTTCTGCCCATTTTTTTTTTTTAAAGATTTTATTTATTTATCAGAGAGAGAGAGAGGGAAGAGAGCGAGCACAGGCAGACAGAACGGCAGACTTCTGCCCATTTTTTGATACGATTATCTGTGTTTTGGGTATTGAGTTTGAGAAGTTCTTTATAGATCTTGGATATCAGCTCCTTGTCTGGAGTGTCATTTGCGAATATCTTCTCCCATTCCGTGGGTTGCCTCTTTGTTTTGATGACTGTTTCCTTTGCTGTGCAGAAGCTTTTTATCTTGATGAAGTCCCAAAAGCTCAGTTTTGCTTTTGTTTCCTTTGCCTTGGGAGACGTGTCTTGGAATAAGTTGCTGTAGCTGATGTCGAAGAGGTTGCTGCCTATGTTCTCTAGGATTCTGATGGATTCCTGCCTCACGTTAAGGTCTTTCATCATTTTGAGTTTATCTTTGTGTACGGTATAAGAGGATATTCAAGTTTCATTCTTCTACACATAGCTGTCCAGTTTTCCCAGCACCATTGATTGAAGAGACTTTTTTCCACTGGATATTTTTTCCTGCTTTGTTGAAGATTATTTGAGCATAGAGTTATGGGTCCATATCTGGGCTCTCTACTCTGTTCTATTGGTCTGTGTGTCTGTCTGTTTGCCAGTAGCAGTGTTGTAAAGTGTTAAAGAACATGGATAGCAGGCAGCGTGGTTGTTCATCTGATGTTGATAAATATGCACTGTGAACCCTGACGCTCTGATCGATCATGTACCTCCGTGTGCACACATCTGCGTGTGACGCCGGGCTCCGTGTGTCAGGTGGGTGCCAAAAGGCACTGTCTGTGGCATTGGGGAAGTGTGAGCACTGTGGCCTGTCATCTGCTCTCTGCCTCCTGATACTGAATTGATTTGTGTCAGAGTGTTTACTGAGGACTTGGACTGACTTTGCTAAAAGCCTATAAAGCAGGTCAACCCCCCCCCCCCATGTCAGTGTGATTTCCTTCCAAAGTTTATTTAGTTTTTAGCCAGCAGTAATGCTGATGTTCGCCAGGGACTTATTATATGTTTGCCAGGTGCCTTGTACCCCCTTGATGATTTGGTCACCAGGGGGATGGCTATTTTATTGATGACCAAAGTGAAGCTTAGAGGGGAGGGTAAGAAGTGAGGTTTTCAGGTTTTAGATAAACGAGAGAATGATTTTTGATTCAGAGACTTGAACGATCAGCAGCATTGTGCTAGTTCGAGAAAGGAGCATGTGTTCTTCATATATTAACGTGATGGAACTGCCTTACGGCCAGTGGAGTGGGTTTCGGATGCATCTTTTTGTAGTCACGGTATTGAGTTGATGCTGATAAAACCTGATTGTTTTGGTCCCTCTTGTCAGCATCCTGACATTTTTCAGAGTGTGACCGGTGACTCTGCAGCTGAGTAGGCTTCTCTGTAGATGTGAAATCTTGGGAGTAAACAAGAATCATGTGGTTGTTGCCGGATTTCCCTTTGTGTTGCAGGGGAGTGGTGGAGGAGGGTCCCCCCCTGCTGGGCCAGCTGACATCCCTGCAAGCTTGCCCTGAGGGATGCAGGACGCTCTTGGGGCTCAGCAAAGGGACACGGCCACTCTCTTGCCCTTTACATTAAAATTTTGCCGATCGTGTTCTGTGACGCGTGGTATCTGATGTTGGGAGAAGTCTGAGGCCCATCGGATTCATAACCCTTTGTGGGTAATCTTTGAGGGCTTTATGGAAACTTAGAAGATTTTCTGTATATCTGCAGGAGTCTGAAATTTCATAACTGTTTGTTAGGGTTCCGATTGGACATTTTCTTTCTTTCTTTCTTTCTTTTTTTTTAGGATTTTATTTATTTATTTGACAGAGATCACAAGTAGTAAGAGAGGCAGGCAGTGGGGGGGGGCAGGCTCCCCGCTGAGCAGAGCCCGATGCGGGGCTCGATCCCAGGACCCCGAGATCATGACCTGAGCTGAAGGCAGAGGCTTTAACCCACTGAGCCACCCATGCGTCCCTGGATTGGATGTTTTCTTACTGCTCAGTATTTAGTAGCTCTTTCAAGACTCAGACTTGTCTTTTTAAGTTTGTCTTTCAAAAGTTTTCTTTAAGGAGTTGGACAGCAAATATTTTAGACTTTGTGGACCACCTCCTCAACTCACGAGAGGACCATAGACGACTTGTAAACAAATGAGCCTGGCTGTGTTCCAATAACATGTTATTTATGGACACTGAAATTTGAACTTCATGTCATTTTCACTTGTCAAAAAAATAGTCCTTTCAACCAGATAGGAATGTCAAACTGTAGATGTGGACTGTATAGAAAATGGCATTGGGTCAGATTTGGCCTGCTGCCCCCCGTTCGCTGGCCCCTATCCTGTGACGTGAATTTGGGACTGCTTTGATTCAGAGGTTTGGGCCCCGGAGGCTTCCTTCTGCGTAGTTTGCTCTGCGGTTTCTGTCTGCGTTGGCATATCGCTCTGTTCTCTGGGGCTGTTACGGCAGTGTTCTTGACACAATATTTCTCATGTCAGGAACTTGTAGATGAAAAGGGTATAGTCCAGCACTGTGGCCAGATAGCATGGTCTTGTTCGAGTGCATTCTGGACGGGACGCACCTTCCCCGACACGGGCAGGGAGTTGTGTGGAAGGAATAAACCATCTGTACTCAGGGAGAAAGTTGTTGCTCCCTAGTAGCAGTCATAGGCCCTCACGGCAGCTGCAGGAATTAGTTTGATTGAACCCGTCGCTCTGCTCCGGAGGGACAGTGAGATCCAGTGTCTGTGAGGGTTGACCTGGTGCTGACGAGGCTGCTTGTAAAGCGAAGCTTGGGACAGACGCAGGCACCAGCTACAGCCCCCCGAGCTGGGCACGGTGGGCGCAGGAGGAGGACCGCACGGTGGTGTGGCCCAGGAGGAACTTCGCAGGCTGGATTCAGAGTAAAACGGCTCTTCTCGAGAGACGACTTCAGTTTGTACGATGTAGTGTTGGAGTGAAAATGGCCGCAGGAATTAGTGTTTGAGGAGGCACATCTTTATTTTCCTGGGAGACAGAGAAAGTTCAGAGAGTTGAGGCGACTGAAATAGGGCGGTGAAGTAATGGTTCTATGAATTTTCCGTTAGTAAAGCTGCATTAGAACTGGATTATTGCAGGGGCGCCTGGGTGGCTCAGTGGGTTAAAGCCTCTGCCTTCCGCTCAGGTCATGGTCCCAGGGTCCTGGGATGGAGCCGTGCATCGGGCTCTCTGCTCAGCGGGGAGCCTGCTTCCTCCTCTCTCTCTGCCTGCCTCTCTGCCGACTTGTGATCTCTCTCTGTCAAAACAACAACAAAAAAACAAAAAACAACTGGATTATTGCAAACTTCAGTTTTCTTTTTCTTTTCTTTTCTTTTTTTTTAAAGATTTTATTTATTTATTTGTCAGAGAGAGAGAGAGTGAGAGCGAGCACAGGCAGAGAGGCAGGCAGAGGCAGAGGGAGAAGCAGGCTCCCTGCGGATCAAGGAGCCCGATGTGGGACTCGATCCCAGGACGCTGGGATCATGACCTGAGCCGAAGGCAGCGGCTTAACCTACTGAGCCACCCAGGCGCCCCTTCAGTTTTCTTTTTATTGTGGTAAATACACACAACATAAAACATACCATTTTAGCCATTTTTAAGTGTGGAGTTCCGTGGCGTTGCAGTCGAATGACAGGTGCCGCTGACACCTGCGTCTCCAGGGCGCGCTCAGGGCGCGCTCATCTCCCTCCTTCCCTGAAACTGCCCCCGTGAGACGCCCACTCTGCGTTCGCCCTGCCCTCTGCTTCTGGCGTCTGACGCCTCGGGGATCTCGTGTGAGTAGGAGCCCACGGTACTCTGTCCTCGTCCGTGTGTCCTTGGCCCAGCACAGCACCTTCAGGGGTCCTCCGTGCTGGAGCGGGCGCTGGGACTGCCTTCCTCTCTCAGGCCGAGCGACGTCGCGGGGGCTGTGCAGGCCTGTTTGGTTTGTTCATTCGTCCGTAGGACACATGGCGCTGTGGACACGTTCAGGTTGTTTCCACTGTTTGGTTACTGGGAGGAGTGCTGCTGGGAACACGGGTGTGCAAGCAGATGTTCAAGTCCCTCCTTTGACTACTCTTGTGTATACAGAGGTAGGATTGCTGGACCAAGCGGTGAAATTCAGAGTTTAACTTTTTGCGGACCTGCCCTGCCGTTCGCCACAGCAGCTGTCCGCTTCACATTCCGGCCGCAGCGGGAAGGTGCGCTTTCCCCGCAGCCGCCCTTTGATGTGACCGAGTGCGGGAGTGGCAGTGGCCGTCCTGGACGCGGGAGACCTGGTATCTCGCTGGGTGGGGCTGCGTTTTCCTTATGACTTTTTTTTTTTTTTAAGGTTTTATTTATTTATTTGACAGAGATCACAAGCAGGCAGAGAGGCAGGCAGAGAGAGAGGAGGAAGCAGGCTCCCCGCTGAGCAGAGAGCCCGATGCGGGACTCGATCCCAGGACCCTGAGATCATGACCTGGGCCGAAGGCAGCGGCTTAACCCACTGAGCCACCCAGGCGCCCCTGAACATGAGATTTTTAATTAAAAAATGTTTTTAGCTGAGAAATATACTACATAAACTAAAAATTAAAGGAACGTTTTTTAAATTGGTAGTTTTATAAATAGATTGTAAGTTTCTCTTAAGGTTTTATATCTGTCTATATTTGTATCTGTAGAGACACCTGGGTGGCTCAGTCCATTGGTGTCTGGCGACTGGGCGGAGGCTTGCTCTTGGCTCACTCCTAGTCGCTTGCTGGCCTTGTCTTCAGCACCGCTGTGTCCTCCGGTCTGTCCGGGGTGACGGGAATAGTGGATCCAGTCCCTTTTATTCCTCCTTGGTCAAACTGGAAGGGGGGATGGAAAGTTTCCAAAACTTGAATATTTTTGCTTGAAAGCTCACATTTTATAATGACAACAGATACTGACTGTTGTTTACTTGAATAACTGTGGTTTGTCATTTGCTCAAGTACAGTTGGGTTTTCCACAACAAGTCGCAGTTCAGCACCGGAGCTTTGTTCCCGGGACTGATGGACTTTGCTCTTGAGCCGATCGTTGTGCTTCAGACCCTCCTCGGTTTTGTCACAGAGATTAAAGGGTTTGTGCTCCTGTGTGGGACTGGTCTTTCTAGTTTTTGCTGATGAGTCCCGAGCAGTCTTAAGGGACACGGGCATTTTATTTGTTGTTGTTTTGGGGGGTGGCAGGCTTTTGTTTATTTGTTAATTTTTAAAAAACATTTTAAAGATATTTTAAAAAATTTATTTGACAGAGAGGTCACAAGTAGGCAGAGAGGCAGGCAGAGAGAGAGAGAAGGAAGCAGGCTCCCCGCAGAGCAGAGAGCCCGATGCGGGCCTCGATCCCAGGACCCTGAGATCATGACCTGAGCCGAAGGCAGAGGCTTTAACCCACTGAGCCACCCAGGCACCCCTAGATTGGAAGTATTCTTAGGACATAAAAGATACACGTATTTAAATAAGAAGATAGGCTTATTTAATTTGGGGGTAATTTAAATGAAGTTTCGTTACTTAAGGTTTGGATTTTGTTTAAAGAAATGGTGTTGAATGAAACACCTTCTTTGTAGCCGGCAGCTTTGGGGATGGTTAGTGGAAGGTGCGTGAACGTGCCAGGGTAGTATTTAGCCTTCCAGTGGAGCTGTAGAGTAAATGCACTGCAGAAAAGCTTGCTCATGTGCAGTGTGTGCTCCTACGACATGACACTCGCATATCTAAGTTACGTAAGACGTGTGCTAGAGTAATGCAGGAGAGAAGAAGACATTTGACAAAGAGAAGGGATTAAATTTTACTTCGATTAATCTTTGAAAATTAAGTAATTTCAGAAAAGATGTTTCTTATAGCGTCACTGTCTTTCTCTGGCCCCTTGTCAGCAGGGGTGTCCCTCAGAGAGCCCCAGGCTGCCCGTAGCTCCTGGCTTTGCACTCACAGGCCCCTCGCAGCCCTGTTGATGGTGGCTGTGGGCTCTTGTGCCCGGAGGCCCTTGGTTTCTGTCCTTTGACTTGGTCCCATGTTAACGTCTTTGTGTCGTTTCTCGCAGTCCCCTAGCTCCTGTGGGGTTTTTTCGGTAATCACTAGTGTACTTTTGTGTTGGTGATGTTTCTTCCGATGTCCCTCCAGCAATTACTGTCCCCATGCTTGAACTTGCAGGTGAATGAGTGTGACAGCTCTAGAGCGCGTGTAACCGACAGCACACTTCTGTTCCCCAGAAAGTCCCTTTGTAGCACTTAGTTCCCCAGCCCCAGCTCCTGCCTCACCCGAAGCAGCCGCTGATGATTTTCTTTTTTCTTTTTTTTTTTTTTTAAAGATTTTATTTATTAATTTGACAGAGAGAAATCACAAGTAGACAGAGAGGCAGCCAGAGAGAGAGAGAGAGAGAGGGAAGCAGGCTCCCTGCTGAGCAGAGAGCCTGACGCGGGACTCGATCCCAGGACCCTGAGATCATGACCTGAGCCGAAGGCAGCGGCTTAACCCACTGAGCCACCCAGGCGCCCCACTGTCCTCATATTCTTGATTCAGAAGAAAGCAAGGGCTTGGTCTTCATCTGGGACTGTAAATACCTCTGTGGTTATTAAGGGAAAAGCATTACTTGGTTAAACCAGGCCCAGAATGGGGACATCTGGCCATTGAATACTTACTTTATGGGTGGGGAGCAGAGAATTTGGGGTTTTATGGTGGGTCTCCAGATGTGGGTGGGCGGCTGCTGTGCTGAACCCATCCTGTCCTCAGAGTTGACAGACGGGGGTGGGAGCCACCGGGGAGCCTGGCTCTCCAGCCGCAGGTGAGCTGTTCGCTGTCCGAGGTGAAAGTTGTAAAGCTTTGCACACGTTTGAGAGGAAGTTTCAGGGTTTTATTGCAAGTTGTGCCCTAAGCTTTAGGTCTTAGATGACAAAAGCAGAATTCACGGTTAAATAACTTCTTGGTTTAATTTTTAAAATTATCAAGGTATGATTTTTGTAGCATAAATGTAATTTTAAGTGTATAACTAGTGATTTTTTTATTAAAGTTTACTGAATTGTGAAGCCAACACTCTAATCCAGTTTCAGAACATTTTGTCACTCCAATAATATCCCTCACACTTTATAACAGTCAATTCCTGTTTCTTCCTTCTTCTTCTTCTTCCTCTTTTTTAAAAAATATTTTATTTATTTGTTTATTAGAGAGAGAGAGGAGAAGAGGCAGAGGGAGAAGCAGAGTCCCCGCTGAGCAGGGATCTGGATGTGGGGCTCCGTCCCAGGACCCTGGGATCATGACCTGAGCAGAAGGCGGCTGCTTCACCGACGGAGCCCCCCGGCGCCCCCAGTGGCTGTTTCTGTCCCAGCCCCAGGGTTCACTAGTCTCCTTTCTGTCTCTGTAGGTTTGTTATTTTATAAAAATATTTACATATTTATTTATTTTAGACAGGGGAACCAGGATGAGGGAGAGAGAGTCTGAAGCCGACTCCACAGGGAGAGCAGTGCCCCACGCAGGACTCGATCCTGAGATCGCAACCTGAGCCGAAACTGAGAGTCAGACACCTACCGGCGGTGCCCCCTAGGTGCCCCTGTCGTTTGTCTTTTATAATTAACTTTTAAAATAAAACCCCTTGAGCACATTTAAAAGGAACAGCATGTCAACCGCTTATCCAGCGTGTGCACACTTTCTCTCTGGTTGAGTAAGACCTTGGGCTTGGATGTCGGCGGGAGGCTGGCAGACTTGGTCTGTAAAGGGCTGGTGGTAAATACTGTGGCCATTATGGGTCACACCTAAGTCTCTGTTGTCAGTACCTAGTGTTGGTATCGAACCACGAAAATACCATGGGTGGTGGGTGCCGTGGTGAGTGGGAGCCTGTGGGACTTGGGTGTTTCCGTCAGTCATGTTGATCTGGTGTTAAGCCTACTTACTTAATTTATGGGTGATGATTAAGTAAAATATAATGGTTTCTGGGAAGATACTCAGGAATCTATGTTATCGTGACAGTTCAGAGACACTAGGAATGTAGGAGTACATACGTAAGTAGTAGGTTTTAGAGAGTCTGGGAATGGTAACCATGAGATGGGATTTGAATTTTTTTTTAAAGATTTTATTTATTTATCTGACAGAGAGGGATCACAAGTAGCAGAGAGGCAGGCGGAGAAGGGGGAGGTAGGCCCCCTGCTGAGCAGAGAGCCCGATGTCGGCACTGACACTGCCTCCATGTCGTCTCGGCTCGGGGTCACTCCATCCTCAGCGCGGATGAGCTCCCCACTGCTCGCTCGCTCACCTCGAGTCCCAGGGCTGGCCCCGGCGCGCTTCGGTCTGAGAGAACCTGGGGGGACAGCGTCTTCATGACTGCGGGAGGGACCTGGCTTAGAGGCAGGGCTTATTCACCAGGACTTGGGCACTCGAGGCCGTCCCCTAGCCCTTTCTTCTCCCACCCCCACTTGCCATCGTACCGGGGACACCCACCACGGAAGATGACAGTGTCGCGTTCTCCCCGGTCATGGGTGCTCTGTGCATCTGCTGACACGCGTGTAGGAAGCTTCGGATGAAGGTGAAGGGGAGTGAGGTCGCGGCCGCACCCACCTGGGCCTCTGGGCTCGGCATTCTGCGGGTCATCGCGCCGCCGGCCCGTGGGCTTTCGTCTCCTTCCCCGGGCAGCTGCATCTCAGGGGACGCTCAGAGTATCGTTAACAGTGGGGCCTGCACATGTCCGCTTCCAGTCTGTGACTCGCACCGTGTTTTACTTGCTCATTTATTTTTTTTGCTATGGAATGCGGTTTTGCCCTTTTGCGTTAATGCGCTGTGGGGCTGGTCTTAAGGCAGCTGGTTGTATGCTATAGAATTGAGACATGCTTTGGAATTTTCTTGGGCTTCTTTGGGTGCAGAATTTCATTCTGGGGTAATTCAGAGGTTTTAACTTTTCCCTTCTGATGACTTTTGTCTCTGAGATGTAAAGGAACTTTAAGAGGAAGATTAAGTGATTAAATTGGTCACCTTCTATCTATGCCAAAAAATTTCTTTTTTTAAAAAATACAATTCAAATTTAACGTATATACATACACATAGACACACACACATGTATATGTATGGTGGGGGAGAGAGAGAGACAGAGGCTATGCATATGTATGTACACGCACGCACGCACGCACGCACACAAACATGGCGGAGAGAGGGAGAGGGAGCATCTGCAGCAGACACCGTGCCTGCTGCAGAGCCTGACATGGGACTTGATCTCAGAACCCTGAGCTCATGACCCTTTGTCACAAACCAGAGGCTCAACTGACTGAGCCACTCAGGTGCCCCAGTCTGCCCCAGAGTCCCGTGAAAATGCGTCAGTTGGCATTCTGGATGGCTTGACTGGTTGTCCCGTCTCCCAGGGTAGAGCTCTGGTTGCACCACCTTGAGGTCGTTGGCATGGAATCGCAAACCCCTGCTGTTTTTCCCGGAAGGAAAGGTGGAGCACAAGTTAGGACGGTCTGTGACTCTCAGCACAAGAAGATGGTACTCTCTTTCCATTCATCAGTGAATTAGAGCTGAATTATGTAGAACCAGTGATGCAAAAAAAAAAAAAAAAAAAAAAAGTGCTTGGTCGGGCTAAAAAATGGATTTGACAAACACTGAGACCTGCTTGTGGCCCTGCTGGATTTACAATTAAGTTTGAAAAAGGGTTCTGTGGGCGCCTGGGTGGCTCAGTGGGTTAAAGCCTCTGCCTTTGGCTCAGGTCATGATCCCAGGGTCCTGGGATCCAGCCCCGCATCAGGCTCTCTGCTCGGTAGGAAGCCTGCCTCCCCCCGTCTCTGTGTCTGCCTACTTGTGATTTCTGTCAAATAAATAAATAAAATCTTTTTTAAAAAAAGAAAAAGAAAAAGAGTTCTGTCACTCTGTGGTTTGGGGGAATCTCTTAGGTATTTGAATTTTAATGAATAAAAATAATTTATAGCATGTTCTTTAAGAAGAAGCTGGCTTCCAGAATTTTTGGGGACATCTGAGCTGGGCTGGGCTGGCTCAGTGCTCCATTGGGCTCTCAGTTAAGGGATCTGAGCTAATCCCACGATGGATGGTAGAGAGGAAACCGGGGGCGATGCCAGGATTGTTCCGTGGTACTTCCCCCATTTACTCTCCCGGGGACATGGGGGGAATATGACACATTGGACAAATGCATAAATGTTTACAAGTCTTGAAGTCAGACGTTCCACACAGAAATCATGAGACCTCCATGGCACTTCAAGGGAAGAAAATCCCCTTTACTAGTCATGCAATGAAGACACGCTCCGCTCCTGCGTGGAGCAGCAGAAGGCCTGTTGGGGAGGGCACCTGTGGTGGGAGGTGCCCCAGCTGGGAGCCAGGAGGACTGTGCTCCTCCGTTTGGCTCTGCCCTGTCTGTGTCACGTGGGACTCGTCCTCTGTCCCTCAGCTTCACTTTGTGACTGACCTCACTCAGGAGACATGCCCTTTACAAGGTGTGTACGTCTGTATAATTGTTTTTAAATCTGCAGCCTTGTTTACACTCTATTATATCTGCCGTCCCTCCATTACTGTGTTTCTGTTTTTGGATTTTCTCTTTCATTTGCTGATTTGAAATAGCAGAGAATGTAACAGCCTTGCTTAAGACGGTTGATAGCTGCTAAAAAGGTCTGAATAATAAAGGTGGCGTGGGCAAATGCAGGTGGTGCCCAGGGCATTTCGTGCGGGAGTTCAGTGCTGCTCTCACTCGGAGCACTGGGGGGACGGTGGGGACAGCGGGCAGGGACGAGACCCCTCAGCGGGCTGCTGGTGCCTGGGGCAGCGCGGGTGCGGGTCTCCCAGGACAGCTGGGCCAGCGCTGCTGCGCCTCTGTCTGTGCTTGTAAAGGTTAGATTCGTTGAGTGTGCGTGGGTGACGACCTGCTTTTACTAATGCACACATGAGTGTTAACTTGGAAGATATTTTTGTCCTTCTATAAGGCTTACATTCTAATTTTGACTTACGGTTTCAGAGTTTTAGTAATGTGATAGTAAGATAATGGAAATTGTGTTCAGATGCCACAGTAGGCTTGTTTAGGCCAAGACTTTGAATGGCTTGACAGGGTTTGGAACCCACAGTGTGAATTCTGACAGATCATGGAGAGTGTTTTGTAGAATACTAGCATTTGTATTAATTTAACTTGTCCTTTCTATTCAACTTGTAAAGGAAGTATTTTATTTTATTGTTGGACCATGTATGTTAGTTTTGCGGTTGAGAATTTCTTTTCTTTCTTTTTTTTTTTTTTTTTTGAGATGAGCCCGTGTGCACAGTGGGGGAGGGTCAGAGGGACAGAAGGAGGAGAGACTCCCCAGAAGACTCCGTACCCAGCTCGGCCCCCTGAGCTCACACAAAGTCGGGGGTTGTGTGCTTCACCGTCTGAGCCACCCAGGCGCTCCTCCGGTTGAGAATCTCTTTCTTTCCTTTTTAAAAGATATTTTATTGACGGATTTATTTGAAAGAGAGGATGAGCGGCGGGGAGGGGCGAGGAACAGGGCGAGGCAGAGGGAAGCACCCCCGCGCTGAACAGGGGGCCTGACGCAGAGCTCGGCCACGGGACCCTGGGATCCGGACCTGAGCTGGAGGCAGGTGCACCGCTGATGAGCCCCCCAGGAGTCCCAAGGAGACTTTGTTCTTCGTACGCACTACCTCTGCGTAGTCTTAGGTCAGCTTAGTCCCTGTGCCCCTGCTTGCCGGGGTGAATGTGATGGGGTCCTTCCCTCTGGCAGGCGTGTCTGTACTGGTCAGGGAGTGGGATTGTGCCACCAGCGTGTCTGGGGCTCCCTCGGCGGGGTGTCGTGCCCGCTCTGTGTCTGACCCTGTGTTTCATGATTAGGGCCACCTCGAGGAAAGGTGTAGTTCCTGACCTGAAGGAGCTGGGTGCCTGTCCGTCGAGACAGACTTGACCCCAGCCAGCCGGAAGCTCACTGGAAGGGTTAGGAAGAGCCGCCCGGGGCTGTCCGAGGACTCTGGGCGGGGCTTGCGCGGAGTCTCGGGCACTGGCGTGGTGCTGTGATCAGAGCGGGTCGGGCACGCAGGTCTGTTGCTGTCCCAGTACAGAGGTAGCTAGTGAGCGAATGTTCGTCTCCGTTCCTCTCTGCAGCTCTGGTGTTTGCTGTGAGCTCTGCCGACGGTGCCGACGGAGGGAGGGGCGGGGTCTGGAGGTTCACCTGGAGGGAATGGGGGGCTCCCAGCGCTTGTTTCCAAGGGGGGCTGGAGCTTCTCGTTTCATCGTAGTGCTGCTGGGAAGGGAGCTTCTGTTTTCATTTAAACTCGAAAAGAATATTACTGTAGGGGCACCTGGGTGGCTCAGTCAGTTGACTGTCTGCCTTCGGCTCAGGTCATGGTCCAGGTCATGGTCCTGGGGTCCTGGGACCGAGGACCTTGTTGAGCTCCCGGTTCAGCGAGGAGCCTGCTTCTCCCTCTGCCCCTCCCGCTCTGCCTGCCTGTGCTCTCGCGCTCTCTCTCTGTCAATAAACAAACAAAAAATCTTAAAAAAAAAGTTACTCTATTAAAGGAAATACTAGCTAAATGATGCTGTGGGTGGGGAGTGCATGATTATGGCACAAACTTAGGAATGTGGTGCCTGCATGTGTGGATTGGGCATCATTGTCTGGGTGAGCTAGTGGGGGCTCAGAAGAGTAGGTCTTGCCGGTTACTTTGATTTAAGGAGATAGAGTAGAAGCCACTGGTGTGTCCGACATACCGAACGGAAATGCCGTCTCCGAAAATTTTGGATTTTGGGTGTGGTATACCCTGGTCAGAGTGTAAATTGTGTTTCTCACCATAGATTGTGTTTAGAAAAGTATGAGAACTCCTGGCCCGAGGGACCTTGAAGGGACTTTTCATCTCTTAAGATTCTATTTTGCTTTATTTTTTCAGCAAATTTTTTTTTTTTTTTAAAGATTTTATTTATTTATTTGTGAGAGAGAGAGAGTGAGAGCAAGCACAGGCAGACAGAGTGGAAGGAAGAGTCAGAGGGAGAAGCAGGCTCCCTGCAGAGCAAGGAGCCCGATATGGGACTCGATCCCAGGACGCTGGGATTATGACCTGAGCTGAAGGCAGCTGCTTAACCAACTGAGCCACCCAGGCGTCCCTTTTCAGCAAATATTTATTGAATGCCTAATTCATGCCAGGGCCTAGGCTGGGGTGCTGGGTCTAGACACTCACGCCCTGCCCTTCAGGAGCCCTTTGGTTTATATGAGAAGACGGTCTTTATAGAGCAGGGATTGCTGTCTTTCCCGCTGATTCCAAGGGCTGTGATATTTCAGGCTCTGAATTGGGGTGTCTGATGGACACAGGCCACTGTCTCCGGCGCTTAGAGCTGCTGGCGCTTGGGTGGACTGGTCATTGTTGTTCACACTGTTGTCTGTTTAGGTGAGTTGTGTCTGTTGTTGGTACTAGAAATCATAAGTGCAAGTAGTGTTGGAATGTCTTTGGGAAAAGAGCACCGAGATTCAGCCTTGGGATGGAAAGCTCTTGTGTGCACAGCACCTGAGCCCTGTCAGTGAGATGCGTGGTTGGCGCCGGCAGAAGAAAGGCGGGTCTGTATTTCTTGCAGAGCTACAGCTGGGTGCTCGGGGGACCCGTGGTTCGGAACAGAGGAGGGCCCGGCACAGGCCCGCCTGCCACTGAAGGCGAGAGGAGTCGGCCGCTTCCTCCAGGACAGATGAGAGAGGCGCAGGCTCGTGGGACCAGCTTGCACACGACATGGGGCTGGCGCAGGGGAAGGGTAGCGTTTGCTTGGCAGCTCGATGGAACTGTAAGGTCGGCGACGTGTGTTGTGTGATGTTAGAAGTGAGCATAAGGCGGAGTGGTGGTCTCAGCCCGGGCGCTGTCCCATGTTTTGGAGGAAAGGGACTCCTGACCTGGGCTCTGTGAAATGCCTTAGGAATTTACCACCTGGACAGACCCCATGGACAGGGTGTTGCCTAAGTGTGCCGGGGAACCAAGGGTTGAGCCCTGTGGGGGAGAGGACAGTGTGCGTGACTGCTCAGGACGTGGTGGGTGCTGGCAAGAGCCTGGGGCTGGGGGCCTCCGTGGGGCGCTGAGGGTGGTGGGAACCGCAGGGTGACCCTCGTAGTGTGTGTTGGTTGGTACGGATCAGGTTATTTTCCGTGTGAAAATGTACAGCTTGTTAGGCAGTACACGACATAGATAGGAGGGCCTGGCAGAAAGGGCCGGAGAGGCCCCCGCGGTGACGGGAGGTGCCGGGCTTGGATGGGAGGCTGGCCCTTCGGCAGGGGGAGCCCAGTCGGCGCGGTCTGGGAAGGGGTCTGGGAAGGTGCGGGGCAAACCGGGCCGGCCGAGGGCCTGCGCGCCGCGTGTTCAGGAGGAGGGGGAAGAGGCAGCCAGAGAGCCGGGGAGAGCATCCCCGGGGAGCTGGGGCTGCGGCGCTCCTGGGGTCTGCGGCCCCACTGTGCTCGCCCCGTGCCAGGCTGCGCCTCGGCGGGGGGGCTTCTCAGGCCCTGTTGGTGGCTTTGGGGGAACCCCGGCTCAGCCAGCAGCTCGCGGGGGATGGTGGGGGCCCGGGCAGAGAGTCGTGGGCTTGTTGTGAGGGGCCAGCTGCGGGCCTCTTGGCGATGGGCGGCGGGGGGCTTCCGAAGGGTGTTGGTTGGCAGTGGGTGGAGACGGTCCGGAGGCGGGGTCGGGGGGGTCGCGGGAGTTGAGCCCCGGAGGTTTGTGTCTGGACAGCCGGACGTGCCCTTCCTGTGGAGATAGCGCCGGCCCAGCAGCGGGGGAGGAGGAGGCTGACCCTTGCGGTGTCCTTTGGGGTGGGCCTTGTGGGGCGCTCCCGTGCCTGGCTCCCCTGAAGCCTCAGCCAGGACCCTGTCCCGGTGGGGAGAGACCGCCTCTGCCGCCACAGGCTGCTCAGGGGCAGCGTAGGGAGTGCTCCGTGCCGGGGGCTGGCGGGGCTGCTCAGAGGAGCGCAGTGGCCCTGGGCTGCGGCCCCTCGATGCCGGGGGAGCGGGAGTGTGCGGGGAGAGTGGGGGCGGGTGTAGGGTGCTCAGTGGTGCTGCCAGGTAGGGAACTGGGGGTCGCCAGCGGCCTTACCTGTGCCATGTTCTGGGGGTTCCCCGGGTGGATGCAGGGCTTCTGTCGGAAGAACTTCGCAGGCCTGGCGGCCAGGGCCTTCCCTCTGTCCACGCCGGAAGCTTCTTCCTTATTCTCAGCGGTCAGGGTTTGTCCCGAGCTTGAGGAGTCTGTGGAGAGAGAGCTTGTGTGTTAGACGCCTCCTGAACCACAGTGTCCGCGGTCCTGGCCTCCGCCGGAGCCCCCCGATGGAGAGCTAGCCTGGGGTCCTCTGCCACTTCCCCGCCCCTCTCTTCCCGTTCTCTGAAAACACACCGAACTGGGAGCTCATCATGGATTTCTTTCCCTCCCCCGCCCCCCTTTCTTTACGTGGTTTTTTTTTTTTTTTAATTTATTATTTATTTGACAGAGAGAGACCCAGCGAGAGAGGGAACACAAGCGGGGGAGTGGGAGAGGGAAAGAGGCTTCCTGAGCCTGATGCTTGATCCCAGGACCCCGCATCTTGCCCTGAGCCGAAGGCAGATAGATGCCTAACGACTGAGCCTGCCAGGCGCCCCGATCATGAGTTTCTTCCGTCCTGCGTGAAATGCACTTAGACGCCCTTTTGCAGTTACTGTAAAAGTACATGGTGCTGTTCTTAAGGTAGTGGACGTAAGCGGATCCTGTTCAAGAACCTACACTTCGTGCTCTCTGCCCTTCACTTGTTATAGAACCTACACTCCAGGCTAGACTTCCTCAAATCTCTCTTATTTTAATCTTTTAAAAGATTTTATTTATTTATTTGAGAGGGAGAGCTCGTGACCAAGCAGGAGTTGGCGGGGAGGGGAGGGCAGAGGGGAGGGAGTGGGTGCAGACTCCCCGCTGAGCAGAGAGCCTGATGCCAGGCTCGATCCCAGGACCCTGAGGTCATGATCTGGGCTGAAGGCAGAGGCTTAACCCACTGAGTCACCCAGGCGCCCTCATATCCTTCTTTAAGAAAATAAAATAGGGCGCCTGGGTGGTTCAATGAGTTAAAGTCTCTGCCTTTGGCTCAGGTCGTGATCTTGGGGTTCTGGGATCCAGCCTGGCATCGGCATCAGGCTCTCTGCTCAGCGCGGAGCCTACTTCCTCCTGACTCTCTACCTGTCTCTCTGCCTGCTTGTGATCTCTGTCAAATAAATAAATAAAATATTAAAATAAAATAAACCTGCTTCCTGATTTCAGTCAAGAGGCTCCTGGGATGTCACAGTAAGAATTCAGAGGCCGGCGGGAGTGCCGGTGTTTGTGGGGACTGTCCTCTTTGGTGTCCAGCAGCCGGAGCAGCCTGACGGCTTGGAGGAAGTCAGGGAGTACTAGTTGGGGGCCCTGGTCCCAGGAAGGGTTTGGGGGTCAAGGTCTGGTGGTGTGCATGAAGGGGGGCGGTGGCGCTTCTCGGGGCAGCACCTGGGGCTCCATGGAGGCGGTCCCCTAGCTTCCCCAGGGCCCAGAGGGGTGCTTGGATCTGCTGTTTGTGGTAGGAATGAGCTCCAACCTCGCGCTCCTGGGTACCCTCCTCTGCTCTGCTGGCTGCTTCCCCTGGTGACGGCACGTGCAGTCCTTCAGCCTTTCCTGGCCCGAGGAAGAGGACCCGTGTGGTACCTTTTCCCTCTTCTGGCCCACTTGGGTCATGGCGTGGCCCTGTGTTCTCCCAAAGAGGTTCTCCCCGCTCTGGGTCAGACGTGTTCTGGGAGGGAGTCTGCCTCAGTTTGCGCTTGGTCCTGCTTCTGTGGACTTCACTGTCCTTCCTGTCGGGAGAAGCAACAGTGAACCTGGCACTTGCACCGCCTGCGCTCTGTGTCCGGGTCTCCTTACCTGCGGCGGGAGCGGGGCACCGCATGGCTGCGGCCCCCGTGCCTAGCCCAGCGCTGGGGCGGGGTGTGTGTGAGCAGCTCTGCTCCCCTCTGTGGGCTGTTACCCACTCGCGATCCAGAGAAGGTCCGGGAAGGAGTGCGCCTGGAACACTTGCGGGCCCTGAGCTGGGCCTGCTGTGGGCACGAACGGGGGGTCGGGAAGCCCACGCCTGTGCACCTGTGCCCGGTGCTGCCGCTGGGGGGCCTGCGCGGCTCAGTGCTTGCTGCGTGGCGGGTGGTGTGTGGGCCGAGCGGCTCGGGCTCCGGCAGGGAGGTGCTGCGGGTGCCTCCGGGAGCCTCGTCCTCTGTGGGCTTCTTGCCTTGTGGAGTGTCTGCGAGGCTGGCTGGGCACTGGGGCACTTCGTGGAGAGTCTCTGTGCCCAGAATCGAGTCTCTTGGTGGTTCTTCACAACTGGTTGCTCTTTGTGAGAGTCGTACAAGTAGCCTCACATCCCGATAAATCCCAGAGTGGCCCCTAATAGTTTCGTATCCACTGGCCTCATTTTATTTTTCTTGCTTTTGGGAGGAGAGGCAGTGGCTAAAATGTGCGGATAACCAGCTGGCTCTTCTGGTGCTCTCGGTCGAACCAGAGTTTAGCTGCAGTGCAGGGTTGGACAGGTCTTGGGGAAAGGTCTGGGCCTCGTCGTCAGAGAAGCTGCTGACCCTGACCGCAGGCCCCACCCTGCCCCTCGCCCCAGCATAGGTCCTCTGAAGAAGAAAGGATATTTTCAGGTTCAGCTGCTTTGCTCAGCAAAAGTCTTTCATGCACAAGCCCAAGAAATTTTGGGGGAGCAGCCACACTTGTTTTGAGTCTCTCCGGGGTCACAGTTCGGGGAAACGATAAGTAAACACATACTCTAGGCGTGAAAACTAGACACATTCTTTTGCTCACTGCCTTTTTGATGGGGAGCCTTTCAGTACAGCGTGTTGTTAATTCTGCACAACGGTGTTTATCTGTTCTGAGTCTTGTCACTGCCCTGTGTAGGAGCATAGAAGTGATTGAACTACTTTGGTGAAATATCAGTGTGTTGTTATTGATTAAAGATACCGATTGATTGACTCACTCACTGCTTTAGGGAAGGAGACTGGGAGGAGGGCAGAGAGCAGGCCCTGTGCCCAGCATGGCGCCCCACACTGGGTTCACAACCCTGGGGATCATGGCCTGAGTCAGAACCAAGCGTTGGATGCTCCTTAAATGAGCCACCTCTTCAGTAGGCTCCCTCCTGAGTGAAGGTTCACGGTGTCCGGGGCGCCTGGGGGGCTCTGTGGGCCGAGCCTCTGCCTTCTGCTCAGGTCATGATGTCAGGGTCCTGGGATCGAGCCGGCATCCCGCTCCCTGCTCAGCGGGGAGCCTGCCCCCCCACCCCCGTCTGCCTCTCTGCCTGCTTGTGCTCTCTCTCTCTGTGTCAAATAAATAAAAAATCTTAAAAAAAAAAAAAAAGATTCACAGTTTTCATCCCCTTTGGTCGCCCCTCGCTAGGTGTGAGTGTTCTCCTCCAACCCGTGCCCGACCCTCAGCCGCAGCACGCTCTGCCGTGCACGGTTTTCTTACTCCGCGGGTACACGTTTGCACAGTTCTCGTCACGCGCTCTGCGCAAAGTGGGTTCACTCCGTGCCCGTTTGGGCACAGCCCGTGTGCAGACCTGCTTCTTGACTTGGTCCTCCCTTGATTCATCCCGTTTGTGATTGTTTTTTTTTTAGTTTCTTTAAAGACTGCTTTTTTAACTTATTTGAAGCACAGGCAGAGGGAGCAGCAGGCAGAGGGAGGGGGAAGCCGGCTCCCCGTTGAGCAGGGAGCGGGAGGCAGGGCTCAGTCCCAGGACTCTGGGATCATGACCCGGGCTGAAGGCAGACGCTTCATTGACTGAGCCACTCAGGCGTCCCAAGAATCTTTTTTTTTTTTTTTTTTTTTTTTTTTTTTTTAAGATTTTTAAATTTCATTTGAGAGAGAGAGAGAGCCAGGCTGTGAGCAGAGGGTTAGACGCAGACTTCCGAAAAGCAGGGAGCCGGGCGCGGGGTTCAATCCCGGACCCTGGGACCATGACCTGAGCTGAAGGCAGATGGTTGACCAACGAGGCCCCTCCGGGGTTTGTGTATCTCTCCATGTAAAAAGGGATGTTCCTCATAAGTACTCTCTGTGATAAATTTATTTCTCTTGCTTGCAAAGCCTGGTTGAAAGGGCTTAACAGGCTTGGTAGCCTCTGGGTGGAGAGGCTGTTGCTCAAAGAAGTTTCCACGTGTGGTAGGCACGGTAGGGCGTGTGGCTGGCGTCTTCCTACCCGTGTGTGTGTGTGTGCACGCGCACACCTGTAGTGCAGGGTAGTGTCGGGGGAGCGATGTTTGTGTTGGGAGCTGGAGCACTGGGTGTGCGTCTCCGTCCTCGCTGGCTGCAGGGGCCCGATGCCCCGGAGCGCACGCACCTGGCTGTCTGTGCTGACGGAGAGCGGGTCCTATCCCGCACTCTCCACCGCAGCCGCATCTCCTCTGGGACCTGCACTCCACGAAAGTCTTCAACTCAACACAGATCTCCTCTTTCCATAGGACAGGAATTGTGCAAAGAATTTAAACTTTGTTTTAGTAAAAATGGGATTAAGACACCGATCTCCCCCAGCCCGCCCGCAGCTCAAGGGTGGGAGACAGGGTTGGGGTCAGGGCAGGGCAGAGGCACAGAGTCTTTCACTGGCCAGGTCGGCTTCCCAGTGGAAGAGGCAGAGAGGCCCGACGTGGTGCTGACACGCTTCCTAACCGCCGGCGGGGAGGAGTGCTGGTTACAGCTGGAGGCGGGCCGGAGTGCGGGGGCCGTGGTGGGGGCTGCAGGTGGGGGCTGTGGGGACGTGCTGGGGGACTGCGGAGGGACTCTAGGGGGAGACTGGGGGGCTGGGGGGGAGCTAGGGCATGGGACATGCAGAAGCCGCCAGAACAGCTCCTAGGGCAGCTCAGCGATGTCTTGCTGTGAGCATTCCTAGTTTGTGTTGGGGACCAACCTGGGTGTGCCCTTGGTGCACTTAGGCATGAGACCCTTGCACACTTGTCTTGAAAGTGAGTCGTAGACACGTAAGACCATTCCTGAATGACACAGGCCAGCTAGTGTAGGACCTGGAGGAATTGAGAGACCAAAACAGTGTGTCTGGATAAGCGGTTTCTGCAGAGACAGTGACAGAATTTTGAGCAAAACTCTGTGTAATGGAAAGGTCTCACTCTCTTGGTGATAGGCAGCTTTCTGAGACAGCTTCCCAGGTGGGACCTGCATGGGTTCTCCTCCATCACACCCCAAACAGAGTTTTCAGTAATGCATTAAAGTCTTGAGAGGACTTCAGCAGAATGTGGAGTGGAAGTCCTGGGTGAGGAGCAGAGACGTCACCTGGTATTTTTTCCAAGGTGCCGGCCCCTGTGGGTGTCAGCTCCTACCTCTGCCGGGCTCTCCCCCTGCCCGCGTCTGTGAACGCTGACTTGGCTCCTGTCCTGGGTGGGTCCTGGACCCTTTGTGCTCACCAAGGACACTTCAGGCCTGTCTGACTCTCCACATGGTGGTGACTTAATGCTTATTACTTTCAGAAAGTACGTTTCTAGGATGTTGGCCACAGTCGATCTTGATTTTGCTTCCAGCACAAGGATTCCTGCCTTTCAGACTTTTAATTTGTAGTTGTTTAAGTGGAATACGTTGCTTTGGAACCTGCCAACAGATACACTGTCAGGCTCGGATCTTGGATGCCTTGAGGAAAGCTTTTACGAAGAAAACCCGGGAAAGCAGCTTTCCACGAGTGGCTGCAGTTGGCCGGCACCTGGGGTCACTGTGGCCACGCGAGGTTGTGAAGGTGCCGCGTGAGGCCTGTGGGGAGGGTTGATTTTTCCGTTCAGGTTTG
Organism: Mustela putorius furo; assembly: GCF_011764305.1. Classification (NCBI taxonomy): domain Eukaryota; kingdom Metazoa; phylum Chordata; class Mammalia; order Carnivora; family Mustelidae; genus Mustela; species Mustela putorius. The sequence goes on along the minus strand of NW_025421304.1, from coordinate 43,886,068 downwards.
TACATCTTTGAAACCATTAAAATTCTTTTTTTATGATTGCATTTGTTATTGGGTGGCAGAATATATTCTGATCTTGGGTTTGCGAGGCATTAAAAAGTCTTTGTAACTTAGTCTGTTTTGAGGATTTCTTTAGTCTCCTCAAAATGAAAATTCATTTAAATGTTTTGGGACGTCCCCCCAGAGAGCTTTACACATGTGTAGTGTAGGAAACGTACTTAAAAAAAAAAAAAAAACTGTGGGGACGCCTGGGTGGCTCAGTGGGTTAAGCCGCTGCCTTCAGCTCAGGTCATGATCCCAGCGTCCTGGGATCGAGTCCCGCATCGGGCTCCTTGCTCAGCGGGGAGCCTGCTTCCTCCTCTCTCTTCCTCTGCCTGCCTCTCTGCCTGCTTGCGTGCTTTCTCTCTCTCTCTTTCTGAAAAATAAATAAATAAAATTAAAAAAAAAAAACTGCTCTAAAATAAACTCTTCATTTGCGTCCGCGTACCCGGGCACACCAGGACTCCTATAGGACACGCAGCGCAGCACAGTCGCAAACACACCTGTCACTGGGCGTGTGGGTTCCTCCTCTGCTCTGGCCAGACTGGTCGGGTGCCTCTGTCTCCCCTCGGAGAGGGTGTCCCCGTGTCCCGGCCCCTGCTGGATGGGGCCAGGACAGCTTCTGTAGCCGTCTTCGGGGCTCCGCCCACAGAGTGGGTCGGACTTTCTTTGGCCCTTAGTTTGTGTTTGGCATTGTCTGGTGGTTCTCTTGTCCTGGTTCTGTTAGGACGCATGGGAACGTGGACATTTTGTGCGAACGCGTTTGTAAGGTGTCCGCTGTTGAGTCACACACACCGCATTCTTCGGAGGAAGCCTGTTGGTGTGAATCAGTTCATCGTCCCCTTGAAGAGCAGAGAGTAGAGAGAGGCCGGGAGCTTGGCGTGGGACCGGGTGCTGGGTGTGAGGGCGACCGTGTTTCCGAGTTGGTCGTGGTGTGCAGGCCTCCCGCCGGCGCCTCCTGCTCTCCGTCCGTCTCCTTGTGAGCGTCGAGGCACGGACGGCGGCGTGAGGACGCCGTGCTGTGGCTCAGCTCCCGGACGGAGGGGAAGCTCTGAGCCGCCGCGGGGGCTGGTGTGCTCCGAGAGCTGTGTGTGCGGCGGCGTGGCCTCCCTCCCGGAGCTGGCCGTCCGGTCCGGGCCCCGGGGGACTTCTGTTCGGTCTCGCAGCCGGGTCCGCCCGCGATCGTCTGGGATGGAGGAGTTTACAGGGGCCGGAGGGTCACGGAGCTTTCTCAGGGGCACCTTGGGTGCTGCGTGTGCCCCGTGTCGGCACAGGAGAGAACAGGCTCCTCTTTGTCAGTCGCGTGGTCATGGTCACAGTCCCGGTTGTGAGGCTCGGTCCTGTGTGCGTCACTGTGATCTTCAGTGTCAGGTTGTCGTTCAGATGGGTGTTCTCACGCACGCGTCTCGGTCCCTGCTGCACGCGGAGAACTCTGTCACTGGTCTTTTCTCCTTTGCAGTGTTTGGGATATACCTGCTTTTATCCCCTTGGAAATAAGTCTGTTAACTCCGTGTTGCTGGCTTTTAATCGTGTGTGTGTGTGTGTGTGTGTGTGTGTGTGTATGTATGTGCGCGCGTGCACCGGCACACTGTGCTGACCTGCGCTTGCAGAGACCATGTGGTAGAAACGGAAGGTTCTGGCCGCTCTGTGTGGAGCGGGTCTCCCAGGGCCGTTCTTCTAACAGCATTTGGGACCCCGCTTGGGTCCCTCCCTGTGTGCCGTGGGCACCCCTCACGGTGTTTCAGACTGTTTCAGGGTTTTTCCTTGTGGTGATCTGTGATCGGTGGTCTTTGTGTGGCTGCTTGACTGTTTTGGGGTGCCAGAAGCCGCCGCTGGGAGAGACCGTAAACGTCCCTGAAAAATGTGTGTCCCACATCTCTGTCGCGCTCCTCGGGCCTCGGCTTCCCGAGGCGCGGCAGGTTAGCCCAGTCGCTACCTGCAGCGGCGCCACGGCTGCGGTGACAGCGAGTCTCCGCGCTGCCCCTCGGGGTCCGCCGCTGGAGGGACCGAGCCGAGGCGGAGAGGCGCGGCGGAGGCAAGCTGGGCCGGTGCGCCCGGCGGTGAGCGCCAAGCACGAGTCCCTGAAGGAGACCAGAAGCGCCGCTGCGGTGCGCCCGCGGCCGGCAGGAAGCGGAGCAGCCTTGGTCTTGGCCGGGTGTGCGTGGAAGCTCGCACCGGCCGCCGCCGTCCCGTGAGCCAGAGCCTCGGCCCCAGCCTCGCCCGGACTCTTGGGTTCCGCGAAGGCTGAGGGAGGCGAGGACAGGCGAGGTCGCTGCCTTACGAGGGCTGCGGGCCGCGCCGGCCGGGTTCGGGAGGTGAGAGGAGGGAGGCCGCCTCCGTCCCGAGAACCGCCCGTGGCGCGGCGGGACGTGCACGCGCAGGCGGAGCCGCGGCTCCCGGTCCAGAAGGCCCGGCAGAGGCCACGGCCGCAGCACTGAGCAGAGGTGCAGTGCAGACGAGACAGGCTTCTGGGGACGAAGACGCCATGTAGGACGGTCACAGAGAGGGGAGGTCAGGGCCTGGCTGACCCCCAGCTTCAGAGGACAGGCGGAGGCCCGCACGGGACGGAGGTGGCGGTGGCAGAGGCCAGGGCTGCGACAGCCCCGTGCGTCCCGGGCCTCCCGTGAGCTGCGCTCTGTGGGCGGAGCAGTGACGCCCGGCTGACAGCTCATCTGCCCGCCACAGGGTTTGTGGACCGGCGGAAGCCCGCTGCTGAGATGACCCCGCAGAAAAAAGGATTCTTTCCAGAAATCTCTGCTGTCCGTTGACAGCGTCCCGGGCCGTGAGAGACATGTCTTCACGGGCGACTGCGGGGGCCGGGGCGCCACGCAGACGGAGGGGGTGGGGCCGCAGGGCTCGGGAGGGACGCCCTGCGGTGGGCGAACTGTCACCGGGCAGGGTGGCCTGCCGCAGAGGGATCGTGGAAGGAGGAGCCGTCGAGGGCTCACCGGGGGCGCTTGGCTGGCTCGCTCGGAAGAGCGTCCACTCTCTCCGCCTGGCGGTCGTGGGGTGGAGCCCCACATTGGGTGTAGAGTTTGCTTCAATAAGTAAATATTTAAAAAAGTGCATTCTGTTGTGATAGGTACCGTGGAGATGACTCGAAGGCACATTATTTTCCGTGAGGGGGACCTGAGTCCTTTTGAAGGGCTGTGCCAACTTCTGCAGGACTGTGTCTTCCAGACTGTGCGCCGCGACCTGTTCTGTCCTGATCGGCAACTTCTCCCTCTCCCCAGGGTGCAGAGATGCCTCCTGTGCCTCCTGAGCACGGTGTGCCTGTCTGTCGCACGCCGGTTTTGCTGTGCGCCGTGAGGTGGGAGCGGAGTGTTCCTCGTTTCCCTGTGGGTACCAGTCGGCCAGACCTCACACGCCGGCCCACGGAGCGCCGTGTGTGGAACCAGGACCTCCTCGGGCTTCCTCAGCGCGCCCGTCCTGGGGTCACTGTTTGTTGGAGGCTGTCGCGGGCTGTTGCTGGCACCTAGAAATGCAGCTGAGTTGTGCCTGTCCATTCTGTGTTTCGTATCTGGGAACTTCTCTTTCTGCAGATGAGAAATCTCAGAGCGTGTGCCGGTCGGTGGACACAGCGGCAACCTGAGGCTTTGGGCCGAGGCCATGAGACCGTGGCCTCTGGTCCTCGCTTGCCTCATGTGGGCCTTCAGGAAAACAGGCCGCGGCGTGGTGGTGCATTGCCGTGGGAGACTGTGGGCCGCGGGTGCAGCGGGCGCAGAGGGGCCGGGAACTTCCACGGGGCCGTGGCGGTGTGGCCGGGGGCGGGGGCGGTCAGGGAGGCCTGGGGCTGAGGGCGTGAGTTTGCTGCGCCAGCTGCGTGCCCGTGTGTGCGGCGTGTGGGATCTCCGGAGAGATGCCACATTTGAGGGAGAAGATTTGGGGGCTGTTTGCTCAGAGGTGACAGTGGTGGCGGCGGGTTAGTGGGCCACCAGGTGAGGGGTGGGGAGGGGTGGGAGGGGCTGCGGGCAGCGTGCGGGCAGCGTGCACAGCCTAGAGGAGGGGCGCTGCAGGGGGCACGTGGCAGCTCCGTGGTCCTGGTGGTTGTCGCATACGTCACAGGGAGGGACCCGGTGTTCAGGGCACGCTGTTCCGCTTTTTGGTGTATAAGCGAGAGATGTTTTGCAGCCTTGAACTTTTCTTCTCCGGACATAGCACTGTCTTCAGTTCGTGGAGTCAGAGTCGTGTCCTGTCCCCACAGTTGCAAGGTGACGCGTGTCCAGAGCAGAGGTGTGTGCTGTGTTTGGTTATGAGCCTCACCTTAAGGCATCTCAGGTAGTTTCTGCCACAGTTTTCGAAAACGGTAGTGTGTGAGTTGAGTTAGATTTGGGCGGGCGGGTCGGTGTGTCCTGCGCCTCGCTTGCCGTCGCCTCACCGGAGAGTGGCCGGCGCTCAGTGTGCCCACTCACGGCCTCAGCGTCCCCACTCTCCATGCGTCTCCCCACATCTCTTTCAAGATACGGCTGAATAAATGTCCGTCACATTCAGAATTTTGTTCAGTGAGAGTTGGCCAGTCAGTCCGCCTAAACACCACTTTTTTTTATTATTTTTTAAGGAGTGCCACCGTTTGACCCTGACTCCGGACGTCTCGCTTGAGGGTTTGCTCGTCACTTAAGCTGATCATGATCATTTTATTGAGACAGATATGTGGTCAGAGTTTTCTCGTTTGCAAGCGTCCTACACTTAGTTACCAGTGTTGAAGATGAATGTTGATTTAATTCCGAAGGAAGCCGCGTGTCGCGTGTCAGGGTGCTCTGGGGGTAGATCCAGAGAGAAGGCGTTGCTTGCCCCGGCGCTCGGGCGCTTGGATCTGCCTCAGTCCGTCCTGCTGAGCTGAGCTTTCATCGCCCGCCGAGCGCCCGTGCGCGCCCGTGGCAGCCGCGGCCCGCGGGTCCGGTTGGATACTTGTGTTAGAAAGCGGTGTCTTTTCTGTGGGAGCTTCTCTGGTTGATGAGGGTTATCTGCTCGATTCAGTCAAAATGCGAGGACGAAACTCGAATTTTCATCAATAGAAGACAGTGTTACTCCACTTTTCAGAGCGGAGCCTCCCCTCCTGTGCTTGCGGTGGCTCCTGTCAGGTTGGCCGGGGGGTGCGTGGGGCTGGGCCGGCGTCTGTCTGTCCGCAGCAGGCGCGTCCTCGGATGGCCCCTGCGGTAGCGCGCACTCGTCCTCTGGAGCTCTGGGGGGCGTCGCCGGTGGTGGAGGAAGCACGGAGATGGCACCGAGACGGGTCAGTCCTCGAACCGACAGCGCGGAGGGCAGCTCGGCGTGTGAGGGTTGGAGAGCTGGGGGCTGGGCGCGGGCGCGGGGCCCCCGCAGAGGTCCTGCCCCTGCCCCCCGCCCCCCGCGGCTCCCGAGCTCTCGCACGTGCGTGCGGTGCTCAGGGTGGGCGTCCCCCCAGAGCCAGGACCCTCGCAGGAGGGGACTCTCACACCGGACGGCCAGGATCCAGAAGATTTTTGATTCTCCTGCTCACACAGCACGAGTCTGACTTCGCCTTCAGGAAAGAAGGCTTTGATCCTGTCCTCGAGAGCAGACTCGGGCCCAGGACCCCTCTGTCGTGAGGTGTGGCGGGCGACCCGTTCCCCGCGGGGTCCTGTTGCCCCGTGGGCGGCCTCCTGCCTGCTGCCGGGGGCGCGGGTCCTGCTGCGGCCCTGCCTCTCCGGGCTCCTGGGACTTGGTGGGATCTTGTCATGGGGACGGCCTCTTCCTCACACGAGGCCTTTTCAGCTTATTTCAAAGGAAAGGGTGGCGAGAACTCTCGAGTTTGAGCAGCACCGCTCTCTGCGGATTATTTCCGTGATTGCATCGTGGGGGTTTGGGTCCATGATTATTTGTTCAAGTGGCTCGGGAAGCATTTCACAAAAATACCAATTTTGTTTTCGTCACCGCCCCTCCCCCGAGTGGCCGGTCGGCCGCATTTCTGGGGGCGGGACACGTGGGAGACAGCACGGGGTTGGGGTCTCCGAGGCCCCGCACACGGTCCCCGCAGCCCCATTCTGCCTCGGGCGCCTGTTGGCCTGTTTGCAGTTTAGGCCCTTTGTTTCCATGTAGGGGGCGCGGGGGGGCAGCGGGGGGGTCCTACAATTCCAGGAAGCTTCTGCGTCGGAGGCGCCTCCTCTGTGGGTCTCCCCCCGCAGGCTCTGGTTGGAGAGAAGACGCGCCGCCCCGTCCTCCTCCGGTGCGCGAGCGTGGCTGTGGCTCTCCCCCGCGCCTGGCCCTTCTGTGCCGGCCTTGTGGGCACAGCCCCGGCCCTCCCCGGCCCTCCCCATTCCTCCCTGTCTCTCTCCCTCCCTGCCCCTCCGGTGGGCGCTGAGTCTTGCTTGAGTTGGGGCTAGTGACCGGTTTCTTTTCCGTTTGGTGACAGTCTCTTTGGAAAGCTTGGTTAGGTGGCAGTGAGCTGGGGGAAAAAGTCGTGTGTGACGTGGCACGCGGAGGTGTTTCTGTGCTGTCGGGAACCGGTAACTCCAGGAAGAGGCGAAGGGACACTTGGGGGTGTGCCCTGATCTGCAGGTGCTGCAGAGTGAGAGAGCTCTGGGGGGCAGCGGGCTCAAGACGAGTGACCTGTGGTCAGCAAGTGGCCTGGCGCGGCCGCTCACTCGGGAGCTTACAGTGGAATATGGCTGGGGAAGCCTTGCTCCTTTTCGTGGTCTTCATTTCCGAAGGACTTTGTCTGTGAACTACATGTATTCAAGGTGAGGCTTCATCTGTGTCAGAGAATGTGTGTGAGCTGCCCGGAAAGGGCACAGGTGCTCAGAGGCCAAGTGGAGGTTCGCGGTGACCACACTCCCTGGGGCCTCTCGAGGTCCCCTTGCTCCCAGATTCACCCGTGCTGCGGCGGGTGGTGCGTCCTTAGCCCTCTGAGCGCAGGGTCTCCTCTGCCCCGGGCTGGAGTGTGTGCCGTGTGACCTGGGTCTGATGTTGGGCTCTGCGGGACCCGGGGGACAGGCTGAACGGTGGCGCTGTCACACGGGTGGGAGGGGTAGTCGGGGAACGTTTCCTGGGGACAGCAGCCTGCCGTAAAAACGGGCACCAGTGCCTGTCCTTGGGAGGAAAGCGGAGAGCCCTGGCAGTGTGAGGAAATCAGGACTAAGGCGTGATGCTGAAGGAATGTACAGGCGCTTGCCCAGGCATCGAGGAGAGGAGGGAGCCGTCTCTGAGTGCAGCAGAGTTTCCCGGGAACTGGAGGAAGTTTGGAATTGCCGGGGAGGTGGCCCAGGACAGCATGGTTTAGGGCCTGTGCCCCTGTGGCTTTCTGTTAGGGGGTTGCCACAGGGTGGGTCCTGAGGTCAGCTTGGTAGGGGGCACCCTCTTTACAAACCAGCCAAGGGGCGCCTGGGTGGCTCAGTGGGTTAGGCCGCTGCCTTTGGCTCGCTCGGGTCATGATCTCAGGGTCCTGGGATCGAGCCCCACATCGGGCTCTCTGCTCGGCGGGGAGCCTGCTTCCTCCTCTCTCTCTCTCTCTCTCTCTGCCTGCCTCTCTGCCTCCCTGTGATCTCTGTCAAATAAATAAAATCTTAAAAAAAATAAAAAAATAAAAACCAGCCAAAACCAGCAGCCCGCCTAGGAGGCACTAGAGAACACTGGGGGGCTCTGCCCAGCAGAAGGGCTGTTTCGTAAAGCCTTCCCTTCGGTTGTGCATTGGTACATGTGTGGATCTTGCATCATGATGTAAAATGTTTCTTGCTCTGGGTCGGAAATTTGAGCCCTCACATTCCTACATATTCCTTGTTAGTCCAGGGACCCCCCCGCAGGTGTGAGAGAGGTGAATCAGACATGCCCAGTTCAGGTTTCAGCCGTGTGGGGAATGGGTCGGTTGGCGTGTTCGGCTGGAGGAGGACACAGAAACGCTGTTGTGTACACAGGAGCGGAGAGATGGTGGGGACTCCGCCCGGTGAGGAGTCGTGGCAGTAGGCAGGTGGGTGTGTGCAGAAGAGGAGCTGGAGTTACCGGAACTCGTCAGGTGGCTTTCCATCACGACGGGGGAGCGGCAGGCAGCAGGTTTCCGGCTTGGAGGGTTGTCTACACACGGGCACTCCAGCCAGGGCAGAGCGTGCAGCAGTGGCAGTCGGCTCGAGGGCCCCTTTGTGCCCGGGATGTGTGCCTGCGCGCATCTCTGACGTGGTTGGGCTTGGTGCGCTTGCGGGGCCCCCGGCCGCGGCGGTGGGTGAGGTGGCCCGGGGAGGGCCCGGAGGAGCAGGTGCAGGAGGGAGATGTCCTTGTGGCACAGAGTGGTGGCAGAGTCCGCAGGAGAAGGAGCCGGGGAAGGGGTGAGCGGGAGAGCCGCGCTGCGGAGAAGCCCGGCCGGGCGAGCGCCAGCCAGCTCTGTGGATTGGGGGCGGCGCCTGCCCTGGGGGTGTGAGGCGTGGGCTGTGTCCTCGGACCCCAGCTTCGTGCAGTACTTGCTGTTGTGGGGGGCTCCAGGAGCTGGGCGTGCACGGGGTGGGGGGTGCTGGGGGTGACCACTCGAGAGCCTGAGTTTGACCCTAATTTTGAGGCATAGGACTCAGCCTTTTAGAAGGTTAGAAAGACGCACGGAGGTGGTCCTGTTATAGCAGGGTTAGGGCGAGCGTTAGTGAGGTGCTGGGAGGGCACGGCCCGGGGTAGCGGCGGCCACTGTGCTGTGCCCGAGCCCTCGCAGATGCGGGGACGCATCAGAGCTCACGCGGACGGGACAAAGGTGCCGCTCTCCGGGCGGGTCGCCGGCGCTCGCACCAGCCTGCTGGTCTCCTTCTGTGCGTCGTCACCTGTGCTGCCGGCGCTCTGTCATCACTTCCTCATGGGGCAGCAGCCTCGGAGCGGGGGTCCTGGGGTCAGAGAGTGTGTCGAAGTCAGCGCGGGCGACAGAGCTGGGTGTGAGAGCTCTGCCGGCCCGAGGCTTTGCTGAGAGCCTTGGGCGTGGCTTTGGAGGACGCGGTGGCCGGCCGCTTCTCTTCCTTCCCCACCGGCTCCCGGCAGGCGCGGGGCCCCATGTGTGACTGCGGAGAAGGTGGCCGAGGGGACCGTCGGCGCACTCTCACATGAGATTGGGAAAGGAGCCAGACAAGGAGTAAGTTCCTTGTGTTTGTCCTAGGAGAGCGTTTATTTGGTTCTGGTGATGTTCCTTTCCTTCCGGGGGGCTGGCAAAATACCGCTTCAGGCGCGTGGGCAGCCCCACGGGGCTGGCTGGGCTGGGGCTGCAGCGCGGAGCCCGTGGGTACGGCGTTCATTCCCGGCCGCAGGCCACGCGCCGCCGAGAACTGGCTGCTTCTGCCGCAGGGTGGTCCGGGCTGCGCTGGTCCTCCCCCACCCCCACCCGCCCTGGGCATGTTCTTTGCATCATAGTGGTTAGACTCTACAAAGGATTGCCTCGGGCTCCTGTTCTGGGGGTGCGGGGAAGAGTACATTGACGGAAAGCGTGAGCTATTTTTTAAGATTTTGTTACTAAGTAATCTCTGCGCCAGCCTGTGCTGGAGCTCAGAAGAGAGCGAGACCCGCGGTGTCCCCGGTGCTCCGCGGTGGTCCCGCTGGGCGCCCCGACAGGCACGTATTCTTTGTTTTTGTTTTTGTTTTTGTTTAAGGTTTTATTTATTTGTTACAGAGATAGAGAGCACAAGTAGGGAGAGGGAGAAGCAGGCTCTCCACTGGGCAGGACGCCCGATGTGGGGCTCAATGCCGTGACCCCGGGATCAGGACCAGAGCCGAAGCCGCTTAACCGCCGGAGCCAAGGTGGATTCTTAGAGGAAACAATGTTAGATTGTGCACTGAGGAATCTCCAACTTTTAGAACTGACTTGGTTTATGGATTCTCAAGTCTTACTCCCTTTGTTGTTGTTGTGGGTTTAAAGATGAGAGATCAGAGAGAGTGAGCGAGCACACAGGCAGGGGAGGAGCTTCTGCGTATCTGCTTATCCCGAAGCCCGATGGGGGGCTCAGTCCCAGGGCCCTGGCATCATGACCTGAGGTGAAGGCAGACACTTAACCGACGGAGCCACCCAGGTGCCCCAGAAAATCACCCTTTTAAGAAAAAAAAACACCCTGGAAAACTTCTATAGTTGTGTGAGTTGCACTAGATGGGATGTTGACAGGAAGCATTTGTGATTCCATCAGAATCTGTTGCTCTCCGCGGCGAGTGCCGTCTCAACCCTGAGGAGGCCGGCAGACACGCACGTGGGCGTGTTAGCGCTTGCGTGGGTCGTCCTCAGCTTCGGTGTGTACTGTATCGTGCGCAGGGCTTCCGCCTCTTCGGTTCTCGCTGCCCCTGAATAGTTCATTCTTTCTGATGCTGTTGTAAAAGGTGTCGCTTCCTTAATCTCCTTGTTGGGTTGTCCCGTGCTGGCGCGCGGACGCGGCCGATTCTGTCTGCCGGCCATTCTGCTCTGGAGCCTGGCCGCGTGGCGTCATTTATTTGCTCTCACGGTGTTTTGTCTATTTTTGGGTTTTATATTCCTTTTTCGAGGTGGTTTTGTAGCTGAACAGTCCCATTTAAAAGTTCAAGCTTTTCAAGTTCAAAGCAAAGGTTCAAGCTTTTGCTGTGTTTGGTGGAGGGTGGCTTTGCGTGTCCTGTCTGTGTCCCTGGCGGGATGGCTTCATCGCTTCTGTTAAGCTCTGTCACTGCAAGTCTTGCTGTCCTGGGATGAGACTAGAGAGCACTGCATGCAGCGAAGGGAGCTCCGTCTGGTACCGAGTTCCTGTTCAACAGAAGGCCGTCTGGTCCCCAGTGTCCTGTAGTCTGTCCTCAGATTGTTGATGTTGTAGGAGTAGAGCAGGTAAGTGTTCTGAGAGAACGCAGAGAAATAAGTCCTCATTTTGTCGGCGCTTCACACCAATCTGGTGGAGCAGTTGCTGCCCTGGTTTCTGTTATTTTTCTGTTTCCAGTGCCCACCACCCCGGCGTGAAATGAAGTCAGCAGCCCCCGGCCGATAACAGCATAGGCGTGTGTCTTTGGAGTTTCGCCCTTTAGGGTGTGATGCTGCTTTGGAGTTCTAGGAGTTCGCTCTGAGCAGGAGCCACTGGTGCTGTTTCCTGACTTGCACACTCAGGAAAGTTGTTTTCTGTCCTTGTTAGTCGTGATTTCAGTGTGCGTGTGCATTGCCCTGAGGGTGGGTGAGGCGTCAGGGCGCTGGGGGCCTGTGGACTTACTGTGCAACCACTGTGGGGCTTACTCGGTTAAGCAGCTGCCTTTGGCTTGGGTTGTAACCCCAGGGTCCTGGGATCGAGCCCCGCATTGGGCTTCCTGCTCAGTGGGGAGTCAGCTTCATACACACACACACACACACACACACACCCCGCTCATTCGCTCTCTCTCAGATAAATAAAACCTTAAAAAAAGAGAAAGCGAGTTTGCGCTGGAGGACGGTTGGTGGGGTCTGGATTGCTCCTGCCAGGGAAGGGACAGCTGGTTTGGCCTGGCCCGGTCCACGTCCCGCGGTTGTCAGGGCCTGTTCTCACGGTGTGCTCCTGGTCACTTTCTCGAGTTTGATTTCACGCGTTTATCCTCCTGATTTTCGAGCATTTCCCAGTTTCTGGTCTGCAGAGTTTACCTTTTTTGAGTTTCTTTATGGCCGCGGATCTGTTTATTTACAACACTCATTTCCGTCCTCTCCTTGGCATTGGCAGTTTGAACCTGAGACCGTCCTCCCTGGACCGTGGTGAGTCGGGATGCGCTGTTGGCTCCTGCTGCGCAGGTGTCCAGAGGGGGCGCGTGGGCCAGACCACCTGTTCTGTTCTCATTCTGCACGGACTCCTTCTGCGCTTTCTTCTGGTAAGGGGTGTGAACAGAGTTGCCTTGGAGCAGTGGTTTTCTGTTCCTGGCTTGCCTTGTTCTTCAGCGGAAGGGAAGCACGGAACGGAGGACAGAAGCTGAGCGGCGCATTCCTTCCCCTCGCAGTGTCTTGGCCAAGCTCGCTGGTCTGCGGTCTGCTCAGCACCTCCGTTCCCTTGAGCGGGCTCTCTCTGCCAGTCCATCCAAGAAAGCAGTGACAAAGAGCCCCCGTCATAAAACAGAAAAAGCCCTCAGGAGTCCCCCCGCTTGATCCTAGGAGGCAGTCAAGGCCAGGCTGTAGCCCTGGCGGCAGGTGGCAGGTGGCAGGTGGCCCCACAGCAGAGGGAGGCCTGGGACACATGCCGCGCTGGGCACCATCAGGGCAGCGACGCCGGTAGCTCGTGGCCCCGCAGAATTCCGTTTGTTCCGTCTGCCATGAAGGTGAGCTTTACAGTAGGCGAGGCCAGATCTGAGGACTCGCTGTCCCACTTGAGTTCTTGAAGGCTGCACTTTAAGAAAATTTTTTTCTGGTCAAGACTTTGCGTACTTGAGAGGGAGAGAGCGGGCACGTGGGGGCAGAGGCAGGGGCAGGCTTCCTGCTGAGCGCCGAGTCCGGTATGGGGACCCGATCCTGGGACCCCAAGATCATGACCTGCGTCGAAGTCAGCCGCTTAACCGACTGAGCCACCCAAGCACGACCACTCGAAGAAGTCTTCCCGCCTGTGAGGAGAACTCCATGTGCCTTCCTGCTCCCGTGGCCGGCTTCGTGGGACCGGCTGTGGAGCCGGCCGGCCTGCGTGGGCGAGCTGGCCCCCCCACTTCACGTGGGGCTCCTCGTGGGGGCTCAGACCTCTCATCTCTAGCGTGGGGAGAAGGACCCTTACCTTAGGGAGCTGTTGTGAACACTAAGGGAGTTAATACTAGGTCAGACCGCACGGAATTGCCAGTGTTAGGCTCTTTAAAAATTGGGATCAGTGTACGTTCACACGCTGTAAGAAATTACATCGAGGGTCCCTTGTCACTTTGCCCCGTTTCTTCACTGGTAACATTTTCTTTTCTTTTTAAAAAAGATTTTACTTATTTATTTGAAAGAGAGAGAGCTCATGAGAGGGGAGAGGGCCAGGAGAGAAGCAGGCTCCCCACCAAGCAGGGAGCCCAGTGCAGGACTCGATCCCAGGACTCCAGGACCATGACCTGAGCTGAAGGTAGTTGCTTAACCAACTGAGCCACCCAGGTTCCCTTCACTGGTAACATTTTCAAAAGTAGAGTACAGCATCACAGCCAGGATCTCGACAGGGACACGAGCCACAGGTCTGAGATGCCCCAGTTTCCTGGTGTGTGGGGCCCATGGGCACAAGGGTCCCTCCTGCTCCCCCTGGGTAACCACACCTGCCACCTCCTGGCTCGTCTCCTCACCCTTGGTCCCAACCCTGCCAACCGCTGGTTGTCCCCAGGGAATGTCCTGGACCTGGAGCCGTAGGGACGTGACCTTCGGGCTGTGTCTCTCTGCTCCGCTGTCACCCAGCAGTTGACCCGGGCCGTTGTTGCGTCCGGGGCTCTGCCCTGCTCCTCACTGCCCACCGTTGTGTGGCGTCTGCGGGGTCTGCGGGCCACACGCCGGCCCGTCACCCGTGGAAGGACACCTGCGCAGAGTCCACGGTGTGGCACTTAGGAACGAATGAAGCTGCCGTCAACGGTTGGCAGAGACGCTGGTGGGCTGTGTCGGACCCGCAGGGATGGTGGTCCCAGACAGCTTGGTCTGGTGCCTGGAAGGCGCCGCCTGTCTGTACCCGCACGCGGTCTCTTGCTGTGTCCGTGGATGTCTGTGAGCCGCCTCGGGGAGGTGCTTACCGGGAAAGCCGCAGCGCTGCCCGGGCCTCCTCTGCTCACAGCCCTTCTCGGGTCGGGGGCGAGCGGAGCGCTGCCGCTGACCTGTGCAGAGCAGGCAGGGAGGAGACACGGGCCCCCCGCGCCCCTGCCCCAGTCCTGGAGCTCTCGGGGGCCAGGGCGTCCAGCACCCAGGACTCTGCCCTGGTCTGACTGTGGACTCGCTCCTGTTCAGCCTGATTTCTCCCGGGAGCGGCCGGCCGGCGCTGGCTGGCTGAGGGCGTTTCATCCTGCAGGCGGAGGCCTGTGCTGACGCGGGTCCCTGGGCACTTAGGGTGTTGGGAGGGGAGGACGGAGGCCCGGACGCTCTGCAGTGTTTTCAATCCAGAGTGGAGACGGAAATCGGAGGGAAGGCAGTCTCATGATTGCTTTTGTGTTGGTTGGATTTTATCAACATAGTTTTTTAAAAAATCCATCATTTTAACACTGTTCAGAACCTATGGTTAGCAACTATAGGTCTTTGATTAATAAAAATTGAGGGGAATTAAATACAGTTGTAGAAGTAACATCTTCCAAATCTTGGGGTTACCTTGGAGGAGAGAAAGAGGACTCTCTGTGGTGAAAACATTATGTAATTGTGGACTCTTTCCCCCAAAACAGTAATGAAGTCTGTCCAGGCTCCTTACAGGTTAGGCCTCTGTGCCGGGGCCGCTGTGACACCGTCCCTGGGCCTTGGCGGGGGCGGAGTCAGGGGGCCGTGGCGGTGTTCCGTGGGGGGTTCGTTGTTGGGGGGTGTTAAATACTGGTTATTAATTTACACTTAAATTCCAGTGAGCCCCCCGTGCCCCGCTGGCGTCCGACGCGGGTCCAGCGAGAGCTGCCATGACACCGTGCGCCGGGGCTTCTCCTCGGCCTGTGTGCACCCCCCGCCCCCCGACCCTGCGCGTCGCCCGGCCCCCCGCCTTCCCTCTGGTCACCAGCAGCGCGTTCTTCTGTCGCTTAGACTCTGACCCTCGGTGCGTCTCCCTCTCCGCTTTCTTCCCCCGCTGAGCGTGCGTGCTGTTTGCTCACCGCCACATCCACGCGCGACGTTGCTGGTGGTGGTCGTTCCCCGACACGTTCCGCCGCGTAAGACCCTCTGGGTCCGTCCACATGGTTGCAGATGGCAAGACTTCGTTTTTAATGGTTTCTGTGGAAGATTTTAATTATTTGAGAGAGCGAGACAGCAAGAGGTTGCATGAGCAGAGGAAGGGTCAGAGGGAGAAGCAGACGTCCTGCTCGGGTGCGGGGCTCGACCCCAGGACCCCAGGACCATGACCTGTGCCGACGGCAGACACTTAACTGACTGAGCCACCCAGGTACTCTGTGAGATTTCATTCTTTCTTGGTAGCTTTCTAAAAAGCCTTTTCTCTACTCCTCATGCAGTGCTCAGCTCCTCATAAGAATGAGTGAGATATGGGGGCGCCTGGGTGGCTCAGTGGGTTAAGCCCCTGCCTTCGGCTCAGGTCATGATCTCAGGGTCCTGGGATCGAGTCCCGCATCGGGCTCTCTGCTCGGCGGGGAGCCTGCTTCCTCCTCTCTCTCTGCCTGCTTGTGATTGAAATAAATAATATCTTTTTAAAAAAAAAAGAATTAGTGAGATATGAAAGTGTAGAGTTTAAGATCTTGCACTGTTACATTATTCAGAGATAACCACAATCAATGGTAAAAGTATTTCCTACTTTTTCTCAAAAAAAAAAAAAAAAAAAAAAAAAAAAGCATGTCATTTTTCTTAGATGGTACGAATCAGACTTCCTCAGCACTTGGGCTTATTGTCTTGTCCGTATTGCCGGTCTCATCGGTGGGAGCCTCTGGCCATTGTTCTGCCTGGATTCTTGGGGCGTCCATGTGTCGGGCTGGCCTGGCCCTCAGACGTGGGTGGGCAGGTGCCCCGTCTGTTGAATGCTTCCTGTGCGCTCTCTCCCCCTCAGCTGTGTTGGACACTGGCTTATCCTGTCCCCACCGATCTCTATTTCTGGGCTGGGAACGTGCTCCTTGAACCACTGTAGCCGAGCTCTGAGGTAAAAGGTGTGTCCGGCACATCTGTCCAGACACGGGGCTTTACCCCTGCCTCGCTGGGAGTCGCGGCGGGAGCGTGGGTGCCGCGTGAACCCTCTTCGTCTCTTAGAGCATCCTTCACTGTGCGCCCCAGAATGCAGGTTACTCTGCCAAAAGGCGTGAATATTTTGGAGGCTCTTAATTCGTGTTGCCTTCCAGAAATGATGGGGTTAACGACTAAAATATTTTCCCTTAGAATGAAAAGACCTTTACACCAGGGTCTGGGAGACCTGGGCTCTACTTCCAGTTGCCTTTAATTCCGTGCGTGACCAGAGACAGCTCAGTCTGCTTTGGCTTCTGCGTCCGTCGGATGGCAGTTGGGTTTGCGGCACTGGCCCTCCGCCCCGGGGGATCGAGCCCTTCAGGGGACTCTGAGGGTGTCTGGAGCCCTTCTGCCTGTCCCAGCCTGGGGGGAGCGTGCTGCCGCACTGGGAAGGCCCGCGTCCTCCTCCAGTGCCCAGGACACAGGATGAGCCACCCCTGTGTCAGTGCCGCTGAGTTTGAGAAACCTTGGATTAAGAAAACCTCAAGTTTTCCTCAGAGTTCTAGTGGTAGATACTACTATTTGCTGGATTCTTAGCGTAGACATTCACCATGCATTCTGTATTGTTCTTTTACCGTCTTCATAAGAAAATAGAAAAGCAGGGGCGCGTGGGTGGCTCAGCTGGTTAAGCGTCTGCCTGCCTTTGGCCCAGGTCATGATCCCAGGGTCCTGGGATCGAGCCCCGCATCGGGCTCTCTGTTCAGCGGGACCCTGCTTCCTCCTCTCTCTCTGCCTGCCTCTCTACCTGCTTGTGATCTCGGTCTGTCAAATGAATAAATAAAATCTTAAAAAAAAAAAAAGGAAATTGAAAAGCTTAAACACATACTTGCTGCTTTTCAGTAAAACCAAATAGTGCATATCGGAAGCTGCTTTTCTGAGTCGTGTTTAATAGCCCTTGAGTCCTAGCTCTGGAGAAGCCTGTGTAGGGGTGCAGGACAGGAGCACCTCGCTCCGTCTTCGCCGACACCCGCCCTCCTGTAAGCGTAGGTCAGGAGAGCACACGAGCGGGTCGGCAGTCTGAGCACAGACCTGGGGGTCCTGCTTGCTGTGGACGGCGTGTCTCACAGCCTGTCCGTGCCTCCTGCCCATGGAGGTGACGGTGCGTACCCCGTCCTTGTGATGTGTCTGCGGACGGCAGACACTCTGATGTTTTGATGGGGTTGAGGGAAAGGGTGGTGAAGAAATGGTATTTTTTCTTGTTGTTGCTGGCTTGTTTTGTTCTTGAAGGTCTCGGAGCGCTCCCAGGAGGTTATACAGGGTTAGTCCGTTTTCTTCATGACATTGCGCTGTAGTCTTCCCTTGTCTTACTGGCGAGGCCACGGTGCTCACTTGATTTATTTGCTAAGGTGGGAGCCTCCCGTGGAGGCCGAGCATGGGTTGGGGGTCGGTGGGGGGCGGTGTGTGCTGTGAGAGGCCGGGAGAGGCAAGTCACTGGGGACAGTTACCTTCCCTTTACCGTGTGACGGGATATCCCTAGAGGACGCCACTCGAGAAGAAAAGCCTGTCAACGACCCCCTCAAGGCCGTAGTCCTGAAGCCTCATCTCCAGGGAGACCCACAGGCCCCCCAAGTGTTCTTTCCTTGACGGCCCGAGGGCGCCGCTTTCCAGGGAAAATCCTGAGAACAGAAATGCCCATTAGGATAATGGCCAGGTGTGAGCTCCCTTTACACCCCAGATCGGCTCCGCCCCGATCTTAGCCACTGTTTTGTGGTGTGGAGTTGAGGGAAGCGAAGGGAGCTGCTGCGGAAGAGACGGTTGGTCCAGGCGGAGAGACAGACCGGGCCGAGGCCGAGGAGCGGTGTGTGAGCTGCCTGTGCTCTCTCGTTTCAGAACGCGCGCAGCACTGCTCTGGGACGGCCTCGCCGGACGCAGCAGCCGCTTCGCCAGCCTCGGCTTTCAGCTATGCAGTCGGTAAGTACCGCGCGCTGCGGCCGCCCGTCGCTCCGCCGTTCCCACGCGCGCTGGCCAGCGGCCGGGCCGCAACGCCAGGTCTCCACGTGGGCTCCCGTGGGCGTGACGGTGCCGGCCCAGCCCTGTGGCTGCTCTTCTGGGCGTCCCTTGGCTGCGGCGCATGTGTCAGGTCCGTGGTGGTGAGCCGTGGGCTCCAGGGAGCTCCCCAGGGTCCCAGGCTGCCAAGGAGGTCTGTTTCTGTCCAACCTCTGGATCTGATCGGCTCTGTCGGCGAGGTCTGGAGACCACTGCAGCCCAGTACTGACCACTCTGTCTTGTGCACATGGAGAAGAGCTGCTCTCCTCTGGGAGAAGCAGCGGCAGCCTGGCCGTGCTCTGGTCTGCTGTCCTGCGTGTCTGGGCAGCTGCTTGTGGGGTTCCTAGTTGTTGGAGGCCAGCTCACGTGGCTGGGGGGTGAGGAATGGGATCTTTGGCTAGGTTGCCCTGACCGTGCGCTTCCTCCTGGGAATTACTGGCAACGTTTTTGAGAGGAGGGGCAGCTGCTTCCTTCAGGACCCTGGTCTCAGATCTCAGCACGGGCATCTGTTGCTCTACGACAGAGTCCCCTCCTTGGGAGATGTGTTGCACGGGCTGGCAGTTTCTTTTCTCTGATAAGTACCTTGATGACGATAGAAAAACTCCTGATTTGTTTCAGTTTTTCATACTTGGCCAGGCATGAGTGGTTTCAAAGCAGATTGTCCAAAGACATATTGTCCGCTCTATTTTATTGTTTCTAGCAGATTGGAAAGAAAGCTTTCCTGCCGCTTCCTTGGTTGAGTATCCCTGACCTAACAGGACCTGTCCTTATCTCCAGCATCACAGAATCAGGCCACTTGGAACGTTCTTGGCGGTGTCTTTGACTTGACCTGAAGTATTTCCTTGGGAACGGCGATAAGGTTTGACAGAACAGGAATCTTAGATGTCTCTGACAGGAGGCCTCGCCTTGTCTTCTCTTAATCTGCAGGGTGGTTAGCGGTTAGAAAGAAGCCAGTGTCGCCGGGGCGGGTGTTGGTGGTCAGGTGGGGTAGTGGTGGAGTTTGTAGCACCTAAGTGTGCTGTCCAGGGTGGTTTTCCAGGGTGTTTGGGTGCCTTCGACCTGGTTGTTCTTGGCAGTGGGGCAGTGGTGGGGAGACTCGGCCCAGGAGAGAAGGAATGGTGGGGTCAGAGGGAGAACCAAACCCATTTCCACCAGGAGGCTGAGCTCTGCGTTTTTGTGGAAAGTGTACTATTGGTCTTCACTTACAATGAGGAAAAAGAACATGCTGCCTAAATTAGTTAAGTATTTGGTGATTCAGAATAATGTATTTTCTGATTAAAAGCAAACAAGTTATTAGTGACTCTTTGCAGGCAAATTCTTGGGTTGGCCCAGTCAGTCTGGTGGATTGAGAGCCACAGGTGCGTCATCTTTAGAAGAGTTTCTAACGTAGGAAGAAGCACTGTCCCAAGGTGTCTCATGCCGCTTACCAGTGTTGTGAACTGTAAATACTCAGGCAGCATTGATTGTAATAGTCTTCTAAAAAATCGACAGTGTTTAGATTGAATAAAGATCAAGGTTCTCATGAATGTGAGTTCTCCTCTGGGGCCAGTGGCTCAAGTGTGTTAGCGGAGCAGGGGCATTGCTGCGGGCGGCTAGCTTGCTGAGGTCAGCCCTCCAGCCTGCTCCTGGAGTCAAAGGCAGATTTTTACTTTTATTTATTTATTTTAAGGATTTTGTTTGTTTATTTGAGACAGAGAGAGTGAGAGCAAGAGTGGGGGTTGCTGAGGCAGAGGGAGAAGCAGGCTTCCCGCCAAGCAAGGAGCCCGATGCAGGGCTTGATCCCAGGACTCTGGGATCATGACCTGAGCTGAAGGCAGATGCTCAGCCGACTGAGCCACCCGGGCGTCCCTGAATTAGGTTTCTTTCTTTCTTTCTTCTTTTTAAATTTTATTTTTTTAAAAGATTTTTATCTATTTATTTGACAGATCACAAGTAGGCAGAGAGGCAGGCAGAGAGAGAGGAGGAAGCAGGCTCCCCGCTGAGCAGAGAGCCTGATGCGGGGCTTGATCTCAGGACCCTGGGATCATGACTGGAGCTGACAGCAGAGACTTTAACCCACTGAGCCACCCAGGCGCCCCCTGAATTATGTTTCTAAAAACAAGGTAGCTTCTGAAAGTAGCATGTTGTAATGATAGAGGTGGTGTTTATATGAGCAGAGGTGTAGGTTTTACTGGTTTGTACTTTGAGTTGAACACCTCTGTTTAAAGTAGACAGGTGATTGCCTTCTGACTTGATAAAAACATTGAACTGGCAGAGCATATAGTCTTGGGTCCCTGGATGTGAAGCTGAGCGGGCGCCCTGTGCAGGTGGTGCTCGCTGTAGAGAGGGCTGCATGGCTGGCTCTTGGCCCGCACCCCCAAGAACACAGGGCTGGAAGTCTTGCCAACAACAGAAGCCCCTGCTGATGTGCTGGCGCACCTTGTGGCTCAGGTCGTGGGGTGCTCCCTGACCTCTGACAGTCTGCCGTCTGGTATTGAAGCAGAGGGACAGGCTCTCCCGAGCTCGTCCGGTAGCAGCTGTGGTTCTCCCTGACCCAGCCCCCAGCCCTGTGCTCACTGCCCGTGGGGAGCAGGTTATGGTCACAGCACACATGGCTGCCAGCTGGGTTCCACCTGCTGCTGCTGCCGCCCCGACCTGTGGGCAGCGCCGGTGTGGATGTGTGGGCCCTAAGGAGCTTGTAGGTTCTGATGCTAATGCATTTGCCTTTTTAACAAAGAGGTCTTGTTAGCATTTAAAAATAGATAACAAAGCACACTTGACTTCCTTACCAAAGAAATATGCTTAGCTAATTGTGCCAGTATCATTTACTGAATTTTTTAAAAAATACCCTTACAGTCTGCATGTAGGCAAACAGCTTTTTGAATCCCCCCCCCCCTTTTTAAAGATTTTTATGTATTTATTTGACAGACAGAGATCACAAGCAGGCAGAGAGCCAGGCAGAGAGAGAGGAGGAAGCAGGCTCTGAGCTGAGCAGAGAGCCTGATGCGGGGCTTGATCCCAGGACCCCGGGATCACGACCTGAGCTGAAGGCAGAGGCTTTAACCCACTGAGCCACCCAGGCGCCCCCATTTACTGAATTTTTGAGGATAAGTTTTTATTGTATACTTAGAGGTCTAGGGAATATCCTTTGGCTAGCCTCCCTTAAACTACGTTAAAAAGTATAGAATATTAGATCTCATTAAAATGAGATTTCATGGGCACCTGGGTGGCTCAGTGGGTTAAGCCGCTGCCTTCAGCTCAGGTCATGATCTCAGGGTCCTGGGATGGAGCCCCGCATCGGGCTCTCTGCTCAGCGGGGAACCTGCTTCCCCCTCTCTCTCTGCCTGCCTCTCTGCCTGCTTGTGATCTCTGTCTGTCAAAAAAATAAATAAAATCTTTAAAAAAAATTAAAAAAAAAAAAGAGATTTCATTAAGTGCATGTCTTTTGATCAATGACAAAACAGATAGTGGGCTCAGACAGCTTCCCCAGAAGCCCTTGGTCTCCCCCAGCACAGTGCTTGCAGGTGGGTAGAGCTTTGGTCCTCTTATCCCGGGGTGCTTGGAGTGCTGGGACAGCCAGGGGCAGGGGGAGGGTTTGGAGAGTAGGCGGGTCAGAGCAGACGGGGAAGGCCGGAGCCACACCCCAGCTGGGACTTCTGGCTGTTGGGGCTATTTCCCCATGAGTGTTTCAAGCTGGAATGGGCCTCTGAGCTCTGGGACCCCAGGCCCACTGGGAGGGCAGGCATGTGGAGACACCTGCTCGGGCCCTGGGGAGTCTGTGGGTGGTTCATAACACCTTATTGACGGGCTGTCGGTTGCTGTTATTTTCCTTCTTTTAACTTGGGGGGGGATCCTCATGGAGCCGGTGTTTGTTTTTTGATACCATCAAGTTCTAAAGCTGAAGGGATCTCCTCTTCGCTTAGTGTTTGAGGATGGAGTGATGTGCCGGGGTCAGCCGTAGAGGAGGTGCTCCAGGCTCGGTCACCAGTGAGCTGACCCTCTTCCTGAACGTCTGCCTTCCCTTCCACGTCGCCTTGCGGAACGGAAGGGCTCCCGTGGCGCAGGGGTGAGGGCTCCGCGCAGCGTGCAGGGGTGCGCTGCAGAAGTTCCGTGTGCACCCGCTTGGTGGGAGGAGGGCGGCGGGAGGGCCGTGTCGGGGGGTGTGCCGGCGCCCTGGGCCTGAGGAGCACGCAGTCTGCTCTGCCCTCCACTCTGGAATGGGCGACTTGATGGTCACCGCCCGCGGTCTCCCCTCTGCGGACACGGAGTTTGGGTTACCCTTTGTGTCAAAGGGCAGTGGCGGGTTGCAGTGTGCGGTGTTCTGAGTTCAAGATTGTAGTGTTCGGTTCAGCTGAGTCAGTCTGTGCTCTCCCTTGGTTGCACTGAGGTCCCCCTGAAGCATGAAGGATCCAAAGATGGAGCAAAGTGCTGGCCAGGCTAGCAGCTTTGAAAAGAAGGCAGAGCAAAACCCTGGTCCTGCCGCTGGGCCCACGATCGGACCAGCAAGTGCCTGTGGCGGGGGGAGGGCAGGGTCTGGGCCGCGTGGGCCTGGATGTGTGCAGAGCTGCGGCTGCCGTGCAGCGTGGCGTCCCCCGTCCGCGGCATCTCCCGCCCAGGAGACCGAGTGGGGAGAGCAGGACGTGTTGACTCTGGCGGTGGGCGCTGCCCGGGCTCGGCTCTCGTGTGACCCAGTGTGTCGGGCTCTGATTGCACACCCCGGGGACTGCACACAGCGTGTGTCTGCTTTCCTGATGCCGGCCTCTCGCGCTCTCCTCCGTAGCTCTGTGCTGCTGCCCCTGGGCTCGGAAGTCCCCGCCTTGGGCCTGGGTCCAAGCCTTGGGCCTGGGTCCAAGCGCCTGCAGGCTCGGCGCATTCTGCTCGGGAAGAAACAGGAAGAGGGTTGAGAAGGAAAGGGTTGAGCCAGTGCTCTTGGGACGTGAGACGGCACTTTCCTCTTACAGCTTTTCACTTTGTTGACCTTTTGTGAATGGATGATCTGTTTTTTGGAAAAAAATAAACCCGGAGGTTCTTGTCCAGCTCTGAGGGTGTTAGTGCGTGAGGATGAGAGCAGCCGCGGTCTGGGCCTGAGTATGTTTGGACGGCGAGGGGCAGAACCAGAGCAGCAAGTGGAGACAGTGCTCTCCTGCGGCTCTGGGCCTCCGCGGGGTGCGTGCTCGGCGGCAGCCGCACGGGTGGGGCCGGTCCCGGCCCCGGCCCCGGCCCCGGCCCCGGCCCCTGCCCCGGCCCCGCGGCCTGGCTCGGGTCGCTCCCGCCGCTGTCCCTGCGTCCTCCGCTCTGTCCACACTCTCCGTCTCCTGCGTACGGCAGCCTCTTCACCGCTTACTCCTGTCCACTTGTTGCTGGTGGGAGCCAGTTCTGAACGTGGCCTCCTCAGGGCTGACGGCATGCTGCCTGGAGGTCCGTGAGCCCACCAGAGTCTGGTTCCCCGGTGCACTAGTTCATGTCCACCTCAGCCCCGCAGCAGGACAGCAGAAGATAGTTAGAATTGAGCTGCCGTTTCGGTGTGACCAGACTTGATTAGAGAAACCTTCCAAAGCTCTAGAGTATTTTGGCCCGCTAATACCATATTTTAAACCTCAGTGTTATAATTAAAACTTCCATTAACATAAAAACCAATTTTTGTTCTTTGGAAAAGTTTTACTGTCTAGCTCACCTCCCCCCACACTCTCTGTCCCCATGTTTTTTGGCCTTTGTGTGTCGTGGGTCTCGTGACTTACAGGGGACCCGTGGGAATGCCGGCCGCAACTCACGGAGAGGAAGTGGAGACAGGGCGGTCCCACACAGCGTTGGCAGGTGCATCTCTCTCTGGGCGTGTTTGTGCCTGGGGACCTCTGTGAGGCGGCTGACCAGCCGGATCGCAGAGCCGGTCTCTGGGCTGGGGTCCCGCAGAGACAGACGGGTGAGGGGGCGGGGCAGAGGTTTGCACTTGAGCCTGGGGTGGTGTGGCCCGAGTCTGTTTTCGGTGGTTTTTGTATGAAAAACGGTGTTCAGGCGTACAGGCTCACAGAACCTCCTTGAACGGAAACCTCACCAAAAAAATCCCAAGAGACATCTGTGTTTGGGGCTCTCTGGCGTTCTTCACTTGGGGTCTTTTCTTGGAATGGCCTTCCCGGAGGCTGGGGTGGGGCTTCTGTGTCCCCTACCCTGACGACAGACCACGCTGCAGAGTGCCTGCTGACGCGCGCCTTCCAGTAACTCTGAGGCCTGTGAGTGGCACATACCTTCACAGGATGTTCTCTGTAGCCCACAAGACCCAAGAAAACAGGTAGCATTTTCCACAGTTTTCGTCTAAGATTCTAGGTCTCAAAGGTGTGAAGTAGTGGAGTTTACAAGGTTCCCTAGCTCATGGGTCGCAGAGGGAGTGTCGGGGTCTCGGGGTCCGCACAGAAGCACGAGGTAGTCGCGTCAGCCCTTGACCCAGGGCAGGAGGCTGGTGGAGGCCGGTGACCGGAGGGGGCTGTGCGGGGCCTCGCTGCGATCCATCCTGCAGCTTTGCCCCAGGCACGTCGGCTCATCTCTAAGGCTCATCTCTAAGGTCTGAGCGTGTGTGATAGAGGGTGCGGTCTTCATACCGCAGCACCTGTCGCCCCCCAAGGCTTTGCTCCTGGGCCGACGTGACGTGCTTAAAATGGGCCAGGTCTAGAGTGAGGCCCTGGGAAAGGATCAGCGAACCTGGGTCCAGGGTGAGGCCCATTTTTATTTTGTATTTTTATTTATTTATTTTTTAAAAGATTTTATTTATGTATTTGACAGACAGAGATCACAAGCAGGCAGAGAGAGAGGGGGAAGCAGGCTCCCCGCTGAGCAGAGAGCCCGATGCGGGGCTCGATCCCAGGACCCTGAGATCATGACCTGAGCCAAAGGCAGAGGCTTTAACCCCCTGAGCCCCCCAGGCGCCCTGTCTTGACTGTTTGATGCAGGCACGTGCTGTATCTGGCCAGCTCTGTGTCTGCTGTCCTGCCCTGGGGTCCCTTGTCCTCTCTGTCCCGAGGTCCTGAGCACCAGCGCGGGGTCTGTCTCTCTCACCACAGCTGTCCTTCTTCCGTGGCTCATGTTGGTGTCTTCACCCCTCACACCCTTCTGTTTCTACTCCAGGACTGCTTGGAAGTTCTTTGGGTGGTTTGTAACTGGGTTCCTTCTCTCCATCTTGGGGAGCGCTGGGGAGGTGGTCCCTGCCTTTCTGTGAGGCTGGGGACAGTTCTGTGCGCTGGTCAGAGTGTGGCTGTAAAATGTGTCCGCCTGGAGGCCGTCCTGCATGCGTTCTCGACGAGAGTAACTGCGCCTTGAAGGGCCTCCGACTCAAAGCACTAACCCCTCGCTGTGTGTATAATCAAGAAACGGAAAAAAAGTGTGCAGCTGGGTTTAGGACCACCGTGATTTCCTGGTTGAAGGTCTGCTGGAGACGAGCTGAGACTCCCTGTAATGCGTCCAGGACTGAGGGAGAGCTCGAGGCAGCTGAGAGGGCTCCAGGCCCACGTGCCCGGGGGTCTGGGCGGCTTCTGAGGACACTCTGGAATTCCAGTAGCACATTTCCTGACCAGGAACCCGAAGTCCGCACCTTGCGCCGACCGTTGTCACGGGTGCCTCGGGAAGCGCGCTGGGCTAGTCCCTGCCGAGGTAGGCCCTGTAGCTGTTGTGCAGACACGACTATAGACAGCTTTACTTTCTCTCCTCTTCATGACCTAACTCGGGCATCTGTTGTAAGCTAGTGAACATTATTTGAGGACGTGGATTCTGGGGGAAAAGCTGTTCTGAGATTCATGTAGAAATAACCTTGGGGGCTGGTGCTGACTGGCTCAGTTGGTAGAGCCTGCAACTCCCGCAACGCGTGATCTTGGGGTTGTGAGTTGGAGCCCCATGTCAGATGTAAAATCTTTTTTTAAAAATAATTTATTATAGTGAATGGTGTGATTCTTTAAAAAAAAATTTCTTTTTTCAGCAGGAGCGTGTGCAGGTGCGTGGGCAGCTGGGGGGGTGCGGAGGGTGAGGGGCGAGGGGCGAGGGGCCCAGCTTGTGCGCTCAGTCTTGGGGGACCGGAGCCGAAATCCGTCGTCAGACGCTTAAGTGACGGCACCACCTAGGCGCCCCTTAAAATCCTGAAAGAGAGAGAGAGAGAGGGAGAGAGGGAGTTCCGTGAGGAAACACTGAAGGAGAGAGGTTGAAGTCTTCCCTCCCGCTTTGGCCGGGTGTCACCAGGCTGTCGGTGGAGGGCATGCAGGGGAGCCTGTGGTCCTGGCCTCGGGCCTGCTCTTGACCACGGCCGGTGGCTTGTGGAGAGAAGGAAGCGTTCGATGCTCTTGGGAGGTCTGATTGCCGGTGGGTTTCAGACACGCACCGCGCTTCTGGTGGCGCAGCTTGCCGAGGAGCTCAGTGCCCACCGGAGCTCAGCAGTGTGTTTCCACACACGAACAGGTTGAACACGGGGTCTCCGTCGAGACCCCCGTGGCGCCGTGGGTGCTCGGAGCTACCCTCTGGGTTTGGGGGAGGGGGGCATAGCCTCCGCCTCCGCAGGAACAGCCCGCTGCCGTGGGGTGTGGACCTGGTGACGCTCAGCACATTTCCCGCTTGGGGTTCAGGACAGGGACAGCGGCTGTGTCCTCTCAGGGGCAGAGCCGGCCCTGCCTCAGGACTGAGTGTGGCTTTCCGCTTGCCTTAGACCCTTTAGACGAATGCTTTGTGCCTGAGGGCTCCTAGTGGCCGGAGCGGCTGTGGCTCTTCTGGTGGCGGGGGACGGGGTGGTGTCCTAGGCCCGTACATCGGTCTCAAGGCAGGCAGTGTGCTCCTGCCTTGGGCTCCGTGCCTGCAGCCCCCTTCTGCCGGCCGCAGGTGTCTCCGGTGTGTGGCTTCGTGGAGGCACAGAGACGTTCGCCCCCAGGTCGGCTCAGCACCCCTGCCCACGGCAGTGTGCTGACCGCGGGCCCGCCAGAGGGTTCCCGTTCTCGGGGCCTCCGCAACCCCCTCCGCCCCCTCCCGGAGCTGCTCCTCACTTGGGATCCTGTGAGGCTGTGTCTCCGGAGACGCGTCCTCACGCAGCTGTGCTCCTCGGTGGCCCGAGGCCGGCGCACACCCGGGTCCTCCGTGCTGCTGTTTGGGGAAGGAGTGTGTGTTTTCTGATCTGCGAGAGTTCTCGGAGCAGTAGCTGGGCAGCATTTACAACGTGATGGCATCAAGACAACAGTAAGGAGATGAATTCACGTCTTAATAAGGTCAGGAAATAACTTGGACAAACCACATCATTTTGATGGGGAAGGACTTTCTAAGCCACCACCACCTGCTTAATCCTGCTCGAGATCTGTTACGTCGAGCCTCGGCGTGGTGCGGAACAGCGGGGGCTCGTCCTCTCCCGAGGCGTCTCCCTCACAGCGCAGACCCTCCAGGAAACAAGGCCACGGTCGACACGGTCTGAGACTGGCTGGGACAGACGACCCCGCGTTCCTGTGGGCTCAGCCGGACACCAGCGAGGGACAGAGCCGCACAGTGGTTGTTGGAGAGCATCTCTGGGACTGGTCTGAGTCGGTAGGTGCTGGGTCTTTTGCGGCGCTCCTAAAGCAGGAGAGCGGGGCCCTCAGGCGCTGGGGACGCGGAGTCAGTGGGGAGCTTTCGGGGCAGCGTCTCATCGGGGTCGCGGGGGAGCACTTCACGTTGTGTAGCTCCCGGGACTGCTGAGTGTGTGGACGCGGACACGCCGCTCAGGCCACTCACAGCCACGTCGTCTGCGTGCCCCAGACAGTGCCCCATCAGAGACACTCAGCTCGGGGAGGTCGTGGGGTGCTGCTTACTTTACACCACCAGGCGGGAGCGCGGGAGGACGCAGCATCTCTGCTCTGGGCTCCCCCAGGTTTCGCCCTGTGCACGGAACCCAAGTCGTCTTCCTGCACTAGTGCTTGAGGCCTTCACGTTTGCCGGTGTGTTTGCTCCAAAGCCGTGTGCATTTAAAACAAGCGAAAAGCAACTTTGGGTTGTTTTGGGGGGCATGGGAGTGGACAGGGGCTGGGGGGCAGGGAGGGAATTTGGGGTGAACACGGGACGAGCTCTCTCCTGCCTCTGCATTCCTCAGCACGTCCTCAGGCGTCTGCCCAGTGGTTTTAAGAGGTGTCCACCTCAGGAAATTGTCCCTCTGATGCTGAAACCAGCCTGGGAGAAGGACAGCCCCGGCTGTCGTCTGTCGGGGCCTCCGAGCGTGCACCTCCTGTTCCAGAGACTGCGTGGCCCTTGGCGGGACCCCGTGGGAAGCACACTTGAGTGTGTCCAGCCAGTGTGTCTGAGGTCACGCTGCTCAGTGTTTGTCAGAAACTAGAATCATGACCCCCCCCCTTTTTAAAAAAAGATTTTATTTATTTATTTGACAGGCAGAGATCACAAGTAGGCAGAGAGGCAGGCGGGGGGGGGGGGAGCAGGCTTCCTGCTGAGCAGAGAGCCCGACGCGGGGCTTGATCTCAGGACCCCGAGATCACGACCTGAGCTGAAGGCAGAGGCTTTAACCCACTGAGCCACCCAGGCGCCCCAAGACTCATGCTTCTTCACCTGGGTTTAGAGCGCTTAGCGTTCACTGGGGTCTTCAGCCACTCCAGGATGTCAGCAGGTTCTCAAAAAGAACTTTATTTATTTCCTCAAAACATAGTATGTCCTCTGGTCCTTTCTCGTCATTTCTGAACATAAGTTCTATTCATTTAACAACAGGATCACTGCTCAGGCCCTCTGATGCCGAACCCTGCCTGGCAGAGAGTGTGTGCCAGGAAGAAGGACGCGGGCGCTGGGGCTGACTCGGAACCTGCCGGTGCTGCAGGGCCAGCGCGGCCCCGGGTGCGGACCTCATTCTGTCATCTGTGAATCGGGGGCTGCGCTACATTATTCTGTGTCCTTTTGTCTTGATATTCAGGGGATGATACCGGGTTGGGGCTTATAAAAGGGTGCTGTGAAATTTAAAATAGTGTTTTATTCTTGCCACACAAAAAGGACAAAGTCCCACACATGCCTCAGCCAGAGGCCAATGGGTTTGTGTCCCTGACTGTAGCCAACGTGGGGGGTGGTCCTGTGGTCTCCACATGCCTCAGCAGAGGGGACTCCATTTTCTGTTTCTGTAGAAGGAGCCAGGACTGCAGAAAGGTCCACACGTGGGGTTGGGCACAGTTCTGTGGTCCCGAGGCCCAACAGTGCCTTCCAGAACCACCCCTAGGGGAGTCAGCAAGCTGATGTTTCTCTGAGACACTCGGATTTTGTCTGTGTAGGCCTTTCTGTCTTCGGATCTACTTGATGGTTCACAGTGGTGCAGGCAGAGCAGTGGTCTTGTCCTGCATGGGTGAAGTCATGGTGGGGAGTGTGATTGACACGGGACCTGGGGGCCACGCACCCCTTCCTTCCGTGGTTCCTGGGCCCTGTCCTCATGCTGGTCATCTCAGACACTCTTCATACTGTAAATGCAGAGTCCAGATAGCTTGTTTCTGTAGAAGTATGTCTGTCAATAAAACGTTTACTTACTAATGCTACTTAAACCCATTGTATAGGGGTGCCTGGGAGCCTCAGTGGGTTAAAGTCTCTGCCTTCGGCTCAGGTCATGATCTCAGGGTCCTGGGATTGAGCCCCGCATCAGGCTCTCTGCTCAGCGGGGAGCCTGCTTCCTCCTCTCTCTCTGCCTGCCTCTCTGCCTACTTGTGATCTCTGTCTGTCAAATAAATAAATAAAATCTTAAAAAAAAAAAAAGCCCCATTGTATAACACATTTTTACTAAAAACAACTGTATTTTCCAGAACAAAATGCTGGTGATTGTCCTATTGCTTTGGTTAAAGTGAACAAAGAAGTGTAGTTGGGGGTAGGGATGAGTACTTGAATAGTTTTTTATTTTACTTTGTTTCTTGAAGATTTTATTTATTTATTTGACACAGAGATAGAGAGCACAAGTAGGCAGAGGAGAGCAGACTCTGCTGAGCAGGGAGCCCGACAGGGGACTTGATCCCAGGACTCTGGGATCATGACCTGAGCGGAAGTCAGACGCTTCACTGACTGAGCCCCCGCCAGGCGCCCCCACTTGAATAGTTTTAGACTTGACTTTGGAGATTTTCTTTACGGGACACCCGCGCGGATGGTGAGGTCGGCAGCAGTGCGGAGCTCCTGTGGGACGGGAGGGCTCGTTCAAGTCCCCGGTCATACACTTTGGTTCCGTAGCGCGGTGCGTTGGTGATGTGGTGAGTTACTTAGCTCATGCACATGCGGTCTTCCTGCACCTTGCTGTGTCTAAAAGTCACTCTTGCTTCTGCAGCCACCCCTCGTCAGGGGAGCCCTGCAGCTCTCAGAAGCTCTCTGCTCGTGCTGGGGGGCTTGCCAGGATTCTGGTATTTGACCAAAGTAAGGAGCTTTGCATTGGCAATGAATGGGTTTAGGTGTTTCGCTGACAATGGCGTCTTGTTGTGTTATTTTCCAGAGATGCACTGCGGGGTCCTCCACTGGAATGGCGAGCGTCTGTGTGTCCGTCACTGGCTCGCATAGCAGTGCTGTCCCTGCAGCAGGGCTTATACCCGGGACAGCTGTTTGGTGCCCAGAAGAGGTGCTTCCTGCCCGTTTCTCATTTTGTAACATAGGATATGACAGAGCCGAGCACGGAGACTGGGGATGTAATGAAATTAATAATTACTGCTTAACATGGAGGTTCTTCAGCAGAGTTAGACCATCACTTCTGCACCATCAGTGCAGATCCTGCCCCAGCTGGAAAGGCAGTGTTACCATGGGAAAATTCTTTTTTTTTTTTAAGATTTTATTTTTATTTATTTGAGAGAGAGAGAGAGCGAGCATGAGCGAGGAGAAGGTCTGAGGGAGAAGCAGACTCCCCACGGAGCTGGGAGCCCGATGATCCTGGGACTCCGGGATCATGACCTGAGCTGAAGGCAGTCGTCCAACCCACTGAGCCACCCAGGCGTCCCACCATGGGAAAAACTTTGAGAGAGTTGTGGGGATCTCCAAGGCTTTGGACCCCATTTTGGAAACCGCGGTAGGAAGCTGTTCGGTGAAAAAATGTAGCCGGGCAAACCTAGTCAGCCCAAGTGTTTATCCGCAATAGAAATTTCACGGCCTCAGGAGAATCTGATCGTGTCCACCATCTCCCCACAGGACACACCGCAGTGCGCATTTTCAGGGGCTCCTGATTTAGTGGCTCCTGGGTCGTGGAGCTCTCGTGGAAATGCACACCTCTGTCCCCTCTAAATGAGATCATGCGTCTGTCCTTGGGTCTGTGCTTGTGGGTTAAGCGTGTACCCTCAGCAGGGTTTTCCCTTCCTGTGACTCTGCCTTCGGTTGCGGAGCGGACTGGGGGTGAGCGCTGTGGTGGCAGCTGGGGCTCACACAGGCCTCTCGTGTGGCGCTTCCTGCTTCACGACGGACCCTGCACCTCCTGTCATACATGGGCGCTCTCAGATTCTTTGTGTTGCTTATTCCCTGTTCACCTTCTTTCTTTCTTTCTTTCTTTCTTTTTTTTTCAGGGATTTATTTATTTATTTATTTGGCAGACAGAGATCACACGTAGGCAGAGAGGCAGGCAGAGAGAGAGAGGGGGAAGCAGGCTCCCTGCTGAGCAGAGAGCCCGATGCGGGACTCGATCCCAGGACCCTGAGATCATGACCTGAGCCGAAGGCAGCGGCTTAACCCACTGAGCCACCCAGGCGCCCTGTTCACTTTATTTAATCTTATCTTTTAGTCAGCCCGGTCACTGTATTTAAAAATTTGTCTTTGTTTTTCGAAATCTTGTGGATCTTTAAAGATGTTATGAATTGCAGTGACTTAAAATATGTCATCACGTGTTTGCTAGTTAGGAGAACTTCTTGAAGTGATGAAGTTCCTCATACTCAGATTACAGTAGTCGCAGTAAGACTCGCTGTCTCTGCACTGGCTGCCGTGAGACCGTGAGACAGACGTCCACCCACGGCTGACTTGCTTTGATTGGGAATGTGGACCCCAGACCTTTCTCAGCACCTGAGCAACCTCCTGGTTTGTTTGTGGGTTTTGTTTTTGTCGTTTAGGATTGATTTATTTGAGAGCAAGCGAGAGAGTGAGGGTGTGTACACCCGCGACCAGCGGGGAAACTAAGAGGGAGAGAGAAGCCCCAGCCCGCTCTGTGCTGAGCGTGGAGTCCGATGGTGGCCCTCGGTCTCACCCTCTGAGATCGTGAGCTGAAACTGAGAGTCCCGTGCTTACTGACCGAGCCACCCCGGGGACCCCAGGCATCTCTCTCTCTTTGTTTTCTGTAAAGATTTTTAGATTGATTTATTTGAGAGAGCGAGCGAGTTAGCTGAGCCAGGAGGAGAGAGAGGCCGACTCCTCACTGAGCAGGGAGCAGGATGCGACTGCATCCATGGCCTGAGCCGAAGGCAGATGCTTCACTGACGGAGCTACCCAGGCGCTCTGGCTCCAGCAACCTCTTGTTTTTAGTTCTTTAGGCCAGTAATTGTGAACTAGGCTGTAACATCCTGTAGAGATTTTTAAAATATAATTCCCATACAGGAAATGATCTTTTTTCAGGTTTTATTGAGATGAGGATGGAAAACACTCTTACCTGTCAGAGGCAGCTTTTTCATGTGAGGATGACTGTTGGTTGTTGGGGGCAGCAGGGTGGGCTTGGTAGGGTCGAGGCCTTGGTGGCGTCGTGACCTGAAAGCCCAGTTGGGGTTGCAGTCCTGGCACAGGGCCACATGGCGGGGCACGCCGACAAGGACCCTTGAGCTGCTCTGCTCTGCGCTGGACTGTGCGTGAGGCTGCTGAGGCTCTGCCGCAGGGTGTCTCGGGAAGGGCCTGGAGGAGCATCCGGTGGGGTCCGGGCGTGGCTGGGTGTGCGTCATCAGATCCGACCATCTCGACCCAGTTCCGGTCTTGAGCTTTCCTCTTTGCAGCCTCAGAATCCCATCAGGCCCTGTTCACTCTGTATGACTCCTTTTTCTGGCGTCCGTTTTCCCTAGAGATGAAAGTGGTAGTTCTCCTGTCTGACATGTCTTCTGCTGAGTCTGGGGTTAGCGCCCGCTGGGCCTGGCCGGGCTTGCGGATAGACAGTGATGGCTTCCCTCGAGTGTCTGCTGGACGTCCGATCCGGGGCTTCCTGAGAGGTGGTGAACAGAGACGTGTGCTAGAGGGCCATTGTGGGCCTGGAGTCCCAGGGAGGCAGGCACGAGGTGCTGTCTCC
This sequence comes from Mustela putorius furo, assembly GCF_011764305.1. Classification (NCBI taxonomy): domain Eukaryota; kingdom Metazoa; phylum Chordata; class Mammalia; order Carnivora; family Mustelidae; genus Mustela; species Mustela putorius. The sequence goes on along the minus strand of NW_025421304.1, from coordinate 43,853,174 downwards.
CTGGCAGCTCTGGGACTGGGGGCCTGAGGGAACGCCCCACCTAATGTTGGCTTGGGAAGCCGAGCAGCTGGGTCCCGGAGGCAGGGTCAGTAGCAGGACGGTGGCGTCCCCACAGAGCCAGAAAGAAGAGGCTGCTTGGAGAAGCTGTGGTTTGGGCATGATGGATTTGAGGAGCCCGTCGGGAAAGGGACCATTGTAAGGGGCGTCAGGGTTTGGGAGACCATTTAGGACAGGACGTTGAGCCCGGAGTCCCCCACATGTATGTAGGTGTGTGCATGTGCTTGCGTGTGAGTGTGTGCGGACGCACACATGCGTGGAGAAGAGGCGGGAAAAAGAAGGTTTGATCTATGAGCAGGACAGACCCGCAGCAGCACCCGGGCAGAACAGTCCTCCTCAGCAGGCAGAGGTGGGTTATTCGGAGAGGAATTAAAGGATATATTGAAGTCATTTCTCCTGCTGTAGTAGATTCTTTGAGTGGATAATGTGTAGGTGTTCTAGGCATTTTCCGTTTTGGGAAATGAGATGCCGGTGTTCTTTTTTTTTTTTTTTTTTTTTAAAGATTTTATTTATTTATTTGACAGAGAGAGAGAAATCACAAGTAGGCGGAGAGTCAGGCAGAGAGAGAGAGAGAGAAGCAGGCTCCCGCTGAGCAAAGAGCCCGATGCGGGGCTCGATCCCAGGACACTGAGATCATGACCTGAGCCGAAGGCAGCGGCTTAATCCACTGAGCCACCCAGGCGCCCCGAGATGCCGGTGTTCTAATCTCTACGTTGTTACTTAGTTAAACCTCATAACAAGTGTAAGTCATGTAACCTTCCTGTTATTTTTCCTATGCAATTTTAGGGCTTTAAAGTGGTCTCAGGAAGCAGTGGCAGTGATGTTTCAGACTAAAGCCCGCGTAGAAGAACGCTGGAAGTCATGCTGAATTTCCAGATATTTGTGGTGAGGCTTTCGTCTGGAACTTTGTTCGTTCTCTATCAGCCACGTTGCTCCATCTCCTGGGAAGTGGACTTCCTTCATTCTGGGGGCACAGGGGACGCGGCCCATACCAGCAGAACCAGCGGGCACGAAGAGTGCAGGGCCCTTCTGGCCTCCCCTGGGGGTGCTGGAGCAGGAGCAGAGCTGAGTGAACCCCTGCCCTGGGCGCACAGCTCTGTACCGGGCTGCTGCAGACCTCTGCAGACATCCCTTTGCTAATTCAGCCGACACGGTTATGTGTCCCCATGAACACTTTTTAGTTTTTTCCAGGCCTGTATGGATGAAGCTACATTCTGACTCCTCTTTCCCCAGTGCTGCTCCCTGGTGGACTTCCGTGTCAGTGGAGTGGACAGAGAGAGGGCCGGAGCTAGAGCCGGTGTAGGGAGCTAGGGAGGTTCTCGTGGGTGTGGCTGCTTTGAAGTTCTTGTCCAGCAGTCATCCTGAAGCATCTTTCTTACCAGCTTTAAGCTTTGTCAGTTCTGGGATGGGGGAGGAAGGAGTAGATGAGCATCCAAGTGCCTTTGCAAAATGGCGTGATGGACGGTCACTCATTTATTTCAGATGCTAGGAAAGGTCACCAGTGGTGACGGGGTCACTCTCGAGTGTTTTCTTGCTTAGATAATGGAATTGGTTAAAAGCTGTTTCTGGTAGGTTCTCCCTTACCCCCAAACTTAGTGTTCAGAAAAACAGCCTTCGTGGGAAGGGTTCTGGTCCAGAAGCTTGGCGTGAGCCAGTGCAGGCCCCAGGCCCGAGGCTGTTGATGAGCTCGCTGGTGGTGCTGGGTCACCTCTGATAGCTTACCCACCAGGACTCAGAGGCAGCGAGGGTCCACGGTCCGGTCCAGGTAGCCTGCAAGGCAGATGCTCAGGGAGAGTTTCTGAACTAGGGGCCATGCTCTGCCCTGAGAACCTCAGCTTGGGCCTCCTCACTGCTTTCCTTTTGTTTAGAAGACAGACCAAGAGGCACATCCGGAAGTTCTCAGGAAAGAAACAAATGTTTTTCTTCATTCCCTTCCCCCCCGTTGTATAAAATGCAATAAAACATGCAGAAGGGGGGGTTCCAGTTTAAAGCCCACTGTCCAGGTCATGAGTCTTACTGGCCTTCCGAGGTGGGCAGTCATGTTCCTTGCTGACTCTCTGTGTATTTGTCCTAGCATTCCTTCAGAAAAGGGTCTTGAAATACCTGATGATTGTGGTTTTCTGGATTCCCCTGCAGTTCAGTCAGTGTTTACTCCGTTTATTTGGAAGCTCAGTTATTAGAGGCTGAATCTGTCTCTTCATCACGATGAAACACCCTTACCTCTGATGATGGTCGGGGCTCTGCAGGCCGGTTTGTCTGACACCGGAACAGCTGCGCTCTCTTCTGATGACTGTTCGCACACATCTTCTCGCATCTTTTTAAGGTTAAGCTGTTTGTGTTCATATTTAAGGAGGGTTTCTTACAGGCAGCCTTACAGGAGTTGGGGATTGCCTTTGAAAGAAATCCAGCTGGGGCTCCTGGGGGGCTCAGTAGGTTAAGTGTCTGACTTGGTTTTGGCTCAGGTTGTAATCTCAGGGTCACGGGACTGAGCCGTGCGTTGGGGCTCTCCGCTCAGCAGGGGTCTGCTCCTCTTCCTCTTCCTCTGTCCGCCCTCCCTTGTTCTAAAACTAAAAAAAAAAAAATCTAATTGACAGTCTTTTTCTTTTTTTTTTTAAGACTTTATTTATGTATTTGACAGAGAGAGATCACAAGTAGGCAGAGAGGCAGGCAGAGAGAGAGAGAGAGAGAGGAGGAAGCAGGCTCCCTGCTGAGCAGAGAGCCCGATGCGGGGCTTGATCCCGGGACCTTGGGATCATGACCCAAGCCAAAAGCAGAGGCTTCAACCCACTGAGCCACCCAGGCGCCCCCAATTGACAGTCTTTTCCTGTTTTGTTTTGGTTTTTCTTTTTCATTATTTAGACAGATTTCCCCTACGTACTTAATTTTAACTCCAATACAGCGAGTGTGCAGCGTTGCATTAATCTCCGGTGTAGAGCATAGTGGGTCCGTTCTGTACATGACTCGGTGCCCATCACGACAAGGGCACCCCTCATCCCCCTACCTCCCCTCTGGTCGTCCTCGGGGGGTTCTCTGCATTTGAGGGTCTGTTTCCTGGTTACCCACTTTGTTCATTTGTTTTGTGTCTTAAATTCCACCTGTGAGTGAGATCACACGGTGTTTGTCTTCTCTGACCGACTTCTTCCACCTTGGCATCATCCCCTCCAGCTCCGTCCACCCGAGAGCCCCGGCACTTTTGGCCGCTGGTGGACTCGGTCGGCTTCGGGTTACCTACACTTTGTCTTTCAGGCTGACACCCGTGAGGGAAGTTGGCATAGCCCTGTCCAGCAAAGACAGCGAAGGGAGATACGAAAGTTTCAGCTGGTGATGGCCTCTGAAGAAGGGCACTTTGGCTGTATTTGCTACTTCTTTTTGGAACCTAACAAGTACCATCCTTTTAAGCCAGATTTCACATGCCTTTCCTTCTTATTTTAAGAATTTTGAAAAAAATGGGGGAGGGCACCTGAGGGCTCAGTGGGTTAAGCCTCTGCCTTCGGCTTAGGTCATGGTCCGAGGGTCCTGGGATCGAGTCCCGCATTGGGCCCCCTGCTCGGTGGGGAGCCTGCTTCTCCCTGTGTGCGGACATGCTCGCTCTCTCTTTCATAAATAAATAATCTTAAGAGAGTAAGTGGAGGCTACTCCTGTCCTCCAAAAAAAATTTTTTTCCCAAGATTTTAATTAATGGTTATTTGACAGAGAGGGAGGGCTTATGATCTGGGGGTGGGGGGTGGGGGCCGAGGGAGAAGCACACTCCCCGCTGAGCAGGGAGGCCAACGTGGGGCTCGATCCTGGGATCTGGGATCATGACCTGAGCCGAAGGTGGATGCTGAACTGTTCAGACTGAGCCACCCGGTGCCCCACCATCCATGTACTTTTTTAAAAAAACCTTTGATTTAAAAAATTTTCAGATGTAAAAACAGTTGGTAGGGAGGGTACCCAACTGATAATCTCTCTTTTGATGGGTGTTTAGATAGCTTGATGCCTAGTGGGGTTCCTGATGCGATTGGGCTCACAGGTACTGTCAGGTCCGACTTCGTAGCATCGGAGCCTTGGACGGCACCTCCATGTCTCCTGCCCCGGCCCTCGTGCTGCTGTCGTGCAGTTTCCCGGTCGTTAGGACAGAAGTCTCTGCCGTGTCCTTGCATTTCCGGCGGTCCTCACGCGTGGTGAGGACTCCTATTTGCATCCAGAGTCGTCTCCCTCGGTGGACAGACTTCAGCGGCTCCGCTGTTTCTGCACGACTTTCTGTGGCTGTTGAGTGGGAGGACGAGGGACCTTTTTCTCACAGTTCTTGACGCTGCCTGGCCCGTGTCCGTGCGCAGCGCCCGTCTCGCGTCTCTGCTGGGCCCGCTCCTCCCTCCGGGGGGTCCGCGGTGTCCTGTCTTCACGTTTCTTTCCTTGGGGTTCGTTGAGGGCCGTGGCTCTGGAGTTTGCAGTTCTTCCGTCAGAATGTGAACTCTTGGTGGCCCCTGGCTTTGGGTATCTTTGTGGCCTCAGCCCTGAGGGGCCAGCGGTGCTCTTGGCTGCCTGCTTGCTGGCCCGACCTCGCTCACTCCCCGTGTCCCCTCTGGTCTGTGCTCAGTGGCCCCAGTTGTCTCTGCTGCTGGCGGTGCCGCCTGCTGTCTCTCGTCTCCCACGGGCAGCGGCCCTCACGGGAGGCTCCTGCCTGGCGTGTCTCAGGCGCCCAGGCGCTCACCGGCTGACGGCTGCGTCCGCTCGCTTTGCCATCTGTGTCGACTCTGCGTTGGTTCCCCTGACTGGTTTCTCTTACTCTGCTTTCTTAATTGCACGCCCGGGGGGTTTCTCTTCTGTAGGTGTCTTACTTTGGACAACTATTCACATTTCTGGAGAGGTTAGGAAGACAAAGGAGAGCTCCTCTCGGCGCGGCGCGGCGCGGCGCTGTCCTGTTCCCGCGGCCCACGCGGGGGGCGGCCGGCGCCGGGGCCTGGCTGTTCACGCACCTGCGGGCCGGTCTCCCGGGTCTCCTGCTTGGGGACGGCTTCTCGGTCTTTCCTGGTCGCCGGGACCGCGAGAGTCTGCGCGAGCTCCAGCCCGTGTTCTGTAGGGTGTCTTCTTGGGGTTTGTGTGGTTTTTTTCTTCGTAGACTGGGTCTTCGGCTTTGGGGGAGACATGACTCCGCAGAGGGTGTGTCTCCTCCTCACATCCGCTCTGGGGTGCGCGCTGTCACCGCGGCCTGTGGGGGCGAGCCTCGGCCGCCTGGTCGTGGGGGCACCTGCCGGCGACCTGCGTGGTGCCCTCCCAGCCCCCCTCTTGGCCTTCAGAGCGGGCCTGGAGCCCAACGCACGAGCAGGGGGAGGGCAGGATCTCCTTGTGGGGAGGCTCGGTGTTTTCTGCCCGCTCCGTTGTGTCTTCAGTCTCCTGTTGGTGTCACGGGGGGCTCACGTGCGCTTAGTCTTTGCTCAGGTCACTCCGGCTTCCGTGTCTGCGCGTGTCCGGATGCCAGACGCAGGGTTTGCCTCGGTGGGTACCGTGTAATCTTGTACATCTGTAAACCTTCCTGGGCTTTGTTCTGGGGTCCGGTTAGTCTTGGAAACAAGGTGCTCCTCTCGGGCCCTGCTTTTAGGACTTGTGAGGCAGGCCAGGGCCTTACCCAGTTTTGGGCTGGTGTCCCCCCTGCCCCTACCCGTGCCTGTGCTGGCCTCTGGCTTTTGAGCCCAGCCCTGCCTCTCATCTGTGCGTCCTGGCCTGCCCCTGGGTGGTTTTCTGCTCGCTGAAGAGCCAAGGGGACTTCTGCACACCTCTGGATAATTTCCTTCAAACTGTGTCTTCTCTGGTCTAAATAACCCTGTTGAGAGAGAGAGACAGACAGACAGACACACACACACGCATGTGCGTGCACACTTGCAGTGTTCTGGGTTTTTAATCCTCATGAGGTTTTTTGCTTGTTTGTTTTTAATAAATTCTGTGGGTGTCTGACAGACCTGCGTGCAAAGCAGAAACTGCTTCCGCTCTGTTTCGTGTCATTTTAAATAGTATTGTTTCATTTTCTATCCTTAAACGTAACAAAGAAGACAAGGGAGCGTGGCCCTAGGTGCAGTTCTGGGCCTGGGCCCGAGCAGCACGGTCAGATGGGGGTCCAGCCGACACCGTGCCTGTGGCTCTTCGGGGTTTGAGCGTGTCACTGTGATGGTGTCCGGTTTTACCATTAGGGGAAGCCTCGTGAAGCCTGTACAGGGCTCTGCACTTCTTTTTATCAGTAGAAATTATTTCAAAATTAAAAAATTGGGGAAAGAAACCACTCAGTAGGTGTTTCCTCCCCCAGGTGGATGTTTCTGACCGCGGTCCACAAGCCGGGTGCAGTGTGACGGGAAGTGCCTTGGACTCACAGGCTCACAGGCGTGTGGCCTGACGGGGAGAGCCCCGCCTGCCCCTCCTGCCGGTGTCTGTCCGTCCGGCTGGCCTTTCCTACTGCAGGCGGGGCCTCCGCCCCTTCTCCCGCATTAGTCAGCGACTCGCTGTGCTGTCTCTGTAACTTGTGTCCTGTCCCCGAAGTCTTGGGTGCCCTTCCTGCCCGGCGCCGGTCCTTGGTCAGGCCTCCCTGTCTCCCTGCCCGTTGCTGGCCGCCGTGGCCTGTCCCCCCGCTCCTGTCTCCGACATTGCGCCCGTTGTGTGGGGGTCCCCAGGAGGCTTTGCAGACTCTGTGTTGACACATGAAGCCCCTCCTGCCCCTTGACTGGGGATGTTCATGAGTAATTCCAGGTGTCGGGGCATGGTCGGGGCTCCACAACTCGGTGTCTGCCCCCGCTGCGGCGTGGCCAGCGATGGGCTGCGGTCCGTGGCTTTCTGTTCGAGGAGCGCACTGTTGGAAAGAAGTCCTTGTTAGTGCCTGAAAATGATGCTGTGGTTTTTGTCTTGGCGTGATGTAATCTGTGCTCGTGCAGGCCATGTTTTCTTAAATAACGGTGTTTGTAACTTGTGAAAGAGTCTGCTCTTTGCACCTACCAGAAGGTGAGAGGTGACCGCGCACTAGGTCAGAACTCGCGCCTCTGGCACTGTGTCCTGCGGGCGTCTTGGAGAAACACTTCCCTGGCAGGTGTGAACAGAGCCGCGGCCGTCCTTCTAGGGAACAAAAGGCCGTCTCTGCCCCAGCGTGCGCTGGCTTCTCTGTTCTCAGCATCAGAGCGGAGGACGCCGAGGCCCTGGCGAGTGGTCGTGTCGGCTCTGAGGGACGGGTGTTCGCCCGTAGGGCAGTAAGGGGAGGCGTGGGCAGGTTCCCCGGGACTGCGTCCTGGCTTTGAAAGCCTAGATGTGCTGCTGTGAGAAGACAGACAGGTGTGGGCCTTGCTGCTGTTGGTCACCCAAGTTTTGAAAATGGGATTCTCTACATGAATTCATTTTTCCACTGTGGATTTTGTTATCTTTTGGCTCACATTAAAAGATAAATTGTTCATCTAAAGTCCAATATGTTATGATCAGTACTTTACGTAAAACATGTAAATCTGAGGCGGAGTGAGGAAGGCCTGGCACCCCTTCTGGCTTTGGTCACTATGACGAAGCCTGTTACTTCCGCAGCTTGGCGGAGATTGTGTTCCTGGCCTTCTTAAAGCCAGCTGAGAGGGCTGAGGTTTCCTTCTCTCCTTTAATGGGATCAGCCAAAATATTAACGTTGGACCCTCTGCAGTTTGTTGTAGAGTTTTTGGGATGCTGGGGTAGTTCGCGGCCTGGGCAGTAAGGAGATGACTGAGTGGCGCCCGTCCTGGAGACCAGGCACCGCCCCCAGTTTCCCTGGGGTGCATCTGGGCGCTAGTCCTTCCTGCACAAGCAGTTAAGTGGTAGAGTCAGTATTTGAAACTGACTCTTTGGGGGCTTGGGTGGAGAGAGGGTCTCCTGGAAGGCAGGTGCTGGCAGTCTCGCATTCGTGTCTGGCCGAGGCACCAGCCTCTTGCTCCCCTCAGGGCGCCTTGTTCCCGTGTCACCGAGCAGCAGGTTCTCCACTCGGTCGGATCGCTGCCAGCACCGGGCTTTCTGTTACCGGAGTATGAGGAACAGTGCTGGGTGGGCTTGTTTTCTTGGAGAGGCCGTGGCTGATGAACTGTCGCACGGTCAATCTGCGTTTCCGAAGTCTTTGAAAACCTTTGCGTGAAGAAGGCAAACTGGTTCTTTGATCTTACTTGTTGGGAGCGGGACCCCTGGCTTCTCCCTTCTCGCGTGGTGGGACTGAGGAGGCCGCAGAGAGCCGTTCTCGGCTCAGCCGCGGGGACTTGGGGGTCGTCTGGGCTCTTCTTGTGCCCCCCATGCCCCCTGCCCCCGTGAAGGGGGGCCCGCGGTGGTGGCTGTTGACTTGCAGAAAGGCAGAAAGGGCTTTCCCCAGTGTTCTGGGTTGTGGTGGGGGCAGGTTGGTCGGGAGGTGGTCCCTTCGCAGCCAGAGGCCAGGATCTTCAAGGGCGTGACGGCTGTCTGTTGGCCAAGCCCATGTGCGGCAGGTCCGAACGTTGTCTGTCCTGGTCTGTGAGCAAGGTGTCTACTGGCGCGGTCTTGCTGTAAACCACGGGGAGCTGTTCCTAGCCAAGGAGACGGGCGCTTTCTCTTGAAGCCTGTTCCAGCAGGACCGTATCCGAAAGGTGAGTTTGTACGGAGGCCAACCAAACATTTCGTCTGTTTTCTCAGAAAGCTCCGTGGTCTGATCAGAGAATAATGAAGAGAACGCAAATTTATAAATAAAACATCTGCTTGTTTACTACTCGAGGACACCTTGCATTTCTTTTTTAAAAGTTTTTAAAAAAAGATTTACGTATTTATTGATTTGAGAGAGTGAGCGTGTGCGAGGCAGGGGAGAGGCAGAGACTGTCCAACAGACCCTGCCGGGCGAGGAACGCATGCGGGTCTGGATCTTGGGCGGAGATCGCAGCCTGAGCCGAAAACAAGAGTCAGACGCTTGACCCACTGACCGACTGACCGACCAACCATCCGACCCATCGACCGACCGTCCGACTGTCCGACCGACCCACCGACCGACCGACGGGCTGACCGACCCACCGACCAACCGTCTGACCCACCGACCGACCGTCAGACCGACTGACCGTCCGACCGACTGACCCACCAACAGACCGAGCCATCTGGGTACCCCATGAATGGCGCTTCTGAAGGCAGAATTGTAGATGGCTTTGACGTGTCTTGCTGGTGGCCTGCGGGAACAGCCCCCTCCGTCTGACGTGCTGCGTGCGGGCGGACGTAGTTACCGTAGCCGGGGCTCTCGGGGGCTCGTCCTTGCCTGAAGTTGAACACCTTTCCTGCCGGTTGAGGACGCAGGCAGGTGGGGGTTTATTGTTTTGTGAAGACCTCAGGGAAAGACCATCTCGAGTTCCATTTTTGACCGTTACTATGATCTGGAGTCTCCCCCTTCTCACACAGACCCGAGGGGGAAGAGCCACCTCTCCTGGGTGCCCCCACACACCCACGCCCAGAGGCTGGTGAGCCCCTCGCTCACGGATGTCGGTGCTTCTGGCTGCCGACTGGAAGGCATGGTTTCTGTAAGCGTGAGTGTGAGGCCGGAGGCCATCTGCTTGCAGCGAGAGGCAGCAAAACATCATTTCCTCTCCTTAAAGTTGGTGGCGTTTCCCCCGGTTTTACTGAGATAGTCACATACAGTGTACGGTGAGGGTGCGCGGCACAGCGCTTGGCTGTGTGTGTCGGGAAAGGGCGCCCCGGCGGGTTTACCGTGCACACAGCGTCTCAGGGAGTCCCGGCTGGTCTCTTGTGATGTGCGCTGGTGAGACCTGTTCCGCCCCCTCCCCCAGCACATGCTCGTGTCCTCCCTGGCCCGGATCCGTGCCTGTCCTTGTATCTGATCTGGTCCGAGGCAGCCTTCTTGTCCTGCTCCTGTCTCCGGAGTTCGCATTGTGTGTCGTGGTTTCCCTGCTGGTGTGCGGAGCCAGCTGTTGTGTTCTGGGTCCCTGTTGGCTTCTGGTGCGTGGGCGACAGCCTCACACCTTTGTCTGCTGGCTCAGAACCGGTTCGGTGCAGGCAGCTGCCCGCACCAGAGGGCAGGGGTGTTCCCAGACAGGGTTAGCTTCCCCACCAACTGTGTGCTTGGACGGCCTCGTGTCTTTTTTGTTAAAGGATTTTATTTTATTTGAGAGCGGAGTGGGGGAGGGCACAGCGCAGATCTGACCTCTCACGACCCTGAGATCCCTACCTGACCCAAACCCGAAAGCAGGACGCTCAGCTGACGGAGCCCCCCAGGTGCCCTGAGGTGTGCTTAGACTTCCGCGGCCATTTGATCATCCACCCATCCGGGAGCTCCGGAAGGCCGTGCTTGGGCAGCTCCGTCGACCTTGCAGCCGGGTCTCTCTGGGCTTGGCTGGGGCAGTCCAGTCAGGCCCTTCCCTGTGTGCTCCAGGCCTCAGGGCTCGAGGGCCGGCTGTGAGACAAGCCTGCGGGCTGGACTCCCTGACTTGGGGCGGAGAGGGAGCCGTGTGGACTCTTACCCTGCCAGTTGGTTTCACTGTTGCGCCTCCTTCAAGGGGCCTGAGGTTGGCAGATACGAAGCCCAGGAAGTTCCTGGGTGGTGCGGGTGGGCGTGAAGTGTGGTCATCGCTCTGCCTGGAGCGCGTGGACACTGATGGGCACAGGAAGGTGAGGATGGGGTAGGGTGGGGCCAGGCTCTCCAGGTCTGGGAGGTCGGTGGGATCCGCACGTAGGCCCATTCGGTGCCGTGGTAACCTGGCTTTCTCCTGACCGTGCACTGGACATCTTGTGGGCCTCGACTCGACTCTGGCTGCCAGGCTCCGCTTGTTCCTGGTGCGGCCTTCTTCCGGGGCCTGTTCCTTGCCGTGTCATGGCACAGAGGCGTCCGGGTGTATGCAGGGGTCGTTGGACACGCACGCACGCGCGCGCGCGCACACACACACACACACACACACACACACCCGCTAGTCGCAGCCAGGAGGAAGCTTTTGAGTCATGTCACTCCTGGTAGATTTCTCCTACCTGGCAACTTTTAACCACAGAATAATCGTTCCTTTCATGGTTCCTCCTGTTTCTATTCCAGATGACCTTGGTCCCCACACCCTGCCTCTGACCTTAGTCAGCACCACAGCATCTCTTGTGCCTTGTGTCACAGGCACATATTTCCGGGTGGCAAGAGGCTGCTGGCCACAGTCTTTTCGCAGCTGCCTGAAGATAAGAAAACCAGAGCCACAGGGATTGGCCGGTGTCGGGAGAGGGCTCGCGATTTCCCTGTTGGTCCCGCTAGGAGCTGGCCAGTGCGAAGTCCGTAACTGAATGCCAGTGTCTGAGCCACGGTCATGGCTCTGTGTTAACTGGGTGGGTCAGCCCAGTGGAGAGCGAGTGACTGAGCGTAGCCTGTGCTCTGCTCTGCAAGGCGGGAGGTGCACATTTTGTGGCCCCTTGGGACAGACGAAGCATTCCATTCTGGCTCCTCTGTTCCCCTGAGCGGTGGAGCAAGGTCAGGGGTCCTGACCAGTGGACACACCAGTGTGGAGCCAGGCATAGCACATGTGGGCCATGAGTTCCTGTGTTGGTGCAGAGAAAGTCTGCTCCTGCGTAATGCTCGTAATCTTAGTGGAGAGGTCGGGAGCCTTGGTTTAGAAACCCAAGCCCCTAAGCAGCGGGTTCAGTGTGATGTCATTTTTGGCTAAAGAAATGCACACCAGGGAGCCTGGGTGGCTGGGTCTCAGTTAAGCGTCTGCCTCTTTTTTTTTTTTTTTTTTTTAAGATTTTATTTATTTATTTGACAGAGATCACAAGTAGGCAGAGAGGCAGCAGAGAGAGAGAGAGGAGGAAGCAGGCTCCCCGCTGAGCAGAGAGCCCGATGCGGGACTCGATCCCAGGACCCTGAGATCATGACCTGAGCCGAAGGCAGAGGCTTAACCCACTGAGCCACCCAGGAGCCCCAGCGTCTGCCTCTTGATCTCGGCTCAGGTCTTGGTCTCGGGTCAGGGTGGTGTCGGGCTGCATGTCGTGCATGAGCTTCTTCAAATCAAAACAGAACAAAGCACAGCCGTGTCTCAGCAGGAGGCGTGGACGGTGGGGATTGCTCTCTGGCCTGTTCGAGAGTCCGTGCCGTCTCCTTGTTGTGCAGGCAGGCTGCTGTCCCCACATCACACAGATGTGTACGAAGACAGACCGTGTTTCCTTCCCTCTTCCTTTCTCCAGACCCCTTGAGCCGAGCATCTGGACCGCAGTACTGGCCCTGCTCAGTACTTCGCATCAGGTGCTCCCAGTAACTTCTAGTAACTGGCCGTGGTGTGAAAGTTGAAAGTCCAGACAAGCAAGAGGTATGCCTGTGGCATAGTTAGGACTAAGTAAACAACTTCGTTGATTATGTGTCCTTCTTGGTTGGGCTGTAAGGGGAGGACTTGAGGTGGAGCAGAGGCTGCAGTGACACACCCTTTAGTTCTGTTTGGGACGTCCCCTGCCGTGGCCGCTAGCCTTTTATGTTTCTGGTGGCTTTGAGCACTCCAGGGGAAGGAGAGAGGAGGTGGTCACATGCATGGTCACCTGTCCCAGGCCTCAGGGAGTGCCCCAAAGAATGTACCCTTGCAGTGACTGAGGTGCCTCAAGTGCCACAGCCAGGCCACGGCCCAGAGAGCCTGAATGGCTGCACTGTGGTCACCACAGGGGTGACGCATAGCTCTTAGAGGTCTCCTCAGGCTTTCTCCTGCCCCGTCACATCTGTCCGTAGGGCTGAGAGTGTCACTGCACACTTGATGGTGCGGTCAGTTCGGTGGGCACCCCGCCCACGCGCACATCCACATCCCCTTCAGCCTGAATCGGAGTTGCTGAGGGCCCCCGTGTCTTGAGATGAGAATGTGCATGGTGGCTTCAGTGGGCTGTGTCCCCTAGCAAGCCTGTCGGTGGGGCTTCCGTCTGGCTTTGGGCAGATGGCTGCGGCGTGGCAGAGCTGTGTGCACTGTCCTCGGGCTGCTCGTGCGAGTGCTTCCAGCTGGCTCCATGCTGGTTCACGGGACTCAGTGGTTCAAGGAAGTGAGTCTGGGTACAGGGAGCTTTCTCCTCTGCCTCTAACGGTTTCTTCCAGAAGAATCCTGAGGCTCTGCTTCATGGGCCAGTCGAGGACACATGTTCACCTGGAGCCAGCTGCCAAGGGGAAGGCACTGGAAACGGAGCTGATGTGGGTCTGTGCTGTCCCCCGAGCTGTCCCGTGCTGCTCCCCGTGTAGCACTCCCCGTGGACAGCCTGTGTGGCCCCTGCATGCCGCCCCTCATTGGAGACGAAGGTGACACCCCGCCTGCAGGGAGGGGAGGGTGCTGTGTGTGGCGGGTTCTGCAGTCTCCCAGCACCTGGAGCTTCATGGCGACCATCTCTTTTCTTTTGACCTCTGTACTGCACAGGACTAAGTCCATCTTCCGTTTGGTGTCGGAAAGCGTGTCATGCCGTGCGAGTCCCTTGTTCACATAGCTAGAAAATCGTGCGGCCTTGTGTAAACTAGAATTCTTGTAATACAGCTTTTTGTCGACGGTGTGAGGTTGGGGTGTTTACACTGGGAAGCTCTCGCTCCTTCAGACAGCGCGCCTGTGCCGACAGCTGGGTCTCCCTTCTCGCTGGCCCCTCTCTGGCGCCTGCCCCTGCGGTCCCTTCTTGGATGGAGGATGAAGAGTCTGCTCAGGGCTTGGGCACTGGGCCTGGAAGCCCCTTGGCTGGTGCGTCTGTGCGGCGAGCTGTTCCCTGGAGCCCCTGCTGCGGAGCAGGTCTTCAGTTGTCGCTGTGTCCCCGACCTCAGGAGTGACTTGCTGGGTGGGAGTCTCATCATCTCGAGGCCAGAACCCAGCCGTGCTGGTGCCTCGCACTTGGGTGAGCGCGGGTTTGCCCGTTTGCCCCCAGCTCTCCGCAGCGCTCTGTTCCTCTTCCTCCTCCTCCCCTTCCCCCTCCTCTCCTGCCTTGCTCCTCAGGAAGGTGGGAGGGCCTGTGGCTGTCACTTTAGCAGCTCAGCCAAGTGGCCCCGCACTTTCCTGTAGGTTTTCTGCAAATGAACGTGTGTCCTGTTGATTTTTGTTTTTAAAGAAAAACTTACGTGGCCTTACAGCAAAAGTGTTGCCTCTTCACTGCCCAGGGCGCCTCCCAGGCCTGGGCAGTGTCCTCCGTGCGGGCCTGCAGGACACAGGGGTGGCCACCTGTGCTCCCAGAGGAGCTTGCCCCCAGATGCCGGGAGCTCCTGCTCGTCCATAGCTCAGGAGAAGAGGAGTCAGAAATGCATCGTCACTCTGCAACCGGGAAGCCAGAAATCACATCTTTCACGGTGGCTTTCTTGGTAGAAAGGAGGCGTTTGATACATACCCACTTATATTTGGACCTGAATCAGAGCTGGGGCAGCTCAGACACGCAGAAAATAGAGTGTTTGGTGAAGACGGGTGAAGGTGTGTGTGTTTAAGAAGTGAGGATTGGAGACTGAAATGGGAAGGTCCTGCAGCAGGTCGGTTCCTAATTTTTTTTTTTTCTTCAGAAATTTTAGATGAAGATTCTGTTTCTTAGGAAGTTATCAGAAGTAGCTAGAGCATCCGTGGTGGTGACATGCTGTCTGCCCCTCCCTCCGCCAGCTCAGCGCCAGGCCTCTCCTGGCAAGCAGGCACGCATCTGGCGTCTGCGGGGCTGGCGTCCACGAGAGCCGAGATGACGCAGGGGTGGCTCTTGGGAGTGTGCGGCCCCCGTGCGCAGCGGGAGCGGCTTCTGGACGTCCGGTCGGGGTCTGCGCTTGTGGGCCCTTCTGCGGGCTGTGCCTCTGCGGGCGCTTGGTGCGTCCAGGCTCCGGGGCATGGTGAGAGGCGGCGGTGTTTACGCTGCTGCTTTTTTTCCTTTTAAATGATCTTATAAATTTTTCATTCTACTTGGAAACTGGTAGTAGATAGTCTATCTCAGAAATTGTTAGACTGTTAAAATGAGGAAAAAGCCCAAGTGTGCCTCGTTAGCCGAGGTGTGTGTCAGCCTCCTCTGCGCCCCTGCCGGCGGCGGACTGCTCCTCAGACTGCTTCGTGGCTGGTTTGAGTCCACCAGTCCCAAAGGCTGTGCAGGCGTGTCCCAGCTTCGCACATTATAGGGCCAGCTTTTTAAAGAATGCTAGGGGCCCGGGTGACTCTTGGTCGGCCCCTCTCGGGCAGTAGCAGAGCTGTCTGTCCGGACGCATGCCTGAACTTGGCTGTGGCCTGGACTCCGAGACCTCAGACTCCCCATGTGCCGTCCATACCCTGTGCAACGACAAGGGCCCAGAAGGACTTTCACCTTGACAAATCCTGCCCCAGTCCCACAGCTCCTGCAGACACATGCACACAAGAGCAGCACAGTGCCCAGGAGTGTCTTCTTAGCCCTCTGGACTCTGACCGGGTCTGCTCTGCTCTGCTCTCCTGGGTGTGGTTGTCACAGAAGTCCCTCCTGACCACAGTGGGGATGCCTGCAGGTCAGGGCCTGGAGATCTTTCCACATGGAGACTCGGACCACAGGCCGTGCCGGCGCTCCCCGCCTTGGTCTTCTAGCTGCTGCTGCATTCTGACTGTGTATCACCAGATTCATCATCGGGCTTATGGACACATTTAGGTGTGTGTTTCTTGGGCTGTTAATATTCAAGATCTTTTTGTCCACCTGTGTCTTAAAGCCTTGAGAACATGCTAGTTAATCATGCGTTATAATGCTATTACTGTGGTTTTCCACCTGAATTATCTGTGCCCTAATAACACATAAGTTTGGTTTACTGTCTTTTTAAGCTCTACATTTTGTTACGTTCTGTGGAAATTGTCATGGGGATGAAGCTTCAGGGTCAGGATCAAGAAAGGGAACGAAGCATTGCTCATGGGCACGGTACACCCCCGTGTCTGTCCAGTCATTGTTGATACGTGCATACGGACAGAGTAATCCCTTGGTTTTGGAACCTGGGTGTTCGGACGCTTGTCTTTTCCAAACCTGACTTGGACAGACGGGCTGAAGTGCCTCCTTTAAATCAAGGCTGTGTTGAGGAGCTCCTCTCACTGAACGGAAATGACCTGAGTGACAGTTTCCCAGGAGAGGCTGCAGAGGTGGCAAGGCCCAGGAGGCCCAGGAGCGTCGGGAGGCACCTGCCCACACACGCGCTGCCTCGGGCTGTCTCTCTGGCCTCCGAGGCACCTCGCTGGGGAAGGCAGCTCAGAGCAGGGCCGGCTAGTCCGTGTGCTAGGCCTGGGTAGCCAAGAGGGCACGGAAGTAGGAGACCATGGCCGTGTTCCAGGAGCAGTGTATTTGCAGAGACAGACGGCCGGGAGTTCCTGAGCCTGCCCTCTAGCAGGACTCTTTTTGCTGAAGAGACTGACTAGGACCAGTAAGCACAAGCTCTGGTTGATTTCTATTAAAATGCTGTACATCTCATGGGTGCCTGGGAGGCTCCATTGGTTAAGTGGCAGACTCTTGATTTTGGCTCAGGTCATGGTCTTTAGGTCATGGGATCCAGCCCCAAGTTGGGCTCCATGCTGGATGTGGAGTCTGCTGGAGATTCTCTCCCTCTCTCTGCTTCTCCCCCTCCCTCTCTTAAAAAACTAAAAAAGACTGCATTTGCAAGCCTGTAGCAAAGTTTTTAAAAAGAGCTTTTTTGGGGGCGCCTGGGTGGCTCAGTGGGTTCAAGCCTCTGCCTTCGGCTCAGGTCATGATCTCGGGGTCCTGGGATCGAGTCCCGCATCGGGCTCTCTGCTCAGCGGGGAGCCTGCTTCCTCCTCTCTCTCTGCCTCTCTGCCTACTTGTGATCTCCGTCTGTCAAATAAATAAAATCTTAAAAAAAAAAAAAGAGCTTTTATGCATAAGGGACACATTTAGAGGATAAGGGGAAGGGGAGAAGGTGAGGGAAATTACCAGGAAAATAATTATTTAAAAGTTTCATCTTTTGCAACATTGAGCGCCTCCCCCGCCCCCAGCTTTGTCCAGGCTCATGCAAGCACAGACATGTATCCATCTGAGTCTGTCCCAGAGCACCTAGGGACTGTTTTCTTTCCTTGAGTACTGACTGAGTCTTAGTGCTGCATTCATTGTCTGTAGATCTCGGGTTCTCCCGGGTGGTCCCAGATGCCAGCAGCACAGGCGTCTGAACGAACAGTCCAGGAGCATCCCTGGCTCATCGGGGTTCAGAGGAAAGAGATTGGCAGAGAGGAGGTGAGGTTTGGGGAGGGAAGGCACAGGGCAGAGGCAGCATTCGGGCACTTTTCCAGACCAGAGCAAGACTTGAGGGGCTCCCGGGGGGCTCCGTCGGTGCGTCTGCCTCCAGCTCAGGTCATGATCCCGTGATCCTGGGATCGAGCCCCGCATCGGGCTCCCTGCTCACCAGAGAGTCTGCTTCTCCCTCTCGCACTCCCCCTGCGTGTGTTCCCTCTCTCGCTGCTTCTCTCTGTCAAATAGATAAATAAAATCTTTCAAAGAAAAAAAAAAAAGACTTGAACTGAGCTTGGATCTCGGGTCATGAGCATTAGGGAGACTCCACCAGGCAGAGATCAGAGCTGGGGGCATCGGGTGTGCGTTGCTTTGGTGGGGGAAGCAAGAGGGGCTGAGGCTCGGCAGGTGGTGAAGGGTGCCTGGGACCCCCGGCTCAGAGGCAGACCTGACCACCTCTGAACGGGACGGTCTGGTTTGGTTTGGTGGGCGGCGGGAGGGGGGGTGTGGGTGTGTGTGTGTGTGTGTCTGTCTGTCTGTCTCCCCACCTCTGAACGGGACGGTCTGGTTTGGTTTGGTGGGCGGGTGTGTGTGTATGCGCTCCTTCCATGTTGGGGGGAGAGCGGCTCCTATTTCTTACAGAGTCCAGACGGCCCTGAGGCTCGCCTCCAGAAGCCGACTAGTCTAGATGGTCACTCGGGCTGGGGCCCAGGACCCTGACCTGACCAGTGGGTCCCACCTGCCAAGGCTGTCAGTTCTGTGTCTGAGGGGCTTAGTTTTCTGAAACAAGTAGAATCAATGGTTCTACCCATTAGTAATTACGCTGATCACACCCATCTCGTAAGTGTGGAAGAGTCGAGGGTAGGCCACTTGAAGGCTGTGTGGTTGGAGCCCTCCGGGGTCCTGGGTAAGTGTGTCCGTGAGAGGACAGTTGCGATTTGTTGTGTGGGGCCTCCCGGAACGTGAGCTTCAGATGTTGGTGTCAGTCACGTGCTATTTATTTTCTTTGCGGGGTAGCTGGCTTCTGGGCGTGTTGGGAGCTGCATTTAGCATCTCATCTGCACAGTGCCTTCCAGAACAGCACTTCTCCCGTGGCTCAGGAAGTGATGAGGTTGGTCTCCCTGCTCCTGGAAACGAGTGTGTGGACTTCTCTGGTACCTGCAGACTGCCTTCCTCCTGGTCCCAAGGAAGGACTTACAGGGAGCCTTCCGCTGCCTTCTGCACCTTTGCCCTGGAGCCCCTGAGTCTGGGGCCCAAATCAAGCACTGGGGGCCTGCGGGGGCAGGGTGCACAGTGTGGGGAGGAAGGGGGGCTGCTCCGGCCATGTTCATGGTGCTCGCTGGTAGGTACCAGGGTCCCTGATGTGCCTGCATCTCTAGGGACCAGAATGTGCTCCAGCAGATGCCGGCGTGGTTGGCAGCCCTTAGCTGGGGGTGCCCTGAGGTCACGGTCCAGGGTCGGTTGGGCAGATACTGCCTCTTACCCAGAGCTATACCTCTGCCTTTGGTAGCGTTTTGGAAATACGGCTTTTTGGTTCAAGTTCAACCATTAGCTTGGTTTAGGATCTTGGGAAAGTGAGTTAGCTTTTGGGTTTGACTGGATGACCGTTGAAGGCCTTTTCGTTAACCTGTTGCTCCCCCCAGGGCCCCTGGCTAGCGGCTCTGTCTCCTTTCTGTCCAGTGATCTGCGACACTGGGGGAGCTCTGGTGGTGATAGTGGGGGAGGGCCGGACAACAACGACTCGAGTGTTCGTGTTTTGTAGTGGGGACACCGACTGTGGTTTAGCTTCCCTCCGGCTCATGCGTGTGCACTGTGGCCCCCCAGGGACACGTGCTGTGGAATTGGGTCGTGCGGGAACACTTGGAGGGACCTGTGCACGGTGTATTGCTGGGGAGACCATGCAGCTCTCTGACTCCATATCAGAGTTGAAGTTGTTGAGTTTCACTTTCCACTAAACCGTTCACAGAATCGCAGAGAATCCACGTGCCCGGTGTCAGCGGTCACCAGTTTTGCTAGGCTGGTTGTATCTGTTCCCTTCCCCTGCTTTTTTGTGTTTTTGTTTCCTTTAAAAATGTTTACTTTTTTAATATTTTAAAGTAAATCTCAGGCATCACGTCATTGTACTTGCACACGCTCGGCAGTGTCTCTGACGGTTGAACACTGTAGAAAAAAGCTTGGCCTGGTTTCCGGGGGTGCCTGGGTCAGGCAGCTGGTGCTCACGCCTGTCGCTGGGAGACCGCCGACCGCTTGCTCCCGGGCAGGGGCTCGGCCTCCGCGGGCCTGTTGCTGGGCTTCCTGCGGGGGGTTCCCCCCACCCTCCTGACGGAGGACAGGGGGTGGTCCTGCGTGGCGGTGGGCGGCTCCCTCAGCCTCTCCGCGGAGGACAGAGGGACAGCACTGTGTGGCTCTGCGTAGGCCTGGAGCATCCTGTAGTGCGTCTCGGTGTGCGCCTGTTTGTTCTTGTCCTCCTGAGGTGTGAATTCTACTGGGAACGTCTCCAGGATGGACGGTTCAGAATCTTTTACGTGAGAGTCAGGTCTTTGGCCGTTGTGATGTTTTGCTTTGAAGCAGGAATCCGTGGGGTGGCCCGTGGGCTCAGGGCCGGCCGTGGCTCCTGCGGCACGTTCTGGAGTCCCTGCTGTCTGGCCCCAGCCTCTGTAGGATTTCTGCCTCTTGATTTTTGGCTTGGGTTGTGATCTTGGGGTTGTGGGATCGAGCCCCACATAGGTCTCTGCACTGGGTGTGGGGCCTGTCTGGGATCCTGCCTCTTCCCCTGCCCCCCGCCCCCCATGTGCGCGCTCCCGCACGGGCTCTGCCTTGCTGGCTCTCTCAAGTCAACGAACCAGCTTTCGGTGGTGTGTCACGGGCCGGAATGTGGGAGACAGGCGTTCTGACGGCTTCATGTCCTGGCTGTTCGTGTGCTGCCTTCCCTGGTCAGCGCGCCTGCCGCTGGAGCTGGTTCTCTGGTTTCTGTGGGAGAGCCGGGTGTGTGAAGGTGAGGACGCGCCGGCCGGGCGCCCCTGCAGCCCTGCCGACCCCTCCCACCTTGTGGTTTCGGGGTGCTCGTGTGGCGCTGGCCCTGAGCGTCGGCCTGGTCCCCTTGTAGAGCCCCTTCTTGGGGTGGGGGCACAGGTGTCCCTCCTGCGCTCCCCCCCCCCCCCCCCCAGAGCTGTGCTTCCCGGGCTGGGAACAGCCATGTCCCGTGTCTGTGGCGGGGGTGGGCTGGGCCCGAGGAAGGCTCCTCCAGTCGGTGACATGGACAGTGTTAGTCTGTTTCTTAGGACCGGCTCAGTCAGGTGTCCTGTTTGATGCTACGCTCTTCGTGAGGCATTCCTGTTGTGAGTATGGGTGACAGTTCTGGGGAAATGGAAGGCCGTCTCCCTCCTGGTGGGAGCACAGGCGCGCGTGCTCTGTTCTTCGTGACAGATTCTAATTCTCAGTAAGTCTTACTGGTCACAAATGGGCGACCTGTAGGGTCATTGCCAAATGTGTTTTCTCCAGTAGGGACACCGGAGTGGGGAGTCGGGCTGAGCAGCCTCAGGGCCCCAGGGCCAGTCGGCCACGCAGGGAGGGTCCCTACCTGGTCCTCCCCAGGGTGCGCGCGGAAGCAGGACCGTGTGCGGGCGGGCTGTGCTCCGCGGGGCCTTTGACCCGAGTCATGGACGCCTGACTCCAGATGGCAGATGCCCTTGGTTCAGCCTGTCTCCTCGTTAGGATCTTGCGGGGGAAGGAGTGAGGTCAGGTGAGCGAGGGCCAGGGGCCCCACAGATGGGTGACCTGTGGGCCTCAGTGGACTCGTTTTTCTTAGGAGGAGGCAGTAGGAGCTGTGCTCAGGGCAGACGCTGACCTCGGTGTGAGCCGAGGAGTTGGAATGGAGGAGCCTTTTACCATTTTGCCTGATGGGACTGCGTGGGAGGCGTCTGGGGGTGCCTGCGTGCCCAGTCCGTACTGGGCTGGGGATGCTGCTGGGCGCCAGGGTAGCGGCAAGGCTGGTCCTGGACAGGTGCCAGCAGGCCGCTGCTCCCTCGGAGGGGAGGGCACGGGAGCCGCTGCTTGTGGCCTGTAGCCCCTTGTGGGAACTTCTCCCTGTGGGCCCTACACCTCGGTCACACTTCCTCAGGGCTGTGTGGCTGCCTCCACACCCCGGGGCCTCTCAGCCTGAGGGTGTTGAGCCCTGAGTAGAAGAGCCGTGTCTGCCGTGGTGGACCCGGGGGGCCTTGCAAACCAGGAGAAGCTGTCTGTGCTGAGGACGGCGCCCACCACCGAGCCCTGTCCACACCCCTGACGGAGACGGCCCCATCTTGCCCTGCTGCCTCTTCTGGCACTGGAATCTACAAGAGGTTTGCGTGTGGTCCTGTGGAGCGGGCCCTGTCTGGGACCAGCACTCACCTGGGGCTTGGGGTGGACATGGCCTAGTTCCCCTGCCGTTTGTGTTTTGGTCTCTTGGTTTTCTCGAGGTCATTGTGAAGTCACACACAGTTTGCCTCACATTTCCAGGGGTGACATTTTGTAAAACGCCGAGCATTACGACAGCTGGGACAGGGTGTCAGGTGGAAGCGGCCTTCTGATCTTAACACCCATTGGCCCCAAGTGGCTTCTGGGGCTGCCCGTGCAGCCCGCTGTGGGGCTGGGCTGCCTGCCTTGAGCCCGGCTCCCCCCGCCACGATCGCCCTGTGGTTTTGTGTGACCTGCAGCCCCGAGCCTGCCGCCTGTGTCTGTGGCTCTGCCCCTTCTGGACGTCTCACGGAAGCAGAGCCACCGTGTGGGGCTTTCTGTGTTTGCTCTCTTCACTGAGCTTCATGTTACCATGTTTTCTGTCCGTGTGGTGACGGGTGTTGGTACGTCCCTCCTTCCACGGCTGAGTCCTGCTGGATTGCGTGGACGTGCCACGGTCTGTCTCCGTTCATCCACGGGCGGACGTCTGCGTCGCCGGCTTCCCTCGGTGGTTGTGAACAGTGCCGGCTGCACGTGCGTGCACACGTTTGCGCTTCTTTCCGCCAGGAGTGGGATTGCTGCTCTGCTCTCTATTGGGATTCTGGCCTCCTGTGTCTTCTGGAAGAATCTCTTGTGGTCGGGGTGCTGTGCGTGTTCTAGAACCTGTTGCCAGGGTCCCTTGTAGCTTGTGGGGGGACGAATGGGCTCCCTCTTCCTCTCCAGTCTGGTGTCCACATCTGGCCTGACATCCTGCCAGCAGACAGCTGTCCGCTTTCCTCAGGGAAACAGGAGGGCCTCTGCTACTGCCCTCCTACCCCTTGCTCTGTGATCTTGGATCGTCCTGTCCTTTCCTCGAGAGCAAGACCTTAGTAATTACAGAGCCAGAGAAGGTGCTGTGCAGAAAAGCCTTGAAAAGATGGGTTTGGACAAAGCGGTTGGAAGCCTGTTGGATTGAGAACTTACCGTGTGTGACCAGCCAGAGACGGGATGAACAGAGGTACCGTTTCTTACTGAGCAGACCCTGAAATCAGGAGCCTACCGTTGGAGCCTGCGGAGGCGCGGCGGTGAGACTCAATGGCCCGTCTGCCGGCTTCCGTATTTAACGAAACGAAAAGGCTGTGAAAGGGACATTAAGCTTTGAGTTACTGTTTGTTTCTTTAGGGTTCATTTCAGAGCGCGTGTGCCCGTGAGCACGAACCCTTGGGACGGCAGAGGAAGGGGGGAAGCAGGCTCCCCGCTGAGGATGTAGCCAAAGGGCCCAGGACTCAGGATGAGGGACGCGGGGCTCAGCCTCAGGACCCTGTGACCTCGACCTGAGCTGAAACCAAGAGTCAGATGCCTCACCAGCTACACCACCCAGGGACCCCTTGAGTTACTGTTTAATGTCATTTTCCTCAAATGTAACTGGTTTTAACCCAAAATACAACATGTGTTTCTAGGAGGCACGAACCCCTTTCCCAAGCGCTTACCTCGGAGCTCTGCAGGGGGCATCTGCCCATGTCAGGACAGGGCCTGGCCGGGGTGGGTGCCGTGGGAGGGGGCAGCGTGCGCACGAGGGCCCCGGATGTAGTGGGGTGAGGGGCGTGGAGCCTGTGCCAGCGTCGTGAGCACACTGCAGCGCTGGCCTTCTGCGGCCCCTGGAAGCAGGTGGGTAAGTCAGGCTGGGGAGGGACTGGGTCAGAGGAAGGGGGTGCTGAGGGGCGCCATGGGCCTCTGCGCGTTGACTGGGATTGTGGGGAAGCTGAAGCCACATCTGGGTCCCGGGGGTGGTTCTGAGCGGCCTGGGCTGGCTCCACAGAAGAGGGGGCGTCTGGCGCTGCCTGGCCGGCGCGTTGAGCTGGTGGTGTCTGCAGGGAACGGAGCTGTGGCTCGTGAGGACGACTCTGCCCCATGAGAATGTCCGGCCCACACGCCTGGGCATTCAGTTGGCTTAGGGGATGACCGTGAGGTGTGAATCGCGCGGCCTGCGCCGTTCCACGGCCCCTGCTCCTCCTCCTTGAAGGCGGCAGGGAGAGGCCGTGGGCTCCCAGGGGGTCTCGGGGGAGGGACTGGGAGAGGCAGAGGAGGGCCACGGGGAGGGGCAGGGCTGTGCCCTGGTAGGGCCGCCTGCCGGCTGCCGCACGGACTGTGGCTGTCTGACCAGAGTGCTGGTGGGGGCTCCGAGGGTGGTCAGGAGCTGTCCGTAGTAGCAGGACCTGCAGACGGCTTTGCTGGACGGTCCTTTCCCGGGGCCTTCCAGCCGGGGCCAGGGCCCTGTGTGCCCCACACAGCCAGCTCCGGGGAGCTGCCCTGTGAGACGGATGTCTCGGGTGCTGTCTGGGTCGGTGCGCGGATACCCTCTGACCGGAGTGTGTTCCCGCAGCATGTGACATCGGTGCGGCCCAGGGAGGCTGCGGTCTCCGGCAGCAGGCAGGCTGAAGCCAGTTGTCGTGGAAGACGGCTGCTGTGGGGAACGGCCCCGAGCGCCACCCTTCCTCCAGCGAGCACACCGGCTTCTCTGCTGTTGGGGGCTCGTGGGGGCTGGGGTGGGTGATGGTTGCCTTTGTGTGTGTGTTTTAAAGATTTGATGTCTTGGGGGCACCTGGGTGGCTTAGCTCTTAAGCATCTGCCTTTGGTTCAGGTCATGATCCCAGGGTTGTGGGATCGAGCCCCTCGTCGGGCTCCCTGCTCAGCGGGAAGCCTGCTCCTCCCTCTCCCACTCCCCCTGCTTGTGTGCCCTCTCTCGCTGTGTCTGTCTCTGTCAAATAAACTAATAAAATATATAAAAAACAGATGTTATGTATTTATTTGATAGAGACCCAGCGAGAGAGGGCACAGAAGCAGGGGGAGTGGGAGAGGGAGGAGCAGGCTTCCCGCTGAGCAGGCGGACCCCTGTGGGGCTCGATCCCAGGATGCCGGGGTCATGGCCTGAACCGCAGGCAGACACTCAGTGACTGAGCCCCCCAGGCGCCTCTGTTGGTTGCTCTGGAAAGCGAGTGCCAGAAAGCCCTGTAGCTGCTGCTGTATTGCACAGTGTCCGTCGCACAGCTGAGAACTGCCGGGAGGGTCAGCCCCCAACCCCGGGGGCCACTCCGGGATGTTCTCAGTCAGAGACTGGTTGCAAATCTTTGTTTTGCATTTTCTCTAAGTAATTTAGTTTTATGGCTCTGTCATGAGGATTCAGCACAGGTCTTTGTTGAATCTACTAAATTTAAGTGGAAATGTCTTTAAGCAAGTGATACTGGAGAATATGTGTCGCACGCGCGTATGTTGTATTTTGTGTTCGTATTTAATGATTTGGCACATCACCAGACTCCCAAGAATGTGTTCTTACCAAACAGACTCTGAGGTTTCTGAAGTTCCATTGTTTTTTTAAAGCTTTATTTGAGAGAGAGAGAGAGAGAGTGGGAGGGGCAGAGAGAGAGAGAGAGAGAGAGAGAGAATCTCAAGCAGACTCCATGCTCAGCAGAGACAGGGCCCGACATGGGGCTCGGTCGCACCACCTGAGATCGGGACCTAAGGCGAAACCAAGAGGCGGACACTCAGCAGACTGAGGCGCAGGCGCTCCTGAAGTTCCATCTGCGGATCTTTTCTCCGGAAGTCAGTTGTCTGCTCTGGAAGTCCCCCTTCGGTGAGATCTTGCAGGGACTTCAAGAACTCAGTCCGCCAACAAAATGGTCCACGCTGGTGGGGCTGTTAAAAAAAAGAATTGAATCATCTCCTAGAAAGGACTGCAGTGTCGCGAACTGGGAAGGGCAGAGTGGAAAGATTTGTGTCACTTTAATTAAGTCTCGATTCTTTTGACTTCCAGACTTGTTGCTTATTGGAAGAGGTTTCCTGGGGCGCCTGGGTGGCTCGGTCGGCTAGGGGTCTGCCGGGTCTGCCTTTGGCTCAGGTCATGACCCGGTCCCGCCCTGAGCTCCCTGCAGCTCCCCTGCTTGTGCTCTCTCTGTCAAATAAATAAATAAAATCTTAAAGAAAAGAAAAAATGAAAGAGCTTTCCCAGCATCCTCCAAAAAGTTTGGGAATGAATCTTGGAGTGTCATTTCTGTGCTAAAATTTGAAAACTAACATGGTATTTTCCACTTTGGTTCGTACTAAAGGATTTCACAAGTGTTCAGCATCTGGTTCTTTCCTGGGGGCCATGCCCACGCCCAGCATTTGGAGTGCAGCAGAGAAGCAGTATGGTGAGACGGGGGCTGGGGCTCACTTCGAGGAGCCTGGTCGGGCCTGTGCCGTGTGGGGACTCCGCAGCCTCGCAGGGAACACGAGGCGCGTTAGGATCTGACTGTACTCAGGGCTGTTTTAGGGGCAAAATGGAGGGAGCAGGATGTTTGGAAGAAACATAGGCCTAAAGGCAGTGCTGTGTTCAGGACGAAATGTGTGTTAGGGAGCATCCCCCAGTGTTCAAAACAGGCCGTGTCCTGAATGGGGTGTGTATCAGTTGTTAATTGCTGCACAACCACAGAGAACCTTGTGTCTTAAAATTACAGTGATAGGGCGCCTGGGTGGCTCAGGGTCCTGGGATCAAGCCCTTCAGCGGGGAGCCTGCTCCCCCCAACCCAACCTGTCTCTCTGCCTACTTGTGATCTCTGTCAAATAAATAAATAAAATCTTAAAAAAAAAAAAAAAACTACCGTGATTCTGTGTTTCTCTCCATGCTCCTGTTCCCTGGATGTTTTCCTCTGGTCGCGTTGGGGTCATTCGTGAGGTGTCAGTCCGCTGGCGGGTTGGCCCAAGGCTTCCCTGTGGGCACGGGAGCCCTCATGGGGTGCCAGGGAAGGAGGCTCCCTCCGTGGTGGGGGGGCTGGGAGTCTTGTGGCACGTTACCCAGTCTGCAGTGTGTGTGTGAGACGAGTGTGTCCGGTGAGTGTTAAGCGGTGAGCTGGTTTTGGTACAGAGGTTGCATCTGAACTTAATAGAATGAGAAGAAAATTTGGGTTCATTTTCCTAAATTCTAGAGAGAGAATTGTGAACTAAGTTGCTAACTTCAGAGATTTTAAAACTTTGTGTGACCAAATCTTAATCCTTGCCTGGCATTTAAGCATAAATAGTAAATGTGTCTGTGTCGTTCAGTCGTAGGGTGAATTGAGAGAATGCTTTGGGTTATAGAGTGAACTAAAAAACTGGCATGAAAATTCTACATATTTCTGACCAGAATTTTTCAGCCTGGAAGTGTTGTTTTTAATGAATGCAGTGGGTGTGCTCTCCCGCTGGGATGGCGCTCGAACCCCCGCGCCAGTGTGGTAGCACGGGAGTCTGCCACCGAGCGCCGCGGGATGATTCGTAAGACGTGGTCCTCGTGCTGACAGCGGAGCCTTCTCGTGGGTGTTCCTGGCGGACACCGTGCAGACCGTTGCACACTTTACCTGAACCACAGACGACCACGCGTGTTGGTGCTTTCAGGGTGCACCTGTGCAGCACAGACAAGATGAGGGAAGCCCCAGTGTCGGAGTGGCGTTAGGACAGTGTGCTTGGTGGGGCTCGGTGGCCGGCTCACTGCCCTGAGGATTTTGCTGTGGCACGGAGCGAAGCGTGGCTGGTGCTTCTGTGCTTTTCCCCGACCTCTCCCTGTGGCCCCAGTGCCAGGGTCCGCATCCCCACTCCTTGCTGTGGCCCCTGTGCTGGGACCCGCATCCCCGTGTCACCCTGTTCCCTGCTGCCTGGATTCTGGGGGGCTCCTGTGGAGAGGGCTGAAGTAGTGACTCTCGGAAGGCTGAGCGGCTTCCCACCTGCATCAGGAGCTTTCAGACTTTGAGGAAGAAACCCAAGGCCCGAAGGGGCAGCTGAGGGTGGGGGCAGAGGGGCTTCCCAGGGGCGTGAAGCAGGGCAGGCAGAGAGAAGACTTGGAGGCGCCCCCTGCGTGGGGGGCCGTGCGAGGAGGCTGCGGCCCACGTGCGCCGCGGCTCTGCGGGGACGCCCCTCGGTCGTGCTTCCCTTTGCCGAGCGCTCTGGCCCGGAGCGGCCGGGGTGTCCTGCTGCGGAGGTCCTTCTCGTGGGCCGGGATAGGAGGCTCTGGTGGGTGCCGGTGTCTGCCAGGTCTCTGCGCCACCCCCACCCCTGCGTGAGCCCGAGGCCCCTGCGTGTTGGTGGCCCCGTTCTAGACTGTGCCGGTGAGTTCATCTTGAGCGCTTCCGAGCACGCCGCTTCCTGGCGTTCCTGCCCCGTCGCCGCGTGTTCCTGAGGACACCGTCCCTGGCTAGCGCAGCTCTCAGAATGGATCTGTGGGCCTGGAATTTTCTAAGTATTTTAAGACGTAAGGCGCACAGTCCTGCGCAAGTCCGTCACAGAGAACGGCCGCCCTTCCGGCCGCGCTCCCGCGGCGGAATACGGTCGCCGATGGTGGCGTCTGTGGCACGTGTTGTCTTTAGGTTCTGGGCTTCTCCGTAGGAGTCTGGGGAGTGCTGGCCTCCTCCCTTTCTGCATCAGTGGAGAGCAGCTTGGACATCTCACGCTGCTGCTAGGGAGAGGTGAAGGTGCCTCTTAGCTCACACCCCAGCGGCAGGTTCAGTGCGGAGAGGCGGTGGCGCGGGGGCGGCCGGAGCCGGTGCCGGGAGCAACGGCCGTGGCTGGCAGCCAAGGCTCAGAGCGCGGGCCGGAGCGGCCGGGCGGGCCGGACGGCGGCCGAGCGACAGGAGCGGCACAAGCAGCTCGGGGGTCTTTGCTGGGGCCCCGGCGTCCGCCTCTCCCTCGGCGCTCCAGCGGATGGCGTGTGCGGAGAACGGCTTCCACAGGACCCTTGCGTGGTCTCCCCTAAAAAGAAAAAGGGGTTCTTGCACCGTGTGCACCTGGCACTTGTTCTGTGGGGGCCCCGGTGGAGTGTGGAGGGCCGGGGCCATTCTCTGGCCTCGCCGTTGTCACACAGACGAGGACGTCGGCAGTGACGTGTGACGGTCTCGGAGCTCTCGGTTCTGCAGCACAGGCTGCAGAGTAGGAACCGGTGACGTGGCCGCCGTGTGACAGACTTGGGCCTTGTGGTTGTTGGTGCCCTTTCTCCTTCGTGGGCCGACGGTGATGGCTCCGATGGTGCTTGCACACGGAAGAGTGACATCACTGCTGTCCGTGGGCCTCCCGCGGGCCGAGTGGGCAGGGCTGCGGCCTCCGGTCTCCTGCGTCGTGCTGGAGCATTCTGTCACACGGTGGAGTGCATGGCGCCTGGAGCTTTACCGAACGAGGCGTCCTCACTAACAGGCATTAAAATGGCTCTGAGTAGCGTTCCAGAATCTTCAGCCAGAAACCCGCACGCGGAAGCTGTGACTGAATCTTGAGGTGAGCTGTGCGGAGCTCGCTGACGGAGTGACGCCCCACGACCGGCTCCCGGCCTTCTCGTATCCGCCACAGGCGCCATCGTGGCCCGGGCAGTATGCGCTGGGCGCTCCTGAACCCTCTTTGTGGCGAGCGGCAGGAGCGGCGCGGGTCAGAGCCACCGAAGCCGCGCCACGGCGTGGGGGAGGACGCTTTGGTCCGCTGCCTGAGGTCTGCTCACTCTTCTGCTCTGGCTCGGAAGCTAAGGTCCAGGACGCCGTTTTCAGGATGCGTGCCGGACGAGTGTGCGGTGTTCGCAGAGTCCCTGGGCCTGGCCTCCCAGCGCGGAAACTTCTGGAATCTTCTGGCTCTTTGCTTTGGAGAATGTACGTGTAGATTTGCCGTTGGTCAGATGGCAGTCTCGGAGCTCACAAGGTTTGATTTTGTGTGTGTTCTTTATTTTTCTGAGCCTATTTGAAACAGACCCTCCCAGTGAGGCCCACATGACAGTGGAGGTCCGGAGGGTTCGGTCCTGCGGAGGTGGTTGTGCTCAGTGGAGCTAGTAACAAAGGCGCCTGTTCGCCTCGCTCTTTGCACTGTTGCTGAGTGCACACATCGATGACGCGTGAACTCTGGTGTGTGCCTTGGAAATGCTGCCGGGGCTGCGCACTTGGTGATGGGCTGAACAGGGCAGGGCGGGCACAGCCACTCCCCATCTGTGCTGCTGGGGTGGGGGCGCACACTGCCCCCCTGGTCTTCAGAGTGGTCGCACCTTAGCCCCATGACACCTGGTGCCTCAGTTTCTCCACTGTTAAAACCAGGGAGGGAGTCGGTGTTCCTGGGACCTCTGTCCACACGGATGTTCCTGGCGGTGCTTGGGGAGGGCACGTAGAGCCTGGCGAGGTGTGGCCTGGAGACCCCAGAGGCCCCGTGTTTTTAAAGATGGGTTTCAGAAAGGGTTTCTTTTGTTTACAAAAAGAAAGGAGAGGTGCCCCTGCATGGAGCAGCCTGTGCTCAGGCCTCTAGTGCCCCAGCCCCTGCCCCCATCTGCCGTGATCTCTGCTGCGCCCTCTGGCCTGCCCACCTGCTGCCCCCAGTCCAGACCTGACGCTGACCTCCCTGATCCTCACACCAGCCGACAGAGGTGCTCCCACGAGACCGCCACGGACAAGACCATCACACGCAGGAACAGCTCTGCCCCTGAGAGTGCCTGGGGCCCTCCAGAGCCGCGTTCAGAGGGGCCGACTGCGGTGGCCAGGTGTGGCTCTCCTGGTTTGCTCTGTGCTGGGTGCAGCCCCTTCCTGGCTTCCTGCCTGGGTCACTTTGTGAGAGCCTGGGGCCACAGTGCCCTGGCGTGGGTGCGGAGGGCCTTCGTGTGCTCCTGTGGCTGCTGGGATCGGGCTGAGGGGGCGGGAGGGCGGGGGAGGGTGTGTGTCAGACGGCTTGTGGGCCGCCCATCTCTCCCGCGCCTCCGTGAGTCTGGCTCCTCGAGGGGTCTCACAGGAGCGCAGTCACCCTGAGCACGATGTCCTGGAGGGTTCTCTGAGTTGGGTGACGGGATTTCCTTTCTGGGTAAGGCTGGGGAATACGTCCTTGTGAGTAAGCACCGCGTTTTCTGTGTGCCTTTGTCCGAGCGTGGTTGGGTTTCTTCACATCCTGCTGTCGTGTGTGACCCGGAGGTGAATGTGGCCGTGCAGACATCTCTTTGGGGCCCTGCTTTCGTTCCTTTTGGGCGTGGACCTGGATGTAGGCTCGCCAGACCCACTGGTGTCGTTCCAGATTGGTTTCCCAGGCCTCTGCGCTGTCGTGGGTTCCCACTGACGCCGCGCAGGGGCTCGGTTTCTCCGCAGCCACGCCGGCTCGGTCCCCCTGCGGTGCCAGGTGGTCGGGACACATGGTTTCTCTCTTCCCTGGGAGCATGGGGCGCCCTCCGCCAGCCGGCCTCTCGACTGGACGCCACCCTGGGTGTACTTGGAGACCGTCACCCAGTCACCCGCTGCTGCCCTTGGCAGGTTTGTCGGCGCCGCCCTCCCGGGGCCTTACTCCCTTGACAGAACAGGTCGCGTCGGGACTGTTGAGAATCAGTAATAGTAATTACTTTAGAATCTGGAACAGATTGTCCATTGTTTGCAACCTGCAAACGTATTTGTAGGAGGGTGAGGAGCGTGACTTCAAGACCGCAGCACTGGCCTT
Organism: Mustela putorius furo; assembly: GCF_011764305.1. Classification (NCBI taxonomy): domain Eukaryota; kingdom Metazoa; phylum Chordata; class Mammalia; order Carnivora; family Mustelidae; genus Mustela; species Mustela putorius. The sequence goes on along the minus strand of NW_025421304.1, from coordinate 43,822,172 downwards.
CGTGGTGAGGCGTGCGCACCGCCACGCCGGCTCTCTGCTCGCGTTCTGCCGTGACACGAGGGTGACGAGAGGTGGCCGGGCACACGCGCACGCCCCTCCTGGGCCAGGCCCCCCGCCGCGCCCTGTGCGTGCTGCCTCTCCCGGACCCAGCGCCGCTCCCCGGGGACCCCCGCCGCGGCTGCGGAGGCCCTTGGTTTTCCTCCAGGTTCCACGTCTCATGCTTCTGGGAGGGAGTCACGTACAGTCCTGAGCCCGGTGTCCCCAGCTGGGGGTGTTTCCTTTTCACAGGGTCATGGGCTCCCTACTCGATTCCATGTCAAGTTCCACAGGCTGAGGGGAGCACGCGTGCCCGCCTCTTGCTTTGGGCTCAGGTCATGGTCTTGGGTTGTGAGGTGGAGCCCGGGTCAGGCTCCATGCTCTGCACGGGCTGTGCTTGTCCCTCTTCCTCTGCCCTGGAGCGGTCACTGTCTGCCTCTCAGATAAATAAAATGTTTTTTAAAAATACAAAGTAACGGGACGCCTCAGTGGGTTAAGCTTCTGTCTTCGGCCCGGGTCATGATCTCAGGGTCCTGGGATCGAGCCCCGCATGGGGGGGGGGGGCTCTGCTCAGCGGGGAGCCTGCTTCCTCCTCTCTCTGCCTGCTTGTGATCTCTCTCTGTCAAATTTAAAAAAACAGCAACAAAAAAAATAACTTTGTTTTCTATTTTGTTAGTTAATGCAACAAAACCTTTGTTTTTAAAAATACCTTGTTAGGACACTTGGGGTTGGCAGGTGCTCCTTTTCCCAGCCGGGAAAGGCTGTTTTCAGAAAGCGCCGCATAGATGCTGTACTGAGGTGAAGCTTGCCGCAGACGATGATCTGAAAATTTTACGGAACTGTTGTCAGCCTCCATTCAGTCTTTTAGGCACCACAGTCTGGCTGATGCGAAGTGCCTCCCGGAAGTGGCGGTGGCCGCCGTGGCGGCTCCGGTGTCTGTGGGCCTCCCCGAGGTTCTGCTGCCGCTGGAGGGTCCGCCGCCCCCGCCCCTCCTCAGCCTTGGGGCTGGCCTGCAGCCGGCGTGGTCTGTGGAGGAAGACTGGGCAGCGTGGACACTGTGTTCTGCTGCTTTTCGGTAAAAACAAACCCCTCGTTCCTGTAGTTTCTCTCTAGATTCTGCTGAGTGTTGAGCGGGTTCCTGTGGACCCCTCCTGGGGCGTCGCGGGTCTGTCTTGGGGGCTTTTCTTTACTGAAGCACACACAGAGTGGTGCTTGCCACGTTGTCCTCGGCACGTCCTGCTTGTGGCATGTCCACGGAGGAGCCCCATCAGGGAGGAGCTGTTGGTGGCACAGTGCACGGTGCAGGCGACCGGCCGGCGTTACAGCAAGCTGCTCCGTCGGATCCCACAGGCGGACCGCAGCTTGTCTCAGAGCTTCCTTTTTGGAGTGGAGAGTGGGAGTCGGGGGAGGAAAGGAGACTTTTCAGGTTCCCCAGGGATGGCTTGTTTCCTGGATGCGGCGTTTGTCACGTGGGCACTTACTTTGTGAAGATGCACGTCTTGGAGGACGTGACTGAGCCCAGGTGTGACATCACTGGGCGCCATGGACAGCAGGGCCGGGGCAGAGCTATGTGGACTCGGGGCTCCCTGTCCATCATTACAGACCCAGGGCACTTGGCCAGCGGAGGCCTTCCCTGCCCCACGGCCGCGGCCTTCCTGGCCTGCATGGCCCGTGCTCTGCCGCAGACCCTGGGTTGTGTTCGGTGTTCCGCGCTGCCGGGTGTGGCTCTGTGTCTGCACGTCTGCTTCCAGCAGCGCCACATGGCAGTGGCGTGCGGCTGTAGGGTGCCTGAGACAGGGTTCATTTGCGGTGACACTTGCCAAGGCTTTTCTTTGAGATGCTCCCTAGGGATGGGTAGAAGCTCCCTGTTCACTTTCTGCTGTTGTAACCTACAGTAGTGTTACAGTGAATTAAATAGACACTAGGTTTACATTCAGGTGTTCAAGATTTATTCCGGACCCTTTTCCTCAGTGCGCGACTTGTCCATTTATTTATTTATTTAAGATTTATATTTATTTATTTATTTTTAAGATTTATTTATTTATTTGATAGAGATCACAAGTAGGCAGAGAGGCAGAGGAGGAAGCGGGCTCCCCACGGAGGACCTTGGGATCATGACCTGAGCCGAAGGCAGAGGCTACACGCACTGAGCCACCCAGGCGCCCTCAATGTGTGACTTTAAAGTTAATGTTGGTGTAGCAGTCCCGTTTGCTCATACATTCCTCTGAGTGGAAGAAATGGTGAGTGCACGAGGCCATGACGGAGGTCCCGTGCCCATGGGAACAGGGGCGCGCACATGGCCAGGCTGCAGACACTCCCAGAAGCAGGTGGAAGCGCACTGATAGTGCTTTTACTGTCCTACTGGGTCAGTTGTGGACAAGGGCCAGCACCGAATGCTTCTTTGCTGAGGGCTGGGAGTGACTGATGGAGAGGTTGCCACTGGCTTGGTCTTTGGTGGTGGCCCTGATAGCCGTGCAGAATCTTCCTGGATGTGCCCATCTGGGCCCAAGAGGTATCCTCCTGCTCATGGAACAGCACAGAAAGAGCACGTTTGTCCGGGGCCACACTGGGGATGTTCCCTACCAGCAAGCAGTGGGAAAGGCCTTCTCTGGGCCTGGACACTTGGCCTTGACCCTGGCCTGGACACCTGGCTGGACCCTGGCCTTGACCCCGACCTGGACCCTGGCATGGACACCTGGCCTTGACCCCTGACTTGGATCCTGGCTGGACACCTGGCCTGGACCCTGGCCTCAGGTGTGGTACCTGCTCCACCATTATGAGGCACAGTGCATCTCTGGGACACCTTGTTTCAAGCTTGTTCCACAAGATAACAGCTCTCTTGAGGTGCCCTCTGCATGCTGCACAGTTTGTTCGGTTTGAGTAGTCTTCGCTGTGTTCACGGAAACGTGCAGCCAACACCACACGCCGCTTCAGGAGGCTTTCATCACCTCAGGAAGAAACATGGGCCCTGGGGCGCCTGGGGGGCTCCGTGGGTTAAAGCCTCTGCCTTCGTTCAGCTCAGGTCATGATCCCAGGGTCCTGGGATCGAGTCCCGCATCGGGCTCTCTGCTCAGCGGGGAGCCTGCTTCCTCCTCTCTCTCTGCCTGTCTCTCTGCCTGCTTGTGATCTCTCTGTCTGTCCAATAAATAAATAAAAATCTTTAAAAAAAAAAAAAAGTTACAAATCACCCATTATGGGAATAGCTCATAAAACTGTACTTTATTCATTCAATAATTTAATAATAAAGGAAATGTGTTTAGAAACATTTAAAAAAGAAAGAAGAAGAAACACGGGCCTGTGGTCATCACTGCTCCTCCCCTCCCCACCCTGGAACAGACCATGGACCTCCTGTCTGTCCCTGTGGATTTGCCTGCTCTGGAATCCTGGACCGTGTGGTACCCAGAGAAACCCGCGCACATGTGCCTGTGGGTTGGCAAAAACAAAGAACCCAGGTGTCTGTGATTGAACGTAAAACTACATTAAAGAGAGGATCTCAGACGCCGCATTTGAAAGTAGGGTGTGATCCTGGTGAGGGAGGAGGCCTGGCTGTTGAGCTTGGTCCGTGCTGAGGGCTGGGCGGTGCCCTGCAGTGGTCAGCCTCCCGCCCACCCAGAGCAGCCAGGTACCTGTGCTCGAGTGTGCGTCCTGGTGTGCCCAGCACTGGAGCTGCACTTTGCCCACGCCTGCTGCAGCCGTTACCCCGGACAGGGCATCGGGCACCTCCATTCCCAGCTCCCCCGAGTCCTTGCTTCCAGGCGTTGTCTGCGTGTCCTCCAGACTTGCTTTGGGCAGGGTGAGGTCAGTGACCTTGTCAGCACACAGACTCGCTCTTCTGTCCCGCCTTTACAGAAAAGCCAATCCCGTGTTTAACGCCAGGTGCCACCCCGTTTCTTTGCTCACCTTTATAGCAGAAGTCCTCTCACAGAGATGGTCATACTGCTGGTCTCTGTAGCTTCCCCACTCTCTCTTTCTGAGAGTGTTACTGCGACACAATTTAAGTTGCGAAATTCAGCAGTTGTCAGTGTGCAGTGTGCTAAGTTTTAACACGAGTGAATCATGTTTCCACTGCTGCAGGTGTGACATAGGACCTCTCCGTTGTCCTGGGAAGTTTGTTTCCTCCTTTGTCCCTGGACCCAGGACACCGCTGATGGACTTCGGTCACTGTGTTTTCTTCTTCTAGAGTCTAATACGAGTGGTTTCTTCCATTGTATGCGTCCATCCTGTGCTTGTCTGATCAGCCGCTGAGGGACATTTGCACAGTTCCCAGGTGTAGCTGTCGTGCAGTCACGTACAAGATGCCGTGCGACTCTGTGTTTTACCTTCTCTTTGGTAAATGCTCAGGACTGGGATTTCTGGGTCATATGACCGGGTGATGTTTCATTGTTTAGGAACCTGCTGGACTTTCCCAGAGTGAGCATACCGTTCCCACCAGGACGGGTGAGAGCACAGTGGCTCTCCTTACTCACTCTCCTCACTCTCTGACTTGCCAGTTCCGGTGGACCTACTGGCACCCCACTGTGGAAATGGAAATCATTACGAATAGCATCGATTATTTTTCCATGTTTTGGGGGGGGCAGGTCACGCATGTATCTTGTTTGGGGAGCTATTCTTGCATATTTACTTATTTTTGTCTATTTACAAAAACTCTTCTTGAGAGTTCTTTGTATGTTTTAAACAAAAATCTATTACCAGGTTTCTCTTGTGCAAATGTTTTCACCCAGTCTGTGGCTTGGCTTTTTTCATTTCCTTAAGAATTGTCTTTGGAAGGACAGGCGTTCTTCATGAAGTCCAGGCTAACTTGTGGGGGGGGCGGGGGGGTTACCTCATCCTTGCTGTGTTGTAAGAAGTCTTTGTCTGACTTAGTGTCAAAAAATTTTCTCTTCTGTTTTCTTCTCTAAGTTATGCAGTTCTGGCTTTTGCATTCAGTTCTGTAATCATTTGGAGCTGATCTGTGTGCGGGGATGTTAAAGACCCCTCCCCTTCCCTACGGAGGGACTTTCCGTCGCCCCAGCAGCACCTGCTGGCCGCGGGGTTGTTTCCCCCCAGGTGTTTTCCTTCCGTTGGAAACCGTTTCTGGACTCTGTTCTGTTGCGTTGGTCTGCTTGTCCTTGTCCCGCTGGCTTGATCACTGGAGCTCCGTAAAGAGTCTTGACATGTAGTGTGTGTCTTCCCGCGCTCCTCTTTTCCACTTCCTGGTGTGTATTTCAGTCAGGCCGTCCTTAGGGCAAAAAAGAGTCTGCTGAGATTGTGATTGGGATTGTGTTGAATCTGTAGATCAGTTGGGAGAGAGCTGACATCTTTTTTTTTTTTTTTAATTGATTGATTTATTTGACAGAGCAATAGAGCCAGAGAGCACAAGTGGGAGGTAGGGGGCTAAGGTCCAGGGAGAGGGAGAAGCAGGCTTCCCACAGGGCAGGGAGCCCTGTGTGGGACTCAATCCCAGAATACCGAGATCGTGCCCTGAGCCAAAGGCAGACGCTTCACTGACTTGAGCCACCTGGGAGCCCCAAGAACTAACATCTTTTTTTTTTTTTTTTAAGATTTTATTTATTTGGCAGAGAAAGAGCAAGAGCAGGAACACAAGCAGGGGGAGTGGGACAGACAAAGTAGGGCCCCCGCTGAGCAGAGAGCCCGATGCGGGACTTGATCCCAGGACCCTGAGATCATGACCTGAGCCGAAGGCAGCGGCTTAACCCACTGAGCCACCCAGGCGCCCCCAACTCTCTGTACTTTAAAAAGAAAGAAAACCAGGTTCCATAGACTGCTCCCCATCAGTGTTTATGCCAGATGTGCATCACGGGGTGTTTATGCCAGATGTGCATCACGGCCCTCATCCCTTTCCGTTCCGCGTTCCCTGCGTTTCGTTCTTGGGGTCAGTGCTCCATCCAGGCCCTACGTTGCTGGCCAGAAGTGTGGAGAGTGGGTGTTCTTGCCTCTTTCAGTCCGACGGGAAGGTTTCTCACCTCCTGAGTTCCAGCAGCTTCCCTTTATGAGGCTGGTAGAGTCTTGCTGTCTTAGTTTGCTCTGTTTTTATGTGAGTGAGAATAAAATGTCTTCTGCTTTCTTCATCTCTCAGAATGATAGTTTTTAAAGAAGCAATAGAGAAAAACTAATCAACTCCAAAGTTGGTTCTTTGACAAGATAAAACTGACAGGCCCTTAGCCAAACAAATGAGGGAAAGAAGGCACAAATTTTTCATTCTGAAGCACAAGAGAGAGACTGTCGCTATGAATTTACAGGATAAAGGAATTTTATTAATTTTATGTCAGTATGACAATTTAGATGAAATGAATGAAATTTTTAAAGACACAGATGACTTAAGCTCACTCACGAAGAGATGGATCACCTGAGTAGCCTGTATCTATTAAAGACATTGAATATTTAATTACAGTTCTTAATGCAGAGGAACCTCAGTCCCACATGGCCACACTGTTGACTTACACCGTCCATGACAGAATCAGTCACGCCAGGAATACACAGGCTCCTCCGTGGGTGCACCCCCACCTCACCCCAGAACCAGAGGCAAGAGGCAGGGGGAAGGAGGCGGCGTGGGGTCCCGCACCCCCACGGTGACGCTGTGAACACCTTACTCTGCGGCCCTGGTGTTTCCCATTGTGCGAGCGTCGGCCCTCGTCACAAGCAAGTAGGTTGGTCTCAGAATTCAGATTCGGTTTAACGCTGCGAAGTCGACGTAGTATACTGTACCGACACGATAAAAGAGAGTGACCATGAGATCATCTCAGAAGACCCCCCCCAAAAGCACTGGACAAAATCTCATACCCATTCATGACAAAAACACTCTGCCCACAGGCGGGAGCGCGGGGCGGCCGAGCCAGCTGTGTCTGAGCGCAGCGTCCTGGCCGGCGGGAGACGGCGCGCTCTCTTCCAGGTGGGCTGGCTCGTGCCACCTGTCCTGTTCTCTTTTTCAGAGTAACCTTTATTGCTACAGCAGTCTCCCACATTTTGGAAAGTTAGGAATAACACCACCAGTGATAAAACCTAACACATTGTGTTCATTGCCTATGGAAAGCTTTTTCTGGTGTTTTGACATGTGTGCAACGTACCTGCATACATGTGCACATCTGTGTGAGATGGTTTGATCGGTCGCTGGGTCGGGCTGCCGTGTCCGGTCCTTCGCGCGCTACATGAGCTGTGGCTAGGAAGGCTCCCGCCCAGCCCACCGCCCGCTGGATCCGCCGGGGACTGGGCAGCTGCCTCCCTCGTCTGCCTGCCGAGCGGTGGGAGGGAGCCCTGCGCGCTCTGCCCTCGCAGCCCTCTGCGCCCGCCCCGACCGGATCCGCCGATTTCATACACGTCTCTGGTAGATTCCTGACTCATGCTAACGTGGAAGACATACTTAACTAATTTTATGCAGTCCTGTCGCTTTTCTTGTTCTGTGACCGTCATCTCTTTGTTTCCGTAAGCTGCCCTCACCTCTGACGGTCCCGCACGGAGCGGGGTTCTGTGGTCTGGCTGGGCTGTGTCCGCTTTCACCCAGCACACTCTGCTCTTCCTGCTGCTGATCCGAAAGCCTCCCTTTCTGACTCCTGTGTGCCGTCCTGCCCTGTCTCCTGTCCTGTCCCATCGTTTGGCTGGTCTCTGGGGGGTCATTAGATAGAAATCCGCCTCCACTTTGTTCAGCTTCTCTTACTCTTTCGGGGTTCCTTTGTTTTGTGTCCCTTGTCACATTTTCCATCTGTGTTTTTGGGTATTTTTTTTAAGACTTTTTTATTCATGAGAGAGAGAGCGTGCGCGCACAGGCAGAGACCGGGGGGAAGCAGGCTCTCCACTGAGCAGGGAGCCGGAGGCGGGACTCCATCCCGGGACTCTGGGATGGTGACCTGAGTCGAAGGCAGACGCTCAACTGACTGAGCCCCCCAGCACCCTGGGCATATTCTGATTCTTCACAACCTCCTTTTGGATGCCTCTGGAAGTAAGTGTGTTTTCCCCTAAGAACTACTTTACCTGGATTTCCCAGGCCACTGCATAGCGTCGTCCCCTTCCCCGAGTTGAAGGTGCTCCGTTGCTGCTCTGACTTTGACCTTGGCTCTTGTACCGGAAGTGCGGTTCTTAATGGTCAGATTTAGTAGATGTGCTCTGGAGGCCTGTGTGTGGTCCCTGCTCACGACCGTCTGTTGTGTCCTTGAAGGGAACGGGCGTTGTGTGCTGGCGGCTGGAACGCACCGTGTGCGCCCGTTGGGGGCTTGCCGGCCTGCGGTTGTGCGCCGTTCTTCTGTGTTCCGACTTCGGGTGGCAGCTGTCCGCTCACATGCTGCTGCTGTTTTAAAGTCGGCTCCCCTCCTGACGGCGTCTCCCTTTCTCCAGCCGTCACTGTGGGACTGTGGGCTCCTTACGGTGAGGCTCGGTTTCTGAGTGTGTCCGTCTTGGGAACCACCACTCCTGTGAAGGGAGCCACCTGCTGTGTTCAGCGAGTGACTTTGTCTGGTGAGTCGTGCTTGGACCCCAAGCCCGTATCCGGTGCTACGGCAGCAACCTCTGCCCTTCTGCTCAGTGTTTACCTGCTTTATCTTTCCTGCCCTCTTGGAATCTTTCCAGATTTTTTAATTAATTAATTTGTCACACACAAGAGCGAGGTCACGAGCAGGGGGAGGGGGTGTGGGCGAAGCAGACCCCGACGGAGCAGGGAGCCCCCCAGGGCACGCCATCCCGGGACCCTGAGATCATGACCTGGGCCGAAGACAGACACTTCCCCGACAGAGTCCCCCGGTGTCCCGGAGGCTGTCCAGATGTTCATGTTGTTGAGTCCCGCACTCGGCCCCTCTGCCCGTCGCAGTCAGACTTGGTCCTCCGGCCCCTCCGCGGGCTCCCCTCCGCACTCACGTGACTGCACCGGGCTTCCCGCTCGTTTCCGCCGGGGTCTCTTCTCTCCTTTCCTTTCTGTTCATTGGTTCTGATGCACATTTGGCAGTTCTGCACTTTCTTTTCATGGTCACCTTGGAAGTCAGTGTGTTCTGCGGCACCTGCGTCTCCTGTCCCCCGGTGGGTGCTCCCAGATGCCAATACCGTGTCCGCTTCAAGCCGGGCTTTAGGGGCGGCGTCACCGGGAAGGACGCCCAGGCCGGCCTCTGCGTGCTCCTCGCCCGCTGGCTTTGATGGTGCTCTGCGCGCTCATGGCGTCTTTTCCTGTGACTTCCACTTGTTCCTGCTGCCGCTTTTTAGTGCTCGTGTCCCTGAGAAACCTTGGGGGGGAGCTGGGTGGGTGGTGTAGTTTGGTGTTTGCTGGAGGATGACCACGGAGGTTTTCAGGGGTTCATGCTCCCCACTGGTTGGTTTACTGTCCTTCTCATGGGTTACTGATGCGGGGGGTGCTCCTCAGCTCCTACTCCCTGTCCTTGGTTTTAACCCTGACCCTTGGGAACTCCGTGTGTCTGTGGGGCCGCACCTGCGAACTCTCCTGGCCTTGCTTATTCTTAGGCCTCATGGACCCTCCGAGGCCTGTTCTCTGGGAAACACACGGGGTTTTCCTCAGCACGGAGGCAGCTTTGACCCAGACTACATTCCTCGGTTGGTGGGTCATTGTGAAGCAGGGACTTGTTCTTACCCAGGAGGATCAGATCCGTCAGTCCTGCACAAGGAGCTCGCCGACCCACAGCCCGAGACCCACAGCCCGGCCACAGCCCGCCAGGCCCTGCGGGTGAGGGTGTGTCCCAGGTGAGCTCAGCTCCTGCCTTGTTTGTAAAGTGGAAGTGACACCATCTGTCCCGCTGAAACCACTCCGGGGCGCCACTCCGGGGCGCGGAAGGACATAAGGGGAAGGGAACGTGCTGTGCAGATGTGACTTGAAATGGATCGTTAGACCCCAGACCCTGACTGTCCTTAATGACCAGCTGCCCGCGTGCCCCAGCACCGTCCTGTGCTCCCGGACCCCGAGGCCAGTGGCTCCTTCCAGCCCAGAGTCTGGGGCTTGCTCGCCCGTCTGGCCAGTGAGCAGGATCTCGTTTGGTGGTTGCTGCTGTGGCCTCGAGCTGCCCCCGTGGCACCCGTCTGGCCCCGTTCTGGAGTGTGGAATACCGGCCCGTGTCGCCAGCCAAAGCACAGAGCAAGCGGGACAGAGAACTCGCGGGGAAGGCGGCGGAGGAGCCGCGGGACGGCCGTGCTCGGCGCTCGGACTCTTTCTCAGAACTGGGGGCTCTGCCTTGACGAGGAGGGGCGGTGGCTCTCTGGGAACAGAGATCTCCTGTCAGGTGTTGCTGCGGAGGTTCTTGTACTCGGTGGAAGGGGTTCCTTGCCCCGCAGCCGCCGGCCGGCTTCTCCCTCCTGGCTGCACCGCGTGCTCTCGCCGCGAGTCCTGAAGCCATCCGTGCTCCGGCCAGGCTGCTGGGTCGCCTGCACCCCTCAGGGTCAGGGTCCCCCTGCGCCGGTCGTCCTCTCCACACACAGTGACGGTCCCCTAAAAAGACAGCTGAGTTCTTTCTACTTGGAAGGAGTTTGTCGCAGGTGCGGTTTGTGAGCCGGAAGCGGCGTGCTGGAGCCCGCCCGTGCGGTGTCTTTCTGCGGGGAACGGGGGTTTCGCCTCAGCAGAGTGTGCTGGGGGCACGTGTGAGCACCTGATTTCGCCCTGGGCGTGCACCCCGAGTTCAGGATTCTAAAGCACGTAAGTGGCGCCTCTTTCGGGACGTGTGACGGGCCTGCTCCGCCGTCACTGCTGTCCGTCAGCCCTTTGCCGTCTGGGGGGAGAGCGCTGCAGAGAGACCGCTGCTTCCGTTCTCAGTCGGTAGAAGTTGGATTATTCTGTAAACACTGTTCCTCAGAACATGGTAATGTCTTGTTTTTCACGCGCGGTAGTGTGTTTCCGTGGAATGTGGAGCGTCTAGTGTCGGCGGTGGCTGTGCTGAGAAGGGGGTCCGTACAGCTCCCAGGGGCTTTCTGCAGCCTGAAATATCAAGTTTGGTTTTTTCTCTGAAAAATGTCAGTCTGTGTATAGGGATTTGTTTTCTAGTTTTCTGTCCAGTGCTTTAAAGCCGCGGTAGAAGGGGAGGAAGGAGAACGCAGTGTCCTTGAGCGCGGCGGCAGCTGCAGAGAGACGGAAAGAGCCGGGGCAGGTGTCCGTGACCTGAACGAGGTGGACGTGAAACGGAGCTGCTCTCTCTGCCCAGCCCTGGCTGGACACACACTCTCACTCTGTGTGTCGCTCCTGGCGCTCCCTCCTCAGGCCTGGTCCCGGGCACCGCTGTTTGCACTACGGGCTCATCCTAGACGGGACGGTTGAATTCCAAGGTCTTAAAATCTCCAGGAAATTCTGTGCTTGCTGCCCCCAAGGTGAAATGGACTGTGTTTTCCAAACCGAGGTGGAAATGGGCTCTGAACCCTAACCCAGGAGCCTCTCCCGGGCTGGTTTCCCTCAGCTGTAGGCCTGCCACACCTTTCTCCTGTTCTGCCGTGACTTCCTGGTTTGTGACAAGAACCTTGGGGGGCCGGTGGGCTGAGGGAGACCTGGGTTCAGCCAGGCCCAGAAATCCGTGCTGGGGCTGGGGCTGCTCTGGGCCCCGAGTCCTGGGCCGCAGATAGCTGGCTTGTGGCCACACTTCGTGTCTGTGTGGTTTGCACAAAGATCATTAATCAAAGGGCTTTTCTTTCCCCTCTGTGGGTACGTAATTATTCAGTGTTCCCCATACTCGGGGATTAAAAGCACCTTGGCATGTGCGGACTTACGCAGTGTCGATGGGATTGAAGGTTTGGGAAGGGTCGAGAGGGCAGGGGGTGGATGGTCCTGGCCTTGATGTGGGGTTTTTATGCCATCGCCCTCTATTTCCAGCTTCCAGAAATCAGCTGGTGTCGGGAGCACATGTGTCTGGAGCTGTTGCTAAGGTGACGCGCCTCAGTCGCACCCACACAGTCTTTCTGGAAGGTGAGGACGCGTGGTGGGGTCCGTGCGCACAAGGGCACTGTTGGTGTGCTTGGGGAGTTGGCCGGCTGCCCTGTCCAGTTTAGGTTGTCTATCCTCTTGTGCTTTGATTCCCCAGTTGATGACCTAGGGACCTGCACACACAGCCCTGAGATGGATTCACTGTGGAGAGAAACAGGACAACCTTGTTTTCGGGTCTTGCCTCTAATCTCTAATCGAATCGGTGCAGCTGACCTTCAGGTCTGTGGTTGGGCTCCCCTCTTGTTCCCCTTGAAACAGGACTGTGAACTTGGCTTTAGACATTTCTCAGGGGAAGTCACAAATTTAGAAAATACAGCATTAGTTTTACGACTTGGGTTAGGGTTTGTGATTTCTTTTGGGTTAGAGAAATCTGAAGTTATTTGTAATATCAGTACTTTCCTCTGTGTATGATGCTAAATTTTTAGTCATTTGGAAGTTGGATTTGGAAAGTAGAGTGTCCTTCTACTGCTTCGTTTGGCTGCTAATACCTGCCACGTTGCTGTACGCTTTGACGAAGAAAAACCCAAAGGTCTGGGCCTTACAGGGCCATGGACTCTAGGAGTTGGGCAGACGCTCTGGGTCCTTCTTGAGGAAGGAGCATGTGTGGCACTTTGCTCACGTGCCTTCTGGGGTCCGGAGCTCTCGACTGCAGTCGCTGAGCTGTGTCTGAGATGCCTCCCCAGGGAGAGCCTCGCGTTATCAGTTGACTTGACAGTTTGTCTTCAAGTGAAAGTTGATTATTGATGACCTGTTCCTCCAGAGTCTCCTACGCGCAGAGTCCCCTCTCCTCTTTCCCAACCCAGATTGCTTGATAAAAAGACGGTAGGTGTCTGAATCACTCTGCCCTTTCCTCACACTTCGGAAAGCATTTCCCATTCGTTTCTTGCAGTTCCATTTCTGGCTTAAACACTGAAGGGCATTCTCAGGTGTGTAAAGAAGTGTGCGGAGGAGTGTTCACGGCAGGGTGAGCGGAGCGGGCCGGTGTCTCTGGGAGGAGGCGGCCGCTCAGCTGGGAGTGGAGGTGCGTGTCTTTTTCTTATTATTATTCCTTTTTTTTTTTAAATAGGATTTTTATTTATTTATGTGACAGAGACAGATCACAAGTAGGCAGAGAGGCAGCAGAAAGGGAGGGAAGCAGAGAGCCCGATGCGGGGCTCCATCCCAGGACCCTGAGATCATGACCTGAGCCGAGGGCAGGCGCCTGAGAAGTCATCTTCTGTATTATATCATATCGCGTGTTCACAAGCCTGTGAACACACTCCTCTGTAGCCCGTCTTCTCCGTCAGCTCCTCTTCTTTGCCTTTCTTTCCCGGGGCCTTCGAGCGCTTGTGCGGGAACCGGTGTCTGTCCCGCACTCCGAGTGTCCTGCTCTTCAGTGTGTCCTGGGAGGCGCCTATGCCCAGCCCAGGGGCTGGCCGTCTTTTCCTTAGTGGCCAGGTTGTGAATTTTCCAGGCTTTGCTCCCTAAGAGGCAGTGTCACAGCGGTCCTCTAGGGAATTGTGCATCCCTTCATAGATGTCCCTGTCCCTAGCTTCCGGGCTGGCCCACTCCGCCAGGGAAGACAGTCTAGACCAGGGGTGTGAGCGTCATCACGGGTGAGCCTGGCTGCTCAAGCCCAGACCAGGTCCCCTCCTGGCTGGCCTCTTCCAGTGAGGGACAGCGTGTGCCCACCAGCCTCGTGCCTTGGACAAAACAGACAAGTCCTGCTTTCTGCGGCGAACGTTCCCGGGCATGGAGCAGTCACATTCAGAGTGCATGGACGTGGTTAAGTGAAGCGGCCTGGGACCCAGTCCTGAGGCCCCTCCACCAGGCAGAGATAATCCTGGTGGTCCGCGGGGTCCCACTGAGCAGGACAGGAAGCCTCACGCTGTCTCTGCCGGCCTGCGGGGTGAGCTGTGAGCCGCTGGGGCCTGAGGACAAGGCGGGCAGGGGTGGGTGATGGGGAGGTGGGTGATTTCTTGTGGCTCCAGGGAGCACACGGGCAGCCCTAGGAGCATCTGAGTTTCTCTGACTCATGGCGATGTTGTGTTCATTCTCTAGGGTTGCTTAGACGGCAGATACTCCATGCGCTCATGCAGCTGTGGGGGCCGGTGTCCGGAAGGAGGTCCTGGCAGGGCCGCACCCCCGAAATCGGTCCCAGGCGAGCCCTCCCCGGCCTCCCCAGCACCCTGTCTTCTTGTGGCCCCTTTCCTGATTCCCTTCTCCCTTCTGTTCTGGGGACACTAGTTTTTGGGTTAGGGTCTGCCCACACAATCCAGTAAGGCACGGCTTGAGATCCTTAATTTAGTGGCACATACATAGACCCTTTTTTCCCAAATAAGGCACATCATAGGTTCTGTGTGGACGTGTTTTTTGGGGTGGGTGCTACAATTCATCACCCTAGTGATGCTCTCTTGAGGTGAATGTCTATTTTTTTTCCTCCTTTTACATCTGGGCGTGGATAAGAGGCACAGGTTTGAAGTGTACAGTTTGAGTGTGTGTGTGCACCTATAAGGGTCAGACCAGGCCCAGCGCCCTGTGAGCACCCTGAGCCCCTTTGCAGCCAGTGCCCCTCCGTGTGGCCTGGTGTCGCCTGTTCTGGGCCTCCATGGCGGCAGAGTGACACTGGAAGGAGCAGCGGGGTCTGTCCTGTGTGTCCGGGTTCCTTCCCTCAGCACATCTCTTGGGTCCTCCCCGTGGGCGGGTCTCCCTTACGCCCAGTCGTCGCCCACTGACGGGGCGGACATTGGTGGTGTTCGCTGGCGGCTGTTCAGCATGTGGCTGCTCCCATTTACAGAAGGAGGACTTTTGCTAAATGTGTTTTAAACATACCCTCTCAGCCGATGCCATCTTAAAAAAACAAAACCAAAAACTGACTTTTTCTGCGCACTTCACTATCTCACCCATAAATTTTTTAAAAATACTTATTTTTCAGGTAGGCTCTCTGCCCACCGTGGGGCCTGAACGTGCGACCCTGAGATCAAGAGTTGGGTGCTGTAGCCACTGAGCCAGCCTAGGGCCCCGTACCCTGAAGCTTTTTACTTGGTTTTGCGGAGGTCGGCAGTCCCAGGCTGGGGAGGAGCTGGGTCCCGGGCTGGAGTCCGGGAGCCAGCGGGGTTTCTGTTGGGTCCGCCTGAGCTGGGTATGCCGGCGGCCTCCAGGGCAGGCGGGGAGAGCCCGGTAGCCTCCGTGCCGTGTTCCTGAGGGAATGTGGGGTGACGCGGGCCTTGGCCACCCCAGCAGCCGCGCCGGCACACAGTAGGCAGCGGGGATGTGGTGGCGTCCGCAGGCAGCATCTGGGACCCTCCCGCCTGCCCGTGTCTGTGCGCCCCAGTGTGGGGCCATGTTCCTGCCCAGCCCTGTCCCAGGGAGCTGGCGCAGGGCATGTCTGGAGGCGTCACGGCGTCCGCAGCTGCACCGCTGCGAAGCTGACCTGTTTCCACGAAGGCAGACCGGGTTGCTTCTTCTCACCGTGAGAACTGGGTGGGAAGTAGGGCAGGTCTGCAGGCTGCGTTCTTCGGTGGAACCCTGCGCTTCTGGTGTTGGGAGACTGTCCCTGGGGCGTCCTCCTGGGCCACGCGGAGCTGAAACCCCGGGGCTGGTGGGCATCGCGGGGCCTCCTGGTTTTGCCATCCCCGAGGCTGATGAGACGGAGCGGTGGGCTTGGGAAAGGAGATGGCTTCACGGTTCCAGGTCTCTTTCTGGGAGACGCAGTTGTCGTTAGTCAGGCTTGTGCTGCAGGCGCCCCTTGGCAGACCTTGTAGGTCAAGGAGGAAAATTGTCATCTAACCGGCCGGTCGCCTAATGTGGGAGAGCAAGATGATTTGGGGTGGGGGGTGGTAATGGTAGCCTTCTTTTTTCTGTTTTCTTTCTTTCTTTCTTTTCTTTTTTTTTTGGCAAAAGGCCTTCTGTTTCAGAAAACTAGAGTGCATTGTGCGCGCCGTGTTTCTAACACAGACAGGTCCTCTTCAGACGGATGCTCTGGTTTGCCGGCAAGTCTGCACTGGTCTGTTCCCTTGGGGCAGACAGCTGTCCTGGTTTGGGTGTGTCCCAGGGAACATTGCCCTGTGGCACTGAGAGAGGGTCACACCACTTGGACAGGGTGGATACCTTCCGTGGTGTCTGGCCTGGACAGACGGACGGGAAAGGCTCCAGGGAACAGGTGCGCAGGGGGCGCGGTCCACACAGTGTGTTCTGTGGTGGGCGTGGTGGAGTGACAGGGACACCGCTGTGACCAGAGGTCACTCTGATGGCTGCATTTCGTGGGTCTTCTGTGTAATAGCGAGCTTGGGTCGGCAGGACTGTCCTCTCTCTGCTCTGCCAGCGCGGCTCTGAGTGTTTGTTGCTCTCCTGAGGGGGTCCGGAGAGTGAAGGCGCATGGGGGCGCAGAGTGCAGGGTTCCCGGGGGCACAGGTGCTCGGACGGGAAGAGGCCTCTGTGCTCAGGCAGCCGTCTGCAGCAGCACGGGGTGTGCGTCCCGTAGGCTGGGGTGAGCCGTCTTGTCGTTGCGGTAGTTCTGGCACGGGTGGGGGTGGGCATCCCCGTGTGCTCCTGGTCAGGCCATGCGTGTGGCAGCCTTTCTGCAGACCCTCGGCGGCCTCCCGTGGGTGTGTAACCCGACCGCCTGTTCCTCTGCGGCAGGGACACCACGTGGGATGGGGGCGCAGGGCTGGGAGACGGGACGCTCGGACTGCCGGGGTTCCGGAAGGCACCCACGCTCAGAGCTGCCCGTGTGTGCGCACCCGGCCGAGGCTGAGCCAGGGAGGAGGCGGCTGCCCTGGTCCTCTCGGGCCCTGCGTGTGGTGGGCGGGACGCTGTGTGGGTGCGGGCGGCGGGCCATCGGGTCGCTGCCGGGTCGCTGCCGTGAGCGCGAGCGCGGGCCGTCGGGTCGCTGCTGTGAGCGCGAGCTGAGCGCGAGCGCCGGCCGACTTCCTCCCCAGGCTCTGCGGTTTGCCCCTCCTGCTGCTGGGGTGGGCCCATCTCTCTGGAACGGCGCTCGCCTGCGAAATCCGCTGTCCTGTCTCTGTTGGCTTGTGGCTCGCGGAGTCAGATTGTCCTGGCAGAGCCGGGACGTGCAAGTGCAGGGACCTGTCAGCCACGCCCCCAGGGGGACCTGCTGGGCCGGCGGCTTTGCTCCCTTTCTCTGTGGTGCCTTGTGTCTCCAGCATGTTCCGGGAGGGACCAGTGGCTGTTGCCCGGACCTTACAGGGAGGTACAAGGGAGTGTGGCTTAGGGTTAGCACTTTCCACGCAGGCCTGGTGGTCGGGTCTCAGGGGAGAGTGCGGTGTTGACTCTGCTGTGACGGCAGCCGTCCTGTCTTAATGCAGGAATTCTAATCAAAGACCGACCTGAGGCGCTCAGTCGTCAAGCACCTTCAGCTCGGGTTGTGATCCCAGGGTCTGAGCCCTGCGCGGGCCTCCCTGCCCAGCGGGAAGCCTGCTTCTCCCTCCCCCTCCCCCTGCTTGTGTTCCCTCTCTGGCTGTCTCTCTGTCAAATAAATAAATAAAATCTTTTATAAAAATCTGGGCCGACTGAAGCCTGCCTCACAGCTTTGTCCCAAAGTACCTCTATGTGTGTGCTGTCTTCACCTCCAGCCTCTGGGGCGAGGCCTGGGGAGACTCAGGAACGCCCTTCGCTGGCATGAGAAAACACACTTGCAAGAAGGGGGGACGTGGGCCCACGGGGAGGGCCGGGGGCGCTCTGGCGGGGCCGCATCCCATGGCTGTGTCACCTGCTGTTCTGCCTCAGGGAGTGACGTGGCCGGTGGGGTACCGGGGGCCAGGACACTGGGTGCTGGGTGCAGGGCTTCGCTGGCGAGCCAGGCTCACCTGAGCTGAGGGGGGCAGAGATCTCGCTAGGCCAGCAGTGATGTGGGAGGCAGCACCCACTTTCTGTTTGCGGGAGGATGGGCTCTTCTTACGTGCGCCTGTATGACCACCCAAGTGCGGGCAGTTGTCCCCTACCAACTTGCAGGCTCCAGGGGCTTTCTCTGCATCTTGGCGCCACCATGGTCCATCCATTCTCTAGTGGGGAACATCTGGGCTCTTGGCAGGGTTTGCACAAGTTGTTGTGGGCGTGGTGTGGCTTTGGAGGCCTCTGCACACTCATCATTGGGGTTGTGCCCACCACTCCATACTCCCAGGCCAGGTCCCAACTGCCCACCCTGGTCACATATCCGAGGACGCTATAGCCTGCTGAGCACCTGGTCAGGGGGGCCGTGGCATTAGCCTGCAGCACTTGTGGCCCTGGCCCGTCTCCAAGCAGGTGGGACTTGATGCTTCGGGGCAGTGACACAAGGACGAGGGGAGACACCAGGGGAGCCTGTAGGATCAGAGGTGGGTGGAGCCCAGCTTCCCCAGCCTCCACGGTTCTGCCCCTGGGAACACACCTCCTGGTGCCTCCAGCACCTTAACGGGTGGTTAAGGAGCATTGATTAAGCCCCAGGCCCGCCACAGATGCTGCTCTAACCTCTTACTAGGAGAAGGTTTTGTTTCTTTACTTTATAGATGGAGAAGCTTCGACGTATCTAACCACAAACCCAGGGCTCTTAACCAGCTTGGCCAGTGTGTCTGAAATGTCCTGACAGCTTCCTTTTGAGAGAAAAACAGTCTGTGTCACTGCCGTGCACACATGCCTTCTGCACACACCCAGAAACCTGTTTACCGAACCACTTCCTTCGTGAGGTGGTGGGAGTTGCGTCACTCTCTGAACAACGTGTGTTCCAGACCCATCCTGCTGGGTGATCTCTGTCCGCACCTGATGCGACCCCAGAGCCACAGTTCAGTGCTCCTGTCCTGTGTCCGTTCTCTGGACTGTGGATGTTTGCTGTTGGGACTGTGGTTTACTAGTAGGGGAGCCTCTGTCTGATGGTTCGCAGGTATCTTCTCTCCCGGGATCTGGGTCTTCTACACAGGCAAAGGCTTTAATCTTGTGGTGATGCCCTTTATCACTTTCTGTAGATCACATGTGCTGCTGAGGTCCTGTCTGAAGCTCTGTCCCTGGGGGTGCCTCTCCGGCTCAGTCAGTGGAGCTTGTGACTTCTGACCTTGATGTTGTAGGTACGAGCCCCACAGTGGATGTAGAGATTACTTACAGATAAATTCTTTTTTTTTTTTTAAAGAATTTATTTATTTATTACAGATTTTATTTATTTATTTGACAGAGAGAAATCACAAGTAGGCAGAGAGAGAGAGAGAGGGAAGCAGGCTCCCTGCTGAGCAGAGAGCCCAATGCGGGACTCGATCCCAGGACCCTGAGATCATGACCCGAGCCGAAGGCAGCGGCTTAACCCACTGAGCCACCCAGGCGCCCTACAGATAAATTCTTAAGGAAGTAAAAATAAAAACTTTTGTCTTGCTCTAAAGATTTTCTCCCGTTACTCATCTGCCCTAAAAATTTTCATAGGTTTTTATAGTTTTTCTGTTTTAAATTTATACCTGAGTTGTTCATTTTTATTTCGGGCTTTTGTAGACAGTATCATGTTTCCACGTAGTCCTCACCAGTTGGTAGAAGTACGGTTGGCCTTTGAACGATGGGAGCGTGAGGTGCGCCAGCCCCCACACACTGGACAATCTGGGTATAATTTTGTCCTTCAGAACTCACATACTACATATTCTTACCGTAGGGTAAGCTGGAGAAAAAATGTTACTAAGAAAATCATAAGGAAGAGAAAATGCATTTGCAGGACTGCACTGTATTTATCCTAAAACTCTGCATGTAAATGGACCTGTGCACTTCAGACCCGTGTTGCTGGAGGGTCCGCTGTGTAGTGGACTTCTGTGTGTTGATCTGGAAGTCTGCAGCCTTCCTGAACTCATTATTTCTAGGAGTTTTTATAGATTCCTTGCTGTTTTCTTTCTTTCTTTCTTTCTTTTTTTTAAGATTTTATTTATTTATTTGACAGACAGAGATCACAAGTAGGCAGAGAGGCAGGGAGAGTGGAGGAAGCAGGCTCCACGCTGAGCAGAGAGCCCGATGCGGGGCTCAATCCCAGGACCCTGAGACCATGACCTGAGCCTAAGGCAGAGGCTTAACCCCCTGAGCCCCCCAGGCGCCCCACCTTGCTGTTTTCTAGATAGACAGTCATGTCATCACCAAAGAGAGTGGTTTATTTCTTCCTTCCCCAGTTTGTATGCTTTTAATTTTTCTTGCCTTGCTGCGCAGGCCAGTGCTTATGTTGTGCTGTCCAGCAGTGGCGGAGGGAGGGGACGTCCTCGCCTCGTTCCCGATCCTGGGGAGAAAACGTCCAGTTTTCCTCAGTTAGGAACGACGTTCACCGTGAGCTCCTGTGCATGCGTGTGGCCTCATGCAGGCTACTCCCTTGCGCTGCTGTTGTGCTGCGTTTCATCAGGAGTACCGAATTTTGTAAAGTACTTTTTCTGTATCAGTTGTTTGGATTTGTGATTCTGTCCTTAGCCTGTTAATGTGTGCTGATTTTCAGGGTCGAACCATCCTTGCATGTTCTGTATTCATTGCCACGAGCACACCTGCATCTACAGCTGGCGTTACTGGGGAGCCCAGCCCAGAGCAGTAGACCCCCCGCCCCCCACTTTGTCCTGCTCTGTGTAGATATGCCACATGGTCCAAGCAGCCTCCTGGCATGGAGGTTTGTGTCTCTGGGCGGAGCTGCATTTCAGGACAGCTCCGGCCATGGGGCTGGGGCGATACGTACTTGACTCTGCCAGGTGAGCCCACTCCTGTCCGCCAGGGCCACCCTCTTTGCCTTCCCAGCAGGAATGCACGAGAGTGTCTGGCCCTCTCTCTGATCTGTTTGATGCTCTTTGTTCCCCCACTGGTCGCCTCCGTGCAGATCAGCCCACACGGCGCTCTGGACTCTCTCCCTCCTCCGGTCTGCCGCTGCTGTCGCGGGGTTGAGCAGCCCACATGGCTCTCCTCTTGTCACAGCAGTCTGTGCCTTGGCCCCTTCCACCGAAGACAGTGTGCTTCCTGCGGTCTCCTCATCCTGTTCAGCTCTCCCTTACAGCTGTGTGTTTGCCTTGAATTCAAGTCTCGGGATTGTGCTTTCCATTCTGTTCCGTCATTAGTATCTTGTGCTGGACTTTGTGCATAGGCTAGGGAAGCTTTGAGATGCTGCCCTGTAATGTCCGTGTGACTACACTGGCCCGTCCTGGGGGCCTGGGTCATGTGAAGGGAGACCCGCCTGGACCCCATCAGGTGCCCGACCCGTAATGCTGCCCCAGGGCGTGTTCATACACGTTTCAGACATACCGGCCTCTCGAACTTTATTTATTGTGAAATGTGACATGATGCACACTGTCCACAAAGTAAAAATGTACAACTCACTTAAAACAAAGATATTTATTTATTTGAGAGCGAGCGAGCGAGTGATCGCGTGCACCTGCGTGCCAGCCAGCGTGAGTTGGGGGGTGGAGCAGAGGCAGCGGGAGAGGGAGAGGCAGGCTCCCCCCTAGCAGGCAGCCTGTCACGGGGCTCCGTCGCAGGACCCCCGTCAGGTCATGGGGTCATGACCTGAGCCCAAAGCAGACGCCCCACTGACGGAGCCCTGCCGGCCCGGGACAGTCCGCTCACCAGATGCAGCACAAACGCTGCGCTTCGTCCCTGAGGCCAGCCTTCCGGCCCGGACTCCGCGGACTCCGCTGGCAACCACATGCTCGCTTGGAGCGGCCGTCTGCCGTTGGGGACCGCGAGTCGTTTTTCTCAACGTCGTTCGGGTCATGTCTGTGTCGTCCCTGCCGTGCGCTGCGCCGTGCCAGCGTGGCCTCGGACACACGCGGCTGTGGGGCTCGTGCGCGTGGCGCTGTGTGGGACGTGTGCAGCCGTGCTGCGGCCCCCGGCCCAGCTCCCGTCCGGACCGACTCGCCTCTGCTCTGCGTCTGCGTCGGTGCTTGATACCGCATCTTGGTTTTTGTTTACCGTGCTTGATGGCTAAAGCAGTTGGTAAGTCACCTACTTCCTGACCTTTTACATCTTCTCTTTCGTGAGGTGCCTTAAGTCTTGTGTCCATTTATTGTTTTGGATATTTTGTCTTTTCCTTAATGATTTGTAGGAGCTCTTTATATATTCTGGTTAGAAGTTTTTGTTGGGGCACCTGGGTGGCTCGGTGGGTTAAGGCCTCTGCCTTCGGCTCAGGTCATGGTCTCAGGGTCCTGGGATCGAGCCCCGCATCGGGCTCTCTGCTCTGCGGGGAGCCTGCTTCCTCCTCTCTCTGCCTCTCTCTGCTTGCTTGTGATCTCTGTCTGTCAAATAAATAAATAAAGTCTTTAAAAAATAGACAAACGTGTTACTTTCAAAGTGTCAGCATTTTCAGACATTACCTTTATGGTTAAAAGATCTTTCTTGACACTGATGGAGGTGTGATGGTGTTTTTCTGTGCTGTTGTCTAGTGGCTTCGTGGTAGCGCCTCTTGCGCTTGAGATCTGTCATCTGTCCAGAATTGACTTCTCTGTAAGTTGGAAGGTGTCACGTTTGTCCATACAGATGTCCAGGTGTCCCCTCACCACTGTGGGACTGAGCTGTCAGCCCTGCCCTGCCCTGCGGCAGCTCCGAGCTCCTGGTCCGTGTGCGCCACGGGCGGGGAACTTGTTCCAGTCCGGCTCTGCTGGTCGGACACTGTTTCTTCAGCTCTTGGACCTTGACTTTATTTAAATTTGTTTATTAATATGTGTTTATGTAATCTGAGGTTCTTTCCTTTGTAGCTTATTTATTTGCATGCGTTCTTTCTTTTTTTAGACATCTTTTCCACTTTTCCGTAGGACAGTTCAGCCTTCTGCTCAGATGCTGTTCTCTGGATTCTCACGGTCCCCTCTGGTTTGGGTGTCCTTCCTCTGCTGTAGGTGCTCCCCTGCAGGGTTCTCTGTGCCCTTGTGCTTCTGTGGGGCCCCTACGCTGGCTGGGCTGACTCTTCCACACTGAGGGTTCGTAAGGACCCCACATGGCTTCCGTTCTGTGGGCTGCAGCTGTCGTGTTCATATGCTCACATGTTGCCTTTGAAGGTTTGACATTTGATTCACTCAAGGTGATGAAGTAGCACAGGGCGCCTGGCGGGCTCCGCTGGAGCAAATGCGACTTTTGGTCTTGGGGTTGTGAGTTTGAGCCCCACCATCGGGTGTAGAGAGGACTTAAAAAACTTCTAAGGAATAGTAAAGTAGTACATATACATACACATTTTTTCTGGAAAGTAACTATTTTATAAAAGAAATGAAACGTGGTGAGAAGAGTGGCACTGTTCTCTGTTTGCAAGCTGCGTAGCACTCCGTGTCTGCACTCCATCTGCTTTCTGCTGCTGGTTTTTTGGTGTGTTTGTTTTTTGTTTCTTTAAGTGCAGAAGTAGTCTAGCCTCTCACAGGCATGTGGTGTGAAAAGAGACCTGTGTGGGTACCTTCTCAGGGGATCTGGAAAGCCACTACGGCGTTGGCACTGCCGGTCAGTGGCCGTGTCCTGTCCCTTAGTGGGTCTTCTCTTGTGGGTGTCCTGTATTGATTATTTGGAAAATGTTGATTCATGCAGATCCTCCTAATAGTAACATGTTTATATTAAGAATTTCTCATTTTTGAGGGGCATGGGAGCCTCCTTTGGTTAAGCATCAGACTCTTGACCTCAGCTCACGGGGTTGTGTAAGCCCGCGGTGGAGCCCACTTGATGTGCCTTTTAACGTTACCGCCAGCCCCGTCGCGGTGTCTTCCGGTGCTGGGATGCTGTTGAGCTCGTGGATGTGGAGGCGGGTTTTCCTGAGCTCAGGGTGCACTTGGCAGCTCGAGCTTCGTTACTGACCACGGCTACTGTTGATTTCCAGTTCCGTGGGTTTTGAGAAGAGACCTGGAAACCCAGGTCTGAGTAATAATAACGGTTTGTCTGTGAGTCTTTCAGGTTAAGCCTGTGTTCTGTGGAAATGTAGCCGGGTCAGCCGGCCAGGCCCAGACGCTCTCCTGGGAGTTAGCACTGCCCGCCACGCGCCCTTGAGTCTTGTCAGAGCACAGAAGGACGGAGCCTCAAGGTTTGCAGTTCAGTAAGATCCCAAACTGTTGCTTCTGGCTCCAGGACAGTCGGCGGGTGCCGCAGGGTCGTGTCACTGGGGTTGTGTGAGGGTCTCGCCTTTGAGTGGGTGTCTCCCTCGCTGGTCCCTTAGGAAGGGCAGGTTGTCATGAAAACAGTGTTGGCCTCGCAAGCCCCCAGAAGGGGTTCGGGCTCCCTCAGAGCCTGCAGACGGCACAGCCACTGCACCGTGGTGGGGGGCCAGTAGCAAACACGTGGCCGCCGTCTGGTTAAACTTTATTTGTGGACGTGGACATTTTCATTCCATGCGACTTTCATATGTCACAAATGCTAGTCTTGAATTGCTTTGTCCCCCGAAGGTATAAAATGCGAGGCCCAGGGTGCCCTGCGGGCTTGCGTCCACAGAGCAGCCTACTCTGAGTTGGTCCTGTGAGTTCAAGCCCCACATTGGGTGTAGAAATTACTCAAAAATAAAATAAAATAAAATCAGAAACTCCTTCTTCTCTCTCCGTTGTTCCTGAAGCGGGGAGAGGGCTGGTTTTGGCTTTGGGCTGTATTTTGTGACTCTGTAACCTCCCGCTCTCCTCTGCGGAGGGAGGAGGTGGTGGCTCGGCTTTTCTGCAGGCTCGAGGCCGTCTTCACTGTGCCCTTGCCCTGGCTGGCATTGTGGCCGGATTCGGTGTTGGAGTCTCTGGACCTGCGTCCCGGTGCTGTCTGGCCCTCTGAAAATGCAGGGCGCCGCTCCCCAAGTCCCGCCCGCTCCTTTGCCGAGGATGCGGCGCTGCCCCGAGCGCAGGTGCGCCTCTGGAGGTGTGGTGAAGGTAGGTCGTGGGGCGCTGGCTGTTCGCCGGGGTCACAGTCCTCCCGTGGGAAGAGTCGTGTCCCAGGCTGTTTGCTTCTGTCACCCCTTCGGTAGTGCCTTTGCCTTTGCAGGACGTGAGCGTTCGGGATCGGTTCTCCAGCTCTCAGCCTTTTCTCTCATATTTAGAGTTTTGACTCTTTTATTCTCTCTCCGTGAATTTTTCT
Organism: Mustela putorius furo; assembly: GCF_011764305.1. Lineage (NCBI taxonomy): Eukaryota > Metazoa > Chordata > Mammalia > Carnivora > Mustelidae > Mustela > Mustela putorius. The sequence goes on along the minus strand of NW_025421304.1, from coordinate 43,797,271 downwards.
ACACTGCTAAAACCAGGATTGCTTCTAAGTCATTGTTTCTCTTTGTTCTGTGATGTGTCTCGGAGTTGGTTAAGGAGCATTTTTTTTTTTTTTAAAGATTTATTTATTTGACAGAGACCCAGCGAGAGCGGGCACCAAGCAGGGGGAGTAGGAGAGGGAGAAGCAGGCTTCCTGCCGAACAGAGAGCCCCATGCAGCAGAGCACAGTCCCAGGCCCCTGGGATTATGACCTGAATGGCAGGCAGATGCTTAACGACAGAGCCCCCCAGGAGCCCAGGGAGGGGCTCTTAATGTGTTGGGAGCCCTCGGGACTCCCTCCCATGTGTGAGTCTGGTCACTGGGTCATCTTCTCAGGTTTCCTCTCTCCTTCCTGGGCTTGCTGCTGAGTTGGACTCAGCGTCCTGGGGGCTGGTGGGCCTCCCTTGATTGCGGGGGTGTGTTGCCTCTGTGGAGCAGTCTGGGCTGGTGACCCTGAGTTCGGGGCCACTGCGCCTTCCCACAAGAACTGCTCTCCTGGCCTGACTGGTCTGAGCCCTCCTGGTCCTCTGGACTTGCGCCCCCAGGGCTTGTGTGAACTTGCACGGGCTGTGGCTCTGTCCACGCGGACTCCAGCTCTGACCCGCATGCAGCCACTACACACACCTTCTGGTCTCCCCGTGTCTTGCTGTTAGCTTAGCCCTCGAGAAGGAGGGGTAAGGCTGGGTCCCGGGATTTTTGCTAGACTGTCGGTGTTACAACAGGATCGGTTCTTCTCTTGCATCAGGTTCGGTCCTGGAGGGAGCCTCTGTCTCCTACCTGCGGCGAGCCTTGCGGTATGATTCTGTGTTTGGCAAAGAGAAGACGGTGTGGCTATGGTATTTGGGGTTGGCTTAGGTTAAGCCGTGTGTGCTTGCAGACGTGTGGCCGGGGGCTGGCTCCGGCGGCTGTGCTCAGCCTGAACGCTGCTCAAGACGCCTTTCGGAGAGCACAGCTGGTCGCCGTCCTTGTTGGGAGAGGGAGCTCTTATCGTGGCTGTCCTGCCCGCCCCTCTGAACGGACTCTGTGCGCAGCCACAGCACAGGGTCCCAGGGTGAGCAGGAGAGAGACCCTGTCCGTCAGGCAGCAGGTGGTGCTCCCGCGGGCCGTGGGCCCCTGTGATATGGGCAGGTGTGGAGCTGCATGACCTTTCCCAGCCGTGCGTGGCCCTGGGCAGGGAGCTGGCTGCAGACTGCAGCTGCTTCCTGTCCAGACCAGGAGGCCGGGTTCTGACCCGTGGCTGCCAGAGCAGTGATGGACTCTCAGAGCCAGCCATCGAGGCGGACTTTGGTGTCAGGGCACCGGCCGGGGGCTCTTGTCAGGGGACTCGTCCAATTCCGCGCACTCTTGAGTGCTTTCCTGAGTGGTCTCTGTGCCTCCCAGCAGCTTGCGAAGCTGGAGCTGCTGCCTTTTGGTTTGGAGGTGCAGGAGGGGGCCTGCATCCAGGGGCCTGTCCTGTGCAGGGACTGGCCAGTGGTTGGAGCGGCCTTGGACCAGCCACGCTCCCTTCATCCGAATGCACACGGCCCTGCAGACATCCCCCACGTCCTGCCGCTGTGGTGCCGAGGACCCGGTCTGCGTGTATCCCGGAGTGTGCTTGTTTTGGATGTGGACTAGAGCGCCCCTGTGGTTTGGGCAGACAGCCCCAGAGCCCAGCTTCAGTTGGCCTTGGAACTTGTTAGAAGAGACGACCTCCCCCTCCCGCTGCCACGGAGATGGTCTCCACTGTGATGCCTCTGTTGGGGGTGGGTCCCAGCCTCTTCGTGGGTTGAACAGTGAGTACCCAGCAGTAAGCAGGGAGCCTGTGGTACCCTGGCAGCCTCTGCCCTCCTAGAGGACCCCTGGAAGAAGGGGTGAGCCTGGCCCCTGACCAGTTCTGCGCAACCTTGTGCCAGTCGTGGGTGGCGATGAGAGCGTCCGGGCTTCTGTCTGCGCCTGCGTCCTTCCCTTTGCCGGCACGACCGTTTCTCTGAGCCGAGAGAGAGGGGCTGGCTGCATGCGGGGGTGGGGGGTGCCGTGCAGCTCGAGACTGGACAGCCGTGAGGCTGGGGAGACCAGGTTGACGGAAGATGAAGGTGCGTTGGAGACCAGTCCTCAGCTAGTTTGTCACGGAGGACATCAGTCCCCTTGGCCCTGCAGCTTGCCAGGCGGGTCTTGTGAGACACAGGACGGTTGACCCAGTGCGTCCAGCTTGGCAGGAAAACCAGTCGGAACACGTCCTTGGCGACTCTGAGCCGTCGAGCAGAAAGCCTTCGTGAAGCTGTCTCGCTGACTGCCCCTGAAGAAATGAGTCTGGGGTGCTGCGAGGCCCAGGCCCTGAGGGGACCATGGCCGTACCCGTCATCCTCGTGCTCTAGACCGGTTGGGAATACTGAGGTGTTTGCAACCAAGGGGCACTGAGGTGGCCTCGGCGGTCTCAGCTGTCATCGTGCATGTGGGCTGAAAGAAAACGTCTTAGGGAAAAGGAAGCAGAACATTTGGGATGACCCTCCCAACCTGAGGCTCCCGGGTGGGCACGGGGCACGGCCTGCTGGGCCGGTGGCTGGCACAGAACGTCTCTTGAACCACCGCCGTGAGGCTGGGGGCCGCCGTCACCCTGCAGCAGGTTGCATGGAAATAACTGTTGTTCACAAAACGAAAGGTGAAAATTAATAAAGGGAAATCTCATTTACAGCGGTGCGGGGAGGCAGGGCGGGCCGGGGCAGCTCCCGTGCCCAGCACTGGCTGTCGGCTGCAGATCTGCGGGGGGGGGGGGGGGGGACTGGTTCACTGTCCCAGCAGGAGGAATGGAGGTTTCCTCCTACCCCAGCAGCAGCCCAGCCACCGAGAAGCCACCGTGCTTCCGGCTCCCACGTCCACCCTGCTAGACTTGTAGGTAGCAGCAGCTCCAAGAGTCTCCTCTGCCCCGTGCCCTGGAATTGCCTGTGGTTCGGGGCTGGCTTGTCAGTCCTGGGGTGCCGTTCTCTGCTAGTCAGAAGAAAGCCAGTCTTGCTGGTGAGACGGTAGCAGTTTTATTTTGGACGCGGACGGAACATGACAGGCAGGTGTCTGCTGGCAGAGGCGTGTGTCCCAGCCCGGCTCGGAGGGACTTGGCACGGGGACTGGCACCCAGGGCTTCGATGGTTTGACTTCAGCGCTGACATTGAGAGCCACTCTCGGGCAGCACCGGTGTAGTACTTCATGGTTTGCAGGGTCTTCGCAGAGCTGGGTGCGCCCTGAAGGGCCGTCGCGGAAGGCCTTCGGGTGGCTCTCTGTGAGTCACCCTGAATGTCCAGACGCTCTCTCTGAATGCTGGGCACAGGTATTTCCCCGTGATGCTGGGCGTCTGCCCGGGCCCAGGGCGCATGGACATGGAAGATGCTGGAGGAGCTGGCTCAGAATTAACATCACTCCTTCCTCGTGCCTGGTGCCACCTCTGGCCATTCTGAGGGAGAGTCTGACCGTGGAGGTGGGGTCCTTGTCACGGGGCTGGACTGTGTTCTCCGTATCCCGTTCTGTAGCTCTGGCTCTTCCCACGGAGGCAGGAGGAGGAGGCCTTTCAGCTTAGGGGTCTCAGAACTCTACTTCGAATGGAGAGACCACCTCCCAGAGCCATCTCAGGGAGGCGTAGCCACTACAGAGTAGGCTGGAGATCGGCTGGTCCGGGCCTTTCCCACTCCCGAGCAGGAGGGCTGGACATGCCACCATGACTCTGTTCCATTTCCCGTCGGGAGAGCCGGCCGTCGGGGGCTTCTCCTGAATGATGGCCAAGGAGTCGCAGCATGTGCCCCCGAGCCTGGCAGGCGCAGTGTTCTGGGCTGGGAAGTTGGAGGCGCGTTCACCATTGCAGGCAGAGGCAGAAGTGTTTTCGGCTTCCGCCGCTGGAGCGTGTGGGTGGCACCTCTGTCCCCTCCTTTGTGTGCAGGGGAGAGGTGTCGGGACGTGAATCAAGTTGGTCAGCCTGGTCCCTCTTCCTGAAGTAAACTGAGGTGTCTTCTCAGGTCAGTTAACTATCAGTTAATGTGGAAAAACGAGAGATCTCTGGAAGACGTGGGACAGGGCAGTTCAGGGCGCACGCAGGGAGCTGGCGGGGCCGGGGAGAGCTCCGTGTTCCCGTGGTGCGTGAAGGTTGTCGTTCAGAAGCCGCACCCCCTGCAGATGTGGGGCCGGCCCCTTCGGTGACTTAGTCCCAGAAACTTCTTATCCAGACAGCAAAGCACAGAGGTGTGTCACGGGGGGTGGCTGGTGGCGGTGGTGGTGGGTACACTGTTTTCTGACCCTGAGGGTGGACATTTAGAAGTGGGGGCACCTGGTGGCTCCGTGGGTGAAGCGTCTGCCTTGGGCGCCCTGGTCCTGACCCCGGGGTCCGGGGACCGAGCCCCACGTCGGGCCCCTGCTCAGTTGCTCCCTCCGCCTTTCACATCACTCGCGCCCTTTCTCTCTCTCAGTACATCAATAAAATATTTTTAGAAGTACAAAAAGTATAAAAAGAGAAGACAGTGGCTTTTGGGAAGACCGCGCGGAGCGAGCAGGAGGCCGCGTTTCAGAAGGTCCGTGTTGCCATGGTCAGGTCAGGTCAGCATGGCCACTGGCAGAGACGGAGAGGTTGACTTTGCTCTCAGGTCTCATGGGGGCTCCCCCAGGGCCACCAGGAAGGCCCGCTGGGGTTTCTGCCGGAGAGCAAGCCAGCGGGAGGCTGGACAGCTCCGGACAGGCCGGTCGAAGTAATGCTGTGTGGGTCCTTAGGGGGCCTCTGGTTGCCTGGTGGCTGGCCTGTGTGTGTTAGGTGAAGAGTTGGTGGTGGTCTCGTGCAGGAACGGTTTGCTGTCTCGAAGAAAGGGCCACTCTGGGAGGGGCAGTCTCTCCCCAGACAGCGGGGTGTTTTTGTTTTTGTTTTTAACCATGTCAGTACATCATAAAATACAGAAATAAGGCAGCCTGTGGCCTGGCATTTCCTGGGAAATACAGCGGCTGGGCCTCAGGTCCCTGTGTAGGGTCCTGCTCAGTGGGCCCAGATCGCGGCACCCGAGTTGCTGGGACATCTGACGGGACTGGGAGGGCTCCCTCAGGGGCATCTCATGGCTGCTTCCTGCTCATTTTGTTTGGGAGAAGTTGGGGAATTGGGTCTGCATGGTTCTCATCCTGACCTTCTGTCTGGGGGCCGTGCGGGGAGGCAGCTGCTTCCCAGGGGGCGCCAGTGGTGAGTGGGGGGTAAGGCCATGGCGTAGAGGGTCACTGCTGGGAGGTCCTGCCCCTGGGGTGTGACCCTGCCCGTGGAGCGGGCCAGGGGGCCTGCAGGAGCCGGGCCAAGCTCTGCACCCTGGCGTGGGCTACGGGGCGGGGGCCCGAGGACCCTTGCTAGCACCATGCCTCGGGCAGCACAGCCCCGTCAGAGCGGAGGGCGGCACCCAGTCCGTTCCGGGGGGGTGTGAATTTGAGCTTGCCTGGGCTTCGTGGGGATGGCCCTGACCGACCCTGTGTGTGCTCTCGTTTGCAGCCGACGGTCGATGGCGAGACGACGGCCGCATAGATGAAGACCAGGTGAGGGAGGAGAGCCATGCCCAAGGGGGGGTGTTCGCGGACGCCGCAGCCCGAAGACCGCTCCCTCGGCAGCGACATGGTGGAGAAGCAGACGGGGAGGAAGGTAATGTCCGGCCGCCCGCCCTCACCGGCGCCACCGCTGGCTCCGGGGCCCCGCCCTCGTCGACGTCCCTCTGCAGCGACAGTGACCCAGGCCAGATCGGGGCCGGGGCCGCAGACCTGCTTTTTCTTAAGGACGTGCCCGGCACTCGGGAGCCTGAGTGAGGCTGTCACTAGGGTCACAGGCAGGTTGCTGACAGCGTCGGTGTGGGCCCACGCGTCTGGTCTGGGGCCGCAGAGGTCTGTCGTGGTTTCAGGGAGGTCGTCTTTGCCGCGCCCCGACCGGAAGCACTGCTGGGGTGCCCGTGTGCGCTGTCCCTGGCCGCGCGCACGTCTGCGGTCAGAACAGAGCGCCTCGCGCTCGTGGTGGGAGTGAGCCGGCCCTGCCAGCTTGTCGTGGGTGGCACCGCCCTTCACCCTCGAGGAGTCCCCGTCCCCCGGGACGCCTGCATGGCAGGCCACCCATGCTGTGACCTGTGTGAACGGAAGCTCCGTGTCCGTGCACCTGCTTTCTCTGCTGACGTCCCGGTTGGGGGGTAGGAGGGGCTGAGTGAGTCGAGCCCGGCCCTCCATCGGGTTGAGGGGAGACGGGCGCAGGTCGTGAAGGTCGGCCTGTGAGGGAGCTCGTCACAGTGCATAGACTGCAGAGGCTCTGCTGCGTGGGCATCTGTGGCCACGCATTCTGTCCCAATGGCCCTGTCCCTCAGCACCCCGTGCCGTGCGCGGGAGCAGGCAGGAGGCCCCACGCGGAGCTGTGGGCAGGCTGGGGCTGCAGTTCTGGTGTGAGCTTGGGTGGGAGTCGCAGGCGGGTCTGGGAGGCCTGGGTGCGGGGGTTCCGGCTGCGACTTGGGATGACCGTGTGCTGCTGTGCCCACGAGGGGCAGGAGCTGCTGGGGATGGATGTGCCATGGGCCAGCCCAGCAACTCTTACCTTGGGACGCTTTCACACAAAACGGCCGAGCGTCGTTGGTCATCACGGTGCCCAGGTCTGAGTGTGGGTCTTCCCAGGGTCAGCGTCCCCACAGGTCCCTGTCTGGGCTGCCTCCTCTGCCTCCAGCCTGGCTCCCCCGAGTGGGCAGGCAGCTGGGCCTCCAGACCACGTGCCCCCACCTCAGTTCTCCGCCCACGCAAGCTGCGCAGAAAAGGCCCCCAGAGCCCAGCGCCTGCCTTGGAGGGAGCCGCCTTCTGGCCCTGGGCACGCACCAGGCGGCCAGGAGCGGCAGGCTCCTCTCTGAGCGGCCCGTCCCCGCATGGGACCGGCTGACGAGGGCAGTGTGGGCACGTTTGCCACGGGGTCCGTGTGTGTCTGCTCTGCTTTCTTCTCAAGTGAGGTAGCTCTCTCTCAGCTATGCCCCCCCCAGGAGGGACGTCTTGGTGGTCTCTGTCCCGACCCGTTTTGCTGGCGCGCAGAGCTCAGCAGCCGCCTCGAGCGATGGTCCTTGCCCCGGCCCAGCCGCTCAGGAAGGTCCCCAGCCCCAGTCTGCCAGGAGCCCCGGCTGAGCTGCTCTGCCGCCCCGACCCCCTCCTGGCTCTGTCACAGGTCTGGGTTTTCCCTGCACGGCTGGTGTGTGAGGAGCTGAGACTCCAGGACGGTCAGCTCTTGAGTGAAATGGGTCTTATCTCATAGTACATTGTTGTTGTTTTTAAGATTTTATTTATTTGATACACACAGAGATCACAAGTAGGCAGAGAGGCAGGCAGAGAGAGGGGGGGAAGCAGGCTCCCTGCTGAGCAGAGAGCCCGATGCGGGGCTCGATCCCAGGACCCTGGGATCATGACCTGAGCCGAAGGCAGAGACTTAACCCGCTGAGCCACCCAGGCGCCCTCATAGCTCCTTGTTTAACACTGGGGCAAACCGCACCCAGATCAGAGTTAGCAGAACAACCACCGCCTTGGGAGGCCTCCTTATGGCCTCCTCCTGACGACGTACCGCAGTGGGGCCGCCCTGCCGGGGTTCCACAGGGGCTCCCTATTGAATGTCACCGTCCCCTTCGCAGGCTCTTCGTGCGGCGGCCACGCCGCCGTGTGCACTCCTCTGCGGAGGGATGTGTGGGCAGTTCCCCCTGGGGGCGTGACACGCGCCCGCTGGCAGATGGGCCAGCAGTTTGTCCCCGAGAGAGTGGAGGCTGGCCCGTGTCCTTGTCACACAGAGGTCCTTGCAGCTGACCTGTGGCCTATTGGGTGTGGTGGTGGTGGCTGCTTGCGGGCTGGGCTCCTGTCCGTCTTTGCGGCTGGGTCCGTGGGTATTTTCTTCCCTGTGGATGTTCACACGGTCCCTGTCACTTACTGAACAGGGCCCCCCCGCGCCGTGTCACTGCCGAGCTTTTGTCCTGAGGCAGCAGCCTCTGCTCTTCAGTCTGAACCTTTGGCCCTTAGCCCGGGGTGGTCTCCAGCGACTGTGGCCATTTTCTGGTCCACGTGTGTGTGGCCCCTCCACGTGGTCCTGCTCATTTGGGTCCTTTGAGCTTCCACGTAGGTTCTGAGGCTGGTTGGGTTCCACAGGAGGCCTGGGGCGTTTTGATGGGACACTTGTGGCCTGAAGCGGGGTCTGCAGAGACCATCCTGTCGGCCGTTTGGTTGGGTCTGACCCACGGACAGGATGCTCCTCCTTTTGGTTCGTCTCCGCTTTCTCTTGGCAACGCCGCGTCGTCGTGTGGAGGCCGCAGACTGACGTCTTCTGCTAGAGTCACTCCTGCAGGTTTGGTGTCTTCTGATCCTAACTGAAGTGATACTTGAGCGTCATTTCCTGATTGTTTCTAGAAATCAGCTATTTTTCTGTAACCAGCGACTTCTGATTCACTTACTGACCTGAATGGTCTATTTTTCACGTACATACCCCTAAGCTGTGAGGGTGAGTGCTGCATTCCTGCTCGGGCAAAAGGGGGGAGGGGGTCGAGCCCAGTCTGGTTCCTGTGTGTCTCCCCGCGGCCAAGCGCACCGGTCCTGTCTGCTCCTGGGGACGCTCGGCGAGCTGGTGTCCCGGCACCTTTCTGACCCTGTGCATGGAACTTTCCGTTGGCGACGGGGCTGGACTTCAGGTGGGCAGTCATGAGGGTCCTGGTTTATATTCGGGAAGCAGGAGTGCCACTGGCGAGCTGCGCCGGTGTCAGAGCTGACACTTCTGCCTGCTCTGTGCCCTTCTCGTCCGCACGTGACGCCGGCAGTCTCTCGTTTTAGCTGCTCTGGTGGGAGTGCTGGTCTCCCCTCCTGGGTTTAATTTGGACGATCTTGATGCAGAACGTCTTCCGCACACGGTTGACGACGTGGCTGCCTCCTTTGGGAAGGGCGGGCTCATCTTCCGCTCACTTAAAAACCCGGTTTGTTCTCCAGTAGCTGTGGGTACGCAGCTCTTTGGGGACCCCCGTCAGCTGTCAGCCACGGGGGCCTCTGGGTCCGCTGGAGGGGGCCTCATGCTCCTGTGTGCCCAGAGCTCTTGTCAGGGTCAGTAGGGAATTTGATCACAGGTTTCAGGCGACTGTTGGGTGATCGTATGATTTTCTTTCCTGTGTTTGCTCACGTGGTAGGTCACGGTGGTTTCTGAGCGCTGCGTTCCTTCTCCCACAGAAGCCTGTAGCCGGGCGCCGGGAGTGTGCTCAGTGGGCAGGTGTTGATGGCCGCTTGGGCTTGTGCTGCGGGGCTCTGTCCCTGTCAGGGCTGGGGTGGCCTGGTGGTGGTCCCGGCCGGAGGCCGTCCCTGGAGCCGGGGTGCTCCTGGCATCTGTGTGGTTCCGTCTTCCAGCAGTGCTGCCGTGGCTCACGCCAGACGCCCTTGGAGCTGGCCGTGTGTTCTGGCGGGAATCTCCCTGGTCGTTTGAGGGTGTCTCCGGTTCGCTCTCGCGGCTGTCGGATGCCGTGACTGGCCATTTAAGCTGGGAGACCACTGGGACCATAGGGACGGGGATTGTGGCCGAGCTCGGTGAGCGCTGGCAGGTGTCTCCTCCCGGGAGCAGCCCGAGGGCCCTGGCTGCTGGGCGTAGGGTGCAGGGGTGTGGCTGTGACCCTTCCTGTTTGCCGACAGCTCTCCCGAGGAGCAGCGCAGAGAGCAAGCCCCGACGGGGAGGCAGTCCCTTCTGCCCGTGGGGTCAGGCTGTGTGTGTTCTGCCTGTGTGGGGCTCTGTGCGCCCCCCAGAGCCCCATGCTATGCCGCGGGCAGACGGGGAGGCTGGGAGCTTGCGGCACACGGACGGGGGGCCGCGGTTTGAGCTGGGCCGTCTCCACGGAGCAGGCCCCCCCCCCCCCCGCCGAGGATGTGTTGTCAGCCAGGACCGCAGGGTCCAGGGCGTGGAGCACACCAGGGGCCCCTGCCTCCGCTCAGCGCTGGGTCCTTCATTATTTGAGGCTGGGGCCGTCCCACCCTTGGCCTCCCGGTTTCTGTGCACGTCCGTTCCCACAGGGGCCCTCCCTGCTTGTGTGGACAGCACTGGTCAGCGAGCGGCCTGTTGCTAGATGTGCCCTGAGCCCCCCTCATCCTGAGCAGGTGCCAGCTGTCCTTCCGCACTTGGGGCAGCACGGCAGGCACAGGGCTGGGCGCGCTTCGCCCTGGTCGGCATGCCGGTCAGGATGGGGCTGGGGTTTGGGCTTCTCGATCCTCACCCTATAGGAGGGAGCAACCCTGAGACGAGACTAGGAAGGGGGTGACAGCCCCTCCCGGCCTCCTGCATCAGGGGTGCGGACTGCAGGGTCTGTCCCCGGAACAGCCGCACAGTGTCACTGGCACGTGGCGATGTCGTTTGGGGAAGGAGGAGGCCCCTTCCCAGAAGGGAGAGATCTCGGGGGGGCCCAGGCACGTGAGGGGCATTGGGCTCCTTCCGTTCATAGAGGAGGTCGTGGTGGAAAACACCTCCCCCTGCCAGCGCTCCCTTTTCAAGGCCAGCGCTTGTTTTCCCCGTTATGTGATCCTTCCCTGGAAGCCGTGTTGGAGACAACTTGAGTCTCTGCTCTCTTGATACTCACGGAAACACCCGGGTTTGGGGATGAGAAGGGGGGCTGTGTGCGGGCCCGGAGAGAAGTAGAGGGGCTTGTGTGCTCATGGGAGCCTGGTGGGCGGGAGGTGCTTCTCCCTGCCCGAGTAAGACACGGCTCTTCCCGGCGCGCGGAACGCAACCCCAGTAAGCGTGGGAGCAATGTCTGAACGCACCGTCTTCTTCTCTAGGATAAAGATAAAGTTTCCCTGGCCAAGACCCCAAAGCCGGACCGCAGTGACGGAGGGCAGGAGGTGAGGGAGCGAGCGACCAAACGGAAGCTGCCCTTCACCGTGGGCGCCAATGGAGAGCAGAAGGACTCGGACACAGGTACGGGCCCGCCCTCCCCCTGCCGGCCGCCCCAGGCCATCGCCACCTCCCAGACTCGAAAGTGCCCTTCACAGCCCCTCCCTCAGGCGCCTCCTGACCCTGGACCCTGCCTGGGTGGTTCCCCCAGGACAGATGCCCCCTCCTCAGCCTCTCTGCGCCTGTCCGCTTTGCACCAGGACTCTTGGGAGAGTCCTGCTGGAGGCCTGGGCAGGTCCGGAGCGAGGTCTGAGAGCATCTTCTTTGTTGTGGATATGCGGGGTGACCAGTGCTGATAGGAGAGGTTCACAGAGAGCTCCCCCGAGACTGCCGCACCCCCAGCACACGCAGCGGGGCTCCCGGTGTGTGCCCAGCTGTAGGCATGAGTGTGGGCTCCTCTACCCTGGTTCCCAGGCCCCCTGTGCTCTGCTCAGTCCCCTGGACATCTTGCGCTGCAGGATAAGCATGTTTTCCCTTAGGGCTGCAAAAGCCCGCAAGTTAAATCCAGGTGTTTGAAGTAAAAGCCAGAGGGAACTCACCGAGTGAGCGGGGGCCAGTGCTGTTTCCTGCCTGTGGGGCCCGTGGGCAGAGCAGGGCCATGAGCGTGTGCGTGCGTGCAGGGGGCGAGTGATGCTTGGCACGTGCGCTTCTGCGTTGGTGCCGTGTCGAGCAGCTCCTGGGGCAGGAGCCGGCCTTGCTCCTACCAGCCCAGACCGTTTCTCCTCCGTTTGTTTGTTTGTTTGTTTGTTTTGTTTTTTTAATTTTATTTACTTATTTGACAGACAGAGATCAGAAGTAAGCAGAGAGAGGGGGAAGCAGGCTCCCCATTGAGCAGAGAGCCTGACTTGGGGCTCGATCTTAGGACCCTGAGATGATGACCTGAGCTGAAGGCAGAGGCTTACCCACTGAGCCACCCAGGCGCCCCCTGTCTCTCCTTCTTGAGCCTGGTGCTCAGGGCCCTTCCTGGCCTGCTGGTCCTCTGACCGCTCTGCCGATGTGCACGCCTGTCACAGGCAGGGGCAAGAGGAGCACAGAATTCCCACGGAGCCACAGAACCTGGGGTGAACCTGCCACACCGTGCTCGCAGCTGTAGGACAAGGAGCAGAGGCCCCGCCAGGATGGGGGTGGGGGGAGTGCTTCCTGCACACGAGGGTCCGTGTCAGGGACTGACACTAGATGAACGTGTGTGAAAATCGGGAGAAATGGCCGAGGAAACAGCCCGGAAACATGTGCCGTGGCTTTTATTCCTGAGGCTACAGGTTCCTCCACCAGCGCCCTTTGTGGGTGCTCCGCGTGCACACGTCTGGTTCGTCAAAAGCCAGGGAAATGCGTTCGGTTCTGCCAGCTAGCGTATGACAACGGTGTCATGGCCCCCAGGGACCCTTTGCAGGGGTGTGACTGAGCCCATGGCTGTCGTGGCTGTGCTGGCACGGGGGACAGGAAGGGGCGGTAAGCAAGTCGGGCAGCCTGTGGGCGCACGCAGATGCCGGGCTCTTGCCGGAACAGAGGGCCCCGCGGAGATTCTGGGAGTCGGGCTTTAGGTCTGCAGGAAATCAGACTGGCCTGGAAACCCTGCCTCCTGTTTTCGGTGCCTCTAGCTCTTCTAGTTGCAGAGGGCCTGGCTTGGTCACGAGCTCTCTGCATGGCGGGGGTCAAAGTTTGCTGTCTGGCCTCTGGGACGTTCTTGTAAATTCCCCAGCAGCCTTGCTGTGAGTTCAGGAGAGCGTGTTGGGGCTTCTCCTTCCAGCGGAGCGCGCTCGGGGGCAGGGCAGCGGCCCACTCTGCTCTGGGTGGTCGGGATTTCTTTGTGATGCGCAGTCTGTTGTTCCAGCAGGCCTTAAAGCATCTATCTCTTGATGGCCCCCATTTTAGCCGGGGACCGCCAGGTGACTCACCTGGACCTGCACGGTTCTCCGGGGCTCCCTGGCCTGCAGGTCTGGGGTCTGGGTGAGCGCAGGGAGGGAGTGGCCGTGGGGTTGGAGGAAGGTGAGGATCATTTTGAACACGAAGTCTCCAGGCCAGGACTGCGTTGCAGACGTCTGAACGTGCGCACGGTGCTTGCCCTGATGCTGTCACCAGCCTTTGGGGGCGGCTTGTGCACCCCGTGGGTCTGCTTCGAGCACAGCTGCGTGTTCTCTGTGGGCGTGTCGCGCAGGACTCGGAGCCGCTGGCACTTGCCGCTCAGTGTGTCACGTGCGGCACAGGGAGGGGGCTGCTGGGGCCCGTGGCTGGGCCTGCGGGGTCGGGGAGCGGAACACCTGTGCGGGCGCCGGCTCTGCGGCAGGCTCCAGAGTGTGCTGACGGCCCCGCCGCCCCCGCCCCTGCTCCTGCCGCGTCCCTCCGGCGCCCTCTGCTGGCAGCCCTGTGCTCGTGGCGAGGGGAACACCGCAGAAGGCTCCAGAACCTGAGGTTCTGTGTGGCCAATAGTGGCTTTCCTCAGCTGTGCCCCCCGGGTGGGAGGAGGCTGCTGACCCTCTACCTGGGGACCGCCGAGCTGCCTGAGAACATTGTCCTGTGTCCCCGACCCCCAGGAGGCACCCTCCGTCCCCCGGGCTTTGTCAGGCCTGGCGGCGGCCTGCCAAGAGCAGGACCAGTGAGAGCCGGCCCTGGTCTGTATCCCGGGCGGGGACGCCGGTCTCCCGCAGGTGGTTTGTCTCTCTGGCTGCCCGCGTAGCACCCTGGACAGCTCGTCCTTCCAGAAGCTCCAGCCCCTGCGCGTCTCCGAGCGTGGCCTGCTGCGGCCGGCGGGTGGCGTGTGCTTGCGGCGTCTGGTCTGGTAGAAACGAGCCCCGAGCCCCTGGCAGGCTCTTCCCATGGCTGCTGGGGGAGGCGGCTCCCGGGCAGGTGACCTCAGGCCCCGCGGCCCCATGCCCGCCTGGCCAGGGCCGCACCTCCCGCCGCGTGAGGAGAGTCATGTGATGGCTACAATTCAGATTCTGCTCTTTTATTTCTTTATGTTTAAATTTCTTCTCAACTCTTGAACAAGTCTTCCATGCGCACCCGCCTGTGGCAGGCTCCTTCGTGAGCCTCCTGCTCGGGTACGGTCTCCGTCCCTTACTCTGGCGAGAGCTGTGCCACTCGCTGCTGAGCCACCAGGGTGGGCGCTGCCTGTCCCTAGGGCCACACGGGCTCCCGCTTCAGAGGGCTGTGGTGTCAGAGGTGTCAGGAGCCAGAGCTGCCGAGTCTCACCACCTGAAGGTTTCTTCGGAGTCACGACAAACTAGGTTTCTCTTATTTTGGTTTTATCTGAAGAGTAAGAGGCTGGCGTCCTGTATCTGGGTATTTACGAGCAGTGCGGACGTGTAAACCACTCGTCCACTCCATCTTAGGGGTTTGGGTATGGTCATGTGCTCGCTGAAATCCCGGTCATCCCTGTTCTACCAGACTGGGGGGGCCGTCTCCCGTTAGAGGACAGATTGCGGCTCCGCTGCCCGTGTCTGCGGGCTCCAGGGAACCGGGACCCCCGTGCTGCTGCGTGCCCGAGGGACATGTGCCTGATGGGGAAGGGCGTCTCCGCTCACTTGCTTATTCAGGGGTCACTGCCTGTGCCACTGGGGAGCGCCGCTGCGGTGGGAGCCTCTGGCTGGAGAGGGCACCCGCCACCCACAGTGACCCCATTTCTCTGTCACTGTCCTCCCTAAACTGGAGCAGCTTCTTCTTGTATGTATAGAGGGGAGCGTGGACCGGCCAAGGAGGTCTCTTTCTACCTGAAATTTCCAGTGTCCCCCACGTGTGGGGTGGGAGGGACTCTGCAGGATGGTGGCTGTTCTCGGGGCCCCTGCTGTCCACACAGCGCAGGTAACCTGGGCCCTCAGAACCACCCTGGGTTCTGTGACCCACAGGGAGGACTCCCCGGACCATGACTGATTACGGACAGGGTGCAGAGCAGACTCGACACGGGGAAGCACATACGGGGCTGCCTCCGGGGAAGCTGGCTGTGGTTTCAAGAGCCCTCCCGGAGGAGCCTGCTGGTCTCCCAGGGTCAGAGGCAGGCATCGAGGGGCGGTCAGGGGCTCGTGTAGACGGGCCCAGGACTGACAGGATTGGTGGCACGTTCATACATCCGTGCAGGTTGGGATGTGGTTTTTTTTAAGATTTTACTTATTTATTTGTCAGCGAGAGTGAGCACAGGCAGGCAGAGCGAGAGGGAGAAGCAGGCTCCCCGCTGAGCAGGGAGCCCGATATGGGACTTGACCCCAGGACCCTGGGATCATGACCTGAGCTGAAGGCAGCCGCTCAACCAACTGAGCCACCCAGGCGTCCCTGATTTAATTTATAAAAGTTCTCACTGTGCTTTGGTGCCACGAAAGGCGGGGGCAGTGGTTGGCGCCTGGGTCGTGTGGGCCTTTCAGGCTGGCGTCTCTTCCTCACACCCCGGCTCCCTCCTCACGGCCACAGCAGCCCTCACCAAACTCGGCAGCACCTGCAGGACTGGTGTGGTCGCCTGCTCCAGAGAAGAGGAAACGCAGCTGTAGAGCGACCCAGCTGTGGCCTGGGAGGAGAAGGCAGATGTCCGAGGGACCCTAGACCCCTGCCTTCTTGGACGAGGAGATGACGACCAGAGAAGCCGGGGCTTGCTGAAGGTCCTCTGTCTTTACTGCGCGATCAATCGCGGTGATTTTCTGACGGAGGAGGGAAGAGCCAGTCACAAGTTCAGCCTGAACGTCATAGGCCCCACACGGGTTGTGTGGGAGCTTGGATCCTGGTCTTGCTGTGCTTGGAGAACCGAGTGTGAGACTTGGGACAGAGACAAGCCCCACGCAGCTCCTGGCCTGGTGTGGATCGCCTCTGGCATGTGGGCTGTCCCACTGGAAGTGGTTCTTCGTGGACTCTTCATGTCGGGCCTCGTGTCTGGTGTGGAAGGCTTTCTCCTGACGGGGTTGTGCCCCCGGTGCCCTGCCTGCCATCAGATCACCCTGAGCTCTGCCTGAGGTCTCAGCGAGCACTGCCATTCCACAGCCGGGCCCCCAAATGGTCTCGTGGGCCGTGCGATCCCAGCAGTGCTGATGCAGAGTCAGGGTGGGATGTGGGGCTTGCAGATTTCCCTTCTGGGCAGCGTAGTGGACTGTCTCCTGGAAGAGCCATCAGCTACAGCAGCCCGGGAAGTCATAGATGGGGTCCCTGAGCGTGGCGAGTCCCCAGGAGTCAGGAACAGGGGGCGTTGGGCCACTGCGGGTCTGTCGGGGCCACGGTGGACATGTCCACGAGCGCCACACTTGGGACACCTCAGGCAGGAAGAAGACCCCATCCCAGATAAGGCGAGGGGCTTTGGGAGGTGTCCCCCGAGACGAACACCAGCCTCCCTCTGCAGGGCCGGGACCAGGTCGTGGGCCGCCCTGTGCTGCTGGGGACGCCTCTCCCTCCACCCAGTCCCAGATCAAAGCAAAACCCAGTCCTCTCTGGAGAGATGGGCTTCCATGTGGTTTCTGGACCCCAGGGTTCAGACGAGCACAAGTGCCGGGTCAGGACCACAGAGCACGAGGAGGGGAGCCTGCCCCAGGGACCTCGCGTGTGGGTGCCGCGTAGAGAACATGACCCAGCCGGTGCAGTGAAGGAGAAGCTGCAAGCAGCGGCAGGGACCAAGGTGCTGGAGACCACCACGGGGGCTTTTAAAATAGGTAACGTGGGATAAACGGGAACAGAAGCGCCAGCGCAAGCCCCGGCGGACAGCTGGGGTGTGCACCTCATTACGTAGGCCACGAGGAAGAATCTGTGGGTCGGTAGGTAGAACCACGAAATCACCTGGACTGCAGAGGAGAAAGAGCAAGACAGGCCTCGGGAAAGAGGCTCAGGGTGTCGCGAGAAGGCAGCCGGATGGTCTTGGGACGGCAGAGCCCTTGGCGCTTATGCAAACCCTCGAGCGTGGAGGTGCGGTTTGTTGCGGGCAGAACACTGGTGGGTACACACACGTGTGCACGGTGACGGGGTGGTAGGGACAGCGGGTGCTGAGGTGGCTGTGGAGTCCCGAGGCCTGGCAGCCTTCCTGCCTGCTCCCAGGGAAGAAGGTTCTGGGGAGAAAAGCTGCCTGTCGCCAGACACCCGAGTAGCGCAGAGTCTGGAAACCGAGGTCCCTCAGAACCCCACCCTGGGAAACCCCACTGCAGCCCTGCAGCTGTGGTGCGGTGTTCCAGAAGGCCCAGCTGGGAAAGGGGGTTACTGCTGGGACCGGCCGCGGAGGGTGGGGTCCCCTGCACTTGTCAGCTCAGAGGCTGCACCCAAGAAAGGCGACGCGGTGCGGCACCAGCACCACAGAGCACCACAAGCTCACACCGTAGACCTGCACAGCAGCGCCCTGTCCGCGTGCTGCCCTGATGATGGCACAGGGGACGGTCCAGGCTTCTGTGAAACCGTCACCCTCCACCAGCCACAGTCTGAACACCGGGAATGTGGCGGGGATGAGGGAGACGGATGGGCAGACTGGAAGGGAGCGACTCCACGGGACAATGTGGCCCCGCTCCAGGCTTTGGGACGGTGGGCCCTGGGCTTCCCGAGGGATAGCTGGGCTGCCTTCTCTGGGCCTCTGCTGAGCCTTTGCAGCACCTAGAAGCATGTTCGTGCTGTGGACCTCGGCCGACCAGTGTCTGCTCCGTGACTGGGAGATGGCCTTCATCCTCCCTGTTTTCCGGTTGGACATTAGAAACACAAACGAGCAGGTGCTGGGGGGCCTTGTTGGGAGAGGTCGCTGTGGGTCATGGCTGCTCCTCTGCTCTGCAGGGGCGCTGCCCAGCGGGGGTGGGGGTAGACCGTGAGACGGGTTGTGCACCCCGCTCCCCCTCCTGTGGACCCCGGTCACAGGCACAGCAGCGCAGCAGCTTTAAGAGGGGCAGCAGGCCTGGCCCTGTGTCGCTTGGCTCCTCTGGCCAGAAGTCTGCTTCCTCTGGGCCGGCTCCCTCAGGCGAAGGCACACGTGGCGGGGCTGGACTCCGGCCCTCTGGATGCTCGGAGCGGCAGGTGCTGCTGGAGAACCACGTGTCACCAGCAAGACACGGGCCTTTTGCAAGACGGGATTACATGCGACGTCCCACTTGCGCTCTGGGAGAGCTGTGTGGGAACGTGGGCTGTCAGGCCCCTCCCACCGGGGGGTGTCATTGCCTTCCGTGTCCCTTCGCATTTTCCAGCGTTGTCTAGGGCTCCTGGCCATGGAGGCAGGGAGGCCCACTGGGGCTCAGGGCCCCCTGCACGCTGTGTCTCCACATGCTACACGTGATCTTGTGGGCCTGGTGCTGTCGTGTCCTGCTCTGCGGTGTGGGGCACAGTCTGTTACTGCAAAAGCCCCTTTGGGCAAAAGGCCAGTGGCTTTCAGCTGCCACTCAAGGGAAGTGCATCTCTTGCCTCTCCAGCTTGGGAGGGAGCTTTGCCTGTATCATCACGTGTATCTGCCCGACCCTGCCTTGCCTCTCCCTGGGCTCACCGCTGCAGAGAGCAGGGCCAGGCCCCTGGCTCTGTCCTCTGCCCCCGTGACCAGGAATCCTCAGCACCGCATGTGTCTCTGAGCTCCGCATTCCTCCTTCCTCCTGCCTGTGGCATTCTGTGTCCACTCTCCTGGGGGGAGGCCGCAGCGACCTGAACTGTGTATGCTCAGTGGGGGGCACCTTGGGTAGGGGCCCGAGAGGCTCTGGTGGTCCCAGGAGGCTGGGTGGAAACTGGGTCCAGACTGCAGAGTGTGGGAGCGTTCTAGCACCCAGAGCCCTGCGCTGGAGACCCTGCATCGGCAGGGCCGTCCTAGAACGCGTCCTGGAGCAGCCGGCCGGCGTGGACATGCTAGGTTGAGGGTCCTGTTTCTGCCCGTGTTTGTACTCGGGAACATGTCAAGAAGCTGCGCGTGGCAGAGAGAGAAGCAGAGAAGGTGGCAGAGAGGTGGGCTGCACCCAGAGGTGGTCCGCGGCATGCTCAGCCCTCAGCCGTGAGAGAGCTTTAAAACCAAGTGCCCGACTTGGGCTCTGTGGCCCCGAGTCACTGTGGAAGTGCGGTGTAACTGCTTGGGAGCCTAGGAGGGCCTGGGGCCGGGCTCCTCGTGAGCAGGTGCTCACCCCGCCTCGGCCAGCGTGCGTTGGAATGGGACGGCGGGCCTGAGTGGGGTCTGTGGTCACAAGGAGGAATGTTCTGGAATTTACTGCCTCTCTTGGACTATGGCTGGTGAGCAGATTGGAAGCTGACTTGCTGGTCGTGGCCTGTGGTGCCCGGGCAACCACGTTCCAGCACAGCACGGCTTTCTCAGGAAAGAGCAGCTATGGAAGATGTACAGTGCCGCACCTGTGGGGCTGGGGGTGCCGCCCTGGGGTGGGGCAGGCAAGCGGACAGGAGTCTGTCTGACCCTTCTCTCCCAAGGACAGACCCAGCCAGCTAGCCCGCGCTCCGGCGCGCTGAGTGGAAAGCGGGAGGAAATCCCCCTCCCCCCAGAGGAGAGTGTTAGGGACCCGAGTCTCCCATGGTGACCCTTCTTCCCTGGCTGCAGTTTGCACCCTGTGACCTAGAACGCCCCCTGACCACCCCAATTCCCTGCACAAGGCTCCCCACCCCCACCCCCACCCCCAGCACACGCAGGGCAGTGTGGGGAGGGTCAAGGCTTCCGGTGGATCCCTAATTCCCGGCAGGCGGGGCAGCGTTGGCTCCTGGCTCGTGGAGTTCGGGGGGGCGTGTTCTCTCCCCCACCCCTGCCTCTTCTCGAAGCAGCACCCCGCGCTCGTGCTCAGGGTTGGCAGGGTGCTTTGTCGCGGGTCAGACCGCCGAGGATGTGCACGCCCCAAGGAGGCGGACACGGAACGGCCGAGCTGTTCCATCG
Source organism: Mustela putorius furo (assembly GCF_011764305.1). Taxonomy (NCBI): domain Eukaryota; kingdom Metazoa; phylum Chordata; class Mammalia; order Carnivora; family Mustelidae; genus Mustela; species Mustela putorius. Next base: position 43,777,590 of record NW_025421304.1, on the reverse strand, counting down.
TATCTGGTTAGTGCTCTGTGTTGATGCCTTTAGATGCCTCCAGCTCAGTCCATGTCGTGGTACTGCAAGGCTGGTTCGCTCCTCGAAGGGCCACGGCCTGAAATGGAGGTCCCTAGAAGCAAGAAGAAAGGTACAGTACTCACGAGTCGGCCTCGCTCTGTTTATGTATTTCTGAACTGTGTTTGCCGTTTATACCTGCACTGTGTGGAGGCGGGACGGGGAAGGAGGCCTCGGAGTGTGCACACAGCAGCGGATGGACGGACACCTGTCCTGTGTGGACCGGGACACCGGCGAGGGGCCGTCCCACCGCCTGGCGTGCGGCGGGCCGAGTGGGGAGGCACCTGAGCGCAGCGAACGGTCGGTGGGGGCCGAGGCGGAGAGGCTTCGGCGGCCGATCACGCGGTGTCGAAACGGTCTCTGTTCCCGCCGGAGGTGACGCTGGGCGGCACGGAGCTGCCCCCTCTGCTCTTGCCCGTCCCCTTTGAGCTGTGCGGTGGGAGGCTGGGGCTCCATGGCGCCAGGGGAGGCTCGGGTTCTGAGGACGGGGCGGCATGAACTCTCCCCTGTCTCCACCGCCTCCAGAGAAGCAGGGTCCTGAGCGGAAGAGGATCAAGAAGGAGCCCGTCACCCGGAAGGCCGGACTGCTATTTGGCATGGGGCTGTCCGGGATCCGAGCCGGCTACCCCCTCTCCGAGCGCCAGCAGGTGGCTCTCCTCATGCAGATGACTGCCGAGGAGTCCGCCAACAGCCCAGGTGAGCCCCAGGCTGGGGTGGTCCTGGGGTCGGGCACCTGTGCGGGGGCGTCCCCCTTCCCGCGAGGAAACGGCCCCGGTCCTAGAGGCTTCTGTGACGGGGCCGCCCCCTGCTGACGCCCCCGCTCCTCCTGTCCTTGGCCTGCAGTAGACACAACACCAAAGCACCCCTCCCAGTCGACAGTGTGTCAGAAGGGGACGCCTAACTCTGCCTCAAAAACCAAAGACAAAGTGAACAAGCGGAACGAGCGTGGGGAGACCCGGCTGCATCGCGCGGCCATCCGCGGGGACGCCCGGCGCATCAAGGAGCTCATCGGCGAGGGTGCGGACGTCAACGTCAAGGACTTTGCAGGTGAGCGCTCGCGGGACGGGCCCGCCACGGAGCCCCCGGCCGAGCCAGCGCCCTCCAGGTCTCCGAGGTGCAGCCTGGGCCTGGGGGTCGGCGGGGCCAGGGGATGCAGTCCGACTCTCAGGCCGGTATAGTTTGCCGTTTCTGAGGAGGAAGAACCCATCCTTCGGGGAATATTTCAAAATAAGATCATTTTCTTAGTTTTCGTGATTTTAATGAGAATTGGGGAGTGTGTCACTACCACCATGCTGAGGGCCAGGGGTCTGCTTCTGGCAGAGGTGGGCAGAAGCTGCCCCTCCCTGAGCCTGCCCTGTCCCTGAGGACGGCCGTCCAGCTTCGCGCCCCCACCCCGACCCCTGGCCGGAGACAGCTTCGCTTGATTTCCCTGAAGGGCCTGGGCCTGCGTCCGGGTGGCCCCTGTGTGTGCAGGATCCTGGTGCCGCATGCTGCTCCGCTGTGGTGGCCGCAGGTCCCAGCCCTGTCCGCTCTGCGTGCCGAGCGACATAGGCGAGCAGAGCAGTCTTCATCGTGCGCCGTCTAAATTTTTTCCGTTGCCTTAGTGGATCATGGTCTGACCCACTCTTAATTTAGCACATTTTTTAAAAAAGCAGTTTTCCTAGATCAGAATTTCCCGAAGTACGGCACTTTGTGTCCGTGTTTGCACACTGACGTTTGAGCCCGTGCTTCCTGGTGACCTGCGGAGACTCCAGCTAGAGCAGCCGCCAGGGGAGCGCTTTCTGCGTGGCCTGAGCCGCGTGCTTCAGCGAGGGCGCGCTCCCAAGCCCGCAGCGCTGGCAACAGGCTCCGTGTCCTCACTGGGACTGCTCGGTCTCCCCTGGGTCGTCTTCCTGTGTTGCCGGCCGCATCGGGCCGAGGCTGTCCTCACCGGCCCCCTGCCGCAGCGGACCCTGCAGGGGGGTTGTCTCCAGGACTGGCGGGCCCCTCATCACACAGCAGACTAGATGCCCCAATAAAGGGCTTCCTGCGCCCCGCAGCCTCCCCGTCTGGGGCCCCAGCACCAGCAGGGCTCCTGGAGGGAGCGGCCGCGGCAGGGGAGCAGCGGCCGTGAGGATTAAATGACGTAGGTCCTAAGTGTCTGTTTCCAGGCTGGACGGCGCTGCACGAGGCGTGTAACCGCGGCTACTACGACGTCGCCAAACAGCTGCTGGCTGCGGGGGCGGAGGTGAACACCAAGGGCCTGGATGACGACACGCCCCTGCACGACGCGGCCAACAACGGGCACTACAAGGTGGGCCCCTCCCCGCACGCCCCTGTCCCATGGTCCCCGCCGTCTCGCACCCCTGCCCCCCAGCCCACTCTGCTGGTCCTGGGTCAGCACCTAGGTGGCCCCTAACCCCCCTTGCAGCCTGTGGACAGGGCCTTACTGTGGCCACACAGGTGTGGCTGGGTGTTAGCAGGTGAATGACCAGGCCCTTGGGGCAGGGGCTCCAGGCTGCTGCCTGCCCCGTCCTGGTCCCTGTCCCTGCCCCTGGGGTGTTCGCGGTGATGCAGCACTGAGGGGTGTAGCCAGTGCACAGCGGACCGTTGCAACCAGTCTGGGAGCAGCGAGCGCCCAGGTGCAGTCTCCCCGAGAGGACTCCGCCCCCTTGGGGAGACAGGTGCCTCCAGGCCTGAAGCAGGAGACGCACAGAGACGGCGAGGCTCTTGCTGCGGTCACTGCCAGACCATCATGAAGAGGCCCCGGCCAGAGACCGACCGTGGGCCGTGGCCAGGACAGCGCCTGTAGACCAGAACACACCTCTCCAGCCCCCTCATAGCTGCCCTGCCCGGTGGCTCTGGCCCATGCCAGGGGACTAGCAGCGCCAAGCGTGTGACGAGCTGGTGGAAGGTGCTAAGTCACCACGGTGGGGGGAGGGGCTCCGAATGAAAAGACGCCCCTGGCGACTTGGAGAAATCCAGACGTGGGTCATGTTCTTGACGGTAGGGGTCACAGCTCACTTTTTAGGGGAGATAAAGGTATTGTGGGTTTTCTTTTAAGGGTCCTGTTACAGGAGTGTACTGAGGAAGCTTACAAGATGCCTGGGTTCCACCCTCAATAGCCAGGGCAGGGGCCTGGGGCTGGGCGAGGGGAGGGGCTGCCGGTGAGCTGGTAGCCAACAGAGTGGAGAGGAAAGGGGGCGGGCGACCTGTGAGTCTCTGTTCTTCAGTAATCCTTACTGTGAAGCTCTCCCACAGGCTAGATGGGAAGTGTGGAGGGGGATATAGTGTCGTGGCCCCCAGGCAGATCGCTGCCCGGGTCCTGGGACCTCACACAGGAAGGGGACCCCACAGGTGGGGTTGAGCAAAGGTTCAGGAAGTGGTGGCCTGGGATGATCCGTGGGGATGCCGTGGCCTACGAGTTCGGAGTAGCAGAAACCCTTTCCCACCCGGCTCAGAGTTGCCCCCAGAGGCAGGAGGAAAGAGAGCATGAGGGCAGCTTGCCCTGTGTTGTCGGTCGTAGCAGAAGGGGTCGAGGGATGCGGTGGCCTGCAGCAGTAGGGGCAGCCCTCCGTGGGCAGACAGCAGGGTCGCAGGACCAGAGTCCCAGCACTGCAGGGGACCTGATGCTCATGGAAAGGAAGAGACCACCACCATGGGCCTGTAGGGTCAGTGAGGTCGGTTTCAGACTTGGAGGACGTAATGACTGCCAGAGCAGGCTGCTGGGTCCCCGGCAGCGGGGGCCACGGCGTCCTAACCGAGACCCGGTGTGTGAGTCACGAGGCCGTCCTCATTAAAGGTTCGTCCCACGCTGCATTCTCTGGCCAGAGCTGGGACTGGATTCAGGATTTGCACTTGAGTCCAGGGAACAGGCCGCCCAGACACGGGAGGCACAGCCGCTGGGTGTAGACCGTTGCGTCCCGTGTAGCTCTGCAGCCCGCCCCCGCAGTGTCCCCCTTGTGTCCGCTGGCGCAGGAGCACCCTGACTGTGTGCGACCGAGCACGGAGGAGGTGATCTTTCTTCCTAAAATAAACGAAAGTGCAAAATAAACCTGCTTACAGGAGCTTGGTCTTTGTTTCCTCTCTTCTGTCAACCCCCCGCCCTCCCCATCCCCCAAACTTCTAGAACCCGTCCACGTCCACCGAACCCTGCCGGATGGCAGCTCATCCGCGGCGGGAGGGGAGGGCGCATGTGAGGTGATTGGGGGACACGAGGACTCCGCGGAGAGGGAGAAGGCCGCCCGCGGGCGCTGGGACCGGTTCCCTGTGGCAGAGAGCTTGGAAGGGGGTGGGACACCCCTGGGCTCCTTCCGGGGGAGGCTCGGGTCCAGAGAGCCCACCAGGCCGTGCCGTGTGGCCCGGCTCTGGTCCTCGGCGGGGTCGTGATGGAGGTGGCTGTTGGAATGGGCTACGGTTTTACAAAGACGGGCACAGTAGCGCCCTCGTGTGCCTCACGAAGCTCCCTCACGGGCCTGTCGCTGTTTTGTAGGTGGTGAAGCTGTTGTTACGGTATGGAGGGAACCCTCAGCAAAGCAACCGAAAAGGCGAGACGCCACTAAAGGTGGCCAACTCCCCGACCATGGTGAATCTCCTGTTGGGCAAGGGGACCTACACATCCAGCGAGGAGAGCTCGACCGGTCAGTGGCTGGGCGCCGCGCTATGTGCTGGCTGGGGTGGGGGCACGGGGCACGGGCCTCCCTGCGTGGCTGCGGCGGGCACGGTGGGCCTCACGCCTTAACGTGCCAGCCTGGCCTTCACACAGACCTCTCTTTGGTTGCCTCCCGCTCTGATTTTTGTCAGTCAGACGAAGGGCTGTGGTCCCCTTGCCCCCGCCAGGGGCAGCCCGGGCCTCATCCGCACCGCGCCCTACCTGTGCGTGTCCCGGGTGGTTGCCGTGCGCCTCCTGACTCTCCCTCCTGTTCCCAGCAGAGAGCTCGGAGGAGGAAGACGCCCCGTCATTCGCACCCTCCAGCTCGGTTGACGGCAATAACACGGACTCGGAGTTTGAGAAGGGCCTGAAGCACAAGGCGAAGAACCCGGAGCCCCAGAAGACTGTGACCCCCGTCAAGGACGAGTACGAGTTTGACGAGGATGATGAGCAGGACAGAGTCCCTCCCGTGGATGACAAACATTTACTGAAAAAGGATTACAGGAAAGAAACGAAGTCAAATAGTTTTATTTCTATACCCAAAATGGAAGTGAAAAGTTACACTAAAAATAACACAATTGCACCAAAGAAGGCGGCTCATCGCATCTTGTCAGACACATCGGATGAGGAGGACGTCGGTGTCACTGTGGGGACAGCGGAGAAGCTGAGACTCTCGGCACACACGATACTGCCCGGGAACAAGACACGGGAACCCTCCAATTCCAAGCAGCAGAAGGAAAAAAATAAAGTGAAAAAGAAGCGGAAGAAAGAGACAAAAGGCAGAGAAGTGCGATTTGGGAAGAGGAGCGACAAGTTCTGTTCGTCAGAGTCAGACAGCGAGTCCTCGGAGAGCGGCGAGGACGACGGCGACTCGGTGGGCAGCTCCGGCGGCCTCAAGGAGTCCCCGCTGGTGCTGAAGGACCCGGCCCTGTTCAGCTCTCTGTCCGCCTCCTCCACCTCGTCCCACGGGAGCGCCGCCGCCCAGAAGCATAACCCCAGCCACGCGGACCCCCACACCAAGCACTGGCGGACGGACAACTGGAAAACTGTCTCCTCGCCGGCCTGGTCCGAGGTCAGCTCTTTATCAGACTCCACAAGGACGAGACTGACAAGCGAGTCTGACTGCTCCTCTGAGGGCTCCAGCGTGGAGTCGCTCAAGCCCGTGCGGAAGAAGCAGGAGCACAGGAAGAGGGGCGGCCTGCAGGGCGCCCTGTCTGAGAAGAAGAGCTTCCACGCCAGCACGGACGGCGCCATCCCCAAGCTGGACAAGGAGGGGAAGGTCGTCAAGAAACACAAAACGAAACACAAACACAAAAACAAGGAGAAAGGGCTGTGCTCGGTCAGTCAGGAGCTCAAGCTGAAAAGCTTCACCTACGAGTATGAGGACTCCAAGCAGCGGTCCGAGAAGGCCATCCTCCTGGACAGCGACGTTTCCGGCGACAGCAAGTTGAAAGCCTTGAAGCACGACCGGGACCACTTCAAGAAGGAGGAGAGAGTTGGCAAAATGAAGTCTGAGGAGAAGGACTGGCTCTTTAAAGAGGAGGTGGTCAAGGCTTCCAAGGACGAGAAGTCCCTGAAGAGAATCAAAGACGTGAGCAGGTCTTTCCGAGAGGAAAAGGACCGTCTGAGCAAAGCCGAAAAGGAGAAGTCACTGAAGGAGAAGTCCCCGAAGGAGGAAAAGCTGCGGCTCTACAAGGAGGAAAGGAAGAAAAAGTCCAAAGACAGGCCCTCGAAACTGGAGAAGAAGAATGACTTGAAGGACGACAGACTTCCGAAGGAGAAAGAGAAGACATTCAAGGACGAGAAAGAGAAACTCAAGAAAGAAAAGGTTTATAAGGAAGACGCGTCCGCGTACGACGACTACTGCGACAAAGGTCAGTTCCTGGAGAACGAAGACACCAAGTTCAGCCTTTCCGACGACCAGCAGGACCGGTGGTTTTCCGAGCTGTCCGACTCGTCCTTCGATTTCAAAGGGGACGACAGCTGGGACTCTCCCGTGGCGGACTACAGGGACGTGAAGAGCGACCCCGTGGCCAGACTGATCCTGGAGACGGTGAAAGAGGACGGCAAGGACAGGAAGCGGGACAAGGGCCGCGAGAAGCGGGACTACGGGGACAAGCGCGGTGACAGGGACGCCTTCTTCCGGAAGAAGGACCGGGACTGCCCGGACCGGAGCTGCGAGAGGAGGAGGGAGCAGATGGAGAAGCACAGAGGCCTCCCCGGCGGCCTCCCCGACAAGAAGAGGAGGGAGTCGGCCGAGGGCGGGCGGGACAGGAAGGACCTCCTGGAGGGCACCAGGGAGCGGAAGGACAGCAGGGCCAAGCCCGAGGACGCGCACCCGCACCCGCACCGGGAGGAGCTGAAGGAGCTGGGCGGGGAGGCCGGCTTCAAGGACAGGCCCGACTGCGATTTGGGGAAGAGCCTGGAGCCCTGGGAGCGGCCCCACCCCGCCCGGGAGAAGGAGAAGAGGGACCGAGCGAAACCGGAGAGACACAGGGACAAGTGCTGCGACAAAGATAAAAGCGAAAAATGCGTCCTTGAGAAAGGTCCGAAGGACAAGGAATTCGATAAATGTTTCAAAGAGAAGAAAGAGGCCAAGGAGAGGCACAGAGACGCGCACGGCAGAGACAAGGAGCGGAAGGCGTCCCTGGACCCCGCGAAGGAGAAGAGGGAGAAGGCGCTGCCCGGGCTTCTGGCCGACGACGTCCCCGAGAAGAAGGGCAAGGAGAAGAGCTGGTACATCGCGGACATCTTCACCGACGAGAGCGGCGACGACCGGGACGCGGCCGGCGGGCTCCGGCTCGGGGAGGCCGGGGACGCGGCCCGGGCGGACGGCGGCCCGGACGCTGACCGGCCCCGGAAGCACTGCGCCGAGCGGCAGCCCTCGGAGAGGCAGCGGGAGCGGGAGCCCCGCGAGAAGAGAAGGGAGAAGGGCGCCCCGGACGGCGGCAGGGACAAGAAGGAGAGAGCCGCCGAGAAGCACAGAGACCGGAAGGACAAGGACCCTGCCGAGAAGTGCAGGGACAGGAAAGACCGCACGTCCGTCGAGGGCACGCAGGAAAAGAGAAACAAGCAGAAGCCCCCGGAGAAGGGGGAGAGGAAGCTGCCTGCTGAGGACAAGGCCAAGAGCCGGCACCGGGAGAGGCCAGACCGGGAGCACTGCCGAGACAGGAAAGCGTCGAGGAGCGCGGAGGCCGAGAAGAGCCTGCTGGAGAAGCTGGAGGAGGAGGCCCTGCACGCCTACAGGGAGGACTCCAACGACAAGGCCAGCGAGGTGTCCTCGGACAGCTTCACGGACCGCGGGCAGGAGCCGGGCCTCAGCGCCCTCCTGGAGGTGTCCTTCACGGAGCCCCCAGAGGAGAAGATGAGGGAGAAAGAGAGGCTCAGACACTCCTCGTCCTCGTCCAAGAAGAGCCACGACCGAGAGAGAGTCCGGAGAGACAAGTCCGAGAAGAGAGACAAGAGTGATGACCACAAGGACCCCGGCGGCAGGAAGGACCCCAGCCAGTACGACAGGGACTTCTCAGACGCGGACGCTTACGGGATTCCTTACAGCTCGAAAGCCGAAGCGGAGGACGGGTCGGATAAAGCCATCGAGCTCTTCTCCACTGAGAAGAAAGAGAAGAACGATCCTGAGAGAGAAACCCCCAGAAAAGTAGAGAAAGAGCTGAAGCCCTACGGGGCCAGCACCGCCAGCGCCCTCAAGGAGAGGCGGAGGAGGGACAAGCACCGGGAGAAGTGGAGGGACGACCGGGACAAGCACCGGGACAGGCACGGGGACGGGCTCCCGCGGCACCACAAGGACGAGCAGAAGCCTGTGGCCAGAGACAAGGACAACCCCCCAAACCCGCTCAGAGACAAGTGCCGGGAAGAGAGCCTCAAACTCGGCGACACCAAACTGAAGGAGAAGCTCCGGGAAACCGCCGAGAAGGAGAAGGGTGACCCGGCGAAGGTCAGCAATGGAAACGAGAAGCTGCCAGTGTCCAGAGACCCGGGCAGGAGAGACGCCCGGCCCAGAGAGAAGCTTCTGGGGGACGGTGACCTGATGATGACCAGCTTCGAGCGCATGCTGTCCCAGAAAGACCTGGAGGTCGAGGAGCGCCACAAGCGGCACAAGGAGCGGATGAAGCAGATGGAGAAGATGCGGCACCGGTCGGGGGACCCGAAGCTCAAGGAGAGGGTGAAGCCCGCGGAGGACGCGCGCAAGAAGAGTCTGGACGCCCCTCCCAAGAAGCCGCTGGCGCTGGACCCCGCTCTGAGGGACAGGAAGCCCAAGGACTCCGCTCCTGCCCCACCGGCCGCCGAGAACAAGCCCCACCCGGGACCAGCCGTGGACACGAGGGACTGGTTGGCGGGGCCGCACATGAAAGAGGTCCTGCCCGCTTCTCCCCGGCCTGACCAGGGCCGGCCCACCGGGGTGCCCACACCCGCATCTGTGGTGTCGTGCCCCAGCTACGAGGAGGCCATGCACACGCCCAGGACGCCGTCCTGCAGCGCCGACGACTACTCCGACCTCATCTTTGACTGCGCAGACCCCCAGCCCGTGTCCAGCACGTCCGCCAGCGCCTGCTCCCCCTCCTTCTTCGACAGGTTCTCCGTGGCCGCGAGTGGGGTTTCGGAGAGCGCGAGCCAGACGCCTACGAGGCCGTTGTGCACAAGCCTTTACCGTTCAGTCTCTGTCGATATCAGGAGGACCCCCGAGGAAGAGTTCAGCGCCGGGGACAAGCTGTTCCGACAGCAGAGTGTCCCCACCGCGCCCACGTATGACTCACCGGGGCAGCACCTGGAGGACAAGGCCCCTGGGCCCCCAGGTCCTGTCGAGAAGTTTGCCTGCGTGTCTCCGGGGTATTATTCCCCGGACTACGGCATCCCCTCCCCCAACGCGGACGCCCTGCACTGCCCACCTGCGGCCGTGGTCACCGTCACCCCCTCCCCAGAGGGTGCCTTCTCTGGTTTACAAGCAAAATCCCCCCCTGCACACCGAGATGAGCTGTTGGCCCCATCCATGGAGGGAGCCCTTCCCCCTGACTTGGGCGTCCCTCTGGATGCCACGGAGGCCCAGCAGGCCACTGCTGCCATCATTCCCCCGGAGCCCAGCTACCTGGAGCCGCTGGACGAGGGGCCCTTCAGCGCGGTCATCACGGAGGAGCCCGTCGAGTGGGCGCACCCGGCGGCCTCGGAGCAGGGCCTCTCCTGCAGCCTGATGGGGGGCACCCCTGAGAACCCCATCAGCTGGCCTGTGGGGCCGGACCTCCTGCTTAAGTCCCCCCAGCCACTCCCTGAGTCCCCGCAGCATTTCTGCCCCAGTGAGGCCGTCCACCCTGCTGCTGCAGGGCCTTTTGGGGCCACAGAACCCCCTTACCCAGGCTCCCCTGACTCGTACCCTCTGTCGGCCACCGAGCCTGGACTTGAGGGCACCAAGGGTGACGCAGCAGAGGCGGTTCCAGCCGCTGTCTCCACCCCAGAAGAGCCGGCAGTCTTCGCCCCCGCCTCCAGGCTGGAGCCCTTCTTCACCAACTGCAAACCGCTGCCGGAAGCGTCTCCGGACATGGCCCCGGAGCCGGCGTGTTTGACCACCGTGACTCAGGTGGAGGCTCTGGGGCCCGTGGAAAGTAACTTCTTGGAAAATGGGCATGATCTGTCGGCCCTCGGCCAGGTGGAGCCAGTGCCCTGGCCTGACGGCTTCCCCAGCGCTGAGGATGACCTCGATCTGGGGCCTTTCTCGCTGCCAGAGCTTCCCCCTCTTCAAGCGAAAGATGTTTCTGATGTCGAAACAGAACCTATAGAGGAGACCGCTCTCGCTCCTCCGGGAGAGACCCCCCCGGGGCTCCCTGGGGTCCCGAGTGGCGGGGAGGGCCCTGTGGCAGCTGCTGAGGACCAGCCTGTGCTGCCTCCTGACCAGGGGGACCCCCGGCTCCCCACCGAGCCGGAGCCTGAGCCCCCCGAGGAGCCCAAGCCAGATGCCCCCCCATTGGAAGCTGCGGTGGAAGGGGGGCCCGTGTCGGAGGCGAGGGTCCCTGAGGACTCCGACTCCGGCCTGGGGCCCGCAGCGGCAACCCCCGAGGAGCAGCAGCCACCGGGGAGCGGAGAGGGGGAGGCAGAGGGCCAAGATCCGCTGGCCGCATCCCACGGCGTGCCTGACGCCCCTGGGGACGGCTTGGCCCAGGCGCTCGCGGCGGACGGGGCCAGCCCTCTCGACGGCGCCGGCCTCGACGGACCCCTGGGCGGCGTCCAGCCTGACGCGACGGAGCCGGAACCCAAACCCGCGGCCGAAGCCCCGAGGGCCCCCAAAGTGGAGGAGATCCCTCAGCGCATGACCCGGAACCGGGCCCAGATGCTGGCCAACCAGAACAAGCAGAGCTCGCCGTCCTCGGAGAAGGAGCCGGCGCCCGCGCCCCGCGCCAAGGGCCGCTGCTGTGAGGAGGAGGACGCGCAGGCCCAGCACCCCCGCAAGCGCCGCTTCCAGCGCTCCAGCCAGCAGCTGCGGCAGCAGCTCCCGTCCACGCGGCAGACGCGGGAGGTGATCCAGCAGACGCTGGCCGCCATCGTGGACGCGATCAAGCTGGACGCCATCGAGCCCTACCACAGCGACCGGTCCAACCCCTACTTCGAGTACCTGCAGATCCGGAAGAAGATTGAGGAGAAGCGCAAGATCCTGTGCTACATCAGCCCCCAGGCCCCGCAGTGCTACGCCGAGTACGTCACCTACACGGGCTCCTACCTGCTGGACGGCAAGCCGCTGAGCAAGCTGCACATCCCCGTGGTGAGTACCGCCCTGCGGGGGCCGGCCACCGAGGGGGGCGCAGCTCCTCGCCCAGCCCGGGCCTTCGTCCTCCTCCGCCCCCCCGCGCCAGGTGCACCCACGCGGCCCACCGCTTCCTGCCGCCGGGGGCCGCCTCGTGGCCCCTCGGACGTCCTCCGCGCTTCGGTCCCGCTTCCTGGTGGCCCCACGCTGCTGACCTGCAGCTTCCGTTCCCCTTAGCCTCTCCCCCGAGACCGCCTGCAGCCGCACCCCTCGCGGGGCTCGCGGCTCCTCCACCCGCAGGGCCTGTCCCTAGGCCCCCAGCCCCACCTGTGGGCTCTGCACCCAGAGCCTCTAGTCCCTTTCCTCTCCTCCGTTCCCTCGGCCACCCGATCATTCCCCATTGGCACCTAGTGACCCTGTGTCTGTGCAGACGTGACCTGTCCCAGCCCCCTCGAGTCCACCTTGGGGCCTTTAGGCACACACCTAGCTCCTCCCGGCTTCTCCTGGTGCACACCCTTCCCCGGGTGGGCTTCTGCCTCCTGCTGGTGCAGCAGAGCCAGACCTCGGCCTTCCTTGGCTCACTCACAGCCGGCCTGGCCTGCTCCCCAGGTGTAGCCGTCTGTACCACGTGCAGTTGACTTGCTGCCTTTTTTGGGGGTGGGGGGTGGGGGAACAATCACACTTTGAAGAAAAGCCAGAACTTCTGCTTTATACCATGAGGCCCTCCTAGGGAAGGCCCAGGCACACAGCCTACATCACCAGTCTCGGGGACCCCTCTCCTGTGGCAGGGCTGGGGGTCACGTTGGATGCGTGTGCTCTGAGATTCAGTGTCTGAGCTGGCTGTGCCCCAGGACTGCCCTCCAGTGTTTTCTGACAGAGGACTCTGGCTCTGAGTGTCCGGCCGCAGGGGTGAGGCAGTGGAGACCCTGCCTCTGGGCCAGCCCTCCCCAACGTGGCCCAGGGCAGCCCTTGGGCCGGGGGTGAGGGCAGCTAGCTTTGAGCCCAGCAGAATGTCCAGCCTGCCTCTCCCTGATCTCAGGCTGCCCTGGGCAGGAGACCGGAAGCCGCCTTGCCCCGTAGGTCCCGGGGTGGGGAGGATGAGCTGCTCGTCTCGTCTGGGACGCTAGATCCTGAAAAAAATCTGGCTTGAGGTCTGTGTTCAGTGAGACTGCTTCGTTGCCTTTTTTGTTTAAATTTTAGTTTTCAAAATAGAATACCATGAACACCATGGAAACTTTGGGGTCACGGGTTGTGTAAGTTCTGCCTGCGTCCCGCTGGGTCTCACCCCTCCCTTCCCTGGAGACCGCCAGCTCCCCTCCTGTCGCTGCTCTGCGGGGCACCCTGGCCGCTCGCGGGGGCGGGCGTTCCTGCTGCGGGCTCACAGCCCCACCAACCCCCGCCCCCGTGATTGCAGATTGCGCCCCCTCCGTCCCTGGCGGAGCCCCTGAAGGAGCTGTTCAAGCAGCAGGAGACGGTGCGGGGGAAACTGCGTCTGCAGCACAGCATCGAGCGGGTAAGAGGGGCCTGTGGGCGTGGGGGTCCGCCTGGGGCGCGTCTGGCCCCCCGGAGGCCTGCCTCACCCGCTCCTCTTCTGCAGGAAAAGCTCATTGTCTCCTGCGAGCAGGAGATCCTGCGGGTCCACTGCCGCGCGGCGAGGACCATCGCGAACCAGGCAGTGCCGTTCAGCGCCTGCACCATGCTGCTGGACTCGGAGGTCTACAACATGCCGCTGGAGAGCCAGGTGGGTGCGCACGCGGCCCGCGGCCCGAGACGGGCCGGCCCGCGGCACAGGCAGCAGGTGGAAGCACGTGCGCCACACAGACGGCGGCGGCCCCAGCTGGACAGGAGCGAGTAGATGGCAGTAGGTCCTGTGCAGGTCCCCATGGGCCTCCGGTCACTGGGCTGGGCATCCGTCATCACTGGAATTGTCCTGGAAAACAACGTAATCAGGAGGAGTCGTGTCCCCCACCCCCCTCCCCTGCCAGCCACTGTGGCCAGAGACCGGCCTAGGGCAGGCCCTGCCGGAAGCTGGGGTGCCACAGCTGAGGGCCAGGAGGGGTGGAGCGTGCAGCCACCCGCCATGGCTGTGCTTCTGTCGCGGTGGCACCCTGGCCCTGCTTTCCTTCCTGCGCTGTGGACATGGGATGTGCCCTCTCACCCCACCCCGGGATGTCTGGCTTGCCTGAGCCTTTCCGGGGCCTCAGCTACTGGCACTTCCCACTGGTGGCCTGTCCGTGGACTCCGGTGACCCTGCTCCGACCCTGCTGCACTCGGGCCTGGGGCCAGACTCTGTCAGGGGTTCGCTCCGCAGTCGATTCTCTTCCCTGACAACCACCGTGACTTTCTGAAAACCACCCAGAGTGTGGGCCTGCTGCCCCCTGGGGACCCCCCTGGGCCCCGCAGGCCGGCGTGAGCTCCTGCGGCAGCCCCAGGCCCATGAGCAGCGTTCCAGGTTGGCTGTGCGGACAGATGTGGTTCGGGGACGGCTTCTGATAAGGGTTTCCCGTCCACTTACATACGGTCTTCAGGAATCGATCTCAGAAACTTGCCCCGTCAGGAAAGCCTGGCTGTCAGTCGAGTGTGCGGCCCCTCCTGTCAGGGTCGTGAGTCTGAGCCCCACATTAGGCATGAAGCCTACTTAAAATTGAAAAAAATTGTTTCCCCATTAACCTGCCGTCTGAAGCAGTACAGTGGTCTGGGAACCCTAAAGCAGACGGAGGACGACTTCAGGAACCTTTTGCATCTAAAAAGGCAGCGTCTGACTGGTGACTTCCTGAGCTGCTGCTGAGGGCAGGGGTGGTGCACAGGGAGGTCGTGCTGGGCCGGCCCGGAACACGGTTGCGCCTGGGGACTGCGGGGCAAGGCTGCGGCTCTCACGGCACAGGAGGCATCTGCCGGGCTCTGACCCCGCGGTGTCCACATCTGCACACTCTTCTTTAGGGCGACGAGAACAAGTCTGTGCGCGACCGCTTCAATGCCCGCCAGTTCATCTCCTGGCTGCAGGACGTGGACGACAAGTATGACCGCATGAAGGTGAGGGCCCTGTGCCCCCCGAGCTGCGCCTGGGCTGGGGGTCCCAGCAGGTGTCTGGGGCGGGGGGGCGGGGGGGCTGCTGCTGGGTCCCGTTTGGAAGCGGCAGCGTCAGACCCTCCGAGCCCAGCGGAAACGTTCAGGGAGCCGAGGTCTCCCCGCCTCCATGTTGCCTCCTTAGAGTGTCTTCCCTCCTGTCCAGGTGTGCGGGGAGCAGCTCCTGTCACCAGCTGGCGGTCAGACCTCTGTGGGACCCCACCTTGAGCCCTCCTCAAAGGTCACAGCACACACCCAGCTCCGCTGCTCTGGACGTGCCCAGTGCGGCAGGCAGGATGGGTGGGGAGGTAGAGAGAGATTAGCACGCAAGAAGCACGTCCACACCCGCAGGAGCTAGGGTCGCCGTTTAGGGTCAGCGCCACCCTGGGGCACTCGGGGAGGCAGGGCCCAGAGGGCCGTGCCCGCTCGTGTCGCTAGAGCGCCAGGGCTGGGGGCGGGGGTGCGTGTGGCGAGAGGAAGACCGTGTTTTCCGGATGCCGGCCTTACCCGCGGGCTCCCCCCCCCGCATCACGGCCCTCGTGGGGTAATGCCGCGGTGCAGACAGGACGCCCAGAGCAGAGAGAAGGGGCCCGCGCGGGGTCTCTAGCACGTCGGGGGAAGCTCCACAGTCACCCCAGCCAGGCCGGGGGCCGCGCAGGGCAGGCTTTCCTGTAATGGGAGAAAGTCGTCTTGACGACGTGACAGGGAGACGGTGCGCGTGAGCACACGAGTCTCAGCCCGGGACGCACAGTGACCTTCCCAGACCAGTAAGAAAACGGCGACTAGAGGAAGGATGGAGGCCCGCCTGGGGGGCTCAGTCGCTCGAGCGTCTGACTCTTGGCTTTGGCTCAGGTTGTGGTCTCGGGGTCGTGGGACGGAGCCCCGCATCGTGCTCCTGCCGCAGCAGGGAGTCGCCTTGGGGGTCCCTCTGTCCTCACCCGGCTCGTGTGCCGTGTTCTCAGCTGCGGTCTTTTGTAAAGGAAGGAAGGAAGTGCACTGAGTGCGCTTGGAGCCGTGGCCGCCACGCCACAGACAGGGTGGTCTGCTTCCAGAAGACTCCAGATGGGGGAGGGTTGGCACCCCGATCCCCGCAGCACACTCGCAACAGCCTCATTTTAAGGCAGATCCGACACGGACGCCCACCCGCCGTGCTGTGTGCACGTCAGCGGAACGAGTCGGGCCGCGAGGCGGCGGCACGCCCGCGTGCACACGCAACCCTCTGCTCACACACGCCTGACACCGGGTCTCTTCCTGCTGCCTCCTGCCCTGTCCCCCCCGGTGACCCCCTCCAAGTTGCCCTTCCAGCTCTGCCCTTCCGCCTGCTGCACACAGCACACCGTGCACGGGACCACCGCCCTCATTTCGGGCCAAGTACTAGGGCGCCGCAGTAAGAAACACCTCCGACCCTAGGTGTGACTTTTGGCGCTGGTCTGGCTCGGTGGGTAGAGTGTGTGACTTCTGATCTCGGGGTCTTGAGCTCAAGCCCCACATTCGGCACGGAGCCTACTTAAAAAGTTTTTTTTCCAGGGTTCCTGGGTGGCTCAGAGGTTAAGCCTCTGCCTTCAGCTCAGGTCATGATCCCAGAGTCCTGGGATCGAGCCCCACATCGGGCTCTCTGCTCACTGGGGAGCCTGCTTCCTCCTCTCTCTGCCTGCTTGTGATCTCTCTCTTTCTGTCAAAAAATAAACAAAACCTTTAAAAAAAAAAATGTTTTTTCCCAAGAAGGCATAATCTGCATTGCAGGTGAAGTGCAGATCACCAGCCCTAAATGATCCTGAAATGAACACAGCACACAGCAGCAGCCGTCACTTATAATTCAAAGCTGCTGTGAAACCAGGGGTTGGGGCACCGCGGGGACGGGGACAGGCGCGCATGCGGTCAGCAGGGCCGTCCGGCTGCACGGGCACCCGGGCGCTCAGGGGACCTGCGGTGGGGACTAGGCCCCGGGAGCCGGCCTCGCTTGGGCAGCTGGTTGTGGGGGTCGCAGTGCTGGGGTCGTGCCTCTGCTCCCCTCACCTGCTGTGTCTCCCACGCAGACGTGTCTCCTGATGCGGCAGCAGCACGAAGCCGCGGCCCTCAACGCCGTGCAGAGGATGGAGTGGCAGCTGAAGGTCCAGGAGCTGGACCCCGCCGGGCACAAGTCCCTGTGTGTGAACGAGGTACCTTCCTTCTACGTGCCCATGGTCGACGTCAACGATGACTTCGTGCTTCTGCCAGCCTGACCCACCGCGGGACGGCCGCACAGGACATAGGCGAGGGCCACACGCACCTGCCCGGCACTGCTGCCCCGTCCAGCCAGTGGAGGGAGACCTGGTCCCTCAGGTGGGGACGCCCGGGGAGAGACCCCGCACTTGGCCCCCTGGAGCGAGGCTCTTTTAAACCAGAGACCGCGGGAGGCCGAGGAGACCTCGGGGACGCAGACGCGGACTCGGCGGCCCGGGGCCCTGCCCTCCCGCCGGCTGCACGGGCATTTCGGGTGGTGCAGAACCGAGTGTATTTTTTAAAATTTCTTGCTCCATTCTGATCAACTTAAAGAAAACGAAGGCGTCCACGCCTCAGACACCGCGCCCTCCACGCCGGAGGGCCCGGAGAGCGCCGGCCGGCTGCTGTCTGCCGCCACGGGCCTCGGCCGGGCTGGGGGCTGGGGCGCCGTGCAGGGGAAGGGCCCGGCCGCGCCGCCCGCCCGGACCGGACACGGACGCAGAGCCAGGACTCGGGTTGTGTTTTTAATGGGAGTCAAATCCACGTGGTTTGTATATTTTTTCCTTTAATCTTGGGCATTTTGTTTCTCTTTCTGAGAACATAACTTGAAACACTACAGAGCCAATAATCATATAAAAAGTGTACCCGGAAGCGCTGTACAGTTTTATACACACTCACAACGTACTTTGCTGCCTTCTAGATAATTTATTTTGCGACACATACTGCACAGTTGTAAATACCTCCTGTACTGTAACATCACTTCAGTTACGTGTAAAGAAATAAATAAATTAATTAAATGCTCTTTGTACACGACAGGACCCTCTCCAGGAGGGGCCGGCACACAGGACTGAGCTGCGGGGTCGCTCTGCGTCTTCCACTGTCCTACCCAGTTAGTAGCTTTTAATTCTGAAACACTGCTCGCCAGGGAGGGTGAAGCTGGGTGAGTCCCTGTGCGCCCAGACCAGGGCAGGGGGTGCAGGAGGACAGAGACACCAACAGGCTGCCTCCAGCTGGCGCCCCCCAGGGCCTGGCAGGAGGAGGAACGAACCGAGGGTCCCTCGCGACTGGGGCAGTAGACCCTGGGCGGTGTGGCCTTGGAGAGACCCCTGCCTGGCCCTCTGCACCCGGAACGGGAGCCCCCCCCCCGCCCCGCCCAAGTTTCCACGCGGGGCTGGCACATCTCCCAGCGAGGCCACTGCTGATACGGGGTCCCCACTGGGAGAGGCCCCGTGCTAGCCAGCACCAGCTCGGAAGGCCAGAATGGGGAGGCGTGAGCCCCATTTCACAAAGCACACAGAGCGCGACCCCTGTGCTCCCCTCAGAGGAGGCCCTACGGGGGGATAGGACTGAGCTGGCCTGGGGCCGCCTTCTGAGCAAAGTGACTCCAAAGAGACCGCCCTTGCCTCATCCAATCCTGGGGACAGGTGGGCACAGAGGTGGAGACCCAGACATCAGGGTTTGGGGTTGACCACCACCTCACTCACGTTCTGGAACCCCTCACCCTCCTGTGTCCTGTACCTCCCCACGCAGCAGCAACTGCACGATGACCCCCGCAGAACGACCTGTGTCCTCGGGCTCCTCCAGTGTGGGGCACCGCGGGGAGCTCCCAAGTCCACACGGCACCCCTACCCCAGAGGAGTCCAGTCGCCCCTCCCCTCGGTGCACGTTCCCTCCAGGCTGGCACGCGCTCGGGTGCTTACAGGAGAGGGGCGGACAGGGCAGCAAAGCTCCAGGGCTCTGGGCATGAATTAGTTATTTTTCGAATCATGGAGCGGTCCTCTCCGAAACCCATCTTTTTGTTAAGATTTTTTGAGAGTGAGTAAGCCAGAGCAGAGGGAGAAGCAGGGAGCCCCCACAGTAACCCGATCCCTGGACCCTGGGATCATGACACACGCGGAAGGCAGATGCTGCACCGACGGAGCCCCCAGGACCCCCTCAGTAACCCATGTCTTAAGCCCCGTGTCTTTTCTAAGCACCAAACACCACACTGACTCGCACGGAGAGTCTTGCCGTCACCAGCTTCAGCCCTGGGGCCAGAGGTCCCAGACTCCCCGGACTGCACTGGGGCTGGGGAGCTGCCTCCATGGGCCAGCCGTGGCAGCTGGGGACGGCCGGGGCCCCAGGCCTCTCAACGGTGTGGTGCTGGCGGTGGCCCCGCAGGCTAGAGCTGTGGAGGCACAGAGCTCCCCACTGCGCCGCGATGCTCGAGCCTTTGCAGGGGGGCCGCACCCAGCGACCTCGCGGTGTCCGGTGCCGTCGTAAGATGGCAGGACAGGCTGGCTGTGGAGGGGCCCTGGTGCGCAGATAGTGAGTGGACACCTGAGGCTGTGTGACAGCTGGTGGCCTTGGCAGGAAAAGAGGGTTCCTTCACGTGAACCAAGCCGGCACGCGGGTATCTGGGCGGGCAGGCCCCGACAGAGGCAAGAGGCACAGGGTACTGCCCCCACATATTCTTGATGCGGGGGACTTGCACCCAGGACGGTGGAAAGAAGGGGCCCAGGTTCCCATTTCTGGGAACCAGGATGAGAAGCTGAGGGTCAGCACGGGAGCTCAGGGTGTGTGCATCACACACCATGGCTGGGGCTTCGGGCTACTTCCTCCCCCGGCGGGCAGCGAGCAGCTGGCACCCTACAGCCACACTTCGGGGCACAGAACCAAGAGAACCCATGCTTACGGGTACAACCTCTCTTACAAACATCGATGCACCTGAATCATTTGTAATAAGAAAAAGGAAAAAGAAAAGATAATTGCCATATACGTAGCAGGGCTTCTCAAGCTCGTACTTCTGTTTGGTCAGAGGAGTCTGCTGCGTCCTTTTTCCTGAGCGACAGGTGTTCAGCGGCATGTGTGGCCTCCACCTGCTGTGGCCAGCAGCACCCTCCCAAGCTGTGGCCGCCGCATCTCTGAGCATTGCCGGGGGGGCCGCACTCTGAGCATTGTTCCGGGGGCGCGGTGGGGGGCAAACCAGGCCCGCGGGCAGCTGCTTAGATAGAACAACGAAGAGGAACACAGTCCGTCCCGTCATGCACGGTTTGTGTGGTATGGCCGGGTTTACGTAAAATTTTTAAAAATGCCACGTGATGGGCGCCTGGGTGGCTCAGTGGGTTAAGCCGCTGCCTTCGGCTCAGGTCATGATCTCAGAGTCCTGGGATCGAGTCCCGCATCGGGCTCTCTGCTCAGCGGAGAGCCTGCTTCCCTCCCTCTCTCTGCCTGCCTCTCCATCTACTTGTGATTTCTCTCTGTCAAATAAATAAATAAAATCTTTAAAAAAAAAAAAAATAAAAAAAAAATAAAAATGCCACGTGAGCGGTCAGTCGCTTGGGGGAGCACGTGAGCGTTCCAGGGGTTTCTGGTGATACTCTATTTCCTGACCTTGGTATTGACTATGTAGGTCGACTTTGTGATAACTTAATGGATATTAAATGTGTTTTTGGCACCTTTGTGTTAAATTTCACAATCTAAAAACACTGAAAGAATGTTCTGCATTTCCCTGTGGAGCCCAGGATGATATTCAAGGACATATTTTAGAAAATAGGATGCCAGATACCCAGTTAAAATGGCGATCTGAGCTATTTATCTCCCAATCAAAATCCCCCCAAAATTAGAACAGGCAGAAAACCACCAAGTCAAAGTAGTCCTGGTAAAGACAATGTTTCTGTCCCAGATAAGAACCTCAGAGAGGGACGCCTGGGTGGCTCAGTGGGTTAAGCCGCTGCCTTCGGCTCAGGTCATGATCTCAGGGTCCTGGGATCGAGTCCCGCATCGGGCTCTCTGCTCGGCGTGGAGCCTGCTTCCCTATCTCTCTCTCTCTCTCTGGCTGCCTCTCCATCTACTTGTGATTTCTCTCTGTCAAATTAATAAATAAAATCTTAAAAAAAAAAAGAATATGAAAAGAACCTCAGAGAAATGGAGATAATCATTTAATGGAAAATGCAGAAATTCCAGAACAGCAAAGTAAACACTTTCAAAAATCTCTGTATCAGCAATAAGACCATGGGGTGGGGGAGAGCTGCCAACGTCAAGATTATCCGGAACTTTGGAAATTAACCAAGTCTTGGTACAATCCAAGGAGTGATTATTCCCGAAAAAGCAGCCGAATCTCTGTAGTGAGTTGTGTCATTTTAACTTTCCATATTCCCATTCCTCTCTCTCATGTCAGTCTTGAAGACCAGCAGCCCAGCAGCCACCAGGGGGATGAGCCTGAGTGAGGGTCTCCAGGTGGCCGTCCATCTCCAGGACACTGGCCCCATTCGACTAGTACGGCAGCTTCCCCAGAAAAGCCCCCTTCCTGGGACTTACTGGACCTGACTTGGAGTTCATTCACTGGGAAAAGACCTTTACTCCAGAGGGTTTGTTGAGGACAATCAATGACAACTGTTTGATATCACAGCTGCCTGAGGTGACTGAAACCCCTAAGAGCAAACAAGAGCCACAAAACTGACTAGATCTGGGGAATGAGGTGTCCATGGGTACACATACAAAGGCTCTGATGTAGAGGCCTTTTGGAAGCAGGAAATGAAGACTAATGCAGAGCTGTGACTGGCCAGAGCACTGAAGAGCCTTTGGGGTGTGGAAATCCTAGTGGATCAAAGCTTTCAAGGAAATCTGTCCAATCACTGGCTTAGCAGCAAGCTAACAGCACAAAGATGTCACTGCCTACACGCAACAGAGAACTGAGACTGCAGAACTGGTTCAGCAAAGTCCCTAAGTACAGCAGCCCCTGCAACCAACCAACCAACAAAATCGAGAATGGGGAACTGATCTCCAGAATCACCACTAGATCATTTAAAAAGTCTGCTTCTGAAGAGAAAATGAGGAAATACGCAAAGAAAGTTTGGCTCCAAATCAAGGGAAAAAAAAATAGATACTGCATTTGAGGAAGCCTAGAGGTTAAACCTAACACTTAAAGTCCACTTTGATAAATCACGTTCAAAGAACTAGATGCAACTCGAGGGCGGCCTGGGTGGCTCAGTTAAGCGTCTGCCTTCCGCTCAGGTTGTGATCCCCGGGTCCTGGGATCGAGTTCTGCACTGGGCTCCCTGCTCAGCGGGGAGCCTGCTTCTCCCTCTCCCCTGCCTGTGCTCTCGTGCTCGCTCAAAAAATTTTTAAAAACTATGAAGAATCAATACGACAGTAAAAGAAAGGTGTCTCACCAAATAATATCAGTAAGTGGAGAAATTACTCTGCAGGGAGAACGGAAATCACGCCATGGAAAGTGCAGCGGCAGAATCTTGAGTTCTGACCGGAAGACGCAGCAACCAGACGACCAGACGTGACGAGCAGAAAAGAAGGAAAATGAAAAGGTGGCGTCCAGGTCTCTGTTAGTCCAGAGACCCACTGGACGCGACCACGTGCACCGCCGTGTGTGCAGTGCGGGTTCCCAGAAGGAGAGAGAGGGGCAGAGAGTATCTGGAATACCCGTGGCCCAAATTATCCACATTTGATGGGAAATCCTAGTGTAGATCCACGAAGCTCGAACTGCAGGACAGACCCCGCGCCCCGCGCCGGGACGCCGCCTGACCCGCTGCGAGCGAGGGGCCTGCGGGCAGCCGGAGCTCAGCGCAGGGCGCGGGGCCTCGGCGGGACTGAACGGCGAGCGGAGCCGGGGCCGAGGGCGGTGGCCGGCGCGTCCCATGCACGGGCGGGAAGAGACCGGCTGCCGGGACTTGGGTGACCGGAGTGGACGCCCTCAAGGGGAGGAATCAGGACGTTCCCAGAATTGGCCGCTAGCACAGCCGCACTTCAGAAACCGTGAAAAGTGTCCCTCACGCTCCCTTAGAAAACACTGAATAGTAATCTGAATCCACACGAGGAAGGAGAAACGCTGCTTCTCACCAGTGACCGCAGAAACACAAAGGCCGCATCAACGCGGTTTCCGTCTCGGCTCGGCCCGCCGCGAGGACGGCGGACGGGCTCCTGGCGCCTGAAGGCCGGACGGGTGCGTGTCTGCAGCGCAGGGCAGGCGTACTGCGGGGCTCTGGTGCGTCACTGCCACCCCTTCCTACTCCCCCTGGCCGGGTGCTGGTCCCTAGTACGGGTACTGTGGCCCCCATCAACCTGTTCTTTCCAGCAGCTCCAAGATACGGTCAAATAAGCAGCACTTTAAATACAGGGCGCCTGGGGGGCTCAGTCGTTAAGCGTCTGCCTTCGGCTCAGGTCACAATCCCAGGGTCCCAGGATCGAGCCCCGCATCGGGCTCTCTGCTCAGCAGGAAGCCTGCTTCCTCCTCCCCAACTCCCCCTGCTTGTGTTCCCTCTCTCACTGGGTCTCTCTCTGTCAAATAAATAAATCTTTTAAGTAGATAAATAAATAAATGGGTTACTAGAAAGTACCTAAAACAAAAGAAGGCAGCACCACTGGAACTGAGAAAACAGATTTATGGCCTAAAAAGAGCAACAGTGTCAGGAGTTTAACCAATAATTGAGAGTAAATTTAAGTGAAAATGCCAATTAGAAGGGATAGACCAGCAGAACTCAGTTTTTAAGATTCTGATTCAGTGATGCGCTGCCTCCGTGAGACTTAGCAGAAGCCGGCAGACCGGAAAGAACCGGACGGTTCCTAGCGGCACCCGGAGCCCTCCGCGCGCTCCCCCTGCGCACGGACCACGGACGGAACCGGCAAGCAGGAGGTCGACAAGGAAACCAAAGACACAACACCAGCCCGGCCGCCGGCCAGCACTCAGCGCCGCGGCCAGCGGCACGTGCTTCGACGTGACCACGGGGCAGCTTCCAGGAGACCAACGCGTGCGGCCACACATCGAGGCTCGGTAAGTGCAGAGAGCGAGATAATACGACGTGTGTCCTCCAACCTCGACGGGAGGACATCAGAAATCCATACCGGGGAATCTAGAGAACTAAAAAATATGTGGAAATTAAGCACCACATTCTTCAATAGTCAAAGAAGAAATTACAAGGGAAATTAGAAAATATTTTGAGGGGCACACCTGGGTGGCTCAGTTGAAGCGTACGACTCGGTTTCACCACAGGTCACGATGCCGGGGTCATGAGATCGAGCCCCGTGCCTTTCTCTGTGCTGGGCGGGGAGTCTGCTTCCCCCTCTCCCTGCCCCCTGCTCATGCGCTCTCTCTCTCTCTCTCATTCAAATAAATAAATAATATATCCATGTATAAACTGAAATAACGCAATAGGAAAAAATTTGAGCTTAACAAGAGGTGTGTGGGGAGGGGTGCCTTCTGAGACCAGGCGCGGCTTGCCCTGCGGAGCCCTGCAGCCCCTGAGCTCGGCCACCCAGAGCAGGACCTGCACACACGCCTGGCACCCTGAACCCAGGCCACACCGAATGGCACAGCTCACCCACACACACCGCGGAGCTCACCCCGTCCAAGTGTTTACGATGATACATTTTAGGTTATGTTAATTTCAACATGATATAAAAAGAAGAAAAACTTGCATGAACTGAAAACATTTCTAGAATATCAAAGTGCAAACAGTTCATCTCAAACACACCCACACTACAAGACCCGTTGAAAGACGTCACGCCGGCGGGAGGACACGGGTATTCCACAGAATTCTGCGTCTGCGGAGAGAAACCATGTCTAGAACGTAAACGCTATGGGTAAGCAGATAATATTTATTTCATCATTTCCTTAAACATAGTTACCTGTTTAAAACAATTTTCTAAGATTTTTATTTATTCATTTATTTGACAGACAGAGAGATCACAAGCAGGCAGAGAGGCAGGCAGAGAGAGAGGAGGAAGCAGGCTCCCCGCTGAGCAGAGAGCCTGATGCGGGACTCGATCCCAGGACCCTGAGACCATGACCTGAGACCATGACCTGAGCCGAAGGCAGCGGCTTAACCCACTGAGCCCCCCAGGCGCCCCTGGTTCCCTGTTTAAAAAACAGAACTGCAGGAAGTGGATCACAGCACATGTACAGTACAAGGGATAACTGGCAAGTGTCCTGTCCCTTCGCTTCTAACATTTTCACATATTTGTTTTTCACCTACTTGTTTTTAAGCATATATTGAAAACCCTGAAGTAAAGAATAGAATAACAAAAGTTACAACTAATGTGACAAATAATAGAAATAAAATGAGGGGGTGCCTGGGTGCTCAGTGGGTTAAAGCCCCTGCCTTCGGCTCAGCCCCGCATCGGGCTCTCTGCTCAGCAGGGAGCCCGCTTCCCCCTCTCTCTGCCTGCCTCTCTGCCTGCTTGTGACCTCTGTCTGTCACATAAATAAATAAAATCTTAAAAAAAAAAAAAAGTAGAATGAACTCATGAAAGCACAGACACCCAAAAGCAGAAATAGACGGGGGGACAAAACAGAGACGGGACAAGCAGACGGCAAACGGCAGGCGACAGACCCCAAGCTAACCGTGTCCACAATGACACACAGTGTGCTTCCTGAGCGCCCTCATAAAGGCAGCGATGGCCGCAGACTGCAGACTCGACGATACGCCCGTAAGAAAACACTCAGTGCGCCAAAGCACGTTAAGAGTAAAAAGTAAAACTAAAAGACGGGAAAAATGTGCCACGCTAACACTCTTCCCGAGAAATCGAGAGACGGTACCCATCTTTACAGATCCAGTTTTGAAAGTCAAAGGAATAAAGCTTTAAGATTCAAAATTTCCTTCCGTGAACCCAACTTACACATTTCTTTCTCACCTGCACAGCCCAGGAAATGAGGATTTGCAAACAAAGGACGCAGGCGAGCCGAAAGGACTCTTTTAGCTTCTGAGATTCTGTTTCTCACAGAGAAAGAGCACACGCCTGCCGGTGGGGGCAGACGGCGGGAGAGTCTCGAGCCGAGTCCCGGCAGGGCCCGACGTGGGGCCGACTCTCGGCACCCTGAGCGCGACCTGAGCCGGAACCACGAGTCGGACGCTCGACAGACTGGGCCTCCCAGGCGTCCCGACCACGGCTCTTCGTATCAGCAGAGACACCATTACTGGGGAGAAGGGAAGTCACTTCATCATGAGACCATAAGAATCATCACATCTATGCACTTAGTGGCAATTTAAAAAAAATACATGAAGCAAAAACTGATAAAATTGCAAAGAGGAAGAGAGAAATCCATAATTTTAGAAACTTGAACACGTCTCTCATCAACAGAGTAAGTGGGTAGAAAATCGGCAAGGACTTCGTAAGTTCGAACAACACCGTCCACCAAACCGGCCTCACTGACAGCAGAGCGGCCCCCACGACGGATGCTGCCGACGCGCGGCGGGCACTGGCCACGGCACAGGACGCACATCTCCACCAGCTCAGAAGATGCGCGTCCCACGAGATCCGTCCTAATCTGCAATGGAACTGAATTACAACCAGGAACTGAAAGATCTTTTAAAATCTCCGGGTATTTGGGAACTAGACTATACCCTCCTTCAAAGGCCTTGGGTCAAGGAAGCGGTCAGACGGGAGCCCCAAAGCCTGGCCTTTGACGAGGGTGATAAAACGGATACATCTCACCACAAACAAAACAAAAAAACCTGAGAAATCTCTAGCCAGACAACTCAACGCTTTTTTTTTTTTTTTAAGATTTTATTTATTTGCCAGAGAGAGAGAGAGAGACATCACCATAGCGCACGGGCAGGGGGAGCCGCAGCGAGACGGAGGGAGAAGCCGGCTCCCCGCTGAGCAGGGAGCCCGACGCGGGGCTCGACCCCAGGACCCTGAGATCACAACCCAAGCCAAAAGCAGACGCTTCACTGACTGAGGCAGTTTTTTTACAAAGGTTGAGGGCACGAACACCCAGCACCAGGAATACGAGCCGTGACGTCACGGAGGATTTTCTGGATAATAAAACAGTAACGAAGAGTTTTCAGTAAGAACTTTCACACCAAACATTCAGCAGCGTAGGGGCGTCTGGGGGGCTCAGTGGGCTGGGCGTCTGCCTTCGGCTCGGTCATGACCTCAGGGTCGTGGATCATGTCCCACGTCGGGCTCCCTGCTCAGTGGGGAGCCTGCCTCCCCCCCCCCCAAAAAACAGCACCCATGAAAACCTACAGCTGACATCCGACTTAATGGTTCAGTCCCTGGGGCAGGACGAAGGGCCCCATCCTCACCGCGGCCGCCGGGCACTTGACGGACCCACGCGGCCCGCCCGGCGCGGCGGCCGCGTTCCTGGAACGAAGCGTGCGGGTCTGCGTCTCTCGGCGCCACTGGATGGGACACGGACACGGACGCACCCAGCGCACCCCACGGCGGCGGCCCCGCAGGAGCACACGGGACGGGAAGCCGCCCCCGCCCGCCCCTTCCTCCTGCCCGGCGGGCCGGAGAGTCTGCGGCCGAGAACGGACGAGCATGCGGGCCGCGGGTCCGGGGCGCCTGCGGTGGGAGCGCCACCCGGTCCGAGTGCCTGGGAACGAGCTTCTGCAAGCGACACCAATGCGACGTCACAAATACGCTGGAGAAAAGCCCCGGAGCCCAGCACCCCCACAAGGCAATGATCGGCGAAGCCAACCCGAACAGAGTCCGCTCCGGAAGGCCGGGCTCCCCGTGACCACCTGTCACCAACAGGAACACTCGGCGCAGAAACAAGCGACCGGACTGTGGCACCAGGGGACGGAGGGCACTGCGGAGACCTCGCGGGCAGTGCCAGGAGCCCCTCCCCAGCTCCCAGCTAACCCCGAGCCGGGAAGCCGCCCAGAGTAGCTGCTCAGGACCGCGGTCAAGACGCGCACTCGGCACAGATGAGGTCCCCGTCCGCCCCCCCCACCCGCGCGACAGCACCTGCCGCGTCCCCCGCTCCGGGCGGTGCCCTCGTCCCGCGGGGCTTGCGAGAGAACGGGGTGCGGCGAGGACCCTGAGCCCAGGCACGGGTCCTGTGTCTGACGGCTCCCCGCCGCTTGCGGTCACATAAGGGCCAGAAAAAGGACCGTGGCCACAGTTCAACCTCCACGGGCTGAGGGGGCTCTCTGGAGACGGAGGAGCTACTGTCCGTCTTCTGTCGGGGCCGCGTTCCCGCTGCACACGCTGGGCCGAGGCGGGGGGTGGGTACGTGCGAGGGGGTCCCCGTCAGGCTGACCGCAGAGTCGCAGACACGGGAGCCGCTGCACAAAACAAGGACTATATCCGGGCGCCCGGGGGGCTCGGTCGGTGAAGCGTCCACCTTCGGCTCTGGTCACGATCCTGGGAGCCCGGGTCGAGCCGCACCGGCTCTCTGCTCAGCGGGGAGCCTGCTTCCCCCTCTGCGGCTCCCCCTGCTGTGCGCGCGCTCTCTCCGACAAATAACAAATAAAATCTTACAACTAAAACAAAAACCAAAAAACCAGGAACATACCCTTGGCGGAAATCGCTTGGCGGTCACAGATGCGTGAACCCAGCCTTCATTCAAGATTAGGGGCCCACTGGGGCTCCCGCGGGGCTCAGTCAGGTCCAGGTCTGACCCTTGATGGGACTCAGGTCAGGATCTCGGGGTCACGAGACGGAGCCCTGGGTCAGGCTCCACACGGAGCACGGACCTGCCTAATATTCCTCCCTCCCGGCCCCTCCTTCCCCTGCACGTGCTGTCAGTCTCTCAAAAAAAAATATTGAGCAATCCTTCAAAAATGAGTAAATATGATTTCCAGAGTTAACACAGCATAATACTCAAAACTGCTACTTCTCAACAAATTGTAAAACAGGGGCGCCCAGGGGCTCAGTTGGTGAAATGTCCACCTTCGGCTCGGGTCATGATCGAGCCCCACATTGGGCTCCTGCTCAGTGGGGAGCCTGCTTCCCCCTCTGCGCCTCCCCCTGCTTGTGGTCTCTCTCTCACTCACTCTTTCGGCCAAGTAAAAGAAATAAAAATCTAAAAAAAAACTATAAAAAAGCAAGAGACAGGAAATACATCTTATTCACAAAGGGAAATGACTAGTTGTTTATTAATTTTTCAGAGACAGAGAGAGACATGATCCCAAGAAGGCTTCCCTGCCCGATGCAGGGCTCCATCCCACAACCCTGAGATCGTGACCTGAGCCAAAATCAAGAGTCAGACACGCTGAGCGCCTGGGGGGCTCAGGCGTTAAGTGTCTGCCTTCGGCTCAGGGTCAAAGGGACTGAAGGTCCTGGGACTGAGCCCCGCAGCGGGCTCTCTCCTCAGCAGGGAGCCTGCTTCTCCCTCTCACATTCCCCTGCTTGGGTGCCCTCTCTCACTGTGTCTCTGTCAAATAAATAAATAAAATCTTTAAAAAAAAAAAAAAAAAGAAGAGTCAGACACTCAACGGACTGAGCCAGCCAGGTGCCCCGTTCTGTGTGGTTTCAACCCCTGTTTTCCTGTAGTACTTAATAGGCAAATGCACAAAATCATTGCCCATGTATGTCCGGTGGTCCCGAAGATGCAGACATAAACTGTACCATAACAACGCAAGGGGACACGGACGCGCGTGGGGTGAGTGTTCGGATGCTTCGGGAAACAATGGGTGTTGTTCATGCCGGTGTGTTCTAAGTGCAGCCCGACTGCAAGCCCCGAGGTAGCCACTGACCAACAACTAAGAACTTACAGAAAGAGAAAGAAAGGGGCTCCTGGGTGGCTCACTGGGTTAAAGCCTCTGCCTTCGGCTCAGGTCATGATCTCAGGGTCCTGGGATTGAGCCCCGCATCGGGCTCTCTGCTCAGCGGGGAGCCTGCTTCCTCCTCTCTCTCTGCCTACTTGTGATCTCCGTCTGTCAAATAAATAAATAAAATCTTTTAAATAAATAAATAAATAAAAGAGAAAGAAAAAGGGAACTAAGACAGTATGTTTTATTTATTTATTTGGGGGACAGCGAGAGCTCGCACGAGCACGGGGGAGGGGCAGAGGCGGAGGGAGGAGCAGGCTCCCTCCATCTCAGGAGGGGCTCGGGCTGAGGGCAGACACGCCACTGGCGGAGCCCCCCAGGCGCCCCGAGATGGTACATTCTAACAATCAACGGAATACAAAGACGGTACTGGAGGAGCTGAGCAACGGCAGCGGACATGGAAGACGGAGAACAGGGAGCGGTAGAAGCCGATCCAGAAGAGAACGGGGTGTCTTACAAGCATCGGACAAAACAGAATGTAATTTAAAAATGGTCACAAGAATCTGAGGGAGACATTTATATTAATCTTGGAAGTCCAGTCTGTCAAGGAAATGCAACAATTACAGCCACATAAACACTGAACAGCAGAACCCCCAGAACAGCTGGCCCCAAACCCAGCAGAACGGAAGAGAGACACAGACAGCCCCACGACAAGGGCTGCACGGGGTTTCCCATTTCCACACGGACCGAGCAACCAGACGCCAACGTGCGAAGCACGGCGAGCACTGGTGTGCTGGACGCGCCCCCGACACCGGCCAAACCAGCACCTTCTCAAGTGCACGTGGAACCTTCTCACGGACAGACCCCCAGTCCCACGGACAGACCCCCGGTCCCACGGACAGACCCCCGGACACACGGACAGACCCCCGGTCCCACGGACAGACCCCCGGACACACGGACAGACCCCCGGTCCCACGGACAGACCCCCGGTCCCACGGACAGACCCCCGGTCCCACGGACAGACCCCCGGCACACGGACAGACCCCGGTCCCATGGACCAGCAGGGCCCGGACGCGTAGAAAGGCCGCGATGGCGCAGGTCGTCTCCACCTGCAGTGGAAGGGAGCTCGAGAGCCGGAACGCCGGCAAATCCCACCGTGCGGGCTGAAGACCGCGCTCGGAAACAACCTCGGAGCCAACAAACGAGTCACAAAGGATGTTGTAAAAATACTCAAAGACCAGAAAACAGTTAGAGGACGCAACAGAGGCATTGTGGGTGAAGTTCAGAACTAAAAACGCTTACTGCATGGAGGAGACCCGAAACCTAGCTTCCCACCTTCAGGAACAAGAAAAAAAGAGCAAACTAAACCCAAAGCCAGGAGGTGCGAAGAGCCGTGGGCATCCGTGAGGGGCGGCACAGGTCCCCCAGCCCGGAGGAGCCGCGTCCTCGCACGTGGCCACGGCTCTACCCAACAGAGGAGAGGAGGCCGCCCCCTTCTCCGCAACAGCTCAGCCAACGAGGGGCCCCTACACTTCCCGCTCCCGGGGACTCCAGCGGACTCGGAGTCCTCAACAGCCCCCAACCCCTCCTTTCCTCCGTGGAAAGGCCGCCGCCGCTTTGTTCCCGGATTTGCCTTTATCCCATTTTGCTGATAAAGTAACTGTTCGTTTCAATTTTAAGTTTAACACTGGAAATAAAATGAAATATAGAAAGAGAACAAAACAAGTTGGTTGCACAATTCTTTATATAGACTGAGAAAAAACAAGACTCAAATTACTAAAATTGAAAGTGAGGGGCACCTGGGTGGCTCAATGGGTTAAGCCTCTGCCTTCGGCTCAGGTCGTGGTCTCAGGGTCCTGGGATCGAGCCCCGCATCGGGCTCTGTGCTCAGCAGGGAGCCTGCTTCCTCCTCTCTCTCTGCCTGCCTCTCTGCCTGCTTGTGATCTCTGTCTGTCAAATAAATAAATAAAATCTTTAAAGAAACAAATTTGGAAGTGAATAAGAAAACATTACTGGATTCTACAGAAATACAGAAAGATAAGAAAATACAATGAAAAATTAAATGCAACTATATTAGAAATCCTGGGAAATGGACACATTCCTAGAAACACACACATTACTGAAACTGACCCAAGAAGCAACAGAAAATCCAAACATGCCCCCTAATAAGAGACTAAATGAGTAATCAACAACATCCCACGGAAGGAAGGCCCAGGACCAGATGGCTTTGTGGGTAACCCCTACCAAAGGTTAAAGAATTAGCCCCAGTCCACCCCAACCTCTCCCAAAGAACAGGAAGGGACACCCTAGGACTCGCTCCGAGGTCACCATAACCCCGACAACAAAGTCAGACAAAGACATCACCAGGGGAAACACGATAAACCAGTCCTTAAGAATACAGGTGCAAACATTCTCAAGAAAATGCTCGGGAATAGAGTCCAGCAGCATATTAAAATAACCGGGGGCACCTGGGGGCTCAGTGGGTGAAAGCCTCTGTCTTCGCTGGGGTCGCCGTCCCAGGCTCCGGCATCAGGTCCTGCGTCCGGCTCCCTGCTCGGCGGGTCTGCCCGGTAAAGAAACAAATAAATCATTCTGACAAACTCGGACACCACGATCACCGGCGTCTATCCGAGGAGGACGGGGCGGTTCGACCCACAGAAACCGCCTGACTGGCAGGAAGGGAAACGTTCAAGATCCCTTCATTCCGGGATTAGGAAAGACAGTGACAGGATGACCTGGGGGGACGCGAGGCCGAGTCGCGGCCGCGGAGTAACACAAAGGTCCGTCTGACACCGGCCCGAGCCGGGGCGGCCCGCTTCGGCCTTCCGCGGCGTCCGTCCCCCCGGCCCGGCTGCAGCGCGGAGGCCGGAGAAGAGTCTCCGCGCTCGTCGCGACCCGATGCGCGCGAGTCCCGCAAACCCCGACGACCCGCGGCGGCCCGCGGCGCTCCGGGCACGTCCAGTCCCGGCCGCGGCTCCGGCCCCGATGGACCCGCGGCCGGCTCTGTGCTCCGCGGGGACCCCGCGCCCCGCCGGCCCCTCGCCACGGGGTGTCGCCGGAGCGCGTGCGGCCCGAGCACAGCCCGCGGGCCGGACACCGCGGGCCGGACACCGCGGGCTCCACCGCCAGCCCCGGAGGCGACCGCGCGAGGGTCCCCGGCGGACAGCGAGGCCCGACGCCCGCCGGGCGCCCCCGCAACAACGAGATGGAGCCGAAACCCCGCGTCCCGGCCAGGCCCCGCCGGCCACGCGCTCCGAGACGGGCCGGACGCCGCCACCCGCGGGCCCGGGGTCCGGGGCACACCCCGCCGCGAGGAGCGCTCGGCCCGGTCCGCCCGCGGAGCCCAACGCGCCCCCGGGCCCCGGCGTCCCGCGAACGCCGTCCGCGGCCCCGCGCCGCTCACCTCCGGCCTGCGGAGGAAGACCCCGGCCGGGCCCGCGCCGCGCACCGCGGCGGCCACGTTCCAGCTCCCGGCGGCCGCGGCTCCCCCGCAGCAGCGCCTTCCCGACGCCGCCAGCTCCCGAGCGCCCCGACGGCCCCGCCGGCCACGCCTCCAGCGAGGACGCTGCGCCCGCCCCGCCTCCGACCACGACCCTGGGCCCGAGTGCCCCTCCCTTCGGCCACGCCTGCGGCCACACCCCTACCGGCCCCTCCCTTTGGCTACGCCCCCGCAGGAGCGCCCCGTCGACCGTGTCCCCGCACGCGGACGCCCCGCCCCCCCACCCCCGACCACGCCCCTGCACGCACGCCCCTCCTGTCGGCCACGCCCCCGCACGAGGACGCCCCGCCGGCCACTCCCCCCGACCAGGCCCGCGCACGCGCGCCCCGCCGGCCACGCCCTTCGACCACGCCCCCGAGCGAGGACGCCCCGCCGGCCACGCCCCCACGGCGCCTCCCGGCCTCCACGTGCCTCCGCCGCGCCTCCGCAGCCCCCCGCGGCGGGGGCGAGGGCGCCGCGTCCCTCCGGGTTCCCGCTCCCAGGCCCTGCCCTGCCGCCCTAGGCCCTGGGGCCCCGCGCGGCCGAGCGCAGAGCGGCCGATGGAGGCGGAGGCGCGGGCGTTGCGCGCCGCCGGGGGCTTCGGCCGGGCCCGGCGCCTGCTGGCCGCCGCCTCGTGGCTGCCGTGCGTGGGGCTGGGGCAGGCGCCGGGCCCGGGGCCGCCGCTCACCGCGCTGCCGCCGCACCACTGCCGGCCCGACCCCGTGCTGCTGCCCCCCGCGCTGCTGGACGCCAGCGCGCCCCGAGCCCCGGCCTGCTGCTGCGCTGCCCCGAGCCCGCGGCCCTGCGCGCGCGGCCGGCACTACGCGCTGCCCGGTGTCCGCCGTGCGCCCCGGCCCGCGGCGCCCCGCTCCCCTCCCTCCGCGCCCTGCCCGCACGTCCGCGGTCCCCCTGTCTCCTGCCCGCCGCCTGCCGGGGCTGTGCGCGGGGCTCCTGGCGGGGGTAGACGCGGCCGCAGGGGCCCCGGGAGGCGGGGGCCAGGCCTACTGGCGGCACCTGCTGCCCGCAGCGCGCCAGTGTGGGCGGGCGGCCTGGAGGAAGAGGCGTTCGGTGGACGGTAGGAGCGCAGGGCGGCCAGGGGGTCCGCGGTGCGTGGCGCTGCGGGGCCAACGAACGGAGCGAGCTGCGGCTTGGGGCCGTGCAGGGGTCGAACTGAGCCCCGCGGCCGGAGGCTCTGAACCCCGGCGGCCCGCAGCGCCGCGAGCCTTCCCGCCGCCCCCGCACCCCGAGGGGCCAGCTGGACGGGGGGCGGGCCACTTCAGGGGTCTCTGGGGGCGGCTGGGACGTCCCAGGCCCCTCTTCCTCGCCTCCGTCCCTCGGGCTGGGACCTGCCCAGCTGGGCTTCCCTCCCGGCCTCTGTCCCACTGCCCTGTCCCTGGGAGGATGGGCCCCAGCGCGGATCTGGGACAGGGTTGCGGCCTCCCTGCCTGGAGTCCTGAAACCGCCCCGGCTCCTCCTCCGCCGGCTCTGTCCCCGTCGCACCTGCCCTTCTGTTGGGACACAGACCAGGCAGCGCCCACCGGCTTCCGCGAACGCTTGGTTTTTAAACTAGAAACTCGGTTGTAGAGGGACTCAAAGTGGTAGCTTAGGTCTGGGGACAAGGCAGGGACACCCCGGGGGGCGGGGGAAGGGTGAGACTCAGGTCAAGGGCCCTTGCCAGGAAAAGCAGGTGAGCCCAGCCCTCCAGCCTGTTCCCGGAGTCACTCTTGAGATGAGCAGGTCAGGGGGAAGTGAGGGCCAGGGCCTCGGCCCAGCGGTGGGAAGCTTAGACCCGTGAAGAGTCCCCTGTGGCTGCACAGAGGTGAGCGGACCCGCCCAGAGAAAAACAGAACAGAGGTGGGGCTCCAGGAGGGTGTCCTGAGGACCCCTGTCCTTGCCCTCTGGGGCTTCAGACCAGGCATTGTTCAGATCTCAGCGGAGGACTGCCAGAGTCAGGAGGGTGTGCTGTGTGACCTTGAGCAAGTCGCTCGCCCGCTCTGTGCCTCAGTTTCCCCATCTCCAGAGAGGAGTTGGAGCAAGACCCCTAGGGCCCTTGGCAGCCTGACCCTCCGGGAACTCCAGCACGGGGGAGGGTGGGCCTGGCCAGCTCACAGGTGACTGGTGTTCCCCGTAGTGGAACGGCTGGAAGGTGCCCCTGGAGCAGATGAGCCACCGCCTGGGCTGGCTGCTGGGCTCGGTCTTCCTTGGTGCAGGCTGTGACCGGTGAGGAGCTGGCCTTTCCTCTGCCCTAGCTGTCCTCCCCTCGTGCCCTTCAAGGTCTAGCTAGGTCCCCAAGCCGTCTGACCCTCAGCCTCGCGTGTTCCCTGCCGCCTCCCAGGTTTGGACGTCGGGCTGTGTTTGTGGCCTCCCTGGTGCTGGCCACAGGCCTGGGGGCCAGTGAGGCCCTGGCCGCCAGCTTTCCTACCCTGGTGGCTCTGAGGCTGCTTCATGGGGGGGCCTTGGCGGGCTTTGGCCTGGCCCTGTACGTGGCTTGTGAGTACCGTGGGGTGCTTCTGGGGGG
Organism: Mustela putorius furo; assembly: GCF_011764305.1. NCBI lineage: Eukaryota > Metazoa > Chordata > Mammalia > Carnivora > Mustelidae > Mustela > Mustela putorius. Next base: position 43,742,457 of record NW_025421304.1, on the reverse strand, counting down.
CACCCCCTCGTGCGAGGCCGGCCACTCAGCTGCAGGGCCAAGTCCGGGTGCTGGGGAGGCCCCTCTGACACTCCCACTGAGGACCCTTCTTGTGAAGGCGGGAGGGGCGCCATCTGTTCTGTGAGCTCTGCTGGTGGTGGGAAGGGCCCGGGCCTGGAGGAGGCTGTGACTGGTGCCCCTCGGCCCCGGACAGAGCAGGCTGTTTCTGCTCAGGTCTGGAGCTGTGTGACCCCCCTCACCACCTGGCATTCTCCGTGGCGGGTGGCCTCTTCTCGGTGCTGGGCACCCTGCTGCTGCCCGGCCTGGCCCTGCTTGCGCAGGACTGGCGCCTTCTGCAGGGGCTGAGCGCCCTGGTCACAGGGCTCTTGCTCCTGTTCTGGGGGTAAGTGTGGGGGTAGACAGTTCCAGAACAGCGGTAGAGGCCGCGTGTGTCGTAACCCTCCATGCATGTGGGAATGGGACAATGACCCAGGAAGCCATGGCATGTCGTCTCCCCCTGGGTCCTGGGCGAGGCCGTTGGCCTTGGCCAACCCTCCAGAGAGGACCCGTGGGCAACCTCACCCGACCCTGCAGGTTCCCATCGCGGTTCCTGGAGTCTCCCTGCTGACTGCTGGCCACGGGACAGCTAGCCTGAGCCAGGAAGATCCTGGGGCACTTTGCGGGAGCCGGGGGCGTGGACCCCGAGGACAGCTCGGAGGAGGAGAGCTCCCTGGCTAAGGTAACGCACCAGCCAGGAGAAGGGAGGAGAAGGCTCGGCCTCTCACGGGCGCCCCGCCTGTCCCTGGAGGCACAGAACTGGATACGCCGGCTGCAGGGGGCCCCCAGCCCCAGTACCACTCCGTCCTGGAACTCCGGCACACCTGCGTCGCCTGGAGGGACGGACTCCTCCTGGGCTTTAGTTCGTGAGGAGGAGAGGGCGTGGGCGGCCCAGCGGTCCCGGAGCCTCCTCCCAGGCCGGGTCTTGGCCACCGGAGTCCCCAGGCCGGTCGTGCCTTAGCTCTGCGCTTCTTTCCGTCCTCCCAGGCTGATGTGCGGGGGCGTCTGGGCCAGCTTCCTGCGCAGCCTGACCCCGAGGGAGCCCACCTTCTACCAGCCCTACTTCCTGGGCGCTGGCCTGGACGCAGGAGCCAGCGTGTTCCTGCTGCTGACGGGGGACCGCTGGGGACGACGCCCAGTCCTCTTGCTGGGCGCCCTGGCCATGGGCTTGGCGCCCCTGCTGCTCCTAGCCGGGACCCAGTGTGAGTGCGCAGACTCCTCGTGGGCGGCTGAGGGTCTCACTGCCGTGGGGTGCTGGGGTCGGCCCTCTCCTGGGCCCACGAGAGAGGCACAGGTGTTGGGGTGACGCTGTGCCGCTTACTCCACTCACATCCACGCCATGTACCCAAACCAACACCGAAAGGATCCCACGGGAAGGGGCTCGATAGAAGGGTTTGGTTCAAGTAGGGGCGGCTGGGAAGCCCTGTCACCCGCCACCTGGCACAGGGCACGTGTCATGGGGAAGGCTGGGCAGCCAGGCCCCGTGGGCACCGTGGGAGCCTGCTCCTCCTCCCCAGACTTGCCAGAATGGACCCTGCTGTGCCTCTCTGCCCTGGGCCTCCTGGCTTCCCAGGCCGCGTCTGCCGTCAGCGCTCTCCTGGCCGCAGAGGTCCTCCCCACGGTGATCAGGTGCGGCTGCCCAAGCCCAGGCCCGGACTTCACACCGGCCCTTCCCCAGGGGCACAGGGGACCCTGGTCACAGAAGGGAGTGGAGGTGGCAGGCAGACTTGAGGCGGCCCCCAGAGAGGAGAGAATCCCAGGGGAACTGCCAGGTTCTCATTTCCTGATCCAGGGTGGGGAGGAGACCCCCCCCCTCCACAAACACTTCTGACTTTGGTTTTCCCGGGGCCCCCACACTGTGCCCCCGGCCCCATCCCCCGGTTACACACCCCCCCCCCCAACGCCGCACATTCTCCCGCAGGGGGGCCGGGCTGGGCCTCGTGCTGGGGGCCGGCTTCCTGGGCCAGGCGGCCGCCCCCCTGGCCGACCTGCCCGCCAGCGCGGCTTCTTCCTGCACCACGTGGTGTTCGTCTCCTTCGCGGTCCTGGCGCTGCTGGTGGTGCTGCTGCTGCCCGAGAGCCACGGCCCCGCGCTGCCCGTGTCGCTGCGGGACGCCGACCGCCTGTGCCGCGCCCCACTCCGCCGCCGGGACCCGGCTGCCGCCCATCCCCTGCCCGGCGGGGCAGCCCCCGGCCCAGGAGAGCTGAGCGCAGCCCCCTCGGGCGGCCGTGACCCAGGGCCGGGTCCCCCCACCCCCTGGAGCCCCTGTCGCTCAGCATCAGCATCCCCCCCCCCCGCCACGCCCGCGGTGTGCGCGGAAAGTCAGCACCCGTGCAGCTTGGCGAACTCGCTGCTGCTTCCCGCGGCCCCGGGCCACCCGCTCCGTGCAGCTCATTCCCGCCAGCCCCACGCCCTGGGGGACAGCCCCGTGCAGAGGACAGTTGTGGGGGGCGGGCTGGGGAGCTGGACTCTGTGGGTCACTGCACGGCCCCCAGTGGAGAGAAGAGCACGTTTTTAATTCTGGGGAGGGGCCAGCTTCCTTCCACACAAAGATGAGGTCCGCGTGAGGGGCGCGACTGAGAGCACAGTCGCCTGGTTCTCCCCAGGGAGGGGCCCTCCAGACTGGGGGGCCGTGGACCAGGGGCCTCCCCAGGAGAAGCAGGCTGCCCGAGAGCCTCAGGGATGGAGCGGGGTGCCCCCTGCCCACCTCTGTAGCCACAGTGCCAGGCCCCTGAGGTCAGGCTGCCCGTCCTGGGAAGGACGTCTGCCGTCCCTGACCAGGCTGTGCCCTCAGCAGAGCAGGCACAGGTCTGATCAGAAAGTGCCTTTCCCCAGCCCTCGGTCCGGCCCTCACGGGGGTCCGTACAAGTCAGCCAGCCGGGCGAAGCGGGGGCCCCAGGCCCAGAGGTAGCTGTAGTCTTGGTCCTCGTCCCCCAGGCTGGACAGGATGGAGCTCAGCGTCCCTGCCATAGAACCGTCGCCCTCGTAGTCATAGATGAGCGCTGTGTCGTAGGGCGGGACACTGGGGTCGCTGTCTGCCGCCTCCAAGCCCTGTGGAGAGGCCCCGAGCGCTCAGGACGCCTGCGCATTCCCCCCACCCCCAGGGGACCCTCCAGGTCGGGCAGCACCACAGAGGAAACTTGCCTGAGGCTCGGATGCTGAGAAGGGAGGGTCCCCGGAGTGGGGGGGGGGTCTGGGGGCACAGGCCTGAGCACGCAAGAGCAAGAGGACCACCAGGACCCCCCACGCAGGCTGAGAAGACACTTCCCTCTGCACGGCTCTCCTTCCTTGGGGCCGGGATCGGGAGACCCCTGACAGCGCTCGCCCCTGTGGGACCACCTGCTTTTTCCTATCCAAAGGTTCTGCAAACGGTTCTGTCCCCTCCATCTCCGCTCTGCTCCCCAGGCCACACTCCTGGGACCTGCCCCTGGGCTTGTCCTAAGCGCAGGCATCTTCCTGGGGGTCCCTCTGACCCGGGTGCAGCACCTGCCCTTGTGTCCTGGGTGCCCCGAGCCGGGTTCCCGTGTTCTGCGCACCTCCTGCAGGAACACCCTGACCCCGTGCCCACAGAAACTACCGGGGTGCCTGGATTCAGGGACACCTGCACGCCCAGGCCCGGGGCGCACCAATGTCTCTCTGCCGGGGCTCAGTGGCACCTGTCCCAGAGCAAGGCCCTGCCACCCCCACTCAACCAGGCACACCACAACCCAGGGCCGGGCAGGCCACTCCTCTTCCAACGAGGCTTCTGCGGCCGTGGTACCCCCCCGTGTCTCAGCTTTGCATGGCTCTCAGATCCTCCCACGCTCCCCTGAGGCTCAGCCAGTGTCCCCGGTGACGGATCTGCCTCCACAGATGGCGCATGCACGGGGGGCCCACAAGGGTCCACGGGGTACACACGTGTCGGGCGGTCCCCACCGCACACGCATCAGTGGGGATGTGCGTGGCCCCGTGGCCCTGCTCCCCTCGCACACCTGCAGGGGCACCTACGTCATTGATGAAGTCGGCGATGTCAGCAGGGCTGGTGGGGAGCAGGCGGGGGGGCTGGGGGCGCACGCGGCTCAACGGGGCGTCTCGGCGCAGCGGCGGCCGTCCCAGGGGGTCGCGCAGGGCAGCCAGCTCTGCAGGGTGGCGCAGCTGGTTGATGTCATAGGCGTCCTGGGGACGAAGGGGGTGGAACGCAGCCCCGATCTATCACAGGTGGGCTTTCTGCCCCAGACACCTTGCCGGGGGAAGGGGTGCCGGGGACGAAGGCCTGGGAGGACCTGCGGGCCAGCTGGGGGGCCTCCTCCTGGACCGTGTGGGTGCCCCCCAGCCCTCCAGGGACCCTTCCCACCACCCCACCCCGACCCCCCCAACCTGGTCCTCTTCTCCGCCCCCCTGTTCGTCGTAGTTGAGAATGTTGTCCCGGAGGTCGTCCTGCAGCCCGTGCAGAAATCCCTTGTCCGCAGACGGCCGCCGCGACCGTGTGACGAGGGCCACCGGCAGGGCCAGCACTGAGGGGGCAGGAGGGAGAGCAAACGGCAGGAGGTCAGGCTGAGGCCGGGCTGGCGTCAGGGGCGGCCCGCGGGCAGCAGACGTCAGCACGCAGGCACTCACGGAGGAGCAGGACGATGCTGGCCAGCATGATGACCAGGGCGCCCAGGCTGACGCCCGCGCCCCCTGCGTGCCGGGCCGCGGCCCCTGGCAGGCAGACCCCGTCCTGGGCGCAGCGGCACACCGTCACGTTCAGGGGCTGCTCGCGCTGCTGGGGCGGCTGCCCTGAGTCCCGGAGCAGCAGGCTGAGGCGGTGCAGGCCCTCTGGGACCTGGTGGCGCAGACGCAGGCGCGCGTGGCTCACTGTGGGGGACACCCAAGGTCAGCAGGGGCTCCTGGCCGTGCCAGTCCCCACCCCAGCCCCACCCCTCCTTCCAGGGCCCCTCGGCACCCTCTGCTGCTGGGCGGGGATCCCGAGACCCAGGGCCTCTGTCTCCCCATCTGCCCACTGGGAGGGGAAACCAGCAGGACCGCGGTCATGGTGTGCGGTTCCCCCCCAGGTCTCAGGTCTGGCCCCTCGGGATCGTGGTCGGGAGAGCTCACCATTAACCTGGATGAGGCTCCAGTTCCGGGTCAGCTCGGGGACCCGGGGACTCAGCTGGAAGTGGAAGGGGGCCCCGTGGGGGGGCAGGTCCTCATCTGTGGCCCCCAGGAGAAGGCCAGAGCCCTGCTCTGGCTTGCTGCACACGCTACCAGATGGTGGGGACAGCTCAGGGGCGTGGTCATTGACCTCCAGGATCTCGATGGACAGGGTCCCAGTGGCCGTGCAGGGTGGGGAGGCTGCAGGCGGGGGAGGCCTGGTGGGCTCCTTGCTCTGTCAGAGCCCACCGCCCACCCTCCACGTCTGCTCCATGGAGGGCCAGCTCTGAGCCCCGAGGCAGGGGCAGGGATGCCCAGGCCGGATCAGAGGGCCCGGGAGCCCAGGCACAGGCGCGGCCCTCACCATCGTCCCGAGCCAGGATAATGGCTCTGTACCAGCCGTCCTTGAGGAAAGGGGACGCGGGGCTGAGCACTCGCTGCGTCTGGACCCAGCCCGTAGCTCCGTCCACTTCCAGCCAGTCCTCTGGGTCGTAGTCCTTGGAGTAGCTAGTGGCCGAGAAGGGGACAGAGTGCCCTGCGCTTACACAGGACCCCAGGGGTGCGGCCACACTTCAACACACTCACACGCAGCACACCCCTGCATGCACACACACGCACACACACTGGAAGCACACACGAGCCCCTCCGAAGCCACTCCTCCAACGGCCCTGAGCCCGTGCTGTCTGTCCCAATCGACAGACAAGGAAACTGAGGCCCGGGGCCATGGCCACTAGGGGCTACGGCCAGGCTCAACGCCGGAGCGTCATGGAGACGGATACGCAGGACCCTGTTGGGAGTGAAATCCGGACTCTGAGACACTGACCCGGAGGGGCACCAGCTGGCCAGAACGGACAGGGCTGGCACTGGGGCAGGCGGGAACAGCATGGGCAGCCCTGCCTCACGGGACAAGTTCACAGCAGCAGGCACACACACAGGCCGTGAGGCCCCACGGACCCTCAGGAATGCGCACAGACAGACGAGCCCTCCGCCCTCAGAGCAGGGTGGGCTGTGCTCTTGGCCCTGGCTGGGCAATGGACCAGGGGGCCCTGCGCTCCCTCTGCCTTGCCCTGGGACCCCCACCTGAGCCTCTGTAGCTGCTGGGTGTCAGGGTCTTGGGCAGAGAAGGTGGCCACGGGGGTTCCCGGGAGCGCCCCCTCGGGCAGGCTGGTCCGCAGCGGGTTCTCCTGGAACACGGGCGCCTCGTTGACGTCCCGCACTTGCACGTGGATCCTGGCCCGGCCCCGCTGGGCCCTGGGGGCCGCCGCCTGCAGGGGAGCCTCGTTCTGCACTGCCACAGTGAGGTCGTACTGGTCCCGGCGCTCGAAGTCCAGAGGCTGGGGTGGGGGGCACAGAGCTGAAGTCGCTGATGACTCTGGCCCCAGAGGCAGCTACGGGCAGGGCGAGGCCCCCACAGGGGTCCCGCTGCCCGCCCCCCGTCTCTTCCCCACAGCCCCTTTCCCTCCTCCTCTTTAGCCCTGGGAAATACAAGTGATTCGGGACCAAAAGGTGTGAAGAATGATGTGACAAACAGTAAACACTCGTCACTCCGAACGAGTCTGCTCGGCGCCGTGTCATCAGCGGCCCGTGCTTCGTGCTTGGTGGCTCCCTGGGGACACCGGGAATAGCATCCGGGAACGGAGAAGGCTCTGGCGTCCGGGGCTAAGTTAACCTTTGCCGTCAGCTGGCTTTAAGTAAAAGAGGGTCCTGGAGGACCCGAGCGGGCCGCCTCTGTGGCTCAGAGCCATCAGGAGCAGACAGAGAGCTTCCTGAGGAGAAAGGAGCTCCCGGCCCGCGTCCACCAAGCCCGGCCCGTGGCAGCATCCGAGCGCACGCACATCTCTGTGTGCTGGGCTCCCGGCCGGCGGACCCAGGTACGGTCTGCGCCCGTACACGTCCCCACGCCTGAGCAGGTTCGGTTCCCTAAATCCAGAAACAGCACACAGGCGGCGGGGGCGCCCCTCCTGGTCCCTGTGCCCTGGGGTCAGCGTGGCCTGAGCCTAGAGCCCTAGCGTTCCCGGCAGCCCAGCATTCCGCTCTCTCTGGAGGGTGCCCCGGACAGGGTCCCCGCGCTCAGGGCCAGCAGCAGACCCCACTGGGAGAGCCCCGCACTCACCTTCACCACGGACAGCACACCCTCGTTGGTCTTGGGGTCTGTGCGGACAGTGAAGTGTCCGCTGGGGTCGCCCTCCAGGATGGTGAACCTGGCCGCCCAGTTGGGGGAGCCTGGCAGGTCCCTGTCCTCCACCTCGAGCCTCCCCACGTCCACTCCGCTGACAGCCTCTGTGACCTCCATGAAGAACTGTGGGAGCCCAGCCCTCGTGACTGCCAGGGCTGTGGGGGGCGGGGAGGTACTCCGGGCGGGGCTGCTCTCCCCAGTCCCCCCCAGCCAAGTCTGGGGCCCACCCAGCCCTCCAGGGGTCCCCAAGAGCCCAACTCTGTGGGCGCAGCTGCACGCCAGGCACCCGGTGGTCCGCCTTCCCCTGGGGGGCAGGGCTGACTGCTCCCTCCCGCACAGCAGGCCTGGAGGGAAGGTTCCTTCCTGCTCCCCAAGGGCCGTGTCTCCCCAGGGCCTCTCTCCCAGCTCCTCCGACCGCTCGCGCTCATAGGGAGCGTCTCTGGCTGGGGTTTCTGCCTCAGCCACACAGGGCTCCTTCTCCAAAACCTCCCGTCTCTCGAAGTCCCATGTCCCCGCCAGGAGCCCAAGGAGGGAAGGGCGGTCCCTAGCAGGGGTGTGGACGGTGGCCCCACCTCGTCCTCCGTGAACCCAGGGGCGTTGTCATTGATGTCCTCGAGGGTGATGATGGCCGAGGCCGTGGCAGTGAGGCCGTCTCCAGACATGTCCGCCACCTGCAGGGTCAGATTGTACACGGCGACCACCTGGGGGCATGGGACATGCAGTCAGGGGCCTGGGGGGTGAGCTAGGAGCCCTCCCAGGAGAGCCCTGTGAGCACCTGGAGCCCCAAGTGGGCCCCAGCGCCCCACCCTCTTCCCAAGCAAAAGGGGCCAGCTGCTTTCCAGGTCTGACCACACCACTGCCGACCCCACGCTCTGCCCCAGCCTGGGAGGGGGCGAGATGTCAGTTACCAAGTTGGACACGATCCACAGGGCACCCTGCTGCCTGCTGGAGGCTGAAGGGCACCAGCAAGCTGGGTCACTGCCCTGGGGAGCCAAGTCCAGAGGCAGGGAGAGAGACAGACCCCTAAGATGTCCTAAGGCTGTGCGGGACCAGACAGCTGTGCGGGTGGCCATGGGGAAACTCCCGGAGGTATCAGAGCTGCACAGAAGGCCAGCAGCGAGGGGCCCCAGAGGTCTCCCCAGAGGAAGGCTATACAAGAGTGGCCCCAGAGCGTCACTGGTCACTGTGTAGCCCCTCGCAGGGCTCTACCCGAGGCTGGAAAGCCCGAAGGCTTTGTCGGCAACGAGGCAGGAGAAGCTTCTGGCAGAACACAGCCTGAGGACTTGTCAGGGCTGGCGTGGCTCAGACGGCCTTCCAGAGCCTCCGTGGAATGCACCCTACAACCAGCCAGGGGCAGAGGTGTCCCAGCTGAGCGTGTGCTCCGAGCCCCTGGGAGCGCCTGCAGGCAAGGGGGGTCCCCTCTGCAGCAGCGGGAGGCAGCTGGGGCGGGCAGGGCTGGGGCGGGGGCCCATTGCAAGTGAGCTGCCTGTGTCAGGCTCAGACGGCCAACAAGGTGAGCAAAGATAGGTCGGGGGGCCCTGGCTGCCCCGGCCCCCCAGCATCCGTGGCGGCACCCTGGGGTCTCACCTCACGGTCCAGACCCACTTGCACGGTGCGTATGTCCCCCGTGTACTCATCAATGCTGAACACCTGGGCACCGCCCTGCTCTAGGATGGAGTAGCGCAGGGCTGCATTGTCGGTTTCCGGGTCGTCAGCATCTGTGGCCTCGGCCCTGGTCACATAGGTGCCTGGGAAGACAGGGACGCACGGCAGCAATGCACACGGGCCAGCCCGGCCCCAGGGTGTGTCCCGACACTTCCCTGTGGCCCACCACGCCAGGTCCAGCCCCCCATTCGGCCTGCACAAACTTGAACACTCAGGCCTCGCAAGGAGGCCTGTGTGACCCAAAGAGCTGACACCCGTGTCCCCCAGACACGGACACAGCCCAGGAGGGGGTGAGAGCCCCAGGTCAGCTGGGGAGAGCCGGCTGGAATCCCTGAGGCCGGCCCCAAGGAGACAGAGGCCACGGGAACTCATGACTAACAAAGGTAGAGAGACATGTATGTACAGGCGCGAGTGGCACACACAGCACACAATACACACGTGCGCACATCTGTGTACAAGGAAGCACCTCGCCCAGCTCTGCCAGCCAGAAGGGCCAACATAAGCCTCCTGCTGGCCAAATGTGGGACAATTTGGGCATCAGAGTGATGTTTGTAGCGAATCATAACCCACTGAAGGAATCAGACTCCGAAAGTCCAGAGAAATTAAAAACAACAACAACAAAATAAAACATGTAACATACAATGGCACATGCATATACAGGGGTGAAGTGCTCCCATAGACCGGAGAGCCCACTGACAAAGGGAGGAGACACCCCGGAGGGAACCAGGGTCTCCCAGCCCGACGACAAGAGCCACCAGCAGATGCCAACATGGCTGGGGGAAGTTTAAGGAGTAACAGGTACTTGCCCAGTTTCAGAGTACCTTACAAAAGATACCTATTAGTTACAAAGGGAAAAAAATAAAAATCACAGTGGAGAAGCCTGGCAGACGCGTTCTTACGAGGCAGATCAGAGTCAACGTCTCCAGGGAGGGGACGTGGGTGCCTCCTGATACACGCACCAAGGAGAAGGCAGCATCGCCCCCGTGCGAATCCCGAATCCAGCCACACAAACCCACACTTTGACAAACCCATGGTCTTCAAGTAATAGTCTAAGTGCTTCACAGTGTCAGTGCCAGGACCCGGGAAACTACAAATGCTGCGGGAAGAAACTGAAGACGACACAACGAAATGGCAACACATCCCAGCTTCATGCATTAGGAGACTTTAAATACATCTCTAAGATTTTGTGTGTGTGTGAACCATGATACATCGTACGTATGAGCCACATTTGATACATTGTACGTATGTGCACAGGAGCCACGTATGATACATTGTATGTAACATTTTTATATGTTTAAATACATTCTTTTTTTGGGGGAGGGAGAAGCAGAGGGAGAGAGTCTCGAGCAGATGCCACACTCAGCGTGAAGCCTGACCCTGGGATCATGACCTGAGCGGAAGTCGAGAGCTGGAGGCTTCCTTAGCGGACAGCCACGCCGGCGCCCCGGGAGGCTTACTGTGGGGAAATGTCGGTACTACCCGAAGTGATCTACAGATTCGGCTCGATCTCTATCAAGATCCCAAGGACAATTTCTTTGCATAAGCAGAAAAACCTCTCTAAAGTTACAGAGAATCTCAAGGAAATCCAAATAACCGAAACAATCCTGAGAAAGAACAAAACTGGAAGCCCCATAATTTGATTTCAAAATGACTCCAAAGGTACAGCGACCAAAACCGTGTAGTGTGGCCATGAAGACAGACGATGGAAGACAGACCAATGGAACAGGTCAAGTAATTTTTGGCCAGGGGCCGAGACCATTCAAGGGGGAGCAGAGCAGTCTTTCCAACAAGTGCTGCGGGAAAGCATGGCTGTCCCCTGCGGAGGAACGAAGCCGGACCCTTGCCTCGTGCCGTACACACAAATTAACTCCAAGGAGATCGAAGACATAAACGTGAAGACCCAGGACAGTTACGCTCTTGGAAGAAAACAGACGGCAAACGTTTCACGACATTGGATTCAGTAAGGATTTCTGGATAGGACACCAAGGGCACAGGCCCCCAAAACTAGACACACTGGGCTCGTGAACATTGTCAAATGCTGCGCATCAAAGGCAATCCCGACCACATAAAAAAGGTAATCCACAGCATGCGAGAAAACATTTAGAAACCCCGTAGATATATCCGTAGATGTCAAGGGATATGCAGGCTACACAGAGAACCCATAAAAATAAACAACGAAAACGTGGCAAAATTCAAAACCGTGCAGAAGACCTGAAGAGACATTCCTCCCAATAAAATAGACGAACGGCCAATACGGACATGGAAAGAGGCTCCACATCGCTCGTCAGGGAAACGCGTACCCAAGCGACACCCCCTCGCCTGTTAGGGGGCACACACCTGTCAGGGAGCCTACTGCTGAGAACGACCACCTGAACAGCAACCCTGGCAAGGACGCGAGTGCGTGGGGGCCCCTCGCGCTGCTGGCGGGGGCGAGCGGCCCAGCTTCCAGGGCAAACAGCGCGGCCGTCCCTCGGCCGTCACTCACGGTCACCACGTGGCCCAGCAGTCCCACTTCTGAAAGCGGAGCCTGGAGACCTGCTGGCAACAGCAGAATCCACAAGAGCTAAAACGTGAAAGCAGCCCAGGTATGCGCCTGCGAGTGAAGGGGCGAGGCGTCCGCATAACCCAAGGGCATTCAGCTCGAAGGAGGAGGGAGGTCCCGGCGCCACAGGAAGGACCCGGAGGACAGTGGTGGTCTGCGAGACCAGCCAGTCGCAGAAGGACAGGACGGCAGGATTCCGCTGGTAGGAGCGCCGTGGACAGACTCACGGAGGCCGGAGCGCCCGGGAGGAGCGGGGCTGGGGGAGGGGCAGCGGAGTTGGTGTTCGATGGGGACACAGTTCGGGAAGGAGGAGAGCGCTGGGGACGGCGGGGCCGCCCGTGCAAGACTCTCGTACCCCTGAACTGTCCCTCAACACCGGTCAGGACGGTGACGTTTGCACGCATTTGAGCACAGCAAAATTTTCTTGGAAAAAACCGTCTGTGGCTTAAAGAGCTCACGGCTAAGGAGCGCGGCGGACGGGCCGTGCAGTCCCCGCTCGTGACGGGCGCGAGCCGATGCGGCGCAGAACCGCACTGGTTCTGAGTCGGGCAGGTCGGCCGGGCCACGAGGTGAGGAGGCATCCGGCACCCGGCGCGCCCAGCCCCTCCGAGGACAGGCGTCCCCGCCGGCGGAGCAGGGCCGGCCGGCAGACGCGGGAACTGGATCCGAAGGCCCAAGGCAGACTGTGGACGACCGCGGCGGCTCACAGTCCAGGGGGCCCGCACTACGGGGCTGTGCCCACGGTCAGGTCTTTTGTGCCGGCCCCGCAGCGCTCACAAGAAACGGGGGCGGGGGTGCAGGAGGAAGCCTGGGGCGCGGCCCTGTGGGTCAGGCAAGTCTCCCTGAGTCCGGGGCAAGGAGACCTGGCCACCCACTGACGCTCGGGGGTGCGGGGGAGGACGCCGCCCTGAGCTGGAGGGACAGAACCCCAATAACCCTCCAGGCGGAAGGCTCGGGTGCACAGGGACCAGCCCCTGCCCCTGCCCCAACAGAGCCTCGGCGGGTGCCACGCAGTGCTGGTCACCCTGGCAGGGGGCAGCAGCCGGACGGACGTCCTCCGGGCACGGACCCCGCGGGGCTTGCTGAAGCTGACAGTGTCCGTACCAGAAGCCCCAGGCCGGGGAGACCGACTCCGCCCGCTGCCGCTTCCCCAGGCCGAGCCATCCTGCGTTCGCAGACGTCTGCGACCTCCCTGCCTCGCTCCGGGGCTTCCACGCACAGAAGAACAAGAGACTGTCCTCAGGGATCCAAGAGCCAGGAGCCGCCCACCCAGGGCCCGGCCAGCGTGCAGCCGCCAACGCGCAGAGCCGCTCCGGAGAAGGGGGACTGGGGATTCGGGAGACGGGGGGACCCGCCCCCTGCTGTAAAGGCATCCCCGGGCTGAAACCCTTCGTATGTGTCGGTATTAACTTCCTGACACTGAGTGTTACGCTGTGCCGAACTTATTAGGGCGAATTCTTTGAGGGTATCCGGTCTGCACCCAGCAGCCCAGAAAAGACGGAGACAGGAAGAAAAAAAGAAAAAAAACAGTTTAAAGCAAACAAGATAAACTTCACATCTCTATCGCTGTACTTTGCCACTCTCGTGCAAGTCTCAGAATATGCCCGAGTAACAAGAAGTAGGGACGCCTGGCTGCGTCAGTTGGCGACGTGTCCGACACCTGGTGTCGGCTCAGGTCACGTGCTCAGGGTCCTGGGATCCAGCCTGCATGGGCTCTGCACAGAGTCCGCTCAGGGCTGTCCCTCCCCTGCCCAGGGCTCCCACAGTCTCTCTAAAGTGAATGAATCTTCTTAAAAGTAGAGATCAAAGATTATTTTATGTCTTCAAACACGAAAACTGAGATGAAGTAAAAGAAACGCGAGTGGCCAAGCAGGCGCCCACCTCCCACGAGCCCACGCTCCCTGCTCAGGCGCACGGCTTGCCCTGCCCGTGCTTCCACCCAGAGCTCTGGGAGCGGGGCGGGAAGGAGGAAGGAGCCGCTGTTTGCAGTGACGTCCGTCCCGCCTGGGACGGGTCAGGCAAGCGAGGCCATCCCGTAAAGACTCGGGAAGGACGGAAGGCTTGTTTGGGATCACAATGTCGGACTGGAAGCGAGGAGTGGGGTGACTGCTGGGGGGGGCAGGTTTCCTTCTGGGGGGCGAAGCACTCTAGAACTGGCCGCAGGGACCCGTGCCTGTGCCATTGCCACGGACCCGTTCCCTCCGTGTGGAGCGAGCGGCTGGGCCACGAGGACTCAGCCATCCCGGAGGCCTCTCCAGGGAGACGTTGGGGGTTGGGGATTCGTATTGAAATGGGAAGTGACTTGAGGTGACTTGTGGAACGTCCCTACTCCGGAAGCTCTGAAGGATCACAGAAAGTGCTGCTGGAAGGACCCCCGGGCCTTCGGACGGGCCCAGCGCCCCTCCGCCCCAGCTCCCCCTCACCTGGGACGGCCCCCTCCAGCACCCGGGCCATGAACGCCTCCTGCCGGAAGACGGGCCGGTTGTCGTTCTGGTCCACGACCACGATCTCCAGGTCCGTGGGCTCCTCCAGCGTGGCTCCTCCCCGGTCCAGAGCAAAGGCCCGCAGCTAGCCAAGCAGAGACCAGGGCTGCTGGACCACCCCAGACGAGGGTGGTCCCTGCTGGACCACCCCAGACGAGGGTGGTCCCCACCAGGCCGAGAGGAGGAATGACAAGTGACGACACAGGGCTGGAAAATGCCCCCCAACAGAGGAGAAATGGCATGGGGTGGGGTGTGCCCACGGCAGGGGCAACGTCCCTGTCCCTGAAGGCCAGCCTGCTTGCCCACAGCTTCTCGTCTTGCCTTGGCTGCTGGGAAGCTCCCGGCTGTGCTCCCTGCGAGACCGAAGGCGCACTCTCCCCAGCGCTCCCACCCCCTCCCTTCTGCCAACTGGGTTAGGCTCCTCTTGGAGCTTAATAAGTAGAAAACACTTGAAATGAAACCACGTCCCACACTCTTGGAGAGAGAGGGCAGGATCATTTCCAGGTGAAATCACGGTCCTGGAGACTCCCAGGAGCCAAGAGCTTGTTCTTAAGATCTGAGCGCAGGAAACCTCAAGTTGGAAAGTCTCCTCCCCCAGGACAGATTCCAGCATTTTGGAGAGACGGGGCTGGGGAGGGCTGATGACTCCGCGGCCTCCCTCTGCAGCCTCCTCCTGGCTTGGCTCTTCTCTTCCCCCGCCAGCCTTTGTCTCAAACCTCACCCGCAGGGGGTCAGTCCTGTGCCACCTGCCCCTGAGAATCAAGGCACAGCTGCCGTTGGCTACCATAGGATTCCTCACAACACCCCACTCCCACCAGACGCAGCGGGGCTGGGGGCAGCGCTGCCGTGGGGGGTGAAACCACACCAGGGTCCAGTGGTGTTTGCTGGGAGGCTCACAGCCTCCCTGGCAGGACCAAGCACGCCTTCCCGGGGCCTCAGTTTGTGCATGCTCATCTGTGCGATGGGAATATAAACCCCAACACCTTTGTGCTTCAGGTCCTAGTCCCATATCCCTGTGCCTACCTCCTCATGAAGGACACATGCCCTAATGTCCCAACCCTGGGCCCAGGAGCCCGATGGAAGGCCCTGCTTCCCGCCAGCCCTCCCCACAGCGGGCCCCACCCGGAAGCGGTCTGTCTTCTCCCGATCCAGCATGGCGTTCAGGAACACCTTCCCTGTGAACTTGTCGATGGAGAACACGCCCTGGGGCTCCTCGTCCACACCAGGACCCTGGATGCTGTAGATGACGCTGCCCAGTGGCTGCTTGTCCGATTTGATCTGCCAGGGCAGAGCATGGGCTGGGGAGATGCCGCGGAGGCAGGGTCCTGCCCCCTCCCGGCCTCAGCCCCTCCCCCAGCTGGGGGGGGGGACAGCTCCGCCTACAGCCCCACAGGGCACCTGTCCCCAGTCACACAGCTTCAGGGGCCCATGGGGGACAGCCCAGCCTCCACTCTGCCCAGGACCCCCCTGGCCCCTCACCTGCACCAGGGGGTACGGGAGGCGCTTGTGGTTCTCGGACACACTGATGGGGGGGATGACCCAGGCTCTTCGCACGCGGCCCAGCGCGGGGGCCCGGCGCCAGGGGTAGAGGGTACTGGGCCTCCTCTGCCGAGGGACCCCCAAGGACAGGCCCAAGCTCTGCAACACAGAGGGAGACAGCGGTCAGTCACGTGGTGTGCGGGCCAGGCCTCCGGGAAGCCCACCATCAGAGCCTGAGCTCGTGGCCCTGGGAGCCCCTGTGGCCCGGCACCCGTCTCCTGTCCTCGCGTGGGAGCTGCTGGGACCAAGAAGGCCCCGGGCCTGAGTGTTTGCCAACCGGCGGGGAGACATGGAGGCTGCTCTGTCCCATTCGTCCCCAACAGGCCCAAGGGAGGCTCCCAGGGGAGCAGGGGGTGCTCAGGGGCAGAGGCAGAATGGGGAGCAAACCAGCCGCTTGGAACAAGCTGCGGGAGGGGTTCTCCCAGGGACATTTTGTGCGAGAAGACTGTGGTCAGCCGGGTGGGGCCAGCAAGAGAGGCGGATGCTGGGGGTGTCTCTCCCCGTGTCCAAGGCTCGATCGGCCAGAGCTGGGCCGTGAAGGCATCGAGCAGTCCCCCCGGTCCTCCGCGAGGCTTCAGCTGGGTGCCCCGGGCTGACCACGCCACCGCGCCTGTGTGGAGAGAGAGTGTGTGGCCTCCACTCACAACACTTCCAGGAGGCGGGCCTTGGTGCTGGCTCTTCGGGGGTCCACAGGGGCTGCCCCCAGGGGCATCTCCTGGCTGCTCCGGGGGAATGGAGACTCAGGCCCCCATGCGGCCGCCCCCGGAGCATGGAACAATGCCACACCCACACCCTGGTTCCTGGAACCCCGGGAGGGCCCCCCTCCCTCTCCACACGTCCAGGGAACTGGGGTGCCTGGGCCTGTGGGACTGCCAAGGGAGGGTATGCCATATGGACGCCTCCCAAGCCCTACCTCAGGCCAGGCGTTGGGCTTGGAAGGGCCATGAAGGAGCAGGGGAGGAGGGGGCACCTGTGGTGCCGAGACTCTCTCCAGACCCGCCATCCGCTCTCGTGGCGACCACAGACAGGCCCGCTCCCCCAGCTCAGAAGGAAAACGGTGGCCCGGAAAAGGCACCTGTCCCGTGACTTACGGGCAGAGCCGGCAGCACCCCAGAACACACCCCGAGCTTCACATCCCGGGACGGCCCTGGTTCAGCTCTGTGGTCTCTGCAGCAGGGTCCTGGACAGTGTGGGCTCGGGCACTGTGGCCGCCTGGGCACCAGGGTATCCAGGGGCAGAGTCTGGCTGGACTCGGATCAGAGCTGTCAGGACCCGGGGAGGGGTCCAGGGGGGCCCGGGGGGAGGGGCTGGGTTGGTTGCAGGAGAATGTCAGCGACGCACTGTCCACTGGTCACGCCCACCCACACGACAGCACCTCGACAGCTGCCTCCTGCCCTTCCCCAAGCCCAAGGCAGGCCTGGCCAGATGGGGGTCTGCAGATGGACACCCCTGCCCAGACACCAGCCCTCGGTGCTCTGGGGATGTCCCTAGAAGCTCTCAGGCCCCACTGAGGGTCTCCAGGCCCCTGGGCCCTTCTGGAGGGGCGCTCTCTCCTGCTCAGGTGGACAATGTTGGCTCCCAGGGCACCTCCAAGGGGGCGGGTGTGCTCCGCGGCTGCACTTTGTCTCCTCAGCCCCTTGAGCTCACCCCCCAGCTGCCGCCTGGGGCCACACAGTCCTCAGAGGGGCATGGGATGGGCTGGCCTTGTGGCTCGGGAGGGGGCACCGGTGACAAGTGAGGGAGGTGCTTCGGGGCGGGAAGGAGACGCCGGCTGCCTCCACTCTTCACCTGGCCTCCCCTGCACCCAGCGAGGCTTTGTCTCGGCCCAGGGCTGGCCCACAAGGAGTTTGGACACACTTTGTAGGCAAAACAGCAGGAACGTTCAAGAGACCACTGATCTCTCCTTGGGGCCCCAGGCCACCTCCTCAGTTCTGGAATCCTTCTGCCTCCCCATCTGAAATCCCAGGGGCCGGGCCTGGAATCCAGGGAGCAGTGAACACGGATTAGAGAAAGGACAGAGCCAGGGCCAGGCCCCCAGGCTACCCGCAGCCTGACAGATGGCAGCGCTGGTCCCAAGCCTGCCTGGGGTGGCGGGGGCTTCTCGCCAAACCCAAGGAGCACAGACCTCTTCTATGTCAGCATGCTGTTCCTGCCAAGTGGAGACCTGTGTCATCACGCTAGCCAGCGGGCACAGGGTCTGCTTCCCGAGCGCCCCGAGGCCAGCACAGGGCATGGCATCCTCCCCGTCCTCCAAGCTCGCTTCCTGCCCCTCCCCTGGCCCTCTCTCAGCACTCACAGCCCCTGGGCATGGATGAGGGCTGTCTCACGTCCAGTTCCCCAGAGCGGAGCTCAGAGGGCCTGAGCCGTTGCTCAAGCCCACAGAGCCGGAGAGCCGGAGAGCTAGGGCACACAGCAAGCCGCCCAGCCTCCACGTGGAGATGGGGAGCGGAGAGCCCTGGGGTGGCAGGGTCGGGGGGACAGTCCGCACACAGTCCTTGATCACAGGCTCCTGGAGGAACAGTAGGTAGGGGACGCACTCTGCCCCGTCCAGCCACAGAGCCTCCGGCTGCCCCCTACCCCTGTCTCCACCAGTGGCCTGGGCTGATGCTCTGGGACGTCCACCAGTGTGCTGTGGGGCAAACGCGATCGCGGCACAGCCCAGGGGTCCTGGGTCCCAGGCTGTCCAGGGCCCAAGTCCAGGAGGTCAGCAGAAGCCACAGAGCCTTGGCAGGGGCCCCTGCCCAGATCAGAGGCTGCGGTGGGTGGGGTGGCTAGGCTGGGCCACAGCCCACTTCCGGCTGTCTGGGGCACTCAGCTAGTCTCAGTCCTCCTGTCCCCTTCCCAGAGGACGTGGCTAACTGCGGGAAGACCCAGGAGCCACCTCGGGATCATGGCACATCTGGTGCCAGGACAAAGCCAGCTCACACAGACCCCAAGCACACAGACAGAGGAGGAAGGCTGCCACGGAAACACCACGGAGTGGACATGGACCCACCTGCGCTGTCCACCCTCGCCGCTGCCCGGGTCGGGCCAGGGCCAACCGGTGTCGTGGACCCACTTCCCCACTTCCCCCAAATGATGCACGACAACACCCCGTGCCTTCCCCTTAACCAAGCCCCTGACAGCAGTCTGCAGGCTCTAAAGACACCCAGACCATTGTCCCCTTACTGGGCCGGCCCCCAGCCCTGACGCCGGCCCAGGGGCTCCTGAGCCCTGAGCTTCCCACTGCCCACTGTGGGAGTCCGCGCTGCCTGGGTTCAGCCGACGGCTCTCTGCTTCTCCCCCACAAGCCCCTGGCGGGCTCAGCACATGGAATGAGAAGGCACGGCCCGGTCTCCCGGGGGCCTGTGAAGCAAGCCGACGCTCTGCTGCCCTGGGTGGCCACCCTGGGTGGAGAAGCTGCTGACCTGGGGCTGGGGGCCTGGGTGTCAGGTCAGGAGAGCCTGCTTTCTCTCCCAGCACTGCTGGCCTCTAGGGGCCCCAGCTGTTCCCTGAAACCACTGCTGAGATTCAGAAGGCAGGCGCCAGGCCTGAGCTGGGGGCGGGGGTGGCACTGCCTCTGTGGCCCAGCTTCCCAGAGCCCCGTCCACTGCGGTGACGTGACTGAATCCGGGGAAGGGAACGTCTCCTCTTGTCCGGTGCAGCCGGGTTCTGGGGTTAACCCGACGCCTGGGGGTGCACAGGCCCCTCCCACGCCAGGTTTCTCGAGTTCTGGGAACCAGGCCGGAGGACTGCAGCCTGCTGGAGTGTGGCTAGGGTCTGCACTTCCCACCAGCTTCCCAGGCCCGAGCCCCTTCCCCCCAGGCTGGAATCTGGACCACCCCGTTCCTGGATGGCCCGGCAGGCATCAGGCATGCCAGGAATGGGCCCAGCTGCTGCCCTGGCCACAGACACCCCTGCATGTCGCCCCTACGTTCCCCTGCAGCTGCTGCTTCAAAGGAGGGGTGAGGGGCACAGCAGCGGGCTGCTGGACAGGGCCAGCTGTTGGCCTGGCCTGCCCTCTTACTGCGGCCCACACCACTGGGGGCCCCAGGTTGCCCTGCCCGCCAGGGAGAGGACAGTGGTCCCAGAGCCGGCTTCCCTCTGCTGCCCCTGTGACGGTCACACTACTAGGGGGATGATGACCCGTCTCCATGCTGGAGAATGTGGCCCCGTCTGCAGCTGGGGGCTCTGTCCCATGTTGCCCTGGAGGGTCACACTTTGCCAAGTCCCAGGAGCACAACTACACCCTTGTCTTCCTTCCAGAAGCCACATGTCTCACCGGACCCGCAGCTTAGGTCCCCTCCAGCAGGTCATGGCTTTGCCCTGGATCATCTGGGCTTCCCCATCTCTCCATCATACTCAGGTGGGGTGGGGGCGCAGGGCTAGGCACCGTGATGAGGACAGCGTGAGCCTGTGGAGGCTCTGACTGGCTCTGAGAGCACACACTAAGCCCACTGGCTGAGATTTTAGGGGACCCAGGCAGGGAAGGGCCATGCCTTGTCCAAAATCACCTATAAGCAACAGATCAATGCAGAGTCCTGTCCCCATGCCCCCACCTAGGGCTCCCCCGAGACAGCTCTGCCACGCCCAGACTGGCCCGCCGTGGGGGCTCACGGAGGCAGAGGAAGGGGCACCAGGAACAGCCGTCGCCTGCCATGTGGCTGGACTGGACAAACCAGAGCTGCGCCGGGTGGGGGCGGGTGGGAAGGGTCCGGGCAGATGCTGGTGCTAACCTGAGCCACGCTGAATGCAAAACTCGAGTGGCCCAGCCGCAGTGGCTGATCCCCCAAATCCCTAAGGCCTCCAGCTGTGGGGGAGGGCGGTCATTCTGCCATGGCTCCGGGGAGGGGGGAATCTGTGAGGGGACTACGCCCCTCCCAGCAGCAGAGTTCTCCTGGGGCCTGGTCAAGGGTTCACACCCCAAACCCCAAGCAGGACTCCAGCACGTCCCATGTACTGGGCCCAAAGGCAACGGGGGGTGGAATGCTGTTCCCGTGGGGGGTCCTGAGAGGTGTGCAGCCTTCTGGAATGGACCTCAGTGTGGGGGGGGGCATAGGGTCCTGCAGGGGGATGCCCAGAAGACCCCCAGCGCAGCGTGGCCACCAGCAGAGGGCTGGAGGAGCACAGGGGGTGCCAAGCCAGCCGGCCGCCGGCAGCCCAGGCCCAGAGGGGCTGCTGTGGAGAGGGTCGGGGAGGCTGAACGGCCGGGGCGGCGGGGACTGGAGCCGGGGGACAGGGTGCCCTGAGGGACCAGTGGCTGGGGGGTCAGCCGACGGGCACCTGAGCAGCTTTCAGCCAGAGCTCTGTGGAGGCGGGAGGACCCCAAGGCCTCCAGAATGGGAGCTGCTCCCCAGCGTCGGGCACTGCGGTTACCTGTGGGCGCGTGTGGCCTAAGCCCTGCCACGTGGACACTAAGGCCCGGCGTGATGCACAGCGGCCCCACCCCGGGCTGGCCTGGTCGCGGGCTGGGACCCTGACTCAGCCCCGTCCCCCTAGGCAGGCCACAGGCTCTGCTCCCAGGCCCCAAGGGCCACCCGGGGGTGGGGTGCCCATGCTGGGGTGGGCAGCGGCCTGTTCCTTCCACCCACCCTGCTCCCCCAGCAGAGGGAGGGGGGGGGACGGGGGGGGGCCAGCAGTGTGGGGGTGGCCGCCATAGGTCCCGGGGAGGGGCTCCTGAGCACTCCCCCAAGGGCCAGCGGGTTCCAGAGCTGCCCCTGCCTGCGGCGCACAGGGTGGGGGTGTCTCGGGCTCCAGCCACGACCAAGCAGGGTCATCTGCCAGCTCGGCGGGGTGTGGTCAGAGCTCAGGGCCCCCCAGCAGGGCTGCTCCCCCGCCGCCGGCGCTCACCAGGGCACCTCCGGGAAGGGCCGGGCGGGTGGTCTCCCGCGGCCCCCCAGCTTGGCGGGCCGGCCAGTCGGGGCGGAGGCGGTGACCCTGCCGCCGGAGAGCCACTCGCCGGGCACCCACCCGGGACTCCTCAGCTCATGGGTCCCCCCAGGTGGCCAGGGCTAGTCCGACAGGGCAGGGGGCGAGGGACCCCGCGCGGCCGGACGCCTTACCTGGGCCAGCAGCCCGACGGCGAGGAGCAGCGCGACGTCCATGGGCCGGCGGAGCAGGGGCCGAGTGTCCGGCGTCCCGAGGCGGCCTCCTGCTCCCACACAACCCGGGCTGAGTGACAGCACAAGTGCGCGGGCGGGGCGGGGGGCGCCCGAGTGAGTGACAGCACGTGTGCGGGGGCGGGGCCTGGACGAGAGTCAGCACGTGGGGGCGGCGGGGGCGGGGCCGTGTGGTGGAGCGACAGCTGTGCCTCAGGCGGTCAGGGGCGGGGCCTAGGCTGAGTGACAGCTCGTGTGCGCGGGACGAGGCGGGGCCTGGACGGAGAGTCCGCAAGCGCGCTTGGCGGGGGCGGGTCAGGGGCGGGGTCTAGGCTGAGTGACAGCACATGTGCCCGGGGGCGGGGCCCGGGCTGGGAACAGGAGGGCACGAGCGGACGGGTGGGGGGGCAGGGGCGGGGCCTCAGCTGAGTGACAGCACGTGCGCACGGGGGGGCGTGGCGAGGCTGGCCAGAAGCAGCCCGGAGGGCGGGCCTGTAGAGGTCGGGCGTCTGCGGTGGGAGGCAGAGCTCCCCCGGGTCCAGCGGTGACACAGGGAAGCCTGCCAGGGTGGGGGCTGGGCTAGGAGCCGGAGTGGACTGAGTCACTCATTCCTTCCTTTTTCCTGTTGTCGCCCCCGAATGCAGCAGGCCCACTCCTGCCTCCGGGCCTTTGCACTGGCTGTTCCCTCTCCCTGCGGTGCTCCTCCCCAGGCTATCCGCCCCCCCCCCACCAAGGCACGTTGTTGGCCGCCTTGAGGGCTCTGTCTAGAGGCCACTGCCACTAGACACTGCCATGCACCAGGCGCCCCGCATCTTAGGGCACATTCTGTCCCTGCTGACCCTCAGGGCTAGCACAGAGCAAGGTCCCGCATAAACCTAGCTTGGGGTTAGCCCTCCCCACCCAGCCGGAGCACTTCCTTTCCTTCCTCCTCTGGCTTGCTGGGTGGCTTCCCATCGGGTGGGCAGGGGTCTGTGTGCGAGCGCCCCCACGGACCCAGCACGCGGGAATGGACGGTGGTGAGTGAAGGAGGAGGACCCTGTGCGCCAACGTGTTTTCAGGTTTTCTTTGGAGCAGGAGGGGTGGGGATTGTCACGGAGCAGGTCCCTCTGCTCTCCTGTCCAGATCGTGGGCTGGTGGAGCAGGTGCTGAGCCATCTGTGCCCGTGGCCTGTCTGGAAGGAGGCCAGACTGCCTGCAGGAGGCTCTGGCAGGGACTCTGTCCCTGGCACTCAGTCCCCCAAGGTGGGGAGTTGGCGGGGAGCCCCTTCCATCTCCAGGCTCTGAGGCCTCACCATCCTGCCTCTGAGGTTAGGGACCCCAAACATGGGTGGGGCGGCCCTCTGAATGCTTTGGGTTTCTGCCTCCTGGGGCTAGTGTAGGGGGAGGTAGGGGGCAGGTGACTGAGTCCCCCTGGTTAACCTCAGGCAGTCTGACAGGGGCGAGGGACATGGCTGGGAGAGGTCTCTCTGTTTGCCGAGCCTTCCTCCACAGTGCTCTTGGCCACTTGTCTCTCATTCAACGGTCTCGGGTGGTCGGGGGGGTTCCCAAGGGGGAGGGTAAGTCAGGTCCAGTCATGCGTGAGCACCAGGGTCAAGGAAGGGCTATTGGGAAGCAGTGTGGCCCCCACACTGGTGAGCAATCCTTCCAGGGATGCCCTCCTCCTGGGTTCCAGTCCTGGCTGAGGCCCTGTCGTCTTGCTCTCTGCACCAGCCTCAGTTTCCCCTTGTGTCCAAGGGAGGGGATTGGGTTCCAGGAGCATGGATGTCTTGTCCATGGGCTGTCCAGGGCTGGTTCACTCTCCTTCCTAAAGGGGTTCTGGCCCCTCCAGAAGAGCCCTCTCATTTTCCCATGGACTTGGGGCATCCTAGCCTCTGGACCGTCCACCTCCTGCACCCCATGTCTGTAGCTCGGACCCCCCCCCCCGGTGGCTCGTCTTTCCATAGCTCTGCAGCCTCCTTTGGGCAGGCCCGCGGCGTTTGGTCGCCATGAGCTTCCCTTTGGGGGGCCTCGTCCCCTCCAGGACCCACGACCAGAACCCCGGCAAAGGCCAGGGCCACTCCCATGCCCTGCCCCCAATCAGGACCCCTCTGGGGGGGCCTGCTTTGCCTCTAGCAGCCAACACCATGCCTTTGGCCTTCTGTTCTCGGACATGGAGTGGAACACTTGGGGGGCCCCCGGGACACCTGACCTGAAGATCTCATTCAGCCACCAACTGTGCAGGAGCTTGTCCCAGGGGACAGACCAGGTCAGGGCCCAAGTGACTTGTCCCTACCAGCGGGTACGCACTGAGCGTCCAGCCTGGCTTCCTGCATGGGTAGCACCACCAGGTCTACGCTGCCTGCAGCCCGCCAGGAGCTCGTGGGGCACAGAGAGTCATCTTCCCAGTGAAGGTCAGTTCGGGTCTCGTGCCCAGAGAACTGCCTGGTGTGAACACAGCCCCTGGGGCTGCACTGGGGGGCACCTGCCCACCTGGGGCTCGAGCTTCCATGGGGGACGGGGACTCGGACAGAGGGTGGACACAGAGAGGAGCCTCTGGGGTGCTAAGGGAAGGGGGTGCCCTGACACCAGGTGTTGGCCTGGGCAGAGGGCGGCTTCCTCGTGGAGATGCCCTGGGGGTGGCTGGGTGACAGTGGTGAAGGACTCCCGGACGCCGTTCTCCCCCACACGCGGCTGTCTCTCGGGGGCCCTCACTTTGGAGGCAAGAACAGGGAGTCTGGATCCGTTGTCTGCCACGCTGGACAAGGCCGGGCTGGCCTCAGGGACCGCGGCGTCACGGCCGCGCAGGC
This sequence comes from Mustela putorius furo, assembly GCF_011764305.1. Taxonomy (NCBI): domain Eukaryota; kingdom Metazoa; phylum Chordata; class Mammalia; order Carnivora; family Mustelidae; genus Mustela; species Mustela putorius. The sequence continues at coordinate 43,718,042 of NW_025421304.1, read as the reverse complement.
CGCGCCTGCCCTCTGGCGGCCTCAGGACGCACTGCAGGCGGCGGCCCCCAGGTCTTGGAGGGACCTTGTCTTTGTTCAGAAACCCAGGGACAGTGCTGCCCACACCGAGTTGTCATTCCCACACTTGTTTTGAACGTCTCGGATGCTCGAACACCGGAGTTCAGCAGGCACACTCCTGCCGATGGCCGGTCACAGGCGGCGCTCGGGAGGGAGGCGGGGGCGGGCAGAGGTGCGCGGTGGGCCCTTGGTCCCGGCCTCCAAGCCCCCAGCCGCTGGGGCTGCGCTCCTGCTGCCCCGCCGCCGCCCGCCCTGCAGCTGCCCCTTGCTGATGCAGATTCCCGCCAGCGAGCGGCCCCAGGTCCCCCGGACGCGGTTACCCGGGCCCTGTAGGTGACAATCAGCCCTAAGGCCTGGGCGGGGTGGGTCGGGGTGGTGAGGGAGGCCAGGTGTCCTCACGGCTCCGGGCGCCAGCAGGGGGCAGCGTGGCTCTAGGGATGCCCGGCCCAGGCGGCGGAGAGCGGGCTGGTTCTCCCACTTGTGGCCCAGAGGCCGTCCCAGCTCGGTGCTCAGGGGCCAGGTCCTTCTCGCCCCCACCCCGGACACACCTGTGGCTCCCCAGGCTCCTCTGGAAACGGAGCCGCCCGTGAGTGACCCTGCAGCCCCTCAGCCGCCCCGGGGCAAACAGACCCCAGTGTGAGGCCCTGCCTGCTGCGCTCCCAGGAGGGATAAGGGGACACTGGCCATAGGGTCAGCGCAGAGTCCTGCCGGTCGACCCCAGAGACGGCCTTGGGCTGCCGGCCCCTCGCCCACCCCTGGCGGGGCCTGGAGCAGCTCGTCTGAGGCTGTCCCCGCGCTCGCTACAGGCAGCCTGGACTCCTCCCGGCGGCTGGTCTGGATGTGCTGGGGGCAGCAGGGCCAGCGAAGGCTTGGGGTATGGCCTCGGCCAAGGGGCCCTGACGTCGGCCGAGCCCTGCCACCCCACCAGAGCCCCAAGCTCCTGAGGTCAGCCCAGGAGTGCTCAAGAGCCCAGGTTCAAGGGAACACCCTGGGCACAGAGGCCAGAGAACAGAGGTCACGGTGCAGATGGTCAGGTTTTAAAGGAATTTGTAAGCTGTCTGCAGAAGGTCAGTTGTTGTTTTTTTTTTTAAAGATTTTATTTATTTGTCAGAGAGATAGCACAGGCAGGCAGAGACAGAGAGAGAAGCAGACTCCCTGCCGAGCAAGGAGCCCAATGCGGGACTCGAACCCAGGACCCTGGGATCATGACCTGAGCCGAAGGCAGCTGCTCAACCAGCTGAGCCACCCGGGTGTCAGTTTTGATGGAGAAACTCCCTTCAGTAAAAACTCACCAAGACAGACCAGGGGGCCCATGCTCCCCAAGCCCCTAGGGCAGGTGTGTAGCTCCCCCAATCCTGCTTGTTCAGTCTCAGGGTGCTGAGGACCCCGGAGAGGGGACGGTGTGGGCAGCTGCCTTCAAAGCCCGGCAGGAAGCCGTGGGAAGGCGGGAGGGAGAGCACAGGCCAGAGACTCGGGGAAGTCCACGGGCGGGGGCACGGCGGTGTGAGACCCTCTCAGGGCAGAGGCTCCAGGCTGGGCATCCTTCACCAGCGTCTTTGCCCCTGGCTGGCCGGTGGGCGTTGGCAGGAACTGGCCTGGTTTTGGCACACGGAGCAGGGAGCAGAGAGCGTGTCCTCAAGCAGGGACCAGGAGGGGGGACCCATCGGGGACTCGCCCCCTTCTTCAGAGTGGCCGGCCTGAGTGCGGCTGGGGAGGGTCCCCACTGGAAGAAGCTCCAGGACACCTGGTGGCCCGTCCTTCCCCACCTGGGGGGCAGGGAGGCCAGGGCCGTCCCTGGGGCCCTGTGGGCTGTCTGCAGGGCTGCAGGCTGTGCCCAAGACCCGTGGTCCCGTCTGCTCATCTTCCACGCGGCCCAGAGAAGCTGCCAGTGAAGTTGCGTGTCAGCCCCTCCTCCGTCCCGGGGCGGGTGTCCCTGAGCCAGCCCAGTGAGCACCAGCCCAGTGAGCACCAGCCCCGCGGCACTCCCAGCCCGACAGCTGGCACCGCCGTCTTCCGACCAGTATCGAGCAGCTTGGCGACAAACGCAGGCGTGGAGAACCCCAGGGGCTACACGAATCGCAGTAATGACCACTCAGCTGAAACCCGCCGTGGGAACAGAGGCGTGTGGTCCGCTGCTATGTTCGCCTCATTCTGGGGCCTCTGGGGCTGCTCTGGTGGACGCTGCGGCCGGAGGGGCTGTGCCCATGGGCAGGGGCTGCCCACGCCAGCGACAGGGCCCACGAGACAGACACGGGGCCGCGAGCCTTGTCGTTGGCACTTCTCTGCCAGACAGATGGACTCGGGGCAGCAGGGCCAGGCTGGGGCAAGATGGGGGGCAGGTGTCCGGCCGAGAAGCCCCCACCACGGCCAGGACTGCAGGCGGGTGAGCGGATTCCCCGCCTCCGGGAGAGAAGGGGCACGCCTCGGCCGTCCTCGGCCGTGCTCACGCTCCCTGCCTTCTCCTGGACACAGGGGCCTCCGTGCTCCGACCCCGGCTCCCCCAAGTCGGGGGCTCTGGTGGGTGTCCAGGCTTGCCCAGGCCTGAGCCCCACCCCCCACCTTCCCCATCCCTCTTCCACTTCCTCCCCAAGCTGGAAACCCTGGAACATTCCAGACTCCTCCTCCTCCACCTCCCATACTCAGCCTCCCCGAACTAGTGAGCACCTCCTGTCCTTTGGCCCTTCTGGACCCTGCTGGGACCCTGTCCCAGCCCCAGGCCCTCAGGGCTCTTTCCTGGGCACCCAGCTCACTCCCAGCACCTTCCCCAGTTCCAGAGAGGCCCTGCTTTCATGCCAGGCCACCACTCTGGCCCACTGTGGGGTTCACAGCCACGGAGGCATGTGGGCAGCCAGGGTCCAGCACCTCCGCCCCCTGAGTGAGGCTCCAGGGGGCAGGACTGTACCTGGACCTAGTTAAGGTCCGCGTGACCGCATCTGACAGAGAGGCCCCAGCTCCAGGAGCGCGAGGAGGGGACGTCCACAGACGCAGTTTATGACTTCGCAAAGTGCCCGAGTCTCCTCTCCTTGGGTGGTGGTCTAAGCATGGGTGATGGCCTGTGCGCAGACGTGTCTTCCCTGGCGGCTCACCCTGTCTTTGGTCTCTCCCTGGCCAGGGGCTCCATTCCTGCCTGGAATGAAGTCATGGGTGGTGGCATGGCCACTGAGAGGAGCAAGTTTCAGAACTTTATAGAGAGCCTGTCCACTAGCTGCTCCCACAAGATAAGCCAAGGCGTCTGCTGAGCTCCGGGCATGTCGGCGAGGCCGCGGAGGGTCCGGCCGGGCTCCTCTCTGCACAGAGGTGGGGCTGACTTCGGTGACCCCACGCAGCTGGGCTGAGTGGGCCAAGCGGGCCCGAGCCAAGCGCACTGCAGGCCGGGCCTCTGCTTCTCTGTCCGGGGGGCTGCCCGGCAGCGGGCGGGACAGGTGGGCCCGGGCTGCTCATGCGAGTGAGGGTCACGCCTGCTGGGGGTTTCCGTAGGGTACACACACCGTGGTGTCAAGGACAAAGAAAACCCTAACAGCACCATTAAACCAAGGCCCATGAACTGGGAAGACACAAAGACCCAAGGTACCAGAAGCAGAGCTGTAGGGAAGCGGGGAGGGGCGTCCTAGACCCGGGCAGCCCGTCATTTAGGAGTGAGGATGAGGCACCCAGGTATGTGAAGGCGAGGCCGTCTGACCGCTCAGACAGTCGCAGAACATTATTTATTACAAGGAAATGCCCTGAGCCAAGGTCACTAGATTTACCCACTGACTGTAAAGATAAAGCCTATTAATTTTCGTTTCCAAAACAAGAGAAGACAAACTCTGGAGAAGGTATCAGGACCACCGCGGGGCGGGGAGGAAGATACGTGCCGGCCTCAGGGGCCACATATGGCAGAGCCATAAACTCAGTGGGAAGAAGAACTCTCCACATTACAGCTTTTGAAATTTTAAGGGAACTCAACAGACATTCAGTATTTACTTATTTATTATTCGAAGTCCTCTCCATGCCCAATGTAGGGCTCAAACTCATGACCCTGAGATCAAGAGGGGCCACCAACCGAGCCTGCCGGGCGCCCCAGAAATTCAATTTATAATTCCCAAATAGGCAAGGAGAAAGAAGTAGAGAAGATCATCAATAAAACAAAAAAGAAGGCAAAACAAACTGAAAATCCGTAAGGCGGTGGGCAGAGAATGCAGACCGAGATTGCAGAAAGCGGTTCAACCATCGGTCATCCCGACCAACGGACGCAACGCAGTAATCGCGGGCGGGTTGTGACTGGATTTACAGACCCGCGCTCTGCTGCGCGCAGGAGCCACAGCCCAGCCCACCCAGACAGCGAGGACACGACACAGGACGGGGGTCTGAACACACGTTCCTGACGGGAAGAGCAAGGTTTCTCAGTGAAAGAAAACAGGAAAAAAGATAGAAATGTTAACTAACAATTCACCAAAAATAACTAATAATCGTGAGTAAACGGGCCAAAGAACATGGCACTGAGACACCCCAAGGACGGACAAACACGCCCGCCGTGCGGGGATTTTAATGGGGCCGCTTCCTGGGGGATGAGGGGGACCCCAAGGTGATCCCAAGGTGACCACACTGTCACGTGTTCCATCGCTTGGCCATGTAGGGGGCACGAAAGGCACCTTGGATCTCTAAGAGCCGGGCCCACAGGCCCATGCGCGGGATGCCGGGAGAGCAGCAGAACGGGGAGCCCTGGCCGGTCCCCACTAACTCCTGGATGGGGAGATTCTGTCAAAGTAGAAACGAAGTACCATGTAGCAAAGCATGACGACAGTCCCGGGGCGCAAGAACAAGCCGACGGTAGCCAGCGGGGGGCCCAGCTGAAGCCGCCCGGAGTGTCGGGTGGCCCTTGGGAGGCCGGACGGAGCGCGACAGCATTAGCTGCGCAAAAGCAACCACGGTGAGGACGCGCTAAACGGACTCCGCCGCCGCCGCCAACCGAGGAGACACGTCACCGGTGCTGTGGGGCAGGGCGCGCAACGGTGACGTGTCAGAGAGGACAACGGACCCGAAAGCCGGACGGCAGGGGTGACGCGGGCTCTCGAAGAAGCGACATGCGTGGACAAACCGGCAATCACTGAGGAGACCGACGGGTGATTAAAGACGCTCCCCCCAGCCTCGTGCCCGGAAAGCCCGCGGGCCCAGCACGCCTCGGGCCGGCTTTACCTTCCGAATCCTGGATGAAATGCAGGCCCAAGGCCCATATCCAAACCCCTAGGGGAGAAGGGTGTCAGGGTCCAGTTCTCCAGAGGTCTGACAGGCACAGGGGCCACAGCATGTGGCGCGCCACTGGGCTCTGGGATGGCACCGAGCAAGGCACAGACACACGCCTGGGGTCCAGAAGGACCGCAGCCCGCTTCCTGTCCGCTCGGGCGGCGGTGACCCGCTAATGACAGACGTCCCCGGGCAGAGGCGGGGAGTCCAAGGTGCGGGCGAAGGAGGAGGGTGGCTTGCCAGCGGCGGCGTTGGTGACCGTGGAAGAAACCAGGACCCGGCAGGGGCTGCAGACGGAAACCCGCACTCACGATTCCAACACAGCCCAAATCGACCTGGGACCGACCCTCTCCAGAGACGGGCCCAAGTATCACGGAGGGACTGTGAGCGGCCAAGGAGCCTGAGAACCGCTGGGCGGGCTGTGTTTGTGGACCGGGGGGACCCTGTGTGACGACATCAAGCCATTAGCTTATAAATCCCATCACCTCGGGGAACTCCTCGAGTAAGGCTTTTTTTCTTCTTTGAAGATTTTTACATATTTGGGGGCACTTGGGCGGCTCAGCTAGTGGAGTGTCTGACTCTGGCTCAGGTCATGATCCGGGGTCCTGGGATCGAGCCCCGTGTCCAGTTCCCTGCTCAGTGGAGAGTTTCTCCCTCTCTGCGTTCTCTCTGTCTCTCTCAAGTAAATAATTAAAAAAACCTTAAAAAATTTATCTACTTATTTATTTATTTGAGAGAGAGAGAGCACGCATGCACAAGTTGGGGGCAGAGGGAAAAACAATCTCACACAGACCCCCCGGCTGAGCGCAGAGCCCGACACAGGGCTGGACCCCACGACCCTGAGATCATGCCCTGAGCTGAAATCAAGAGTCAGATGTGTGACCCAGGGGCCTCGCCAGTAAGGTTTTTTTTCAAAAAGGACCTTTTCAGCTGGTCTTAAAATTCAGATGGAAAAGCGGAGGGCCAAGGACAGCCGCGACTCTCCTGAAGGACATGGGGGCAGAGCTGTGCTTGGGGACAGGGCAGAGTTCGGGAACAGCCTGGAGCACGCACACCTGGGTGCTGGGAAGAGTGGAGCCACGCAAATTCCGTGGACAAAAGGAAGAACCAGTCATTCCCACAGGACAAATCAGGGCCTTTCACACCACATGTGAAAACCATTTCCAGTGAACTAGGGGCTTACACGAACAAAGCAAAGCTTTGTAACTTTAGATGAACATATGGGAAAATGTATTTAAGAAGCTGGGGCAGAAAGGGACTTTTTAGACAAGGAAAACCAACCATAAAGAAGATGAATGCATTTAAACACATTAAAATTTAAAAACTATTCATATCGATAGATACCATTAAACAAAATAAAAGGCATAACCAATGCATAATCAAGAAAATTACCAACCAAATAGGAAATGGGCAAAGAACATGAACAGGAAATTCACAGAACAAAACCTCAAATGGCCAGTAAATGTTCTCAAAATACCCCACCTAAGCAGCAACTAGGGGAAAGCAAATTAAAATAAAGAGATCCAAATAAATAAAATAAAATAAAGAAATCCCATTTATACACATCCAGAACCATGGCAAGAGGCAAAGTCTGTCCCTCTGTATGGTCTGGAGGCAGTCTACGTGGCACGGCCTTTTTGGGAACAGGCCCATGCCAGTGACCACACAATCGGTGAAGGTGCCCCGTGGCAGTGGGTGAGCCCACCGGGCGACTCAGAGCTCAGGTCTGCGAACACAGTGGCAGTGGGATGGCGTGAGGCCGGCAGCGGGTCTGTGTCGACTCTGAAGGACACGGCATGCGCACCTGCATGGGCCCCCCTCAACTCCTGGAGGACGGGGGTGGGGAGTGCTGTTGTTACTTCCTGAGCAGGGTATGACGCAAGTCCCGCTGGAGGCTCAGACCTGATGGGCTGCGTGGACATGGCGCTGCCTGGTCGTTCTCAGTGTTTAAAATGATTAAAAACAGATGTTCTTGATCTCGTGTGAACAGATTCCAGCAGTCGGGGTTGGGGATGCTGGGATCCCGTGCAGGCTGCTTAGGGAGCATGGGGTCCCAGGCTGGAGCCTCATGCCTCCTGCTGCTGGCTCCCAGCATGGCCCTGAGCTCTCCTTGACCCGGCTCTGGGCCTCTCTGGCCACTGCGGGACCACGGGCATCTGACCCCGGCAGGTAGCTTCAGGACCTAGACCTGTGTTGTGTGTAGACATCTGTGTGCACGTCTGCGTGTGTCCGTGTGTGCATGTGCACATATGTACCTGGATGTGCGTGCACAGCTGCTCAAGCGTGTACGTCTGCGTGCCTGCCTGCGTGTGGCACGCACACCCGTCTGACTGGTGCCATCACGTCGCCTGCTCGCTAAGACGCGGCCCCTCCCGGTTGAGGCGGAGCTAACAGGTGTCCCAGGTGCATCAGACGCGGCTGGCGTTTCCACGGTTTTATTGTGTGCCGGCGGGGAGAGGCCGCTAGGCCGGAATGAAGCCAACTGACCGCTTCCCGGCCTGTAGCCGCCACAGGGCACCCGAAAGGCAGTGTGCCTGCAAGCGGAAGGTTATGGGGTGCTCCCCACCAGCCGACGACAGACACCGGAGCCTGGGAGGGCCGCCCCTCGAGGAAGCACGGACGTGCGGTCTGCACACAGCTCGGTCACGCCCAGAAGTGGGCACGCGAGCTCACAGATAGGGTCGCCCGTACGTCCACGTTCATGTGCTCACCCCCACGTGCACCTGTGTGCACACGCCACACGCCTGCGGGAAAGCCCCTGTGCCAGCCCATGCAGAGGGATGGAGCCTTCCGAGGGCGCCGAGGCCGCCTGACCCAGCTCCAGGCGGAGTGCCTTGTGGTCTCGGGGGAGACCAGGTTAGGTGGGACCATGGTCACAGTGCGGGGACGGCACCACCTCGGAGATGCAGCCTGGTCCCCCCACCATCCCGAGCCCGTTCCTGCACCCCAGGTTTGGGGCCAAACCCCTGAATGAAGGTCCTGGAACACCCGTTTGGGACCGAGGGCCACGTGGGAAACCCCCTTGCCGGGCCTGTGGCCTGCACCAGGCACAGGGAGCGACCTTCAGTGATGGGATTTCCCCCAAATCCTCCTGCCCTCCTGCGTGGGCGCCCTTGTCCCTGTCGGCCTGAGACAGACTCGGAGAAGCATGTGGGCTGGTGGGCCGGTGTCAGGGCTGTCCCCAGGCCATGCTGCCCACCGAAGTACTTTCCCCATAGAGGGGTCCCCGACCCGGAACCCAGAAGAGGGAGGGAAATCGTGGTCGCTGGGAGGGAAGGTTCATGTTTGAACAGAGGACACGCTGTCCCCCGCAGGCAGGATGAAGGGCTGCTCTGACCTCTGCGCAGAGGCTGGGGTGGGGACATGGGCTTGAGGGCACAGCAGGCCAGGGCACAGCGGTCCCAGCACAGTGTGCACTGGAAGGGCCGCCCAGCAGCCACGGCCAAGCATGCAGGACCGCAACCCTGAGCAACTGACCAGAGACGCAGGGTCCACGAGGAGACGACAGTCCACTGTGGCTGCCACGGACACGGGGACGCCAGCCGAGTGTCCGGCAGCCCAGGGCAGTCGAGGGGCGGCAGAGAGAGGTGGACACAGGACAGACGGTCACCAGGGTCACATGACAGTCAGGCCACGCTAACAACTAGAACCACAGTTTTCAAATTCACTGTTCAAGGCTTGAATCTTCTTCAAAAACCTTTTTATGTAGAAACCCCAGACGACACAGAAGGGAGCTGGAGGTTCAGAGCATGAGTGGATCCCAGGGGCCCTTGAGTAACTTATGGCTGGCCTACCCAGCCCAGGGGATGGGGGTGCGCAGGGCACCGTACAGGTGTGGGAGTGGTGTGTGCCCCCCCATGGGGCTGCTTCTGTCCATGGGGCACTGCTGTTTTCACGGAGATGCTATCCTCCCAACAGACCCGAGCAGAGCCCGGCTCCGATGCCGCTCCCCGACGGCAAGGCCAGCCTTCGCGTCCTAGGACCTGGCTCTCAGCGCCACCCGCCCTCTGTAAGGCCCTCCCACTTCGCCCCTCGGGGCACAGGGGCTCGGGGGTGGTGTCCCAGCCTCAATTGGATGGGCCGGGGCCACGGTGGCAGGCCACTCTGCCCACAGACACACCTGGAGCGTCCAGTCCCCAGGCCTCCACCCCCACCCCGACACCAGGGGCATCTGTCCTGACCCCAAGGGCCCAGCACGGAGGACTTCTCCCAGCTGGCCAGATGTCCATCTGGGAGCAGCACGGGAGGAAGTGGATGCAGATGGCAGACACAGAAGGATCTGAATGTGGATACCGTGGCCGGGGGCTAGCCACGCGCCTGGGTGAGTCCTTGACCACCAGGAACCCTGCACGGCTCATGTGGCCCCAAGGAACTAGACATACGAGGCCCGGCGGGCCCGCAGCTGAGCAGACACGGGAGGTCAGTGGGGCACGGCAGCCGGGCCTGCGCTGACCCTCAGCTGCCCCAGTCCCATCACCAGCTTCAGGGCTGCCTGGCACGGCCTGTGAGGGAGCTGGAGGGGCCAAGAGGTCTTGACCCACGGGAGGCCGTGCTGGGGTCTCCAGCCTCAAGGGACTGGGCCCCAGGGAAGCGAGGTCCTCAGGCCTTGGTCAGAGCCAGAAAAGCCAGCCTCAAGTCATGATCAGGGAGACCGAGGCAGCAATGATGCTGTTCGGGCCGGTTCCCCACCCTGGGGGCCCCAGCTCTGGCTGCCCTGGGGCTACCTGTGTGAGTGTGGACACCCCCCATCTGGACACGCCAGGCCCACAGGCCGTCTCCGCTCCCAGCAGGCAACATGCAGGCACCCTGGACCCGCCACCGCCTTCCAACAGGCTCAGCCCTGGGGTGAGTGGGCGGCGGACACCCCCGCAGGACCCCTCCAGGCGGACCGGAGTCACCGTGGCCCATCCCCAGGGCCCCTGTGCCTGGCTGTGCGCTGGAGTGGAGGGCAGGAGGGCCTGGGGCTGACAGAAAGGGTTGTGCCCGCAGGGAGCCTGGATGTGTGTGGGGGGAGGCCAGCCTGGCCCGGGGGAGCCTCGTGACGTGTGGCCGCACGGGTGCGGGAAGGGGGCTGCGTTCTGGTCCTTAGACACGCGCGTCCCAAAGACGAGTCAAGGTCCTTCTGTCGCCTCCTCAGCCGAAGACGACGACTGTTTGTTTTGAAACTTGATAAAAATCATAGCATAAACCAAATAATTACATAATATTTTTGGGAATCAAAATGTTCAGCACTGAGAGATACAATGTCAGATCAGCGGGATTAAGTGAGGACCCTGCACGGCTCGACCTGGTTTCCCCCAGTGGCATGTGGGTCTAGGTACCACGAGGAAGGCCACGGGAGCTGGAAGCCCGGCCACGTGGAGTGGGTGTGGTGCGGCCAGTTTCCTGAGTTTTGCTGGGAGGCCTGCTGCCCTCGGGGACACCACTGGGCACCACGGGGCCCGGCCGGCAGACGGTGCACGGGGCCAGGCGCCAGCGTGGGGTGGGGATGGAGCAGAGGTGCGACCGGAAGCCAGCCTGGGCTGACGAGGCCTCGCCGTGCCCTCGCTTCGGTCGGCCCCACTCTGTTCCCTCTGCGGGAGGCCTCTAGCTTAAAGGGGATGCTGGCTCACTGGTGCCCGGCCTCGGGGCACCCTGGTCACCCGGGTAGAACTGCCTGACGAGGTTCCTCTTGTTGATCTTCCCCATCTGGTTCCGCGGGATCTCCTCCACCAGCAGGAACTCCGAGGGCACAGCATACGGGGCCAGGACACCCCTGTGGAGATAAGCAGCCTCTGAGCATCAGGCACTAGGGGCCTGGACAGCTCCCGGGATAAGCATCCTCATCCCCCGGGACCCCGAAGCCTAAGCATATCCCGTGCCCGCTCTGTGTGGCTGCTGTGGACGCGAACACGGAGATGTGGCGGCCCGTGTTCCAGACCCACCCATGGGCAGAGGCCAGGCCTCCTGGAATGGAAGAGCAGGTCCCACTCTGGCTGTCACAACAGCAGGCCGCGGCCAGATGCGGGGAGCAGGCAGGTGGACAGAGCCCTGGGCTGGTGGTCCCGTGGGCTGGGGCAGCACTCCCCACAGAGCCCCGTGCTGAGCAGGGGGTGAGGCTAGTCTGTTGGTCCAACAGCTGCTCTGCTGCCTGTGCCCCCACGGGGGCCCTGTTAGATGGTGTGTTCTCCGGCGAGGGGCCCCGCGGACGGGTCTGACCACCCCCAGGCTCTACTTGGAAACGCCTCCTTAGGCGGCAGGCACTGGTTTTCTCCGGAGGCCCCGTCCAAACCACCAGGCAGTGGTGGGTCTGGGGCCGGCAGGTGCGTGTGGCCTTCCCGCCCGCAAACTGTGGGGGCGAGCTCAGCCACAGGGGCGGCACTGTGGTGAGCTCACCGTGGGTGGTGACAGAGACCCTGACTCTCCAGTCCTTGCCAGGTGCTCCTCCCCTTCGTGGACGGGGTCCACGCGCACACCAACGCGCGTCAGCAACAGCCCGCGGAAGGCATCCCTGAAGGCATTGTCAGCCTGGGGTGGCTCGCGTTGAAGGCAGCAGCTCAGGCCAGCACAGGGGGGGGGGGGGCGGAGCGGCTCGGGGTTCAGGTGCTGGCTCGTCAGGGCAGAGGGTGCCCCCACCCATGGTGCCGGCAGCTACGGGAAACAGCCGGCGGCACACAGGGGAGGGCTGGGCTGGACTTGGCAGGATAAGCCACGGGACTGTCCAAGGGACTCTGGTGGCACAGAGCTGGCATTAAGAAACAGCCCCTCGGAGCACCCTGGCCTCGCTGCCCAAACCCCGTGTGTCCAGGCATGTGTGCTTCCCCTGCAGCAGCAGCAAGCCGATGCCAGGGCCCAGGGCAGGAGCCCCGAGACTCTGCCAGCCCCGTGCTGGGCGGTCTGGTGAGCGGAGCGCCGTTCCCCTTGGCCTGGGCCAAGCACCCTCAAGAATGAGGCCAAACTTAAGGCATTTTCGGACAGAGATGCCGACAGTCCCCGGGAGGCCCGGCAGCAGAAATGAGCGGGCAGCTGCCGAGGAACCCGGGCCCGGGGGGCACAGGCTGGGACACACGTCATTTCCTGGGGACTGAATCCTTTTGGAGAGACGACGCTGGGGCAGAAACACGCCGGTTTGAGTCACGTGAATCCGGTCATAAGGAGACTTTTTGATAAACACCGCAGAGGACTAAAAGTGCATTCGGTCTCCCTTGTGACTTTCCCCGTGTCCTCTCCTGCAGCTTCCGCCCCTGCAAGAACCCGGGACAGGACACGCACCACGCAGAAGCTACGTGCCGATCGGCTGTTCTCGGTGAGCGGGAGAGTCTGTTCCAGGCCAGCCATGCTAGGAAAGAGGCGAGCGTCGGGGCAGAGCCGCGGAGGCGGGCGGCCTGCGCAGGTGGGGGCTGCACGTGAGAGCCCGGCGTCAGGAACCCTAACCGCGGCCGCTTTGGGGATAAGGGACGAAAGCCACAGGAGTTAGAAAGTGACGGAGAAGCATCGGAGGGATGGCCGGGGCCCGGCATTTCCAGAACGTGTTCGCACGGCAGACGCCAGGGGCGCCCGGGGCGCCTGTGAAGGGCCGAGCTCAGCGAGCGGCAGAGCGGAGCCGTTTGGGGAAAAGCGGTCTTCCCGGGGCCGCGGGCCGCGGAGCAGGTGCTCTCCGGGGAGGACGGGCGGCCTGCACACAGTGAGGACGGGACGCTAAGCCAAAGCCCACCACTCCTCTGGGGGCTCATCAGACATCAACTGTGGGTCAAGACCACGCATCCCGGGATTCCCTTTCGGACTTGGTATCTCAGGGATAGAGGGTAGTGGGTGGGCCGCGTCCCGGGCACAGACGTGCTGCTGTCTTGCTCTATGCCTCACTCACTGCCTCGCAGGGACATGTGGCCTGAGCCTCCGGCTCTTGGCCTGGGGAGCACCGGCTGAGGGAGGACTCGTCAGAAAGGAAAAACGTGGGAGAACAGAGTTGACAGAGAGGGCCACTCACTAAGGGCCACATCCGAGAGGCGGACCTGCCCCACCATGGGCTGTGTGGCCTCGGCGTCGCTGCCCAGCGGCTGCCTGGCTTGAGGACACAGAAGCCTGGACATCGGCCTCACTGTGGGACAGTCCTGGAGACAGCAGTCAGCCGCTGGCCCTGACCTCTTAGGGGTGTCGCCTGCCCCCACCCCAAGCGTACAGAGTACCCGCCTCAGGTCTTCCCGTGGCCACGGTCCCAAGCCTGACCCGTGTGCACGGGCTGCCCGAAACCGGACCCCAACTCTCGGCAGACAGCTCCGCACTGGTGACTGGCGTTTCATCGAAACCGCGACGGCGACTAGAATACCCTCCTCCGTGGAAGTCCTGCTCCCAGTGTGTGTCGGCAAACCCAGCGGAGCGCATCGCGCAGCCACGCTGGCCCTCACGGAACAAGGGCTTCTGCTCCTTGCGGAATCGTGCTGGACGAACCCAAAATACCTTCAGCACCAAGGAGGGAGGCACGTTGGGAAGGAGGGGTGCAGAGAGACAGCAGAGGAAGCAGAAACTTCCCAGACTGGAAATCAAGAATTTGGGGGACATTACTGCGTCCTGAGCTTGGGACCATGGCCACATGCCTGCAGCCCCCACCCCCACGATCCTTTGGGCTCTGGCGTGACTGGCCGTGGGGCACCGTAGGCACGGGAAGGGAGCCTCTGGGTGTCGGCACATGGAGAAAGCCTCGGAGCCACGGCGCGTGGGCACAGAGGCCTGGGGACGGTCTAACGTCAGACGAAGCTGAGCCCGCAGGGGCGCACGGTGCGGTGGGGGCGCAGGCCAGGGGAGAGCTGTGGCCCCAGCTCCCAACGGCCATGTTCAGCACAGGGTGGGTAGGTGAGGCTCTGTGCCTGTGGGTTCCTCCCGGAGCCGGGGGAACACCCTGTGCCCCTGTCCTGTGCCTGGGCCGCCCACCCTGTGGTCCTGGCTCTCTGTCCCTGGCGATCATCACACGGCTTTCCTGCAGCCCTTTGTGTGTTGGGGGCAGCCTTGGGAATGTGACGTGTCACCTGACCTCCAGGCACCCCCTGACCCTGAGATGGACAGCGGCAAGACCCAAGTCCTCCCCACCCCACCCCCGCCCATCCCGACCCCGCGACAGTGCGTCCCCCCGCGCCCTCCTCCAGCCCCCGCCTGCCCCTACCTTGCCCACTCTTTGAGCTCCCTGTGGGATGGGGAGTGTCCCTCTTGAAGGGTCACCACTGCAGTGACCCGCTGGCCCCACGTCATGTCTGGAACTCCAATCACGGCCACGTCTGTGGACAGAGGGGAGGCCGTGCTGACCACCACGGCCTGGGGACTGCCCACGGGGTGGGGTCAGCATGGGCTCAGCACAGCTGGTCCTCCCGAGGACGGGGCGAGGCTGGTCCCCACGTGTCTCCCAGGTGGAGCTCGGGGTGGGGCTGGTTTTCCTGAGTCCCTGCCCTCCCTGCACTGCCCAGGGGTGGCGACAACAACCAGTGAGCCCTGTGGGGGAGCCTCTGCCCTCTCCAGGGTCCTCAGCCTGTGACCTGAGGTTGGGGCAGGTCTGGGTAGGCCCCATGAGTCCTGGACCAGCAAGCACCAGTGCCCACTCTGGCACAGGCAGGGGGCTCAGCCCACGGTCACAGCGAGCAGGCCGGTGCTGCTGAGGTCAGGCCGGGACCCTGGCCACAGTGCCGAGGTGGGGGGCATGCAGCCGGCAGGCAGAGGGTCCCCACTGGGTGCAGCCCAAGGGCAAGTCACCTGCCCGGGTGTGTCCACAAGCAAGCACAGTTGGAGGCACGTCTGGATCGTTTCCAGGACGGGGGCTCTGCAGCCAGCTGGCCGTCGGGGGTCCCTGCCACGGGGCTGGGGGCCACGTACCTGTGATGCTGGGGTGCGCCAGCAGCAGCCGCTCCACCTCCAGGGCGCTGACCTTGTAGCCACCGCTCTTGATGATGTCCACGGACGTGCGGCCCCGGATCCAGTAGGTGCCGTCCTTAAACACTGCCGTGTCGCCTGAGGATGGGGCTCTGGTCAGCGAGACGTGCGTCCCAGGGCCCCGCCTGTTTCGAGGGGCCCACGCGTGGAAGCAGCGTCCCCGCTGTCCCAGGCCGGCTGCCCGCGTCTGCGGCACCGACACCCCCACACGGAGACCCGGGCTGGGACGGCAGGGCACGTGGGCCGTTTCGGGACAAGGCAGCAAGCATGAGGATCACCGGCTGTGACCTCAGCCTGGGGTCTGACCGTGGACGGCTCCGTGCAGGCAGCAGGGTCCCCAGCGGCTGACGGAGTGGAGACCAGGGCTCTGAGGTAGGACAGCCGCGCTGTCACCACCCAGCTCGGTCCCTTCCGGCCCTCTCAGGCCCGTGCAACAGAGAGAAGAGCCGGCGGCTCCCACCGGCCCACTGTGGGGTCCTGGTCATGGCAGGGTCCTCGTGGAGAGAACCTCACTGCAGCTCCTCCCATTCGTGGGGTCTCCCGGGCTACAAGCAGTCCCACGGACTCTCTGAGGCCCTCCTGTCCCTCCGCACTCACGGTGTGGTTTCCCACCGGGCTTCCCTGCATGCTGGCTCCCCCGGAAGCCCAACTGGGCCTATTCCAGGCCATGCTGGGCAGTGGGATGGTCAGTGGGATAGGGGCCAGCGGGGCCCAGCCCAGAGCAGGGAGGGTGCAGGGGCGGCCGGCCTGAGTGTGTGTGTGGACACACGTGGACGTGTGCACGTGGACATGCGTGTGGACCCGTGTATGGATGTGTGCGTGTGGCTGTGTGCACATGGACATGCCCCGTGCAGCCACCCCGCCGGGCCCCTGGGAACAGCTGGCACTGCCCACCTGTGCTCCCGCGGCCCGAGCACTGGGTCATCAGCTGGGACACAGCTGGGGTTTCATCACGAGTCACGGCACCCACGCAGGAAGGCACCACCCGTCACCTGCCGCTCCCTGACCCGCCGCTCCCCGGGCACGAGCCGGTCTACTAAACCAGACAGACGCGGTATGTGGGCAGGTGGCCGGCTCACTGATCGTGGCGTGGGAGGGCCAGGCTCCAAGAGGACAGGCCACGGGCGTGGCGGGTTCTCTCACTGACAGGAGGCAAAGGGAGCCGGAGATGCTGCAAGTGCCTCAGGGGCGTTGTGACCACAGGACGGCCTGACGGGGTGGCCGGCGGGAAGGCTGCAGGGGTGCGGGCCACAGGGAGGAGTGGGGCGGGCGACCTGCTGTGGGTGTCGCGAGGCCCACTGTGCTCCCCATAGCCGGGTGCAGCCCCTGCTCTGGCTGCGTCCCCTCCCCACTGGACGGTTGTGTGCACCCCCGAGAGCTTCCTGACCGCCAGGCACCTGCTCCTTAAAGGCACCAATGGGCCCAGTCCAACGGTCACTGGCTCGTGCTGTTGGACAGACACTGCACCAGCCCCGGGTCCCTCCAGGGCTTTCCTGGCCCTGCTCCCAGCACCTCCGCTCACCCAGAGACCCTCCTGGGTGAGGGACCCTGCCCCGGGCTCAGGTTCGTCTCTGGTCCTGCCAGCGACATCCCGCACTGCCCAGATCACGGCTGCTGAGGCTGGGGGGCATCTCCCCAACATGGCAGCTGCCCCCCAGGCTCTTCTTCCAGGCCTGCCCTGACCGCCAGGAGAGGAGGTGGCTGGCTCTGGCTCACCTCCCCAGGTGGGCCTGCCCTGCTCTCCGGGGACCCCTCTCCACACTGCCTGGAGACCCAGAGAAGCCGGCCACCTCAGTTCTGAGCGCAGGACCTTGCGGGGGAGGGGTGTGCAGGCTGATCAGGGGACACACTCGGAACCGAGGCCCAGTCCGCAAGGCTGCTCGATGCCCCGGAGACAAGGGCCCTCAACGGCCTTTCCTGGCCCTTCTGCTCTGTTTGCTGGATGCTAAATCCCAGCAGAGACGATGGCTGAAGGCCTGCGCTGTCCCTCGAACTCCCATGAGTCTCTAACCCACGGGCAGCCCACTTCCGGAGGGCAGGACGTGCTCAGGGCCAGGACAGGGGTCAGAAAGGGGGGTCCTGGGCAGCAAGGGTGGGGGCCGTGCGTGCGAGCCCGACATCTGGGTGCGACCGGCCAGCCACCTGCCGTGCTCCCCAGCGGGGCAGAGCCCTGAGCGCAGGGATATGGGGAGGTTCTAGGGAAACAGCAGAGCAGGAGAGTGGGGCAGATGTGCTACAGCATCAGGGGAGGAGCTGGTAGTCCTCATGGATTCCGTGGGCCGGGTGGCGCCTGCCACCCGCAGCAGGAAGGAACACTGCCTCCCAGACACAGGGGCGCGATGGCCACCCCGACCCACATACACACATGCTCAGAGGAGGCGGGATACTCCCTGACCAGCACACCCACCCGGGCTCCCGTGGGGACCGGAGCCTTCCCTCTGGCACCACGTGATGCACTTGAGGTCCGGCCTGGGGATGGAGGTCCCTGCCTCACCTGGGACACCAAGTCGCCTGCCCTGTGGCCAGTGTCTGGCCCTGCAGCTGGGGAGATGTGAGCTGAGCCTGGCCGGCGGCACCCAAGGGCCCTGTTTTGGGCAGTGACACCCAGCCTGCTCCGACCGCCGCAGGCCACACGGCTGGAACTCCTCCAGGGAGCCTGTCCCGTGCTTTCCCGGAGCGTCTGCCTCAGGAGAGATCAGGTGTGGCACACAGAGCCCCGGCCAGGGGACATGATCCCAAGGGAGTGACGCAGAGGGAAGAGGCCCGTCCCCAGAGGGTCTGCTTGTAGGGTCTGTCTTCATGCCGTTCTCTGGACAAGCAATGGGGGTGGACGGGACAGAAGCGAGGCCGCAGACCAGCACGGACACACACATGAGGAGGGCAGTGAGCACACACAGCTGGGCACACGCGTGTCAGGCTGGTGGGCCCGGGGTGAGCCCCAGCATGGGCTCTGGTGTCTTGCTGGGGACGAGGATGTGGACACTGGGCAGAGGCCGTCCAGCTCGCCACCCGCATCTGCCAGCGAATGTCTCCCGATCGCAAAGAAAACACGTTAAGAAACCGCTGTTCGGTTTGTGGAGAAGTCTCTGCCTCCCCTGGGGGTCCCCCAAAGCTGAGTCACCCCAGTGTCTGTACACACACGATGACTCCACGAGTCTCAGGAAGGATTCTGCGCTAACTCGGCACCCAGAAGCACGCACAGGAACCCCTGCTCTGAGGCCTACTCCTGCGCCACTGAGGTCATCTGTCCGCCAGGGGTCAGCACCCCATGCCTGCTGGGAAATACCCGCCCTGCTCTCTGGGGCGGAAACGGGGGTGCAGGGCGGCAGCTGCACCCCTCTGAGCCTGCACGTCAGGCCCCGTAGGCCCCGCGAGCCTGGCACGGGCTGTTCCTGGCATCGCCCCCACACAGGGCTGGGGGACAGGGGGCAGGTCGGGGGCAGCTTGTGTTGGGTCAGCTCCCCCTGGCCATGGGGCAGCTCGGCCTCCCCTGTGTCCCTCCTGCTCTCAGCCCTTGGGGGACAGCCAGGCTCTGCAGGGCAGAGAATCAGCCGAATGGCTCCCAGGACCACAGGCTGTAGTGTGCTGAGCGCCAGCAGGACGGACGTCAGAGTCAGAGCAACCAGGGCGCTCGGCTTGTTCGATGTGGACTCGGAATGAGAAAATTCTCCTCCCAATGTTCCTGGAGGGAAAGGTCGTATGGTGCCAGGAAGGACGGGGCCGCGGAAGCGGGCAACGGATACGGAGGGTTTCTAACCCTGGAGTCTACCTCGCCTGCCGAGCAAAGACACTACGGGACACACGCCCCCCTGAAGCGCATACCCACACGCCTGCCGTCAGGAGGCTCCTCGGGACACAGCCCCAGGCTCCGGAGCAGAAGGGCAGGAGGCAGCTGCAGAGGGGCCTGGGGGGGCGGCGAGCACAGGGGACTCCCAAGCAGGCAGGGTGGCCCTCAGGGAAACAAGAGGACAGAAGGACCCCGGTCCCCAGGAGCCTCGGGCCTCACGGTGCATACATGGCACTGGAGCCACGAAGCGTGGCCCCTCCGAGGGGAGGATGGGTGTGAGCAGCTACTGCTCTCAAGCTGGGAAAGCCAGCGGCTCTTCCGGCCATGCACGTCACTGGGCCTCCGCCCATTCCCCCTGCGCCCAGGGGCCTGGGACTGACGAGGGACGGTGCGGCGACCACGGGAGCCAGCCCGCGTGCAGCTGGAGCCTGATGTCGGCAGCGGGAACGCGGGTCTCGTCACCACTGGGCACCGCGTCACCGCACACGGAGGCCCGTTCCTGCGGGTCCAAGACCGGCTTCACGAGGGCAGAAGAGCCCGGGAAGCAAAGGACTTTGACGCCAGACGACACAGTACGGCCCCGCCCAAACCTGCGGGCACAGCGGCCTGGCCCTGTGCGCGTGCACCACCGGTCCCGCCGAGCGTCCCTGCAGGGGCGACCCTGCCTCCTGGGTCAGCGAGGCACATGGGGCGTGACGGCCGTGCCCTCCACGCACCCACACCTGCGAACACGCAGCCCGTGGCCCGGTTCCTAACTGTGACTCACCGGCCAAGATGGAAGCCCTCCTACCAGAGAGGGAAAGCAGAGCCTCAGCTGCAGCCAGACAGGGCGGGAGCAGAGCAGACCCCGCATCTGTCGGGGAGGCGTGATGTCAGCCCAGCCTGTGCCCACTGTGCCCTGAGGGCAGCGGTGCTCACGGAAGGAGGGCGGAGAGCTCCAGGGAAGGAAGGGGTCCTCCCCCAGGTGACCGCGGCCGGTGGCTGCGGGAGCCCAGCACGCTCACAGACGCCACCCGTCCCTGTTGTCACTCTCTGGGACCCGGTTTCTAAAGGCCTCCCAACCCCTGCGGCCGGACACCTCCCAACACGGGCAGCAGCCCCCACGGCTGGGCGCAGGGGTCTTGCCTCGCACTTCACAAGTGACACCGCGGATGTCTGTGCCTGGCTCTGCCCGCCTCTCGGCTGCCCCTGTGATGGGGTCCCTGAAACACTCCTGACCCACGGCCCACCTGCAGAGGGAACGCAGCTGCCTCCCAGTCAGGATCTTTTAAATGCGGTGACAGGGGGCGCCTGGGTGGCTCAGGGGGTTAAGCCTCTGCCTTCGGCTCAGGTCATGATCTCAGGGTCCTGGGATCGAGCCCCGCATCGGGCTCTCTGCTCGCGGGAAGCCTGCTTCCCTTCCTCTCTCTCTGCCTGCCTCTCTGCCTGTGATCTCTCAAATAAATTGAATCTTCAAAAAAAAGAATAAATTCGGTAACAGGAGTCCATCTCTGTCTCTGTATTTCTCTCGCTCGTTGTGAGGAAGTGAGACCGTGTCTTACGTATTTTCACGGCCAGCTGCTCTGCTTCCTGGGGATCTGCCGGTCGCCTCTGCCGTTCCCCCAAGGGCTGCCCGGGCCCCGCGAGTGAGCCACGGGGACACGGCTCTGGAGAGCTCTGGAGCGCTGACGCCCGCCAGGGTCCCCTCCGTCCCTGTGCCGGTCTCCGGGATGCCGGGCTCTGGGAGGGACGTCACGTGCGTGCCGTGGAGACGGCAGGAGCCTGTGATGCTCTAGCGGCTTCTCCCGGGGTCCTCGCTGCCCACCCTTGTCCCCTCCACCAGGGCACCGATGTGGAACAGGCGAGCCGTTCACCAGGCCACGTCCTGACGCGAGACAGTGGACGACGGAGCATCGTTAGAGGAAGTCACAGGCTGTCTGCGTCCTGACCCTCAGCCGGGTCTTTAACACAGAACCGCTCGGCGGGAGGCCTCAAAGGCAGCAGAAACTGTAATGTCTGCTCACTCGGTCCCCCTCCGTCCCGTGCCCGCGCCTCCGTGTCCTCCCGTCCGTGTCACCTCCACCCCGTGCTCTCATCCTCATGGCCTCACCTCTGTCCTGTGTCCCCACCTCTGTCCTCTGCTCTGGCAGCAAAGCCAACAAAAAGGGCTGAGGCTGAGGGCGCCCGGAATCCCCGGCCCACTGCCCTGGGCTAGCGCTGGGGCCATGCGTGTGTCGAACGGCTTCTCTCCGGGGCGCTGCTGTGCCCGTGAGTCAGGGTTGGGAGGAGATGCCTGTGGTGCTCGGCAGAGTTTCTGGGGGTGACGGTGGGTCTCCTCTGCAGCAGCCAGGGCTGCTGGGGCCTTTCCGAGGGGCTCCTTGTGCATCTGGGGAAGGAGGGGACGGCGGCGGAGCGGAGCGGGCAGGACTGGCTGGTGACCTCTCTGCTCCCGTCCCGAGGCGGGCCAGGCCCTCCCCCAGGCCCCCTGCAGCAGCTCTCCGGCTCCCGCCAGGATCCTGTGGCAGGAGGGCTGGCCAGGGAAAGGGTTAAGTTTAATTTATCCTGATTTCTACTTAATATCGCGTCTCCCTGCAGGAGCAGCAGCTGCGAGCTGATTGCGCCCGCACATTATGCAGCCTGTGTCGCTAATGGCCTGTGACAAAGGCACACGGCTTCCAGGCCTCACCCCCGAGAGCCAATTAAACACACACGCTCCCTTCCTGTTTGTGGCGCATTACAATGAAATTAAACTGAATTTCCAAATCATTTTCTCCTAAAGACATCTCTTTACAATAATTAATGCACGCTATTCCTTTCCAGCTCAAACATGCATCGGCAGCAGCGAATGAACGTTCTCATGTGGACAGCCCCGCACTTGGCCTTGGGGCCACAAGGTGCCAGCGAGCTGCGACCAGCGAATCCACAGGGCTTGGAGTCCCGTGCCCGTAACGAAAAACTCTTTTATCTGAATTTAAAAATAAAAGATGGTGGGCACAAAGCAAGTCGGGCTTGCACACCGGGACCACTCAGAGGCTGCGGGAGGGACGTCCAAACCCACATAATGGAGAGAGGCCCGCGGCCAGGCCGGCTCACAGGAACGCCGCGCTTGCCAGGAAACCAGCTGGGGGTGTTCCCATGCTGCCCGCACCCGTGCACAGGGACAGGACGTCCCGAGAACGGGACCAGGGCTCCCGGAGCCTGACCCCAGAACACTGCTCCCCCGTCAGGTTCCCAAGATCCAGCCTTGCTCTGAAGGCTGACACACGTCCACACTGCCAGCCCTCCCGAACCACCACGTGCCCGCGTCCTGTGCCCGGCACGGAGGGACGGGCAGCCTGGACACTGCCCCCAGCGGCTGCCGGGACGCGCGCTTGTCAGGCACAGGGCCGAGAACCCCAGACATGCCCCGGGACCACGGGGCGGACGCAGGACTGGCCAGGACCACCCCGTGTGGACCCAGTGCCACCGGCAGGGAGACAGGAAGGGGGTCCTTGACACCCCCACCAGGAAGACCCTCCACCGGCCGCCTTCAAACCAAACCCTCACCTGTGTCAGGAGCCGTCACAGACCCCGAGACTGCCAGGGTCCACGAGTCCCTGCTCTGCCACTCGGTGACCTCAGGACTGTGACAGCAGCAGAGGAGAGGGGACACACGATCTCCCACGCCGACCCGAGCCCAGCGAGGCGCCCGAGCAAATGCTGTGTGGCCGCGAGACTAAGAACACGGCCGCCGTCCCTCTGAGAGGCGCGCAGCCCCCGCCCCCCGCGGCCCCGCAGGACAGGGACGGAGGCAGACTCGACGGTGGGGCCGCGCGGTGGTGCGTGGAGCAAGCCTCTCTTTTCGGAAAATACTGTCCGGAGAGGACTGTGCGGCGGCGCGCTGTCCGCAGCGAAGTCGGACACACAGACGGGCGGGGAGAAAGGAGGAACCGCCCAGACCCACCACCGACCGGCCGGGAGGTCGTTCTCAGGGAGCTGCCACCGTAGAACCCCACCACCGACCGGCCGGGAGGTCGTTCTCGTTCTCAGGGAGCTGCCACCGTAGACCCCCACCACCGACCGGCCGGGAGGTCGTTCTCAGGGAGCTGCCACCGAAACGTTCAGCGTCTGCTGCCAAGTCCCCATTTCGGGACCACCGGGGCCAGGAGGGAGCCGGGGGACCCCGAGCAGCTCTGGGTCCTGCCGGGAGGGACTGCTGGCACACCACGCACGGGGCCCCGGGTGTTGGGGCAGAATAACGGAAAACGACCCAAAAGAACAAGAAACCATATTCTGCCAGAAGGACCTGGATCCTGGGGGTGGGGACGGGCGAGAGGATTTAGAAAGCGGCGGCTCAGGGCAGGCGGGGAAGGGCCGGGCGGCGCTCGACATCCAGGCCCCGTCGTAACCCTCCTTCTAGAGGGTGCGGGGGCCCTGGGGCAGGGGAGGATGCAGCCTCAAAGACAGGAGACACAGAGTGCATCCCACGCCCTCTCTGCCCTGGACAGAAGACCCTGGGGTGCCCAGGCTGCCCCCGCAGGCCCCTCCTACCTGTCTTGAACCAGCCATCCTCGGTGAAGGCGCGTCTCGTTTCTTCTGGTCTGTCCCAGTATTCTCGGAACACAGACGGCCCTCTGACCAACAGCTCCCCTTCCTTCTCCTTGAACCCCGGGGTCACCTGCAGCATGGGAGACAGTGGACCCCTCTCAGGAGGGAGGCTCCACCTGCCTTTCTCGTGACCCCCTCACCACACCCTCTTCTGAAACTGGACACATCGTTGGAAATGACTGAAAATGTATCTTTCAACACTAGACCTCAGGTGGACATCATGGCAGTGAGTGTCTCCGTGTTCACCCTCTAGACTCGAAGCCAGGAGTCGCTGACCCATGTCACAGGGCCTGGCTGGATTCGAGCTGCCCGTCCACTTCTCAGAGTGAGCTCCTGGCATCGAAGACTCTCCCTTTCCAGCGTGTTTCCTGCACACTCCATGGCACAGGGGAGGCTCGGGGACATGGCCAGACGCCACAGCACCCACAGAGGTCCGGCGGCTCCCATGGGGCCTTCCGGAGGTGGTCCCTTTGCTTGTGGAGAAGGAACCGAGCACGCAGCCACGCGAGAGAGGACGGGCCGGCCTCAGGTGCCTGGGACAGAGGGCGTCCAGATCGCGTGGGGAGCGGCGGGGGCGGGGGGGTTCACGTCTCGGCTGTGAACACAGGGCAGGGCAGCGCAGGAGGGAGACGGGGCTTTACAGGAAACGGAGAAGGGCTCCAGCGAAGCCAGGAGAAGGCACAGAGCACGTGCACATGTGGAGGCCCTGCGGGAGCCTGTCCTCACACAGAGCGAAGGTGACCGAACAGAGGCCAGGGACCCTCCGGTCTGAAGCTCAGCTCCCCCCCCCCAGAATGGAAGAACCATCCCTTCGAAAAGGCTGTCAGACTGCCGGGCTCATTGTCTGAGGCCTGGACGCAGGCCACACTTCCCAGGCCAACAGCCGGCGGCCAACCAGAGCCGGCCCCGCCCCTGCAGCTCTCCGCGGACACCGCAGCCCACTCCCCGCGCCAGGGCCCAGCCCTGTGCCCGCCATCCGGCCTGCCTGGAGGATGTGTTTCCCAACCAAACCAGACTTGATTTCACCTATTTTTCCCACTGCTGCCCTTGGTCTGATCCACTGCCAAGGTGAGACCATCTTCTTGCTGGAGATGGGGGACCTACTTCCAAGCATCAGCCTCGAATCCCAGATCCAGGGTAAGTAATGAACAGGGGACGCCTGGGGGGCTCCGTTGGTGAAGCGTCTGCCTTCGGCTCAGGTCATGATCTCGGGGTCCTGGGATGGAGCCCCGCGTCAGGCTCCCTGCTCGGTGGAGTCTGCTTCTCCCCCTCCTCTGCCCCTCCCCCGGCTCATGCTCTCTCTCTCTCTCACAAATAAATAAATAAAAATCTAAAAAAAAAAAAAAGAAGAAGAAGAAAGTAACATTCAGAATGGAGGAAAAGACACAGACCCGTAGATACAGAAGAAACAACAGAACCTTGGCCAGCTGGTCTCGGCTGAGGAATTACCAGGGAACGTTCCTCAGAAGGGAAACAGTGCCAGAGTTAACACGAAAACTCAGAAATGAAGTAAGAATCAGTAAATACTTGGGTGAGTAACATGGACCGTTCTGTTGCTCAGCAGTTCTTCCCAACAGTTTAGAAGGCAGAAAGCAAACACGGTAGCTCCGATCACGGGCTTTGCCTCCGTGCAGGATTCCACATGACAACCAGGCCGCACAGGGAGACAGCAAAGTGACCGGGATTCTGTGCCTGACCAGGCTGCAGTCGGGCTCCCGAAGCTTCTCCTAGGCCACCTGGGCCCCTCCTGTGACATCCGGTTCTAGCAAGAGCCCCACTCCGTCAGTTCAGCAGGAGCTCCCCCACCCTGATACCCCGTCACCCTCAAATCTGCCCTCACCCCCAGAGGACATCTGATCACCCCAGCCTGCCCTCAGAAGAGATCCTGGTGGGTCGGTTTAGCCAGAATCCCCACTCAGCCCTGATGTGTCCCCTCAGCAAGTCTCTACCCGCTGACCCCACCCGCTGCTCGGGAGTGAACGTCCACGGGCCCGTGCGGCACTCAGAACTGGGAAACCCGGCTGCGGGGGGCCCACAGCTTCCCCGGGGTCCTGAGTCCCTTCCGCATCACCACCTCCAACGAGGGTCACTGAACGTCTTCTCTCTGACCGTAGGAGTTCTGCTTCTCCAGGACTGGTGAGGACTGGTCGAAGCAGATCTCAATACGTATCATAGCCCCCAGAACCACAAAACCCGTCCAGGAGTGTAAGATCAGGAGCTCGAGTACCAAATGACCGTGTAACACTGAGGAATGAGTTCAGAGAGGCCTGAACGGGCAGCTGAGCGATGGGGAGCCGAGGGAGCTACTGTGGGGGGCAGCACACAGCGGCGGGAGACATTCGAGCATCTCAACCACCGGGTCAAATGTGAGCACTGCTCTGGACACGCCAATTGGAAGACTGCGGACTGGACTGGAAAGCCGGACGTGATCCAACCCTACACCGTCTGTGAGAAACTCACCTCCAGGGCAGCGCCACAGGCAGGTGAGAAGCAAGGGGACAAGACCACGCACAGCACGGACACCAATCAGAGCAAAGTACACTGACCACAGCTTTGTCAACACCAGGCAAAGGCAACATACGAGCAAAGGACTGAGGACAGAACGGTCAGGTCACCGACATGCCAGAACCATTAAACACGTGCATTCACCAAGGAAGAGACTTTCAAAATACATCAGCAAAAATGCAAAAGCAGAAACAGACAATGATGGTGGGGGAGTCACGTATATCCCCGCACCCCCCACCCAAGAACTGGACCGACGCTCAGGGAGCCGTGGGACCGGGCAGCACCGACCACGGTCCGTGGCCTGATGTCTGTGTCGCAGCACTACCAGAAGCAGGCGCGTCCACCAGGAAGGCCACATTTGGGGGCACACACACGCGTTCACAAATTTAAAGGAACTGGAATTGTATCCAACAAGCTTTGACTATAACAGAAATAAACTAAAAACGAGTAACAGAAAGATAACACTCTCCAAACACTTGGAAAACAGACAACACGCTTCTAAATAACCCATGAGTCCAAGATGTCTTAAGGGAAGTAAGAAAATTAGGAAATAGTTTGAACTGAATGGAAACGAGAACATCCGAATTTGTGCGGGGGACGGGCAAGCCCCCACAGCTGAGGAAGATCTGGCCGGCAAATGCGCGAACTGGGAAAGGGGAGAGTAACAGAGAGAACTCACGGAGTCCAGAACCAAGTTCTCTGAAAAAGGTTCGGTAACAGATAAACAACGCGGACGAGTAACAACAAAAGAAGCAGAAGACGCACCCCAGACCGCACAGTGTCCACGAGAGAACGGGCAGGCGCCACCCCAGACCGCACAGTGTCCACGAGAGAACGGGCAGGCGCCACCCCAGACCGCACAGTGTCCACGAGAGAAACGGGCAGGCGCCACCTCAGACCGCACAGTGTCCACGAGAGAAGGAGACACCGAGAAACACTGTGTGCAAAAATCCAACAACTTAAATGGATCAATTTCTCAAAAACCACGCTCTACCAAAATTCACCCAAGATGCATTAAAGGACCTGAACAGGCCTATAACGATGAAAGAAAATGAAATCATAGTTAAAATCTTCCAAAAAAGAAGCCTCTGGGCCCAGATGGTTTCACTGGTAAGTTCTAGTCAACATTTCAGTAAGTAGGTAATACCAATTATATGCAGAAAGCACGGGAGGGGAAATAATCCTCAACTCACTTTATGATGCCAGCACTACCGATACCCAAACAAGACAAAGAAGCACAACAAAAGGAAACCTTCGACGCAAACACCCTCCGCAAAATGCTGGCAGACCCAATCCAGCACATCTAAAATAAATGACACACCACAAGCAAGTGGGGGATGTCCCAGGAATGCGAGGCTGATTCAATACTAGAAAATCAACCAATGAGATCTACTATATTAGCAGCCTAATGAGGAAAAACCAGTTGATGTAAAAAAGCATCTGCAAATACGTCATCTAGGGGGGCTCAGCTGGATAACCATCCGAATCTTGATTTCGGGTCAGGTCATGATCTCAGGGCTGTGAGACTGAGCCCCACGTTGGGCTCCCTGCTCCTTGGAAGCCTGCTTCTTCCTCTCCCCTATCCCCTCCTCCAGGAAAAAAAAGAAAATATTTCATCCATTCATGCTAAGAACTCAACATATCATAAGTAGAATGGAATCTACAAAAAGTCTACAGCCAATGTTATTTTTTTTTTAAAAGATTTTATTTATTTATTTGACAGACAGATCACAGTAGGCAGAGAGGCAGGCAGAGAGAGAGAGGGGGAAGCAGGCTCCCCGCTGAGCAGAGAGCCCGACGCGGGGCTCGATCCCAGGACCCTGAGATCATGACCTGAGCTAAAGGCAGCGGCTTAACCCACTGAGCCACCCAGGCACCCGCCAATGTTATTTTTAATACTGTTCCCACTCAGCATCACACTGGAATCATCAGGGCAATTAAGACAAGAAGAAGAAATTAAAACACACAGATTGAAAAGGAGGAAGTAAAACTACTCCTACTTGGAGAAAACATGACTGTTGATATGAAAAGTCCTAAAAAACCTACAAAAATCCCTTCTAACTCTAAAAAGAGAATTTAACAAGATTGCTAAAGGACATGCAGCCAATATACTAAAGCTGATTATATTTTCATACCCCAGCAATGAACAGTTCAAAAACAAACCGGAAAGTCCACACCTGCCGTGACTGAAGAAGAAGGAGAGGAGAGGACGGCGGGAGGAGGAGACAAGAGAAGGACCTGGTTCTAAGCCCAGCGGGACACACAGCAAAGCAGACCTAAGTGAGCGCGGAGGCATACCATGTTCATGGATGGGAGACGTGGCATAGGGGAGATGTTAATTCTCCCTAAACTGATGTAAGGTTTAATGCAATTTTATTTTTTTAATTTTTTTTTTTAAGATTTACTTATTTGAGAGAGGAAGAAAGAGATAGAGAAAGTGAGCACACACACACACACACACAAAGAGAGAGAGAGAGAGACGCAGGTTTCCAAGGAGAAGAGCCCGACACAGGGCTCGATCCCAGGACCCTGAGATCATGACCTGAGCCGAAGGCAGATGCTTAACGACTGAGCCACCCAGGCACGTCGTTAATGCAACCGTAAAAAATATGTATTTATTTGAGAGAGAGAAGGAGAACGTGAATGATGGGAGGGGCAGAGGAAGAAGAGAACCTCAAGCAGACTCCTCGCCGAGCAGGGAGCCTGACGTGGGGCTCGATCCCACAACCCCGATATCATGACCTGAGCTGAAAGCAAGAGTTGGATGTTTTGAGCCAACCAGGCACCCCATATTTAATGCAATTTTGATCAAGATCCCAAGAGGACTTTTCTTTTTATTAAAGATTTTTATTTATCTGTTTCTCCTCTCTGAGAAGAGAGAAGGTCAGAGGGAGAAGCAGGACCCCCACACAGCTGGGAGCCGATGCGGGACTCGATCCCCAGGCAGTCGCTTAACTGACGGAGCCATCCAGGTGCCCCCAAGAGGACTTTTTATAGATAGAGACAAGCTATTTATAAAATTGGTTTGGCAGGTGGGGCTCCTGGGCGGCTCAGGTCATGATCCCAGGGTCCTGGGATCGAGCCCCACGTTTGGCTCCGCTCAGCAGAAGTCTGCGCCTCTCTCTGCCGCTCCCCTTGCTCATGCTTGCTTTCTCTCTCAAATAAGTAAATAAAATCTTTTAAAAATAAGCTGGTATGGCAGACAAAGTAACTAGAGTAGCGAGGACAACTGAATGAGAATAAACTTGGTGGCATAGCACCATCGTTCTGAGACTCACTGTAAAGCCACAGTGGTCAAGACTGGTGTTGGAGAACCAGACACACAGACCGATGGGGAGCATACAACCTGCGTACAGACCCTGCTGAACGTGTGACGCCCGCCACAGGTCCAACACCACAAACACAGACACTTCTACCACCCCTAATTCCTGCCCGATTTGCCAGGGAACCTTGGCTCGAGGCAAAGCAAGTACAAAGTAAGATACACCGTCATTTATGCACCTCTGCCCCGCAAAGGAAAAATACAAAGCATTTTATTTTTCAGGGAGAGAGAGAAGTCAAGCAGCAATATGAAGGTTGAAAGACATACCCCCCGTCACACGCTGGCTTACGTTCCCGACTCATCGCACAGACCCTGGACTACACAGTCAATCTGATTTCACTCACTGACGCTCATGAGTTTCAGAGACAGGAGAGCAGTGATACCACGAGGGAAGACGACCATCTGAGGGGAACACTGCCAGAAAAACGAGCGACGTGAATCCTGCACAACACAAACATCCGCTCACACTAACCCATCGCCTGGACCAGCAGGTCACAAGCAGAGCCAGAGCCCAGCAGGGGTTCCGACGGACTCAGCATTAACACCCACCTCTGCTGGGAAGAGAGAAGCTCTAGGCACCCCAGCTGTTCCCAAGGACATGTGGGTGAAGGCTGGAGGGGGCAGAGGGCCAGACCCGGGTGCCCGGCAGGCAATACACGCAGCTGCTGTTCTCATAGGGGCCTCTGGTCTTCGGGCATCGCACCTCTGCATGAGTGCCCCCCCCATCATACTCTGACCAGGGGCCGTGCTAGAGAAGCCCCAGGCCTGGAGGAAGCCTTCTCATCTGCAAGCAGCCTGACCGTCGTCTTCTCCATCAGCAGCAGGTTCGGGCAAGGCCCCAGACACCCACCCACGTTCCTGACAAGGGGTCTGCGGCGGGGGACGCACGGGACAGCGGGCAGGGGGCTCTGGACCACGGAGGCCAGTGAGGAGAGGCAGAACCCGAGGCAGAGGTCTCGGGCCTGTGGGCCTCTCCTTGGCTGTGGGCTCCTGCTGTGTCCTGGTGAGTGGCTGCCCACTCCTCAGGCCTCAGATGTGGGCTGCACCAGGAGGGTCCGGACACCCACGCAGGATAAGCCCACGGCAGGAAGGAGCCTCTCAGGGGTTCCTGGCTGTCGGGAACAGCGAGGCACGGGGTGGCTAAGTGCCCGCAGACGTTCATGGGGTACGTCAGGGCCACCGGCCTTCCTCTTCCTCGTGAAGCTCCCCCGTTGGGGGCAGGGCCACCTCCCACCTGTTTCTTGCTAGAGAGGGGGTCAACCCACCGCCTCCCAAGAGACCAGGGACGCACGGCTGCTGTCGGGCTGCTGTTCGTCCGAGGTGAGGGCCTCTGTGGGTCAGTTTGGTGGCCGGCCCCCGACCGTCACAGGGTCAGCGCCGGGCCCTCAGGCACTCCGCCCCAGCCCTGGCCCTGCTGTGGGTCATGGGCAGCAGCCGGTGGCATGCGGCGGGAGGAGACGCAGCTGGGGAGCCCGGGAGATGCTGGTGGCCGTCGGGAGAAGAAGCAGCTGAGCCGGCTGCTGACCACAGTGACAGCTTGCATATGGATGAACAAGATATTTGATTTTTAAGGGGAAATCGAGGGAAGCGGAGCTCGCTGAGGCTGCCCCGCTCCAGCCTGGACCCCGGCGCGGCGTGTCTGCGGCCTCAGCCACAGCAGATGTTCCTGGGTGACGGCCAGCAGCGACCTTCCGCTGTGCGGCGCTGGTCCGCTGACGCACCCGGTGCTGCCGGCGAGCACTGGGTTCTCTCGAGAGTGAACGAATGGAAGACAAATACATGGATAGAGACGTATTTTAAAGGTGAAGCCGGCGGGCGGCCATGGCTTGCGGAAGACGCACCCCGGCAAACAGGCACGGGGTCCCACGGGCAGCCGTGGGATTCACTGCAGCCCCGCAGGGAGAGGGGACAGAAGCCAGATGAGACCGTGGAGGCAGAGCAGGAGGCCCGTCCAGGTGGGGGGCCCGCGTCTGCAGCACCCCGACTCCTGCCAGACAGAGCTGTGCAGAGCAGGAAGGACGGGGTGCCCTGGGCTGCCACATTGCCAACCAGCCACAGTCGGAGCAACCCCACGGTGGGGACTCGGCTGAGACATGCCAGTTTTACCACACAGGGACCAACAGTGGCAGCCCAGACTATGCCCTCTGGGGCCCACAAGTGAGCCACTCTCCTGAGCCGTCCGGCCTTTCCCAGACTCCAGACCCACCCCGCGGCCACGGCCCTGGGAGCCCCAGGCATGTGCTCCTCCCCCTCCTGCTCTGGGGCTGTGGGAGCCAACGTGGATTCTCCCTCCTGTCTGGGAAGCACCGCTTGGCCCAGCTACCCCTCTGCTCCTGTCCTCCCCAACGGCTCCCGTCAGCAGGGCTGAGCCCCCAGAGCCCCCCGGCCACTCCCTCCTGGTTCCTGGTCCTGGGCTCTGGCTAGAGAAGCACCACGGGCTCCCGGGCTGCAGGGGCCTGGGGGAAACCTTGCTCCACACTGCCCCTGGGCCAGGTGGCTCCAGAGGACACCGTGCCTGGCCCAGAAGGAGGACCCCCGCCTGCCGGCTGGCCGAAAACAATGCATGAGAGAACCCGAGTCAAGGTGCCTCCGGCAGGCTGGCCCAGGGGTTCTCAGGGAAGGCGTCCTGGGCATTGCTGTGCTTCCTACTTCGTCAGCACCCAGTGTGCTCCTGCTCAGGCATCTCTGTCCCTGAGAAGTGTGGACATCACGCCTGTCCCTCAGGCCTTGGGTGGCATTGCCAAGCTCTGGGTCCCCTCACTGAAGAGCAAAGGCATCACCTGAGCCCAGACGGAACCCCCGTGAAGGCCCCGTACCTGACGTCACCTGCTCAACAGACAAGAGGAACTGATGGCGGTGGGTGAGAGACCCCAAGCATCCGACACAGGACATCCCGGTCGGTGAGGGACGCCCACGGTGCTGGAGGGGTGGGGCGCACGGATGGCAGGTGGGCCCGGGTGGGGGCACAGGCACGGCCGGTGTGGAGCCTGCCCCACGGCAGGGAGGGGAGCAAGTGCGGGCTTGGAGCCCTGTCACCACCAGGGAGGACCGGCCCTGGGAGCCTGGTGAGGGGCTACGGGCTGGCCCTCCACACGGGGCCCAGGTGAGGGGTCCCGGGCAGGCAGAACACCTTCCTCACGTCACTGCGAACGTTATCACAGGGTCACACCCAAAAGCACCCTGACCCGCCTGTGTGCTCAGCCGCCTCCTCGACCCCGACTTCGGACACAGACACGGAGACCACGGATGGGACCAGTGCCAAATGGGAGAGCCGGGGCCGTGGGGAGAGACGCGGCTCACCTCTCCTAGCAGAGGCCACTCCCACGGGGCGTCCAGCCCAGGCATCAGCTTAGACCGTCTCCTTCTCATCAGGATCCCAGCCCCCCGGCCCCCGAGGTCTTCTGTGATTGTTATTCACTTGCGATCAGCCGACTGTAGCTACGGGCGCTCTGCGAAAGACAGGGACACCCCTTCTCCTGCTTCACCCTCGTGAACTCAGAGGAGCAGCGAGAGCCCGCGGTCGTTCCAGCGGCCGGCGCGACCTTCACGTTCAGGGCTCTGGGAGTCGTCCACGCCGGCCTCGTGAGGCTCCCGGAGCTGGCACAGCCACCCCAGCTTCATTGAGTGGAGACAGGGCCCCGCCAGCACGGTACTTTGAACCAGATGGCGCCTACAACCACCTCCGTTTTCACAAGGGCTCTGTGAGGCTGTTTGACCCCACCTCATGGTGTCCCCGGTGGACGGAGCCTGGGGGCAGCGGGGCAGAGCCCTGGAGGTCGGGCCCAGCACCGTCCACACGGCCACAGTGCCTGGAAACACCAGCAGCTCTGCTGTCCGGAAGGAGCCATCCCCGTGAGAGGGGCTTCAAACCGGAAGCAGAGACCCTCACCCTCTGGGGCTGGGTGGCCACGGCCACAAGACGCCCGCATGCTGCCCACCTGCGTCTCCCTTTCGTTTCCTTCTGCGTGGAGCACGTAGGGGCAGCCTTCCTTCTTCGGGTTTTCTGAGACTATGCGCACCTCCACGGCTGGCAGCGGGGTCCCCACGGAGCCTGCGGGAGAGAGGAGAGGGCTGCACAGAACGCCGTAGACGCCAGAGCCAAGGGGACAGGGCTCAGCTCCATGTACGCAGGTGGCCACCCGGCTGCACGGCTGCCAGCGCTCACAGCCGCCCACAGCCCGTGAGGCCCGGCTCTGGACACTCCGCCAGCTTGGGGAGGCTCCCAGCACCTGGGCTGGAGGCTGGGGCTGCTGCTTCCCCACGAGTGGCCGGCTGGGCAGTAAGGGCCCGGGGGCATGGAGGACTCCCGCACACGGAAGCCCAAGAGGGATGGGGCTGGCCAGTGGAGAAGGCCGCCAGCATGCTGGTTCATTTATTAGGCACCTGCGGTTTGCTCCCGAAGCACCTGGTGGAGTCCCCATAATCCCCTAACAAAGGACCTACGTGGCAGAGGTCCCAACACCAAAGGTTCCGCCTCTGGGAGGACCCACATGAAGGACTTTAGGCACTTTATCTTAACCCCTGCAATCAGTGAGCGCTTGTCCCGGGACTAATGCCTGGGGCACTGACTCTACCACCTGACACCTGCTCAGGATTCCGGGACCCGGACTCCGGGGCAGCTCAGTCCCACGGCTGCGTGTGCTGGGATGGCACTGACTGTCCCTGTGGCCTGATTTCTGCATCTGAAGTCGGGGCTGGAACCAGAGGGCTCTCAGCTGTCCTATCCCCGGTGGCCTCATACCTCCACTCTGGTCAGAAGCCACATCCTTGCCGGTGGGGAGCACAGCAAGCAGCTCCCTCCCAGCCCTGTCTTCTCAGTGTGCTTCCAAAGGATTTGCAAATCCAAGTTAAATATACGTGAGACACAGTGAATCATCACAAAGCCGCAAAGCCACACAACCCATGGCTTTCTGCACATTCATGACACTGGGAACTGCCCCTGCCATCTGGTTCCAGAACGTTCCGTCACCCAGAAGGAAACCCAAGCCCTCAGCAGCTCATCCCCTCCCGCACCCCCCACTCCTGCCTGCGTGGACCTGCCTGGTCTGGACTTTCCCTATGGAGCCTGGGACCCGGCCCTCCCCAGGCCTCTGCCGGTGCCAGTGCTCACAGCCTGGGGCCACACAGGCACCGGGACACGAGAGACGCCGGCCGGGAAGCGAGGGAGCATCATCCGCAGTGTGCAAAGGAGACATGGGGACCAGATGGGACGTCCTGTGAGCCCAGCCCCTCCAGCCCCACTCGTGGCCTCGCTTGCACCGCCAGCAAAGACCAGACGCTGCTCCACACGTGGTCCAGACACGCGTTTGGGTGACCTCAAGGTCGTTTCCTTCTCTAGATTAAATGAACAGTTCCTTTCCTTGTGGATTCTTTTCAGCAACAAGCTTAACTCCTCCGTTGCACACGCTGCTGTCCCCTGGCATCGCGCTCACGCATAAGGGCTGACTGCGGCTCGGCGGTGGGCTAGGGCCCAGGGTCCTCACACGGCTCCCAAGTGCTGTTGTGTTAGGGCCGGAGCTCAGCATGACCTCGGTGTCAGCCCTCAGTGACCACAGTGTGTGGTGGTGACTCATGACGAAAACATGTTAAAGCCACAGAACAGGTTTGAGGGAGGAGGCCCGTGTGGTATGGGAGCCAGCTAGGAGGGGCTCAGACGGGCCATGTGGACCCCGCCACATGTCCTGACAAAGCCGCAGTTTCCTGCTGCTGCACCGGGACGAGGAGCCGGAGCGCCGAGGGCACATGGAGTGCAGCCGTCGGCTGATTGACCCAGTCACGAGGCCGGGCAGAGGCAGAGCCCCTCGGCCGCCGAGTAGGCAATCAGAACGAGCACCGTCCGCTGCAAGAGAACCTTCCGCAGGAGCCCGGCTTTGCTCAGAAATCAAGGCCGGCTCTTCCTCCCCTGTCCTGCCGAGCTCTGCAGGGGGAGGTACGTGGGCCCCGCTGCCAGCCGGAGAAGGGCAAGGCACCACCTGAACACCGCCTACTTCTGAGCCAGTCACAGCGGACTGGTCATCCCCAGATGACCACTGACCGGAGCGTCCCACGCGCCCTCTCCTGGAACCCCGCAGAGCTGAGCTGCCCACCACCACCTTCTGATGAAGGACCTGACTCAGGAAGAGCAGATGGGAGAGATGCCCAGGAAGGGGGGTCCCCCAGCTCCTGTGCCCCCAGGGCACCCCCCAGCACCTCCTCTGTGCACCAGCATCCTTAGGGTTTCTATGGAGATCCCACAACTCATGAAGCCAGCGGCCACTGACTCAGCCCGCAGCCCCTCTCCCCAGAGGCTCTGCCCCTCCAGTTGGCCCGGTGGTCCCACGTTGTCTCCTTCACACACACTCAGGTGCTGGGGAGGGGCTTCAGTGAACAGTAAGACCCCCTTGTGGCTCCCATCACCTAGAAAATTCCAAGGGTTCCAGGACCTCAGTACCAGCTATGGAGAGAGACCAAATGTCTATTTCTTACCAGAAGAGGGTCCTCTGACCGTCCCCCTGAGCCGAAAGCACCAGCCTCCGCACTCACGGTCCTCCTCCTGCCTTTCCGTCCACTGCCTTCTCCTTCGGACACTTTTTAAAAAGGAAGGAACCCTCTTCCCGGCTTCCTCCTGCTCGGCTCTGGCCCCTTCCCCATCTCAGGAGTGAACGCTGTCATGGCCATTACGACCTGCGAGGGAGGTGCTGACGGAACCCTAGCTGGAGACAGCATCAGACACGACTGACATCTCCAGGCAGAGACAATGGCCACAGTCCCGTAGGCCCGGGGTACTGCCAGGTGAGGGTCCCGCACGGCAGACGCTGCAGTCGGTGCGGGGCAGCCCTGGCTCCAGGCCACGCCCACCCGCCCGAGTGGGCCAGATGGAGCAGAGCCATCAGCAGCAGCAGTCTCCTGCCCCCGTGGGGACAGCACCCCCCTCCTGTCCTGTCCTGCCCCTGCGAGGACAGCACCCCTTCTGGTGTCCACCTGGGTGGCGGTGTGGGCCACAGTCAGATGTGCGTCTCGTTCTTCTGAATCTCTCCAAACCGCTGTTGGCTCTCCCCAGATAAGCGTAACTGGCCTGCGGCCCTGTCCAGCATCTAGGGAGGGAGGCCGCTCTGCAGCTGGTCCCGAGAGGATCAGAAGGGGCCGCTCGGGTCCTGGAGCCCCTGGCAGCGTGCCACGGAGCCCGCCGCAGGAGCTGTTCGCGCCTCTGATCTCCACCTCCAATTACTGCTGATTAGGCCTGGCCGCACGAGGCCATGAATTATTCATCCCCCTTCGTGGTACCCGCCAGGGACACAGAGAAGATCAGTCAGAAGATCCAACCCAGATCTTGGCACGCGGCAAACGATACTCTTCGTGCAGCAGGTCCCTCTTTCAAGGCTGGCTTTGCCCTATGCGCCCGTCAGCCTTTGAGCACCTTTAATGGACCCGGTGTTCACTGCATGGACCGTGACAGCCACACTCAGAGGCCTTGCAGGCAGCCGGAAGGAGAGGCCGGGCTGGAGTGACCCTGAGCTGGAAGCAGGTGTGGGGCCCAGGGGCGGGGGGCGTGGCCACGTCCCACCCGATACCAAGGAAAGCCCTCAACCAGGTTTCTCCAGAAACGACACCACTTTGTTCTCTAAACTGAATAACCAGCATTGTACTCGACCGCTGGTGGCCTGCTTCACAGACACGGTCACGGGCATCTGATCCCGAGGCAAAAGGAGTGACTGCACCCATGTCTGCACGTACCTCACAGTGTCCTTGAGGCCGGGTCACAGCTGTCGCCACCACCTCAGACCCAAGGATTTCTGCCTAATAAACCTTGGGAATCGGAGCCTTCGTGTTCTACTCTTCCTGGAAAAGGCCCCGTGAGTTGGGGACGCTCGTGGGACCTCTGTCCTGACCTCTGCTTTCCCCTCTCAGCTGGGGGTGCTCCCTCCAGCACCAGGGTGAGCCCCTGCTGGGCCTCCCTTGCACAGTGCTTCCCGTCCTGGCGCCTGGTCTTGTTTGCTCTTCCAATGAACCAGGGGGTTCCCCAGGCCTCTCTGCTCCCTCCCCCCGACACCATGCACTCCCGGCAAAGCAGGTGTCCCGGGGCAACAGTGCGGATGCCCGCTCCGCCCCAGGCCAGCCGCACAGCCCCGGCCACTTGTATGGTTGCCTAAAGCCTGTGTCAATGGGATAACGTCACCCGTGCGTCGGGGGCTGCTCTGGACACAGTGTGGCCGCTTTTGGGGAGGCTGAGTACTCACCCACCTTCTGACCAGCAACCCCACCCTGGGTGTTGACCCACGAGAAATAAAAAGGCACGTGTTTGCAGAGGACCTGCACACACGAATGTCTACAACAGCTCTGCTGGTTACTGTCCCCAGACACAAGCCCGTGTCCTTTGGTGGGGGAGCAGGCTAAGAAACAGTGGCCTGTCCATACATGGGATTCTACTCAGTGAGGGAAAGGAACCCACGTCCACATGGGTGAGTCTTGGACACATCCCGGTAAAGGACCCAAAGGCCATGTCCTGTACGAGTCATTGTATGACATTCCAGAAGCAGCCCGACTACAAGAGAGAACAGACGCGTGCTGGCCTGGCCTGGGGCGGAGGAGGTGCTGAGCCGTCACAGCCGACCTCACCTCAAGCCTGGGTCGGCTTTTCAAAACCTGTTTCCAGAACCTCATGGAAACAGACATGGGCAGGGTGAGCGTGACTGAGTGTGCGAGATGCAGGGACGTAATCACGGAGTCAGAGCTATGCTGCTGGGACTTCTCCTGTGCTGTGGGCTCCCAGGGCTGGGGGACACGCCGCGTGGAGACCAGGAGAGCGCCGGGAGCGGAGCGGGGCACATACACACCTCAGGCTGTGGCTCTGTCAGCAGGGTCCCTGCTAAGGAGCCAGGATGTGCAAGTCTGACTTAACGTTAAAGCATCTCAGGGAAGGCTGGACAGTGAGCCCAGGGCACGGAGCCCTGTCTGCTAGCAGATCATAGGGGACCCCCCTCCCCCACAGCCCGGGAGGCACTCTGCTGAGCACATGGTCCTAGTCATTCCTGTTCTTCCCATTTGTCACCCGGGAAGGACACTGGTTTCAAGGACACCTTTCTGTCCTGTCCCTGATGGCCATGTGGGAAAAATGTGAGTGCCCACGGGGGACAGGCCACAGCCGCCCCAAGTAAGTTCCCTGGCCCGGCAAGGCAGCGTCCTCCCCGGCCCGGCCCAGCTGAGGGCGAGGACACAGCCAGGAGGCTGCTTGTACCTGGCACACGCGTGGCGGTCAAGGGGTTGGACAGGGCCATGCCGATCTCCGTCATGCCGTAGCGCTCCAGTAGAGTGTGGCCTGTGATGCCCTGCCACCTCTCCAGCACCGGCAGGGGCAGGGCGGCGGACCCTGAGACCATCAACCTACGAGCACAAGAGAGGCAGCCTCAGCTTCCTGCAGCCAGCCCTGGGCCGGACAGTGCCGCGCTCTCCATGCAACACCAGTGTCCCCAAGCTCATGACGACAACGCCCGCCGGTGGCTAAACCCGAACTCTGTTCTTTTCAGAGTTTGTGGGGGCATCATCGAGCAAAACAGGTCTTCAAAAGAAACAGGTAGGGGCACCTGGGTGGCTCTGTGGGTTAAAGCCTCTGCCTTCGGCTCAGGTCATGATCTCAGGGTCCTGGGATCGAGTCCCGCATCGGGCTCTCTGCTCAGCGGGGAGCCTTCCCCCTTCTCTCTCTGTTTCTCTGCCTACTTGTGATCTCTCTCTGTCAAATAAATAAATAAAATCTTAAAAAAAAAAAAAAAAAGGAACAGGTAACTACAATAAAAAATTTTAGGGTCTTTGGAGGCGTTCTTTGCACACGACAAATACGTGGTCTGTAAGTGGCCCTAGACCACAGCTATGATAGTAAGAATTTGGTCTGGGGGGTAAACTGCTTCCAGGTCTGAGGAGCAGGAGGGGCAGCCATGGAGACCGCCCAGAGCCGAGCACCGAGGCAGTTGGTGAGCTCGCAGCACGACACTGGTCACTCGCACCACACCGAGCGCGGCCCGTTCACGCCAGCCAGGCCGTGGGCTCTGTGTGCCGTGAGAGGCTGTGCTTGCCACGGGACATGTGTCATGGGGCTCTGGTCCCAGCAGAAGTCGCCAGGCCACCTACCTGCGTGTGCACGGTCTCAGGGCTCACACCCGAGCAAGAATCAGGCCAAAGGGCGCTGTGTCTGTGAGCTTGCGAGAGAGCAGAACAAGCCTCATGCCACGGAAGGGCCCGGAAGGTCCAGCACATGTTTGTCAACGGGGCTTCGAGGGGCAGGGTAGGGGTGGGGGCGCTCCATGGGGGAGGGGGGCTCGAGGGCCAGAACGGGGGGCCTGAGACCTCGTCCTTCCAACTGGACCACGAGACAGACAGAGACAGATGCAGAGAGAGACAGAACACGGACAGACGCGCAGGAAACGTAGCTCGCTACAGCTTTAAAGGCTGGAGAATACTGCTTCCTACCACTCGGGCCTGTTTGGCTGAACATACACGATGTCAGCTGCCCTCTATGGCCTTCGGGGCAGGAGAGCGAGCCGCTTCCATTTACCTAATTCTCTGCTCACAAACTGCGCGGACAAAAGCCTGGACGTGAGGCTGGGTGAAATGTCTGTCGTAATAATCCGTCAGCTTGGCGTAGATCGTGGGCACCGCCATGAACACGTTAATCCGGGGGCTCTCACCACCTAAGAGCTTTTCCCAAACCTAGAGAGGAAGCAGGAGGGGTACCGGGAGCCGTGAGAAAACTCGCACAGGCTCCGACGCGGAGACGCGGCTGGCTCCCGCACGGTTCCCCGAACACAGACCGCCCTCCTCCCTCCGTTTTAAACCCCGGACGCGGCTCCCACAATGAGGCGTGTCACCTGAGTGACTCTGGTCGTTCTTGTGGGAGTCCCCCGTGCCGGACACTGGCGTCCGGCTGCAGGGTGACCTGTGAGGGGGGACAGTCTGCAGGGAGAGAGTAGGGGCACGGCTCTGGCCTCGGGTCTGCTGCCAGGAGGGGGGACGCACCTCCCCCGCTCCCAGGTGGCACTGGTGAGCCTGCGGGTCGGCCCTGGGCCCGGCCCCAGCCCCAGCAGACGTGCGGAGATGGTGGATGCGTGACCATCCGGTGAGGTGAGGAAAAACCACGTGCATTCTGTGTTTTGTTGGGTGGCAGATGCTCCCTGTGTCCATACTGATGAGATGCCCCAAGGCCTCCCTGTTGGCAGGTGTTCCCCAGTCTTAGAGAAACTGGCGCGACGTCCCTCTCGGTCTTCACCACATCACTGCCGAGTAAGCCTCCGGCGACCAGACCTCGCTCCAGAGTGTTCGAGGGGCCAATCCCGTGCGCCCTGACCCATAAGAGGAAGGGCTGCGTGGAGGGCGGGCGTATTGGGGGAAATAATACCATTCTTTTAAAGACAACGATCAGCACCGCCACACTGCGAAGCATTTAGGGAAACAGGAAAAAGTGACCCATGATCATGGAGAGAAAGTCAACAGAGGCCGACCCTCAGAAGATCCAATGTTGGAGTTAATCAGACAAGGGATTCGAGGTCATTACAACAGACAGGCCTATGGAATTTTGCAGAAAAGATGAACAAAATGAGGGAAAATCAAGGGTTTCATCAGCAAAGTGGAAATACAAAAGAGAACCATTACAAAACAGGAGACGTGCTTTCTGAAGTCAGGAATTCACTGGACAGACTCGGATGCAGACGGGGCAGTACAGAAGGACGGACAGAAATGGTGAGACACAGGCTCATGGAAAAGGTCCACACAGAAGGAGGACAGCACAGGACAGAGCAGAGGGAGGAACGTGCGGGCCACAGAGGAAGCACCGCATGGCACAGCTGTGGGCCTGGCAGGGACACCCCGCGTCTGTGGACTCGTGGCCTCGACATAGACCAAACAGTGCATCTCCCCAGCCTGAGCTGCAGCGTCAACGCGCCCCCCCAGATCCCCATGGAACCGTGGCGCAGAAACTGACCGGCTGACCCGGCACTC
Source organism: Mustela putorius furo (assembly GCF_011764305.1). NCBI lineage: Eukaryota > Metazoa > Chordata > Mammalia > Carnivora > Mustelidae > Mustela > Mustela putorius. Next base: position 43,676,724 of record NW_025421304.1, on the reverse strand, counting down.
ACACGGGAGGGTAGAGACCCGAGAGAGCCACGAGGAGTGTGAAAGGGGGAATAAGCGTGGAGGACTCGCACCTCAACTCCTGACCTTGCTCCGGATAAAACTGACCACAGCAGCGTGGTGCCGGTGGGAGGCCAGAGCCCCAGATCGACAGACCGACCAGAGCCCAGGATAAGCAACACTTGCACGGCCCGTTGTCTGTTTGTAAAGACTCTGTGTATTTATTTATCTTACAGAGAGTGCGCACGTGTGAGCGAGTGAGCATGGCGGAGGGGCAGCGGGAGAGGGAGAAGTAGACGCCCCGCTGAGCGCTGAGCCTTGTTGGGTGACTCAGCCTCACAACCCTGAGGTCACGGCCCGAGCCAAAACCAAGAGTCATGGGGCGCCTGGGTGGCTCATTGGGCTAAAGCCTCTGCCTTCGGCTCAGGTCATGGTCCTGGGATCCTGGGATCAAGCTCCACATCGGGCTCTCTGCTCAGAAGGGAGCCTGCTTCCCCCCCACCCCCTGCCTGCCTCTGCTTAGTTGTGATCTCTGTCTGTCAAATAAATAAATAAAATCTGAAAACAAAAAACAAAAAACCCCAAGAATCAGGCACTCAGCCAACTGCGCCAGCCAGGCGCCCTGTGGCCGATTGGTTTTTGACAAGAGGGAGAGCCCTCACTTCAGCTGGGGAAAGACTGACCTTTCCAAAAGACAGCACAAGGGGGACTGAGCAGCCACCTGCAGAGGGACGGATTCCAGACCTTTGCCCGACACAAAAATTCACCCAAAGTGAACCAGAGACTTAAATGCATGAGCTCAAACTAGACAACTTCTAGGAAAAAATCTCCATTATTTTGGATGAGCAAAGATTTCTCAGATATCACACCAAAAACATGATCTATGAAATTAACTGATACAATGGATTTCATCCAAACTAAAATCACGTGTTTCAGAAGACACCATTAAGAAAATGAAGAGACAAACCAGACTGGGAGAAAACACCTGTAAACATCCGTCTGACGAAAGACGGACGTGTGGAGTGTACACAGAAGGCCGACGATTCAATGACATCAACAACCCGACACAAACATGGGCCAAGGTCTGAAGATCTCACCAGGAAGATACAGAAATGCGACAGAGACCATGAAAAAACGCTCAGCATCACTGCTCATTAAGGACATGCAAATCGAGGGGCGCCTGGGCGGCACAGTCAGTTAAGTGTCCAATTCTTGGATTTGGCTCCGGTCATGATCCCAGGGTTCTGAGATCAGGCCCCATGTCGGGCTCTGCACTCAGTACAGACTCTGCTTCAGATTCCCACTGCCTCTGCCCCTCCCTGCCCACATACTCTCTCTCAAATAAATAATCTTTAAAAAAGAAAAAGAAATGCAAATTGAAAGCACAGCAGATCTCACCTCCTGTCCGCTAGAACTGGAACAATTACTTACCACAACAATAAGGACTGGCCTGACGCGGAGAGACTAGGGTCCTTGCAAACGGCTGGTGAGAATGTAAACAATAGCCCATGTGGAAAATAGTTTGGAAGTTTCTTAAAATACGAAACATAAACTTGCCCTATAATCTGACAATTCCATTACTGCATATCTCTGTAAGGTAAATGAAAACATGTCCACACAAGGGCCTGGGTGCAAATTTTCACGGCAGCATTATTCTTAAAAGACCCAAACTGGAAGCAACCCACAGTCCACGAGACAGTTGCTGGGCAAACAGAGCACACGTACCCACAAAACAGGGTGCTCTTCAGGAACAAAAAGGCAACCGCTGCCCCGTATCCTACAACGTGGGTGAAACTCTGAGGTGTTTTGCAGAAAGAAGGAAGCCAGACATAAAACACTGCAAGCTGTAGGACTCAGTACACACACATTGTCCAGGAAAGGGACTGTGCAGAGACACAGGCTGATGGCGGTCACCAGGGGTGGCGTGGGAGCAGGGAGTGAGACAATGGCTCTAGACAACTCTAGATTTATGAAGAATCACTGAATCATTTGCAACAGTGACTTCCAGGGTGTGTGAATCACACCTAGACAGAGCTGCAAGAAAGACATGACACTGGAGGGGAACACGCTGGGAGACTGGGGAGCCCAGCCAACGAGGACACAGCTGAGGAGCACATGGGAAGCGCCGCGGGAAAGGCCTGGCAATCGGTGTCGGCGCTACAGGCTCCGGACTGCTTACAGCAACAACAGTGACGACGTGTTGTGAAGATAAAGGACGGAGTAATGGACAGACATCAAACACACAGGAAGCACAGGTGCATTAGGGAAAAGCCTCTGACATGGCGATGGCCAAGAGATAAGAAGGGCAACATAGACCACCCGCTCGGAGCTACAATGAGACATCACCACAGACCCCAGAGGCACTAAATGCACAAGGAGAGAACTTACAGTGAATTTCACAATTGTGATGAGATGGACAATTTCCTTTAAAAAGCAAAACTTACCGAGACAGACACAAGAAACAAAATATAAACATTAGAAGTCTTGTATCTGTTAAAGGAATCGAACCCTTAACTAAAAGCCTTCCTGGAGAGGTCTGGCCTGGACGGCTTCCACGGTGAGCTCGAGCAGACACTCAAGGGAAGAAGAGCTTCAGCCTCACACAAACTGGCCCAGGAAGAAGCCCTTCCCAAGGGAGCACTGTGCCGACATGGAAGCCCAGCGAGAAGGTCCCGAGAGAGCTGCAGACCACGCCCCTCACAAACACTTGTGCAGAAGCCTGAGCAAAATGACAGCAAATGAAATGCAGCAATACAGAAAACGACAGTACATCCCAACCGAGGGCGTCTGCTGCAAGGCTGCCAGGCGAGGAAGCTGGAAACACGGAAGGAGTGTGTGAGCAGACCACAGTGACGGAGGAAACACACAACAAACGAAGGGGCAGATGCCACGTGATCATCACAGCAGACAGAGCCATCTAACACTCTATCCTCGAAGGTAAAAGCTCTCGGCAGACAAGGAGGCGCCAGGTAGGTCCTCCAGCTAACAGGCGGCATCTACAAAACCAACAGCTAGCGTCACACTTAGCCGTGAAATGTTAATGCCTTCCCCAAGACTCTGAGTAAGTCAATGATGGCCACACATTACTGCTTCCAAATCAGTGCTTCAAAAGTAAAAATTCTCTGTATCACAAGACACTGTTAAAAAAGACACTGGTTTGCGAAACAAAAACCAGACTGGAGATTCACAATATATCATTCTGACAAAGGCCTTCTATCCAGAAGATATAAAGAACACCTACAGATCAGTAACAAAGACATGGCTCACTTTGAAAAGATCTCTGAATGACCAACAAGCACACAGAAAGGTGCTCACGAGAAACGCAGATTTTATAACAAGAGTGAGGGCACCGCACACCCAGGAGGGCGGCTGAAATGTAACAAGTCCGAGCAGCTGAGCACTGGCAGGGTGGAGCCCTGTGGCCCTTGTCCCCACGGACAGAAGCACAGAACAGAAACGAGAGTCGACAGTTTCTCAAGTTAACCGCACAGGACTCCCCAACCCAGTAATCCTACTCCTGGTACCTACCCCAGAGAAATGAACATACACATCTCCAAAGAGACTTCCACAGAATGCTCCTGGCAGCTTTTCTCCGAAAGCCAAAACAGAGACCATCCCAAATGTCCAGCCACAGGACAGCGATGCCAGCTGCGGGACTGCGATCACGAGAAGGAATCGGCTGTTGCCGTGTGGACGCGGATCAATCTCAAAGGTATTACGGGGACGCACGAGACGCAGGAGCACAGTCACCGTGGGCCCATCCCACGCAAGCTTCAGAAACAGATCGGCTGCTCTTAGCAACGAGGTGGCGGTCTTTGGTGGGGCGGCTGGAAGGCGGCACCACAGACCTCCCGGCGGGCCGGGAACATCTCATGTCCAAGCTGGTGTGCCCCACACACTCACCATGACACGGTGAACCACACACTGAGATCTGTGAGTCACACTGCATGCATACCACACCTCAACAAAAGGAAGCGAAAACACACCTGCGGATGTGATGAGAACACGGAGCAACACAGAGCAACACGGTGCCACACGGAGCCACACGGAGCCAGCCCCACCCTCACTGTCTTGGAGGAGTCTGTTGGTCAGGCCAGATAGTGTCTGGCACCAGCAGGCACAGACCCAAGAGAAGCGCCCCCAGAGAGATCCCGATGAGAATGTCCATAGCAGCTTTATTCATAATGTCCCCAAACTGGAAACAACCCAATGTCCTCCGTGGTAGTAGGGATAGCGATGGAACACAACGCAGCAACACAAAAGACCAAGTGACAAGCGACGTAGCCCAAGAATGAATCCCAGTGCAGCGCCATGAGCCGCAGGGCACAAGGGAGCACGTGTTGTCGTGTTCATTCACACGAGGAGTACGCGGAATAGACCCACGGCAACAGAGCTGGGCCAGCGTCCGCTCTGGTGGGTGCGGGGGAAGGGTGCTGAGGCAGGAGAGGACCTGCCGGGGCGAGGAGAAGATCCTCTGTCTTCACCTGGGTGCAGGCAGCAGCACTGGGGGCACAGGCATAAAGGCAGATGCGGCACATGCCTGATGCACACACAGCTGAATGTGCGCACATCATCGTCCGTGGAAGCGAGCCTTCCCGCCGTTCAGACCCTGCGCCCGAGCTCTGGGCGGTGAGCCTCAGTGAGTGCGGACGACAGCAGGTGCCCTGGGGGACTGCTAGGCCGCCCACCACTGGGAAGTCTCCCGCTCACCACCACAAAATGGGAACCTGAATCCCATCTCTCAAGCCAGCCATGAAATCTCAGGGGATACAAGGGACAGGGAACATGTTAAATGACACCATCGGATGCAGTCTGCAAAAGGACACGCAGTACGACTTCTTCAACAACACACGCCAGGAAGACGCAAAGGGAAGCCCGCGGGGGGGGGGGGGCACACCCAGCAGGGGCCGGGCGTCCCCGGGATCCAAGCCAGGCACACTGGAGGCCACGGGCAGCCCTGGCACTGAGGACCTTGCTGGTGACACCTGACATTGGGGGTTCTGGCTCGTCACTCCATGATGACAGCACCGTCACAACTCTAAGAAAGAGCATCCTTAGCTTCAGGGATGCAGAAAGCATCTGACACGGAATGGAATCTGTGGTTCCTTTCGATCGACCTGACACAGGAGAGGACGTGTCCGGCCGAAACAAGAGCGACCCCAAGCCCGGAGCCGCCGAGGCCAGGTGACAGTGCGTGGGCAGTCATTGTGTCGCCGGGCTCTGAGACACAACCGACTTTAGAAAGTTTTAAGACTTGATGAAGGGGGTTAGATTAGGTGATCTTTCTCAAGGCCCCTAAAGCTGATACGGTACAATTCTCCCCAAGCACAGACGTGAACTAATATTTATTAGCAAGAAGATATTAAGAATTGATGTTCAATCAACATTTGGTATGACCGAGGAAGTTCACGTAGGTGAACACAAGCCCACTTTCTTATTACTGAGCAGAGAAGCAGAAGCGAAGATAAGAAATGGGTGTGGCGAGCTTCCTGCAGCTGAGCCGAGAGGAAAGAGCTCACGGCTCCGGACCACGGTGTACCAGCCACGAGCAAGGATGGAATCCGTGGGGACAGGACAGCTGCCTGACAAGGCCCCTGTGGCCCAGGTGTGGCCATGAGCTTGACCCGCCGCTCTCTCTCCCCCCACACACCATGGCACCGATCTCTGCGGCCACCACCGACCCAAGCTCTGGAATGCAGATTTGCTGGAAATTCTGGGTAGCCTCTTACTTCCCACAGGCTTGTAAAGCCATGGGTCCGCCAAATTGGCGCTGCCCATCACTGGGGAAGATGTGGCCTTGGATGAGGGCAGCTGAAAAGAGTGTGGCCATCCTGATCTGGCTAAGGTGGAACTGCCCAACGCCATGTGGCACTCCTATGTGGGGCCGAGCTGTGTGCAGACCCTGCCAGCTCCTGGTCTGATGAGCCCCGACAACACCCTCCCCTTGGCCAGGCCTCGTTCTGCCCCCCAAGGTCTCACCTGTTGCCCGGAGCATGTGGACAAGAGGACTCCCAACGGGACAGACTCCCACATCCCAGGGGAGGTACCAGGGCGGGGGGCTCCTCCCGAGCTCACAGGCTGCCTGGCACGAGATGAGGAAGGACAGGCCCCACAGGCGTCCGTCCACTCTGGGGAGCCCTCGTCTGGTCCCCAGGCTTCACACGCAAGGCTACAGGAAGGAGGGAACACGTGCTGACTGGTGCTGTGGTCCTCTAGCCTGGCCTCCGACCCCAGCACACAGGTACACACCAGATGCCACCTCCCGAAGGCGCCTGTCCTGGCACTTACCCAAGTCAGCAAAGGGGGCAGCGGCTGCCCTGAAATGCCACATTTCCTCCCCGCGGTCCCAAACCCCCAGAAACTAACACGCGTCCATCTCGGGATTCCGTGCGCAGAGCGAGCCCCCCAGAGCCTGCCTCTCGCTGGCAAGAGCGCTTCCGAGGCAGCCGGACCGCAAAGCCCTGCTGTGCTGTGAGCTGCCACAGCAGATCAGACAGTGGTTCCCAAACCAGGCTGCCCACAGGAACCCCCATGGGCTAGCAAACTTGCTGAGCTGGGACGCCGCCCATCACGGAGGCAGCCTTGCGAGGGGCCCAGGTACCTCTCTCACTCACCCTCTCCCCACTACGCTCTGCTCTGTCACCAGGACGGGAAAGAGAGCTCAGGTGTCAGCCCTGTGGGACTGCTGGGCAGGTGGGGGACCGCAGGCAAGGCTTAACCAGCTGAACACAGTGACCCCGAGGGTCAAACCATCACTCGTTTTTTGGCAATCCTAAACAACATGGAAAGCTGTTCTTGTGTTCTGAGGTGCTCCAGCCAAAAGTGGGTGATGAGGCCCCGGCTCCTGCGGTCTGTGCGTACACCCTGCCTGAGGAGCCCCCACACTACAGCTCCGACCTGAGACTATGGGAGTGTCATGCGCTCTGCCCCCCTCCCCCAACTCTGCAGACACCCTGATGTACATTCAGCCTGAAGACACCCCCCCAACCCTACCAAGATGCCCACTGCTCAGATCCCAGAATGAACTTGGTCTGGGGTCACAGGTCTCCTGGGGCAGCATGGTTATGCCAGGAAGAGTGTCCTGGGCAGGGGTGGGGACCCCAGCAGCCTACATGGCTGAGCCCCTGAGAGCCCCAACCCCACGTGACCAGGGTTCTGGGGCAGCTGGCACAGCCTCTGCCCAGTAGGCAGGTTCCCAGGAGGTCCCACGGCACCACCCTGATTTAGTGCCTTTGGCAGAAATTTCCCCCTTGGCCAGAGGCGGAGATCCTGGGGCATCAACCAGAGGAAATCCACGGAGACACAGGTGGGACACGGCCTCATCAGCAGCTGGCATGTTCCGCAGGCTGTGACGGCGCACTTGCTCACCCACCTCCCCGCCTGTCCTCACATCAAGGCCATCTCACGAGGCCCGATCATGGGCCACGGAGAGCCTGTTACCCCATAGCTGGTCCATGCCGGGCTCAGCGCAGGAGCCCAGGCTGTCTACCGCCACCGCAGAAACCTGGCCCCACCTTACACAGAGTTCCTCAGCAGAAGCTACGAACTGTCTCTTAAGCCCACATGGTGCAAAGCAAAGAAGCTGTCGCTGCTAATTTACACGGAAAACTGTTGAGCGTTTCCAGATCCCCCTCAAAACCTGAAGCTTCTCTGATACCTTAGAATTCATCTTGCTAAGGGATGCGCAAAATAAACTGAGAAGAAGCACAAACGTTCACAGACACAAATGTGTACACACCCAGACCTTTGCAGGAAAGTTACTGTTTCAAGGATGATAGACTTTAAGTGGACAGCTGTGTTACACTGTATCTACTTACATTCTTCTTTACTTGATACTAAAAACCTTATTAAACCAACAACTGTACCCCCTCCACGGCTGAATGCCTGTGCCACAAATCCACACACTCACAACGTCCTTAAGTGAGGCAGCACACCGCGGTTGTGAGCTGGCCGCCCACCAGCGCACCCTCGTTGTTGCTCGCACAGCGAGAGGGGTCCACGTGCCGTCCACTCGCCCACAAGTGCCAGACCCTGCACTGCTTTACGTCCTCGGGACACCCCACGAACAAAAGGGGCGACATCCCAGGGGAGTGAGGAGATGTGCAGGACACCTGGCCAGAGGTGGTGACCAAGGCAGGGGCAGAAGCAGGGCCGTGGTGAGGAGGGCAGAGGCCTCGGGGAGCACGGCTGTGGGCGCCTTTACTGCAAGAGAGGCTCGAGTGTCGGAAGCGGGGTGGGAGAGGCAAGGGGACACGGAGCGCCCTCGGAGACGAGACCCGGGCTAGCGGGCTGTGAGGGTACCAGGTCCGGGTGAGTTGCCCGGGGAAGCCCAGGCTTGGGTTGGGGGGTGGGCAGCGCTTTCTTCCTGTTCCTTGTCTGTGGTTTGGGGAAGAAAAGGTCTCCTTGGTCTCATACTGCTGCCCCGAAGGGTGTCCCTGCCACCCCCACCAGGCGCATACACGTCACTCCCAAATCAGGAGCTGGGACATGGGGACTTTCACATCGGCCAGTGTCGGCTGTCTGCCACTGGGGCTGCAAGTGAGGGTGGGTCAGCCTCTCCCTCTATTTAAAGGGAACCTGGAAGCTTAGGTCTCCAGAGATCGGGTGCTGCCCCGCCCTCTTCCTGCCTCTAAAACCAAGCCAAAGACAGGGGACCCTGGGCAGCACGGCGGTGGCTCCCGAGAAAGGCTGGCCACTCGTTCAGGTCAGGGCAGCTGTCCATCCAGTCAGGGTTGGGGAGAGCAGGGCCCTGGGTCAGAGCCCTGCCAAGAAGGGGCGTGTGCATGGGGGTGGGGGGGTCACACATCACATCTGCTGGGAGGACTTTATGTCTAAAAGCGGACAGCGCCCCAGCCTGTGGCCCCAAAGGACATCTGCAAGCCGCAGACACTCTGTCCACATAAGACCACTTGGGACCCTGCTGCTTAGGAACAGACGTGCGTGGCTAAAGGGACGCGCAGAAGGCCCCAAGCCCTCCCGGAGCCGTGCCCTGGGCTCTCGGGGCAGGTCCGAAGCAACCACCTGGGCCCGAGGGCCTCCACCCCTTCTGTCCAGTCCACGGCGGCTCCTTCTCTAACTCCTGCCCCCGGCCGTCAGCAGACAGGCTCACTGGCTCATCTGAGGTGAGCTCCTCCCGGACTGAAACTCTAGCGGCCGCCAGAGAAGAAAGGGTCCCCTTCTCCATGCTCTGTCTTCCTGGGAGAGGTGTCCGTGTCGGCTGCGACGCCCCTGCTGCGTGCTGGGCCCTCCGCACATCCCCGGGGCATCGCTCACACTGCTCCTCCTCCCCAGAAGCCGAGACCGAGGGTCAGAGAGGCCGAAGGTTGCCTGGGCTGTGCTGCTCCGTGCGGCTGAGCTGGGGCTAGGCCAGCCCGCCCCCAGAGCCTCCCTCTGGACACCCGTGGGGATGAAGGCTCTGGGCCGCGAGGGGAAGACGGGGCCTATGGCAGGCCGGAAGGCGGACGCTGCTGACCGCTGGAGACCGGGGCCCTGAGGCGCCTTCGGGAGGGCTGCCGGGCAGGGAACCCGGGCTCTCCCTAACAGACCATCCGCTGGGCCAGGAGCCTTCAGGCAGCTTGAGTGCTGGGTGAGCGCCTGCCGGAGCGCGAGCTCGGTCTCCTCCGGCTGGGACGGCCCCCCTCTGTGGGACAGCTCCCGCACAGCCATCAGTCCACACCAGGAGCCTGGCCTCAGGGGTGCCCTGGGCTCTTCACCTCGGCAACCTGGCTATTTGGTGTTTTGAAAAGTAGCACGGCATGACCTGACCGTACTCTTTTCAAGATCTTCCCTGTGACTAAAAGCTCTGTTCATCACATAAATTGTAGCAAAAGTCAACGCACATTTCAAAGCGCCAGGCTTCAGCATCTCTGCGGGGCGAACGCAGGCAGCCAGCCGTGCCGGGCAGCCCCTCCCAGGGCACAGGCCCAGCCGCTTTCTCTGGGGGCGGTGGGAGAAACCGAGGCTCAAACAGAGTCCAGTGGCAGGTCCGCACCTGACCAGGTCTGTCTCCCCTGCTGGGCTGACTGGGAGAGGAAGGAACACCACGCTACATACGCACACATCGGGGACCAACCAAGGGCCCCAGCTGCATCTCCTGCTCCAGAACAAAGGAGAGCTGGTGTTCTTGGCTGAGCAATGGGACCAAAATGTCCTGTTCTAATCCACGTGGATACACCCCCTCGTGTTCTAATCCACGTGGATACGCCACCTCGTGGGGCAAAGGGACTCTGCAGACGCAGTTAAGGCTTGTGAGAAAGCAGGGTGCCCGGGCCACGCAGACGGACCCCTGTGCTCACGGGGTGCAGAGGCGGTGGACAGAACTGTGGTGAGGCGGCAGAAAGGCAAGAGCATGGGGCCGCGGGACGCCATAAGCAGCAAGAAACGGCCTTTCCAGATGCAGGCAGCCCTGCCTACACTCTGATGTTTGCTCCCCAAGACTCTCAGAAGTCTGGGTGTTGTTGTAGGCTCTCCCAGTCTGGGATCATTTGTTAGAGCAGCAACAGGGACTCTCAGAGCTGGCAAAGTTGACACCACTGAGGAAGGCGCCTGGTCCACGGGCACCCGGATCCAGCCACGGCGTGAGCCTGACCCCCAACTTACCAGCTGTGCGCTGAACTCGGGGAGCATCACACAGGTGGCCCCCACCCAGAGTGGACACAGCAGCTTGTTGACCACGCCGTGCACGTGGTGCAGTGGAAGAACGTGGAGAATCACATCGTCTTTACTCCACGCCCACTTGTGGACCAGCCCCGTCACCTGTGGGATGACAGCACAGCCTCAGACGGGATGGAAGCCACCAGGCCAGCCAGGGCCTCCGCGACCGGGGAGACAAGCCAGGAGGCTCGCGCTCCGCTGGCCAGCCCTTCACAGCATCTGGAGGGGACGGGGGCCACGTGCCCAAGGGTTTGCTGGCTCGTCTGCAGACCCCCAGGTCCAAGAACAGAACTGGACACGGTCAGAGCTTTGAGGCGAGGGCCCCAACGCCTCCACATGCGCTCTTGGTGGCCCCCTTCCCAGGCAGGCAGGGGTGTGATCCTGGCTCCAGTGGGCCCTGGGGTTCCAGGCGTCTGCAGGGTCCAGGCCTGAATCCGCGCGCTCGCCCTACTGTGCCTCCTGACTCGGCGCCTCCCTCTTCCCAGCTGAACGGTCACAGCACCCGGAGGTGGGTTCCCACCACGTCCTGAGCTTTGAATGAGATGCACCGTGAAACATGCCCACTGGAATCTTCTGAAAGTCACCCGTGAGGATGCCGCCCACGAGCCTCCATGACCACTGTGGGCAAACACGGACATACGCACCCTCACAGGCGCTGGGCAGCAGATGGTCTCTGCAGACAAGAGGTACGTCTTGCAAGAGACAGAGAGAACCTACCAATGATGCCACGGCTGCAGTCAGCCCGGACTCACTTTACCCCGCCGCTGAGACTCAGCGGCACTGACCTCACACCTCCCCTCTGGTTCTGAGCGTCTCCTATTTTACTGCTCCTAGAGAACGAGAGTCTGGACCATGTATTTTGGAAGCACGGAGGACAGAAATGGCAGGTTGGTGAAGCAGCTGGGGAGCTCGACTGAGATGCCGAGCCCTGAAACACGAGAACAGCACCCGAAAACGGAACCCGAGTCCTGCACACAGATCTTGAGAGAAGGCTGGTTCTCAGTGCCGAACCTGCGTCTGAAAGTTCGCGCCCCAGCTGCTGCCTCTGAAACCCTCAGCATCATACACGGGCCACACTGTTCTTTGCTGGCTGCGGAGCCCTAAGGAGCCCTCGGGGGGCCCCCGCGTTCCCAGAGCCCATCCCCGGGGTCCAAAAGGCTGGTGGCCGCTTCTGGCCACACGTTTTAGGGAGGGCCATTAGAACGGGAGGCAGCCACAGGTGGTGGCCTGGGAAAGGCAGGACAGACCCCTCCCAGGGGCCCTGGTATCGCACCCCCGCCCCCACCAGCCCCCAGCACTCACCATGGCCTTGATGTTGCGGTGAGTGCTCAGCACGCCCTTGGGCCTCCCCGTAGTCCCGCTGGTGTAGATGATCATGGCGCCTCGGTCTCTCCAGTTCCGCTCAGGCACCCCCCACGCCCCAGGCTCCTCAGGGGCCGTACCATAGACCGTGGGTGGGAGGGGCAGCAGGGGGACACCCAGCTTCCTGACCACCGGGTGCAGGAGCTCCAGGTACTCCTGGCTGGCGAGGACCACAGCACTCCGGGAGTCCCGGATGAAATACTCCAGCTCCGCCTGGGGGTGCCTCCGGTAGAGGGGGACGGCGATGCCTCCGCTCATCCACGAAGCCCACTGTGCCACCACGTAGGAGACGTCGTTGGAGCACAGGAAGGAGACCCTCTCCTCCTGGAGGTCCCCGTCAGCACGCTCGAGGAGACGGCACAGCTCCCGGGACAGGCGCAGACTGTGGTTGTAAAGGTCCCTGTACGTGTGCTGGCCGTGCTGGTCAACCAGAGCAATCCTGTCCGCAAAGGCCAAGGCGCGGGTGTACACCGGGGCGCTCCCGTCAGCACAGACGGCGGGGGCCGTGTGCAGGGGGCTGCTTCCGCTGCCTCTCCAGGGGGCCAGCCGCTGGGAGGCCACAGCACAGAGCAGGCGCGGGAAGGACATCACGGGACGGGGCAGCATCATGCCAGCCTGATGGACCTGGGGCGGGGCCGGAAGAGAGGAACAGCAAGCACGGTCACCCGTCTGTTCTCACCTCTGCCCGCCCGACGGAGCGCGCCCACTGCACTCCCGAGGTAACCTCCCCCGGCAGAAGGCGAGGCACATCGCGTGACAGCTTCCAGGTTCACTCACTGCCCAACATTCGGGCTCTTGTCTCCTCTTAGGAACGAACTTCAAAAAGCAGTCAAGATGCTAAAACAATGAAACTTGGTAAAACCATGGAAAAGCGAATTCAGTGCCCTTAAAGCAAATTCTGTGAATAGTTCTTTTTTTTTTTTTTAAAGATTTGATTTATTTATTTGACAGAGAAGGATCACAAGCAGGCAGAGAGGCAGGCGGAGAGAGAGAGGAGGAAGCAGGCTCCCCGCCGACCAGAGAGCCCGATGTGGGGCTCGATCTCAGGACCCTGAGATCATGACCTGAGCAGAAGGCAGAGGCTTAACCCACGGAGCCACCCAAGCACCTTGTAGAATGGTTTTGAGCTGGAAAATGACTAGCCAAGAGGGGAAAGCCCCAAGGAAGGCTCAGCACCCCTTTTCTGTCCATATACGGGCCAAGCCCAGACACGTGGCTCACTTCTGCTCCACGTACCCCCCACAGGGAGGGCGTGTGGGGACATAGGTGTGCGGACACGTCCTGGGAGTGTCAGTCCAGCTTTAAGCTGAATCGGGACTCCTCCCTCTCCCCCTGCTAGTCTAACTATTAATATTAAAATAACTGCCCAGTGCGGCCGGCCAGGAGGAAGAGCCTGCTGAAAGGGGCCGTGGCCAGCCGGCGTCCGAAGGCAATGTCCTGAGTGTCAAGGCAAGAGAGAGCCAGGCAGGGCCAGGCAGCCTCCTGCAGTGGGTCGGAAGCTCTGGCCTTTGCAGGCTGGTGTGGCTCTGCGCCCATGTCCTGCGTGGGGACAGCACCTCACAGGAACAGCCACGGGCGTCGGCACCTAACAGAACAGACGCACGCTTCCCCCATTGCTTCTGCAGGCACAGCTCCATTCCAGAGTCGGGGCCACAGACACGCTGGACCCTGCCGCCAGCAGAACTGGAAGACTCCTTCCCAGAGCCAGGGTAAGGTCGGCAACTACCGTCCGCTCTGGTCTGCTCACTCTTGCCCACCGTTGCCTCTGGCGCGGGGTCACCGCATCTCCCTTCCTGGGCTCAGCCCCTGGCCTCAGCCCCTTTCTGGGCTGACGTGTTCCCCAGGGATTTCCAATGCGCACCATCTGACACGGCAAGTGAGACGCCCCTCCCACACTCTGCCGTGTTTGTGCCTCTCAACCTGACTTTCAACCACCCTGTTCAGTCAACAAGGAGACCACCTCTGACCCTAGCTCACGCAAAAGAAAATTCAAAACTGCTCAGCCAGCAGGTGGGCACAGACGGAGCCCAGCCTGGGGCTTCCTCCCCCGGCCGAGCACACCAGAGCCGGCAGCCCCGTCAGCTCGCAACGGCACACCCACCGCTCCCACGGGCAGCTAGGCCCCGGGGACCCCAGACAGCGCCTCTGAATGCCACCGGCCAACAGGACACCTGCCAGCCGTGAACGGCGGAACAGAAGCTGGAAGTGTTGTCCCCTCCGCGGCAGGCCCAGCAGCACAGAGGTGCTTAGGAAAGCCCAGGGCAGGCAGGGGCCAGGCTCCCCTGCTGCCTCCCTCCGGCGCAGGCTCCGTCTCCTGCGCTGCCCAGCTCCGCACGCTCTCTCCTCCAGAGAGCCACGCTTTTCTCTCCTAGAAACTTGTGTGTTATTGTTTGTTATGCGTACCAAACAGTTTTGTTCTCTGTTCTTAACAGATTATACACAACACTCTGTAATTACCTAACCGGACACACGCTCCAGGGCAGGGAGAGCTGCCGGAACAGGGTGATGCCTTGAACTCGAGCCGCTCAGCACGCTGGTTCTGGGGCAGCTGGGGCTCCGCACGGTCTCTGTGCAGGCCAGCCACGCCGCAGCAGGCCCCGCGGACCTCCGAAGACCCTCTCAGTGGCGGCTCCTTGCTCCAAGGTGCTGGGCAAATATTCATCAACACCCCACAGCCCCCACCGGATGGCGAGCCCTCAGATGCGCCAGAGCCACGCCACTCCCAGATGAGGGAGGGGGTCTTCCAGAGCCGCGGTGTCCTACCCCTTCTCTGTGCCCTCTCCCGCCCCCACACAGGGTTCAGAGGTGAACTGGGGGCTGGTTCCACATCTCCGGACTTCTGCTAGCATCAAGAAACCTGACACGCGGTCAGGAATCAGTAATGCCATGAGTGTGTCGGACATGCCAGTTTCGGGAAGAAAGAGAGCTGGCGAGGGGCAAAGCAGCGTAGCCTGACAGGTTTCCTGTCCCCCACTTCCTGCAGACCCTCCTGTTCCCCCTACTGGCAGTGGGGAAAACAAAACAGTGTGCAACTAGAAAACCTGCTACCCAGCCTCTCTGGCCGGATTCTTGTCGGGGAGAGTACACTGGAGATGTCCTGGAGTGTGCGGTGGAGGGGACAGTGTCCTCTGGGGTGCTAAGGAGCAGGGCACCCCGGCAGCTAGAAAAGCTGCTTCTCCCAGCCCTCTCCTGGGAGAGGTGGTGCCCAGTCCAGGTCTCCCCGGGAGAGGGAGGGTTCCCCTCCAGGATCTCAAAGCACAGACACCTCCTGCCTCCCTCACTGGGAGAGGGGAGCAAGCTGCCTGTGTCTGCCGGGGCCCGAGAAGCAGCACCATCCCGAGCCAGACGGCGGCCATGAGAAGCTGGAGCCCGGCGCTGGCGACACAGAACTGGAAAACAGGGCTGCGCCCATCTTCCTCCCTTGTGGGGCCTCGGCCGACTCCACAAGCAGGGCTGGGGGTGGACGCCGCGAGAGGCGGTCACAGCAACAACCGCCAGAGAACCCAAAAGGGAAAGTCCCCTGCCCTAGACCACAAAATAACGGGAGAACTGGCGATCCAAGTCCAGGCCTGGCGGGTCCCCCCACACTCCCATTCGGCCGTAGGACAAGCAGCAAGGAGTGTCCATGATGGGGAGCTGCCCGGAGAGGCTGACACCTGAGTGACTCAAGAGGTCTTGGCAGCCAGGCTGCCCCCAGGACCGGGGGGGGGGGGGGGCTCTGGCTAGGGCACCAACTCGGCCCTCCCAAAGGGTAATTCAGTGTTACTTCCAAGATAAGACAAAACTAAAAAACCTCAGAAAATACAAGCCCTTTGCTCCCTAAGATGTACCCTCAGAAAACAGTCAGAGATGCACCGAGGGGAGGTTCACGACAGCACTATTTATGATACTGAGAACTGGTTCTAAACCAAAGGGTCCAGATGGGGTCTACGGAGGTCAGCCAGGGAGGGCACGAGCTGGCTGCCAGGCCGTGTCCTGCAAGAGTAGCAGCCACGGGCAGGTAAACCCCGTGTTCGTAAGTCACAGGGGTGCAGGGGATGTCTGTGATTTCTCAGCACTTCCCCGTTTTCTCCAGTTTTTCGGAAATGAGCATGTACGACCTTCGTAGTCTGATTTTTTAAAAGCCTAATAAATGTCACTCGTTTCTTAAAACTGGAGATGCTTGAACTTCAGTATTAGTATTTTCTCTCGCACACACACACAAAAAATTTGCTCTGGATGGTGGGTCTCCAGGTTTGTAAGTATCTGTCGCTCTCCGATTTCTCAAATGGTAGCAGCAGACACCAGGAGAGAACTGCAGTGTCCTCTTGGCTAGGACTCCTGGTTCACAGACGTTTGTGTGGCCAGTGACGTGCGTCCCGCGGACACACAGTAGGCGCACGCACACACGCTTGCGGCCATCTGTTGGAGGGACCCGGCCAGGAGCGGGACGCTGCAGGTACGCCCTCCTGAGAGGGGCAGCGGAGCTGCCGCTGGGGGCCGGGGCAGGAAAGGGCCTCTGAGCCAACGCGGGGGCGCCTGAGCTCACAGGGGGTAGTTCCCAGAGCGGATGTCCAGAAGAGGCCCTCCCAGTGCTCACCGGGGGCCTCACAACAAAAGTAACTTAATTTGGGTAAATGGCCAGAGTCCCCTGCCAAGAGGCCGCCCTAACGTATTCTCCCAGCAAACATGTGGGGGCATGGGGCCCTCCCTTCAAAGCAGCTTCAAGTCACTCAGGTTAGTGACCCAGAACTCGCTCCGACACACACAGAACGGAGCTACATCTTCATTTTAGCTTGAACAGGCACAAATGCCAACCTCTGGAGGGCAGAGGGCGTGGGTGTCTCCCTCGCCAACGCCTCCAGGTCCAGAAAGACCAGGAGACGCCCCTCAGGAGAGCCCCCGCAGCCGACCCCGGGGCTCCTGTGGTCACGGGGTTCCTGCCGCTCCCAGCGGCACGGCCTGGAGGGAATGGCCACGAAGGACGCGCAGTCAGGCCACGGGCTCTCCCTGTCGCCGCCGCCCGGCCTCACCGACCCGAGCACAGAAACCTGCGTGCCGGGGAGCTGGGCCGGCCCGGCGGTCCCGGAGGGGCCACGCGGCTCTCGGATTCCGCAGGAGCCTGGCCAGAGGCGCGGCCGGCCGGGCAGCCTGACCCCGCACACCGCAGAGCACCGGCGCCTCGAGCGGCTCCGGGGCTGCGCGCGAGGCCGTCGTTTCGAGGGAGGCCTTCCCGGGGGTCGGACGCCGGCCCCGCACCCCGCCCCGCCCCGCAGCCCCGACCCCGGCCCCGCAGCCCCGACCCCGGCCCCGCACCCCGCCCCGCCCCGCAGCCCCGACCCCGGCCCCGCAGCCCCGACCCCGGCCCCGCACCCCGCCCCGCCCCGCAGCCCCGACCCCGGCCCCGCAGCCCCGACCCCGGCCCCGCACCCCGCCCCGCCCCGCAGCTCCGACCCCGGCCCCGCAGCTCCGACCCCGGCCCCGCAGCCCCGACCCCGGCCCCGCAGCCCCGACCCCGACCCCGGCCCCGCAGCCCGCCCCGCCCCGCAGCCCCCCGCCCCGGCCCCCGCAGCCCCCCCACCCCGGCCCCGCAGCCCCGACCCCGGCCCCGCAGCCCCGACCTCGACCCCGGCCCCGCAGCCCCGCCCCGACCCGGGCCCCCCGCAGCCCGACCCCGGCCCCGCAGCCCGACCCCGGCCCCGCAGCCCCGGCCCCGGCCCCGCAGCCCCGACCCCGGCCCCGCAGCCCCGACCCCGGCCCCGCAGCCCCGGCCCCGGCCCCGCAGCCCCGACCCCGGCCCCGCAGCCCCGACCCCGACCCCGGCCCCGCGGAAGGCGGCTGCTCACGGGGCTCGCGGCCCGCAGACCCGGCCGCAGGAGACGCCGGACCCCGCGGCAGGACCGACGTCGCGGCGCACGGGAGGCTCCGCTCACCGGGGCCGAGGCCGCCCGCGCCCCCACGGCCCCCGGAGCCGCGCCTCGGGCGGGTCCCCGCGCTCCCGCTGCGGCCACGGGGGCGAATCTACCTCCGCGCGCGCCGCCTCCGCCCTCGTCTCCTCGCGCGGGTCCGCGGCCGGAACCGGAAGCTGCGCGCGCACCCGCCGCGTCCGGCGCCCGAGCGCGTCCCCCGGCGCCTGCGGCCCCTCGGAGGCGGGTTCCGGGCGCGGCCGGGCCGGGGGCTGCGGTGGGGCCCACCCTCCGGACGCGGGCGGCAGGGAGACCGAGCGCGGGAGAGGGAGACGGAGGACGGGCCGGGCCGGGGGGCGGGGGTGCGGGGGTCGGGGGCGCAGCTGCCCCCGCGTGCGGCGGAGCGGGCCTGACCCGGGCTGGCCGCGGCCGACCAGGCCGACCAGGCCGACCCGAGCTGCCCACTCGCCCGCGCGGACCGGCCGGCAGCGAACGCGGGCGCCCCGAGGGCGCGGGCTGCGACCTGACGGCCCCGCGGCGCGGACCCGGCCCAGAAGGCCGAGGGACTCCGCGCGCTCAGCGGCGGACCTTTGGCACGGACCTTCCCACCCGACGGCAGGCCCCAGGGAGCTCCGTCGCCCTCGGGCTGCGAGGACCCAGCCGGGCCGCGGACCCGGAGCCGTCCTCAGCCCGCGGGAGGCGGGCCTGGTCTCCGGCTTGCGGGGCTGTGGGTTCCCGCAGACGGCAGCCCGCGGGACGCCGCCTCCGCGCTTCCCAGCGCCCGGCCCGTGGAGGCCGGACTCAGATCCCGGCGTCCGTCCGCCCCACGCCTCGCGGGACCCTGCGGACAGGTGGGAGCGCCCATCCCGGGGGCAGGTGACACCGGCAGCTTATCGGGTGCCTGTGCTCCTTTGAGAGATCGGAACAAGGGAGGGAGAGTTTGCGCGCAGAGAGGGACAGGCACGCAGGAAAGGGATCCGGAGAGAGGGTGACCGTCCCGAGGACACGGGCACGCAGCGGAGGCGGAGATGGCGGTATCCTGGACGGCCGTTCCCGCAGCACTTACAGACAGCGTGGACACATCTACAAGGTGTCCACTCCCTGCGAACGTCGACCTGACCAAGTGTGCGGCCAAGCCTCCGCAGGAGGGATGGGATACAGGAAGGTCACGGCTGGAAGGAGAGAGAGTGCGGTGTGTCCACCACAGCAGCCACAGGGACGGGCCGCGGGTGGAGGCGGTGCAGGAGGGAAGCAGCACCACCTCTGTGGGCAGAAAGGGGAGGGGGGTCCCTCCAACCGGGTGTAGCTGTGATAAAATCTTTTTTTTTCCACTATAAAATCATCTTAAAGGGGGGTGGGAACAGGAAGCACTTCATGCAAACTTGCTGGCTCTGAGCCAGCGGGAGCCCCTGCCCAGCATGGCCACGGGGGCTGTGTTCCTGCCTCTGGATCCCAAGTGCACCAAGAGGACCCCCGAAGGAGGGTGTCCACCAGGCACAGTAAATCCTCATGGCCCCTCAGTGTTTCCACGGCCTCCCCTTGGCCTTGAAGCAGTTCACAAGGCCGGGTGTGCAGATGCCCCCATGTCCCCGGGCACATTCCAGACACAGACATAGAGCCCCGCCCTCCTGTAGCTCAGGGCTTGCAGAGGTGGGGTGTGCAGGGGGTGAGCGGTGAGTACACGGACACATGAACAAGGCATATGCCACATGAGGTCATGGACTGACTGTATCCTCCCCGGCCCCCGAGTTCCTGTGTTCAAACTGTCCCTTATGTTAAGAAGTGGGGTCTTGGCAAGGCAGTTAGGGTAGATGAGGGGTGAGGCAGAGCCCCTGGTGAGTCCCAGGAGAGCATGCCTCCTCTCTGCTCTCTGCTGCGCAAGGACACAGCAGGTGACGAGTCCCGGCCAGGACGCCGGCTCTCAGCAGACGCTGGGCTTGGGCCGGCGTGGCTGCGTGACCATCTGGCAAGGGCTGTACTGTCCCCGTCTCGCAGATGAGGAAACAGGCTCAGAGAAGTCACGGTGCTCGTCCACACTCATGAGCCTACCATGCGCCAGAGCCGGGATTTCCAACACAGAACCCACCCACGTGCCGCACCCCTCCCCCGGCCGCTGCATGCCTTCCACCTTGCCGCGCAGAGGCTGACAGCCAGCCAGACACACGTGTCCCTTCGCTTCAGACCAGACTCCGTCCCACATGCCGCCACACCAACTTCCTCCGTAAAGAAGGAGTCCTCTCCACGAGCTGTGTCCTTGGAGCTGTTCACGGCCGCGCCACCCCCGATGGCCGCAAACCAGGAGACACCCCACATGGCCCACGGCGGGCCTGGCGAGTTCGGGGAGCAGAGCAACGAGACACTATGTCACCATGAAAAGGGTAAGAGGAAAGCCATGCAGAATCCTAGAATTGCCTACAACAGTCTGTGGGTGAATAAAAATAGCGTGAAAATACTTTCTGGGCACCCGGATGGCTTCTTCGGTTAAGGACCGACTCTTGATTCTGGCTCAGGTCGTGATCTCAGGGTTGTGGGATCGAGCCCCGAGTCAGGCTCTGGGCCCAGTGCAGTCTGCTCGGGAAGCTCTCCCCGCCCCACACCCCTCCTCCTGCTCATGTGCGCTCTCTTTCTAAATAAAATCTTTTTAAAAAAAGAACATTGAAGGAGTAGAACACAAAATGGCACGTGTAGTAGGATGTCCCACAGTGTGTGGCCTGAGTGCAGGATGGCATGAGAATCGGCGTCTCCCGACGGGGTGAGCTCCTGCAGGGCCCCGCGCCGCCCCGGAGCTCACACGTGCTCCCGCACCTGGAGTCCTGCAGTTGGCAGGCCCGCGTCAGCCCGGGGAGGCGAGCCCCTCCCTCTCCTGAAGCCCCTGAGAGGGAGGTCCCACCTGTCCCAAACCTGGGCTACCGGTAGATCTGATCCTGGGAGGAGGGTGCCCTGGGGAGGGCGTCTTCGGTGGGCAGGGCCTCCGTGGGGCAGTGTGGTGCTGACCTGCCCAGGCGGCTCCTGGGTCTCAGACCCCCCGCCCCGAGAGAGCAGATCATGACTGGCCCAAACCAGTCACAGCGGGTGCATTCTCCCTGTCGAGACTCTGGTCCAAGCCTGGGGATGTTGTTCTCACCCACGAAAATGAGATGCACTGTGAGAAGCAGCCGCAAGCCGTCCATGGCAGACGTGGTGTCTGTGATGTCTGGAGCCACCGCAGCCATTCTGTGGCCATGAGAAGCACCACCCCAAGAGCGAGCCAACAGCCTGACAGCCTGAGTCCTGGGACATGCAGAGCCAGGGCACCTGGTATGTCAGGAGCTGTCCTGCCCCTGAACTTGCGCAGCTTTAGCCACTCTGAGTTTGGTTTTCTGTTATTCACACTCGAAGTTACCTGAAGGTGCAGGGGAGGAAAGTTGACTCGTGGACACTCCGTCAACGAACCACCATCCTTGCTGAGTGGGGACCAGGGAGGAGAAGTAAGGAGGGCCATGCTGCTGGGGTTCAAACCTGAGGCCCGACAGCACCCCCCAGCACTGTGAGTACGGACTGTGCGGCTCCCCAGATGCAGGGTTTGGAGGCTGGGGAGGCTCTTGCCCGCGGCAGGTGGACCCTGTGTTCAGATGAACTCTTTCCCGAGCCATCCTTGCCCCTGCGGTGCCTTAAAGTGGGAGCTGGAGCCCAGTGGAGGCCACAGCCCCGGGCCCTCAGTGGCTTCTGTACGCTGTTGGGAAACTCGCTTCCCCCGAGACAGCCCTTGATGAGGCAGCCAGGAGGACCGGTTCCATGGCCTCATCCTTTAGGACCTTCTGTGACTAGCTAAGTGCACGCACACCACTTCTCTTGCTCTGGTGGTAAACTCCTATCAACCAGCCGGGGCTTGGGGACGAGCAGGATGGCGGTGACCCCTCTTTCCGGCTGGGTCGGTGAAGGTGCTCCAGAAGGCTGGTCTCTGCATGGGTGCATGGGGGTGAGCCCTGTCCAGTGCACCGAGGGCCCGTGTGGAACAGGAAGGTGGAGGAGGTGAATCTACTCACCGTGGGAGCGGCGACATCCACTGGCCCCGGCCTGCAGACGGCGAGGCTGCGGGGTCTTGGCCTCTGGCCTCACCCACCTCTGCGGCTCGGGCAAACAGGCTGAGGGCTGTCCCGGCTTGACGATTGCAGGCGGCAGTTCCAGGGAGAAGTGTCCTGGTGCACACACCCCTCCCACGGGCCCCGACCCCCTGGAGAAGCCAGGACACCCTGCTAACCGCAGCGGCTGTCCTGGGAGAAGGCGTGCACACAGGCCCTTCCAGGGCTGGGGTGAGGTCAGGGGCCACTGGAAGAGAACTTAGGAGCAGACTCCAACATGGTGTGCAAGAGGTCGGGGGTGTCCACAGAGCAAGCAAGGCTAGACTAGACACGTGTTCAGTGAGGGCACCTGTCCTGCTCGTCCGTCCTCCGGTCTCTCACGGAGGGCACGCCAGCATCTCCCTGCAGGTCTCTGCCCGGCAGAAGGAGCTTACCCAGGAGTTGGGTTGCCAAGGGACTCTGCTGAAGCAGAGGTGGGGTGTGCACAGGGGGCCCAAGAGACAGGTGAGACCAAGAAGCTTCGAGATGGTCACTTCGATCCTTCATTGTCCCTTGTTCCTTTTTTCTTGCCCCACTGGGCTTCTGAGGACGTCTGCAAGGTACGCTAGCCAGGTCTGCTGGTGGACTGTCCTTAGGCCCGGCCTCTTAACAGCGGACGTCCCGGTTTCCCCATTGTTTAGGAGGACTCACCCTGAGAGCAGATCAGAGACGGTGCGTGACCTGCCAGGATGCACAGAACTTGGGCCTGCCTCCGGGAAGACACACAGTAGGCCTGGTCGTGTGGAGCCGGGCGCCCGCGCAACAGAGCTGGCTGGTGTCACAAGGGTGGGCGCTGCAGGGCTCCTGGACGGCGGAGTGGAAGCAGCTGTGCCAGACGACACACCTGGACAGCTGGACACCTGCACGGCCCTTTCTCCTGCTGTCAAGAGCTCCGGAGGGGTGGAGCTGAGAGTCTACTCCACACGCCATCGTTCCTGGGTCCAGGAGGGTCTCAGGCTGCCCGGAGTGGTGCTGTGGGGCCAACGGATGGGGACATGGCGTGGGCTTCAGGGTCAACCCTGGTTTTCAGAGCCCATTCGCTGTCAGGAAGCTTCCCAGTTGTTCCAGAGCCCGGCCCCGCCTAACCTAGGCTCACACTCACATCCTGGACTCAGCATTGGCCCTGTCTGGCCCCTTGGGAGGCCCAGCGGATGCCCCTGTGGGGCCTGGCTTCACGGTCCCCGTCCTGGGCCTGGCCTTGGCCTCTCTCCTGGTTGTCTCTGCTGTTCTTCGAAGCAGCGACTGCGGAGCTCAGGCCGCTCTCCGCTCAACCCCCGTTTCCAGACCCGGAGCAGGTCCTTGGAAGATGTCCGCCACGTTCCATCCAGGTTTACCCGAGCCGTCTCAGCAGAGCGAGGAGACCCTGGGCCCTGAGCCGGCCCCTCCCTGGCCCCGGCCTTCCCACAGCCATGGGCTGTTGTAGTAACCAGAAGCCGCTGTCAGAGGCTGGCGGGTGCAGAGGCTGCCCCACGCTGGGCTTCTGTCCGTCGGCCCGGAGCCTGGGGCTTCCTTAGCCCGCTCTGTCCGTGCAGGGCCCCCGCAAAGCCCGTTGCCGGCAACTCTTCGCCCAGCCTTGCGTTTTCCGTTTCAGCAGTCCCAGAGCACAGGGGCGCCGGCCAGAGGCGCGTCTGACTCCACGAAACAGGCATCTGAGCAGGCTCTGCCCCGAGCCCCAGGCCGTTCCGGAGTAGGTGCAGGGCCAGCCAGCCCAGGGCGCTGTGCCGTACTCCCCCTGCCGCCCCCGGACCCTCTGCCTCGGTCACCCTTTCCCGAGTGCAGCAGGTGGGATCGGATGGTCCCGTCCCCTCCCAGGGCCCTTCCTGTGCAAGACTCTGTCCTGTCTCTCTGGAACCTCTGCCCCTAGGTCCCTGCGCTTGGGAGAGAGTTTGGAGGCCAACCACCACCTGCCACCCTTTGTCGCCACAGCCCCAGGGTCAGGCTGGTCCATGGCCCCACATAATGGCAGCCACAGAGGCTGCGCGCAGAGATAGCTGTGCCCTTGGGGAACTGGGCAAGGCACAGGAAGCACGAGGTGGCAATGATACAGTGACAACAGTGACATGGTAGAACACTGAGCCCTCAGCCTGGGACAGCAGGGGCCAAGAGACTCTACAAAACCATCTCGCGGGGGCTTCTCAAGCCCACAGAAGGGCTTGATCTCTCTCCTTTTACAGCCCGGGGGAGTGGCGTGGGGAGGACACTTGGAGTGGACGGCAGGCAGATGCTTCTGGTAAGGGGACATGCAGGCCCCACTGCAGTACAGTACGGACAGGCCCCTGACGCTCTGAGTCCCTGCACTGCCGCTGCCTGGCTGTAGGTCTTCAAGCAAGCTATTCGCTCTCTCATTATGCCTCACTGTCCTCTGTAATCATAGATGATCAGTAGCTAATATGAGAGTTAAATGAGTTAATATGTACAGACTGCTGCCGGCCATGGAGTAGGTGCTGTTAGATATCAGCACCACCACCACCACTGCCATGACCATGACCAGGACCACCACCACAACCACCACCACCACCACCACCATTACGACCACCATCGGCACCGCGGTCATTGCCGGCACTGTATCCGTAGACGGTCAGCTCTCTTCCACACGCGCTGCACGACCTCGGGTGAACTGCTGAACCTCTCAGTGCCTCAGCTTCCTCACCTACGTGTGGAGGTAGGATCGCGTTGGCTCCCAGAAGCCTGTGAGGATTCGAGTGCTAGCACGCGCCCGTGATACGCCAGTGCACACTGGGCTGCTGTCCTCTCTTGCCAGGCACGGGCATAATGTCTCATTTCATCTCAGGGACTGAGGAGGCACCTACTTTACAGATGGGAAAACTAAATTGGGGAGCACAGGGTCCCGCCGAGGCCTTAGGGCCAGTAGCAGTGGAGCTGGGAGAACCACCGGGGACTGACCAGAGCCGGCCTCTGTTCACGTGCCTTCCCTGACCTTCTCCCGAGTCCTCCCCTGTGACCCCGATGACAACTGTGCTGGCAGGGCTGGTCTGGTTGGGGTCTGGGCATCGGGACTTCCCTGGGCTCCCCAGGGCGACTCCAGTTCAGCAGCCAGGCCTGAGCGCCTCCGCATGAGCTCCGCGTTGGCACTAGGACCACCCGGACCCCTCTTTGTGATCCCTTGCTGATCGCCCATGAGTGGCTGGCGCTTTGGGCTTGGGCGGCGGGCTGTTCCCGTGTGGGCGGTGCCCTGGCGGACCCGGCGTGGGCCTCCAGCTCCGGTGGGGAGATGAGAGGCAGCGCGGACACGGTGGGGCCCAGCTCCTCTGGCCAACACACTCGGCCAACAAGGGCCACAGCTGTAGGGCAGTGCTGAGCACCTGTGCTCGGGGCCCAGGCTGCCCGCCCCACGTCTGCCTATGTGTGGCCGCACGCAGCCCTGCTGGGAATTGCGGCACTGGGGACACACACCAGACGACAGCCCTCCACAGAGGCTACAGCCCCGGGGCCTGGCCCAGCCGCGCCATCATTGGCCTGGTCTGGTTCATCCCCAGGGCTCCCCCAGCGGCTGTCCCCTCCCCAACCCCTCATCTTACTTTAGCCACAGGGATCACGGGGACACCCTCCTCCCAAAAGCCAGACACAATTCTGCCCCCGGGGCAGGTCTGTCCAGAACACGGGGTGGGCGTCTCAGGCTGGCATCTGCCGACGCTGGTGGGTGGGGTGTCCAGCCACACCTGCAGCGGACGCTCCCTCCACCTACGGACAGCGGGGTCAGGCCCGAGCTGCACGTCCGGTCAGACCCGGCTTAGAGGCGATTCTTCTGACCAGCACCATGAGCACGGTTCTTGGAAAGGTTATTTATTTTTGCGAGGAAGGGAAAAATGGAAGGAGCGCGAGAGCACGAGCTGGGGTGCAGCAGGCAGAGGGAGGGGGAAGCAGGCTCCCTATGAGCAGACGGCCTGCACGCGGGACTTGATCCCAGGACCCTGAGATCATGACCTGAGCCGAGGGCAGACGCTCAAAGGACTGAGCCACCCGGGCGCCCAATGATCAGATTTTTCAATGTGACTCTCTTTGGGTAAGGTGTGACCCCCGCCCCCACTTCCCTCCTCGGTCTGCACCACCTGCTGCGCCCCTGCTTCCCGGTCACTGCTCCTTGTCCTCGTCTGGAGACATGGGGACGGTGGCCAGGGGTGGGGGATGGGCTGGCCTCCTGTCATCCACCTCTTCCCCACCCAGGCGACCCCACAGACAGGACAAACACTTCAAGATGCATGGACACAGTCCCATGAAAAGGGACCTGTCAGTGGTTACACCCGAGGCTGTGTAAGAGCCACAGGGGGCGAACAGGGTGAGGGGCTCCCCACGACAGGGGCTATGGGGTAATTCCTGGAGAAGTGCAGACCAGCAGGGATGTCCCCAGAAGATGCTGATGTGGGGGAGCAGCTCTAAGCCCGTCCAGCGAGCCACCAAGGGGGAGCGGCACATGGGCCGGCTGGGGCACCTTTCTCACAAGCCCTGGGGCCCAGCCCTGCAGGATGCCCTGGTGAGGCCACCTGGGTCCACGCCGGTGCCCGGGCAGGAGACCAGCCCCCCGTGCCAGTCCTGAAAAACCCACCTGTGGCCTGCACAGCCTGCAATTTCACTTCCCAGTTCTGGAGCAGAACACCCCGGCGCCCACACCCTGCACACACGGGCTCCTGTGCAGAGGCCGCCGGCGCCCCGCTGGCACGGCTGGGACTGCCCCTCCGGGCTACAGGCAGAGCAGGCCCTCCCTCCCCAGGTCGAGGATGGGCAGCACAGCCACCACAGGCACATGAGGCCGTCCTAGGAAGCCACCACCCACCTCCCCGGCCACAGGGCAGGGTCAGCGTGTGCAGAGCAAAGCAAGTGAGTCCTAGGAGCATGCCTTCAAGTTCACAGACATTTCCAGTAGCAGGGCAGAGTGGCCTGGCTGGAGGCTGAGCCCTCTCATGGGATGTGGCCCCGGCCATCCTCAGGGCAGTTACTGCACGCCCCCGCAGTCTCCAGGCCTCCCTGGGCTTCCTAGGGAGGGATGCAGAGCCCAGAGGGAAACCCCTTCTGTGGGTTGCAAGGCCTGGTCCTAGTCAGGTGTGGCCTGGGATCTGCAGGGGGACCCCGGACAAGCCCTCGCCCTCTCAGGGGGGCTGGGGACGATGCACGGCGGGCGGCAAGGGGCAGCTCCCTGCAGGCTGGGCGCCTCGGGCCTGGAGTCACCAGGGGCAGTGGTGGGACCTCTGGGGTCAAGCTGTACCTCTGATGTCCCCACAGGCTCAGGGGCTCCCAGAGCTGAGTGTCCACCCAGAGGTCAACATCCACCCATGAGGTCAACGTGCCCAGGCCTTGGTACCGCAAACCCGCAGGGCAGTGGCCCAAGCCCAGGGCACCTGGGGTGGGGGGCTCTTGCATTTGCTCCACCCACAAAGGGGCGTGGCCGAAGGGCTCTGAGGCCATGGTCTTAGGATTGAGTTGTGATGCCCCTGCTGGAAGCCTGGGGCTCGCGCTAGGAGGTGTGCAGAGCTTTCAGGGCCACGCACAGCAGACACAGAGAAGATTCCCACTGGATGAAAGTTCCTCCTTGAATCACCACAGGCCCCCCCCGAGGGAGTTCACTCGGAGGGGACAGAAGGGAGAGCCTCCCCCCCGACTGTGCAGGGCAGGAAGGAACGGGGACGGGCACCGGCTCCGTCTCAGCCGCGCCGTCTGCGTGAGGGACCTCCAGTCCCAGCCAGCTGCAGAGACAGACAGATGCGGACAGTGGGCAGCAGGTCACGGGCTCTGATCACCACCAGCCCAGATGAGCCCCACCCCGCCCGGAGCCCAGCTAGGGCCAGGAAGGTCCAGCAGGACTCTTGGGGCCGGAGAGGCCCTGCCTTCCGGCCATTGGCTGCTCCCCACCCCCACCCCAACCGGCAGCGGAGTGGACAGGGCTGGGCTGTGGTCACTTGCAGAGCTCGGGCCCAGGTGCAGCCAGGAACGTGGGTCCTTTGACACAGCCGCAGGAGGGCCTGCGACCCAGGGCAGCCCTGTACTCCTCCCCCAGCTAGGCCCCTTGCTGAGGAGATGGGTCAGAGCTGGGGCCATGGGTGCCCCCGGTGACATGTGATCCCAGCCCGTGGACCGCTGTCCCGAGGTCTCATGATCTAGGGTAGGGGGGCCCGGGCGAGTCATGAGCTCGGCCTGAATGAAGGTCAACCTCTGTTTCTGGGGCCCCACTGGGTGTTTAACGGGGGAAACTCCCGTGACCCGAGCGGGCCCGTCCCCCGTCTCCCTTCCTCTTTCTCTGGCCCGGGCCTGGGCGGGCCGGACCACACCTGGGGCCACGGTGCCGACGCCTGGCCTTTCTCAGCCTCTTCCTGCCCAGTCTTCCCTCTGGAGGCTCTGCATTCCCTCCCAAGAAGGGACTTGGGGTGAGGACCCCTCAGACACCCAGTACTCATGGTGCAGAAGGGGAGACTGAGGCCCAGAGCAGGGGCAACACCTGCCTCCAGCCACATGGCCGGGGAGTAACCCCATGATGACCCACCAATCTTCAGACAGTGCTGGGCTTCGGGGACCCGTCCTCCTCAGGTGTGTGGAGCTGACCCTTTACGCCGGGGGTCCTGGCACTGTCCTCGGGTCGCCACACAGCTGTGATGGACCGAAGACACCCCAGGCCGGGCCCCCAGCGCGTCCCCCTGCAGAAACACTCGTCTCCACCCTGCACGGACCACAGCCCTCCACGTGGCGGGACGTCAGACGACCGCATCCGATGACCTCAGCAGAAAGCAGCGCCGTCCCTCTGGGGCGCCTGGCCTCTGAGGGGATACCCGCAGGCCAGCCTGTCACAGCTTCTCTTCAGGGCACGGGAGTCCCTACAGACGTCCTCAGACCCTGGCATGTGTGTGCGCTCCAGACCCTCCCTCTCTCTAGCGCCTGCCGAGCTCAGCGCCCCCTGGACCGGTTACAGACCAGCTCCGGCCACGAGCCAGGGCCGCTCTGTGACGGCCACACACATGGGGCGCTTTTGTCCTTCTGGTCCCTCCCCTCTGTGTCCACAGCACTCACTGGGGCCCTTTCTCGCCTGCTCGCCCATGAGCCACGAGCCCGCCAGGCTCCAAGCCTGCCCCTGGGTGGGAGATGGGTGTGGGGGGCTGCAAAAGGTGGCTGAGTCCCGTGTCTCAGCTGTGGCTATGGATCCATTTCTGAATGCGTATGTCAAAACTTAAACCCTACAGCATTACCAAGCGTATTTTATCGTATGTCGGTCGCAGCTCAGGAAAGCTAGTAAGAAATGGTGTTAGCACCCCCAGGGGAGCAAGCCTAAGGAGCCAAGCCAGAGAACCTCAGGACAGAAGGTGGAGAGTGTGTGGGCAGCAGGCAGGCCCCATACGGGTGGCCGACGTTCCCCCAAAGAGCCGAGGACAGTGGGACAGGGCAGCACGCACGGGAGGAACGGAAGGCTTCTCAGGTAAAGAGGAACCCGCTCAGAGAAAGAAAAATAACTCAGGTAATTCAGGGGAAACTATCTCAGATGTGGACGATGAAGAAAGGGTTCTATCAATTCTCTAGGCAGAGAAACACTTTAAATGCTACACGAAATTTGTCGTGCCCTTAAAATGAGTTCCGGAAACAGTAGGGCGGTGTTCGGTTTTGAGAGAAAAGGGGCTCGATTCCAAGGTTTTACACACAAATGAGAAAGTCAGAAATCATGCCGTCGGGGAGCTGGAACCTGGCAGGTGACGAACTGGGGGCAGATCCCACCCGAACACGGGACGGGTTACTGAGGACAGTCTGAGAGCGAAAGCTCCAACCCAGAAGCAAATCCAAACAATCACTCTGATGGGGTTAAAACACAGGACACCGTGGCCATGAACAATGTTCTTGAAGATTTTATCTTGAAGTCATCTCTACCCCCAATGTGGAGCTCGGACGCACACCGCGGGACCAAGAGCCGCACATCCCACTGACTGAGCCGCTAGGCGCCCCCGGAGCCACGAACGATTTCACAAAAGAGAATTCAATGTGTTAAAAGAACAGCATCAGCCAAGTGAGTCTTCCTTTTCCTAAGATTCCCCCCAAAATCCAGTAGGCCGGCCTCAGGAGGGCGGAGGGGCAGGAGCCATGTGGGTTGGGGGACTTGCTGTGGTGGCTGGAGGGGACCCGTCCCTGGGGCAGCTCGTTAGACCTGTGGGACAGCAGATGCGTCTTCTGCAATCAGCAGACTGCGGGGGGTGTCTCCCCGGCAGCTCGTGGCAGACGCGGCAAACACGGCGGAGCAAGACGGAACCAGAAGGGCAAGCGCCCACGACACAGGGGACAACGCGCTCGTCACCGGCCGGTGGGACAGTGACTATAAATACATCTAACTCCTTTTCAAAGACAAAGACTCTCAGGTTTGCTAAAAAAAAAAAAAGAAAGAAAAAAGAAAAAAAAGAAAATTGAACTCAGATGTGTAAGAAAAGGTGTAAGAGCAAGCAAACCAGAACGTTGACATTCAAGCTGGGTAAGACGGGCCGGGACACAGGCAGCAGAGGAGACGCAGCCCATTCCACACATGGGGCTATAACGGCAAGAGAGGCCGGCTCTTCTCGGAGTCGGAGCAGAGCGCGGCAGCGTCGTCACCACCGGGAACTCTCGAGCGGGTGCTCCGGACTCACACGCACAAGCCAGCCGTGGGGAGCGCGTGCAGCCTTCGGCCTGAACACGGGGCCCCGGACGGTCAGAGGCTCTCGAGGCCCTGCGGCTTGCGGTTGGCGGGGACCCGCACGCGGCTGTCAGGGATCACGCCGAGACCCCGTGTGGGCTTTCTCTGCTTTTCCCAGCGGTGCCACTTGCCAGCCGTGGCACCTCGTCCGCCCTCAGGCCGCCCTTGTGGGCTTCGCCGTAGTCCCCAGCCACCCCGGCCCGACCCCATGTCTCTAGTTCTGTCCCTTCAGGAGTGACAGACGGAGGGACTCACGCAGCACACCCCGCTCGCGATCGGGGCTGCTGCGCAGGGGAACGGCTGCTCCTCTGAGTGCCAGGGAGTGTCCCCTGCATGGCTGGGGCACACTGGTCTGACCATCACCTGCCGGAGGGCATCTGGGCTGGCCCTGGTTTCTGACTCCAACAAAGCCGCTCGGAACATCAGGGCACAGGTTTCACTGTGAACAGAAGCATCTGTCCCTCTGGGACACACGACCCAGAGGGCAGGGTCACCCAGAGTCGCCACCCTCCTGTCCCAAAGGCCACGTCGGAGAGCCCGGCACGTCTGCACTCTAGCCATCGGTCCTCTGCTGTCGCTGCTGGGCTGTGAACAGGGGCGTGTGACCGCAGCGGTACTCGGCTCTCCCTGAGGCTAACGGCCTTGGAAGTCCTCTCGTGGGCTCACCTGCCATGGCCTCTCCCTGGAGGTTTCTGGTCCTTCTCCCCTGCTTTCCCACCCACCGGTCTTCAGAGCGTGGGGTTCGGGGGCCGCCGGATGCCCGGCCCCCAGCCCTCCGCCACATGCCTGCGTTGCGGAGGCCCCTCCCCGCGGGCCGCTGGTCTGTCATCCTCCCAACGAGGGGCCACGGGGAAAAGGCTTTTAATGTTGACGAGGTTCCGTCTGCCAGTTTTCCCCACTAACGGGCCGCGCTTCGCTGGCGCATCTGAGGACAAGAAGCTCCGTGTAGCTGAGGAGACCCTCTCCCGTGCTTCCTTCTCCGAGTCTTGAGTTCCACATCCTGGATGGAGACCGTGATCCGTTTCGGAGTCATTGTTTTACTCTGATGAAACGCACGCAGCACGGAGCTCACCATTCTAAAGTGCGCCGTTTGGAGGCTCTCCCCACCTTCACCGTGTGCGGCCGCCGCCGCCCGCTTCTGGGGTGCCCAAGCGACCCCCCGGTGCCCATCGGCGGCCGCGCCCCAGCCCCAGCCCTGGGAACCACACGTCCCGTTTCTGTCACTACGGATGGGCCTGTTCCCACTCGATTTGAGTTAATTTTTACAGCGCGTGTGAGGCTGAGGCCAAGGCTCCGATCTCTGCCCTGGAGGCCCCGTTCTCCAGCTCCGTCTGTGGAAGAGCCTGCCGCCCCCCTCGAACGGCCCTCACACGTTGGTCAGCAACCATGCGGCGTGTCTGTGCGGGTCACTCCTGTTCACCCGCCGTCGTCGGCCTCTACACCAGCTCCGGGCGGTCCCGACTCTGTAGCTTATATGAGGGTTTTGGGTTACTTTCTTCCTTTCCAGGACTGTTTCTAACTATCTAGGTCCTCTGCTTTTCTACGTAGATTTTAGAATAATCTTGTCTATTTTATGTCTACAAGACACCTTGTGGAGTTCTAATGGATTCCTGCTAACCCTAAGGCTTCGTGGGGGATAGGACTGATGCCCTGATGGCTGGAGCTCCCTGTCCAGGAGCGGGACGCGTCTCTCCATGGACTTAGCTCTTTGATCCCTCCAGCTGCATTTTGGAAGACACAGCAAATAGATCTCGTACATATTTTGTCAAACTTATACCTAAGCGTTTCATCTTTTGGAGAGATCACGACCTGAGGCGAAGGTAGGTGCTTAGCCCACTGAGCCACCAGGTGTCCCCGAGTAAGGGCAGTTTTAACTCTTCCTAATTCGTGTGCCTTTTCTTTTTCTTGCCGTATGGCTCCGGCTGGGACCTCCAGTACTGTGCTGAGTGACGGACGGCGAGGGGACAGCCTCGCCTCGTCCTGGGTCTCGGAGGGAAAGGTTCAGTCTTTCATCATGAGCTGTACTGACAGCCGTACATTTTTAGTAGATGTTCTTTACAACACTGAGGTATTTCCCCCTTTACTCCAAATTTCCTGAGAGTTTTCTTTTTTAATCGTGAGTGGGTACTGAATGTTGCCACATGCTTTTTCTGTCTCTACTGACATAACCACTTTTTTTTTTTTTGGACTGTTGATCAGCTTTCTCACGTTGAACCTGTGGAGTTGAGCGAACCCTACCTGAGAGTTTTTCTTATACGCTGGATTTGATTTGCTCATAGTCTGTGGAGAATTTTTGCATCTAAACTCATGAGCGATATGGGTCTTGTGTTGTGCTGTCTTTGGTTTTGATAACCAGGTAGCTGTGGTCTCAAAAATCTGTTGGGAGAATGTTTCGTCTTTTGTTTTCCAAAAGAATTTGAGAAAAGTTAGTGTTAATTCTTTAAATTCTTGATAGAATTCTCCAGTGAAAGCATCTGGACTTGGAAATTTATCTTCTGGTTATGAATTTGATTGCTTAAACCGTTATAGGCTGTTGCGATGATCTTTTTCATCTTGGTTGCGTGGTGTGTGCTTTTCAGGGAACTCGTCCATTTCTTCCAAGGCACCGAATGTACGAGTGACATTTTTTCATAATATTCCTTTATAAGCTTATTTTTGAGAGAGAGAGAGAGAGAGAGAGAGAGCTGTGAGCATGGGGGGCGGTGGGGGTCTCAGAGAGAACCCTAAGCAGGCTCCACGCCCAGCAGGGAGCTGGAGGCCGGGCTCGGTCCCCTGTCCCCGAGATCATGAGCTAAGCGGAAGTCCAGGGTCAGACGTTTACCCAACCGAGCCCCCCAGGCGCCCCGATTCCTGGGTGAGCTTCTGAGGGGCTGGAAGGCCTGTGGAGAGCCCCTCACCCGTCCTGGTGTCGGGATTTGAACCCGTTCCGGGTTGGTCAGTCTTACTAGAGGCTTGTCCGTGCCACAGTAATGAACTTTCACAGGGAAGGGCAGTGCTGGACGGTAGCCTGGCTTGTAAACATGGAAACACTGACGTACAGTAGCAGTGGCCACACGTTAACACACCTCCCTCAGTTTTTGACTAATCAAATGAGCAAAAAAAAAAAAAAGGACATAGAGGAACTGAGAAATATTATTAATTAAATTAATTAAGTAGATCTAAATTTAAACTCTGTGACCTACACTCAGAAAACACGTTCTTGCCAAGTTCCCTTATAGCAAGTACTAAGACAAGTCCCACTTTAGGTGACACGGAAAGCCTCGGTGGCCAGCTTGTCCTGCTCGGCCTGGCACCACAGGATGCGTGTCCCGGGCAGCCCCCCAGCCCCACCCCCCAGGACGGCTGGACGCCTCAGACGTCACCCAGGCAGGACCCACAGGCCACAGTATGTCACAATTAATAATCACCAGGTGACGCTTGTTACAATTCCCTGCTGGAATTTGAAACGGAACCTAATTGAGTAGAGGAAAGCAAACCTGTCATTACAAAATGTTGAAACATAACACAGTGAGGTTTCTAGATGTTGACACAGCCCTGGCCATCAGCGACCACAGAGTAAGGGCCTCGGGATCAGAGTGACGTCCGTACGCACGAGCACCCATCACGGGACTTTACAAGCCCCTAAGACGGCACGCGCAGCTCAATACTGACGTAGGGACTTTCTAGAAACACGTATGTTATCTAAACAGACCCCCCCCCAAATGCAGAAAATCCAAATAATCACAACCAAAGAAGGAAGTGAAGACAGAACTCAGATATTATTCCAAGGAGGGCGCTGGGCTCCGAAGGCTTTGCTGCGAGCTCTTGTACGCAGACAAGGAAAGCAAGCAGATTTCTAATTGGTTTTACAGAGATCGCTTCACCCTGGTATGAAAACCAAGCCAGGAGAACCCAGAAGGACAGGAAGCTGGACTGCTCTTGCGGTGGCTGTGACGGTGACAGTGATCGCGGGAAGTAACCCCCAGAACCCGAGTGGACGGTGCACGAGGCCCGTCGGAGCGCTTGGAAACCCAAGGGCCGCTCCATGTCAGGAAACCCCACGTTCTGTGCAGCCACACGCGGAGGAGGAATCTCCGGGGGGACGTCCTCACCCACGACGTCCTTTGGGGGCAGAATATGCATTATTTTGCAGCTTTTTGTTTGGAAATTTCAAACTTACAGGAAACGCAGAGGAATAGCTTAGAGGACGCGTCTGCCTCTCAGCCCGTTTGCCTACTTGCGACTGTTTCGCTGTTTCTCCCTCACCCTCCGCGGCGTGCTGCGCTGTTCTTCCAAGCGTGGGAGTCACCACGGGAGCCTCTCTACCCCCGAGTCTCCCTCCCTCAAGGAAATGCAGCCGCTTCCTCAGCGAGCTCCCAGCAGGGCTGGGGACTCGGACGCGGCCGGCCGCCGTACTTCCCCGACGGGCACAACGTGAGGCTCGCCGACTCGCCCCAAGTTCTAGAAGTGGCGGCCACATGCGCACGCACACAGCGGCCATCGCACGTGCCGGGGCACAGGCAGGGCCGCCGTGATGCTCACCTAGTCCCCACTCTGCACTCGGGGCCTTACGCTGGTGGCCTGGCGTCTGCCACCCAGGGACCGCACCACGGAAGCTGGCACGCACTGCCAAGCGATGCTTCGGGAGCCCGTGCTGGGCCGCAGGCTGCCACGTGGCCCACTTGTGCACGCGCCCCACGCCCGCCGCGCCGGGAGGGCTGTGTCGGGGTCACGCTGCGGGTGCCTCGTCTCTACGCGTCGGTGTTCCCATGGGCGGAGGGTGGTGGCGTGGCACACAGCTGGACGCCTGCTCGTTTCCGCAGCTGCTGCTGCAAGGCCTGGACCTCCTGTCAGGGCCGCGGGCCTCCCAGCAGGCCCCGTGGAGTAACCTGCGGCCCCAGGGCAGCCCCACTGGGGCCTTCCCAGATGGCAGCTCTGCCCCCACCCCCCACACACGGGTGCCTCGATGGGAGTCAGTGAGGGGAGTTCCCCCGCCCCGTGCATGGGGACTGGCCACCATTCAGGCGTGCACTGTCTGCTGACTTATTCAAGTAACCGTGCCATGCTGGCTTCCAGACGGGCATGACACAGGCCCTGCCCCCACAGAGCTGCTGTTCCAGTCGGGACGGTCACCAAAGAGGACGGGTCTGCAAAAAGACTGTGTGAGTCACAACGAAGCAGGGCTGGCCGTGGGCTGACCCCGCAGCAGAGGTCTGGAACAAGTGCGGGGCCCAGCCATGCGGATTTCTGGAGGAAGAGTCTCCCAGGCTGACAGGACCGCATGTGCAAAGGCCCTGGGGCAGCAGCTGGCATCCCATGTTCCGGAAAGGCAGGAAAGGGGACGCTGTGCCTGCTCTTAGTCTCACTGTACCTGGCGTGTCCTCAGGTCTCTGGGGGGGCAAATCAGAACAGAAAGGGACACAAGCTGTCCCGTCCGGCCTGGGTGGGAGAGATGGGGACATGCGAAGCTCCAGGGAAGCAGCACCTCACCTGGCACGTCGCTGCCCGCAGGGCACCCCCCCAGCCCCCACTCCCTGCAGAGGCACACGCGTGCCCCCGGCGCGCCCCCTCGTGGGTCCACACACGCAGAGGTCACGTGCTCCTGTGTCCACGCGTCCACAAGTCCACCCTACACTCAAGGGTCGGAACGATGTTTTTCACCCGAGCTGGCATCCGCTCACGCCGTCCCGTTGACAGCCCCACTGAGCCCGCCCGGCCACGCGTGCTGTCTCACCCCCGGGGAAGCGGAGGAGCACAAGGACGCACAAGTGGACAGGCTGTGCCACAGGGAAGCCGGCTAAGGCCTCTGTCTCTGCACAAGGGGTCACCGCACAGCCCCCGACCGGGGAGTGGGCAGAGCCGCGGGCAAGCTGGGGGCCTGGGAACGGCCCCCCCCGCAGCTGCACCGCCACTGGAAGCCCCTCTGACGAGGCAGGCAACACCACAGGGCTCTGGGAGCCAGGGAAGGCAGATGTGACCCGGCCACCCGCCACACCCACTCTGGCTGAGACAGGGTAGGTGACAGGCACTTGGTGTCCAGCCAGCGGCCTCCAAAGGCACGCACCAGGCCACTCAGGCAGCTGCTATGGCTGGCCCTGCCAAGAGCCCCCAGTGACGGATGACACATGGGCCCAGTGGGGGGTCCCCTGGCTCAGTCCGTCCATCACGGTGGCAGGGGGAGCCCCAGGAGAGCTCAGGGGTGGGCAGACATGGGGCAGGTGGAGCCTCGGGCAGCTGCACACACAGGTGTCCTGAGGACGGGGGCTGGGGTCACTCTGGGCTCGGTGCGTCTCTGTCTGTGGCTGCAGGTCTGCTCTCCCCGACCCCGTGCTGGACGCCCAGCTGTTCGCCTTATGCTGGATCTGCTCCCCGTGGTTCAGAGGTCACTTTTGCACTAGTTTCGTGGTGAGAGGACCTTCTGCTGCCCACGTCTACAGGGGCGCACCGGTCCTGCCCGTCCCGTCCCACCGGAGGGGAACGCAGCAGGCAGCGGGCCCGGCGGGCGGTGGGACCGTAGCGGGGCGCGCGCCACGCCGGTAACGCAGACAGAGCGCCGGGCCGGGCTCTGCTCCCACCGCCGAGCCAATGACAAAGGAGCCAAACGGGCCCGAGAAAGGGAAGGAGGCTGACGCGGCCCACGGCGAGGACGAGCCTTGGAACGTGCGGCAGAGAAGCGCGAATCGAAGCTTCGGAGATGTGAGCCACACGGAGCCGGCCGGTCCCGACACACAGAGGGTCTGCGGTCCAGAAGCACCCGGGGCAGGTGGAGGCGGCCTGTGATGCCGCAGATGTGCCGATGCCTCCGCACCCTGCGCATCGGTGTTGCGTCACGGTGACGTCTACGTGGCGGATGTCGCGTGATGACTTCCTAAAAAGGAAAGATCAGGGAAGCCCCCCTGAGGAGGCGGCATGTGAGGAGGGGCGCCGGGCCTTGCCGGGGAGCATCCGGCAGGCAAGGAGCAGGAACAGCTGCTACCTCAGCAGCAGCTTCTGGAATATTCTGGAAGCAGCCAGGAGCCTTGGGAGGAGGGCTGAGTGGGCACAGGAGGAGTCAGGAGGGCAGCGCTTCAGGGCCTCTTTCCAGAACCGCTTAAAGCCTGGGGCCTGGGCACACCCTATGGAGAGGAAGACCCAGTACCTAGAGGTCAGAGGTAGCCTTGGAGGTCACCGCAGAGCCTGAATGCCACCTGCCACCAGCAGCAACCTGGTTGGTGCACAGGAACACCGCCCAGGTTGAGCCGAGAAGATGATGACCTGAGAGAGGGGACATCTGAAGGGGGTGACAGCTGAGGGACGGGCTGGCCCGAGGAGGTGATGACCTGAGTGACACCTGACGGTGACAACTAAGGAAGGTGACATCTTGGGGGGGTGACGACCCAACGGAATGATGGCTGAGGGAGGTGACATCTGAGGGGAAGACAAGAGGGAGGTGACGACCTGAGGGAGGTGACGACCTGAGGGGGTGATGACCCGAAGGAGTGACAGCTGAGGGAGGTGACATCTGGGGGGTTGATGGCCCGAGGGATGTGATCACGTCACACTGGGGCTTCACGGGCTCGTGAGGAGAGGGCCGGCGGCAGCCCCCAGAGCAGAAATCGCAGGCGGTGCCCTGTCCCTCCATGCCTTAAGCTTCAGAGCCCGGGCTGGGAGGTTCCGGAAGGGGAGAGGCTGCCGCGTGGGAGAGCAGGCTTCTGGCAGTGAAGCTGGGCAGGGGTTCGGAGCTCCCCGGCGGCGGCTGGGCTAGGCCTGGGGGGAGCAGGGGCACCCGTGGCGAACCCCCTCTGGTCCACGGGGGCTGTGAAGCCACCCCAGGCTGTCAGGTCCGTCCACCGTGGGTCGGACAGGACACAGAGAAGCAAAGCGACGGCTCAGGACACTCAAGGCCTCCCCACAGGACAGGAGGTCGTCTGCCCGGGGTGTTGCGGGGGGAGACACTGGAGCCTCACGTGAGGTCGACTGGGTCTCCTGCCACCCAGAGCCATCTGGGCACCAACAGAGCCGGCCCAGGGCCCCCTCCCCACGGGCGCTGGTGGCCCCGAACCGGCTGCTCACCCCGGTGGCCGCATCCATTGCCCCCGCCCCCGCCCGATGGCAGCCCCGCACACCCGGTCCCGCCCAGCCGCTGTCCTCCTGAGCACCCCGGGGACCCTGCAGCGCCCCACCCCAGCGGCTGCTGGAGGCCAGGGCCCGGGCCGGCGACCTCGGCGCTTCGCCACAAGTGCCCCTTCGGGAAGGGCCGGGGCCAGGCACAGCCACGTGGCCGCTGGCAGGGGACAAGGGGCGCCGCGTTGAGAGGCTCCCAAGTGCGACAGGACTCGGAGGTCCTTGTCGCTGCGCCGGAGGCTGTTTGGGGGGAGGCGCCGGGAGAGGACAGGCGCCGGCTAAGCTTCCACACGGGCACTGCCCAGCTCGCTGCCACTCGCCGCCGCTCTTGGCTGGGGCTGCTCCCGACAGAAGGGACGCGGGGCGGCCGGGCGGGGGCTCGCGCCTGTGCATGTGCGTGTGCGAGGCGGCGCGCGTTGCCAGAACAAACGAGCAGCCGCGGCGGCCGGGCTCCATCCTGCCAGCTCCCGGGCGCGGGCCCCACGGGCGCCGGAGGAGGGTAAGCCGCCGCGGAGGGGGCCGTGGACGCTTGCCACGGCGAGCGGCGGGCCGGGCGCCTCCCGGGGGCCTTGAGCACGCGGGGCCAGCCTCGCAAACAAAGCCCAGCGCCCGTCACCGGCTGCCCGCCCGGGAAGGCGGCGGCCGCTTGGCACCGGAGCCGTGGAGGACTGGCTGGGCGCAGGCGGCAGCACAGGTAACGGGCGTGCGCGGCTCGCTGGGCACGGGCTGGCTCTCGGCCTGGTGCAGGTCGCGGGGTGGCTGGCAGCCGCAGCTGCGTCTGCTGGGGGGTCTGGGCCCTAGGGGGTCGAGGCCAGCATGGGGGACCCCCTCAAGCCCACAGGACGCAGTGTCCCCCACCCCTCTGTCCCATCCCAGGGGCCTGTTGGTTCAGGCGCAGTGGCTGGAGTCGTCCTGGGGGCAGAGGACCTCTCCCGGCACAGAGGACTGAGGCCAGGCTGTGCAGGGTGAGGGTTTGAGGGGACACCCCAGGGTCCCCAGATTGACAACGCTTCTGGCTCTGGCGCTCGGGCCCCTCCCTCCGAGCTCTTGGCAGCACCACCTCCCTCTGATGCCCTGCGGACTTTGGGGCCAGGTCCCCCCCTGCCCTATGTGTTGGAAGGTGTCCCCAAATGTCCTTGAACGTCTGCTGTTTCTTCTCAAGGCCGACGCCGGGACTCGGCGTTGGGGGGACAGGGCTAGAGGAGCTGGGAGGCCCCGAGAGAAGCGTCTCGACGCCTCTCCCTCCTGGCTGCCCAGGCTGGCTTGGCGCACGGTGTCTGTGTGCAGGCGGTGGGACCGCAGCCAAACCTGTCCCGTCAGCAGGAGATTAGGCGGTGGTGCCAAGGAGCCCAGCTGCCGAGGGCTCGGGGGGCGAGCTGCCCGATGGGGAGCAGCCTGCTTGCTGAGCCGGAAGGGCCAGGACGGGGGAGGTGGAGGAGGGCGCATGTGCCGTGGGCCGGTGCTGGCCACCCTTCCCTGGCCGGGCGGGAGGGAGCCTGCCTTGCCCTTCACCGGCCGCCAAGCACATCTGCCGAAGGGACGGATGCCTCGGGCTGGGGCACAGGAACAGGTGGAACACCACGCCGCTCCAGGGGCTCTGGACCGGGCGCTCTGAGCTGCTGGTGTGGACCCGGGGAGAGGGCATCCGCAGGGCGGCTGGGGCAGGTGGCCGGGCAGGGGACAGCGAGAGCGCAGTGCCTGGATCGGGTCGGGGGTGGGGCTCAGCTCTGCCGACTCAGGAGCCAGGGCTGCAGGAGCCGGAAAAGCTGAGTCTGGAGGGGCCAGAGCAGCACCCCCCACCCCAGGAGAGCAGCAAGTGGTCAGAGCTGAGCTGCGGGAACATGGCGGGGGTGGGGGGAACACACCTGTGCAGGGGCCCAGGGGATGTGGGATGTGGCGTCGGGCTGCTGGAGACGGAAAGCTCAGGCAGGGCCCAGCCGCAAAGACGCTCAGGCGGAGGGCAGGGGCTCCAGTCGACGCCCTCTCCTCCTGGCTGGACGGGCAGTGGGGTGAAGCTCCGTGGCATCGGGCGCTGGATAGCATCCTGTCTGGGGTGTGCCGCTTGGCAAGGGCGGCCCCCGGTCTCCAGGCCTCAGGGTGGGTGGCTGTGAGGTGGGCCGGCGGGTATGGACCGCGTGGATGCTGTGGAGAGAGCCTTCCCAGGTCTTCCGGGGCCATGCCCTGGCTCTAGGGCGGGACTTCGGAGGCTGGGTGTGGGGCGGTCATTCTGTCCACAGCCCCTAGGGCTCTCTGTCCAGGGCCCTGACCCCCCCACCAGGTCTGGCCTGAGAGCCAAGCAGGGAACACAGGAAGCAAGAAGCCACGGGCTGCTGTGACCGTCCCCACCCCCGCCCCGGCAACGGGAGGGGCCCCGACCAGCTCCACTCAGTCGGGACGCGGCAGAGGGTGCAGCCGCTCCTATCTCTGTGGCCTCGTCCGTAAAAGGTGACGCTGCTTCCCGCCACTCTCCAGGCCACAGCAGCACAGCCTGGCACCGATCACCCCCGAAAGCGCCCGCTACTGGCTTCCAGGCTCCATTTAGCCAAAGCTGGGAGCTGCCATTGACCGCCCTGGGTCTGGACAGCCCCTCAGCCAGCTCTCCCCCGGGACCACCTTCGCGGAGGGCTGAGGACACCCAGGCCCAAGGGAACCTACCTCCCCAGCTGCCTTTATGAAGAGAGGACCAAGGCCTGTTCCTGCTGTTGGCAGGGAAAGGGGCTTGGGACCCTCGACAGCCCTGGCTGGGGGTCAGGGGTGTTGGGAGACCAGTGGGTTGCCCATGCTGTGCGAGCCCCCGGGCACGGCCTCACCCACACCCCCCACCTGGAGGTGCAGAACCGGCCCTCAAACATATGAGCTCAGGGATAAGGAGGCAGGTTGGGGGTTCCTGTCCGGCAGGGTCTTCATGTCCCTGGTCTAAGGAGAAGCCAGCACAGGTCTTCAACAAAATCCTCTGCCTTCCTGCATTTGGGACCTCTGCTGAGCCAGGGCCTCCCTGTCCCGGGGTCGTTGGGGACAAAGAGCAGCTCCTGAGCCCGCTACGAGCCTCGGGGAAGCATGGTCCTCCAGGGAGCCTGTGCCCACCAGGGCCTGGATCCTGCCCCCACGGGCTTCCCTGGGCAACGCGTGTCTCTCGTGCTTTCAGGGTCCTGACCCGGAGCCTCTCGGCTTCCTGGCCACCCCGACCTGGCTTCACTCTGACCACCTGCAGGGAACGGTCCTGGCCTGGAAGGGGTCCCCAGCAGGCCCAGGGCTGCTTCACCTTCCCAACTCTCCATCAGGGCCTTTACCCAGCTGCCCTGGCCTCTGGATCGAATTTTTGCGGTTAGCGTCCAGAACATTCACCTGCAGTGACCAGGCAGAAACCTGGTCATGGTACCACTAATTGAGCCACGTCTGAGCTCCGCCCGAGGAAGGGTCTAACTGCCGTGGAGGCAGGCACGGGGACTCAGGGAGAGGTCAGATCGCCTCCTGGTGCGGGAACAAACTGCGCAGGGAGGTCAAGCCTGAGCACGGTCACCAGGATGGGCAGAGAGGAAGCAGGACCCTCCCTGAGGGAGGACGCCGGCCCTTCAAGGTCACAAATGGGTCCAGGGCTCTCCCTGGTGTGGGCCGCAGGCCCTCGGGTCGGAGGAGCCAGAGGGCCCATGTCCCCTCCACTCCCAGCCTGACTAGCTCTCTCCCCACGCGGCCGGCGAGGCAATAAGCCATGCGTGTGCTGTAGAAAGAAACCCCGATCGGCAGAACAAATGGTGTTAATGTGCAGCGCGCTCCGCAGCCTGGCGTTACCCAGCACCGGGAGGGTGGGGGGCGGCAGCTGCACCGGAGCGAACAGCCGTGCAGACAGTTCATGGCCCATGCATCACCGTCAGAGGGACAAAGCACCCCGAGCCCAGCTACCAGCAGCCCTGCTGTCCCGGGAGGAGGCGGCTTCCAGGAAAGCCAGAGGAACAGCTTCCTGGCCCCACTCCTCTCCTGGAGACCCTTGCCGGAAGGTCCCATGCCTGGCACTGGGCTTGCCAGACGGTGCTGCTCAGCTCGACAGGGTTCAGGCATGGCCTGCCTCCTCTCCCCGGGACCAGGTCAACCCTGGTGGGGCGCTGGCTTTGTCCTGTTGTAGACACTGCCTCCTCCACTCGGCCCCCAAAATGCACTGGGGCCAGTTCTGCCTTGGGCCTTGTGCTCTCAGCCCCTCCCTGGTGGCCTCCCCAGACACCCCACGTCCCCTTTCCTCCCCGCCCGGCTTATGCTCCTGGCCCCTCTTCCAGACGCCCCCCACCGCCGCACTGGGCCTCAGCAATCTGTGGTCTCTCTGCTAGGACTTGCTCTTGGCGGCTCAGAGCTGCAGTTTCCATTGGCTGCGGCGGTGTGCACGGTCCTGAGGTGCACAGCTTTCCCCAGGCCGGTCGTCTTCCTCCACCGTCCCATCCCTCCGGCCGACAAGCGCCTGCCTTAGGGGCTGCGGAAAGCTGTGCCCACCGCTCTGCAGGCCACATCCCATGACTATTTCCTGCCATCCATCTGTCCCTGTCGCGGCTGGCGGGGACCCCACGCTCTTCATCCTTCTAGCCGGAGATCTGGGCTGTCTCCCCGGGGTGAGCAGAAAGGGGCCTGGTGGGGGGGGCGGGGGGCAGGGCTCTCGGTGGCCTTCAGAGCCGTAGGCCCGGTCTCTGCCCGCTGCCTTCTCTGTAGCCCCTGCTTCCCTCTCGGCCGGAGGAGCGGGGTTGTCCTGGATGTCTGCTCTCCGGGACTTTCTACTGAGGTCTGTGCTGGGCTCCTGGGCCTTCAGAGAATGCCTGAGGACACTGCGTGGCCCGAGCCACAGCCCCGGGGCTGGGACCCACCTCGTGCACTGCCCAGTCCTGTGTGTCCTTCAGAGCCTGCCCACACAGCTGCTCCCAGGTGAGGGAGCCCGGGTCACTCGGCCTGGGGCGGCCCGCCGGCCTGGCCACCACCCCACCACCCATCGGTCTGTCTCAGTGTCCTTAGAACCTCCTGGGAGCGGGAAGGGTGTCTCGTCACTGGAGCTTCTCACTCAGGGGCTCTGCCGCTCCGGGGTTTCTCGTCAGCGGACCCCGCGGCGATGAGCGGAGGGCCAGGGACCACGCATGCTCGAGTCCAGTCCACGGCACAGCTGTTCAGGGGCTTGGCCAAGCCCGGGTATGCTCTCAGACACGGGAAATCCACCCAGAAGTGGCCCCAGGGCCGAACGGAGGCTGCCAGCAGGAGGCCACAAGGATGGGCCGGGCCTTGTGGGGGGAGAACCAGCTCTCCCAGAAGAGCTCAAGGGTCTGGCTCTTCTTTCCCTCCTGAGCCCCCTGCTTCTCGCGGGCACCGTCCACCCCTGGTGTTCAGGCAGGCTCCCGTCTCCTGTTGTTCCAAGTCCCGCTTTGCAGAGAAACACCTTTCTGGGATGGAATTCACCCCGACCCACCACATGGACCGCAGTTTGTGTGCAGCGCTCCGCGGAGAGGCGGCCGCGGGGGGCTCCCCTGCCCGCCCTACACGGAGGCCTCCCGGTGCAGCCGCAGGCTCGTCCACGGTCCCACACCGTCCCAGCGGGTCCCCCTCTGCCCGGCTCCCGCCGCTGGATG
Organism: Mustela putorius furo; assembly: GCF_011764305.1. Classification (NCBI taxonomy): domain Eukaryota; kingdom Metazoa; phylum Chordata; class Mammalia; order Carnivora; family Mustelidae; genus Mustela; species Mustela putorius. Next base: position 43,632,398 of record NW_025421304.1, on the reverse strand, counting down.
GCAGCCATCACCGCAGCCCCTGCTCGCAGTCCCGGACCCGGCACCGGCACCGGCACCGGCACCACGGGGTCTCTGGGGGGACTCTTGTCTGAAGGGTGGGAGGTGGGCTTGGCGTGTGGAGAAGAGGGGCAGTGAGCAGGGTCCCCCCCCGCCCTCCGCCCTGCCAGGGGTACAGAGGGTGCTGGTCCCCGCACCGTCCGGAGCCCGGGTGGCCGCGGTCACCCCTGGGTCACATGTGCGGGGCGCCGCAGAAGGGCCACACGCGCACGTCAGTTTCCCCCGCGCCCTCTTGGCGCCAGAAGCCGCGGGTTCGCTTGAATGCGTAATTAGCATCTCCAGGCAGGAGAAGGGAGTGGAGGGGTGCAGGAATTTGCATATTAATTTAGCCGAGGGAGAGAAAATTGTTTACCACTTCCTTCTCGCAGAGGACTTAACTCTTTCCTGTTTGTGTGTGGAACCTTGGGGGGAGGGCCTGCGTGCTGCAGAGCCAGCGCACCCCGAGGCCCCAGTCGCCGGAGGAGGGCCCCTGCACACGCCCGGTCAGGCTGGGCCCCACAGTCCAGGGAAGCCCCAGCTCCCCCCCTCCGCGGCTGACCCCCACTACCGTTTTCAGGGCCTGGAGATACCCGGGCCCTTCAGCCACCGCTGGCCTCCACCCCTGCCCCGTGACCCTACGGCTTCTGCAGCACACACAGTGCTGGGCCACGGTGAGCACCCACGGCTGCCCCCCAGGGTCAGAGCCCAGCCCTCACCGAAGGGCGAAGGGCGGCAGAGGAGACACCGCAGAGAGCCCTCCAGGGTCAGAGGGAAGATGAGCCTCCAGGGGACTGCGCAAGGCCGGCTGCCGGGAGGAGGGCCCGCTTGCCCTGGGCCCTGTAGGAGACTTTTCATAGACAGAGGAGGATGTCCCTCCCAGGGATGGTGCTTGGGACAGCAAAGGCCTACGGGGCAGGACGCATGCTGGAGACATCTGGAGAGCAGGGTCCTCTGCTCTGGCCAGATTCAGAGCTTGGGAGGTCTTGGAGGAGTCCTGCTGAGGACAGAGCGAGGCCAGGCCCTGGACGGAAGCACGTTCCTCAGAGCCCCCATCTAGTTGGGAGGAGCTGCCGGGGGCCGGATGAGATGCCAGGGGCGCCCAGCACTGCCAGGACAGACCTTGTCTTCGGGCCCCACCACCACGTGCTCTGGGCGAGATGCCCACTCAGGACAGCAGCGCGTCCACCTGGGAAAGTCGGAGCACTGAAGCGAGCAGGGAGCTCCGGTTCCCACAGAGCCCAGGTTTAGCGGGGACACTGGCAGCTGGAGGCCTCGCCTTCAGCACAGCAGAGACCACTGCCCCCACCGTGAAGACCAGATGAGGCCGTGTGCAGAGCGCCAGGGCCACGCCCGGCCCACACTGGCCAACCCAGAGGAGAGCCGCCCCCGTCCAGCCCAACAGCAACCAGGAACACAGGCCGAGCGCGGGCCACAAGGGCGTCTCCTGCAGTCCACAGACACCACCCACCCACAGCTCTGGGGTCAGGACTGGGTGTCCCACGTCAGCACGCAGCCAAGTCTGGGGACTTGAGAGCAACGGCTGTGGGCACCCTGAGAGCCCACAGGGACCACGGGTGTAAGTCACACGCTGTGGGCGGCCCAGGCAGAGAGGGGATCACACAGACCAACGCTGGTGTCTGCAGGGGAATCCAGACCAGGCCTCGTCCCCTCCTGGAGACTCAGTTTCTCGGCATCACCAGGGGCCTGTCTTCATCCTGAGCTAATCCACCGCAGTGGCCTCTCCTACAACCCACGGGAATTCCACGGAGCCACCGGCTGCCAGCTGTTTGCCACCTGGACTCCACGTGCTCCGAGAGGCCATCTCTCAGGGCTGGTCTACACCCCACAGGCAGGCCACCGAGCAGCCGTGCAGCCGCCGGTCTGGAAGAGGCCTTGGCCGCAGAGCCGGGGACCTCCTGTTCCCGGCAGACGTGCTCGCAGCCCTGAGGCCCGCAGCAGCTGCTGGCTGGTGCGCTCCCTGGGCTGCAAGCTGGGCGCTGGCCGCCCACACCAGATGGGAGAGCTGCCCAGCACGTGGCTTCCTTCCTGCCTCAGCAGGGCACCGTAACCAAGGACATAGGCCCTGGGGTCACAGACACGTGGGCTCTGGAAGCCCTGAGCTGTGCTGCGGACCATCCTATGGCCTGGAGGGGAGGCCTCTCACGGGGTCAAGCCTGGAGGGGAGGCCTCTCACGGGGTCAAGCCTGGAGGGGAGGCCTCTCACGGGGTCAAGCCTGGAGGGGAGGCCTCTCACGGGGTCAAGCGCCTTCCCCGGCACACGGCACAGGCCCTGTGAAGTCAGCGCCAGTGGGCTTCACATACACGCCCCAGCACAGATGCCGACAATGGCCACAGGCGGCCAGAGGACACGGGGGTGTGCCGAGGCTAGGGGGGGCCGGGGCTATGAACACAGCAGCGGAGCCCATCTACAGAAACACCCGTGGGCACCAACAGGCCAGTAGCTGGCTGCAAGTCTGAGAGCCGTGGGCTGGAGGCTGGGGGCAGCAGGATCGAGGACAGACCCTTCAGCCATAGCAAGAAAAGGGCTGTCCAAGGAGGGCCGCCCCGGACCACCCACCACACAGCAGCAGGCGACACGGCTCCCCCAGAGCCAGTGTGGGTGTCAGGGCCTCAACGAGCGCCCAGACCCCTCACCGTGGCCCCCTCTGCAACAGTGAGGAGTGGGGGAGGGGGTATGGCCACCCCAGGGCCCTTGCACCCCTCAGCCAAGCTGCCAGGATGTGGTCGTGACGTGGGAAATCGCCCGCGCAGAACGGCTCGGCTCTCGGGGTCCCTCCCGGCGGGACACAGCCGGGCAGCTAGGCAGACCAGGGGCCGGAGGACATCACTCCAAGGGATTTGGGAGCACAGCGGAGGAAAGCCACCCCGCTGTGGCACCCCTTCTTGCCCATCACCACCGCTTCTCCCTGGGAATTAGGAGGGACCACCTTCCGCGTGGGTGTGGGAGCTGGCAAACGTCTCTTGTGTCTCTCGCTCCCCTGAGGCCTGAAGACCGCAGCTGCGCAGCCCACGGGCTTCTCAGGGTGGTACTGAGGCGCCTGCCCAGGCCCTGTGAACCCGCACCCAGCCTCCAGGGTCCCACTGCCTGATTGCCGGAGTCCTACGGTCCCGACCCACCCAGGGTCCAAGAGCTCCCCAGGCCTGCACCGCCCGCCTCAGGGAGCCGGGGAGATGGAACCGCATCGCACTGGGAGCTGCGCCGCGGCAGGCCCGAGCGGTGTCGCGGAGCGAGGGAGACCCCAGCGTGCCGACCCCGGACCATGGACAGGGAGCAGCAGGGAGGGAGGGCTGGGGCCGGGCTGCCTCTGGCCCGAGTCCGTGGGCTCTGCCCCTGGTGGGTGGGAGCTCCGGGAGGGCAGAAACAGCCTGCTCGGCCCCCGCGTCTGCGCTCACCCGTGAGCCGGGATGGCTCCTTTGTTTGAATCTGTGGGTGTCGTGGCTGGGTCTGGAGGTGATCGTCTCCCTCCCGCAGCTGGCTGTCAGCTCACATCTGCGAACCAGCTTCATTTTCCCTGTCATTAAAACCCCAGGTCTGACAGGGAAAATCTAACGTAAAAACCACCACCCAGTGCTCGCTTCGGCAGCACATATACTAAAACCACCACCCAGGGACCCACCACAGCTCCAGCAGGAGCCCAGCTTCCAGCCTAGGGGACAAGCTCTTCGGGGAGACGGGCTGGGGAGCCCACCCTGCCCCCACCATTTTGGGGTGGGCTGGACTGAGCCGAACAGGTGCTGACCTGCCACCTGTGTAGTGGGACCAGAGGAGAGAGAGGCAGGGGAGGAGGTGGGAGGTGCCGGCACGGGAGGGGGTGCAGGCCTCACCCGGGCTGCAGGTGCGTGTCCCGCGGCCCCACAAAGCCGGCCCCGCTGACAGATGAGGCAGGGAGAGAGCCTGCCTGCTGTCCCTCTGACCGGAGGCCTCCCTGCTCCTCTGGGGTGGGGGGGGTGTGCCCGTGCCCCATGAGGTCGCACAGGTCCTCGGGCAAGTCACAGGGACAGAGCGCAGCCCCATTCATCAAGACGTCTCCACTGCTCAGATCGGCTCCTCCACTTCGAGGGGCACAACTCTAGATGGCGGGAAGTGAGTGGCTCCCCTGCGGCAGGCCGTGTGGACGGACACAGGGCCTGGCCCGTGAGGGGTGTGGCACCCCCGCGGCGTGGGACCAGGCCCGGGGCTGCAGGGCCGCCTGCCACCATCTCAGAGCACAGGGTGGGTGCACCCACCACCCGGAGACCCTCTGACCCCGGGACGGGCGAGGTGGGCCTCGGGGGTTCTCTGCTGCTGTGCGTGGCCCAGGCTGAGCCTCACTGTCCCAGGCCTTGGCTGCAGCCCATCCTGGGCTGAGAGCCTGGGTCTCCCTGACCTCTGGAAGACGTGCAGAGAAGGCTCGAGAGGGCCGCGCCCGCCCACTCCTTTTGGAGACAGGGAGACTGCTGTGAGGCCCAGACCACCGCCTCCCCGCACCCCAGCATGGCTGCGGCCCAGGCGCAGGGGCCCGGCGCGTGCAGGGTTAAACACTGATTACAGCTTTGTCTCTGCGCTGGGTGCATAATGGGCTCATTTGCATACTGCAGTGTGCGCTCAATTAAAATGAACTTTTAATTTCTTCTAAGTAAATTACTTCTTGCCAGTACGTGACGCGCACAAATGTCAGAATAATGGGAGAGCCGTGATGAGCTGCGGAGCGGGACCCGCTGGGAATAGCCCAGGAACATGCATGACCACGTGCTCCAGACACGCACATGGATGGACGCACAGCCCGGGACCCAGCCGGCACACTCACCCTCCGCACGCAGCCCCACTCCCACAGGCCCTCGAGCCCGGGAACGCCCGTGCACCCACCAGGCACCGGGATACGGGCTCAGCCTCCCCTCTCCCCTCGGGCTGCTCATTTACGTGCTAGGGAAGGACGCACATGTGGACAAGCTATAACAAAAAAACGGAACCCGGGGCGGGAGTGGGGGGAGCCAGGGGGCCGCTCTGTTGCGGGGGCAGTCCTGGAGCTGCTGCCCGAGTGACAAGCACCATGAGCTGCACCATCCCCCCTTCTCCCAGCATCTCAGAGGGACAGTGGCACCCCCGAGCCCCAGACCCCGAGCTCCAGACCCTGGCAGCGAGAGAGAAAACCCAGGAGGTAGTGCACACTGCCCGGGCACGCGGCTCAGGCCTGGGAAGCAGCATGGGGACTGGTGTGTCTGCCCCCAGAGCCTGTGTCCTTTTCCCGCCTCGCCCTTCAGGAGCGGAGACTGGAGAACGTGGCAGCCTTTCACTGGCCACACAGGGAGAAGGCGTCAGGGGCGGGAAGCTGTAGCCCAGCCTGGGCCTGTCCTGGCACCTGGAAAGGGTGGCCAGCCAGCCTGAGCTGCCCTGCAGGGCCTGGGCCACCATCAGGAGCTCAGGAGAGGCTCCGGCCTCTGACAAGAGTCCCGCACATGTTCCGTCCCCGGCCAGAGCAGGCTGCAGACGGGGAATCAAGCGCTGGCTCCAGCCCTGAAGGGCCCAACGGCCCTGCACGTAGCATGAGTCTCGGCCACCCAGCTGTCTCCTTGGAAGCTGCCTGGCTGGGGGCTCGCTGCCCAGGGCCATGGGCGGCAGCCACACGGTGCGACCCAGCCGGAGCACCTCAGGATACCCATACACCTGCGGCACCGACGCCTGCGGGTAGCACCCACCAGCTGCCACACTTGATCTTGGACAGGCCAGTCTTGCCCGCATGTCCCAGGAGGATCGGAGGAAGGTGGTGATGTTGCCGATGAATCCCAGAACAAGAGGACGGGCCTTCCCGAGACGACGGAGCGCAACCAGGAGACTGTGGGCCCTGTGCGAGCCTGCAGTACCTCTCAGTGTTCAAACGGGCCTGCGGACCTGCCGGGAGGGGCAGAGACACCCCTGACAAGTCGAGACAAGTGCCTGCCTATTAACAAGTAGTCAGGGAGGGCTTCCTGGAGGAGGAAGGCCCTGAGCGGGCGGCATCAGGAGGAGGATGCGTGAAGGGAGCACAGGACCAGAATGGCTCAGGCCAGTGGAGAGCCCTCGTCCAGGCGTGTCGGAGGGTGAGGAGGAAGCAGCTGCGCAGGGCTCCTGGCGAGCCGGGACAACCACGAAGGGCACAGGGACACACAGCAGAGCTCCTGGGAGGGACATGTTGGAAACGGCCAGCAGAGAGAAGCGGTGGGAATGCTCAGCGTCCACAGGCGGTAGAGAGAGAGGCCCTGGGGGTCTGAGGCCCCGGTCAGAGCCTGCGAGTGGGGCTGCGACTCCTCAGCATTCGGGGGGACACGGAGAAGCCAGGGCTACCGCATTTACCAGTAACTCGCCACCGTTCCAGGTGAAGAGGGGCCATGGTGGCAGCCGGGGGAAGGCTTCCAGGGTCACCTCCTTCCCGGACATACCCCAGTGCACCCAGGGGGCAGGTGGAAGCCCTCACTGGGCAGGTCGTGCCACAGGCCGAAGGGTCCCTCGCTAGCCCAGCCGGGCGGAGGGAAGGACGCGGCGCGGCCTGGCGAGAGGCTGGGGGGCCGAGCCCCGCGCACGAGCCCCGGCGCGGCGGGAGAGGGCACGCCTGCTGCTCCGACCTGTCCGCGGGGCCTGTAGTCGCCTCGCAAGGGGCCACCAGCCTGGCGTCCGAGGTCCCAGCGATGGGCTGACGTGCGAGAGTGACGGTGAGAGCCCAGAGCCGGCGGCTCAGCGAGGCGGCGCGGCTCCCTGGCGCCGTGCAGACAACGCCCGGCTGGTCACTCGCCCTCGGACGCGCACAGGTGGTGACACCATGCCATCACCAAACCCGGGCCGTCAGCCTCCCTGTCTCTGCGCCCGGAGTCCGTGCCCAGACGGCTCCCACCGCACCCGCTGCCAGACTGAGTCCCCACAGTGCAGGGCTGGGCTGCGCGCCGCGGGGGTGCGGGTGCGTCTGCCCGAGCCAGAGGGCAGCCGTGGCCTCCTCGGGGGAGGGTGGTCTCCTCCGGCCCCTGGAGCCGCTGTGCCTTTAAGAGGACGCAGCCCACCCTGGCCCCTTCCTCCCTGCTTTTCATGCCAGCCTCTCCCCCTGGGTAGGTTCTGACAATTACCACTTCCCTGGCAGCTGGGCTATGCGTGCGTGTGTGTGCGTGTGTGTGCGTGTGCGCGTCGATCTGTGCACACGAGGTGACTGGAGCCCAGCGCTGAAATTTACATTGAACCACAAATTAATTTCATAATTTTTCCCTCTCTAATTATGCCAACATCTGCTGCAAAGCCAAGCTGTGCACATGCATTTTAATGTCGTCTCCCCTTCCCTGCTCAGAGCATCGCTGTCTGTCTCTGCACTGAACTTTTCAACAATGATCACAAGAGAAGATCTCGACTTCCGTCTCTCCTGCCCCCAGGACGCGGAGAGGGATGAGGAGGGCAGGGAGAAGCGGGGCGGACAAAGAGGAAGAGGTAGCGAGGGCAGGAGGGAGACGGAGAGGAGGGGTCCGTGCGCCGGGGCTCGGAGCAGGTGGGAGGGGCTGGAGGACAGCGGAGGGACTTCTTCGTTGCTGCAGGGAGAGGGGTCTCAGGGGAGGGGGAGAGAGAGCAGGTGGAACCAGGGGGCCACGGAACGGAGGGCTGGGAAGGAGGCATGGGTGGAGATAGCCAGCACCCCAAGAGCATGGCCCCCGGAGCCAGGGATGTGCTGAGGCGGACACATGGACTCTGCTGGACCCGTTCTTACTGACAAGCCACACGGCCCCTTCTCCCAAACGCCGAGAGGCAGAGGAGGGTCCCAACAAAGTGGTCTTCCGTTTCCTCCAAGCAGGAAGCAGGGCCAGATGAGGTCGTGGGGACCCACCAGCTCTCGGCAACCTTCCTGAGAGTCTGGCTACCCCCAGGCTGGGCATGCTTGGCCCACAACCTTCCCTGTGAGATGTCCTATCTGGGTCCCCAACAGAGGGGCTGGCCTGGCCCATGTCCGTGGGCACCCACGCCGGGCTGGCTAAGGCCCCTCAGGTTCGTACCTCACAGGGTCCCTGGGTGGACCTGACTTCTCCATTCCCTTCTCTCTCCCCACTCACCGCCTCCCCCAGCCTCAGATCGGGGGGGCCAGGCGTTTCCTCTCCAGCCTCACCATGCGGTCCGGACGCTCGGTGATCTTGGTTAGGTGACGAGTAATCGAGGGACTGGACTGAATGAAGCGCATTATCAGACTTCCCTCACCCAGAAAACAAAAGGGTTGACTCTCCCATGGTCCAGTGTGCTCAGTCTCGCCATTTTTTTAAAATAGTTTCTTTTTTTTTTTTTAAGATTATTTATTTATTTATTTGTCAGAGAGAGAGAGAGCGAGAGCGAGCACAGGCAGACAGAGAGGCAGGCAGAGTCAGAGGGAGAAGCAGGCTCCCTGCGGAGCAAGGAGCCGGATGTGGGACTCGATCCCAGGACGCTGGGATCATGACCTGAGCCGAAGGCAGCGGCTTAACCCACTGAGCCACCCAGGTGTCCCCTCAGTCTCGTCATTTTCAAGGTCCACTCCACCCCAGCCTGAGAGGTCAGCAGGGGAGACAGCAGCCCCTCCCCCCCGCAAAGCAGCAGGTAAAATAAGACCAAGTTCATCAAAGCTACAACACGCCAGGCACCACCAAGGTTCTCGTGGAGCTTCCGAACGCCGATTTGCTCTGCCGTGAGAATGGGATAAAGCTCAGGGTGGCGACGGCTCACCCCAAAGGGATCAGGGAGAAGGTTACTGACGACACAGCGTCCGGAGGGGTCACGAGGGTGCGGAGGGCTGTGACGGCACAGGGGTGTTCTCTAGAAGGGCACAGGAAATGGAAGGCAACAGGTGTAAAGTTAGAGTGGACACTGCCTTTGACCGTGATAAAAAGAAAGGTCCCCAGACTCACTCTCCTGCTACAGACGGCTCCTGAGCCAGGCCAAAGGTATGCATGATGGGCCGCTGCCCCCAGCTTCCTGACCAGAGCCATTCCCAAACCAGCGACGGTGAGCAGAGCCCCAGCACTGCCGCGGTCCCCAGAGGTGGAGGGAACAGAGGTCGAGCCGGACTGCTGAGGTGTCCGTGAGCACAGCGGGGAGGACGCAGGGCAGAGGAGGAGTTGCAGAAAGCTGCACGGCCTCCTCTGAATCCTTGAACCGTAAGCTGCACACGTTCAGGGTGGGCCCGACCAGACCTGGCAGAGAGCCAGTCCGGGCTGCGCGCCGACGGGAGTCCGGAGCTGGCACGGGGTGGGGAGACACCATGCGGTCCGGACGGCTGCAGCGCAAAGACCACACCAGACATGCCAGACGCACGAGCTACTTAAACCCTGCTTGAGATCCTGCCACCCTTAGCCAGATGAAGCCCAAGACGCCGGCACGCTAACTCTGCCCCGATGAAACTCCGCACTAGTGAACGCGCTCCGCACGAGCCCGACCACTGACGATCCAGGATCGACAATGTCCCGCGGCCAGTACAAAATCGCTGCATATGCAAAGAAGGAGAAACATCCAACCAGAAAAGGAAAACCCAGCCCAAAAAGCAGACCTGAGATGACGCCGATGTTGGAAATACGGAAAACAGAAGGAAGATGTGTGTGGAGACGGACACTCTTGACAGAGTGGACGCAGGAGGCTCATGTGCAAACTGCTTGTAGCCATAAAAACCAAGCAACGACGCAGAGCAGGAAACACCAATCTGAATGGAAAATTCACAGGACGAGTCTAACAGCAGACTTGGCTGCAGAAGAAGTGACTTGGGGACTTGAAAATACAAATGTCCCATAGAACAATCGAGATTTAAGAACAGAAAGTCGGGGGGGAGGGTCTCTGAATCAGCAACAATAATAACAAAAACCCTCAGTGACCGGTGGGACAAGGCCCTCTCGTGTGCACACACATACAGTAAGTCAGTGACCGGTGGGACACCGCCACCAAGTCCCTTCCGTATGCATACGCATACGGTAAGGAGTGCGGGGCTCAGGAGTCTACGTGAGGAAATAACACCTGAGTATTTCCCAGATTTTATGCAAAGTATCAATCAAATCAATCCAGTGCAAAAGTAGCCAGAGTGGGGCGCCTGGGTGGCTCAGTTGGTCGAGTTCCGACGCTCGGCTCCAGCTCAGGTCACGAGCTCAGGGTGGTGAGACGGAGCCCGGCATCCGGCCCAGCGTCCGACTGCACTGGCCCGGAATCTGCTTCGGCTTCTCTCTCCTTCTGGCCTCCCCCATCAAATAAGTCCATCTTTCTAAAAAGAAGCAGCCAGAGAACAGACACCTCATAGAGAAGGAAACAAGGTAAGACACACGGGCAACCTCTTATCAGAGACCCTGTGAGCCACAGTATCACGGAATGGCATCTTTAAAGTGTTTAAATAAAAATTCTATATCCTGCTCCAAAAAGAAGTCCTTCAAAACTTAGTGGACTATCGGTAGTTTCAGCTCATTGGGAAAGGCATAACAATCGTACACGAGCGTGCACTTACGACGACCTTCCAAGTATGGGCAGCAAAACAAGCAAATGGAAAGGGGACAGACAAACCCACAACAGCTGCCAGAGCTCTTGACGCGCGTCGCGGTAACTGCCGGGACACACACAAAGAATGCGCAAGGACATCAAGACCTGAACAGCACTATCAACCCGCATGAGCGAGTCAGGCCTGAAAAATCAGGAGAGACACAGCAGAAAGCAAGAATCAATAAGATATAAATTAATAGCGGAAGACACCCTCAAGTTAGCTCTTTGAAAGAATAACGTTACTCAGAAAGAAAAGAAACAGAAAACAAAATTTCCGACATCAGGAATGAAAGCTAGCACGTTACCCAGAGACATTAAAAGGGAAATAAGAAAACATTATTAACAACTTTATGCTGAGAAGTTTGACAATTCGCAAAAACAGGCAAACCCCTTGAAAGGGGCGCCTGAGTGGCTCAGTGGGTTAAGCCGCTGCCTTCGGCTCAGGTCATGATCTCAGAGTCCTGGGATCGAGTCCCACATCGGGCTCTCTGCTCAGCAGAGAGCCTGCTTCTCTCTCTCTCTGCCTGACTCTCCATCTACTTGTGATTTCTCTCTGTCAAATAAATAAATAAAATCTTTAAAAAAAAACAAACAAACAAACAAACAAAAAAAAAAAACCCCTTGAAAGACCCAAATTACCAAAACTGACAGAAGAAGAAACAGAAACTCTGAAAAGTCATACGTCAACCACCAAAATGAATTCCTCACTAAAACCTCCCCCACACAGGAGCAGGCGGCTGCTTCTGGCTCCAGGCAGGGTGGGGCACGGAAAGGCTTCCGCAGCCAAGAAGCGCCCGAGAACCACAGAGCTGCCTGTGCCTTCTGCCCCGTCCACTGCCCGGCGATGTGTCTAAGCGTTTCCTCACCTCCAACAACCTGACCTTGCAGGTCAGCAGAGCCTCGGAGAGGTGCCGTGTCTCGCCCAGGTCGCACAGGAGGTGGCACAGCTCCTTCCTGGTGCCCACGGCCAGGAGGCTGCTCGGAGCTGCCCGGCGCTTGCTTCCTGCGTCGCCTTTTCCTTCCCATCCCTGAGCCTTTGAGACAAGGGACCAAAGCCCCCATGAGCCATGCAATGAACCTCTGTCTTCAAAAGCGACATTCAGCAGACCCCTCTCTTGTTCCCTGGGGAAAGCAGCTTGTTAACCCTCTCCTAACATGCACCCCTGGAGATGCTGAACTTCATTAATACATCGGTGACTGAGCAGAAACACACACACACACACACACACACACACACGGTAACCCATGATGTATCCCTAAGCCAAGCCTCGTGAGACAGAAAGGGATCCCCCACCCATCAGGATGACAGAGAGACCAGCACTGACCTGGGAACTTCAGGCCAAGCAGTCTACCTGCTGGGCAGTGTGACCACACACCCCGCTGGTCGGACGCATCCTAGAATACAACACCCGCGCCAGGCAGGGTCTGCCCGCGCTCTCGGGCTTGCCCCCATCCCCGGGAGCAGGCAGCAGGCAGACACTCTCGTTACTCCTGCTTCAGGCAGGTTGACTGCTTTTCCGGTGGTCAGGGAGCGGGGAGACGTCCGCACCTATCACGGCTTTCCCCTGGAAGTGCCTTCCTCGCCGACACATTCCCGGAGAGTCTGAACGTGCAGACGTGAATCTGCGGGGACAAGCCCTTCTTGCTCCCCCTTTTGCCGCAGGCACCAGGAAGTTCAGAATAAAACTTAGGGCTGATGGGGAGTCCCGTAACCTACGGACCAGCCCGCCTCTCCTGCTCACACACTTCTGCGGTTTCCTGCCTCTCCCCACGCCCCTCTGGAAGCAGACGGGCATCAAGTTATAAACAGCGTTTTTAAAGGAACCAATCTGCGGGCGCAGGCGGACCTCCCAAGACACCGGCCCGTCCTGCCCAGCACTGAGCCTCCTGGACAGCACCTTCCTGGGGTGTCCGCACTGCCCCCAGAGCCCCCTGCCCCGCGTCAGCTCCATCCTCTGCCTCCTCACTGCCGACAGCTGGAAGGTGCATGTGCTGCGGCGGAGGGAGCACTGTGTTAGGAGCCAGGCACCTGAGAAGTCCAGCCCTGCAGACGGCTGAGACTCAGAACCCTCCTGGGACCCCCCACCCCCACCCCAGAGCCCAGGCAGGGGGCTCTGGGAGCAAGAGGGTCTGTGGCACCCAAGACCACAGGCACCTGGGGACGCTCTTTACTCCGTGGCTCTTCCCAGTCTCAGTTCTGGACGCCTCTGGTGGGAACGCCTTCGCCCGCATCCCCCTTGGAAAGTGAAGACACCGCCAGGGAAGCCCCTCCAGTTCCTCCACAGCAAGCCCAGCGTCCATCCCTCCCCCTCAAAGCACACTGCCTGCAGGCCTCCGTCGCAGCACATGGGTCACTCTGCCTGGACTCTGGGGACTCGCGAACATGCCAAGACCCTCCACGAGCACACGGGCCCCCACACAGCCTGGAGCCTCCCAGGGCCCAGGCCTTCTTACCTGGGCAACGGGGCTGCCTGGGGCCTGCAGACTGAGGCCACCATCCCGGGGGAGGGGCGCCGAGGACTGGTCATGGTGTGCCTGGACTGGCCGGTGACAGCCAGGACCTGTGGGCTAGCTCTGGGGGCCCCCCCACCCCCTGCTGCTCTTCACCCCAGCCCCTGGGTGTTTACTATTTTGTTGTTGCTGTTCGTTCCTCACCAGGTGGAAACCCGCACTGTGGGGCTTAATTGCGCTCAGCCAGCTGCTGCCGAACACGGGAACGTGCCGCGCGGCAGAGACAGCCTCCGCGGGTGGAGGCGGGAGGGCAGCCGTGGGGAGGGGCGGGCACCTGGGAGGCCGAGGGAGGCGGGAGCCCCAGGCCCAGATGGAAAGGGGTCCGAGTTTGGGGGACACAGAGGGGACTTTCCAGGTAGATGCAAAGCTGGGCGGCCCCCGGCTGGCACCCGTCCCCTGCTGTGCAGTGACTCCAGCTCCTAAGGACCGGGAGCCCGCAGGACAGAGGGAGACTCTGCAGGGGGACCATCACCCGGGCCAGTGCTAAGGACAGGCTGACCAGCGCAAGGAGCACAAGGTGGTGTGTGTGTGTGTGTGTGTGTGTGTACAATCGTGCATATGTGAGGTGGATACGAGTGTGTGTGTGTGCGAGTGCATGCGTGTGTACACGTCTGTGGCTCGTGCATGCGTCTGTAGTGTGCACGCGTGTGTGGCGTGTGCGCACGGATGACGTGTGTACACGGGACAGTGTGTCGGTGAGAACGTGTGGACGCGCGTGTGGCGTCTGTGCATCTCCACGGGGAGTGCGTGTAGAGGACCGTGTGCACCCAGTCTCCAGATCAGGATTAGGCTGGGTGGCGGGCGCGCGCGCACACACACACACACACACACACCCCGTCTCGGGACACGCCTCGCTACTTCCCCAGGACACTCACAGAGACTCCCTAAGACTGTGCTCCGCCGAGTGCGTGAGCGCGGGGTCCAGCGGGACGGGGCTGGTGCGGGCGCAGGTTCTGGGGGAGCTACACGGGCTGGGCACGGGGAGACCCCGGCGAGGAACACGCCCACCTCACCCCTCCCACGGCAGTCACCGCACTGCCCGGCAGACTGCCCCCCGCACACGCACAAAGATCCACACGTCAGGGAGAAGACACCTAGAGCCCAGTGACCGTCCGGGAAGTTCAGGTCTTGTCGAGACGTCACTGCTCACCCACCGAAGTGGCTGCACCCAAGAAGACCAAGGAAGCAAGTCCTGGCGAAGGCCGGGGGGCAGCTTGCTCGCTGGCCGGTGACCTGTGTGGTCGCCGACCTCCCCCGCTGACTTGGGAGCGCACCTGCCGACGGGTTTCTCCCCGCCGGCGCTGGCTGCGCAGACTGGGGGGCTCACAGGCCCCACTGATGTCTCACAGCCCAAGACCAAGGTCCCGTCGGGGAGGACCCGCTTCCCGGTTCAGGAGGCCGGGTCCTCGCCGGGCAGAAGCGGGGAGGGCGCGGCCCCGGGTCTCTGCTGTAAGGGCTCCAACCCCTCACGAGGCTCCGCCCGCTGACCTCACGGCCTCCTCCTGACGCCATCACACCGGGCGGGGGGAGTCCTGGGTTCCCGACATGGGCCAGGGGGACACAACCTTCGGTCTGCAGTCCCCCGCCGCAGGGCATCAAGTTCCTGTGCGTCCTCGGCCCTCTGCCTCCAGGTCTTGGTCCACCCCACACCCGGCAGCCCGGCCTTCCCAAGTTTCCCCGCCAGAGCGGGCTGGGGCGGGCGTCCTCCTCCGCACACCTGTCCCCGCTCGGCTGAGCAGCCCCGGGAGATGAGCTCCGACCCGGGGTGGAGGGGAAGGGGCGGAACCGTGTCTTTCTGCCACGCGCTCTGGCTTTCGGAACACGCTGTCCACGAGATCCCGCCGGCCCTCACCCAGCCCAGCACGAGGAGCACGGGGTCGGCCACGGGCCCAGACGGCGCGGCGGACGGCAGGGAAGACTGGGTCCAGCTGCTGGGACGCGCAGAGCGGCTGCCCCTGGTGGTTGGGGCGCAGAGAGTAAGGAAACGTGACGTCCCCAAACGTCGGCCCGCGGGGCGCGGGGCCGATCCGGCGGCTTCCTGACGGCACCCGAGACCCGCGTTCCTGCCGTGGCCACGGCTTCCCCGCCTGCGCCGCCGCCGCGCGTCTTGCCACCGGAGACGCTGACGGCCTCGGGTCCCGCGCAGCGGGTGGACGCCTGCTGGCCAACGGCCCCGGTGGAGGGAGCGGCGCCTGCGGAGCCGGGCGGGGCTGTCCGCTCCTGGCGTAGAGGTCAGGCCCGCGGCCGCGGCGAACGGCCCAGGCTCCGCTCGCCACTCCCCGGGCTCCCTGTGCGCACAGCGTCGGACCGGACCGCGCTCGGGGCTGGGGCAGAGGGGACGCCCACGAGGCCAGGACGACAAGGTCTGTGGCTCTGATCGGGAGCGGGTGTCCCGCCAGCCTCCCCTCCGTCCTCCGAAGAGGGGCCTGGGCTGCAGCCTCGCCCGCCCGTGCGCGCAGGTGCCGCCCTCCTCCGCCCGCCCGGCCCGTCGCGGCTCACGGGAGGCCGGCGCGCCCCGGTGTGCAGACGCCGTCCGGCCTGCCTGGCCCGGGGCCCCAGGGCTGGCCTGGCGGGGCGCGCCGGGGAAGGGGCTGTGCGCCCTCCTGCAGAGGCTCTCGCTGCCTCACTGCCCGGTGCGCTGCCAAGGTTGGGGTCAGCCGGCGCCGCAGCCCTTCCCTCCTCTCCTGGGCCCCCGCGTCCCTCCTCGGGAGGAAAGCCACGACCAGAACGCTGGCTGGACCAAGCGCTGGTCCTCATCCTCCAGGCACGAGGATAGTCCTGCCTCCTCCCCGCTGGGGGGCTGGGCCGGGTCCGCGCGGCGGGTTGGGGTAGGAGGGAGGGAGGCCCTTGTCCGCCCGCCGGCCCGCAGAACCTGGAGCTGGGCCGCGCTGTGGCTCCTGACTTTGCCAGGGCCTGCCCGGCTTCTCTGAAAACAGGCGGTGAGGGCCTGCCTGCCCCCAGAGGGCCAGCTGCCGGGGGCCCAGGCCGGCCCAGCCTCTCCAGGTGGAAAGCCGGTGGGACGCTCGTTGAGAGCGAGTCTGAGAGGCCTGTCCTGTCCCTGTGACTGTTTAGCGGCCGCTCGCTTCCTTCCCGGCCGACTTGAACGGGCAAATGACCACATCAGCAGCCACGCCTGCTGCCCCCTAACCCAGGGCGGCTTCCCCGCCTGCAAGCTAGAGGACCCTCACCTTCCCCCCAGTGCACAGGACTTTGTCTCCTGTTCTCCTGAACGGACTGACTGAATGGCCTGTGACCCACCCGGTCTGCCTCAGAAATTCGCCCCCCCATGCGCTCGCCGGGGCACGTGGCATCGCTCATGCCGGCTGAGGAATGACTACGGCTTAGACTCAATGGAAAAGGGTGCCTGGGTGGCGCTGTTGGGTAAGCCCCGGGATTGAGTCCCACCCACATGGGGCTCCCAGCTCCCGGGGGAGCCTGCTTCTCCCTCTGGCCTCCCCTCTCATGCTCTCTCTCTCTCTCAAATAAATAAATAAAATCTTTAAAAAAAATACAAACAAAAACAGAAAGTTCAATGTTCAAGAGAATTCTAGAAACAGACCGGGAAAAGCGGCAAGGCTTTGCACTGGATTCTAGCCGGGGTTTTCAGCACTGGCTGAATACTAAAACCATCTGAGGACAAAAATGGGAAGATTGCTGCCCAGATACCTCCTGAGTGGGCTCAGGATCTCTGGGATGGGGCTGGACTTCTTTCCCTGGGTGATTGCAATTCAGGCGACAGCCGGGACGCACAGTGCTGTCAACTGCTGCCCTAGAGGCGGGGACGGGATGGAAGGCACAGACACGCTCGTTGGCAGGTGACTTGCACACACACTCAGGTGAGTATCCTGTGACACCACGCAGTCACCCAGGTTCTTGCCTGTGCACAGCTGTCTCTGGGAGATGTGGGGACTCTGAGGCCCCCGGGGGTCGGGAACAGAGGGGACATTTCGATGGGTTTCCTGGAGGGCAGGTTGTTGGCTCTTTTGTCCTTGCTGTCTGCTCTTCATCTCCATTTAACATTATTTTTTTGTTTAATAGAAAGGATGCTTTTTCCAGACACTGCCTCCCTCCAAGAAGGGAATTTCTGGCCAGTGATGACCTTGGAACACTACCTGGGGGCAGACAGGCTCCCTTAGTCCCCTCTATGGCATTTCCATCCGAGCCCCAAGGACTAGGAGCTGCTCCTGGACAGAGTGCGGGTGACTGGCAGAGCTGCTCCTCCCAAGGCCTGTTCTGCTGACAGCCCTGAGCAACGCAGTCTCACCGACACAGCTGCTTGGCGCTGGATCCTGGAGAGATAGCCTCAGGGGACGGTCAGCCCAGAATTCAGTCCCCACTGGGCAGCAGCTGTGGCCACACATGATAATGGATGCTTCAGGGGAGGAAGCCCGTCCCAGCAAACCCGTCCCCCCCTCACATCCCCCCACATTCTGGCCCAAGAACCCTCCACCACACTCCGTCCCCCTGCCTCAGGCTCTCTGTGCAGCCTTGGGCCAGGCCTACTGTCTAGCGTCACTGGACCACATCCACCAGCCCCCACGATGGCCTGGGTTTGCTGTAAATTCAGTCCAAAGTCCACCATCCGGGACAGGCTGGAGCCGGCAGGTCGCGTGGAGAAGGGCCTGGGTGGGTTGGTGGCAGCCCTGACTGAGGGCATTTGGCGTTTGGCAAGAGTGAGACTCACCAGGCAGCCCAAAGGACGAAGGGAGCGGGCCTGGGGGAGCTCTGGGGGTGGGGAAGGATGGCGGGTCCAAGGGGCGCAGTGTCTGGGCCCTGAGGGTCTTGGGGGGTGCCTGGCCTTCTTCGTTGCACCTTAAAAGCCCCACTCATCAGCACGGGGAGGGTTGCCAAGACAGCGTGGAGGCAGCCTGGGCTTTCACAGGGAAGCCCCCAGAACTCCCCCGTGGCTGATGTTTAATTGGGTTTAATTATTTTCTATTTAATTGCATTTTTAAAAGCTTTCCCCAGTGGTTTCTTGATCGGAGGACCTCTCCTCTCCTCACTCTTCTCTGGGCTGGAGGCTTGGCCTGGGTGGGGGTGAAGAGACAGAGCCAGGTGGCTGTGGGGTCATGGTCCCGCTGAGGGTCTCTTGGGACATGGGGAAGGCCCCCTGGCTGGGCACTAAAGATGGAAACTGGGGGTGAGGCCAGAGCTGGGGCTGCCTGAGGTCCTCCCTGGGCCAAGCAGACGGGTGCCCCAGGCCCACCTGCCCCCCGCACGGCTTTGCCCTCATCCTCACGGTCCCCCCAACTCCCCACAAGCTCACGCGCCCCCAGCACCCCCCTGGCTAGCTCCTAACTGTCCTCCGCCTTCTGCCCTTCTAGAGCCTTCCCCGTTCCGCTCAGAATCATATCCAGAGTCTCTTGCTGCTTCAGCCCGTCCCCGTCCTCTTGCAGCCCTCCTCGGTGTGTCTGGATCTTACACGTGCCTGCACCTGTGCAGGCGCCTCTACCCGCCCCCTTCTCTTCCTGAGGTCCCCCACAGCAGGCGTTCTTAAACACAGGTGAGCGCGTCCCGGACACGGCTCCATCCCCGGGACACCCCATCCCGCAGATGTGGCTGCACAGGACTTGGCAGGATTGGAGAGCAGGAGGCACCCGGGCTGCGGAGCCTGTGTGAGCTTCGGACTTGCTTTAGCCAATAGGATGTGGCAGAAGTGATGTCGTTTGAGTTTGGAGCCTGGACCCTAATAGGCCACAGGCCACCACTTCACTCTCATGGAGTACCACTCGGAGAACACCAGGAAGGAGACGGGTCCAGCTCCTGGAGGCCTCGGGGCACCTCTGGCACCAACAGCCAGGCCCGGGAGTGAGGCCTCTGGGGCCTATCCAGACCAAAGATCTGCTGCATGAGCAGATGCGTACACAGAAACAGACCACTCGCAGTCGTGAGAAGTAGATCACCGTTCCTTCTGGCCACTGAGATTCGGGGTGCTTGTTGTGCAGCAAGTGTTAACCGACGCGCGGCCGCTGCAGGCAGCCCGAGTCCTGTGCTTAGCTGGATGCCCTTCCCGCCCCCGCGTGCCAGCGTCCCCTCCCCCCAGACCCTCAGAACCACACATACACCGTCCTCGAGGAGCTCTAGCTCCGTTGCCTCCTTCAGCAGCCCCCGTTGCCCCCGGGACGGAGTTAAGGCTGCCTGGCTTACCCACATCCAAGGCCGTACCAACCTCGCCCCTGCCCGCCCCTCCTCCTGCATCCCTGCTCCAACCCTCATAGCCCGCCGCCTCCCTGTTCTCGGGTCCTGCCGTGCGGCAGCTTACACCCCGTCCTCCTGCACCCGTCCTGCCCTCGTGGTGTCCTCTGCAACTTCTCTTCTTCCAAGACCCAAATGAACCCTCGCCTCCCCCGAGAAGACCTCTTAACTCTCTAAGCACCCTGTGTCCTCCGGGCCAGCTAGCAGGCTTGTCCGAGCTGCCGCGCCATTTGCTCACGCAGCTGAACCTCCCACGGGGCCCCTTGGTCACGGCCCCCGGCAGAAAGACGCGGCTGGGCACCGCGCTGGGCATGGCAAAACGGAGAAACAGAGGGAGTCACTTAAATGAGAGATGGGAAAGGGCGCACACGGAGGGACTGCTTCCTGCCTGCGCCGCGGGGGGCCCTTACGCAATGCCCAGGACGAGCGCACCCTTGCCTGGAGCCTTACCTTACACCGGAAGCTCGAGGGTAGACAGGGTGCCGTTTGTTGCTGTAGTTCCCAAAGGCCGGTACAGCGTCTGGGGACGTGACATGACCTCTGCGGATGTGTGGATGGATGGATGGATGGATGGTCCTGTGGGTGGCTGGCTGGGGGGCAGGGGGTGGGGGGTGAATGGGGGGGAATGAGTACTTTGTGTCCATGAGAAAAAAGTAGAGGCTTAACCTCCTAAA
Organism: Mustela putorius furo; assembly: GCF_011764305.1. NCBI lineage: Eukaryota > Metazoa > Chordata > Mammalia > Carnivora > Mustelidae > Mustela > Mustela putorius. Next base: position 43,612,496 of record NW_025421304.1, on the reverse strand, counting down.
CTGGTACACTTTCTACCACAAAATTCCCGCACCCAGTCTTGGACAGAGTGATCTTAGCCATGTGTGCCCAAGACAGAGGAAAGATGACCTAGGACCACAGTTCTGCAAATCTCTCCTCTCCTTGATGCGGGACAAGGACTGAGTCCTGGTTGCCTACTTGCATTCAGGACCTACACTGGACCACTCGGGACCAAGCCCTTTCCCCAGGGACAGCCTCTCTGTGTGTTTCCTCCAGTGCCTTTTCTGGGCATTCCTGCCATTAGGTGCTTCTGGGAATGGCTGAACCACTCTCAGGAGGGCAGCCCGGGGTGCGGTATGGGCAGTTAAAGGTCTACTTGAGCCACTTAGTCTCGGGGAGATGGTTGGCAGCGTTGAGGGCAAGGCGCCAGGTAGAAGTGGGCGAGGGCGGGGCACTGCAGGAGTCTTTGGGTCTGCACCATTCTGCATCCAGCCTTGCTGGCGGGCGGGGCCCCTTCCAGGGTCACAGAATCACCCAAGGACACCAACCCCACCAACCCAACTCCATTCCTCCCTGTGTCTAGCTCGCTCTGGAATACACGGTGATGTCTTAGGCAGAATCCAGAGTAGGACAGAGCAGGGCATGGCCTCCGTCCTACAGATGACTTGTCCCAGAACCCTGCCCAAGCCATTGCAACTTTCTGGACCTTAGTTTCCCGTAAGGCGTCCATACCTGGCACCCCCACGCTGTTCCTAGTACGCTGTGTAAGGCAGCCCAGACCAACCGGTCCCAGTTTTCTTTGCAGATGGTCTCACACACAACACCAGAACCTTTCTTGACACAGCATTCTGAGCAGGGACCATGGGCATGGGGACAGCCCCTGTTGGCCACACTGGATTTCTAAGGCACCATCAGGCTGTGAGAACGATGTGCGATAGCTACTGACCGCGTCCGTCTTTCCTCACGACATGTGGGCCCTGCGCTCTGGGCTGTTTCTTCATGTCTGCGCTTCCCTGGCACACAGTAGGCCCTGAATGCTGGTGGAGAAAAATGAATAGGTCACCATTTCTAATTCCAAGTTCTTTTGCCTCTGGACCTGAGGAGGATGTTTGCTGGGGTTCATCCCAGCACCCATACCCGAGTGGGCCATGGTCCCATAGGCTCTGTCCTTCCTGGCATCGGGAGGAGCCAGCAGACTTCTCACACGGGCGGATGAGCAAGAAGCAGCTTAGCTCCACTTGCCACAGTGGGCCCCGGAGGCAGGTGGTCTCCCTGTACTGGGCTGGGGCTGCCAGGACCCGCAGGTGGGGGGAGCCTAGGCCTGCCCTCCGAGGGGAGCAGTCCACCACACGGGTTGGCAGTTCCCATCCCAAGGATGATTAGCCAAGATACAAGCTTGGTGCCCAGGTGAACCCCTGCTCTGACCCAAGAGGACTGACCTCAAACCACGGCCGGCCCGCCAGGCCCTGGCTACCTGTCACCTCCTCGAAATGGCCGCCTTATGTCATGTCAGCCTGCAGGCCGGGCTGCATTTCTCCAAGTACCCTTCCTGTGGGTTTTGGATGTAGAGGTCCCAGAGGGAGAGCCCGGGGGGGGGGGGATTTGGAGGGGAAGCTACGAGTTGTCCCTGGTCTGTGGAGTCACCTGTGGCATGTGGCCAGGCCTGCCACTGTGCCACAGCCCCCCACCCTTGTTCACCAGCTCTGACCTGGCGTGGGGGGAGCGTATCCTGTTCCTCCGTTGCAGCCCAGCATCTGCAGAACGCCCCAGCCCCCAGGTCCTCGGCACAACGAGAGTCACTCGGGGCTGTCGTGGGGCTCTGGCTCCTGCTGGGCACTGCCTGCCCGCTTTCCCGCTTCATAGCACCTTCTCTTCCGGCGTCAGAGCAGCCCCACCAAAGCGCGTAGCCGGGCGCCTGACTGCTACATCGACTGTGTGGTCGATGGTTGCAACAAATCCACACACACGCGCGCGCACACACGCCCACAGACAGCCCTCCTCTGGCTGAGCTCTGGTGGACACCTGCGCAGACCTGCTCAGGGACCCACAGGCGGAGCACGTGGGAAGGAAACGGTGGCCAATAGCCGTAGGATCAGTGTCCTCCTGCGAAAGCAGGACCAAACAGAAGTTCCTCTTCTCTCCCGCGGATGTGTGGGTAGAAGCGCCGCCGGGTCCGAGGTCCAGCCCATGGCTCTGTCTCTGTGTGTGTTTCTCAGCATCTCTCTTCCCGCTCACCTGGCTCAGGCTGGGGGAGAAGGACGGATGCCTGGGTTCAGCACTGCGGACAGAGGCGCAGCCCTGCCCGGGGGGGGGGGGGGGGGGGGGGGGGGGGCTCCGCCCCCAGCCTCTCACCTACCTGGGCCTCATGGACCACGACTCTATTCATTTGTTCATCCCCTGGGCAGGCTTGCCCGGTGCAATGGGGCTGTGGTCACAACAGCAACAGGTGTGTGACGCCTGTGTGCCTGGCTTGCTGCGCTCATTCAGTCTTCATAATGGGCTGGGAGGGCAACGCTCTTGTGCCCAGTTTGCAGAGGACACTGAGATTTGGAGCAAGGAATGCCCTGCCCAGGGTCCCACAGCTAGAACAAGGAGGAGCCACCGAACTTGATACGTTCACGCTGAGGCCACCTTCCCGTCAGAACTACGCGTTATGAAGGAGCTGGGCCTGTCCCTGAGCCTCCGTGAGCCATCTCAGCCACCCAGAACCAGCCCATGGCCGGCCTGGCTGCAAAGGTGGAAGCCTGTGGCCAGGAAGAGGGGAGAGGCAAGTGCCTCGGCCAAGGGTCCCTGTGTGCCATTGGGCGCCCACTCTCCAGACCTTCCTATTACAGTTCTCATGTATGTACGTTTCCCTGAACGGCCGCTGTATTCGTGCAGAGCTTTCCTGCAGACGAGGCGCTCTGCACCGGGGGACCGGGCGTTCGCGCGTGAGTAAAGCCAGGTGCAGTGGCAGCCTGGCCTCAAGGGAGGAAATCTGGTGGCGCCGGCCTACCAGGAGACAAAGACCACGAGGACAGATGCTGGGAGACGCTGGCCACTGTGGGCCAGAGGGCCACAGCCCTGACGTGCAGGGTCTGGCACATCCAGAAGACTCTGGAAGGCTCCAACATGTGCCTCAAGAATTAGAACTGAGACTTTGGCCCTTCTTAGGCCCCCTGTGCGTTCCCAGGCCTCCTCTTCGTGCTCTGGACACTTCCTGTCGTCTGTGCTTGCCTGTCTTGGCTCAGTGAGGATGAGGTGAGGCCCGAGGCAGCCGGGGAGCAGGGAGGTGCCGCACGAGGGCCTGACAGCAGGGTCCGCCTCCATCTCCTGAGGGCTGTCCTGCTGGCACCGCACACTGTCCTTGTAGGGAAGCCCCCAGCATTATGTCCGTTTACAGATGAAGAAACAGAGGCTCAGAGGGGAGAGGGGACTGCCCAGACCAGGGGGCACACACACCTGCTCTGCTAACTCCAGAGTCCCAGCTGGCGGGGGGCAGGTGATGCCCTGTGCCTCTGTTTCCTTAGCTGCAGAACGCAGGTGACAAGAATGCCACCTCCCAGGGCCACCGTGCACACAGAGCACAGGACCGTGTGTAAAGCAGAGGCAGAGAGCATGGCGGGCCGCGAGAGAGCCGGCCATCCGTGACTCGTGTGCATCCCCAAACCCAAACGCTGTTTGACACGCAGCGTTCACTTTTTCCATATTCAACGCATCCTCATAGTTTAAAAAATATTGGCCCTGACCCACAAAGTCAATCTCGGACAGTGGCGGGGCCCCACCTGAAGAAGAGCACCCAGGGTCAGAGCCGGGCGCAGCAGCCCCTCCAACGCCCTGCTCCTGATGGAGGACTTCGTATCTTCTGTTGGGAAAAGGGGAGCTCCCTCTCCCCTGGGTCCATCCCCACAGAAACCTGGCTAAGGTAAGGCTTGATGGAAGAATCCAGAGAACAGTAGCACGCAGAGAAGCAGGAGCCAGGAAAGCGGTGACAGGGCAGGGTGGGGAGCGGCCTCAGGAAAGCCGTGCACGGAGCGGTGCACAGAGCGGCTTCCGTGTCCGGGCTCAGAGGTCCCAGTGAGGAGGCCGCCTTGTCCACGCAAGTTCCCACTCCAACTGGGACCCAACCTGGGCTGGAGGAGCCGTGGTGCTCTGCCGTGTCCTTCCCCTTGCTTTTCCACGCGTGACACCGGGGCGATCGCCCGCCTGTCCCATCTCTTTTCCTGGCTGCCGGAGCCCACCTGTGAGCCTGCCTCTGGGGAGCGTGGAGCTGAGCACGAGCTGTGTGCGTGGGTGCGGGATTGGTCAGTGTGCTGGGGTGCAGTCGGTAAGCGTCTGACTCTTGGTTTTGGCTCGGGTCAGGATCTCAAGGTCGTGCGATCGAGCCCCGAGAGGAGCACTGCCCTCAGCAGGGAGCTTGCTTGAGAGTCTCTCTCTCCCTCTGTTCCTCCCTCGTCCACCAAAAAAAAACAAAGGCCTCTCTGTGGAGGTGACATGTGACAAAGTCTCAAAGGAAGTGAGGGAGGTAGACATCTGGAGGAAGAGGGCCCCTGAGAGGCCATCCAGCACGTGCAAAGGCCCTGTGCATTGAAAACAAACAAGCCCATGGAAGATGAGGAAAGAAGGTTGGAGCCTCTGAGAGTCTTGAGATTTTCACTCGGGAGACAGGAGGCACGGAGGGGTCTGAGCAGGAGAGGGGTGTGGACAGCTTCTCTTCCTCCCCCCCACCACCCGCCTCTCTGCCCAACACGGCCCTTAACCGTCCCTTTCCCGTAATTGTAAATTTGTTTGTATGGTTGTGTGCTCAGCCTTTGTCTCTGCCAGCGGGCTGCCAGCCCAGCAGGACAAGGCCACACCCCCCACCACAGACGCAGAGGGTGAGGCTGCCCCGCCGCCCCCAGCCCTGCACATGGCAGAGCCCGGGGAGCTGATGCCCAGCCATTTCCTTCCAGACTCACTGTGGCCCCTGAGGCCTGCAGGGGCTGCAGCTGGCCTGCCTCCCCCAGCAGGTGTGACCTCCGCGGGGTCCCTCCCTCCATCGGCAGCCGGTCTGGACCTGCTCTCCCCTCCAGGTCCCTCGGCCGGCCGGGCATCCCTCCAAGAGAAACCAGAGGGAGACAATGGCCAGGGAGAGGGGCAGGCGGGCAAGAAAGTGAGGAAGCGTCAAGCTCTTGGCGGCCGCTCCCCGCCCCCCACTCCGCATCTTCCACGGCACTTAAATGCCTGTGAGCAGATTAATAAGGTCTCGGCCGCACGGGGGGCCCGTGTTCTATCTGGAGCCCCAGTCGCGTGGCGGCGGCGGCGGCGTGCTGACGGCGGGGCTGGAGGCGGCTTTATCTCACGGGCCCAGGCGGCCTCTCCCTTATCAGGCCGGGCCGGCCGCGCAGCTGCTTCTGCGGGCCTGCGCCACCCCCCCGCCGCCTGCTTTGTAATCAGAAGAGAAGTTGCTGTCTTGATATTTCCATTTTTATCTCTTTTATTGACTTCATTTTCATGTCTTTGAGGGAGCGTTTTCTTGGGTTGCCTACGTCTTCCCACCGCCCCTGCCCCTTGGCCAGCCTGGGGGCAGGGGTTGGCTGGGTGAGGAAGGGGGCCAGGGGCTCCATCCCTGGCTCATGTGCCCTATCTTGTCCCACGGCTCTGCAGGTGCACAGCCCTTGGCCAGATCCTCGCAGCCTGGGGAGCCTGCGCGGGTGGGGGACCACCCAGGCCAGCCTCCTTCCCCTCGGCCGTCGGCACGGATCTGGGGGAGACGTGGCTATCTCCACTGCCCAGGCGAGGAAGCCCAGCTTCCACAGGGTTATCAGTCACCGTCACCTTGCTCCACGCCGGTGACTCGTGACCGAGGGGGACTGCTGAGCGGCCCGGCCGTCAGAGACACGTCTGTGCCTGGGACGGAGCTGGCCCGGAGGACCGCACTGCCAGCAGCCGTTCACCTCGCTGACTCCGCCCCGCCTCTGCCGGGCAGTGACCGCCGGGGCAGTGTGTGTGCCGCAGGCCGGACGGGCGCCGGGCCTCCCCGGGCCCGGCTTACCGTCATCAGTGCCCTTGAACGGGGCTGAGCAGGGTCTCGCCCAAAATAGGTCCACGTCCTGACCCCGGAACCTGTGGAAGTGCCCTTGTTAAAAAAGGGGGTCTTTGCAGATGTGATCACATGGAGCCTCAGGATGACAGCGTCCTAGGTTGGGGCGGCCTGAATCCAGCCGCTCAAGTCTCCGTGAGAGACAGATTCAGGCGGGAGAGGCCACACGGGGATGGGGGCAGTGGGAAGGATGCAGCCACAAACCCAGATTCGCCAGGCCCCCAGAAGGACCGCTCCCCGGAGCCTCCGACAGGGTGTGTGTCCCTGCCGGGGTTGCGGGCTCCAGCCCCCCGAGCTGGGAGGGGGGAGCTTCCCGCCATCTCAGCCCGGCTTTGCTCTGCGGCCGTGAGCTTCCGTGGCTCTGGGCACTCACACCGTCCCCACCACGCCGACCCCCCTCCCCGGCTCCCTGCAAGTCCACGGCAGCAGGCCTGGCACCTGCCACCACGAAGAGGCTCCGCAAATGTTAGTTGAACGAGTGAGAGAGCCCCGATGGGGTCTCCGGCCCCACCACCCGGGATGGCAGGTGTGTGGGAACCCGGGCACAGAAGTCTTCCCGGGCGCTGGGCTCAGGAACCCAAAGCAGCAGGACAGCCGTGCTTCTCCCAACCCCCCGCGCCCCCACATCCTCCAGCCCCTTGTGGCTGGGCTGGGCGATGCCTCCCTGGTTTCCGGCTGCTCCCTGGAGATGCTGAGGAGTGAGCTGCCTCGGGCGTGGCCTCCTCTTACCCCAGCATCTCCCTGACTGTGCCAGGACCCCCACCTGCACTAGCACGGGGGTCTCCCCCACGGACCCAGGGACTCAGCCGTCCCGTGTTTGCAGGACACAGCGGGAGCTGCCCTTACATAGAGTGGGGTCACCAGAGGCCACTGCAGGAGGGGCTGGGGACAGAGGAGCTCTAAAGAGAGGAGATCCGACAACCCGCGCGCCATTTGGAATGTGTGGTTTTCCAGAATTCACACTGGAGAACAGAAAGGCCGGCAGCTGGTGTGGGCCAGCGTGGTTTCTGTCACTAAGCAGGGAGGGTCAGAGCTGGACACATGGCTTCGCCGGGAGATGCTGGCAGACCCGCCAGCCGCCTGAGCAGACCACTTGGGCCCCGGGAGCCAGGGGGAGGCACAACTGGAGCCTCGTCAGGGGCCTCCTGTGACGGACTGGGGGGTGGGGAGGCAGGAGAGAAGCCCTGGGGCGGGAAGGGAGGGACACAGGGGACGTGGGGCAGGCTGGGACCACGGTGTCCCTGAGGCAAGGGAAGTTTCCAGATTATCCCACAGGGCCCCTGGGAAGCTCGCCACAGGGGTCTGAGAAAGCTGCCCCCGCCCAGCTCCTCCCTCCCCATACATGGCCCCCACACCAGTAGGGCACTGCCCCCTGGGGGCCAGGACAAGACTCAGCAGAGCTGGTTGCTGGAGAGGCCCAAGGACAGCCAGGTCCCACAGGCTGGTGATGCCACGGCCAGACCCAGGCCCCTGCAGCCCACCAGCGTGTCCTTCCAGCCCCCGGGGCTGCCCACCCCACACAGTGCACAGTGGACCGTCTGCGGCCAGGAAGACTGAGGTCAGCCAGGACGAGACAGGGCCAGTGTGGGCGGCCCTCGTGCTCCCAGGAAAAGGCCCGGCCCCTCCAAGGTAGAAGCCGTTAGGCACCGGTGAGAAGCCCCGGGTCACAGAGGGTCCTTGTGCTCTCGGGTCTGTTCAAACTGCACTTACAGCTCCCCCACCCCAGAACCGCCTCCGAACAGCCCCTCGCCCTTCCTCCCCCTCTTGCTCCCCCAGGACGTGCCCCCCCCCCACCGTGGTGAGCAGAAGCTGGCAGGGGCCACTGCTCTCTCCCTCCAGCCAGGAGCAGCCTCTAGCCCTGCTTAACCTCATGGGACTTGGGGTGTTCTGTTCTAGCAGACCCCCAGGCCACCCGTGCCCTCCCAGCCTCCTCAGAGCCCACTCACCCAGCACAGCAAGGGCCAGCCACACTGCCCTTCCCCCTCACCTGGTCTGATCCAGGAACCTCCCTGGCTAATACCTTTGGTACTATCACCTCTCTGCCCCACTCCCAGGAGCCAAACCACACCTCCAGATGATTCCAACTTCCCTCCCACCCTGGGCAGCAAGACAGGGCCACACGCCAGTCCCGCAGTTTTGCCCTGGGGCCAACAGGCCTCATGATTCCCCTGCAAACATCCTTTGGGTCAACCCAAGCTCTCTGTCTCTGGGGCCAGAGCCCAGACCAGGTCCCCAAGAGAGCTCACAGGGGCCACCAACACCTCCCGTCTGTGGACCAAGAAGAGGCATCTGTGGTTTCCAGCTGCAGCCCGTGGGCCTCAGGACACTGGCACAGTGGGCGCCGCAGCCCAGACCGTGTGGCCCGGACGGCCCTGTCGGTGCACGGAACTCGGACACCCGAGCCCAGGTCAGGCTGTGACGAAGGAGGCCCCCCTCAGGGCTGGCCTGGGGTGTCACACCTGGTAAACGGGGTCTCCCCCAGAGCCCCTTAGCACAGGAAGTGGGTCCTGGACCAGTCTGTGGGAGCCAACGGCACGTGACTTCGGGGAGGAACGGGAGGCAGGCGGCCGGCCGAGAGTCCTCCGTTCGCACACAAACGCATTTGCTCTGGGAGCAAGAATAAGAGGATTTCATTAAAAGCAAAGCCCACGCTGGGTTCGCGGGCACCTGAAGCTGAGGCAAGTACTTGGGGAACTATCTGGACGCGACCTCGGACAGGAAGCACGTGGGTCCGTGGCCAGCAAGTCCCCCGCGGGGCTGCTTCCGGAAGGAGGGAGACCGTGCGCTCCCAAAGGCCTCTCGCACGAGGATTCGTGGTCACCTACCTGCCGTCGCCCCACACCCGCCACGCCGCCCGCCACGCCCCACAGTGTGTGGGCAGAGGAGGGGGTCCGCGCGCTGAGGCGGGGACCCCAGCGCAGACGTACCCCAAGATCTCCGGGAGGGGCTGCGGAAGCCAGGCACGGAGGTGCCCCGCAGGGTCCTGTCCCTGTGAGGCTTCTCTGGGTAGGAGAGAAATCAGGTGGGGGATTGGGTTGGGGGCGGGGAGAACTGATTCGAGGAGGAGCCCGGTGACGGTGACGAGGTGTTCTGCGTCCTGCCCAGAGAGAGGCAAGGGCTTGCCTAGGGGCTCCCTCCCGCTGAGCTGCGAGCTTGAGTCCCCAGCTGTCTGGGACTTCGAACGCGGGAAGCTGAGGCTGCTTGGTGTGGCCCCGAGCTTTGCCACCATAACCAACGCCCCGACCTGTGGCTTCGAACCAAACACACACACTCACAGCCGTGTGGGCTGGCACAGGCTGGCTGTGGCGGTTCTCATTCTGGGTCAGAGAAGAACCCCCTTGACACCCCCAAAGCTGCTGCTCCCACAGCAAACCTCAGCCCCACCACACCGCACTGGCCGAAATTCTGCGTGGCCCACCTGACAGGACAGGGCGGGAGGCATCCCCCTCCCCAGGGGTGGCAGGGGCGAGGAGTGGCCTCACCATTGGGGAGGTCGGGGAGTGACTCGTGGGAGACATATCCCCTGCCCCTGGGGAAGGCCCCCAGGGAGGAGGTGTGGGGTGGTGTGGGGGGAGAGAGGGTCCCCGCGCAGAGCCAAGGGGAGGGAGGCCAGCAGGCCGGGAACAGCGAGGAGGACACACGCCCGGAGCCCAGCTGCCCCGGCCCACGGTACAGTAGCGCCCCAGAGCCGCACTCGGCCCCCGGAGCAGGCGCTCTCCGGAGGGGGACATGGACCTGCAAAGGCAAGCAGGGAATGGAAAGCCGGCATGAGGCTCGGTGGCCCCGGCAGTGAGGTCCTTGAGGTGTGCACAGAAGGGGGCAGGCTGGCTTCCCCCAGGGGTGGCAGGCCAAGTGGCCGGCCTGCTCTCTGCTGGGGACTCCGCAGGAGGCAGCAGGCCGCGGGAGAGTGAGCCACAGCTTGTCTGGCCTCTGTCGGCCTCGGGAAGAGCCAGGCCAGCTGGCTGCGGGCCGGATGCTGGCGGCCCTGGGAAGGCTTCCCACCTGTCTCTCCCCCAGGTGGCTCCTATTTTTAGAGCCGACTCTTCAGTCAGGATGCAAGGTTTCAGAGCTGCGGCACGGGCTCAGGTCCAGCGAGGGGAAGCCTTGGCAGGTGGGAGCCCCCCCTCCACGGAGAGCCCAGCCCGGCCACAAGGCCACCAGGCCAGCAAGGGCACACTGCCGGCCCTGTCCTCAACCACCTGCCTGTGGCCCCTTCTCTCCCTGAGCCCTCCTCTGCCCCACAGACCTTAGAATGGTCCAGGACTGGGTCCCTGGGTCCCTGGGTCTCTTCCTACTCACCGGCAGCGTCTGATACGTGTCCCGTCAGTCCACCAGCTTCAAGCTTGGCCCTACAGGTCCATCTTGCCCAGAGGAGACCATCTCCAACCAAACGGGAGATGCAGAGGGAGCTAACCCTCCCCCTAGCCTCACACACTCCTCCCGCCTGTGCTCCACCTGACCATGCTGCAGGCCAGCCTCTCCCCTCCCGGGCCCCACCAGGCCCAGGACACCCCCGGCTCTCCTGGGACACTTGCCCACAGCTGCCCCGTCCCAGCTTCACCAGTGACCCCGCCCGGCCCGGCCTCACCCTTGCATGGTCCCGCCCCCGCATGAGCTCTGTCCCCTCCTCCTATGCCCGCTGCTCCGTGCCATCCAGCCACATGGGAGCACCAAGCTCGCGCCCCTGTCCCTCTCCCGGCTCCTGGCCACAACTCCCTGTGACTGCATCGCCAGCGGGCCTAGTGCTGGGTCCGGGGCAGCGGAGGTGAGCCGCCCCGCAGAGGCGCAGGGGCGGTGCAGGGGGCAGTGCTGAGGGCAGTGCAGGGGGCGGTGCAGGGGGCGGTGCAGGGGGCAGTGCTGAGGGCAGTGCAGGGGGCGGTGCAGGGGGCGGTACAGGGGGCGGTGCAGGGGGCGGTGCTGAGGACGGTGCAGGGGGCGGTGCAGGGGGTGGTGCAGGGGGGTAGTGCAGGGGGCGGTGCAGGGGGCGGTGTAGGGAGTGCTGCTGAGGGCGGTGCAGGGGGCGGTGCAGGGGGCGGTGCAGGGGGCGGTGCAGGGGGCGATGCAGGGGTGCAGCCGTCCTCCCTCCAGCTAGTGATGCTCCCCTGCCTGAGTTCCAAAGCTGAGGTCCTGCCGCTGAGGGAGGAGCCGTGGTACCCAGTGGGGCGGGGCCACAACAAGCCCCGCCCCCGCCACTGCTGCCCCCCCAGGCCTCCCCCCCAGCACCCGCCCTCTAAATCCGTGTTGAGGCCCTGACCTCTCCTATTCGGAAAAGTGACCTTACTTGGAAGTAGTGTCATCCCAGATGGGATTCATTAAGATGACGTCATCGGGGCGTCCTAACCCAGTAGGCCGGGGGTCCTCAGGGAAAGGGGGATTTGGACACAGAGACAGACGCACAGGCGGGAAGACGCGGCCCGAGACAGAGGCGGAGGAGGGTGACGGGTCTACCAGCCCAGGACGTGGAAGATGCCCGCAAGCCAGCAGGGGCCGCGAGAGGGGCCACAGGAGGAACCCGCCTGCTGGTTCCACCCCCCGCCCCGTACCCTTCCCCAGAGCAGAGCCCGGGGAGCCCACACAGGCCGGGACACGCTAGCAGCCACTCATGATGGTGAGGACTGGACAGCCCGGGAATGGGGAGACGGAGCTCAGAGACTCTCAGGAAGGCGCGTCAGGCAGGAAGGAGCCGCAGGGGAGCCGTGAGGGGCTGCGGGCCCACGGTGCACACGGGGTGGCCCCAGGGGCTTGTTTCCCCGTAGAAGGTGAGAGGCAGGGCCAGGCACGCAGAGTGCGTGTGCACACCCATTCGCAAGTCACATGTAAGCCGGGAGCAAGACAGGGTGCAGACGATTACTGGATGAAAACACATGATGCCTGTTCATTCACGAGATTCCCAGCCGACGGACGAGGATGCGGTCTCCAAGGGGCCCCCTGGCTCCCGCCACTCCTTGAGGTCTGCGAGAGCGCCCACCATGGCAGAGGACACAGCCCCAGGACTCTGGCCCCACATCTCAGCCCCCGGGCCCGATGCCTTGGACTGAACACGGAGCCGGGCCAGGATTGAGGAAGCTGCGCCTGGGGACCCTGGCTTCAGGGAGGGAAGGAAGCGTCTCCAAGGATGTAGCCCCCAGGGTCACCAGCAGGACCCCAGGCACACCCATGCCCAGTGAAAACTGTGGCTGAAGGCGGAGGACAGGGGACGGGGCCCCTCTGGGCTTTCCCCCTGCCTGGACGCCAGTCCCCCTGCCTTCTGGCAGATGTGATGGCTGATCTCCCTCTAGGCAGGCCCTGACTCCTATCCAGCCATCCAGACCCTGCACCTGGGGCCACCAGCCCTTCCGCTGTCCCCAGAACCGCGTAGGTGGTGACCTCAAGGCTTCCTCAAGAGGAAGGCGGCCGGGACGTGGCCTCAGATGCCTCCATGGTCACATCTGCCGGGCGGCCCTGCTGTCTCTTCCTCCAGCGACGGGGTCAGCCCCTCTCCCCACCCCGCCCAGTGCCTCCTGCTCCCGCCCAGCCTCCAACGGCCACTGCCGAATCACTGCTGGCTGGTCTCGCCGCTTCCGCGCGGTCCTCTGGTCCTCGAGGGAGGGCCCAGGGAGGAGGGAGGGAACGTGGGTCTATCCTCGTGCCCTCTTGAAACAAGACCAGAAGACGTGTTCATTCCGTAGAGCAAACAGGTGTTGATGTGGGTCCCAACGCGAGACAAAACCAGCAACATTTGTTGAGTCCCAGCCTCGTCGGAGCGAAGGGAGCAGCCCTGTGGCCCCCGGGGACGGTGCTCCGGGCCCAGTGAGTGGCAGGTGCGAAGGCCTTGGGGTGGCCCTGCCTGGCTCCCGGCCGCTGTTCTGAGAAGAGCTGGGCCCTGCTGCTGCTCACCGTGGGGTCCCAGGGCAACAGGATCAGCCGGACCTGGGGGTCTCCATCTCTCACCTGGTGGGCAGGGCTCTCTGTGGGTCCCATCCGGGGACACCGGTGGGGGGAGGAGCCAGCCCCTTCCGGAGGGAGGCTCCCGGGCCTGGAGGGGCTGGTGCAGGAGGGGGCGCGGGCAGCAGGTGCAGACTCCAACAGCTTTGCCTGGCTGGCGGTTGCCTCTGAGGTGCGGAGCACATCTGTGTTCATCAGTTGGCCGACAGATGGGCCCGGTTTAATATTTTTGGATTCAGTTAGACTCAGGGCCGCTGTGAACCCATACGGAGCGCAGGTGTGAGAAGCAGCGCCCTGGGGCGGGGCGGGTGGAGCCGGGGGGATGGGGTGGGGGGTGCGCCCTTGCTGGGGGCTGGGGACCCTGCAGGTGCCCCCGGGGAAGGACGCTCACCCTGTCCCTCGGGTTAGGCTGCAGATTTCGATAGGAGCTTCTTGTGAGGCTGTGGACACCATAATCCCACAGTCGTCCTGGGCGTGATAAGAAGCCGGCCAGCGGGGCCCGAGGAGATAACTCGGAAGGGGGCAGAGCAGGGCCTGGGCAGCCAGATGGCCGGTGTCGCAGCCGATTTTCCCACCAGCAACTGCTTTTGTTACTTAATCGCGTCACAGGCAGGAAAGCACCCGCCCTGTGCCCAGTATCTCCGGGGCCACCTTCTCGGCTGGCCAGGGGAAGTTTCCAGGAACCGCGATAGCGCCGCCGGATGTGGCCCGGACTTCTCAGCTCCAATCAGGATCCTGCAGACAGCCCCCCCCCCGCCCCAGCAACTGTTTGAGATGGGAGCAGGGGGCAATGTGACCTCTGGGGGGCACGGAGGGCCCGGCCAGGAAGGTGTCCTGCGGCCAAGGCCGTCCAGTGGGACCGCCGCAGCCCTGGCCAGGCCTCTTCCTGCACTCGGGGCTCTGCAGAGAACAGCCTGCTTCCCGTCAGAACCCCTTGTCATCCCGGCTGATGGTGGGGAAACTGAGGCCCCGGGCAGTCAGCGAGCTGGCCTCAAATCACAGACGGGCAGCCAGGGCCCCGGGCACCGTGGGCTGAGTGTGCGGCCGTGGCTTCACCAGCTCGCCAACCCGCTGCTCCCAGGAGACCCTGCGCACTCCGTGGGAGCCCCTGTTTGAAGGAACACGGGCCTCTCCAGGGGTCAGCCTGCCTGTCCGGTCAGTCCTCACGACTGCACCATCACTGCTGCGCACGAGGGTCTGGCCCGAGGGGCTCCCACCCACCTGCCTCCAGCACGCACACGTGCACACACACACTCACCGCACACGCGTGCACACGCACGCACAAACACACACTCACGCACGCACACTCACTCGCGCACGCACTCACACATGCACACACGCACGCGCACAAGCACACAGAGGCACAGCGGGTCACATCTGCTTCCTGGGCCGGAGCATCCGGCCATCGGCAAACAGTCGCCGGCCCCCAGCTGCGTGTCAGCCGAGGCTTCAGGAGCGGCGGCCCCGGCGGGAGGAGACCCCAGGTGCCCGCCCTCCGGCAGGCACACACCAGTGTCCGGTGCGTGAAGGGGAAGTTAGAGAAATCAGGATGCTTCGTTTGAAAAGTAAGAATTGAGATTCTGGCTGCAGACAACGAAAGCTAACCTCTCTAGGGCCCCCAGCTCGTGCTAAGCAGTGGACGCGAGGGCGCACGGATCTCCGCCAGCCCCTGGCGCCCCCAGGGGAAGACGTTGCTGAGGACTCTGTCGTCGCAGGAGGAGACGCGCTGGGTCTGGTGTGGCGGCGAGAACAGCCACCTTCCAAGAGGGGACTCTGGGCTCCCACAGCACACGTCCCCAGCCGGCCGCAGCCCAGTGCGGGGGAGGGAGACGGCCCCCACGAAGCCCCTGGGCTTGGGGCTCGTGTCTGCGGACCCTCCGCCCAGGAAAGGAGGGACGCCGTTCCCAGGCCCTTGTGCTTCCCCTGTGACGTCCTAGGACGGGCCCCCGCACCCCCCACCACCATTCCAGGATGTGTCCTCCGTGCCCAGGGTCCACGTGCCTGAGGCCTGGGCCCTGCCACCAGGCTCGAGCCCGCTCTCAGCCCTGGGACAAACCCGCCGTCCGCCGGCCTCCTGGGTGCTGAGCTCCCACACGGCCCAGCCTCAGGGAAATGCCACCTCTCCTTGTGGGTCCTGCCCCTCTGCCTTCTCTGACCCTGTGCCCCCATCCTCCCCCTCCCCAGTGCCCATGGTGAGCTCACCCTCTCCCAAAGGCCGGGGACCCCCAGGATGCCCCCCTTGCACTCAGGCACAGCCCCGGGGCCCTCTAGCCATGAGCTGGAAGGGGAGCCCTGCCCGGAGGTTCCGAGATTTTCCCCAGGCGCCTTTTCCTCCTTCCTTGAATGCGGTGGTAGCAGGAGCTACGGTCATCGCGTGGGGTCGGCGAGACCCGCCCAAACACAAGGGACAGCAGAGCAAGGGTGGCGGGAGCCCAGGAGCCCGAGGACGTCGGTGACCGGCCGTACCCGGTCCCGACCCACCAGCCTCCAGGCTGCCCGAGAAGTAAATGTCTGGGCTTAGAAAGCCACCGTTGGCCAGAGGCTCCGCTGCTGGTGGCCGAGGGCGTCCCATCGAAACACAGAGCTCTCCCTGGGAACCCCTGGGCCCGCCCGTGTGGGGGCCGACCTTGGAGAGGACGTGCAGAGCCGAGCAGGACAGCCCTGCCGCGCCTGGCCTGGCGACCAGGGCAGGTCACCAAACCTCCCTTCGTGGGGCCTCTGCCTCCCATCTGAAACTGGAGAGGATCCTCCTGGCCGCCCCTGGCGGAGGCCGCGCCAGCACACTCCAGTCCGACCCTCCTGGCAGCCCCCGGCGGAGGCCGCGCCAGCACACTCCAGTCCGGTCCAGTGAGTCGCCTCTGAGGCCTTGTCAGCTGGGTCACTGGGGACTCCATGACCTCAGGGGAGGACATCCTCCCGGCAGAGCGGGATGGGGCTGGACACCTTAGGGGAGGGAATCCTAAGAACGGCCTGGAGGCCAGCACAGAGACGAGGCTGGAGGATGGCGTGTTCCGGACCTGGGATGCTGGGCGGCACTAGCCTTGCTTCAACGGGAGATGGGCAGCCAGCGAAGGTTCTTGAGTGGAAGCATTCCCCTTGTCCAGTCTGAGTATTGACCTCTCCGGGGACTCACAAGCGTCTCCCAATCTGGTGCCAGGAGGCTCTGTATGGAGGGGGTGGGAGGCAGGTGTTCCTGAGGTCCTCTGTGTGGCCTGGGGAGACGTCTGAGCCTCTTTCTCCCCCGAGAAGACAATCCTGCCACAGGCACCTGGTTCACCCACGGTGGCAGCCAGCACAAGTCAGGGCCCAACCAGGTCTGTCAGAGCTCAGCCCTCCCCCCCGTGCCCCCCGGGGCTGCTAAACCCGGCAGGAGGAGACGGGCCTGGCGTGCACACTCCCCCTCCCCGCAGTGCGAGGAAGCCAGGCAGCTGCGACAGGAGCCATATGGCCCAGATTCCCGCTTCCAGGAGGCAAGCAGGACCAGGACCTCAGCTCCCAGCTACTCTCCGGGCGGAAAATATTTACATCGAAATACGTCCCAATATGCCGCATTTCTGCCTCCAGCCTAGGGTTCTGTCCTCGCCAGCTGGGAGGGAGCTCTGCCTGGCTGGGGAGGGTGCGCCTCCCTGGGGAGCTGACAGCAATGTCGCGAGCAGCCCCCGACGTCGGCGCCCGGCGAGCAGGTGGGTCAGACGCACACCAGACGCACACCAGGGCCTGTGGGTTCCGAGAGGGGATGAGGAGGCCAGAGCCCAGCCTGCAGGGTGCATCGGGCTCCCCTCAGAGCCGCGTCCCACGGCCTCGGCCCACGAGTGCCCCCCAGACTGTGTGCTCGCAGAAGAAGGCCTCTCCCCCCACCCCCGAGGCACACCCAGTCACCCCCGGCCCCTTGGGGCTACTTTCCTCCCCAGCAGGCCTCACCAGGTCCCGCGTGGACTCTGCCTTTGACTTCACGGTCTTCCCTACGCCAGCTGTGTGGGACCTGCCCAGAGGACCGCCTCGTCCCCTGTGTGCAGTGCGGGGACAGCCGGCGTGTGGAAGGACAATGCACGGGGCCGGAGGTGCGGGGAGGGGTCCGCCAGGTCCCATAAAATGGGGATAACCCGTAGCAACCACCACGCCTTCCTGGTGGTGTCCGTCCCTGGGGCTGCCTCACCTGCCCCCCAGACGGAGCTTCACAGGACAGAAACTGTCTCTGGACTGTGGTTCTGGCGGCCAGGAGTCCGAAGTCAAGGGGGCAGCAGGGCCACACTCTGCCTGAAGGGTTAGGGGAAGGATGCCATGGCCTGAGACATGTTCCCACAGAATTCCTATGCTGAAGCCCTGACCGCAGGATGTTTGTCATTAAGACCAGATTGATGCATGCATTGGAGAGAGAGGGAACCACACACGGGTGAGCACAGGGAGAGGGACAGAGGGCAGAGGCCAAGCCGCCGCCCAGGCGCTCTGAAGATACGGTCTTCCCAGTGGGGACTCAGTCCCAGTGGGGCTAGTGGGGAGGCCCAGCCCCCTCTCACGGCGGTCCCTCTAAGGGAGCTTTGGACACACAGTCCTGCAGGTGACATCTACAGCGGCTTTAACCTCGAGGAGCTGATGGGTAAGTGAAGCGTGGCCCGTCCACACCGTGGCTCAGAGAATGAGCTGGCATGACCCAGAGAGGCACGGCACAGCCGATCCGAAAGGCTGTGTGTAGTGGCGGTCCAACCACCAGCTCCTGGAAAAGGTCAGAGGGTCCGTGGTCCCCCGGGCTGGGGGGCAGGACGAGCAGGTGAGCACGGGGCACCGCAGGGCAGGGAAAACACTCTCCTGGTCTGACGACAGACACGTCTTCACCCGTGTGCCCAAACCCACAGAGCGTCCAGCCCCAGGCGTGACCCACAGGTAAACTGCGGCTTCTAGGAGACGACAGGTGTCCATGCAGGGTCACCGACCGTGGCAAACGAGCTGCGCGGCTGGCGGTGCGGGCGGAGGGCACGTGGGGCCTTCCTCTCAGTTCTGCTGTGAACCTAAAACTGCTCTAAAAAATCGTGTTTAAGACAAACAAAAATCTGGCCCCGTGGAGCTGACCTTCCCGTGAAGGGACAGGTGACGCATTAAACTGATCCATAAACCGTCTACCCCGTCAGAAGGTGACACCTGGCATTGGAGAAACACCAAGCAGGGGGAGGGGTCGAGGGCTGGGCAGGCTGGAGAGGGAGGGAAAGATTCACTGGGGAGGAGCAGTCCCGGCGGAGACAGCCATTGTGCCAAGGCCCTGGGGCACCGAGCCTCGCCTGTGCGTGGAAGTGACGAGACCAGGGTGAGTAGGGGCGGTGTGGCAGCAAATGCGGTCTGAGACCCACCCCCAGGTCCTGTCCCTCCGCCAGCACACGGCTGTTGGTGTCTGGAGACCCCAGGGCACGGCGGTTTAGTGAGACCTCTGCAGACTTCCTGGGGTTTCTGGTGTCCCAGGACCCCCAGATTCCCTGCCATGGATCCCAAGGCCCCTTCCCCAGGGTCTAGCTCCCGAACTTCCTAGGGACTGGGTGCGCTCGGAGAAGCTAGATAGGGGCTGGAGGGCGTCCCTAGACATGGGGGAGTCAGCGGGAAGGCCACTTGGGGCCGGGGCCAGCTTCCAGATGGCTGAATGACAAACTGGTCACATTCTGTGATAATGTGGGGAAAGGGGGTGAGCCAGCCAGCCTCGTCCCCGCCCTCCATGATCATTGTTTTCTCCTGGGAACACCACACCCGACCTCACAGCCCCACATGGAGAACCGGGTCACCTGAGGGACCCCTGAGGGGGTAAAGTGGGGGGCTCTGGGTGCTCTGAGCTCCGTCTGTGTCAGGGAGGCCCCCACCATGCACGCAGGCATGACGGGGACAGTGTCGGCGTCCTGCTGCTGACCTCATAGGACCCCTGCACGGGCCTGGGCCACACCCCGACCCTACAGGCGTGGCTGCCTCCTGCTGTGGGGCATGACAAGGGCAGAGGTGTCCTGCGGGCCTCATCAGCTGTGGCCCAGGGTGGACAGGAAATGCGACAAAGTTGAGCCAAGGTCAGGCAGGCCTCGTGAAATGCACAGGACTTCTGAGAAGTGGCCCGGACACAGAGACGAACAGATATGTGACTCGACCCTTCTTACTGTGGTAAGAGACCTGTCGGCTGGGGCTGCCTTAGTGGCCACGTCTGGAACATAATTCAAACTGGGTCAACCACAGGGATGTTTGAATGCCTGGAACACAGACATGCATGAAGGTTTCAGGCATGGCTGTATCCAGGGTCTCACCAAAGCTGTCTCATCAGAAGCTCCAGCTTCTGCTCTCCTGGTCTCTGCCCGTCCAGGCACAATGGCCACTTCAGCCTCAAAGTCAGCCCATCACAACCCTACCTGCAGGATCACGAACTCGGCCTTATCTGTGGGTCTGCCCTGGGGAAGGCTCCCACAGGCTGCTCTGGGTCACTGGCATTCTCTTTTGATGGTGGGGTAGGTAGCATGGCTGCACCCCCCTGGGAGGAATTCCCCCAAAAGAATCAGAAGAAGTGGGTGGAGGAGAGCCAGCCCCAGGTGTCCGACTCGGCAAGTCCCATGGGGCTGAGAATTTCTGACACGTTAGCAGGGGTGCTGGTGCTGCAGGCTGGGGCCACCCTGGAAGGGCCTGCCCTCTGCCCTGGCCCTTCCGCTCTGCACCCAGGGACGTCTGGGGTTCAGAGTGACCAGATGCAGGGCGGGGACTGCTGACCCGGGGTCGTGGGAGCCGCAGGAGCAGAGGGTCGCATTGAGGCTGGCGGCTGGGAACTTGGGGAAGTCGGCGCACGCTCGCGGGGCTTGGCGGACGCTGGCCAGCCACGTGGTCCGGGGTGGCTTCCCGTGGAGGGGCTGCCGTGGGAATTTGAACCTCAGCTAGAGAAGTTGGGGACTTAAGGCATCATGTAGGTGACGGCAGAGGGGGAGGGGCCCCTGCTCTGCTCCTGGGGAACTAGAGCCTCGAGGGCACCAACCTCCAGCCGCAGCCCACACAGGGGAGCAGGCCACCAGGACAGGCTCGGGCAACGGCCCAGGCTGCCAACACCCAGAGGCCACGAGGAGCATCGCCGCGACACGGGAACGCCAGATTCCAGACACGCTGGCCTCAGCGGGATGGCCGGGCCCCCTTCAGCGGGGACGTTCTCATCCTTAAAGTGAGGCCTGATGTCGGCAGCTCGGCCGTCTCAGTGAGGCTGGGGGGCTGTGCACCCGAGCATTGCGGTCTCGAAACTTGTGTGTGTTGGAGAAAAAACGTTAGCGTGAACTCAAATTTTTAATAAGGAGAGAGAATATAAAATACACAGTTTCTTTCCTGACGGATATAGGCCAATTTCTCCCGCAACCCAAGGAGAGACCCTTCCACGTGACAGAACCACAGTGACATGCTCAGGATCACGGGGCCTCTCAGAAGCAACCGGCATCTGCCGTGTGGTGCACTGGGGAAGGTCAGGCCTCGGCGTCTCTCGTCCCCAGGGTTCCGGGCACCTGGAAGAACCTCATTCCCTCCGGCCAGTCCTGGCAGGGACCTGCATTCCCCCAGCCCACAGCTGTCTGAAAGGTCCCCCCCTGGGCCCCCTGTGCAGCCCCTCCCCAGTCTCAGGGCCGTCCCCACGAAGGCCAGCGGACGCCTCCTCCGCTCCGAGGGCCTGGCCTGTACGCTTCTCGAGCCCACCCGACTCCCCCGTCATGGACCCCTGACCAGCTCCTGTCGGGACTCAGCTTTGGCCGGGTCTCTAGTAGTTCCCAGGCCCCAAACTCTATGGGTAGAATGTTCTGGAAGATTCTAGGTGGCTGGTCAGTGCACAGAGCCCATCTCCTCCCCTTTTAAACTGTTGCAAATCCCAAGGCAGGATGGAGAGGAGAAGAGAAAGGCAAACAGGAAAACAGCATGCATGCCCAGAAGAGGGGCCTCTCTCCTGGGACGCACGGTGCCCAGGCCAGCTGAGCCCGGACGGTCAGAGAGAAACCGGACCCCGGACAGGGCCCAGCGAGGTGACTCACCACCCTCCACCTGGGGCTCCTTGAAGGGAAAGTGGTGACGGAGGGGGGTTTTCCCTGTGTGGGAGGCACCCCAGGACCCAGAGGGCACACTCTGAAGCAGGCGGCAGCAGCAGGGACCTGTCCCCCAGGAGTGCCAGGTCATGTGGGGGTGATGGTCTTCCCTCTGTGGCCGGCTTCCCCCCAGCCCCGAGCCTCTGCTAGCTCCTCTGTGGAATGGGCTGCCTGGGCCGGATGCTCCTGGCTCGGCTGGGAGTGGGCAGGGAACAGAGGGCAGGGGCGGGGTGGGGGCTCACACATCAGGACCCTCCACCCTGTGCCTCTGGCCACCCTGGGACCCAAACCCCAGCCCCCCACACCCCTGCTGACAGCTTGACCTCTCCGAGGCTCAAGGATGTGACTGGCTCCAGGCTCACGGGGGCTCAGCCGACCGTCGGGGGGACTCTGCTGTCACTCGGTCACGCTCGAATTACACCCCCTCGCAGTCCGCCCTTGCTGGGGTCAGCCCCAAAGCAGCATCTTCCTCCTGGAGGCCATTTCAAGGGCGAGGCTGCCAGGCTCTCCCTGCACTACACCCACTGCCGGCCTCAGGCAGTCCGTGTCACCCCGGCACAGACCTCCCCGGTGTCGGGGACACTCTCAGCCCTGACCCAGGCTCCCGAGGCCTGGCCTGAGCAGCTGGGCCTAGAGCACACCCCACCTTAGCGCACCAGCCACCCCGGGGTCCTGGGCCCAGTGAGCCGCCTCTTCTGCCCCAGCCAGAGAGCAGGGGGTCTGGGGGTCGAGGATTACCGGCCATCCCCCTCGGTGCTCGTGTGAAGCAGAGGCCTGAGGGTGGGAGACGGTGGGATTCGAGCCGGGAGAAGTTACTGATGAGGGCAGGGGGCCGGCCTTCAGACGCGGGCTGGTGCACTCACTCACCTATCCGTCAGGCTCGGCCGGAGCCCGGGGCTGCGCGCCCAGGACACAGCCATCCCGAGAAGAGAGGGTCCGGGCCCGTGGCTGCTTTCCCGCTGGAGCAGGGAGATGCCCACAGCAACCGCACCACAGGGTGCTCACGCTGCGGGGGGCGGGTGGTGCCCAGGGGCTGTGGGAGCCCAAGACAGGTGCTTCCTGAGGGCTCTGAGGGAGGCGTCGGGGGGTACAGTGGGTGGGGCTGGGCAAAGCCGTGGGGAGAGAAGCTGCTCCCGGGAGAGGCTTACATCGAGGGGAGAGGGACCCAGAGTGGGGGTCTCCTGGGTCACCTCTGGAGTCTGGCCAGATCTTGAGGCAAAGGTTTAGGAGGAAGAGTTGGGGGACCAGACTGGGCTTTGGGCAGATCTCGCTGCTGCGCTGTGGGAGGGCTGGGAGCCACGGGGCTGGGGAGGAGAGGCTGCTGCAGACCCCTGGGGGGTGTGGGGGTGACAGGTGCTGTGGGCAACAGAGAGAATGTCCTTCTCTTCCAAAGGACTGTCCTGAACAGGGGCTTGGGTTCACCACGCAGAACCCCCAGAAGGACTGGCTGGGCTCCATTTAGGAAGTGCTTTCTCAGGGTAACACGCATTGGAGTTGACCGTTCAAGCCTTGCCCTGAGTGGCCCTTCCAGCAGGCGGTTCTCACGGGGGCCACCGCCAACTGAGACGGGGCAGGGTCCGTATGGGAACCGGGTCATTGACTCCTCAGCATCCTGCGAGGTGGCTACCCTGGTCCTCTCACGGTCCCGGGGAGGAAACAGAACCCCAAGAGCACCCAGGAAATAAAACCAATGTTGGGGAGCCTGGAGGCCCCTGACTCCTGAAGCCTCACAGTGACAGGGTCACCAAGGCTGGAGGGCCCTGGCTGAGGCCAGGCAAGAGAGGGGTCTTCAAGACGGGCTTGAAGCATAGTTCTTTACTTAGAAGTTGGGGGTCCATGGACTTGCATAGGAAAACAAATTGTATCTGAGTCCATTAACCTCAACCCAACACTTAGCATGCGTGTAGCCATGGCGCCCTGCCCAGGATTTCGGGGCCAGCAGCCCGTGCGCCTGCCGCGGTCCGGAGCCCGCCCGGAGCGGGGCCTTCAGTGGGTTCAGCCTGCTGGGTCCCTTCACGGTTCAGAGCGTAGTTAACCAGTTAACACCCCTCACCGCTCCAAACTCATGGTTGAACGGGAAAGTATGTATATTTGAAATTGTTTAACATTTCGGCAACTGTATTTGAATATAATGGTTTCCGTAATTCTACGAGCGTTTGTGTTCTCAAAACAGTATTTGGAGAAAAGGGCCATTATTTTGGTTCCACCAGTAAAGGGGCCTGCAGCACCAGGAGGGCTGAAGCTGGTGGTTCAGGGTCAGCCTCCTCCTGGGCTGTTCCCAGTGTGGGCTCCGGCCAAGCCGCTCTCCCCGCCACCGGGAGAGGCACCATCAAGTGACGGCAGCCAGAGACCCCTGGGGCCCTTCCCCGTGTGAGCATTTTCCACAATCTGCCCAGCCGAGCACATGCTGCCTTCCTGGTGGCTCTGGGTTTGCCCAGTGGCCCCTGAGCTGGGCAGTGGGGGGGCGGGGCAGTTAGTCCTCAGGTGGCCCCGTCTGCTGGGTACTCAGTAAGCACAGGCGGTCGGGATTTTTCCCGCCCCTCCCTGTTGTCCACCACCATTCAGCCATACCGCACTCAGGACTGGAAAGCAGAGGTTGGCAGCCATCTGGGCTCTGGGCTAGAAAGTGCTGGTCCTGTAGGGTTCCCATGGAGCTGCTCACACCCCCCCACATCTGACCTGTCCTGGAGCTTATATCGTCTGTGACTTCTATCTCTCTTTTGGGGGCTTTGCAACGGAGGACATCACCTTTGTGGGCCCAGTCCTCCTCTATAAAGCAGGCTACGTGAGATTTGCATAGAATCACGCTTCCACTGATGCATCCATCCACTCGAACATCCATCCATCCGTCCATCCATCCATCCACACATCCATCCAACCATCTGCCCATCCACCATCCATCCATCCGTCCATCCATCCGTCCATCCAACCATCCGCCCATCCATCCATCCATCCATCCACCATCCATCCATCCATCCATCCACACATCCATCCATCCGTCCATCCATCCGTCCATCCAACCATCCGCCCATCCACCATCCATCCATCCGTCCATCCATCCGTCCATCCAACCATCCGCCCATCCATCCATCCATCCACCATCCATCCATCCGTCCATCCAACCATCCGCCCATCCACCATCCATCCATCCGTCCATCCATCCGTCCATCCAACCATCCGCCCATCCATCCATCCATCCACCATCCATCCATCCATCCGTCCGTCCATCCGTCCGTCCATCCATCCAACCATCCATCCATCCAACCATCCATCCATCTGTCCATCCATCCGTCCATCCATCCGTCCATCCATCCATCCACCATCCATCCATCCGTCCATCCATCCGTCCATCCATCCAACCATCCATCCATCCGTCTGTCCATCCATCCATCCAACCATCCAACCATCCATCCATCCATCCATCCGTCCATCCACCATCCATCCATCCACCCAGCAGTCATGGGGGCTCCTATATATGCTGGCAGAGGAGGCAGAAGTAATGGAGTCAGCCTAACAAGGTCCTTGCCGACCTCCATTCAGTGTCATCTCCTTCATAGTCCCCCACTGGCCTCCCTCTAGCTCTCTGGTCATCCTACAGATTCCTGGAAGCCTGGAGGTAAGACTGCCTCAGGGCCCCTTACATGGAATGTTCTCCCCCAACATCCCCAGGCGCAGCTCCTAACGGGTCCCTCAGATGCAGCTTCCCAGCGACCCTCCGGGACTGCCTCACGGGCCACATCCATTGAGGACTTATTGATTGTCTCCTGTAGGTTCCCAGAAAGCAGGGCAGCTGCGTAACCTCCACGTGGCCCACAGGGACTTGTAAGGGAGAGGGGAAGGACCACAGGTCGGACGGCGGTGGTCTTGGAGGGAGTGGCGTGGGACAAGCCCGGGCAGACACAGCACCCCACCCCCTCCCGCTGCAGCCACTTCCTGCTTGGCTCCTTATCTCCCAGCTCTGAAAGCCACAGCCAACGTCTGCTTCCCCGCAAGCACCAACTGCCTGGCCAGGGAGGGGAGGGCACGGAGAGGGCAGGTGCCCCCAAGGTGCCCACCAAGGGCCTGGGCACTCCCTACCCCCCACTCGGGGAGACTACGCCTTCCAGCCCAACCCCCAAGAGCCCCGCCAACTAGAAAAGCAGGCCAGACAGGCGGCCTCTTCCCGAAAGTGGAAGTGTCCCATCTGTTGGGGGTACTCCCCGCAGGTGTGAGCCCCAAGCGTCTGACCCGGGGCGGGGGCTGTCCCGCCGAGGGGCCGAGCCGCTGGTCTCTGCCCCCAAAGCTTTCTCCCCACCAGCTCGGAGGGGCCTCGCTGAGCGCAGGTGGGAAAGAGCAGGAGAGACGAGGTCCCCGCAAGCTGCTGGCCGGGGGGCAGCCATGCGCGGGGCCCTCCCCTGCACACAGGCCAGGCCTGAGGCCCCGCCAGCACCGCCCTGGACCAGGGAGGAGACCAGCCACGCAGGGCAGGCAGGTTGGGCCTAGGACGCTCAGTCCTACCCTGAGTCCCAGCACCACGAGCGAGGAGGGGCCAGGAGGCACCGGTGGGGCTCAGGGCCAGGCCCGCTCACAGGACCCCTCTTTCCCTGGGACCCTAGGGGGAAGGGGTGGGGCGTAGGCCACCCTATGGGGTAGACATGCATGGGGCAGGGGCTTCCAGGAACAAGCAGGGTCTCGTCCCAGCACCAGCTACAGACGGACCCCCACAGAATCCGCCGTGACGACAGTGGGCCCAGGAAACGACGGCAGCCGGGAAACACCACGGGTGAGGGCCTCACTCGGGGCTGCCCCCCTTCTGTACAACTTGAAGGACTCACCACATGCAGGCATGACCCACGGATTCGGTGTGAGAGGGTCAGCATAGCCCAGAACCCTCCAGCCAGCCTTGGGCCGGCCGGCGGCACACCTCCGGCCGCCGGATGGAGCCTGCCGCTGCGACTGGGCGCTCAGGAGGGCCGCCCATGGGCCGGTGCTGGACATGGGGCACGCCATCTCCTGCACGAGGCCCCCTGCCCCCCGCTGCTGTCCCAATGCTGCCTTCAGCACGTGGCCTTTTTGTCGCCTGTGGTGGAATGTCTAGTGGGGACGGGGCTCCAGGACACAGGAGGTCTGAAAGGTCACAGAGGACTCTGATACGGTTTCTGGACCCTCAGACTGGGGGAATATCTCTAGTACCCTCAGCACATCCCAAACAAATGGGCCAGTCTTCTCCGAGGGCGCCCGTTGGGAAGTGGGGAAGGGTTTCCCAGGAGCCCCCGGCCAGGAGGCCAAGCACAGAGAGAGGTGTCTGCCTGGCCTGCAGCGGTCCTTCCCGGGTGGGAGGGGGCCAGGAGGCCCTGGGCAGCTGAGGGAGAGCCCAGGAAGCCGGGGTGGGGGGCACGGCTGGTCAGGGCGCCCCACCGAGTCCGCCTCGGGGGCAGGGCCAAGGCTCAGGGAAGTGGCCCCAGAAAGGAGCTCTGGGGAAAGTCTGGCTGAGGACAGGGGAGGAAAGAGGCATAAACCATGCAGGACGGACACTGTCCCCCAGTCCTGGTCGAGGAAGCATGGGCTGCCTGGGGCTCCAGGTGGGTGGGGTGTCCCCCGGCTGGCGGCAGGAGGAAGTTGTTGGAAGTCAGACCGGAATGGCCGAGAGGGAAGGCCGGGCCGGGCCGGGCCCAGATGGTTCCTGTTGAGGAAGCGGTGGGCACAGCTGCCTCCTCAGCCCCCAGCCGTGCTATCACGGTGACACAGCTGGCTGCCCCGCCTGGGCTGCGGGGAGACCTCCCCCACCGGCGCCTCCCCGGCCCGCCCTGCATCACATGAGCCCCTCCAGCCTCCCGCCCCTTCCCCAGGCTGGCGAGCAGCGGCTGCGAGAAGGCCCGGCGCTGTCTGTGGGGCAGAGGCCTCCGGCGGTGAGAGAGCCGGGCTGGCTGCACCCCCTCGTCCTTCCCTCAAGGTCCCTTGAGGTCAGGAAGGGCGCGCCCCACCTTCGCCGGCCCCTGGAAGGCGGCCCGCCTCTCGCCCGGCGCCAGGATTGTCTCCCAGAGCCACCCCCAGACCCATGTCCCAGGCCTCCCCGCAGCTGGACGGCGGGCTCCTGGCGTCCACCAGCTGCTCCGTGCCCCGGGGTCCCAGGAAGGGCGGCCCAGGTAAGAGGACGGCGGGGAAGGACCGTGGGAGCAGATGGCGGGAGTGTGACATCTCCGGGCTGCCGCCGCCGCCCAGCTCTGCTGACAGCAGGGGCTGGCCGTGTCGAGTCACCTCAAACACCAGCAGGGCCTCCCCCCGGGCGCCGTCCCACACAGCTGGGACAGGTGGCCCCGGGAGGACCTGGCAGGTGCCGGGCTGGGTGCGGGTGCCCCTCCCTGAGGCACGGGCTGGAGGGGGCCCTGCTCAGGCCCATCTAGGAGGGAGTGGGCTCTGTCCTCCTCAGCGGGCAGGGTCCCAGGAGTTGGTGAGGAAGGTGGTGTGCAGAGGAGTGGAGGTGCCCCTCCTTCTGGGAGGACCCCAGGATGTAGAGGTGGACGAGGACACTGAGGCCACATTGAAGAGGGCCTGGCCCAAGGCCCCTGGATCAAGGGACGGTCCAGGACCCAGCCCCGGTTCCCACCGATAAGCAATCTCTGCCAAGACTCCCGCCCTTTGGAGCCAGTGCTAGAGGGAAGGGGGGGCGGGAAGGGCCCAGGCCCTGCACCCCACCCTGGGCTGCGGCTCTGGGCGGAGGCTTCTTGGACACCCCCGGCCCCCACTACCAGGTCCCAGGGGCCTTGTAGGACCTCATCCCAGGACTCAGGGGGCGGCCCCGCTCCCCAGCCACGCCACGTGGCCATGCTCCAAGGAGCCTCTGGAACCTTCCAGAGCTCACAGCCCCAAGTCCCACGGTCACAGCCATGTCCGGAGTCCACATGGGCCCCTGACGCCCCCGATGCTCCTCTACAGGGATCACCTTCCCCACCCTGCTGCTGTCCTGGGGCCCAAGGCCAGCCCCTGACACAGGCCTCCACTGGTCACCTGGACTTCCCAGACGAAACACCGGCTGTGCAAAAGCCCACTTGGCACACAGCCACCAGGTGCGGGGGATCCGGAGCCACCACAGGGAGGTGCCAGGTGGCCAGCCCTGGACACGGTCCCCTGCCCCTCAGGCCGGTCTGCTGCCACGGGTACCACACGCCCCTCCCTCCCTGGGGCAGCCCCCCCACCCCGCCCCGGAGCTGGCAGCCTGCTTCTACCGCGGGGCCCTGGGTCCAGCCCTGCCTCACATGGGCCTCAGTTTCCTCGTGGGTCAGATCCTGGCCTCACACCCCGAAGGCGTGTCGGAGCAGCTTCCCCGAGGCTGGGGAGGGTGAGGGCAGACGGGGTGTGTGTGAGGGCCGCTGAGCTCTTCTGTGTGAGTGGGGGGCCGGGCTAACCCGTGGAAGGAGTCGGAGGCCGGGAGGTATCGCGGCTGTGCGCACGTCATCACGGTGCTGGAGGGCTGCAGGCACCGAGAGCCGACTGTCTGGGCGGCCCCTGATGCCGAATCCCCGCCACTGACTTACTGGCCCCGCGGTCCCCGTGCCCCGAGCTCCCTGCTCCCTCGGGGCCTCACGGAGCCCTGCGTACTTGGCTGGTGCGTCGGACTGGCGGCTTCTGTGGGCCCGGGGGTCCCAGCCCTGGTATGCTCTGACCCGTGGGAGTTCACACGCTGTCTTCCCTTAATCGCCTGGATCCATGGGATGGCCTCAGCCGTGCTGGGGGACATGGTGGCCCTCGGCCGGCCCATGCCCCTGGGGCTCTGCGACGCTGGGCGGGAGCAGCAGGTGGGATCCAGCCAGGGGGCCTTTGGAGGCCTGGGGGACAGGTCTATGGGCAGCACAGTGTGACCTTGAAGTTTCTGGGGCCCATAGGCACCCCAAGAATCCATCAAAACCTTGGAGACCCCAAAACATATGAAGTGCTTCTAAACTGTGAACAGAACAGAAAGTAACATCCCCTGTCAGTGAGCAAACGTCTCTGAACGCCGCTCGGTGGGAGGCAGGCGCCGGGGTGGGGGCAGGCAGCGCTGCACCTCCGGCCACCAGACCCCGCTGCTGGGCGCTGGGTTGGCCCCTGAGCAGCCTCACCAGGGCCCTGGGGTCCTGGCCAACCTGGCACCACCTCTGCTGGTGGCAGAGGTCAGGACCCCACAAGGTGGCGGACCCGTTCTGCGTTATGGAAAGGGACGGCCCCCTCTAGAGGAGTGTTTACTTTACTCGGATTTATTAGGCGCCTACTGTATGCACTGGGAGCTGTGCTGATTCCAGCAGCGCACTCTGCACATGGGGAGACTGAAGGCTGGACTGCCGTGACCCCTGAAGAGCAGGAGGTGGGAGCCAGGACACCTGCACAGGGGCTGGGACGGAAGCCCTGAAGGCCCCCGATGACTCTTGGAGCAGGGGAGGCTGGAGGGCAGCTTACCGTGACCAGCCTGGGGGGAAACTGAGTCAGGCCTGCTTTGTGTCACCAGAGAGGGACGAGGTGGGGTCTGCGTGGCAGAGCGCAGCCCGTGTGACCAGGGAGATAGCGAGCCGTCCCTGGAGGAGTCCAAGTAAACGCAGGCTGGGGCGTGCGTGGGTGTGGCCAGATCCCAGGGCAGGTGCCACCCTGAGTGGAGCGGGGCAGAGCTCGGGTCCGCGGGGAGGGGGGCTCAGAGGCCACCACAGTCGCCGAGAGCACAGGCTCGGCCTCCCCAGCACACGCGCCCGTCCCCTCACTGTCCCCTCCAGCCTCCCCAGGGGCCACGGCTCTGCAGCATCTCTCGGCTGGGCACGCCCTCCCCCACTCTGTCAGTTTCCTGGGACAAATTGCCTAAACCAGGTGACTCAGAAAAGAAGTCTGTTCCCTCCCAGGCCTGGAGGCCAGAAGTCCCAAATCGAGGCAAGGCCAGGCCCCCTACAGAGGCTCCTGAGGCTCCCACCGTGGCCACGTGCCTCCGCCTCTGCCGCTGCCTCGCACGGCGTCGCCTCTGTGTCCCTACGTCCTTTCCTCGCCCTGGAAGGACACTAGTCATTGGATTTGGGGCCCCGCGATCCAGGTGACCAGATCTCCAGCTGTTCCCTCTGCGTCCAGGCAGCAGGCTTGGGGAAAGGTGCCCAGAGCCCATACGGCCCACCTCTGTCAGCGCCCGCGGTCAGGACCTGGGCACAGAGCCTCCAGCTGAAAGGGAGGCCCGGGGCCCCGAGGGGAGCAAGGCTATCCCTGGCCTAGCCCACAGCATCCCCACTTATCACTCGGCCACGGTCCCTGGCCATGCTCGCGGGACTGTCAGGACACTGGCAGACTCCGCAGGGAGGCCCTGGGCATCTGGCTGGGGGTGTGCAGGAGGCCCTCTCTGCAGTGGCAGCCAAGGGCCAGTCAAGCCCCTCAGGGGCCACCTGACCTGTGACCCGGTCGTGGCTGTCCACCTGCGTGCGTCTGTGTACAAAGTACTGCTGACAACTTTTGGTTCCATATTGTCTGTGCTGTCACCATGCAAGGCTGGCCCGTGTCCCTGCTCGGCGCACACCGTGTGGGGGCTTTTCCCTTCACTCCGCCCCCGCCGAGACCCGAGGTGACAGACCCCATCCCCCACATCCCGCCCCCACAAACACAGCGCCAGGGGCTCCTACGGCAGGATTGCCAACGCCCGTGTGACAGAGTGACTCCCATCATGGAAAAATAAACCAAAGTTCCCAAGGGCACACAGCAGGCGAGAGCAGGGGTTCCGAGGCCCTGATGGATACAGGACCCGTGGGGGCGTTTGGAGTGGTCAGCCAGGTCGGTCAGTCCCGGCCGGGACCCAGCAGCCCTGAAGAGGGACAGCGTATGGGTGGTTTGAGGGGAACCGTTTGTCTAGGTGACAAACAGGTGACAAGCAGAGGTCTGGGGGCTGACACCCCCCCTTAGGGGTGAGGAGGGGCGGGGAAGGAGCTGGGAGAGAGCCCAGCAGGGGGTGCGGAGAGGAGCTGTCGGGAAGTTTCAGGAGACCCAGCCTCTCCCGCGGTCCCCGGGCCATCCCCAGGGCACAGAGCACGGTAGCCGGGCACAGCTCCGGGCAAACAGGAGCTCTGGACTCGGTCCCGAAGCCTGGTCCCCCAAGTCTCACGTCAGGACGAAGCTGGGGAGAGCAGACTCTGCTTCCCGGGGTAGGAGCTGGGGGGTGGGGAGGAGGGCTTCCTCCCTCCTGGTAAATGTGCAGGGTCCCCCCGCCCCCCGGGAACTTCCCTTCCTGCTGGAACGTGCCAGTCCCTTCCCTGGGCCATGCCCTAGCATCCTCGGGCAGGCCCCTCCACTGATCCCTGACTCTGAGCCCAGGAGGCCGGAGCCGCAGGGTGGGTGCGAAGAAAGAGGGCTTCCTGGAGGAAGCGGCCCCAAGGGGGCAGCTGGAGGAGGTGAAGAAGGCTTTCACTTCTCAAGGTATCTTGCCTGAAAAGAGAGGCGTCCTGCTCAGCCTGGCTCAGCACCCGGCTGTGCGGGGCTTTTTCACCCACTTTCACTTCCCGACAGTTGGTGGGGGAGGCTCAGCCAGGAAGCGTGGCCCCAGGGAGAGGCCAGAGCCGCTTGCCCCCAAGCCAGGACTCTCCCTCCAGTGCTCCTTCCAGAGACGTCGCTCTGGATGAGGCCGCACGGGCTGCCACGGGACGGAGAGGGCGGGGGCGGCTCCTGGGGAGAAGAGAGGCCTCTCGGAGAGCCCCCCACCCTCGGGGGAAACTCCAGGCCGGCCGAGGTGCCCGTGGACTCCGGGTCATTCGTAGCGATCGTCATGGGGCTGGAGGTCAGACTGCAGTGGGCGCTGGTGAAATGCTTGTTATTAAAGCGCCGTGTGTGGGGCGGGCCAACCCCCCAGGGGCGATCGCCGGACAGCTGCCCACGATGCCAGCGGGTGTCGGTGGGGACATCTCACATGGCACTTTGCCGAACTGCTCTGTCTTCAGTCGTCTGCGAGCGCCGGCAGCGGGGTCACCTTGCACTGGCACGCGTGCCTCCGGGGATTTCTCCGCCTGCCTTCCCACTCCCTTGCCCTTCCGGCCCCTGGGCCTTTGCATGTGCTGTCCCCCACCCAGAGCCTTCCCCTCAGGCACGTGCCCTGCTCCCTCCTCACCCCCCCTTCCCCGCTGCATTTACTTATTCCAGCGGCGAACTCAGCATTGCCCGGGGCTCTGGGCATGTCTACCGTCCCTCTCCCCAGCAGCACAGGTGGTCTGCCCCATGGTCTGTCGTCCCCTCGGTGCCCACGGCCGTGCCGGCTCACAGGGCGCTCAGCACTTGGGAGTGGATGCGTGCCGTGCCCCAGGACATCAGCCACCGCACCGCAGCGTGTGCCTGTTGACGCCACCGCCGGGACTGTAGGGGACGTCCGTGTTGCTTTCCAGATCCTGCGTCTGTCGTGACAGCCGCTGTCAGGCAAGGAACGGAGGCTCCGAGACAGAGGGTGACTTGCTGGAGTCACACAGCAAGGGGGCCGGGGCCCAGGTGGCACCCGGAGGCTGATCCTTCGGCCCCCAAATGGGAGGGCTCCCCACAGGGGGAGCCCTGTGGCCAGATGTTGGGGCACCAGGCATCCAAGCCTCCTGGAGATGGTAGGGGTGGGACAGCCACCTGGCACCCCCCACAGAGCCTGGGTGACCCTCCCCCACCCCACCGTGGCCAGCAGGGGGTCTAGGTCAGAGGTCAGCTTGAGGGCTGGTCCACAGAGAGGGCTGCTTTGGCCGAGGCCCTGGCGGGTTTCTGGAGCCCCCCTGAGCCCCCTGCACTGTGTTCACCTCCAGCCCCCAACCTGGCCAGGTCAAACCGCTCCGATCTGGAGCCGGCTCAGAAGCTGGCAGTGAGTCCAAGGTAGGGCCTGGCTCAGCGATCCTCTGGGCAGGGGGGAGCCCCAGGAGGCATCCCCGGGCAGTGCAGGTCTCTCAAGGGGGCCTGAGGCTTTCCTTGGGACACAGTGCTGGGGGCCCGGCCAGCCGCATCACTGTCCCTGAGAACAGGACGTGGGAGCAGGTCCCTGCTGTTGCCCCCCCGGCTGCCAGAGGGAACAGGGCTGATGGGGCATGATGGGAAAACCTACTCCAGACTCCCTCCTGGGCCTGCACGCGGCTTTCCCAGCAGCCTTCACGGCGCCATCAGCCTGCTTACAAGACGAGAACACAATCAGAGAGGTCAGGGAGCCGGCTCAAGGCCCCACAGCACGTCCTGGGCAGGGCCCACAGGGGGACCTCGAGAAAGGGATTCCCTTCTGCACCCCTGCTCCAGATGAAGGCTGTGCCCAGCATCCCACGGCCCCAGAAGGACCCTCTGCAAGCCCTCGGTGGGCTCGGCTCGCCCCACCTGGGGAGCCCAGAGCAGGTGCACTGACACCTGGGCCCCGCGCGTCCCCGCCGGTGCCTGCAGAGCTGCGCACCCAGCCCAGGGCCCCTCCAGCCAAGCCCCCTCCTCTGGCGGCCGCTGGGGAGCCCTTCAGAACCGCTGACCCGGGCCCCGGCGTATGCCCAGCACCCACGTGTCCCAAGTGGTTTGGAGCGCCGCTCCCTGCAGCTGAGGTCTGGGAGGGGTGCGGCTCGCGGAGGGGTGGGTGTGGAGAGAGGGGTCCCTTTCTGAGAGGAAGTGGTGTGGGCACCTGCCCACATGGGGCTCTCAGACTTGAGGGGACAAAGAACCCACGGGGCCGACGGCGGATCAGGGCCCAGCCCCGCACCACGGTCCTTACCCTAATGATGTGGCCTCCTCCGTGGTGACCTCGGACCGGGGGGGGGGGGCCGAGGGCCTGGTACCCAGGCCGGCCACGCCCTTCCCCCCGGGCCCGAGGAGCCTTGTGGACCCGCGCAGAGGTACGGGAGGTGCAGGGTGGGGAGGTCTAGGCAGGAGGAGGCCGCTCCGAGGACAGGGCCAGGGCCGGGTTCTGGGCGAACCCTGCGTGGCCTGGCTTCCCTGGTGTGGGGTGCGTGGCCGTAAGCCAACGGGGTGGGGAGACCAGAGCCTTGGTGGGAGGTCCGGGCTGGTAGCCCCGTGACCCCCCAGGCCCATCTCTGTCTGTGACGCGAGGAGAAGAGGCTGGGGGCTCTGGTGAGGGACCCCGGGGCCCTCTGCCCTCCTCCCCCACCCCGGCCCCCACGCTCCCTGCTGCCAAGGGGTTTGCCCGGGACCCCTGGCAGGTCCTTCCCTCAAAGGCCACTTGGGGCGGCTGAGAGGGCCTGCAGTGGAGAAGGAACTGGGCCGTCTCCCCCGCCCGCGGCTCCGGGAGCTTCCTCCTTCCCTCCCAAGCTGGGGTGCACTTTGAGTGTCGTGGAAAGCCCCGACCTTGTGGACCCTATGAGGGAGAGCGGGGGGAGGAAGGGCCAGCGGGAGGGCGGGAAGGGCCTCCGGCCATCGTCCACCCGCTGTGCCCCTCACCGCCAGCTGCCACGGCCGCGGATCCCAGGCCAGTAGGGCCAGCCTGACGCAGCCCTGATCACCCCCAGGGGAGACTCGGGGCCCCTCTGTGCTAGGGCCAGGCGCCGGGGTTTCCTCCCATCTGGGCTCCCCTCCTAAGAGACGAGGCGTAAGGGTCCCAGACCCCGGCCTGTGTGGGGCTCCACCAGCCAGGCCAGGGGACCCCGACACTCAAGGCTGGAGCTCAGTCAGAGCCCAGAAGGACAGCAGCCCGCCTCCTGCTGCCGCTTGCCACCCTCAGCAGCCCCTGCTTTCTGCCACTCCCCTGCCAGGGCCTTGCGGGGGTACTTTGTCCCGATGTTTGGCGAGGCCTGGACCCATGGACAGACAGACAGACGGCAAGCCTGGTCCTGCCCTGTAATACCACAACATTCTCTACAAGTCTGGAACCACACACCCCAAAAACAGGTGCAGACAGGTGACCAAAAATGCAAGTCAGAGCCCCCCCCCCCCAGGCCCCAAAGGGCTGCGCTCCAAGTGCTGGAAGGTTCAGGAGGCCTCAAGGGGCTCTGCTCGGCCCGGCCCCTCAACCAGGCTTCCTCGTCTGCAGCGGGAGGGGCTGTCCCCACCTGGGGACTCTCCGGGCGGGGCTGCCACCCCGAGCTCCGGGGCAGCGGGTGCAGCTGGGGTGAGGGAGATAGGAGCAGGCTGCTTCCTGTCGGAAACCGAAACGGCCAGGTGCTTCCCGCCTGCCCTCCCTCCCGGGGCCACCCAGAGACAGCCAGCCCCACCGTCCTGCAGCCCAGCCCTCCGCCCAACGACGAGGACCGCGGGGCCTCGCCTCCCAGCACGGGGCCCCTCTGAGCCTCGGTGCAGCCTCAGCCTCAGCCACCCTGGCGCCGGCTTTCAAGGTCTTTGTGCAAAACACAGGGTGCAGACCACCTTCATGATTTCTAGCTTGGGACGCCTGTGAGCATGGTCAGACTTAACAGAGCATTAACTCCAACGGTTCTGGCTTCCTTCTCCTTCCCTCCGGCTGG
Organism: Mustela putorius furo; assembly: GCF_011764305.1. Taxonomy (NCBI): domain Eukaryota; kingdom Metazoa; phylum Chordata; class Mammalia; order Carnivora; family Mustelidae; genus Mustela; species Mustela putorius. The sequence continues at coordinate 43,577,117 of NW_025421304.1, read as the reverse complement.
GGATCATGGCACATTCTGCACGTGGTCCCCCGTCCGTGGGCAGGCTGCCCCGAGTCCGTGGATCTGGGGGAGGAACCCGTCTGACCTGTTCTCGGGCCCCAGGCTCGCCCATGGTCCTTGCTTCTCCGTGGCCCCTCGTTCATTCAATCTGAAACAACTGGCAGGCACGTCACCCCGAACGCTGGGGACCAGCTGCGTCTCCTTGGGGAGGCTTCCCTCCCCTCTGCTTCTCCACAGCATCGGATTACCCCAGACGTCGTGGCGGCTCCCAGAGCCTGCCCCAGCCACAAGCGGCTTCAAGCCGGGCTGCGTGGGCAGGACACACTCAGCCAGCCCCGGTGGCGTCTGGACTGAGCTGCGGGACCCCAGCGCCTTCCCGCAGCCTCCTCCGTAGCATGGGACAAGGACACGTGAACCCCTCTTGGCTGGAGGCTGCAACCATCCAAGGGACTATGTCGGTCTGTGTGTGTGCTTCCCAGATACACTGTGATTTTTGGTATTTTACGTTGTTACATAAACATATCGTGGTCGACGTAGTCTTTCCAAGTTTCCCCTCCACGATAACATGACCTGGGTGCAGGCAGCGGGCTCCAAGAGCCCAGGCCGGGCTTTGGGTGAGGCTGGACGGAGACTCCTTCCCAGCGGCCATTGTTAAAGGCCTTCTGTACTGTGCGGGTGTCTGGCAATGGCACGGATGTTTCTGGAGGTCCTGAGCTGCTGAGGCTCCTGGAGATTTCTCGGGTGTGGAAACCAGCACCAGCCGGAGAAGGGAGGCAGGAGGCCGAGCACGGAGCGGAGCGCCTCAGCCCTTCTAGCCCGATCCTTTCCGAACATGGGCTCCTGGTCGGCTCCCGGGAGGCAGTGGGACGTGTCCAGCTGCAGAGGCCGGAGGCTCTCACTCGGGTGCCTCTCACCTGCGGCCACATCCTCTCCTGCCAAGGATACAGGGGAGGAAGGTCGTCGGGCAGGAGAGCCTGGCATCGTGCAAGGGTTGAGTGGGGACCTCTTGGGAGCACGAGGCCTCCGAGGACACTGGGAAAGCTCCACGTGGCGGGGGAGGAGCTGCCTTGGGCTCTCCAGCAGGAAGAGGCTCGAAGGGGCCTCTGCATCTGCCCAGGACCGCTGAGCCCCCGGGTCGTCCCCCCGGCCCCGTCGTCCTAGTGCCCTGCAGAGGGGCCGCCACGGGTGGTGGGGAAGTCGGAAACAGAATGGTGGCAGGTCCACCCCCATCAAGCCCGTAAGGGGACAGGGATACACAGCAGGGCTGCCCAGGGGCCCGAAATACCCCGAGGGCCGCTGACCCTTGGCAACCTGCTCAGCAGCAGAAGGACTCAGTCCATCGTGTTTCCTCTGGACGGCTTGGGACGGGGAGCCCAGCAGAGGAAGGTCAGGAGACCGGGGTCCCGGCTGGGCTTGATGCCCAGAGACAATGGCCCGTGATCAGATTCCCTGCAGGGGAGGTGCTGGGAGGAGCTTCGGTCTGGAGAGGTGAGGTGACACAGGGCCATCGCCAGCCCCCAGTCCCTTATACTCTTGCCAAAACAACGTGGCGCTCGAGGCCCACACCCGTTCCTCCCGGCCCCTGGAAAGCGGTCGTGGGCTCCCGGGTTGTAAAGACTCCGGCTATGGACACCGCTGCGGGGGGCTTGGCCTGGGGGGCCGGCAGGTTCTCGGTTCCTTTTCCCTGAAGCGGGTCTCTCTTGCTCCTGAGGAGACCCTGTGGGCCGACAGCCCTCCACACGCAGCTCGAGGACACGGCTGGTCAGAGGGACAAGAGCCTCACCACCTCTGTGGCTGGGCCAGGCCTCGAACCAGACCCGTGCTGACCCGCCCACCCCTGTCGGTTTGGGCCACGGCCCTGTGGGATCTGGCAGAGGCCGTTCTCACCAGGGTCTGGAGTCGGAGGTTCGCTGCCCCACGCGGATGGTGCCTGGCAACTGGGTGCTCTAGAAGTATCGGCCACAAGCGGCTCTGGGAAGGCAGAGCATGGGGCTGGGGAGCTTAGAACGAGGCCCCGGCATGGGGCCACCCCCGTGCCGTTCCCGGCGCCGACGCGGGGAGGCCACCGCGGACAGGGAGCGGTCCCCGGCAGCTGGCAGCGCGAGGCACTGCGTGACAGGTCGTGGGAACACGTTCCTACCTATGGGGCTGGGGCTGCACGGCACCGTCAGGACCCTGGCCGCCGCAGCCTCGTTCCTCTCAAAATGGTTACAAGGGGCACTTTTCCATTCTGGGTTTTTTTTACCACAGAAAATGTAGTTTTCTTAAAAAATAAAAACAAACCACCACTAAACCATCGCGAAAGGTGAGCCCTTCCTCAGCCTCAGGCCCTGCCGACCCTCCCGCACATGTCCCGCAGGCCGTGGGGCTCACCAGCAGCCTTGCTCCAGGGCACCCCGGGTTCCCTCCACCCAGCCCGGCATCCAGGGCCTGTGCTCCGTGACCTCCCGCCGGCCCTGGGCCTCGCCTCCTGCGATGCCGGCCGGAGAGCCTGCCCCAGCCCCAGCCTGCCGCGCAGCCGGGACTCAGGTGCCTCGTCGGGGCTGAAGACGAGCCACAGCGGCTCCTTTCCTTCCCTCCCCCACAGCCCACAGCAGGCACGGGCTTGTGTCGTGGGGGGTGCGCCCCGAGGTCACCCCGGGCAGGGACTGCGTCTGTGTGCAGAAATGGACAGAGGGTTGGTGCCATGACCCCCAGGTGCAGGGCCCTGGGGATGGCCTCCTGGGCTTACGCCAGGCCTCTGCGCTGGGGTGTGCTGAGCACCCCCAGGGCCAGGGGAAGACGCGGGGGAAGGTGCTCCGTGGCTCACGAGGGCCGCTCCTGGGAATGTGGTCCCGGAGAACCTGGACGTCGGTTCTCAGTCCTCTCAGGTGGACCTTCGGCCCCATGGAGGCGCCTGGGTAGCAGGCCACTGTCCAGGGACCTGGGTGCCCCTTCCAGGGCATGTCACGGGCATGGCCATACCTCACAGACAGTTCTCACTGCGTGTGGACCAGGCCTCACCATCTGGCACGACACGGAGTCCTTGATGGCCGAGGCACTCGAGCAAACTTGAAAGCCCCTTGCCTTCAAGCCCGGGTCAGCAGCCCCACACCAGCCCTGCAACCCGTGGGCCACCAACACTCTGGTCAAACGCAGGGAAAGCGTCGATGAGAACGCCCCGCTGCTCCCCCTCGAACACGTCTGCCTTCTGTCCTGGGAGCAGTGTGGCTTTCCTGAGTCTCCGCGCGTCCGACGGCGGCACACTGAGGAAAGTTCTAGAGACACCAGGCCGGAATGAACACACAGGCGGCCCCCGGGCTCCCACCCCCTGCTCCTGGTGAGACCCCAGACCCCTCTGGCTGCCATGACTTCTCCGTGAACGGAGCAGCAGTCTAGAGTCAAGCTTGAGGCCTGCGGCAGAGGGTGAGAAGCCAGTCCCCCATCCGCGCAGGGACCCATTTACACGGACGCTCGCTCATTGCAAACCCGAACCCCGAATGCCACTGGGCCTCCCGTGATTTTATTTCCTACCTCTGGCCACCCCGCCCATGAAGGGTCTGAAGCCCGTGTCCAGGAGGGGGGCGGCCGGGCACGTAGATGCGACGCGGACAGAAGCCCGGAGACGAGCGGCACAGGACCACCTCCAGTCACAGGCCTTTCCGCTCCCCCTCCTCCATCATCCTCTTCCTCGAGGCTTCCTAGCCGCAGAGTGGCTGCGCCGCCTCCAACCATCACATCTGCCTTCCAAGCAGGAAGAAAGAGGAAGAGAGACAGTACAGAGGACAAACCCTGGGCCAGCCCCTCCCAGCAGGAAAACCAAGGTTTCTGTAGATGCCAGCCTCCCCGAGGGCTGTCCCACCACAACAGGGCTCCTGCCCCCATCCCTGAGGCTCCTTCCCAGACCAGGACAGTCCGGCTTCTGTTTCTTCTCCGTGGCCTTCTGGAGGCACCTGCTCCCACAGCCCCATTGACCCAGCTCTGGCCGCTCGAGGTCTGTGGTGCAGGTGACCCTATGACCAGCCTACCGGTGGCCATCCTTGCTGGCCGTGGAGGGCGAGGGGTGAGCCACCCTGGCCTCAGCCCCCGTGCCAAGACAGCGGTGCAAGTACCACATGTCTCTCAAGGGCCTCCCGCGGGCACAGGCTGTGGGACGGTGACCTGGGGTCCTGGACTCGTCCTCGAAGGGTCTCGTCTTAGCCCTGCAGGTTTCCACTGAGCGTGACCCGAGGGGTTGGCAGACCTGTCCTCCTGGGAGCGTTTATTCTGAGAGCCAGCCTTTCCTCCTGGGGCCTGGACGGGCATTTCGCTGCCCTGTCTTCTCTCCATCATCCCTACGAGCCTCCCGGAGCCCTCCTCCCCTCTCTCCTCCTGCTGGTTCCCTCCGTCTTTCTTCCCCGCAACCTCTCTGACAGTCACAGCGTCGTGCTAATTTACTTGTAGAATATTCTCTCCTGTGCCGAAGCTGAACAGGGACAGCACACCCGTGCCGTCTCTGACCTCTGTCCTCACTCCCATCTGAGACCTCTGGGCCGCCGCGACAGCCCCGAGGCCTGCTCTGGGGCCCCGGGCACCCACCCTCCTCCCAGGCCTGGATTTCCAAGCCGGTCTTCTCTGCAAACCCGCCATTATCTGCCGGGGGCTCTAACTGTGTGCTGGGGATGGAGAGGCACCCCCGTTTGCCAAAGCCGGTCAGGGGTCACAGCAGTTATCCGTGGGACTGTCCGGTCACCTTGGTCAGAGCAGGACCAGCTTGGTCCCACAGGCCAGTGTCCTTGGCGCTGGGCACAGAGCCTGCTCCAGGGTGGCTTCAAGTCACCCAACCCCTTTATCGGTGGAAACAGGGTAGGCCTTCTCACGGCTGCTAGAACCAAACGCCACGAGGCCGGCTTTTCAGCCTGTTCACCAGAACCCCCACGCCCTGGGCGGTGCCGGGCACGGTGTGGGCCCTCAGTCCACGATGGTCAAGCACATGAGCGCCTCAGAGGGGGTTGGGGAGAGGTTGCAGAGAGGACCCACGCGGAGGCCCGACAGAGCTCTGACCCGGAGACGCTGGGCCTGCGTCCACATAGCCTCCGGAGACCGCGGTGGGCCCAGCCTCAGTCTCCCCATCAGGAGAACGGGGAGTCCTCGCTCGCCACAATCAGATGAGGCCCCTAAACCGGAGTGTTTCCGCGTGGGGGTCCTTCCCCCGAACCCCCAAGATAAAACTTCTCCTTCCCTCCCTGCACGAAGAGTTCCCATTCGAGCCGACCACAGCTCCCCCCACCAGCTTCTCCCTGGAGTTTCAGGTTCTTAGAATTATTTTAGGTCTCCTTCCCCGTGTGGCCTGCGCTGGGGCCTTCCCTCTCAACGGGCTCCGCCTTGGCTTCTGGGGCCCCTTACAGCCCGAGCGGTTCTGCCAGGGCCTCCCGGGCACACGGCTGCCATCGGCCCGGCCCCTCCCTGGCCCTGCCCCCTCGGACAGGGCGGTCGCAATGAGGCTCGGAAGGTATCTGGGTCCGGCTGGACTCTGGAGCAGCTTTCCTGCGGTAACTCAGGCCGAGTGCCTGCGAGCCGGCGGCTTTCAGCCGAGCTGTGCCGCGGTCGGCACCACTACGGAATTTTAGAACATTTCCACCCCCTCAGCAGACACCCGACACCCCTGCGCCGTGCCCCCGGCCTCGTGCCCGGCGACCTGCCCTCAGCCCCTCAGTCCGCGGCCTGCTCTCCCAGATAGTCCGCAGCAGCGCGGGCCGATGACAGAACGGGGACCGCACTCCTTTTCCTGGCCGAGTCGTGTTCCCCGTTGGCACTGGGCCTTCTTCCGCGTGAACGTTGCCGAGCTGGGAGGCAGGAGAGCCTGGCGCGAGCCCAGCCCAGTGCCCACACGCTGTGCGTCTCGGGCGACTGACCACCGTCTCTGGGGCTGCGCTCGCCAGCTGCCACAGCGGACCCGCGCAGGGACGCAGAGGGGTGCCGCAGAGGGCCCTGCAGGGGAGGGGTTGACCTCTGGGCCATCATCCTCCCTGTGCTGAGGATGGCAGGGAGAGGCCGACGGCTCGTACCACAGGCGCTCTGCGCCCAGCACTGTGGTCCCCGTCTTGTGCCGGCCCGACAGCGGGCAGGGATGCAGCCCTGAAAGGCCGCGCTGTCGGCCCAGGGAGCAGCCCAGGAGGCAGGCTGGGTTTCTGGATTTGTGAGCCGTAGAATCTTCCAGAACCCTAGATGAGAGCAGAGATTCCCGGCTCCCCCCAGAGACCCGTCCTCTGTAGGTCTGGCGCCCAGCTGCCTTCGGGCACAGCCGCGGGGGCTCAAGTCCCAGGGGCGGCTTCGGCTCCCAGGGAGAGTGTGCTCAGACGCAGAGTTGGGGGTGCGCCAACTGCCGTGCGATGCGGTGTCGGGCCCCAAAGGGGAGCTGCGCCGCGAGGAGTCACACACGGGGCGCCCTGAGGCTGGGGCTCTCCCTGCCTCTGCCCCGGACAGCATTACCGGGGTCTGGCCCCGAGGCTCCCGGGAAAAAGCTGGGCTGGCTGTGTGCTGTCCGTTTGGCTGGGAGGCAGGGGAAGGGCTCCTGCCCAGCGAGGTCGGGAGCCCGGAGCAGTTCAAGGTGCCCAGGCCGGGAGCTGTGCATGGCCGGGCGTCCCAGCTCTGACCCGGTGCTTCTACTCTGTTGTGCACAGAAGCAGCCAGGCTCTGCTGCCCCAGGTGTCTGGACCTCCCCACCCCGACTTTCTGTTCCCTCTGGGACCGGGGGCCAGGTGGGAGAGAGTGTCGGAGCCCGGGCAGCTCCCCTCTCAGTCCCTCTGGGCCACCTGGCTGACGCCCCAGGGCCCCTCCCCCAAATTCTCAGGGACCCATATGTTGTGCTCAGGGACCAGCCAGCTGTGGCTGAGGGGAACCTGAGGGGTCGCCAGGATGGAAGCGCCCCACTGTGGTTGGTGACGCGTGTAAGGTGTGTGAAGTGTGTCACACACAAGAGAGTCGGGACTGAACGGGACTTGGTGGCATCAGAGGGAAGAGAGGGCGGCTCATCCCGGGGACAGAGCAGAGCCCGAGTGTGCAGGAGAGTCTGCCCCCTTCTCCCCATCTCTGGTCCTGCGGCGGCTCCGCAGACCCGGGCTGGCTCTGAGGCAGCGGGGTCCTGGCTCAGCAGCACGGCTCTCCTGCCCTCAGCATCCGCCCCAGGAAGGGTGCCCGTCGTCGCTGGCCGGCCCAGGGGGTCCTCCCCTGTCTGGTCAGGGATCCGGCCTGTGGCCAGAGGCAAGTCTGTTTCCAGAAAGGGGGGCACTGTGCCGTCTGGGTCTCCCCACTGTGCGCGGCGTCCACATCCAGGAGCAGGTCCCCACGCGTCTCACACGGAGTCTGAGGCTGGGACCTGTAGCAGGTCTTGCTTGGAAGGCCAGCGCCAGGGCAGGAGCCTGTTCCCTGGAGGGAAACCCAGAGACCTCACGCTGTTAAGATTCATGCGATTTAGTCGCAGCAAATGATCCCAAGGGTTTATTTTCCTGGTGGTAAATTATGACTTCAACAGGCAGAAATTAGGGACCCCGGCACCGAGGAGCCATGAAAGCCATCAGCAATCCCATAGCCGGAAACAGAGAAATCGGAGCCTGTCTCTGCCCCGGCACCCAGGGAGCCCAGGGAGCCCCCAGTCCACTGAGCCTCACGTCCACCCCCTCGGCCCCTCCACCGGCCTCACCCCTCGCGGAGCCTGGCAGGGCGAGAGGCCTTGGGCTGCTGTGCAATTCCGCCCCAGGGCAGAGACTGGGCTTTGAGGGGTGCAGAGGTCTCAGGGTGGGGGGTGGGGGAGTGCACTGCAGATCAGGGCCCTGTTCCCTCCCTCGGTCCTCCCTGGGGCACGTGCCTGCTCTGGTGCACTGGTGCCGCCAGACAGGGAACCCGCCGCGGGGGTGGGGAGGGGAGAGCAAACCGGTGGATCTGTGGATCGCAGCCAGGGTGACGCCCTCTCCTGGAGACGGGGCCAGTGAGGCTGCGGAGGGGGTGGGGTGGGGGGGGGGTGCGGCAAGCACTTGCATTCAGGCCATTGTGGTAGCCTTTGTCTCACGGGGCCGGGCGGGCAGGGGGGCCGTGGGGGGCTCTCACCAACCACAGCCTGTCTTCCCACCAGGAAAGCCCTGTTGTCCCTGCGGTGCTCAGCAGCCTCCGTCCGCGTCTGGCCTCAGAGACGCTCCCTGGACCAGCCCTGCACAGCAGGTGGGCGGGCGAGGACAGGCTGGCTCCCACCTCGGGCTGGGTGGGCTCCACGTGCCCCTGAACGATCGTGGCCTCTTAGCCAGAACACATCCCTTGGGGGTCAGGGTCCGCCTGGACCTGGGGGATAAGCAGAGAGGTCCGGACGTGGCTCCCCTCTCTGAGGCTGTCTCTGCGTGTGTGAAATCAGGGGCTCGGTCTGGTGACATCTGTCCTCTGCACCCGGCTGTGAAAGTCACAGTTCGAGGAAGGGCAGGGTGACCCGGACAACTGTGGACAGAATGAGGGACAAGGGAGGGCTCAGCGGTGTCCAGGGAGCCCGAGGGAGGCTGCTCCCTCCCCGGCACACACCCACAGCCTGGAGACTTCTCCCATCCCCTGGGGGCACGGGGCTGTCTGGTGCAGAGTTAATGGACAGCAGGATGACAGTTAATTCCGTCAGCGGCGCACACAGTAGCAGACACGGGAAAGCCGTCTTGACGTGGGTGTGGGCTCTGGACAGTGCGTACCCCAGGCCACGATGATGGCAGGACACTGAGGCCGTGGCGCCGAGGGCCCCGGCTCCTGGGAGAAGCCATGGTGCGGTAGGCGGGCTGTCGTGGGGAACAGAAGGAGGCGCCCCGGCCCCAGCAGGATTTGCTTGGCAGAAAGTTCCAGGTGGCCACAGGTGGTGGCAACTGCATGTGCACCTGTCACTCCCTCTGATGCGGGAGTGACAGGACCAGACTCTCAGCTGTGCCTGAGCCCTGCTGGCGGGGGCCTGGGCCTCAGTGATGGCCGCACCCCATTATCAGAGCAGAAGATGCGTGTGGACTTGGAAACCGTCCGTCCGGCGACAGCGCCCCTTTCAGGCTGACACCTGGGCCTGTGTGCCCTGGCACCGCAACAGGCTGCTCCGTCCCCTCCTCTCCCGGGGGCCGTGGGGTGAGGCCGTGTGCCGGCCAGGATGCCAGGGGCAGGCGACAGAAGCCCCGGGGGAGCTCAGGCAGGACAGGGCATAACAGGCTTGGGTAACAGGCTGCGGGGAGAGAAGGGTGTGCTGCACACGGGGCCGTGGGGCACAGAGGCCCCAGAGAGACGGGGGTCCCCAAGCCGCCGGCAGGGTTCTGAGGTGCAGCCGGGGGACGCAGCCGCGGGGAGCAGAGAGGCCCCGGAGGGCCAGCAGGGGGCTGCCCACAGGCAGGGCTGGTCCTGGCTTTCGGGGGAGTTTCAGAGAAAAACCCTAAAAGTGAAGAAGTTTATGGTCTCTTTGCTATGTCTTCCTGTGGGACGTACCTAGTCATACACTCGGCCCGTTTTTCTTGTGGCTGTAGACCCGCGAGTCATTATCACAGGGGTCACTCTCTCCTCTGCCGGACGCCCCTTACCCTCCAGGCCCCTGCTCAGCCCCTCGGGGCACAGCCGTGACCACTCAGAGAGCCAAGTGTGTCCGTCTGTTTTCCTCCGTGTTTCCTTCATCAGAAGCAAGTGTCCCCCAGACGCCTGGGATTCTCCTCTGATCCTGGCCCACTTTGTTTTTCACATTTTATTCCTTCACACACGGAATTTCTTTTTCAAAGTGAGGTGAGGCGCATAGAAAAATTTCCCCCGAACCAGGACGGCGGTTGGCCTGGCACCTCCTGCCAGGGACTGCACGGCTCCCTGGGGATTCACACGACCCTCGTCCTGTGGACATTGCCTGTGATGTGGCCGCACCGGCCGCGCTTCCCGCGGCACGTGTCCACGGCCCACCCGATTCTCACCCGAAAGGGAACGAAGACATGCGAGAACTCAGAACTCATCTTCGGGCCGAGATGCGTGAGCCGCTCCGTGGCTACTGTCCGAGCTCCGGGCCAGCCGGGCTGCGTCGCGGGGAGGAAAGGCGAGCGGATGAGGCTGCCGCGTGGCAGGAATGTCAGAAACTTAGAGAAGCAGAAAGCGGGGTCCCAGCAGCCACTGGCCGCCCTGCACCTGCTGGGCCCCTTTCGGCCCCTTCCTGGGACCCCTTTCGGCCCCTTCCTGGGACCCCCGTTCCCCGACGGCATCTGTACCGTCCACCTGCCGATGGAGAGCCAGGGCCCTCCACTCCACTCCCCTGCTGAGGAGGCAGGGCGCCCCGTGGCGTGTCGGTGGCCACGGCGGTCCGCGGACGTCCCGTTGTCCATGGTTACACGGCGCCGTCTCTGTAACAAGCATCTGTGATAGAGAAATCTGGCCATAGAAGCTGCTGGACCCGCTCACAGCTCTGGATGGCCGCTGCCAACGTGCCCTGTGGGGAAACAGTGCCCGTGCACCACCCCCGAGGAATGGTGTCCTTCTCAAAATCTGACCTTTTCTGTGGGCGAGAAACAGTGCCTGATGATTTACCCTGGGCCTCTGATCCCCAGTGAGGTTCAGCCTCGCGGTGTGGGGCCCTCTTGGGTGAGCACCAGTGCCCGGACGCGGTCCTTCCCTGACTTCATCCGGAGTCTCAGGAGAGTGGGGACAGGAATGCTGGAGAACCGAGGGCCGCAGAGGGAGCGTCTGGTCCCCCGACGGCTGCCTCGGGGTCAGCGGCGGAGCACTCGGGCTCTGTGCCCAGTGATTGTCCAGTGCCCGGGCCCTCCCCAGCTTTCCAGCAGCTCCCCAGGAGCCCCTGAACTGCACACCCTGATGGCGACCTTCTCCTTGGGCGGCTCTGTCTGGTTGCTGCCTGTGGTCTGGCAGGGAGGTGGGCCACCCGTCTGTGTCGTCCTTCCTTGTGACCTGCGACCGTGGTGCGGACGGGCTGGCAGGCAGGTGGGCCTGGGGCGGGAGCAGGCTGTGCCAGGCCAGATAACAGGGCACAACTGAGCGGGGAGGGCCGGCAGCACAGCACAGAGGGACATGGGCGGGTGGGCCCTGGGCAGAGCTGCCCGCCACGCGGTGCACCCCCACACGAGTCCTGGGTCTCCCCAGGCCTCGGTTTCCTCAGCTGCAGAAACATGGGGTGTCACTTGCCACAGGGGTTGTTTCAAGGTTTGAACGAGAGGGAGTTAGAAAAGTGCCCATCACGGCACCGAACCAGTGGGAGGAGGCGGGGGCGGTGCTCTGCCGGAGGGCTCCACCCGCCAAGGCCAGCCGGTACCTGCCCAGCCTGGGACGGGGGCTTTAGCGGCTCGGCTCTGCGCATGGTCGTTGCTGATGCCACTGGAGAGCTTGTCTTCACAACTTTCCCAACTCAGCTGTCGTCCCGAGTTGGTTTTTTTTGTTTTTTTTTTCTTGAGATTTTGTTTATTTATTTGAGAGAGAGAGAGAGAGAGAGCCTGGGCAGGGGAAGGGGCAGCGGGAGAAGCAGACTCCCCGCCCAGCAGGGAGCCGGACGCCGGACTCGATCCCGGGACTCCAGGATCAGGACCCGAGCCCGAGTCTGTCTTTGGTGTTCCTAAGCAAGGCTACACCACAGATTTGAAAACACAAATGACCAGGAGTAACGTGGTGGGAGTGCCCACGGAACGTGCCGGGACTCTGCGCCGCGGAGGCGCCCCGAGCCGGGCTGGGAGAGCCCTGGGGCATCAGAGCCAGGTCTGCAGGGTCCGTCCAGGCGTGGCCAGTGCCCACACTCACCTGCCCACATCCCCTGTCCCTCTTCTGTGCGTGTCCTCTGGCTCCAGGCCTCCAGCCCCGGCCACCCCCATCTACGGCCCGCTTGGCCGCTGTGTGGGAGGACCAGGTGGGGTGCGTCCCTGCGGCAGGGACAGGGTGTCACACGAACGCTCCAGTCCCCGGCCTCTCAGCTCTTTGCAGATCTCCCCGGGTGCCCAGAGGACAAAGCTTCCGCGGCCCTGGGAGAATGGGCAGCTTTTGTACGTTTGTTGCACCCGCAGCCCAGGGCCTCCAGGCAGCCCGTCCGAACCATCCGCCAGCCTCATCTGCGTCCTCCTCCGGGGGAGCCCAGGAGGACCGCGCCAGCCGTCCGTCCGGGCCCTGGCCCAGACCAGGGCCTATACCCCATTCTCAGAACCCCGTGGGGTTAGCTTGCCCCTGCCCACCTGCGTGGCTGGTCCCCTCCGTAGGGATGGTCTGAGCACAAAGACCGGTGAGTGGCTCATGCCGTGCCTCGGGTCCCTGTTTCTCCAGCTGTGGCCTCAAACCCCCGGAGTCACCTGGGGGAAAAGTCATCAGTGACTACAAGGTTCAGGACGCCTGGCTGGCCAGCCCTCCGACCCCATCTCGGGGGAAGGAGCCCGGGCAGCGCCCGGCTGACCCCAACGCGGGGAATCGGCCATGGGAATCCTGTCTTTATTTAAGGCTCTGGCATTTTGCTCACCGTGGACTTTTCTGTCAGTGATTGTAATATTTTTAAATATCGGATTAAAGTGTGGTTTATCTCGAATACTGAAGTTTTTGGTGCTGCCTTAAATTTTGGGCCTGAGCGTGGGCCACCAGTCCCGATCCTGCTTGCACAGGGACTCGATGTGCTCCTGGTGCGTGGTCGAGTTGGGGGTGACCAGTAAGCCTTTGTGGCCCTTGGACAGCTGAGATAAAGAAAGACCCTCCAGCAAGGAAATGCAATGATTAGACTGCTTTTGGTTGCGAGAAACAGAAACTTTGGGTAAAACCAGCCTGAACATGAGGGCAATTAACTATTGAATTAGCAAGTGAAGGGGTGCCTGGGTGGCTCAGTGGGTTAAAGCCTCTGCCGTCGGCTCAGGTCACGGTCCCAGGGTCCTGGGATCGAGCCCCGCATCGGGCTCTCTGCTCCGCGGGACGCCTGCTTCCCCCTCCCACTCCCCCTGCTTGTGTTCCCTCTCACCATCTCTCAAGTCAAATAAATACATAAAGTCTTTCTAAACAAAGATCGAGCAAGTGCCGCATGGAGTCCGTGGGTTTTCGGGTCGGCCAAGCAGCAGACGTGCACCGAGGACCCCGTCCCTTCTGTCCATCTGCCCCCAAGTCAGCACCTCTCAAGCCGGTAGCTCTGGGCAGTGGTAGGCCCAGGTCACCTGGAGAGCCCCCAGGCTGGGAGAACATGGGGCAGTTTCTCCCGCGGGAAGCAGGCCGACTTTTGGATCCCATGTTCACGGCAGAACCCATCACCGGCAAGGGAACTAGCCTCCTTGTGAACCGGCGTACGGGGCGGGGGGTGGGGGCAGGCAGTGTCCAGGGCTGGGCAGGGGCTGGGAGCGTCTGCAGTGGGGAGGAATGTATCCCTGACCTCCTTGGGGGTGTGCTTGTGAGGAAGGAGCGGGGGATGGGGGGCGAGGCAGTGGGCCCCAGCCTCAGGCAGGCAGGGGTCCCTACGGAGAACTCACGAATTCTTCTCAGAGGTGGGCCGTGGCAGACAGGAGAGCTGCACACAGGGGCGCACCTTCCCTCCCCAAGCCCCCAGCACCGCCCGCGCCCCTGCTCACTGGTGCAGTGTGCCCCCTGCCCAGCCTGGCAGCCCCCATGCCGGCAGACCAGATGACCCCCAGCCCACCCCTTGGCCTTCCTGCTGTGTCTCTGCCTGGGGTTTGGAGTGGGGCTTTCCTTGGCAGGAAGGGTCACTCCTGGATAGGAGCTGAGCCGATCTTGGGTGAGGGGGGTGAGCCGAGGGATGCTCTGGGGGTGGGGAGGGCTTCCTGGCTGGAGCCCCAGCTTCGTCTGCTTTCTGGTTCTTTCCCTGCATGGACAACATAGAACCCCAGAATCCGCTTCCACACCAGCCACAGCGGGTGGCCGGGCACCGACCTGCTTCCCAGCTCCCCTCGAGGGGCCCCTGCCTCTCACTTCCCAAAAAGGCACAAGTGTCCCCGCCAAGGCCCAGTCCTGACACCCCACCTGCGCCGTCCGGAAACACAACTTTTTGCAATTCTAGCAGTCTTCAGGGCTCGCTTGCAACAGGATTGGAGAAGGACTGCGGACTGGTCCGCTGACTAAGTCATTTTATGACGGTCACCATGAGGCTCGGGCACCGCGCCGTCCGGAGGAGGCCACAGTGTGTCTCGGGGGCACAGAGGCCTTCCTTCCGGGTCTATTGTTGACATGACCGGGTTTCTCCGGCTCTCACATGAGAACATGATTCGCGACTAACTGCCACGGTGACCTTCAGCTCCCCTGTTAGGGGTGGACGTTCTGTGGGTTGGGACAAGTGTACAGGGACAGATTTCCACCGTCACAGCATCAGACAGACCAGCTCCTCTGCCCTAAACCCCGCAGTGCTCTGCCCACACCTCCCTCCCCCAACCTTGGCAACCATGGATGGTTTGACCAGCTCCGTAGTCTTGCGTTTTCCGGCTGTCACAGGGCTGGGACCGCACGGCAGGCGGCCTTTTCCGATTGTCTCTTTGACTCCGAGATGTGCGTGAGAGGTTCTTCCAGATCTTTCCACGGCATGACAGCTCCCTTCTGTTCAGTGCTGAGTAATGTCCCCCATGGTCTGGACGGACCGCGGTGTGGGTGTCACTGAAGGACGATTTCATTTCTCCCAAGTTTTGACAGGTTTTTTTTTGTTGTTTTGTGTTTTGGTTTTTTTTTTTTTAAAGATTTTATACATTTCTTTGACAGACAGATCACAAGTAGGCAGAGAGGCAGGCAGAGAGAGAGACGAGGAAACAGGCTCTCTACGGAGCAGAGAGCGCAACGCGGGGCTCGATCCCAGAACCCCGGGATCATGACCCGAGCCGAAGGCAGAGGCTTTAACCCACCAAGCCACCCAGGTGCCCCAAGTTTTGAGTTTTGAGCAGAGCCGCCATGAACACCGGCGTGCGGGTTTCTGTGGGGACATCGGTCTGTACGATGCTCCGGTAAACGGCGACCTGCCTTCCCCGGTGTCCGTGCCGAGCTCCTTCCCCGCGGCCACGAGTGAGTGCTCCTGTGGCCACGGGTTCTGGTCCCGGCCCCCTCCTGGTCTGCGCCCGCGGCGGTCGGCGCCCTGGGCTTCGGCCACTCGAAGAGCAGGCTCGGGGTGTCCCCCGGCTGTCCCCGCGTGTGTCTCCCCGGTGCCGTGTGACGCGGGCCATCTGTTCACACCGGATGCGCCACCCGTGTGTCCTCCTCCGTGAGGTCTGTCCGGGTTTTCCCTGGACTGTTTTTCTCCTCTTGTTGACATTCAAGCTCGTTCTCCGTGTTGGGCAACGGCCCTTCGTGAGACGCGTTCTTGCCCTTCTTACCCTCGCGACGTCTGTCGCGGCGCTGACGCTTCTCATCGTGGGGAGGCTCCGCTGACCAGATCTTTGGTGTTGTGTTGAAAAGGTGTCTGTGACAGCCGGGGACCTGTGTGAGGATGCAGGTGCTGAAGAAGAGTTTGCGTATTTTTCATGGCTGGTGCTGGGCACGCCTGGGGGCTCAGTCTGTGAAGCGCCTGCCTTTGGCTCAGGTCAGGATCCCAGGGTCCCAGGATGGAGCCCCAGGTCGGGCTCCCTGCTCAGCGGGGGGTCTGCTTCTCCCGTGGCCTCTCCCCGCTCTCGTGTTTTCTCTCTCTCTCAAATAAATAAAATCTTTTTAAAATTTTTTTTAAAAATGGGTAAGGGCAGCTATCAAACTGCTGTGATATCTATTCTCCCCACCCTTTTATCTTAAAAAAGTCCACGTTTATGGTACGTCAGATTTTATACTCTTGGCAGCTCTCTAAATCTCTGTTCCATCTTCTGATGAAACACAAGCATGTTCAAAGCGGTCCTGAGTTGTGCAGAATTCTTTATGAAGACCTGTGAGTCTGCAGCAGCTGACGGCCTGGACCCCCAGGCCAGGCTGACCCAGTGGGACTCCAGTTCTGCCAAAGCCATACAAGAACCCGAGCTCTCTGGGCCCCACCCTTCAGGCCAGCGAGGCCGGGGGCAAGACCCACCTCCCGGGCAGCTGGGGAGAGCCATGAGGACCTGGCAGGTGGCGCTTGGGGCCCCTGGCGAGGGCCCAGTACAGGACTGGGTGTGAGGGTGAAGGGGCTCTCGCAGCTCGAGGGGTCTTTGGCAGGTGACCCCCAAACCACACTGGTTCAAAATGCGCGGGTCCACTTACCCACGGATTTCTCTTCC
Source organism: Mustela putorius furo (assembly GCF_011764305.1). NCBI lineage: Eukaryota > Metazoa > Chordata > Mammalia > Carnivora > Mustelidae > Mustela > Mustela putorius. Next base: position 43,560,990 of record NW_025421304.1, on the reverse strand, counting down.
ATCAACACAGCTGAGTTCTGCACGTGTGTTTTGTCCCCCTTTTGAGTATCTGAGTGAGATTTTCTTCCCCCCAGAGACCTGCTGTAAGACAACGCACGTAACACATGGGGTGTGTGTTCACCGACTGTTTACGCCGTCAGTAAGGCACTGGTCAGCAGCATGCTATTAGCAAAGGTGGGTTTTTTTTTTTTTAAGATTTTATTTATTTATTTGACAGAGAGAGAGAAAGCACAAGCAGGCAGAGAGAGAGGGGGAGAAGCAGGCTCCCCGCAGAGCAGAGAGCCCGACGCGGGGCTCGATCCCAGGACCGTGAGATCATGACCCGAGCCAAAGACAGAGGCTTTAACCCACTGAGCCACCCAGGCGCCCCTTAGCAAAGGTTTTGGAAATCAAATGTCATGTGTGGATTTTCAACTGCACAGGTGGGGGAGACCCAGACCCTCATGTTGTCTGCCCCCACGCTGTTCAAGGCTCAAGTGTACAAACCGCGTGTGTCTTTGTCAGAGCCCCGAGCCTGAAGCTGTCGGGTTAAGACGGGACTCGGTGGGGGAAGCCAGTGCAGAGGCCCTGGAGACAGCGGCTGGAGAGGACTGGGTGTGAGAGGTTACTTTCCTAAGAGGCAGTGGACACAGGGCCCCACAGTGAGCCCCAATGGGTAGGTCAGAGACCCTGGGTGCTGTCCCCAGCTTTGCCGCTGGGAGCCCCTGGGCAGGGCACAGTCCCTCTCTGTGCGTGTGAGCAGGGAAACGAGATGCTGGTGGGGCGCTCTCTTCACTCGGGGGCCGCGCTGCCACAAGGTAGGGGAGGAGGTTCCTCTTCCTCGAGCTGGTCTCCTGTCTCTGCAGACGCTGGCACGTTGGAGGCTGCCCAGGGGCACCGACCCCCACCGCACTCTCCCCACCCGCCGTCCCTCCTGCTCTGTGTCCCTCTGCCTGGCCCTTCAGTGCGGCACCGGCCTTGGCACTGACTTGCCTGTGGTCTGGTCTCCTGGGAGGGGCGTCTGGCCTTGCTGGTCCAACTGCATAGGTCTCTTGGGAAGGGGTGGGATGCTTTTCCTTCAATGTCACCTTGCAGTGCCCAGCAGTAGTGCCTGAGCCTCTTCCAATGTCAGAAACTGTCTGCGGGAGACCCGGTGGGTGAGAGGCAGTGTGGGCATTCAACCTCCACCCAGGTGGGCCCCTGTGACCATAGACAAGCCAGGCAACCTGTCCGAGCCTCATCCCGCCACCTATGAAATGGGGCTCCGGGAGCCCCTCTCTGGCAGATGGGTGGGAATTAACTGGGAAAATGCTGAGACGGAGCCCAGCCTAGGGCCGCCTTTGGCGAACCCCCACGGCATCCGCACTCACCACGGCCCTGATGTGGCCCTTGTCTGTCCTGTTGTACCCCAAGCAGCAGCCCTCCCCCCGTGGCCCCTTCCCTCCAGCCACAGTTCCCTCAGGCCAGGAGGAGGGAGACAATGGGACGGACTCCAGGACCTGGAGCTCTGTCCCAAGGAGCACAGCTTCATTCTCCGGGTTGGGGACCTCTTGCATCTCTAGTGGTTCCCAGTCTCCTGCTTCACCTGATGACACTGTGATTGGTCATTTAACACTCGTCTATAGGGGGGCCGGTTCAGCGCCCCCGGGCCCATGCTGGGCCTAGCTTGGCCAGTGTCCCATGTGAGCACAGTGCTGTGCCCGGGGGACAACTCCCAAGGCCAGCTTCTGGGCGTCGGCTGACTGCCCACGCGACCCCTTCCCTGCACGTTGGCATCTCTGAAATCTAGAGGCATCTGGGGGTGATGGTGGGGAGCTGCTCTGCTTTCTTAGGGACACATAAAGGGCATGGCGCATTTAAAATCAATGCTGTCTCAGAACCGGTGACATAAAGGAGCCGTTGTCGGTCAGTGCCCGTGCGTGAACTCTGGGACCTTCCGCAGCACACCTGCTGCCCACTGAGCCACATTCTTCTGTGAAATGGGCTCGGGACCCCCTGCTTTCCCGCAGGACCGGACAGAGTCCACATTTAAGCACATGAGGAAAGCAACGGGAAAGAGATGCCAGACATTCGTGTTATCCTTTAATCAGTCACCACACCCCCTCTTACCTCTCCAGGGACAGAGGCCCAGGAGGTCAAGGGTGACCCAGCGCCCCAGGGGGCGGCCACGGGAGGAGGGGCAGGGACAAGTCCCCTTCTCCTCAGGCCTCATTCTGAGCCTGCGCAGGCCTCCTCTGCCTGGCTCAGCTCCCGTGGGCCGTGCTCAGTCCGGAGAGGTGGGTCTGGGGCTGGGGAGAAATGGGCCTGGAAAGCAAGCCGGGGAGGATGGGGCGCTTTTTGGCACCTCGCTGCATTTTTATACTGGGAATTAGGGACCTTGGACCTTCACATGCAGATTTATGCCAAATAAGATGCAAATCAGGGCACTGCTCTTCCCAGGTTCTGGTCCCCCTGTCTGCGAGGACACCCTAGGACCCCGGTTTGTCTCTGAGAAACAAAGTGCGCGCGGTTCGGGGGAAGAAGGAAAGAAAAAAGCGCCGATGTACTACCACGTACGCACCAGGCAAACGCATCCGTTTCGCCACAAAGCGCTGTGAGGGAAGAAGCAAAACGGGTGGGTGGGGGGGAGCCAGGGCAAGGGCTGCCCGCGGCGGGGGCATTTCTGCAGACGTTCAAAGAATGATATGCAAATACATGCAAAGTACATGCAAATGTCCCCAGGCCGAGCGGCCCGGGAGCTGGAGACCCTGCGCCCCCCGCACTCTTGCCCGGGTGAGCGCCGGGAGGGGGAGCGCGGGGCGCGCGGTGCCCGGGGCGCGCGGCGGGGGGAGGGCGCCCCCTGCCGGCCGAGCGCGGGGCCGACCCGACCCCTTCCCGCCCCGCGCGGCGGGCAGGCGGGGGAGTGGGGGGGCGCGGCGCCCGGAGGAGGGGCGCCCGCTGCTCGCCTCCCGCCCGGACGCCAGACGCGCGTCTCCCGACACCGCGAGGCCGGCGGCCGCCGACTGCTGCGAGGGGGTGCGCGGCGGCGCGCTCGGCTCCAGCCCCACCCGCCCGCCCGGGGCGCGGCCTGCGGAGCCGGCGGGGGCGGGCGCGGGCGCAGGCGAGGGGCGCGCCACGCACGGGACCCGCGCTCCCCGCGCGACGCCCACACCGCTGCCCCTGCCGCACCCCGGCCCCCGCACGCCCAGCGGGCACTACCCCCTCCCTCCAGAGAAGCGCGCGTTGCCCCCAACGGCACCCCTCGTTTCGCCCCCCGCCACGGCCCCGCGCCCCGCGTACACGCCCCGCTCGCACTCGCACCCGTGCCGCCTGCCGAGGTCGCAGGGCGCGCCCCGGGCTCCGCGGCCGCCCCACCGGCGGGGTCTGCGGTCGGCCTCGAGCGGCGGCGGGCGGAGCCCCTCGCCCGCGCCGGCCCCGCACCGAGCCCGGGCCCCTCGCCCGCCGCCCGCCGCCCGCGCCCCGGGGCGGAGCCGAGCGCGCCGGGCGCGGGGCGGGAGGCAGGTGGCGCAGCGGCGGCGGCGGCGGCGGGGGGCAGGAGGCGGGGGCGGAGCGCGCGGGGCGGGGGCCGCGGGGCCCCGTGAGACGCTCGGGCGAGCGCGCGGCAGCCGGAGCCCGGCGCCCGCGAGTCAAAGGCGCGGCGGCTGGAGCGGCGGCCGCGGAGGCCGGAGACCGCCCGGGGCGGCGTGCGCGCTTTGTTCCCTCGCGGGCGGCCGGGCGGGCGGAGCGAGCGGCGGGAGCCGAGCCCGGGCATGGCCCAGGCGGCCGCCCCGCGCGCCCCGGCCCCGCCGCGCGCCTGAGCCCCGGCCCCGCCGCTCGCACCGCCGCGCCTTCGCCCCCAAGTTACGCGGGCGGGGACCCAGTTCGAGGAGGAGCCACTCGAGGAGCCGGGCCGCCTCCGCCGGACCTCCGGACCGTAAGTGCCCCGTGCGTCCCGCGCGCCGCCGCCGCTGTCACCCGACTCCGCCCGCGGCTGCCGTCTGGGGTGGGGGGCTCTGCTCGCCGCCGCGCGGAGCGTGCGGGCAGTCCCCGGGCGCCCCCTCCCCACTTCGGAAAGTTGGAGCCCACGGCGGGGTGGGGCCAGGCCAGTCAGTGCCCACCCACTTCGGTCCCTGCACCGCACTGGGCGAGCAGAGCTTGACCCGCGGGGGGTGTGGTCAAGCCTAACGCGGGGACTGCGTGCGGGAGGTGGGGTGTCCCGCAGCCCCCCCCCCACCCCGTCTGGCGCCTGGGCTTCCTGACAAAAGGCCTGGTCCAGGTGACAGGGGACAGGGAGGGGCCGCAGGAGAGATGGGGGGTGGGTCTCCTGTCCTGTTTTAGTCCCTAGCCCTGCCCCCAGGTAGGTGGCCGGTTGGTTAAGCGCGGTGAGGTCTGCCCAGAGCCTGGGGGAGGGGGCTGCCCGCCACGCCGTGTGCGGGGATAGGGGCTTCACGGGCCCTCCGTGGGGTCCCAGCAGGCAGCCATGCCTGGGACGCAGTGATTCTGCTCACAGCCGTTGGGAACCGTCCATCTGCGTGTTGGGCAGGCCGGGAGCCAGGCTGTGGGAACGGCTCCGCTCCGAGGGAGGTGTGAGCCGACGTGGAGGGACAGATGGCTGGAGAAGCAGCCCTAGACGGGCTCGCGGAGAGCAGAAGGCAGCGGGGCTGGTGGCAAGCCACACTCTGAGCTGCTGGGCTCTGAACACACAGCCTCGGGCTGTGCCTCCTTCCCGCCCCTGGGAGCCGCATGGGTGTGTGTGTGTGTGTGTGTGTGTGCGTGCGTGTGCTGGGCCCGGCAGCCACAGAGGAGTGGGCAGACCCCAGCAAGTATGCACACTCTTCCTCCAGAAAAATTACTGCATTCCCCACATTTGGACCTTGGCTGGCGGACTCCCGGCTGCTCCAGATTGGGGAGAAGAATATTTCCTTTGAGAGCAGCTGAGACCCTGCGCTCCTGCATCAGGCCGGGGTCTCTGGCCCAGCAGCCAGGATGCTGCCTCCGCATGGCCCACAGGCTTGCGTTTCCTCTCCTGGCCCTAGACATGGGAGGGTCCGGGGATGGCCCCTAAGAGCACTGGGGCTGGCCGGGGTCCGCTGGGCAGCTAGTCCGTACCCTAGCTTTGCTCCTGCAAGTTGCTGCAAGGTTTGAGAAACTTCTTGGGGTTGGAGCCGGGGGGGGGGGGGGCAGGGCTGAGAGGCCCAGAAGTGGCTCCCAGCAAGGGCAGGGGCAGGAGGGCCTGGCACACAGTCCCCCGGCACGTTTGCAGACAGCTGGCGCCGTGACAGGCATTTGCCCCACCCCCCTTCTGCCCCCAGGATAGGAGATGGGGGAAGCGGGAGACTCAGCCCAGCCACTGGGCAGGCAGAGGGCTCTGCTCCGTGCAGCCATGTGCAGCCGTCAAGCGCTCGCCTGGAGCTGGCCCAGCTGTGCTTCCCCACCGCTCCCGACACTGAGAGGGGAGCAGAGCAGGAGCAGATGTACGGCCCGCGCTGCGCTCCCGAGAGCTAGACAGGCACAAGGCAGGAGGAGGAGGTCAGGTTAGGACCAATTATCTGGTGGAATCTGGCTTTCTCTGGAGGTGCCTTGGTCTCCGGGGGCCCAGGGAGAAGGGACAGGCCTTTGGTGCTCCAGGCTGTCCACAGGCCAGCCGGGGCTGGTAAGCCGGGGCGTTTCGGCCGCACCTGTCCCTGCGGGACGCTCTGGGGCTGCAGGGCCCCCCCGCACTCCCTTCCGGCCTAGAGCTCCTCCTCGGTCACCGGGTTATCTGCGTAACTGAGTTCCCACCTCCAGGAAATCTCTGATTCGGCCTCACATATTTTCATTTCTGCATGACTGGAAGAAATTAATTTTCCTTCCTACGCAAGGATCTGGAGACGCCGGCAGGCTGGGCCACTAATCCTCAAGATCCAAGCCATCGGGGCTGCCAGGTCGGGGCGGGGGGGACGGACGGCTGCTCCAGCCCTGGGTGGGGTCCCGGCGATGCCTTTCCCTGCCACCTTCCGGAACTGTCGCGGCCGTTGGCTGGGCTTCCCCGCCCGGCTGCCCCACCAGTGGGCTGAGCTCGGCGCCGTCTGATTCATCCCCAGCCTCCCACGGCGCCCGGGCCTGCAGGATGGCTGTTGGTTCCCGTGGGTCCCAGGTCCTTTTCTGAGTCATGTATCACTGCGCGTGCACACGTGTGTGTTCAGAATCCCAAACACGGAAGAGGCTTTGCGGCCCATGGCCCCGGCCCGTGGCGAAGAGCTGGCATCCAGTGGGTGCCTAACGAGCGTTGCTTGCGAGGAGGAACCGGCACTCCTGTGGGGCAGCCCTGTCCTGCCCCCGCACTTCCCCCACCTGCAAGGGTCCCTGGGCCTGGCTGAGCGGCTCCCGCTCCCGGAGGCAGGGTGACAATGGGTGGGGGTGTGGGAACCGTATCTCCCTGATGCCCAGAGAGGTGGGGGCCCATCAGGGAGGGGGACCCACGCCTGCCTGTAGGCCCCCGCTCCTTCTTCGTGCCGAGACTGCAGGTGACGGCTGCTCCTCCTACCGCGAGGGCCACCTGTGCCCCGGCCCCCGGCCCCAGCCTGACTGCTGACATTCCTCCCAGCCTGACTACCGGGTGCTGACCAGTGGTTAATGCCCCGGTGCGAGTCCCTCCCCTGGACAGGCCCATGGGGCGCAGCGGTGACGGCCATCAGCGTGGCACTGCCGAGAGTCAGAGTTCCCCTGGGTTCTGGGATGGGGAGGAGGAACACCTCTATCCTGTCTGGGTGATGGAAGCCCAGGGGCAGACCCCTACCCCACCCTGGCGCCCTGGGGGAGGACAGGAGCGGAAGGGGGCATTGTCGTCGGACACCATTGAGAACCCCATGGACATGGTGTGTCTGCTAGTAGAGGAGGGGACACAAACTCCGTGTCTGCTGTGGAGCTGGTGTCCCCTCCCGTGTGGAGTGGTAGAGCGGTGCGGCGTCCTGCACCCCCAGACTCCGGCACGTGAGACGGTGGGCTTGCCGTGGACTGGTAACTGCAGAGGACCGGCCCCGGAAGGAGTTGGTCATCCGCGGCTCAGCCCCCAGGCAGGTCGCAGGGAGCCCTTGCTTCGTAGGGGACGGGCGCAGAGCGGTCCTGAAGCAGGAGTGACCTAAGTCACATCAGGGCCCGCAGGCTGGGCAGGGCCGGGCTTCCTTGTGTGTGACCTTGCGACAGACCTGCATGGGGGCACTCTCACTGTCCCATCTTCCAGGCGGGGACCCAGAGGCCCGGAGAGGTTCACCAGAAGCAGGCGGGCAGGTGCCACACTGCTCCAGTGACCGAGGGCAGACAGGCCCCCGTGTGTGGTGTCCGTCCCTTCACTGTCTGCACACAGTGCGGCCGTCCAGAGGGACAGAGTGGGGCCACTGAGTCTGGAGGGGCAGGAGGGGCCTGGGAACTTGGGGTTGGTGGATGTCCATCTGGGGTGCAGCCTTTGGGACCCAGGCTCAGTGGGGGGCACTCAGAGGGTTTAACCAAGGCTCCTTCTCTGGACCCGTCACATTTTGGGGAGACCGGGTGTCTGGAGTCCCAGCCAGATTGGGCGGGCAGCATGCTGGGGGCTTCAAGGGGTCAGTCACCCTCTGGACCATCTTAACCCTGCAGCTCCCGGTCTTCCCAAGAGGACTGTTGGGGGTGGCGAGCCACACCTCCAAGCCCTTTCCTGGGGTCGTGACCCCAGACTTCTGGGCAAACAAGCAGGTCTGGTTCTATGTCCAAGGTACCCCCAAAGCTGGGGTCCCCTTCATGTGGGGCTTGGATGAGGCCATGCAGAAGGTGAGGGCTGCAGGGGGTGGCTTGGCCCCGGCTGCTTTGGTGGGCTGCCTTTAGCCAAGGACACAAATGCAGGTGCAGGCTTTGGTGTCTGGAAACACATTCTTAGAGCAGAAACCGCCCTTAGAGCGTCAAGGGAAGGACCCAGGCCGAGGTCTGGCTGTGGGATGGAAACTCAGGACGTAGCAGTGATACTCAGTTCCCAGTTCCCGCTTCTGGGCTCACAGCTCGACCCAGGGCGTGGGGCACACAGCTGAGTTGCAGCCTCAGACGTGCGAGGAGACGCTTCCCACCCGTGCTGTTTGCAGCACGAAAACAGAAGTGAAGACTTCTGCTTTTCGTAATTCCTGGGACCTCACGGTGAGCCAGACGTCCCTAGGAAGGAAAGCAGAGATGCATTTGGCAGTAATAAGGAAGCGGTCTCTTCCGGCTCTGCTGTTCACCCACACGCTCAGCGGCTGCACTGGTCCTGTTCGCAGTGTGCACACTGCACAGCTGGGCACCACCGGGGGCCTGGGGTGCCTCTGAGGCTGGGAGCCTGGTGGACGTGGCAGGGGAGATTTGGGGAGGATTCCGGGCACAGGCTCGTGCATCTCCGTCCTGGGGCAGAGAAAAGTCTTTGGCAGGGGCAGGGCAGGAGGAGACTGTGGCTGGTGGGGAGGGGTGGGCAGCACACGGGCTTCTCTGAGTTCCGCTGCTTGGACGGGCTTCCAGGGGCTGTGTGACGTCCGCAGGTCGCTCACCCCTCTGTGTCTCAGTCTCAAATGCAAAACGCAGTCCCAGGACCTCGCCCCTCTTCAGATGGCGCTGAGGCGTGCAGTCTCTCCTTGCTCCCCTCTGGCCTGTGGACGTGGCCGTCACGTTCCCACTCTGCGGTGTCCCCGTGGCCATCCTGGGGTTTGCTGGTGAGTGCGGGGACCGGGTGGCTCTGCGGAGGGGGAACCCTTCTTTCTGCCCCTCCCAGACAGCCCTGTGCGGGCACTAACTCTCCCCGCACCTGTGTCCCACAGTGCAGCCCAGGCCCCCACTGCTGACCCTCTGGCCTGCGTGCGGGGACACCAGTCCTCTCCCCCTTCCACTTCATGGAGGGGACACCGAAGCTGAGGTCATCATGTCCCACGGCTACTTGGTGACAGAGGTGGGATTCCAACCCAGGAACCCCAGTCACCTGACTCTGTCTCTGCCGCTCCAGGGTCCCCAAAGAGCGGGGGGCCTTGGGGTCCCGTGGCTCCCTCTTCTTCCCTTGGGCAATGCTGCACAGCCTCAGCAGCCCAGCCTGGACCCCTTCCTGCTGTCCTCCCCTGTGCCGAGGCGTCGGAATAGGACCTGCCAGCCCTGGGCAGAGGGTGCCGCTCGCATCTGTTTGGCCGTGTCCCTGGCGCAAGGAAGAGACGGCTCCTGCGCCGCTGATAGAGTGGGTGTCCGCGGCAGGCATGGCCACGGGTGCCGCAGGGTGGCCCTTCTGCCGTCTCGGAGACCGCATCCTTCTGAGCATCTGGCCACCCACTCCTCCCAGGGCCTCCAGGGCCTGTCCCACTGCCGGGTTCTGGTCTGCAGGCAGGAAGCAGGATGGACACCGCCCAGCTGTGGGGTGTCCATCCGCTGTGGCCCCCGTGGGTCGCGCCCCTCTGAGCTTCCCGGTCCGGTGGGTCCCCCACCTCGGCTGGTGGGGTGTCCTGCGGAGGGGGCGGCTCCGGCACTCACAGGGGAAGCGCGCCCTCTTGTGGTGGCTCGGGGTGGGGTGGGGTGGGGGTCTGGGCTGCGACCCTCCCCACCCAGCCGCCGTCTGATTGGGTGCCAAGAGTCCCTGTCACCAAAATGTGGCCCCTCTGGGTGCCTCTCGCAAGCGTGGGGTTTCACCGGCTTCTCCCGTGGGACGTGTGTTAGAGGGTCGACTCCCCGTGCGCCCCAGGCCGGAGGCTGCACCCGCAGCACGTGTTCTCAAGGGCCGCTCCCTTCCAGAAGCACCGGCTCCCACCAGCCTCGGGGGCCCCGGGGCTGTGCCCAGCACCCCTGTGCAAAGCAGACGTGTCTGTGACACCAGGTGGCCACATGTGACTGTGGCCCTGTTAAAAACAGGAAAGGGAGACAGGGTGATGTTAGCCGTACGACTTACTGAACCCGACGTACCCACAATGTCTTTTCACTCTGCTATTGACTTTTTAAATAATTGAGACCTTTTTTTTCTAAGAGACTTTGAAGTTCCGTATGCATTCGACGTGCCGGGCATTTCAGTTCTGGGGAGCCACGCCGGCCGGCTCACGGCCGCACGGTCCCACAGAACAGGGCAGAGGGCACAGGGTATTCCCAGAGGACCCGCCGTGGGCACGGCTGGGGTGGCACTGTGCTGCGCGACGTTGGGGACAGCCCCGTGGAAGTGGCGGGCCGCAGAGGTGGGCGGGAGGGGCTCCAGGCAGGGAGAGGCTGGGTGGTAAGGCCAGATGGCAGGACCCTGGGCAGAGGGGAGGCACAGGGGACTCTGGCTTTTGTCCCTGGAGCCCCCAAGCCTGGCTGCACAGTGTGGAGATGGGTCGGATTTGCATTTTGAAAAGGCCGAGCAGGGCAGAACTTGGGGAGACCAAGGGGGACCGTGTCCAGACACAGGGCCCTGGGAGAGGGTGGTCAGGGCCGGACAGCTGAGGGAAGCACCCAGGGCGACCCTGTGTCCGGGTCAGTCTCCAGAAAGTGCGTGTGTGCAGGGAAAGCCGCACCTTCTGGCCCTTGCCCTGCATGTGCCACGTGGAGGTCCCAGCACCGGCTCAGAGGCTCCTTCTGCCCCACAGTCTGTGTGTCTGGGAACACGCGGCCCAGGGAGCTTCTTTCCTAAAGGGGGTCCTTCTCAGCCACTTTTACTTCCTTCTTTGCCTTGTGAGGACGGCGGGGAGGGCCCTGTCCCCGGAGGGGGGGTGTCCGGCCAGAAGCGGAGTGCCACACTCCAGGGATCGTGACTGAGCTGTCCTCCTGCCTATGGAGTCCTCGTGTGTCTGAGTGTGTGAATGAGAGTGCATAATGGGTGTGTACAGGTGTGAAAACCAGACCAGAAGGAAGCGTGACTTCTGACCTGGCTGTCCAGAGGGCGGCTGCCCTCACGCACTTGGGGGAGCCCATGTGCTGGCCTGTGTGTCCAGGAGGAGGGACTGGGAGCCCACGGGCTGACTGCCACAGCAGGGCCCAGCAGCATCGGGCCCCCAGCTTGTCTTCCCAGGCCGTCTGCACTACAGCCCCTGGGAGCTGCGTGTAGAGGGTCCCCAGGCTCAGGGGAACCGGCTCAGAAGTCCGAGTAGGCCAGCCCCTGCCAGGACCCCGCAGACCGGAGACCCACGTTGGCGTCCAGCGAGATGGCTAGCAGAGGACTCACAGATGGGACTTTATCCCCAGGACACCTGTCACCACACACCTGCACGACTGTCCCGGGACACCTGTCACTACCGTCTACACTACACGGACTGTCCAGGTTGACAGTCAGCGTGTCTGTATAGGCTGTCCCTAGACACCTGTCGCCCCGTGGCCCCCGCACCAACCTTCCTCGGCTTATCGTGTGGGCGGGCCCTTCCGGCTCTTCTGCGTCCGCGTGAGCCCGCCTTTCTGCATCGCAGCGGGCCTGGCAGTCAAGTACCTGGTCGGGGGACCCAGCACAGCACCTGGCCCTGTCAGGCTGGGGTGGACACAGTTTCTCTTTCCAAGTGAGGTCAGAGCTTGCCCAGGGTCTGGGGCTTTGAGGTTGAGGACACGGGTCCGGAGGTGGCTGTGAACTGGACCTGACCTCCCTTGAACACGTGTGTGGAGGGCTTCGTGTCTGCTTCTCGAAGGGGCTGGGACCCCCGAAGCTACTGCCCGGACCCCTTCCTGTCTGGTAACCCTCACATTACAAAGGCCTTCAGCCCAGTGAGACCCCCCGGGGCGTGCCTACACGTACTGGGTGTGGGGAGCATAGACAGAAGCCGCATGTCACCAGCCTGCCCAGGCCTGGCCTCTGCCCTCCTCAATCTCGACGCCAGCAGCCCCAGGGGAGAGCCAGAGCAGGGGTCGGCGAGGGCCGCAGCCGGCCTGCCGCCTCTAGGGTCTAGAAGGGCCTAGAGCCTGGGAAGAGGGAGGCTGCCGTCCTTCCGCATTCGAGCCGCGGTTAAGCCGTGCCCAGCCTGTGCTGTTAGCAGTGTAGACGGGCTGCTAGAAGGCAGAGGTGGGGAAGTCCCTTCATGCCTGGCCTCAGTCTCCCCACTGGGTGTTTTATTTAATTGTGGCCAAACACACAGAGCGTCAAACTGCTGGCCTGCGCCATTTCTCAGGGTCAGTCCAGCGACGTTAAATACATCCACACTGTTGTGCACTGGCCGTGCCGTCTGTCTCCGGACCTTTCTCATCTCCCCTAGCCGGAGCCCTGGCCGTGCTGCGCCTGCCAGCTGTTTCTGTGTCTGTGGGTCAGACTCTTCTGGGGACCTGGGAGAAGGGACTCTTGCCGTGTTGGTGCTTCTGAGACCGGCTGACCTCCCTGAGCCACTGCCCTCCAGGTCCACCCCCGCGGTGGCCCGTGTCAGAACGGCCTTCCCTGTGACAGCTGAGTCACCGGCCACCGGGTGGATGGACCGCGTCTGCTCACCATTCCTCTGCGGGGGGCCCTCGAGCTGCTTCCACCCTTTGGCTGCGGCGAGGCTGATGCTAACACGGGGCGCGGCCGTCACTTCGAGTCCCTGCTCTCACGTGTCTTGTCCGTACGGCTACAAGTGCAGTTTCGTGTTTGGAGGCGCTGCCCTACGACACCTCCGTGTCACTTAGAACGTTCACACCGTCATGCAACCGTCACCACCCTCTAGCCTCCAGACTTTGTCATCCCCCCAGAGACCCTGTCCCCGCTAGGATTCACTGCCACCCCCGCATCCAGCCCCAACGACCGCAGATCCGCTCCCATCCAGGAGGCCCGGCTCGCGCACCCTGTGGCCTTTGTGGCTGGCTGCTGTGCTCAGGGTTTGCACACACGTCGCTGCGGCCACACGTCCCTCCTCACGGAGCGAAGAGCGCTGGCTGCCGGTGGCGCACGGGCATCAGGTTGTCTCCGCCTCTCGCCTCGCGGGTCCTGAGCCGTGGACACACCCGTGGACACTCGCGGGTGTGTCCTGTGGGGCCGTGGACACTCGCGGGTGTGTCCTGTGGGCGCATCTACAGCCCATCTTCCTCCTGTGCTGTTTCTCGGGGCGGCACCTGCAGAAGGACCGGCAGACCCTCGGCTCCCCCAGCCAGTCTGGACACAGGGCAGAATTTAAACCCCCGGGTCTTGGCCTGGGTGCACAGTTAAGACCTCCCCCTTTCTCCGAGTCGGGAGATAGGGTGCTCTCTCGTGCCGTGGAAATCCAGTCCCCCCATTAAGGCTAGCCGGGCTTCTGTGGTTGACACACATTCAGCGGAGGCCAGCACAGGGACTGGCATGGGGATCCACCCGCTCAAAGGCCCTGGGGCAGGAGGATGGGCAGCGCACGTGAGGACCAGCCGGGGGACTCGTGGGTGGGCTGTGCGTGGGAGGGCGACGGGAGGGGGCTGGAAGCCTTGGCTGCCCAGAGTGTGTGACATGGGGTCTGGCCTGAGGGCTCATGGGAGACAAGGTTGCAGCGGCCCCAGGAGCTCGGGGCGGCCCCGAAACCCCCGGAGGTAAGCCAGACGCTCCACCAGCAAAGGGCACTCCACGGGCCCTGCCCAGCCCATCGGGCCGGAGGGGCACCCCCAGGCCCGGGACGGGTCCTCAGGCGTGTCCCCAGCCTCTCTGAGCCCCAGCTTTCCCTGCTGCCAAAGGGGAGACGTCCTCCACCAGCCTTAGGAGCCACCCCTGCAGAAGACCCCCCGGGGCTGTTTTGACTCAGCAGGAACCTACCCCAGGTCCCCTCAAGCTTCTGTGAGACCATTTGGTGGAATGCGTCAAAACATGCAGAAGGTTCCTGGAGGGAGGCGGCTCCTCGCGTGCCCCCCTGCTCCCCCCACACACAGCTGCCACCGCGGCTGCGCCAGCCCCGGGCCCATCTGCCTGCCTGGTGCCTTCCCACGGCGAGGGAGGGGGCAGGGCTGCACACGGGCACTCTGCCCGTGGTGCCCATGGCCCCCGTCACTGTCCAACGAACACCAGCACCAGGCTCCTGCCCTCCCTGCCCCCCGAAACGGCCCAGCTTGGGGCTGGTGCAGGGTGGGGACGCCGCACCCCAGGCTGGACCCCAGTGAGTGCCCACTGGCCGGTGGCGTCCTGTTCTCTCAGGACCGTGTCTCTGTTACGAACGTCGCCCCGATGCCCGTCTTACCCGTGGGATGTGATTCTGTGGTTTGAGGCAGAAATGATTCAGGTTTCGGGCAAGCTCCCCCCCCCACCGAATTCGTTCCTCACACAGAGAGGGTGAGTCTTGGCCCAAAGTCACTGGGGTTCAACCCCGGGGCTCGGCCATGTCTGTGGCCCATTCGGCCTCTCAGGAGCGTGTGGGGTCCCCACTCTTGACCCTGAGCCGCGGCCCCCGGGGTTGGGGGTGTGCAGGACCGAGGGTCTTCTCCCGGTGGTTGTCTCGCAGGGGACCACGGCCAGTGGGCAGGTGGACACCACCTTGTGGCAGCGTGAGCCCCCGTGTCTGGACCAACCATGGCTAGCGAGGGACGGGCCTTGGGGACGGACTCTGCTTCCTGCTGCCGCGAGGACAGTCACCGGGCTCAGCCGGCCTCGGGCTGTGTGCGAGCGAGCCAGCGTCCCATGTGCTGTGGGGAGCCCTGCCCCCGATGAGTCCCCGCCAGCAGAGATGCGTCTTCTCGCTCATGTTGGCTGAAGGCCCCAGAACAGCCACCCAGATCCTTAGGATGGCTGGTGGGTGTGGGAAGGGGTAGTTTGCGGCAGAGGGTCTGAAGGAGACCCTCACCCTAGGCTGCGGTCTGAGCGTACAAGGCCACTGAGAGCATGAGGGCAGGTCCTGAGAAATGGGGTCTCGGGCCCAGTGGCTCAGGAAAGTACCAGACAACACATAGGAGCTCAGCCTGGTGGGCTGCCTGGAAGGGGAGGCAAGCGGGAAGTAATCAGCAGAGAGGCCTGCAGGAGAGCCCAGCGTCCTTGGGCCCTCGCAAAGTGGAGGCAAGTCCGGGAAATGCTGAAGCCTCGCACTGCCAGGGGACTAGCCCACAGCCCGCAGCCAGTAGGGGGACACCCACGGGACTTCAAACCCAGAGGCTGTACCCACCCCGCCCCCAGCTGCTGTGTCCGGGGCAGGCTGTGAGTCCCCTGCAGGTCCCCCCACCCCGTCCGCCGAATTGGGGGGACTCGGGATGTTTGGAGGAACCAGGCTGGGGTCCCGACGGGGCCGTAACCCCGCTCTGTCCGTCTTAACTGTGTGCTTCACGCTGTCTCGTGACCCCTCTCGGCCCCTGGGAGGAGTAGCAGGTCTTAAGTTTTCACCATGGCCGTTCGATAACAGAACAGCGTCCCAGGCTGTCGGAGGAACTCTGGCCTGTGTGTCCCTGTCGTCCGTCTGTGGCTGGGACCCCAGACAGCAGCCTGTCCCCAGCATCTCAGGCCTGCCAGCAGGACCGGCTGTGGAAGGGACTTGCCCCTGCGGATGGCCTGTCCGTTTGTGTGTTGCTGACCTCCCGGGGAAGCCCCACCTCCCAGTGCAGGCACCTGCAGATAAGAAGACAGGCGGAATGTTCTAGAACACTGTGAGCATCAGGTTCCCCACCTGTGGAGTGAGGGGTGGACTGACATCCACAGAGAATGGACCCCTCTGGCCACGCTGGTGCCCAGGGCTGAGTGGCTGATCGATCTGTGTCCACACCGATGCCCAGGGCTGACGTGGCTCGTGGATCGCCATCCTCTCTCTCTTTTGAGCTGGCCCAGAGCTCCCAGGCTCGCTCGCTCTCATGAGCGGCCCTGGTGGCCACCACGTGGCTGGACTCGGCGTGTGGGCGGAGACCTTCAGGTCTCTCAGCCTGGACAGGCTCTGAGAGCCAGCAGCCCTGACCCTCTTGGCCTCTACAAACCAGAAACCCCAGGGGAAGGGCTGGGGCCAGCCTTCCACAGCCACACGCATCTGAGGGGGGCAGGGTGAGTGGGGACCCCGAGATGCCCCAGGACGGAGAGCCAGGACGTGGCTGTGGGATGCAGACCCCGCACAGGCGTGAGCCATAGGACCTGGGACAGGCTGCGTCCTCCAGAGCCTCCATGACCATGTGGCTTCGTGTGTCCTCGGCGGTCACCTGCTGCATGCGCTGGGCTGGACGGGGGGACGCAGGCAGGCAGGCTGTGCGATCAGACCGTGGTGCTGGCTGTGGACGGGGGTGGTAGGCCGGGCTGGGAGGGGTCGGGGCAACGCCCCCTGCGAGACGGCTCTGAGCGGGCTGCGAGCTCCAGCAACCAGGGCCTAAGACAAGTGTCCGTAAGCAGCGGCTCGCTCCGATCCCCAGCCAGGCCTTCCTGCGGGAGGTCCAGGCCTCCATCCCTCTGGCCGCCTCCCTCCCCAGCAGAGTGGGGCCAGGAGGGGAGGGGACGCCCTGAAACCCCACCATTCCTGTCCGGTGACAAGGCGGAGTCGTGGGGCCACAGGGGGCCTGTGGCAGCAGGGTGGTGGGCACCGGGCATGCTGGAGGGGCCCGCACCTTCCCTGCTGAGAGCGGGGGGCCCCGGGGAGCGGCGCCCACTCTCCAGGCCGGGTCGGGGAATCCTGGCTGGCTCCGTGCCACCGCCCCCCGCCGCCCTCCTCCACCAGGAGCCAGACGCACGCCGGCTCCGTGCCAAGCTGGGGGAGGGCGGCGCTCGGCTTCCCCTGCGCCCTGCCGTCCTCTCTGCTGCCTGCGTGTAATTAACAGAGTAATTAAAAACAGGATGAGTTAATTGGTATTCATTTATGTGGCAGATGTTTTTAATTGAGGCAGGAAACAATTTACCTGTTTACATAAACAATGGCAAAGCCAGGCTTGTAAAACACATTTTTTAAAAATATTTTCCTCCCTCTTCCTAAAAAGAATTGCGGTCGCTTGGTCTCCCTGCGCCTCGGCGTGAGGGCGTGAGAGCGAGCCGCGGGGCCGGCAGGGGAGGCCCCGCCAGGAGGAAACATCTGTTTAAAGGGCTGGCTTCCACGGGAGCCTGTTTTCTTTAAATTCACAGAAAGGAGGTGTTGTTCCCGGGTCGTGGGGACGCCGGCCCCCGGTGGCGCCTCCCCGGGTGGCTCTGGGGCGCAGGGGACCCCGGCCGTCCTGGCAGAATGGGGGCGGCTGGTGTGGCTCCCCGCTGCGTGGGGAGGGCAGGGCCTCCCTTGGCACCTGCGGGTTCCGCGGCCACACCCTGGGGGTGGGGCTGTGCCTCCGTCGTGGGAGCCTGCGCCACGTTCGGGAACACGAAGTGAGAGTCCAGGGTCAGGTCTGCGTCACACGGCCACCTTGCTCGTGGTGCCTGGGATGCACAGTTCTAGAACCTTCCATGGTCACAGGCGCTCTCCACGAAGAAGGGGGTAGGTGGTGGGCTCCGCGTGTGCTGGGGGGACAGCGGCCAGGGTGCCGACCACCCCCTTCTCCACCTCTCAGGGTCGAGGGCAGGACAGAAGAGCCAGTGCGCGAAGGGTTCGGGGAGTTGCCTGTTCATAGGGTGGTCCTAAGTTGGCACTTACTGCATGCCTGGCGGCTGTGGCAGGCTGGACAGGTGCTCGTTCTTGCTTGGGTCCCCGTTGACTCTCCGAAGAAGAGTGCATCAGCCCCAGGGGGCAGGTGTGCGGGGAGGGGGGGGCGAGCCCTGCAGCCTGAGCGCGGCCTCCTGGTCGTCTCTGGAGAAGAGGCCGCGGCCCCAGCGGGGAAGAGCTGGGGTCGCACGGGGTGGCCTGGGGGTGCCCGTGCTTGTCTTTCCCTAGTAAACACACGCCGGATTCCGTGTACACGCGCGTGTCTGGAACTGTCTGGAGGGCTCCACGAGGACTGGCCACAGAGGCTGCTTCCCGGGGGCGGGGGTCACCTTTCCTCACCCAGTGTCCTTGCTGGTGGAGCGTTGCGGGAGCAGGGGTCCCCTACCTGCCGACGTCCGCCCCTCTGGCCCCCGGCGCAGGCCCACCCCGGGCACGAGGCAACTTCTCTGGAAGAGGTGGAGACGGCGGGGCAGCTGGCGAGGCTTGGCCAGAGGCTTCCGAGAACGCATGGGAAGATCTTGGCCCTGAGAACCGGGTGTGTGAAGCCCCGAGGCCACTGGCCATACCTGCATGGCAGGAGTCCGGGCTGTGCCTTTTTGGCACCTGGACTATCGGGGGCATTTTGACGGTTCCGAGGGCAAGAAGACAGAATGTTCCAGAATCCACCAGGGAGAGGGCCCTGGGAAGACAGTTTCCCAGAGCTCCCGGCTCAGGATGCCCAGCAGGCGCCCTGACACCAGCTGTCTTCCCTCCCTCCTGGATGTGGTGTGAGGCCACCCGCCCGCCCCCAGGCCTCTCCCATGTGACGGAGCTGAGAGCATGAAATCAGCCACGGCCATGGATACTGGAGGAGGTGAGCAGGGGACCCAAGCCCTTCTCCAGTGCCGTGTGACCTGGGGTCAGGACCTGCCCCTCTCTGAGTGTCTGGGAGTGAGGGCAGAGAGGGCCCCGGTGCTGGGAGCTGTGACACATCGGGGCTGCCCTCCTGCCCCGCCGGAGGAAGTGCAAACCCCGCCAGCAGCCCCCTCCCCCCTGTGACGGCGGAGGCAAGAGGACCACCCTCTGATGTCAGGGATCGGAGCCCCTGGAGCCCTGGGGCTGCTGTCCCCGGGGTAGTGGGTCTTCCTTTGCTCCTGCGTGGGGCCGAGACAGACACAGGCCTGCCCCTTCCCCCGTCCCGGACCCACGGGTGCTTGGAGGCAACCCCATGGGGGCAGGCTCACCGCAGCTCAGGAGAACCTGCGGGCAGGCTGTCCTTGCATCTGAGGTGGGGAGCCTCAGAGCGTTCCCGCAGCCCGGCCGGCCCACCGGCCTCCCCACGCCCCGGCCGGCCGAGCGCCTGCTCTTTGCAGCTTCGCCTGTTCCGGCTTCTGCTTGCACGGTGTCCCCCGGGGCCGCTCGGGGGCCGCTGGCAGGGCGCGGGGTCTGCACCCACCACGGGCGACCGGGAGGCTCCGAGAGGCCGCCAGGTGCCGGGTGCCTCGGGCCAGTCCGCATCTCTGCCTCCCGTGGGCAGCGGCAGGTGAAGCAGGTCCACACGGGTCACGCGTAGACGAGGCCGCTGCCGTGTGCGGCTGGGCCCGGCAGGACACGCACCTGCCCCTCGGGAGAAAGGCTGTCAGTGTGCGTGGGCGAGGGCGCCCGTCCCTCGTTTCTGTTCACGTGGGCACCACCGCTATTTTCAATTTGGGCAGCTTTCCTTTGGCGAGTTCAAGGTGGTAATGCGACCAATTTGCCCATTTTTTAAACTAATGAGGTTTAGGGGCCCCTGAAGCCTTCCGTGGCGTCTCCCTCCCACCTTGCAGGGTCCTCACCACGGGGTGTTCCAGACCCGCCGCAGACCCGCCTTCTCACGCGCTCCCCGCGAGGACGGGACACAACCCGTGCTTGCTGGCGGTCCCCCTGCCGTCGGAGAAAGACCCGGAGCCTTTCTAGGGTGTGCAGACCCCACGGCCGTCTGGCTCCAGCGGCGACTCCACCTCTCCCTAGAAGCTCCTCTGACACTGGACACCCACTGTGTCCCCACACAGCCCCCTGTGTGCCCGGGGCCGTCGGTGGCACTGCCCACCTGACCCCCCCACCTCAGAGCGCAGCCTGGCTCCTGACGTCCACGGACCCAGGGACCCAGCCACCATCCAGCCCCGTCCACTCACCCATCCGTCCTTCCGTCCACCCGCCCGCCTGTCTGTCCGTCCGTCCGTCCATCCCTCCTCCCCCGCTCACTTATCTTCCCATATCCGCCCATCTGCCCGGGCAGCTGGGCCACCGCACTCATTGTCACAGCCCGGTCACACGTGGGTGTGCCGGCACGCAGAGGGCTCCCGGAGCTCTAGGACCAGTGCGGGACAAGGAGGGCCCCCCTTCCTCCCACTGCCCCTCCCCCAGCAGGCGGCCAGATGGCAGGGTGCCTCCCCCACAGCTCTTAGGGGGCCGCTGGCCGCAGCAGCTGGGCGAGGAATGTGCTTCCTTTGTGTTGCCGGCCACAGGGCAAGTGGGCCCGGCATCTGGATGGTGCTCGTGGCCCTTCGGAGAGCAGGAGAGCAGGAGAGCACGGAAGGCTCTCACTGCAGCAGCTCTGCGCTCTCCCGTCCCCGGCCTTTTAACTTTCTGCTGGCTGCCGGGCTGCTGGAAGGCCTGGGATGCAGAACCGTCCGCAGGGCTCAGGGCTGAGGACTCGCCTCTCCCGCTTGTCTGAGGCTGGCCTGAGGCTTCTGCAGCTGGTCGGAGCTCTGAGCTGTGTGGCCCAGCGGAAATCCCACGCTCTTCCGGAAAACAGAGGCAGGGAATGTGCTGGTTCTGAACTGTTTTTGACCCAGAAGCCACGGTCACCTTCGTGTCTGGTCATTCTTCTGTGCATGAGTTTGTTTTCAAGATAGAACCGCGTGTGCTTGTCCCCTCTCAGTGTGCGTGGGTCACTGTCCCGTCCATCAGAGTGGGCCCCACGGGCTCATTTCTGCAGTTAGTGGCACCCACGGAAGTCCACGGCTTGAACTCCCGAAGCGTGCCCGGTCACAAAGGTTGCCTGGCCCGCCCCAGTCCGGGCCCCTCTCGGGCTCTCCATCAGAGGGACGTTTCCTGACTCCTACATTAAGAGTCAGATGCCCCTTGGCCTGTTGCCGAACTTTGTGAAAATGGCGTTGCCTGGCATGTGGGTCGTGGCTCTGGCATCCGTGGCTCTGGCGTCCGTGGCTCTGCTGTGGTGAGAGTCGTCTGTGTTGGTACACGTGGCTGTCCGGGGAGCTGGCCCCCTCGCTCTGTTGTACACCGCAACCCCGTGCCTCACGCCGCAGCCCCGTGCCCCACACTGTAGCCCCCGTGCCCCATGTCACAACCCCGTGCCCCACGCTACAGCAGGTGGGGACGCTCGCTCTCATAGGCCAGTCAGTAAAGCTTCAAAGTCTGCTGGAGACCTGCCAAGTGTCCGGCGTGGTTCTGGTTAGCGGTGCACAGAAAGACCAGAGCGAGAACCAGCACGTGAGTGCAGGTGCAGACCAGTGTTCCAGGGGAATGGAAGGCAGGTGTCGGAGGGCACGTGCCATGGGGCAGCTCGGGCCTGGGTGTCGGGGAAGGCTTCTCGAGGAGGGACATCTGAACCAAACCTGACTAATGAGGAGCCAGCCCTGTGAAGATCTGGGGTCGTGTTCCAGCAGGTGCAAAGGCCCTGCGGCAGGACGGGAGGGCTAGACAGGAATGAAGGAGGGAGGAGGAAGTTGCCCGAGTCAGGGAACGGCCAGACGTCTGCCCATCCGCCTGCCACCCATGGGGCCTGAAACAAGAAGGGACAGTCGTGCCCTCCTCCCAGGCCTTGATGAGACCAGGTTCATCTGGACAGTGTACAAGTTCCTGCTTTTCTAGAGATGCTGGGAGCAGGCAGGCCTGCTGTGTCCGGGATGAGGTCTCGCAGCCTGGGGCCTCGTAGCTGGGTCCGAGGCGGTGAGTGGGCCCGGCCTGGAAGGGACCGCTGGGCGGGGGCCGGAAGGGACTTCCGTGAGTGCCGCGCCTGGCCCGTTGTGTTTATCTGGTTAGTGGAAGGGACCTCCCAGGCCCACCGTCTCCCTGTCACTGCTGAGCAGATGTCAGCAGCCCGGCGGCTACACAGGGTGATCCTCTGTCACCCTGACACCCCTCTGACACTCTCCTGTGGACCCCGTCACGCTTGGACAGAGGCTCACCGTCCGCCTTGTGGGTGGGCTCTGCGCACGTCCACGGGAAGGGACAAGCTCCTCTGCCAGCAGGTGCGGACGTCAGCCTTCGAGCTGGACCCATCTGCTGTGTGATGGCTGTGTGACCGGGGCCGGGGACATCACCACTCTATGCCTCAGTTTCCCCCACTCTACCTTGGAGCTCTAACAACACCTGCTGGCCTTTTCAGGAGGAGTTGAGTGACAGATGGCTTCAGAGCCGGGCACAGGGGCAGCTCTTGGCAAAAGAGAGCCAGTTGAAATTCAGAGCTGGGCAGGTGGGTGGCGTGCAGAGGACACCCCTTCCCCCGGGACCCCCACGGCAGGGCCTGCTCTGGGCCCTAACAGCTTGTTGAACTCATGCCCAGTCCACGAGCGCTGGATGTTTTCCCCGGGCCACCCGCTGCGACCCCTCCAGGTGGGCTCTGCCCTCCCTGTGTCACAGGTGTGGACAGCGAGGCCCAGATTAGAAATGTCACTGATGTTCCAGCCAGGAGACGGAGACGGGCCTGGAGGAGCGGCGGGCTTGCCACCTTGAGAAGCCCTCCTGGGTTCCTCATCCAAGACCACCCCCGCCCCAGAAGCGGGAGTTACAGGCTCCATTTTATCAGCCGGTAAACCGAGGCTCAGAGACATGCTGGGGTCGTCTTCCCGAGTTCAAGGTTGTTTGCGGAGCCAGAGGGGAACCCCACTCTCCTGCACCTGGCCCATTTTTGTCACCATGGTGACCTGTGACCTCTGCCACCAGCCCCACAGCCGCAGGGGGTCGCAGGGTCCTGGGAACAGGCATTCTGGGGGCTCAGCACGGAGCAATGGGAAGGGCGCGAGCGGGCAGATTCCCAGCCAGAGGAACGGCCCCGAGAGCCTGGCGGGAGGCTCCGGAGGAACATGCTGGGCTCCTGCACTCGCAGGCAGGGAGGCTCACCCCGCCCTGTGCAGGGGAAAGCAGGAATCCTGTGTTTTTGTACTGTGACTTCATCGGGCGGCGGATGCCTGCTGGAAAGCAGACACGGGGAGAGCCTGGGACTCATCAGGGCTGCCCCCGCTGAACGCCCCGCGTTGCTTTGCTGGGGGTCAGAGACAGGGCTCCCGTCTGACACCGGCCTCGGTCAGCCTCCTGGTCAGACCTGCCGTCCGGGTCAGCCGCTGTCCTGGGCTTGCCCGGGAGGCAAGCAGCCCCCAAGCCCGTCACCCCAGCCTGGTGCCCCCCACCGCCCATCACTGCTCAGACCTTCCAGAATGTGTCTCTTCCTGGGGGTTCAATTTTCCTCTTGGTCCCACACATGCCATGGGAGGCCCCAGGAAGTTCGCCCCTAATCAGGGAGGCCTCTGAGAGACCTGGGGCCAGAGGAGACACCGGCCAGGCCAAGTTCAGGCCGCCCAGGGCAGCTGTGAAGGAGGGGTTCGCTGCGGGGGCAGGACCGCGTGTCCGAGGTCTGGGCTCCTGCTCTCTGCACCCCACACCCGGGGTGCCCAGCCAGCTGGCCGCTCTGGCCTGGGACCCACACCAAGCTCAGCGGCCTCCCAGGGGGTCTCTGTGTGCCTGGTGGGTTCAGGTCAGGGTGGGGACCGCGTGGGACGCTCTTCCTACGGCCTGCGGCCCCTGCCTCCACCTGGCTCTCCCATGAGGCCCTCGCTCGCGGACGGGGAGACCCCAGCGGCGCTGAGCACTTTGGGAGGGCTCCCCAAACCCACTGCCGCTGCTCGGACCCTCACAGGCCGGGCCCCCGTCCGGTGGGGCCTGCCCTCGGGGCGTGCGCGGGAGCAGCCATGGCCTCGCCGTGGGCCCCTCTGCCTGGTTTCCCTTCAGACGCGTCGCGGTGTTTTATCTGTCGGAGCTCGGTGTCCGGCTGGTCTGGGTGGCTTCAGACCCGCCAAGTGGGGAGTTCTTGGGACAGGAGGTTGGACGAAGCCTCGCCCTCGCTGTCCTCATCCTGTCAGTGAGCGGCGCGACCCGGCGAGACAGGGCTTTGCCCCCCGGGGACCATGCCTGGGAAGGAGGGGCACTGGGGGCCGGAGGCTGGGCAGGCAGCTCGGGGAGGGTCGTGGGTCTCCCCGCAGGCCACACCACGGTTTGGACCCGATGGGGAAGGTCGGGAGCCGCATCAGCCTGGACCCTGGGTCCCCGTGGGGCGTTTCCCCTGCTGTGTGCGTCTGGGCCTCAGTGTCCCTGTGTGTCGCGCAGGTGATAGCTTTCCTCGGGGGTTTCCAGGAGAGGAAGGTGAATGGACACCAGTTCAGGACCCTGGAAGCCCGGGCGGGGCCTGGACGGGCAGAGGATGGGCTTCCGACGGGCAGATCCACCCCCACTCCGGGCTCAGGCTGCCCAAAGCGGGGGCCAGGAGGGTCTGCGGGGGACGGGTCGCGGCTCTTCCCTCTGGAGTTACCCAACCTGAGCGGGATGTTGCGTGCTGGGACATAGCGGCTGTGTGCACCCCCCACCCCACCTCCCGCTGCACCCACGGGCTCTCCCTGCGGGGCAGGCAGGCAGAGTGGGGACAGCTGACACCGGCCTGCTAGGGCAGAGGTTCCCTCCCCACCCCCATCTCTGGCCAGCCCCACCGGGCAGGCAAGGTGGAGAGTCGGGGCTCACATCTGCTAGAAGGGAGCCGTGACACCAGGGAGGCTGCTGTCAGTGAACTGGGCCTCCCTCGGTTGTCCTGTTTTTCACTCAGTGAGGATTTATTGAACACCTACTGTGTGCCTGGCACTGTTCTAAGCACTCGGTTATACAAGAGAATGTCGCCTTGAGGCAGAAACGCAGAGGATGTGAGCAAGCCCTAACAGAATCCAGGGAAGGAATCCCCAGCAGAGGGAATGGTCTGTGCAAAGGCCCTGAGGTAGGGGTAGCTGAGTAGTCTGCATGAGGGAGGGTATGGGAGACGAGGACAGAGAAGGGGCAGGCCAGGCACAGAGGACCCCGTGAGCAGGCTCAGGAAATATGTCTTAGAAGGACCAGCTTTCCCCTCTGGTTCCCGAGAAAGCCAAGTGCATGGGTTTACCTTGGCTGGGGTGTTACAATGTTGGCCTGCTACCCGGCTGAGGGCAGAAGCTGGGAATTCAGAGACAGACCCTGCCCCTGGCTCTGCCCCGTGCTCCCTCCCCCTCTTGGAGGATAGGGAAGACAGGCAGACAGGCTCACTGTGTCACAGGGGTGTGGCGCACCCAGGGAGACTGGCCTTGGCCCGCGACCTCGAGGGGGCTTTCTCCTCCTTGTGTTCCTGTAAGGAAGCTATGACGACTGGGTGACAGCCAGGAGCCCAGTCAGGCCCCGTTGGGGACGTGGTCTTCTCGGCCTCAGCGATACTCAGTGGTCCCTGTGCACGCTTTGTGCTCACTCCCCACCCCCATGTACAGGTGTGGACACGGAGGCTGAGGGCAGCGTGGTGTCCAGACCCCTTGCTCTAGCCCCGTGTTCTGCCCTTTACAGAGGAGGGCAGGACCCCGGCTCTGCACTCCCAGACCCCTGCCCGCCAGCAGCCCCAGGAGCCTTCTGCTCTGGTGCTTCTGAGGCTAGGCCCTGTCCTCCTGGGGATGCAGCGGGGGCTCAGAAAATTGGGGGCCCCCAGCCTCCCGCAGGCCTCAGGAACCCCTGCCTGCTTGCTTGTCCGCTCCAGGAGAGGGGTCTGGGGTGGGGCTGTGTCCATCCTAGGACAGCAGACCCCGGAGCAGGGTCCCAGCACCCTAAAGCCCCACAGAGAGAGTGCCTCCTGGGGCCAGATGGCCTGGGTTCGAGTCTGGGTTTCCTCCTATGCCTGCCTCGCAGGCTTGTTGCCGGGTGAGCTGAGCTGAATCGCAGGAGGCTTTGGCACAGGCCCAGCACACAGTCAGGGCTTTATCACCGGGGCTTCCTGACCTACCGTCGGTGCCCACCCCTCCCTGTGCAAAGGGCCCGATGCGGGTGACCTGCTCAGCTTCCTACTTTCCCACGGCCTTTGCAAGGGTCAGTAGAGGTACCAGTAGGTCAGACCCTACATGATCAAAGCAGGACCTTATTATTTCTGGCCGCTTTGCAGACTGGAGGCGGGCAGAAGAAGGTTCTAGAACCCCAGGGCTGGGAGCTCTGGGCTGTGGCCAGTTCTCAGCCAAGCTGGGCGGGCTGGGAACCACAGGCAGACAGGGACAGTGATGGATGAGGTGGCTTGTTCCGGCACATTCCATGTTCTTTCCCACCGGCTCCGCCCGGCCTTGGAGAGCTGCTTCCTCTGTGGACAGATTAGGGACAGTCCGCTGGAGGCTGGCTACGCCGTCTGGGAAAGAAGCAGGGTCTCCCACGGGCCTGTGGCATGTGGGCCGAGGGCTGGGAGCGTTCTCAAGGGGAGGAGGCAAGGCTGGGGGTAGGGACCCCTTTGGCTCCCTGCTCACTGGGACGCCCTAGACGTGACTTGCCTCTTGCCCACCCAGACGCGCACCAGCACCAGCCGCCCAGCGCTCACAGGCCTCCAGCCCTCTGGGAGGCCGGGTGGAGACTGCCACAGAGAAGGCCCCCTCGGGGCGACGGATGGGGTGGGCAGGGTACCTGCAAGCCTCAGGGCTGTGGGCTGGGGGAGAGATGCCTGGCTCCCGGCTGGCTCCCCATTCCACTGTGTGAGCCCAGCAGGTCACGGGCCGCTCTGAGCCTCGGTCTTCCCCCTCGAGAGAGCAGAGGAGCGCCATCAGCCTCCGAGGGCTGTGGGAGGGTCACACAAGCCGGTGGGCTGGGCCCTTCCCATAAGGAATGTTCTTTTCCATGTACGTTGGAGCTCCCTGGCTACGGGCCCCTCACTTCACGTCTGCCTACCTCAGAGCCAAGACTGTGGGGTGGGGGCCCGGCACTCCCCTGGCTGTCCCCACCCCCCAGGCTGCTGCTCTGGCTGAGACCCTGCTCAGGCTCCAGGATGGCTGGTGGGGACCCCCGGCATCAGGTGACGGGGCTCAGCGTCCCCGCTGCAGAATCTGGGCTTCCCTCCAATCACGGGACTGGCCCCTCACTTGGCTAAGGCAGCCTTGTGCACTCACGCAGCTGGGCCTGGCGGGTGGCTTGGAAAGAACCATGATGCCTTTGCCTTTGCTGCCAAGGGACCCGAGGTGCTGGGCAAGGGGACGGGGACGCTGGGCACAGGGCACGTGAGCGTGGTAACCAGTCTGCCTGTGGATTCCTAATAAAAACCCGTCACTTCACGCTTCCTGGTCTGAGGGGTAGACAAGCTCCCTCGTGCGGAGCCCCACGGGGGGCAGTTGATACCCTTATTATTATATATTAACATTGTAAGGCTTGACCTGATCTGCCTAAACAGAGCTCCCTAAAGGCACTTTGTCTGGGGAACCCCAGCTTCTACCAGATACTGTGTGCAGAGCATGGCGGGGAGGCCCTGGGCAGAGGCACTGAGGGGACCTGAGGGGGGGGACAGCATCCCAGGGCCCACCCAGGGTCTCCAGGCGGGGTCTGGCCTTGTAGGGAGCAGAGCCAACCCTCGCTCACAGCCTCGGCAGGAAGCAGGACCGTCCCCCTCGCCAGCTCCTGGCACTCAGCCTCTGACGAGGGACCCTTCTCCTGCACCCACACACCCTGAGCCCAGCCAGCCTCTGCTCCTGCTCGCTCTGGGCACAGGATCCTACCCAGACGGCCCCATGCTGGCCACCTGCCCGTGTGACCTCCGGGGAGTCTGAGCCTCGCGGGGGTCCCGGGAGCCAGCGGTGGAGAAACCAGGCCTCCCTGTCCGACAGCGCATTACTGTTTGCTTCCAGGCTGCAGGGGCTGTGGGCCAGTCAGGCTGTGCGGGCTGGTGGGCCTGGGGCTTTGGGGATGGGGAGGAGTTGACAGGTAGTGAAGGTGACCGTAGCCCATGCCGCCTGTGGTGTGACCCTGGCGGGCGCCAGGTCTCTGCTAAGTGTGTTTCTCCCTCCGGCTCCTTGGGTGCATCCCACACACCGGGGAGCGGGGCCGTGCGCCGGCTTCGGGCGAGAAGTAAGTCGCTGGGCTCGCAGAGGCAGTTACTCATCCTGGGGCCCAGCACCCAGCTCCCTTCGGTCCGCGCCGAGTGGACCCACCTGCTGTCCCTGCCTGGCCAGCCTCTCCGCTCCCACCAGCCCCCTGCAGCCCCGAAGCAGGGAGATGCCCTCAGAGCCCCCGTCCGCCCCGCGTCCTGCTCCTGCATCGATGTGCACACAGCCCAGCCTTCTGGACGCCCGGCCCCACGTGCCCCTGCAGCAGCGAGATCAGGAGGCAGGGGCACCCCAGAGAGGGCCGACGTCCCCGAGGGCGAGGGGCGCCTCAGCAGAGGACATGAGGCCAGAGCCGAACCGCCAAGAGGGAAGCAGCGTTCCAGGCGCCGTGGAAGCTGCTGGCGGGTGTGGGCAGGGGCGTGGACATGCGGGCCAAAGCTCGCTCTAGCTGCTGTGCAAGCCTTCGGGGCTCCCTCCTGCCCACACAGCGGGTCCGCCTGTGCCTGCCCGGCCCCCGCTGACCCTCCGTCCCGGGGCCCCTGCCCACGTACTTCTCGCCAAGACTCCCAAGCCCTCTGAGCCTTCCTGCCGCAGGAACGCTGTTTCTCACCGTCACCAGGTCACCTCTGCCCTCCCCGGACGGCCTTCGTCATTCCCGGGGCGGGGGGGTCTGCACTGAGGGCAGCCTCCAGAGCAGGGGCTGGGCACCCAGTCCTTCCGGAAATCTCTGCCAAGTTTCCTTGAGCGCATGCCCAGGCTGCTGCCCCTCCACAGAAAAGACTCCGGGAGGTGCAGCCAGGGAGCCGCAGAGCCACGACCCAAGACACAAGGGACTCAGGAGGTCCCACAGGGTGACCCTGGGACGTGAGGCCGCCACCCCCACTCCACCCTGCAGCCTCGGTCTGCACCCCACCCAGGGCCGCCTCTGGGAGAACAGGGTGCCCTGAGGCCACACGGCTCACAGACCCACGGGCCCCCATGGAGGCGCGCCCGCCCCCGCTGAGTGACCACGGCAGACACGGCGCTGCTCGGTGCCTGGGACCCAGGGCTGGCGACGGAACCCCCGCCCCCAGCGCCTCTGCCAGAACCGGGAGCTGGGACGGTGGGGGGGCCGGGAGCGGGCGTGTCTGCTCAGGGAACCAGCAGCCTCGCCTTCCCTTTCTGCCAAAGGAGGTCGGGGGCGCCAGTGGGCACGGCCGGTTCCCTCCTTGGGGCTCAGCGGGCGGCCCTTGGCAGAGTGTGCCCACCAACCGGATTCTCCGAGGGCCCTGCAGTGTTGGCCTTGGCGCCCGCGGTCCCCCCACCGGCTGTGGAAGGGGCGGGCGGTGGGCCTGCTGGTTTCCTCCGCCCTCTCCACACGGTTCGTCCTCAGCGGCCGGGCTGGGACGAAGCCCCCAGCGGGGAAGGGCCGGCCACGTGTCTGAAACACGCACACCCAGGTTGGCCCGGGGGACTGGCTGTCCCGGGATGCCCGGTCCTTCCCAGGGCTGGCTGGGCCACGTCTGCTCCCTGCAAAGGTGGCCCAGGGCTCACAGGGGCCGGCCACGTTTGCCTTCTTTGGTTGTCACCAGGGGCTGGCGGCCGGCCGTGCCTCCAGGCCCGGCGTTGACGGGCGCCCACAGCTGCGGTGCACGTGTGCCCAGCCATCAGCTCCCTGACAGGCCGCAGGGGGCAGGGCGCCTGGCAGGAGGGAGGGCCGTGGCTGCAGCTGAGGACAGCAGGTGCGGCGTGGCCCGGGGGGCTGCTAATGACCGGCTGCTTCCCTGCCCCGGGGGGGCCTCGCAGGGAGGGGCGTCCTCACGGCCAGCCCTCGGGCCCGCAGCGCAGAGGGCTGTCAGAGCCCACCGGGCGGGTGGACAAGGGGCATCTCCGCTCTGTACAGTGGGGGGGGAGGCAGTAATGCCATCTGTCGCCATGATTCATCTCCAGCCACAGAGGCTCGCCGCCCCGTTTGCACATGTGCGTCCTGGGCCTGCGGGGCCCCCGGGAGAGAACGGGGAGACGCGGAGGGCAGGCGAGGTGTAGTCACACAGGGACAGCCTACAGGTGGGCCGCCCGGGCCCCTGGCAACACCCCCCGGTGTTAGCAGGGTGAACTCGGGGCCGCACCTGGGGCAGCACGGGCTGTCCTTCCGTAGCGGGCAGAGGACGCCCACCCTGATGGCCTCGAGCCGCTGGGCCACCCCGCGTTCCCTGCAAGCCTGCTGTGGTATTTGGCCCTGCCCGGGCGCTGGCTGCCCCGAGTCAAGACAGAGAGTGAGGCCCAGGGCCTGCCGTCCTCCAGCTGCGGCCATGGCTGGCTACGGGCTCAGGCTTTGTACAGTTGGTCAGCTTCCCCCGGAGGCCCTGCTTTGTGGGGGCCTGGGGCTCGGAGCCCCCCAGGCCCTGGTACGTCGCGGCTCCACAGCCACCGTGGACCACATGGGAATGTTGACAACGTGGGAGGCACGTGCCCCACCGTGGGCCACAAACCGAGTGACCAAGCCTGGAACAATGTGGAATTGACAGTGTCTGTCGCCTGGTCAGGCCCAGGAATCACCCAGGCTGCCAAGGGCTCATATAAGGGTTTGCCACGGCAGAGGCCCTGCCCCCCAGGCCTTCCTGGGAAGGGCCCCCCCACCGCGCCAAGACGTGATGCCTGAGAGCTGGCAGGGCCCTGGGAGCCATGGTTCCTCCGGAGGGGGACCACCTGCAGCCCCACACCAGGGAGCGTGTTAGGGACACAGGTGCTCCGGCCTCCCCCAGACCTCAGGCCCTCCGGGGCGTGTGGACAGAGGCTGTGTCTGGTAGCCGCTGCCGGGGATGGGGGCCACCTGCCCCCTGATCTGCAGGGGAGTCCACACCAGCCCCCCCAGAAACAGCCCCCGAAGGACCCCAGTCCCGTTCCGACGGCCCGGATTCTCCCGGCTCCACCCTCCAGCCCACCTGAAACGGCCGCCCTCGCCCGCCCTCTGAGCCCAGTGGGTGGGAAGCCAGCCCCGGGGAGCACAGCTGAGGCTTATCTGCTGCCCACTGGGGCCTGGGATGGGGCCCGGCTGCACGCAGAGCCAGACGTCCCCCGGGGAACCAGCAGTGCCAGTCCTCACCCGGCGTGGGTGCCTCGTGTCCTGTCAGCCCGCTTCACCCTGCCTCTCTTTGTCCCCCCCACGGCCCCCGCAGTGGACAGGAAGGACGAGACAGGAAGGATGCCTGACTCGCCGGCCGAGGTGAAGACGCAGCCTCGCTCCACACCCCCCAGCATGCTGCCCCCACCGCCTGCCGCGGCCCAGGGGCCCACCCGGCTCCCCTCCTTCCCACCACACACAAGTGAGTGACCAGGGCTGGGGCACCGGGTGGGCTGAGCTGAACCCCTGGAGCTGCGTGAGGCTCGTCCGGCGGGTGACGGGGGCACCGCCACCCCAAGCCCATAAACGCCCACCGCTGGACCCTTGAAAGGGACGGTCCCAACCGGAGCCTGGAGGTTCACATCCTGGCTCTCCTGCTTTGTGGCTGTTTGGCCTGGGGCAAGCGACTAGAGCTCTCTGGACCTGGAGTCCTCGGCCACGATGCAGCGCTGGCCCCTGTCCCTGCCTCACGGAACCCCTGTGAGGACAAGTGAGTTAAGGCAAGTTCTCACCCGGGGAGTGTTGGAGGCCAGAGAGGGACAGGGAGATCCCTACTAGCGCACAGCAGCTTTCTCGAGGGCCGGGGTCCGTCAGAGGGGCTCTGCAGCTGCCGTGGGGGTGGGGGTTGCTCAGGACCTGGGGTCAGCCGGAGCCTGTGCTGCCAGGGACATCGGGGAGGCCAGCATCTCTCTGGCCCAGGACTGATCTGGGCTCAGCCTCGGGGCACACACGGCGTCACGGGGAAGCCTTCCACAGTCCACAGACACCACTGCGGACCTGTTCCTTCGAGCCAGAAAATTCAGTGACTCCATGACTTTGGGGTCCTGAGTGTTTGGGAAGGAGACGTTAGCCTTGGCCCGATGGGGGAATTGGCCGATGGGGGTATGGTATCCCGTGCCCCCCAAGATTAGAGGCTTAGCAGTGCGTCCTAACCATTTCTGGTGGGCAGTGGAGAGAGTCCACATGGCATCTTTGCCCCCCACGTCCCGAGGCCAGGAAGCCCCACACCTGGGAATGCTTCCCCACGTTTGAAATCCAAGCAAAGCTCATCTCTGGGAAGGGAGCCTCGAGTGCCTCAGCATGATGGTGGATATGGCTTCCTCGGACACTCCTCTGTCAGCCCAGAGCCCAGGCCACATGGCAGGGCCCAGCTCCTGCCTCCCCTGTCATCCGAGGGCAGGCAGCCAGGGTCCCTGGGGGCTTGGCCGGACCCAGCCTACATCTGGAGAAAGGTGCTGCTTTCAGTGGTCAGGTAGCCCAAGTTCAAGGCCAGGCTTGGCCCCTTGTCTGTAGGACGCTGGCTTTAACCGTCACTAGGAGCTCCCAAGACACAAGGCCATGGGCCCTCCACCTAAAATGACGAACCCATCCTCCAGTGTCCGGTTCCCGGCAGAGAAGGCAGCAGGCTGTCTGCCGGCATGACCGAGGGCTGGGAGCCGGTTGCCCAAGTATGAAAGGCACGTCGCCCTCGGCCTACTTTCCTTCTTGGTTCAGGACCCATGTTCCCAAAAGCACTGGTCTGGGAACCAGATGTTCCAGATTGGGGGCAGGGGTGGGTCCCATGTGTAGCTCAGGGTCCCTCCCGGCCATTCTGTCCCCCGCACACCCCAGGACACCATGGGATCACATTTCTGGCTCCATCTGGAGCATGGAGGTCACGAGAGGCTGGTGGCTAGCACTTGGATGTCTCCGGCCTGCTGGGGTGTGCTTCTGGGCCCCTGGCCACCTCCAAGGGGCCTCGGTGTTGTGCCCTCACCCGTGGAACTCCCTGAAAGCCCTGGTTAACTGCACCGTGGCCCTGGCTGCTGGGGGCGGGGGCCTGGGAGCCATGCTGGCCAGACTGACCTTGAGCCATAGCCTGAGGGCTGTGGTTTCCCTTGACTGATGACCGTCTGGGCACAAACTCATCCTGGAGTGGAAGCTGCGGTATGTCTGTGGCAGTGGTCAGGATGGCTGAGATGGCTCAGGATACCCTCAGAGGCCCGTCCTTTCTTGATTACCGCCTGTGACAGGGGGCTCTGTGCCTGTCTGCAGTGTTCCAGCCCATCTTGCCGCGCCTCGTGCCAAATAACTCCAGCTGGGACAGATCATATCTCTGCCTGCTGGTGTTTCCCCCTGCACAGTGGCTCGGTCCTGGGCCTTGTTTTCGAACTGGCTTGTCTGCCAACAGACCTCATGCCCTATCAGCTTGGGCTTCGGGTCCCTTGAGGACGGTCCAAGCAGGGTCACTGGGCACCTTCCAGGAAGAGAGCTTTTCAGGATCCTAGCGTCCCACCCATGCTGTTGGAGATGACACAGTGCTGGCGAGCTCTGAAGATCCCACAAGAAATGGCCCTAAGACCCCCCAGTACACCCCCATTATTTCACGGTGGAGGAAGTGAGCCCCAGAGAAGGGACTGGACTGACAGAGTCCCAGCCCCAGAGCTGCAGGGAGAGGCAGAGGCGAGGGGCGGGCCGCGGGCGCCCTCGGAGGTGGCCTTGCCCACCCCCGCGAACCTCCCCGGCCTGCTCTTTCCTGACAGCGTGTTTTTCTTATTTTGCTTACAGATCGAGAGGACGGGCCCCCGATGTCCTTGCCCCCCGGCCGTTTTCATGGCTGCTTAAAATGGTCTATGGTCTGTCTCTGTAAGTAAAATAACAAAAACTGTGGCCCCTGGGAGGTGCTGGTCCAGCATGCTCTGCTCTGGGAAGGCCGCGGCAGTGCCCCCACAGCCTGCACCCGTTATCGCTGTGTCTGCTGTGTTCGTGAGCCCTGCCTCCCTTAGACAGGAGGGGGTTAGGGGCAGGCCCAGGAGGGCAGAGCGTAGCGCCCCGAGTCAGACCCGCGTCCACAGCCCTGCACTCACGGGCTGTGTGGCAGGTGGGGGGCCTCTCTGGGCTCCCTTTCCTCCAGCCACAGGACAGGGAGAATAAGGCAGGCTCAGATCCTGTGGGATCTGTGAGATCCTGTCAACAGCAAGTTGGTCGCTCAGCCCCAGCGCCCACAACCCCTCCTCCCCGCCCCGCCAGCTGGTGCGGCACCTGCTTCTCCACCTGTGAAACGGTGGTCAGCCCAGCACCCAGTGCCACCGGCAATTACAAGGAGCCGTGAGATGCGGCTGGTCTCACATGGGGTCTGGGACACGCTGGGCGCTTGGTGGCCAGTGGATGTTTCTGCCGTTGTCGTGGGACCCTGCTGATGCCTGTGGCAGGAAACACTTAAGGGCCATGCTCAGGTCAGGCCCAACTCTAGGTCAGGGGGCTGCTTGGCCCGGGGCGGCCCCGTGGAGCCCCGGGCTGTGATCAGGAGTGACATAACGGTCCTGCACTGTTTACCTCCCAGGAGGCCATCGTCCTGCTGTCATCGTTGTGTGCTGGGTCCAGCCTCGGGGCCCAGTGTGTCCCAGGAGCCGCTGTGCTGACGGGAGAGGGGCTGGCAGGAGGGGCTGCTTGTGGGTTCCATGTCCCAGCGCGACCCCCGCCCAGGCCCCAGGGCCAGGGGAGCCACAGGGGTGCTCGCGTGTGCCCCCAAACCCCAGCCGGGGACACGTGTGCGGTCTAACTTAGTAACACACCTGTTGTGGGAATGAAAGCGCTTGTGGCCGGGGGTTATTTTCGGCGTCTCTTTAGCAAGTTGCTGAGACTGCCCAGGAGCCCGCGGGAGGGAACACAGGCGCCGAGGGCAAGCAGGCCACCGGGAGGACCCAGGCGCCGAGGGCAAGCTGGTAAGAGAGCTGCAGGGGGGTCAGGGCCAGGCCGGGCCGTGTGGGGGCCCAGGAGGTAGAGAAAGCCGCTGGTCTCAGAGGCCTCGGGAAGTTCCAGACCCCAGGTGATGGCCCAGCTCTGCTGCAAGGAATCGGGTCCTTGTGGCGTGAGCTCCCTGGGCCAGCAGAGCCCTCTCCTGGCCGGGGCGTGGGGACGGCCGGCGGCTGTCATCACTCTCGACCAGGGTATCAGCTGCAGCCATCAGGGAGAGAGAAAACGGGCCCAGCAGTGGGGTCCCCTGCTCTTCCGGAAGGTCCTCCGGACAGCACCTCGGAGAAGGTGAGGGCGGGGATGCTTCCTGCCTGTGTCCGGCGTTCACTGCCCATCGCAGAAGCGAGGGGCCCAGGGGGGCTGGTGTGTCCCCTCGAGGCCCGGAAGGTGCCCCTGAGGCCGTTCAGACCAGGGGGCGAACGGGCTTCGACTGTGGGTGTCTCCTGGGGAGGGGACGGCTGACGCCAGCACGCAGGCCCCATATGGGGACAGGAGGGGGTGCACGCCGACCGGGCAGTGCCTTCCAAACTCCTGCTGAGCGGCGGCCCGTTACTGACGAGGGGCCCCCCACACGGGAGCCGTCAGGGCCAAGCCTTCCCGCTCCTCCCGGCGGTAGGACAGCCGAGGCCACAACCCAGGAACCGTGGAGGGGAAGGGGACTGACCCCCGTCCTCCGGGTCAGGCCAGGTCAGGCCAAGGGCCACTTGCAAATGAAGAAATGGAGTCCAGGCCCCCACTGGCACCTCCCCGGCAGAGGTGAGGCCGCGGGCAGGATGCCCCCTCCCAGCCACGAGGGCAAGGCCCAGTGTGTCTGCCGCTGAGGGCCTATGGTGTGCGGGGGTCAACCCGCCGGGGGCAGGCGTTCTGGGGAAGTGCATGGAGTGTGCGTGGTCCTGGCCACCTGTGGACTGGGGACCTCCTGGCCCACTCAGGGACTCACGGATTGACATTTGCAAGTGTCTCTGGCCAGCGGGTCTGGGGGAGGAGGCCGGCGTGGAGGGAGGTGTGAGCAGTGTCTGTGGGGCCAGGCCCGCCGACAGCAGCCTCCGGGTTAACCGAGGGCTAGCGGGCTTGGGGGCGGGCAGGCATGGGCCCAGGGGAGAGTGCAGGCCTGGGCCGAACTCGGGGGGAGCCATGTCCCCCAGCCCTGCAGGGCAGGTGGGGGGGGTGACGTGGACCCGGGAAAGCCACAGCTGGGGGAAGGCCGAGGCCCGGGGAGGTGGCTGGCATGTGAGCCCGAGCCTCCGGGCCAGGTGAGGCCGAGAGCATCTGCAGAGGACACTGCCCGGGCCCGATGAGGATGGGCTGGGCAGCCGTGGTCCGGAGCGGAACCCCCACCCCCATGGCCCCGGCCAGCGGACGTGCCGGGTGCTCAGGAACAGCCACTCACAGAGCCGACCCTGGTGGCATCCCCACCCTGGCCCCTAGAAAGGAGCTCCTGTCCCCCGTCGCACGCTCTCCGGCTGCTGGGCCTCAGCCAGAGGCCCCTGGAGGGGCCAGAGCCCTGAGACAGTCTGTCCCAAGGGAGCAGTGGCCCTGAGCACCCCCCCCAACTCCCCGGCTCCGGCTTCGTGCACAGCCCAGCGGGAAGGGCGGGCGGGTGGGGCCCTCAGGACGGCACTGCACGCGGGGGCGCAGGGCTCTGTGCTGGGCACGTGGGTGCTCTCGCGTGCGGGGCTGTGTGTGTGTGTGCGTGTGCCTGTGTGAGTACACGTGTGACGGGTGCGCGTGTGTCCGCGTGTGTATGTCCGTGCACACGTGTGTGTGCCTGCGTGTGTGCACGAGCACCCGTGTCCCCTTGTGTGCACGTGTCTGTGTGTGCACGCGGGCCTGAGAGGACATGGGCACGTCCGCGTGTAGGGCACACGCGCAGCTGTGTACAGACACGAGTGCGTGTGCATGGGAGAGCGGGCAAGGATGCTGAGGCGGGGCGCGGGGCGGGGAACGGAGCGTACGTGTCAGGGAACGGGGATCAGGGGCCGGGGGCTGCCCTGAGTAGTTGCCAGAGGGGACAAGGTGTGAGTGACCGCTGGGCGTATCAGACAAGCCTCAGGAACCCAGACGTGTCCGTCCCCTCCCACATCTGGAGCCCCTGCCACCGTCCCCACGGGCCCCAGCAGCCCATGCTCTCTGCCATCTCTGCAGGCCCTGGTCATTGCGGTCAGACTCTGAGGCCGGGAAGCGGGGTGCAGGCCGGCCGGGCTCAGGCTCAGCCTTTCCCTCTGTCCCTCAAAGCTGAGGAGTGAGGTCTTGTCTCAGGACATGGCACAGTGACCCAGGTGTCCACCGTCCTGGAACACTGCCCCCAGTGTTGGGGCCATGGGGACCGCCGGTGCCACTCCCCTGACCCTCCCCTGACCCGGCGCACTCATCACAGCGGCCTCCGGTCCGGGGTGTCGCAGCCCCAGACAGCGGCCTGCACAGCCCGAGGCTCCCGCACATTCACCTCCGGGGTGTGGCAGCCCCAGACAGCGGCCCACCTGCAGCCTCCGGGCCAGGATCCAGCCCTACCCGTGCAGGGTGTCCAGGCCCCTCTGTGCCCCCACAAGCCCTGTCAGCCCAAGTGATGGGGCCTGTGGAGGCCACGGGGCACCACTTGGGCGGTCATGGCCGAGGTGAGGGTCATGGCCTTTCTGGAATGGTGAGCCCCTGATCCCCTGAATGGGGATAGAGGTCTGCAGGTCCCTTGTGGGGGAGAAGCCTCTCTGCCCGCTCCCAGCAGACCCCTGAGCAGCCTGGCGGGGGTCCTGGTGTGGTGCACCCCCGGCTGTGGAGGGCCTGGCCATGCAGCCCAGAGCAAGGCCAGAGGCCTGGTGCAGTCAGGGAACCACGCCTGCCCAGGCCCACCCACTGCTGACCTGGGCCCGCTTGCCCATCTGTGCGGGGTGTCCAGTGCCCCCATGCCCCCGCTGCGGGCTCTGGCCCTGCGGCCCCCCCGCGTCTTCAGTCCACCTCTCCCTCCTGCAGTGATGAACGGTGGTCACTCACCCACGGCCGTCAACGGGGCTCCGTCCACGCCCAGCGGCTTCAGCAATGGCCCGGCCACCTCGTCCACGGCCTCGCTGTCCACGCAGCACCTGCCCCCGGCCTGCGGGGCGCGGCAGCTCAGCAAGCTGAAGCGTTTCCTCACCACCCTGCAGCAGTTCGGCACCGACATCTCCCCGGAGATCGGGGAGCGCGTGCGCACGCTGGTGCTGGGGCTCGTGGTGAGTGGGGCGGCCGGCAGGGCCGGCGGGCTGCGGGGCCGTGCCGCGGGGCTCGGGCTGACTGTGGCCGTGTCTCCTCGCCCAGAACGCCACGCTTACCATCGAGGAGTTCCATTCCAAGCTTCAGGAGGCCACCAACTTCCCTCTGCGTCCCTTCGTCATCCCCTTCCTGAAGGTGAGCCCGCGTCCCCGTCCCCCAGCGGCGGGGCCCCCGCGCCGTCCCGTGTCTGTCCCCCGCCTGCTGTGACCAGGCACCGCGCTCGGCCCACCCCACGGGCTCCTGTGTGGGAACAGCACTGACCAGCCAGGCCCGACTCCTCCGCGTTGTGGCTGCAGACCAGCTCCTCCAGCCCCAGGGCTCCGAGACCCTGCCCCCCCGCTCCGCCGTGGCCAAACGCACCCCTCCTCCCCGCAGCACCTGCTGTGCGCCCGGTGGCCCGCAGGAGGCCTGGGGACGCGGTGTGAGGGAGCTGAGCCAGCCAGCCAGCTACAGATCAGCAGGGGTGAGGAGGATGAGGGAGGGGGCCGGTGGGCCACAGGGCACAGACCAGCAGGGACTACACGCCCCGCGGCCCAAGGCAGGGATGTGTCTCCTGTGTTTGCTGTGAGGCTGGAGCAGATGGAGGGGAGAGTGACCGGGACAGATGGAGGGATGGGCTGACGGACAGACGGGTGGTGTCAGAATGAGGGCCGTGTGGCCAGACGGGGAGGGTCGTCAGGGGACCAGGGCCTCGGCGCAGGGAAGGGTAGTGGCAGGCCGACTGCAGCAGTACTGTGAGGGCTGTGAGCCATGGAGCTTCCTGGGCCCCAGCCCAGAGCCCCGGGGCCGGAATCTGCCTTGTGACAAGGGGCCGAGCCCATACAAAGTAGGACAAGCGTAGTGCTACAGCCCGTGGCCGTTTTCTCCTTGCGGGACTTCTCAGGGCCTTCTCTCCAGCAGGAGGGCCTTGTGTCTCTGGAGAGGGCAGAGGTGAAATGCTTCCCAAATGCATGTGACCCTGTGACACTTTACTTCTGAGCCCCTCTGGTGGTCCCAGAGCTCACTTAGGCGCTGCCGTCTCCCCAGGCCCTGCTCACCAGCGCAGCGGGCCCTGGCCAGGGCTGCCTTCCAGGGTCTTGAGGACAGAGGAGGGCAGATGCTCCTGCCTTTGAGCCCCGCCCCTGAGCCGCTGCTGTTGGCCTGGGCCAAGCTAGCTCAGCCCCTCGGACTTAGTTTCTGCAAACGTGCCATGGACGTGGCCCCATTGCCATTGGGAAGGCGGCAGATGCTCGCTTCATGGGGGCGTCCTCATCGGGGCACGTCAACGTCTGTGGACGAGGCCTGCTTAGAAAGCTCTTCCCCGCACCCCTGCTGACCCCGCCCCCACCGCAGCCCTGTGAGCGGACGGCACAGGACCCCCCACCGTTCTTGGCTCGCAGGTCCCCACTGTAGAGAGCTGCAGTCCGGACGCCCCGGGGCCATCAGACGCCCTGGGCTGGCACCGCAGTCCCTGCAGTCCCTGTCAAGAGGACCCTGGGTCCCGCCCCACGCCCGTCCCCTCGCCCCTGCTTCCTGCCCTCCCGCCCACACCCTGCTGGGCTCACACCCTGGGCCGGACGCCTGCGGCAGCGCCAACATTTGGGCCCATCCGGCCGTCGTCCGCCAGTCGTCAGGAGCCCTGCCCTGCCCTGCCCTGCCCTGCCTCTGACCCACGCTCTCCATCTTTGGGGACACAGGGCGCCTGCTTATCCGTCAGATCAAATATTTACAGCAGATGTTGCAGTCTGTGCAGCTGCCCTCGTTGGCGGGAGGAGCGGGGCACATCCGGGGGCCCCTGCTCTGGGCCCAGCCAGGCCCCTGGCCCCCCGCCCCCGGCCCCGCCGCCCCACACAGGGTCCACCCAAAGTCCCCTCAATGTGGCACCAGGCGGGTCACACCAGGGCCCAGCACCAGCTGTGACGGTGCCCTCTGGCTCTGTCCCCTTGAAGGGCTCCCGGGGCTCTCACACCAAGACTGCTCTCATGGTCACCAGG
This sequence comes from Mustela putorius furo, assembly GCF_011764305.1. Classification (NCBI taxonomy): domain Eukaryota; kingdom Metazoa; phylum Chordata; class Mammalia; order Carnivora; family Mustelidae; genus Mustela; species Mustela putorius. Next base: position 43,521,467 of record NW_025421304.1, on the reverse strand, counting down.
CAGCCACTGTCTGTGCCTGTCGCCCCCCCCCCAACCCCAGGGCTCGGGGCCAGCACGCCGTTAAGGACACAGAGTCTGTCTCCCTCACCTGGAGCTCCAGGGTGCAGCCAGTTCTGTCTGCAGGCCGAGCCCCCCAGGTCCTGCCCCCACGCCACTCCAGCGGAAGCCCCAGCCACTTGAGAACACGGCACTGTGGGGGTGCACGACCCTGATTTCCCGTCTGGGACCTGGGCTGGAGGTGGGGAGCCTCTTCCCACGGATTCACCACCCACCAGGCCCACCGTGGGGCACGAGCTGTCACAGGTGTCTTATCGCCTGCCGAAGAGGCAGGAACTGTCGCGGGCCTGGCTCAGAGCCCAGAGCTGGGGTCTCGGCCTCTCCCCCAGTAACCCTCACTGGGGCAGGACTGCCTGAGGCCGGGAGAACAGGCAGCTTCGCACGGCCCCGCTGGGGGGGGGGCCCTGGGGGGGCCCCAGGGTCCCGAGGCGGAGGCGGGGTGGCCTGATCGCCGGGCCCGTAGCACCCCAGCCGCGTAGGCAGCAGGGAAAGCCCTGGACGGGCCACAGAAGCAACACAAGCCCTCATGAGACGGGGGGCCCGGTTCAGCCAGGCCCACAGTCGCACGTGTCCGTGCAAACATTGATTTCCCTTTGGCCTGAGTTCCCGCCTGTGAAGAAGGGGCTTCGGGGCCTTCCTGCAGTTGTTGGTGTTCACGGGGCTCTGGTGACGAGCTCAGCCTGTCGACATCGGGGCTGGGTCTCCCCTGTGACCGGGGCCCTGGGAACACAACGGGGATGACTGCCCCAGAGGCACGTGTGAGACCAGCTGCCCCACAGCCCACCCTCGTTCTTCTGGCCTGTGGCTCCGCTTTCCCCACCCCCACCAGGCCCCGAGACCCCTGAACCCTCTTCAGCCTGACATGCAGCAGCTTATGTGGCGGGGCTTCCCAGGAGCTGGGAGGTGCTGCCCCACCCGACCAGCCCTCCGCCCTCGGGCCGGCTCCCAGCTGGCCCCAGCCTGCCAGGAATCCAGATGTTTCCACGGCCTGAACAGCGACCAGCCGGCCAGCCGGGGCCCCAGCAGTCCCCACCCTGCTGAGGGGAGGCCGTGGGGGGTGGGGAAGGCAGCGGAGGGTGTTTGGCGTCTTCAGACCTCCCGGGACCTGCCTTCCCAGCTCCTGCTCCTAACGTGTCCGACAGATGGCGGGCTGGCCGCTGTTCAGCTCTCCAAATAGAAAACAGGCCTGGCGGCCGGCTCTGCCTCACAAACCCTCGCCGGCTGCTTGATCGGGTCTGGTTGGACACGCCCACGGGGGGCTGGAGAGCCGGCCACGGGGAAGCTGGGGGGATCCTGTGTATTTGCAAAACCCTGGGAGCTGCCGGCTCTCCCAAGCAGCCCTCCTCTGGGCCCCCGTCCGGCCTGTCCCCTGCCCGCCGCCGTGCCGTTGGAGGAGCCCACGTGCAGCCCAGCAGCCCACGCCAGGCGGGGGGTGGGAGCAGGTCTGGGGCGGCAGCGGCTGGGACTGCCCCGGGTCCCGTGCCCCCCCGGATGTGGGCTGTGCTCTCCTCACCCACAGACGCGGAACCAAGTGGTCACGTGTGTCATGGGTGGTTGTAAGGATCGCGGGAGAGGACGCGTGTGATGGTGCAAGTGGGGTGGGCACGGGCCCACGTGTGCTCTGGGTTCCAGGCTGCTCGGGGCTGGGCTGGGCAGGGCACCGCAGGACGTGGGAGAGCCAGGGCTGCACGTCGGGGTCCGGAGCGCACAGGCAGGGCGCGGCTCCCAGCTCCTCCTCTCATGGTCTGGGGGGGGGGGGCTGCTTCCTTGCCTCCCTGAGCCTCAGCTCTGCCCTCCACACCGCAGCTGACTGGGTGCCCCCACGGGTGAAGGCAGAGCCCTGCTTAGGAGTCCTTCCTCCGGATGCCCTCAGGGGAGGAAGCTCACCGAAGCGGGAAAACCGAGCCTGGGGGTCCAGGATCTGGGCTCAGGGCCCCCCAGCACCTCGATCACTGTGCCCACCCCCATTCCCAGACTGTACTGGAGGAACCCCAGAGAGCTCGTGCAGTGTGCCCGGGGTCCCAGAGCAGGGCTGGCTGCCAGCCTCCCGACCGCGCAGCAGAGCACACTTGGGCCTTGGCCCCTGTCGGCAGTGACCGCCGCCGTCTCTCCCTGCCGCAGGCAAACCTGCCCTTGCTGCAGAGGGAACTCGTGCACTGTGCCCGCCTCGCCAAGCAGACCCCCGCCCAGTACCTCGCCCAGCACGAGCAGCTCCTGCTGGACGCCAACGCCTCCTCCCCCGTCGACTCCTCGGAGCTCCTACTGGACACCAACGAGCATGGCAAGAGGAGGACCCCTGACAGGTGGGGGGGGCCGAGGGGGGAGGCCGCAGAGGGACGGGGTCCGGGGAGGCCACAGAGGGACAGGGTCCGGGGCTTGGCATCCCAGTGACTCGGGGGGCCCCTGGGAGGACAAGGGAGTGTTCAGGAGGGAGTCCGTGTGCTGGGAACGAGGTGGCTCTTCGCTTTGGGCTGCAGGTGGACCCGAGCGTCCAGGCACCTGAGGTCTCCAGGTGGCTGGGCTGGCCCTCAGGGTGGGTCACAATGCCAGACGCTTGTCTGGCTGCTGGAGAACGCATGGCTGTCTTCCTAGACCCTCAGCAGAGGCTCAGGCTCCCTGACCGCAGCCCCAGGAGCCACCAGCGGGCAGTGGAAGCACGACCCCCACAGGAGGAGGGGGAGTGGGGGGCTGGGCTGGGCCTCGTCTCTCTCCTTGTGCATCTGTCTCTGCCCTGTGGCTCTTTCTCCTTCTCCCTGCCCGTGCCTGTCTCTCTTTCACTCCTCCTGCCCGGGCTTCTGTCCACGGTTCGTGGTCTGTGACCCCACCTGCTCTTTGTGTCAGGACCAAAGACAATGGGTCAGACCGTGACCCACTGCACCCCGACCACCTCAGCAAACGGCCGTGCACCCTGAGCCCCGCCCAGCGCTACAGCCCCAGCAACGGGCTGCCTCACCCCACGCCTCCCCCGCACTACCGCCTGGAGGACATGGCCATGGCCCACCACTTCCGCGACTCCTACCGCCACCCCGACCCCCGGGAGCTGCGGGAGCGCCATCGGCAGCTCGGTGAGCAGAGCACGGGGGGCCGTGTGGGCCTGCACAGGCTGGGGAGCGGCACAGAGCCGCGGTGAGAGACAGGCAGATGCCTCTGGGCCTTGTCTGTCCAGGAAGGATGCTGAGGAAACAGGTGTGGGAGAGAATCGGAATGGAGTGGGGCGTGCCCCTGGCCTTCGTGAGGGCCATCTTTCCCAGCCCTCTGTCTTGGGGGTCTGACATCCCTGATGGGTGGGGGGGCCTCCCTCCCCCAGGGGGAAGGGGTGTGGTTGCAGAGCTGCCTGTCCCCTGGGACCAGGCATTCCCTCTATGGGAACCTAGAAAGGTGTTGGCCGTTGGCCAGGTCCACACACAGGATGTGCTGCCTGGGGGTTGTGGGTCCCTAGGGGCAGCAGGAGGCTGGGGGCCCGGCCAGCCAGCAGGAGACCCCCTGTTAGCCTGCTTCCAGGGACTCCCACACTCTGGGCCCAAGATCCCGAGAGAAAATAAATGCCCCCCTAAGACTCACGAGCCCTCTCCGAGGACCGCCGACGACACCGGGCGAGTCCAGCTCTCTGAGTGGGAGAGTGAGGCCCACATACCAGATCCCAGAGCGTGCAGGAGGGACGTGCAGAGCCCGGCTCTCGGGGGACAGAGGGAGCCTCGGAGAGGCACCAGCTCCCACCCCGCAGCCTCCCGTGCGTCCGCTGACCTCCCAGGCTCAGTCTCTTCCTCCGTCACCGACAGGCGCCCCACCCCTCCGGCGTCAGGAGAGCTCACACAGGGCCTGGCACAGGGGAAGGCCTGGTACTGACGGGAGGGCAGGCCCACATCACAAACGAGGAGACCCAGAAAACCCAGTGCATGTGCCCAAAGCCTTCTTGTCCTACCTGCCTGACTCTCTGACCCCTTCTGTGCTGAGGAAAGAGAGATGAAAAGAACCAGCCCACACCCCAGGGCCCCCAGCGTCCTGGGGAACAGCCTGGAAACAGCTGCCCCAGAGAGTCCCAGGGTGCCCTTGGGGGGCCCAGAGGCAGGGTCAGCAGAGGCCTCGCCCTGTACAAGGCCATCTCCCCACCCCCACTCTGCAGAAGCTTCCAGGGCCTGGGCCCAGGCAGCAGGTGACAGCATGGGGCAGGTGCTAATTCCCACCCGCTTCTGCTAATGCAAAAATAAACACCAGCTGTCAGGCACATCTCAGCCACTATTTTGGTTGGGGTGTGGGCACGGGCCCTGGTTCCGCGGGTGGCGGGGCCCGGTGGGGGACGGCAGGCTGGGCCACCACCTCTCACGCTCACTCCCGCCGCACTTTGAAGAGGCATTTCAGGTTTGGGGAGGCTAGAGGACCCTCAGGGACTGGACAAGGCCTAAACCGTGAGAGCCCCGACCAGCCAGCCCCGGCCAGCCCCGGGTTACCGGCATAGCTCGCGGCCCCGCGACGGGAGCATCCGAAGCAGCGTGCGGCCCAGAGCCTCCAAGCTGTCAGGACAGCCCGAGGACAGGCAGGCACTGCTGCATGGGTTCAGGGCTGTGTCTCACCACCGCTGGGAGGCAGGGTTGTTTCAGTCGCTGGCGCTCTGCCGGCCAGTAGCTGAGGGCACACTTGAGGCTCGGGCTGACCTTGGGCGACCTTGGGACGTCACACCCCCTGAGCCAGCCTCGGTGTTCTCGTCTGTCGGATGGGAGCGACAGTAGAAGCCACCTTGGGGGGCCCTCCCCGCCCGTGCCCCTCTGGAGAGCCTTCTCACTCCCTGGAAGGTCAGCAGGGTAGGGAAATGCACACAGAGCGCTGAGGAGAAGGGGCCTGGGAGCCTGTGGGGAACAAGGGTTTCCCAGACCTCCGTCTCCCAGGGGACCCCCTTGGACCCAGCCCATGGGCCAGACCCCAGCCTCTTGTGCCGCTGGACTTGGGCCCAGGAGACTCAGCAGCCCCGCCCAGGACAGAATGAACTGGGCAGCAGCCAGGACTGTTTCGCACGCAGATCCCTGTGGGGCTGAATGAATTCTCAAGGGCTCAGGACTGCTGAGGAGGGGGCCTGGGACCTGGGCTTTGAGGGGTGTGTAGGAGTCCAGCTGGCTACCAGGGCATAGAGCAGCATGGGCTGGAGAAGGGCTGGAGCCGGGCAGCGGCCAGTGACCCCTGACAGTTTGGAGGAGGGACAAGGCCATCAAAGTGGGGCCTGAAGCAGCTTCGCGGGCAGCAGCAGGGAGAGGGAGATACGCTCGGTTTGGAGACAGGGAGGTGGGGGAGGGGTGGCCCAGCCTGGACTGAGGGATGGGACCCGACTCTTCCTCCCAAACACGGAGTAGAGGCCAGACCTGTTCTTGACCTCCCCCCAAGGCAGTGGACAGAGGGTCCGTGTTTAGGGTCCTCCTCCTCATCCTCTTCACTTCCTTTAGGCAGGCAAAGCCGAGCCCCAGGACGGATCCTGGGGTGAGGGGCGGGGCTTGGGGCACTGGGCGGGGCCTCGGTGTGGGGCGGGGCCTGGAGGGCTTGGGACTGGGGAAGGGACACAGGAAAGACCATTGCCGGGCATGAGGGCGGGGTCTGCGGGCCTGGGGGGCCTGGGGGGCCTGGGCCGGGGGTCTGGACTGAGCGTCTGCGCACCCTGCAGCGGCGCAGGGGTCCCGGCAGGAGGAGGTGATCGACCACAGGCTCACGGAGCGGGAGTGGGCAGAGGAGTGGAAGCATGTTAACAACGTGAGTGTCCAGCGCGGCGCCCGGAGACTCCCGGGGCTCCGCCCAGCCCGCGGGGCCCTGGGGCTGCGGGGGGACAAGCTCCCTGTGCGCCCCGCTTTGTACCTGCCTGGGCCGTCAGCCCCTCAGAACCTTCGCATCTCCGCCCCTATGGAGCAGCTCTGCCTCTGGGAGAAAGGGGGCTTGGGGCGTTGGGACCCCTTCCACTCTGTGTTCAGGGTCATCCCTCCCCTGCTTCCTTTGTGGGACGGAGCCCCGGCAGGTGTGGTTCCCAGAGCAGCTCTGGCCCATCTGCTCTCCCCCGGCAGAGCACCCCTTGGAGCATTGAAAGAACGGCCCCAGATGGAGAATCCGGCCGTCACCCCCCACCCCAGGCCTGGTGCCCAGGCAGCGGGAGGCAGTTTTCACACCATGGCGCTGAGCGCACTGTGGCGGGCCCTCGTGGCCGGCGGGCTGGCCCAGGCCCAGGGCGTAGGAGAAGTTCCGTGGCCGTCCCCCGCAGAGCAGCCCCCCAGCCCCACACGCTCCCTGCCCCCACCTGCCCGCCCACAGCTTCTGAACTGCATCATGGACATGGCCGAGAAGACACGGCGCTCGCTGACGGTGCTGCGCCAGTGCCAAGAAGCAGACCGGGAGGAGCTCAGCCACTGGGTCCGGCGCTGCAGCGACAGTGAAGACGCCAAGAAGCGCCCCGCGCCTGCCCCCGCCCGGGCCCTCAACAGCTCCCCGGGTGCACAGGGGTCTCCGCTAGGTGCGTGCGAGGGGGCACCACGGGGGGCAGGGTTGCACGGCAGCGGCGTCGAGGACGGAGACCAGCACCGCCGTTCTGGCACTGCAGTGTAAGGATACAGCCCAAAGCCCCGGAAGCCCTGACTCAGGGCAGGTGACCGCGGAAACCGAGCGAGGCCCAGGTCCCAGCCGAGGCCAAGGGGCCCCCGAGGTTCCTCCTTCCTGGCAGTGCCTTGCCCACCCCACCCCCCCGGCAGTGGGTACAGGGTTCCGACCCAGGGGCGTGCCAGGAGACCCCCGCAGGGACACACACTGTGTTCCCCTTACCCGGCTGGGTGTTGCCCCTTCTGTGTGTGAAGCGCGCATCTCTGTGTTGCAGACGCCCACCGGGAGTTCATGCCTCGGAGCCTCTCTGGCTACATGCCCGAGGACATATGGAGGAAGGCTGGTGAGTGCGGGGGAGGGGCAGGGGGGCACCCGGCGTGCCCTCCGTGCCCTGCGGTAAGGCTCAGGGCGCACTCAGTGTTCAGTGTAGGACGGTGGCGACCTGCCGTTTTCAGGCCGCTCAGCAGAACCGACTTGGTCCCTGGGTCTTGCACACACACGCGTGTGCACAGACACACGTGGCGGAGACAAAGAGCTGGGGTGCCTGTGGCCTTCTGGGTGTGGCACAGAGTCCCGTGGCCGGGGACACTCCCTGCACATGGGGACACACTGTGGGGAGGGCCAGGTAGAAGTAGGAGCCAGTGGGCAGCTTGAGAAAAAAAGAGGGGGACGGGGGCTCCCTTGGGGGGCGCCCGGGGAGAGAAGCAGCAGGGTCCCTGAGATGCTTTGGTTCATGGGTGGATTCGAGGAGAAGTGTAAGGCAGAGGGAGAGTCTCAGACTCTAGAGAGCGGAGAGAGGGCAGCATCCCTCCCCAGACTCAGACCGAGGGGCCACAGACGGGTAGCAGCTGCCTGGGACGAGATGGCGGAGGCCCAGGCCTGGACAGTGAGGGGGGTCCTCGTGTCCCTCGGCCTTCCCCTCTGCCTCCGTCTGTCCCCGGGAGACCCTTGGCGACAGCTGCACGGCACTCCCGGGGTACCCTGGGGGCGGGCAGCTCTCGGGAGCTCCGCCGGCAGCCGGCCACGCCCGGCGTGCAAAGGCTCGCACAGAAGGCCCCTTGAGCCCTGGTCACCCCTACCCGCATCCCCGCACCCACCGCAGGAGGAGCAATGCCAGGTACGCTGAGGCAGGCCTGAGCGGCCGTGGGTGGTTGCCAAGGCTGGAGAGCACCGTGAAACCCAAACACATTCTGGGCTCAGCCAGACAGCTGAGCTCACGCCGCAGCCCCAGGCCGGCTTATCTTCAGGCGGGAGCAGGCCAGAGGCGGCATGGGTGGGTGACCGCAATGCAGAGCCCTAGAGGGGGCGACCCTGGACTGCTTCAGCACGGCCCAGGAGAAGCAGACCGTCAGGGGCAGAACTGTATAGCTCTGGTTCTCGAGGTGGGTGCCGGCACCGGCAGCATCAGCGTCCCGTGGAGCTCACGGGCTCCGAGGTCCCAGGGTTCCTCCTCTCATGCTCACGGGGTCCACATCAGGGCGGACTTGGCCACACCCCCCAGGACAGTGCCACCACACACTGAGGTTTGGGAACAGCAGCGAAGGGCCAGGCTTGGGAGACGCCCGCACACCAGTCTGCCACACGCGTGCCCGGTCGCAGGTGCACGCGACGCGAGGAGGCCGGCGGGGCCCGGCCGCGTGTCGACAGCCCGCGTGTCGTTTGCAGAGGAGGCGGTGAATGAAGTGAAGCGGCAGGCCATGTCCGAGCTGCAGAAAGCCGTGTCGGACGCCGAGCGGAAGGCCCACGAGCTCATCAGCACAGAGCGCGCCAAGATGGAGCGCGCCTTGGCTGAAGCCCGGCGGCAGGCCTCGGAGGACGCCCTGACCGTCGTCAACCAACAGGAGGACTCCAGCGAGGTACGGCTGCCCGCCGGCCCCCCACCCCGGCCCCAGCCTCCAGGTCCAGGCCCCGAACCCTCACCGGGTCACCTCCCAGCCTCACGACCTTGGGCAGCTGGGGCTCCCCATCGTGTGGGTGCGGACACTGAGGGCTCCAGGGCTAGGTGGCTTGCTCTAGGCCACACCCGAGGCCTCGTGGGCCAGGATTCAAACCCAGGCCGGCCGACGCCTGTGCTCCGGCTAATGGTGACAGCAGGGGTGCCAGGTGGGTGGAAACCACAGGTGCACACAGAGCGCCTCCCCGGCTGCCACCCACGCATGTGCCCAGCAGGGGCATGAGCGCCAGCATCCTGCTTGTACAGGGGCATCAGGGGCTGGGGGGAGGGTCCAGCAGAGCAAGGGCCGGTTGCCTCTTGTCTTTGTCCAGAAAGAGCTCTCGTGTCAGAGGAGTCAGGGGAAGGGAGACAGCTTGCTCAGGGGGCTCCTGGAACTGCCCTTTGGAAGGGACCCACCTCTAGAGGCCTGGTGTGTGTGTGTGTGCGTGGACAGGCCCCGAGGGTCAGCTCGTGTGTCTGCAGCGGCTGCTTCCGCAGACACCGAGCTCGGGAGGAGCAGGCGGGTAGAACAGGCAGACCGCTCGGGGCCGGGGCAGGGATGTGTGAGCAGACTGCTGGAGGAGGGGAGAGCAAGCCAGGCAGGGACCTGGGGGAGCAGTGCCCCCACGAGGAAGGGGTGGTGAGGACACAGGCAGGGGCACGCCGGGCCAAGTGAGGATGGTGTGGCCGAGCAGAGCAAGCCTAAGAGGCTCTGGGGGCTGACTAGATGCTGGGCCTTCCTCCTGGGGCAGGCATGGGCTCCCCGACCCTCGGCCTGGCTGCCAGCTCGGGTCCCTGCTGGTATCCCTGCCCACCTTTTGCTCACATGCACGCCTGAAGTTACTGCTCATCCCACAGAAAGGGAGCAGATGCCCGGTGGCCTGGGGCAGGCCTGGCCGTGACCCCACACTGGAGCCTGGCAGTCTTTTCCCAGCCAGGGCGCCATGTTCTGGGGTTGGAGTCCAGCTAACCCGGGAGGGCTTCCTGGAAGAGAGGACAGGGTGTGACTGCCTTCCCTCCTGAGGACCCACAGTCCTGTAAATGCCACGTGAACCTGACCGCAGCTGGCTGGAATTGGGTGCCTCAGTAGTGCGAGCCCGATCCCCAGAATGGCCTAGCCAGGTGGCCGTGGTCATGGCTGTGGCCGCTGAAGGCCACCCACGAGCTGCTGCGAGTCACTGGTCAGGGCTGTCCTCTTCTCGCTCTGGGATGCCGTGGCCGGACCAAGTGCATGTGTTTGCGGCGTGTGCCACCCCTATCGGCCAGGCCAAGCACCTGGGTGGACGGGGCCCAGCGTCCGCCCCGTAGCCACCCCCTGACTGTGTCCCCCCCCCCCGCAGAGCTGCTGGAACTGCGGACGCAAGGCTAGCGAGACGTGCAGCGGCTGCAACGCGGCGCGCTACTGCGGCGCCTTTTGCCAGCACCGGGACTGGGAGAAGCACCACCACGTGTGCGGCCAGAGCCTGCAGGGCCCCGTGGCCGCCGTGGCCGACCCGGGGCCCACACCGCCCGACGCCACGGCCAACTTGGGCCCCTGCCTGCCCGCGGGCGCCGCCAGCCCCAGCGAGGCCAGCTCTGCGGGGCCCTCTCGCCCCGGCTCGCCTGGCCCGCCGGGGCCCCTGGACGCCGCGCCCCGCTGACCCGTCCCCGCCCCTGCCCACGGCCCCCCAAGCCGGCTGCGGCCCATGGATGCCGAGCCCTCTGGCCCCGCCCGGCCCCGGGCGCCCCCCGTCCCCCGGCCCTGGGAGCCACTGCTGCTACTGCTTCTCTCCAAAAGAAAACAGAACCAACAAAGACTGCATCAACGCAACTTCCTCAGCAACCTGGCGGTCTCAGCACGACCGCGTGTCCTCAGAGACCCCCCTGCGACAGAGCGGCCCAGCCGCCGCCCACTCGCACTCCCCGTGTCTCTGTCTCTGTGACCCTTGTACACTTTCTCTTGAAGATGAAACCTGTTTGGTGGCTTATATTTTCAATGAAGGATTTTGGGGGGTTTTGTGGAATAGACCTACTGAGAGGTAGACTAAGGAAACGGGCTTTTGTCCCCTCCGTGATTAAAAAGGGAAACAGAACATGGACATGTTCCAGCAGGAGGTCGGAGCTGCCGTGGCCAGGAGCTCTTCCAGGGGCGTGGGGCCGACGCGGTGAAGACGGTAAGAATGATTCCCATTTCCAACTCAAGAAACATTTTTCAGAGTTTTTTTTCCTTTAACGTTAAACTCTTTGGCTTTAAGTAGAAATCCAAAAAGTTTTTTTTAAAAACAAAAAAAAGGAAAGGAACCATTCCTGTAAGCTACCTTGCCAGCTAGCTAGCCAAGGACGCCGGACACACCTCTGCTCCAAAGGAAACCCAAAAAGCAAACACAAGACATCAAAATCCAAAATGGTTTCGTCACTGCCAAAGTATTTTGTCCACGGTTTTACTCTACTCTCGGACTTGTTCAGGTGTCGCCCGTTCTCTTGCGTTGCCTCCGTGTCTGGAGTGTGAGGACCGCGGGTCTGGAGGGCTTCGCTCAACGAGAGGTCCCTTGGGTTTCTCTGCCATGGAGGGCGCCCTGCCCACTGCCCTCCGTGAATCTTCATCACGCTGCATTTTTCCACGTGTGGGAAAGCGCTAACGTGTCCTTCCCAGGAGAGAATAACTCTGAAACAAAACTGTGACAATCTTTTGGGTTGATCCTTGACTGCTTCTGGAAGCTCGAGGAGGCGGCCTCTGGGCCTTGGAAACGCTGCTTCGCCGCCTCTCCTCCTCTCCCTGCCCTCACGCCCCACGAGGCTGCCCGCCGCCACCCCGGCCCGGGGTCTGCTGCCCCCACTCTGCTCTGCACGCTGTCGCAGAAACGGAAGGAAAGCTGCAAACCAGGATGCCCTCGCCGGCCTGCTGGAGGCTGGGTTGGCCGCAGGGAGCCCCGCGTTTCTGTGCCGCTGCGGGGCCCCCAGCCCCGTCTCCTCACCCCACTCAGCTGCCCCGACCCTCTCACAGAGGACGTGAGAGAGTAGGGAAGCCCTCGCGGGGACTCCGTGGGAGGACCCGCGGTGGCTCGGCTCGCGGTCTGGCGTTCTCTTGCATCTCTGGGAGGGGTTCCCAGGACCGCAGTACGGGGAGTGACCAGCTACTGAAACTGGGGCTCTTGGGGGCCCCGCCGAGAGGCAGGAAGTCCTAGTATATGCTAATGTGAATGTATATAGTTTTCGAAGAGGTCCAAATCATGATGTTCATGGTGGTGATAACAGAGAAGGGTTGTTTGCCAAATAAAAACAGAGAAACCGCCGGAGCACAGAAAGCTCAGAAAATAGATTTTCAAAGAAATCAGAACTGTGGTCCTGTGGGGAGCAGTGGGTTTGTGCGATCGCCGTGATCTCTCCCAGAGCTGTAGGAGTTCATCGTGCGGTCCTGGGAAGACAGGTTCCGTCCAGGAGCCGCAGCCCGGGGACTTCCCAAGTCCTGCCTGATGGTGAGCCTGAGTCTCAAAGTCGAGACAGGCCTACCTTTCCTCCGGAAATGTCCCTGGGCTCGAGCCATGGGGCCAGGCACCTGTCAAAGGTCCACTTCCATGGGTTTCGGAAAAGCAAGGACTGGTGTGGGATTTGGGCTCTCGATGAGACTCTGGACACGCCTGCCGTGCGTCCAGGCTTCCGTCTTTCCCTCTGGCAAGCGCCGAACCTATGAAAACAGCCGTGTGGTTGGTGTACCTTGGAGGCAGGTGCTTTTGGACGCTGTTCCCCAAGGTTGTGTCCAGAGTGCATCTGCCCTGGGTAACCGGGGGGTCTGGGTGAGCAGGTCTGAGGCCCCGATGATCCAAGTCCCTGACGTCAGGACTAGGCTGAGGCCACAGGTCCGAGGCGAGGCGTGCAGGAGCCCTCCCCCGGGGCCCGCTGGCTTGCGCTGCCAGCCTGTGTCCCCGCTCCTCACAAGGCCCCCCTCAGGGTCAAGCAGGTGCACCAGGGAGTGTAGTGTGTCAGCTGGCCGGGGGTCTGAGATGGGGCAGCCCCTCCCCCCCGTCGCTGTTGGGAACAGGTCCCTCTCAAGCCCGTCTTCCCAGTGTTGTTCCCCCACCCGTGTCCCGGGCTGCAGGAGCCCAGCATGGAGAGCCGACCGCAGGCCGCAGGCCAGGCCAACAGTGGAGCCCCTGCGGGCTGAGCGGCTGGGGCAGGCGGCCTGCGGGGAGGAAGCTGAGGCTTGGCGCCAGCCACGGAGAGCTGTCCCGGGAAGCTCTGTGTCTGCCAATGCCTGCAGTGCCTCCCACCCAGGGACTGGGGCTGGTCCAGGTTGTGGGAGCTGGTGTTCCTGTCCGTCATGTGCTCAGGCCCCATTGGGCCAAAGACCTCACAGCAGCACCAAACACAGAATCAATAACTTTGGGGAGGGGCTGTGGCAGAGTTTCTGCCTTTAGGAGACGGGCTGGAGTGTGCGCCTGCCTTTCTCACGCAAAGAGGGGTCTGCTCTCTGCTCAGAGACCCTCGTGCCCTGCTACCTCCTGAGCTTGTAAACCGCTGGCCAGTCTCCTTCCCGCCAGCCAGCGCCAGGGTTAGACACACAGGTGACCCAAAACTTCAGGGAGACGCTGGTGCTCACGGAGCCTCCCTCCCCCTAAATCAAGCTCAGAGGGCTCCCATTCTGAGCCCCAGGCTACCGCAGCCAGGCAGCAGCCAGAGCTCCCTCGCCCCAAGCCCAGGCGCATACAGTGCGCAGATGGGGCGGGGGCGGGCAGCGAGAAGGGGACGGCCCCCCAGGCCCTCCCACCTCCCGTGTTTGACCCTCCACGTTCCCACCTGCTCCTCTACCTCCGTTTCCCATCTTGCCGTGGACCCGTTAGGACATGTCACCATCCCCAGGTGGTGTCTTGGGGGGGGTGTCCCTGCAAAGATGAGTGCCTCCTACTCCACGTGTGAACAGGCTGGCCTACCCCAGACTCCACCAGAATAGAGGGTCCCCATCCCGACAGCTCATCACAACCAAAGGGAAGCTGTGGGTGTTCCCAGGGCAAAGAGGAGAGCTGGGAGTCAGTCTCGCAGGTCCAGGAGCGTCAGGGGCGGGATGAGCGGAGGCAGATGCCCAGGCCAGGGGCTGCCGCAGGCGCTCCACGGGGGAGCCACTCATCAGGGTTTCTAGAGGTTCAGCAGCAGAGGGAGCCGGACAGGCCAGGGGCTAGGAGGTATTGGTTTGCTTTCATCTCAGTGACGTGGTAGAAAGAGATCCCAAATTTCTGTTTGCCGGTTTTCTCAAACATATCTTCAAAACGACACCAAAGGCCCTTCACTGTTACCCGGCTGTCCTGCAGGTTCTAGCCTGCTGTAGCCGGCGCGGCTGGCCGTTATGCTGCGCATCCCCCAGCCAGACTCCAGTTGTTCCTCAGTTCTTTTATTACGTCAGCTAACCCTTCTGACCAGTCATCTCTCCGGCCGTCCGTCCACTCACTCCCCCACCCACCCATGGACTGACCCATCCGTCCACCTGTCCATCCATCCGTCCACACATCCATCTGCCCGTCTGTCCAGCCATCCACTCATCCGTTCACACTCCCCAACCTGCGCATTCAGCCAAACACCCACCCAGTGCTCTGTCCGTCCGTCATTCTATCTCAGCTGCCACGTGATTCCACTGTCCCCCATTCAGACTTTCTCCTAATCACCTGTCTGCCCACCACCCACCCCAATACACACCAGACGCATATACGTCCGTCTGTTCTCCAATCTAACCCACACAACTATGCCTCAGTCCATCCATCGTGTCCGCCTCTCCATCCCTTGAACCCAGAGTAGCATCACCTAATCCTGCAGTGTTCCAAAACTACAAGGGCAATTTGGATGTTTCCATGACCTCAACTGCCCTAAAGGAATCTGCCTGTGAACTCAACTGGCCTCCCCCAGCTCCTCAACCATTGGTCCAAGCCTGCTCCGGGCATTGTGAAGAGACTGGACCGATGTCCTAGCAACAGGTTTGGCCAGTCTGAGACCGCTTGGCAAGTGTGGTGGCCACGGGCCAGGAGCACTCATTGGGAGATGGCCCACACACCTGCTCGGGGGCCCCGTGACCAGGGCCACCAGTCAGGGTGAGCACATTCCCTGGCAAGACCCCAACATTGTGGGTGTCCTGTCCTTGTCTCCAAGGCTCACTGCCTGGAGGAGGTGTCCTCAGGAAGGGAGGGGGGCGGGGAGAAAGAGACCAGTGCCCCGGAACCCCCTACCTGGGCGTGCATGGCTTGCTGCGCCTCTTTCCCGCTCCCGTCTTCCATCCTGGGCCGGCAGACTCTGGAAAGGAGCCCCTCAGAGCTCCAGAGAGCTGCAGGGACAGCCCCCGCCCAAGCTGAATGGCGGGGGATGTTCTCTGGGACACTGGAGGCACAGCACTTCCTAGCCCCAGGCTTCACGCCACATGGGATATTTTCCAAAATGGGGCTGGGAGCAAGGCCCCCAGATGATGGTCCCGCGGGCAGGACTGGAGGAGAAAGAGCATGAGGCACAGGGCCAGGGCTACGTATCTGCTCGTCCATCAACCCACTCACGGTTAAGGCCTGGGGAGCCCAGCGTCTGCCACGGCACCTGTCTGAGCCCCCACAGTTCTGGAAAACTCCATTTTGCATGCTTTCTATGCCTTTTGTTTCAACTTGACTGGCTCTCGGAGTCCCACCCCAAAGACGCCTTGTGAAACAATGTCCGGACTCAAATTGGAGCCCGTCTTTGTAGGACAGAGGCCATGGACACCCTTGCTGTCCACCAGGATGAGGGGGCCCAGCCAGGCTGGCCTCCAGGGTGTCAGGTCCTGGGAACAGGCTCGTGGGGTTGGATGGATTTTCCCGCTTTTTTTTTTTTTTTTTTTTAAACTCCCCGGAAGGAGTTGGAGCGAGTGTTGGTCCGTTTTCCATTTTCCTGTGACGGGTCTTCCTCAGTGCTATGGGACCCATGGCATGCCGTCCCCGTCGCGTGTCCCCTGATGTGTGTGTTTGGCCTGGGTGCTGTGGGACGTCCGGATTCAGGTCACACCCATTATCTGTGTCATGTAATAAAGCTAACGTTTGCCATCACGGGGCTGTGCCTCTCCTTGGTTCCTGGTGACCGCAGGGAAGCCGCATCTCGTGGGGCCGCTCACCGTCTCTGTAGGAGGGCTCTCCCGGTCCCAGGCAAGAGACAAGGCCCTGCCCCATGGGGGTGCTGGACAGATGGGTGACGTAAGTTGGGGTGTGCGTGGTGACGGACACCCTGGCTCAGTTCACCCACAGCCTCCTGTGCTCTTGCCGAGCAGAGTGAACTTCCAAGATCTGGGTCCTCAAGGTGATCTGGATGACCTTGGGCCCCGGGGACACCCAGGCTTGTGGCTGTGCCCGGCACCTTCCCCAAGACCCTCCCAAGGGAGGACACTGAGGGAAGGGACACCTTGACCCCAAGGAGCCAGGGTGTCGCGGCCAGAGTGTCCCGGCTCCCAGGGCAGGTCCTAGCCAGATTCGGATGCCCAGGGCTTGGCATTCCTGGTGTGCTGGCAGCCCCTGGGAGGAAAGGCTGTTATTAATACTTGGGCCCAGGCTTGGAACATGATGTATTTTGAAAGGTGTCATTGGAAAGGCCAGCGTGGGGGCGAGTCTGTACCCCCGCCAGGCGGCTGGCGGGAGCCCCAGCTGGGCCTGGTGTGTCAGCCGTCCCAGCAGAGAGCAGGCTGACGGCGTTTTTCCATTGCAGAGATCTGAGCTCAGACGGAGGCTGGCGGGGGGCCCAGCCTGAGTCCAGCCGGCTCTTGGCTCGGACACAGCCACCGTGGTGTTCCGCCTCCCACGTGGAAGTGGAGGGAAGGGCCCGGGCTGCAGGCCCTCCCCGGGGCCTCGGACCCCCAGGAGGCAGAAGACCCGGCGGCCTCGTGTTTCAGAATGGCTGTACTTCCATCCTCACCAGCCAGCCTTGGGCCAAGGCCCTGTCCTCAGTGCAGACACAGATGCTGCCCTTGAGGCACCATGACCTGCCCGGGGAGACTGAGGGGGGTCCTGGCGGAAGGAGGAGCAATGAGGGAGGCTTCCCGGAGGCGGCGGCGCAGAGGTTGCGCCCACCGTCAGTGTGCGTGGCTGTGTGGCCTCTGGAATGGAGGCAGTGTGGCAGCAGGGAGCTCCTGGAGACAGTGCAGCAGCGACAAGCGCTCCCACGCCCTCTGCCCCGTTGCGGAGAGAGTCTGTCCTGGGTCCAGGGCCCGCAGGCCAGCATCATGTAAGACGCAGCTCCCCACAGTTCAAGTCCCCAGGGAAGAGACTCCAATGAGCCCAGCGTGGACCTACCAACTATGGCCTGGGGTGGGGGGCTCTGGGCCAGGGTGAGCAGATATGCCCAGAGGAGTCCCCCATAAACACGAAGCAGGAGCCCCACTGAGGCCGAGGCAGGCTGAGGCCAGCCAGAGCAGTCACTCCAGCGAAGACAGATGGGAGGCCAGGGCACATGGGGACACGGGCCCACAGCCGCCCTCCAGAGGTGACAAGTGAGGACCAGAGGCCAGCCCGGAAGCCAAGCGGCCTTTGGGCCTCCAGTGTCCATCACAGGTCTGCACCTGACTCGACGTTTACGACCTGTAGTCAGGGAAGGACTCCGGCTCCCCCCTGCCATCGGGTCCAGAGTGAGGGCGCGAGAGGGGCGTCGGTGGGGTATCCGTCGGCGTAGCAGGAGCCGGGACGGGGCCCTGCCCTGTGCACACCATGGGCCTCCGACCTCCTGTGGCACACGCCCTGCCCTCACCCCCTGCCAGGCCTTTGCTCACGCTGGTCCCTCTGCCCACACCGTCCTCTGCCCCAGCTCTGCCTGACCAGTCCCTCTAGGGCAGCCCGTCTCTTCCAGGAGGCCCGTCCTCACCCCAGTGCCGTCCTCGCTGCTTGTGCGCACTTAGGAAGCCGCTTCTGCCCGTGTCGTCCCACCCGTGTCGGCCCCTGAGCAGGTGTGGCGCGGAGCGTGGCAGAGATCACGCAGTGCAGACCTGCCCAGCCCTGCCTCCCGGCGCCCTGGGGGTTCCTCCTGGGTGAGGAAGACGGGGAAGGGCCCAGAAGCCGGGGCTGGCGGTCAGCCCCGTGGGAAGCCTTTTAAGCGCTCTAGTGGGAGCAGCTGGCCTGGGGAGGCGCTTAAAGCCCTGGGGGAGGGCAGGTGCTGGCGCAGAGCCAGGCGGGCAAGGGAGGCCGCCAGCCGCCACCCACGTGGCGTGTTGCCGCGGCCACACTCTCTTCCCACCCCCTACTGAGGCCTGGCTGCAAAGCCTTTCCAGGGACCCTGAGGCCCAGGACCGGGGAGCCCGGAAGCCCGCTCTGGGGTCAGGGGGTGGGGACAGGAGGGAGGAGGAGCCAGGGGAAGCGGAGGAAGACCAGGAAGATGAAAAGGCGGGCTCCCTCCTGTCTCTCTGGAGCGGGGAGGACCTGGCTGAGCGCCCCAAGCCTGACCAGGTAACGTCCACGGGGGGCCCAGCGACCCTGGCAGGGGCGTCAGGTGCTTCACAGATCAGAGGCACCGATGGCTGCAGCCCTGACCCTTTTCCAGGCCACTGTTCGTGACCCCGAAGAGGGTCATGGGTACGTCCACCCCTGCAAGGCCAGGGAGGAAGGCAGGGCCTCAGCCCACACGGCCTTCCTGGTCCTCCCGGCATGTCCCCTTGGAGCCAGACCCTGAGGACAGACAGGGTCAGGCCTGTTCCCCCTCCCTCCCTCAAGAGGAGCCTAGGGGCCGTCATGCCTCGGGCTCAACCCGGGGTCGTGCAGGCAGGAGCTAGAGGCCATCAAACTCAAACTGTGAGCCATGGAGCAGACCCAAGGGCCGGAGACGCCCGGGGCACAGGGGCCGCAGTGGCCCCGCAGCTGCTGAGCCCCGAGGCAGGTAAGAGCCGGTGGCCCGGCTGCCACCTTCCCTGGTGGGTCGGCCACGAGTCCTTGGGCACTTGGCTCTGAGCCCCTTGCCCCACAGTGCATCTGGGTGGGCTGCAGCTGCTGGGGGCTCGGTGCCAGTCCACGGGGAGGGGCCGGGGTGCGGTTAGCCCTTCAGAACAGTCCCTGGGGGTAAGCCTCTTCCCCAAGGAGCGAGAAGTAAGCCGTGAACGTGAGGTGTCTGCCCTTAGCACCTGCCTGGAGCCCATGCCTACAGTGAGACCCCTATCCTGAGGTCCCTCTCTGTAGGTTGCCTGTGCCCCTGGACCCCCATGGAGAAGGTGGAGTTGGACCACAGGTCCCTCCATGCGGGCAATGTGAGTCCGGGCAGGGGCAAGATGGGGCCCCTGCCGTGGGTGTCCAGAGTTGGCCACTTCCTCCTGGCCTTGAGGATTAAAGAAAGGAGCCACAGGCCCAGGAGGGGAGAAGCCAGAGGACAGGACCTGACTGGGGTTGGGCTGCCCAGGATGGAACATGGGGCCTGTGTCCTCAGGCATTCTGGTGTCCTGACAGAAACCATTCCATGGGAAGTCTCCAGCTGGCCAATCACTGTGGCCACAAACCCCACTTTAAAAAGGCCCACGTTATCTGGGCAGGCCAGATGAACTTAGGGGGTCATCTCCCACATGGAGAGCACACGTCTGTCTCCAGTCCACCCACAGCAGGGGTAGGGAACCGAGACTGTGGCAGCCACTTCCACCTCTTTACTAAGAAAACTTGCGGTGGGAGCCCCTGGGGGGGAGGGGGACAAGGCTTCTGCAGAGGCCCCTCCACACCGGGAGTCCATACCTGTGGCAGGTGGACTACGGGGGCACAGCAGAGGAGCTGGTAGCCTACTTCAGCCCCCGCGAGGAGGTCCGCCGGATCACCATCCTGTGTGCCAAGTTCTCCGGACACCCCAAGGGGTCAGTGCCAGCCAGGTAGTGGGGAGCAGAGGGGGGGCTCTGGGAGGAGACCTCCGGGGGCCCAAGCGCCCTGGGGTACTACAGAGCCCGGACATCCTGGGGTGACTCCCACTCGCTCTGTCCATCCGCCCCAGCTATGCATAGAGTTGGATACCAAGAGCTCAGCCCAGGCCGCCGTGGGGCTCGATGAGACCTTCGTCCTCGGCCGAGTGATCAAGGTGTGTTCCCTAAACCACATGAACCTCTGACTCCCTGAGGAGGCAGGAAATTCGGGCTCAGGGAGGCCACGATCCTTCTCCAAGTCCCCAGTGTCTGTGCTCAGGGCCCAGCGGGTCTCCACTGGATGGGGCACGGGCGGGGAGGGGGTGCTGGGGGCTCCCTTCCCCAGCTGGACCCCTGGGGGATGCTGGGCCCACAGGGGCACATCACCCGCCCCTGTCTGCGGCTGGACAGTTCAGGTGTGAGTGGGAATTCTGGGAAGGTTGGAAACAGGTTAGGGTCTGACGCCCCAGAGCTCCATGCCCAGGAGCTGCGGGTCGTAATTACCGCTGCAGTACCCGCAGCGCACCTGCCTGGGAGCCCCCAGCGAAGAAATCCAAGAAGTCTTCCTGGAGGCAGCTTTAGCCCTGGGCTCTGCCGCGCTGCGGAAGAGGGAAGGAGAGCAGGTGTCTCCGAGGGAGTCCGCCTGCGGCGCCAGGTGCTGCCCAAAAGGGCCAGTTTGCCGGGGACCCGCCCCACGGACCGCGGGGGCTTCCGAGGACACCCAGGCGCCGGAGGCGGACTCTCCCGCGCAGCGGCGTCCGGGGCGGGACCGGCTTCAGATCGCGAAGGCGGAACCGGGGGGCGGGGCCCGGGCCTGTGCGGACTCGGGGGGGGGGGGGGGGGGGGGGGGGGGCCGGGGGGCGGGGCCCCGTTTCTCCCCGCTGGGGCGGTGGAAGCTCTCTCCGAGGTGTCCGCAGGGCAGAAGGGCGGGTGCGGTTTTGAGCGCGGCCGCGGTGGGTCCGGGGTCCACAGCTGCGCTCCCCGGGACTCACTCCGCGGCGCCCCAGCCCGAGCCACGGGTCGTGCGTGGAGCCGGGCACCGTGGGGTGGGGGTGGGGCCGGGGCTGGAGGTGGAGGTCGGGCTGGGGGCGGCGGGGTGGGGGGCGGTGTCCTGCGCCGCTCCGGGCTGCGGAAGGCACCGGGTAACGCTTCGGGCAGGTTGCGCCGAGTCGGCCTGGAGCTGTCCAAGTCTTTTTAAGAAAAATAGAAACATATCTTGACGGTAAGCGTAAGATTACATCTGAATAGTTTTTTAAAAGCTCATGACAGCAGGCCTCCCCTTTATTCGCCTCTTCATCGGGTGCAGGCCTGACCGTGAAAGGCCGGTGATGGGTCCCAGACTGGGCCCTGCCCAACTTCCCAGCCAGGAGCCAGCCCCCTGCTCCGTGGGGAGCCCGGGGTTAACTGCGTGTCCAGCCCAGGCCTGGTGGCCTGCGTGGTCGGTGCTGCCCCCCCCCCCACGGTGAGTGACCCAGCATGAGGCCCTGTGGGAGGGCACGCACCTTGGGCGCCTGGCCGCAGCCTGGCCCTGGTCAGAAGTTCAGAGGGCAGAAGGGAGGTCCCCATGCTGGGCACTCCGACTGCCGGGGCTCTGAGGCAGGCACAACCCACATCCCCCCTGAAGGGGCAGTACGTGCTCCTTCCCAGTGCAGGG
Organism: Mustela putorius furo; assembly: GCF_011764305.1. Taxonomy (NCBI): domain Eukaryota; kingdom Metazoa; phylum Chordata; class Mammalia; order Carnivora; family Mustelidae; genus Mustela; species Mustela putorius. Next base: position 43,500,437 of record NW_025421304.1, on the reverse strand, counting down.
CTGGGCGAGGAAACTCTGGAACTAGGTAACTAACTGCCAACCAGCCCTCACTGGGCTCTTCTAAAGCCTCTCACCTGGTTGCCCTACCTACCTATTCCTGACCCCAGGGACAGAGCTGCCCCCGGCTGCCAACCACCAGGGGTCCACAGGTGGGGTCAGGGGGACTGGCCACCCCTTGGCTCTCCACCGCATTGGTCTCTGGCATCCTCTCTCAGACCAGCTTCATAACCCCCATGATCTGGGGTCAGGTCTGCCCTTGAGTGGGGTGGAGGATTCCCCTGCGAGAAAAGGTCCATACCCTAATTTCCAGAACCTGCGAATGGGACCTTATTTGGGAGGAGGTCAGGATCATGCTGGGTCACCTGGGTGGGCCCAAAATCTAATGAGACACATGCCCCCAGAGAGGCTGCGGCGACGGGCCGGGGGTTGCAGGGCTGCATCTGAGCCAAGGAACCCGGGTGGCTGTCCAAAGCTGCGGAGGCCTGAACCACATACCCCCTCAGACCAGCCTGGAGGAGTCGGCCCTGATGACCCCTGGATTCGACTCTGGCCTCCAGAACCTGGGAGTACCGCTTGTGGCTCACGCACATGTGCGCACCCATGAGAAGGCAGGAAGGCGGGGCTGTCAGGGCAGAGCCCGGGGTGGCCCTGGGCGGCGTGCTGTCAGGGCGGTGCAGAGGAGGCACATGCACGGGACAGAGTCCCCTAGGCTGGAGCTTGTGTGGCACCAAGCAGGAGACACGGGTTCCTGCCCGCTAAGCACCCAGGAGCTTCTCCCCTCCTTGGTGAGGGGGGATTTGCTTCCATCTTGAGGCACTCACCGTGCATGCTGGCCTTTCTGCAAGGTCCTGTGGGCAGTCTCCCCACCCCGCGTCGGGTTCCTTTTCAGAGTGTTTCCTGACCCCTTCTGTGTGGCCGCTCTGCGGAGTGACCTAGGAGCTCCTCCTCTCCCTTGGATTTCGGGCCGAAACAGACCAAGACGGAGAGGGGATGAGGAACACTCCTGACCCGGGAGCCGCACGGGTGGTGAGGGCTCCAAGAGGTGAGACCTGCTGAGGGGACTCACGTGGCTGTGCCTGGAGAAGGCCGAGACACACAGGCTCCCTGTCTGGTCCGGAGCAGAGGGAAGGACAGGGAACCATCTCCCAAGCAACCCCAGCACGACGGACTGACCGGGCGCGGCCCAGCTCCTGGCTGCGGGGACGGGCAGGCGGTGGCCCCCAAGGAGGCTGGCCTCAAGGCAGAGTGCTTGAAGGTGACAGGAAGCCCCCATCGGACGGTTCCACGGGCGGTGTGTGGGCCAGCTCGTTACCTCTGAGCCCTGCTTCTCTCAGGCTTAAAATGGGGATGCCCCGCAACCACGGGACAGAAAGCCTGACTGCAGAGTAGGATTAAGGGCTCATCTGGCTGCACCTACGGAAAGACCCGAATAGCGGGGCCTTCCACAACACAGCGGTTCACTTTATCTTCCTCTACAGGATGCTGACTGTAAGAAGACCAGGCCCCGGTGAGCAAAACCCACGTTCCCTCTGGCTTTCTGCTCCCCATCTGTAGGAGAGAAAGCTCGTCCTCATGCGTTCGAGGGGGCTGCCCTAGCGTCAGCCATCACATCCAGGACGCAGAAGGAAACGACGAAGGCCGGGGACTCCGCCTGCTGGCCGAGTCCCCATCCAAGTATCTCCAGTGCCATCCGCTCACGTGCCGTGATGACCCCCGTGGTGGGTACGGAGAAGCGGAACTATCTTCCGTCAGTCACCTGTAGCCAACAGCAACTGTAGCGCTCTCAGCAGGGAAGCAAGCCGGCAACGTGCGGCTGCCCGCGGCCACTACGCAGACGGGAGCAAATACTACGGAGCGTGGCCGAGAGGGCACGGCTGGCACGAGAACCAGTGCCCACCGGTCGGTGCCTCAGCCCTCCGCTAGGCCTCCCGGTCCACCTGCGGTGGGGGGGGGGGGGGGGGGTCCGGGAACTTGGGTTTAATACCCGCTGCTGACTGAGTTCTCCCTCTGCTTCCGACCTGCGAGCACGAGTCCTGTGCTCCGCCGGCAGGAAGGGCAGACGATGCGAAGGTGTCTGGCTTCCACCCAGACGCAGACCGCCTTCCCCGCTGCCCAGGGGGCCCCCAGCTGCCTCCCTCCTGTCACCTTCTCTGGCGCACTGAGGAGGGGAGGGAGGGACTCGAAGCTGTCTTGGGGCCCGTGACCCAAAGCCAGGGTGCTCAACAAGCGACTAAGGGCACGAGAGCCGGGCCAACCAGGAAGGCACAGTCACGTGCACTTGGCCGGACAGGCCTCTGGGGAAGCAGAGTGCAGGAATCCAGTCACCTTCAGCTCCGTCCCCAATGGGACCCTCCCCTCCCAGCTCAGGGGCCTGCCAGGGCAGCAAGTGAGCGGGGACTCCTCTAACCCAGCCAGGCCCCAACCGAGAAAGAGGCCTCTGGGGCTTGCTTGCTCCGCCCTCAGAGCCGGTGGCACCTGACAACCCACGTCAAAGCTCCCGGGCTCTGTGAGGGGGGCCTCCCGAGGCCCGGCGCAAAACCAGACCCAGGCAGGCCCCTCTGTGCAGGGGGAGGTGTGTGGGCTGGGCGGGGGTCTAGACCTGGCTCTGGCCACGGAGGCCTGCCACACCTCCCCGCCAGGTCAGCCTCCGAGCACAGCCCACCCCAAGTCTCCCTGCACCTCCGTCAGCTCCCCCTGCAGCGGCAGCATCTTCAGGGCCGAAGCGCCGTGGGCCTCCCACCGCCCTCCCTGCCCCTCCCCGAGCTGTGCGGTGCCTCAAGTGCCCCGTGCCACCCCCTCCAGCTAAATCCTCCACTGACACAAGGAAAACGCCAAATCCGATCCCAGAGGACATTTAGTCTGCACGCAGCACGCCGGAGACCGTGCCCCCAGCAGCAGCACGTCTGTGAGGCCCAGAAACAGGCAAGCGATCACGGATGTCCGCACAATGATACAGTCATGTCCCCAGGGCCTCTCCCCCACGACAGCGGCAGGGCTGTCACTCAGCACACCTGGACCATCATGGATGTCACCATGCTATCGAAGGCCCTGCGGAGAGAAACAGCCATCAGAGCAGCCCCACCAGGGACCCAGGACCAGGACAAGCCCTCCGCAGTCACGTACTTCTGGGCTGCGAGGCCAGTGTCCCGCCACCCCGGCAGGGGGAGGCTAGGTCTGTGCCGTTCCCGCAGTCCCGCTGGGGCTGGCTCTCCAGGGAGGGGAAGGGGGTGGCGGCTGTCCCTTAGCCGGGCAGTCTGGGAGACACAGGAGAGACCAACACCTGCTTCTCTCACCCAGGACCCAGGATGAACTGAGACCAAGTCCTGGCTGAGGGCAGGTGCCACGGGCAGGGGTGACCCCGCGCTGGGCCATGCAGGATCCTCTCATCTGCTGGCTCGGAGGAGCCCCTTGGGAACCACGTTTAGGAATGTAGGGGATTCCCGGGAGCAGATTCGGAGCATGCGCACCAATGCTTCCTTGTAAGATCTCTGTGGAGTCCCCCGTCATGCCTGCATCTCTCAGAGGACCACGTGCAAGACCCCTATGATCCGGTTCCCTAACCCCCCAAGTGCAGCACCAAAGACAAGAGGGCATTTTCTCACAAAGGTCCGGTAACACGCCTGGGCCCCTACTGGGTTCCGTGGGGGCCCTGGGACTGACTGGGCACACCTGGGAAACCAAGAGGGCAAGGTGTGTGCCCTGCACCCAGTCCTCGTCTGTTTTATATGTCGGACACCCACGTAAGAGTTTACTGGAAAAACAGGGTTCTGCTGCGTCAGCGTCACTGCTTAGAGACACGATGCCCAGCACGGACACAGACCTTCCCTCCCGCATGCTGGTAACTGCGGCTCTCCGCAGGGAGGGGCTGCACCGCAATCGGCTCACCGGGACTGAATGCGGTCCCCGGGGTTGTAGAAGGGGTTGCACATCACGTCCGTGTACGAACTGTGCAGCTTCCGGAACATCTGCGACAAGAGCCAACGGTGTCGGTTCACGGTACACATGGCTGCTGCGACTGTCCCGACTTCTCAGCATTTGAAAACAAAGTGGGAAAGAGAAGGCGCGCGCCAGCCCAGGCACGGCCGCAGACCCCCCACTTACGCCGTGGATCTCGCTGTCCGGCAGACCCCCACACTCCCACTGCGGGTCTCGTCCCGCAGACCCCCCCACACTCACACTGCGGATCTCGTTGTCCCGCAGCGCCGTGTTGGACGAATCCACCACCATGACGAACTTTACCTTGGAGTTGGTCACATAGCCGTACCTGCAGAGCTGGTTAGGGAACATGCGTTTCTCACAAGGACTCTGCGACAGTACAAGACACGGCATCACCCGGAGACGGTATGAGCCAAGGGCCATCTGTGCACAGCCCCTGCCTGGCTCCAAGGCCGCTTTGGAAAAACAGGACACCATACAAAGACCCCAGGCTGGACCTGTCCCACAATACCAGGAGGACCCCACGGGACCCTGCCTAAGGCACCCACGCCACGAAATCCCACTTTATCCGATAGAACAGCGGCTCTCGGGCAGATGTCCCGGAGGGCAAGCGACAATTCTACTCATGGAGCTGTCTTTGCACTCCATGGGTTTCGTGCCACTTACCCCCAGGGACTGGTCAAGCTGTGATGGTGGCCTGTGGGCTGGGCCTGGTGACAGAACTGTCCCTCCTCAGAAGCGGTGGCCCAGAAGACAGAGCCTAGAAAGCCATCCTCACGGGAATGGAAGCGGAGAGGCCCGGTTCTTCAGTGTGCAGACTGCCACACTTCTCCAAGGAATTCATGCCCAGTTTCTCCCACATTATCCCCCAAATAAAGTAAAAAATGGCGTGAAGTCTTCATTGGTCTCAAGGAACCCTAATTTCCTGTTGGGTAAAGCTCTTTCTTTCTAAGCGATATTGCGTCTTTCAAGGTCACCTGATCCTAAGTGCCCTTCAAAACGAGAGGCGGGATCTCCAAATATGGAACCCTGCTGGGGGAGACCGCCTGCCCGCAGGCGCCCCACCAGGTATGAAGGATACACCTTGTGGTCCTCCGTGGGGTACAGCAGGCCCAGGTAGAGCTCCCTCTGGTCCACCAAGGCCTTCCCCATGGCAGAGATCTTCTCGTCCACCACATCTAGGGACGTGTGTACCATGTAGTGGAATTTCAGCTCATTCTCCGTGGGGCTGCTGCGGATGTAAAGAGGGTAGTTCTGCAAGAAAGGATGCCAGGACTGAGGTGCCGAGAAACCACCCTGGGTCACAGGCCTCAAGGATGAGGCCTCAGCACACTCAGGACGGGGGACTGGCCAAGAGCCCGTTAGCCACAGGGGGACACACTCTCATTCTCTAAAACCTATGGCTTACTCCTCCAAGCTGCTACAGGGGTGTCTCTGGGGAACTCAGTCTACGCTGGAGGTTTACCTCTTGCCTGCACGGGGCATCCCTGGTGGGCAGCAACAGTGGGTTTGAGCACAGTGTGACAGCAACCCTGCGGCTGGAACAGTCACTCAGCTTCTGCGCAGGGCCCAGTCCTCGCATGTGCTCTCCACCCGGCCGGTAAATACTGACCATCCCCCATCTGTGCCTACTGCGACGCCTTCACCTCGGCACAGGCACTGCTCTGCCCTCACTAAAGCTCGTCCAGGCTCAGCTCCGACTTCCCTTCATCTCTGCATGGCCAGTTCTTTCCACCCTAACGCCAGGGGTCAGTAGGGTCTTCCCAGGTCTCCCACATGCCCCATTCACGGATTCTGTCCCGTACCTGGTGCTACACAGACACCATAAACACGATGCTGTCCCTGAGCTAATGGACAGTCCACAAACCCACCAAATAAATAACGTCACGTGCCAATACGGCAGAAGAGGCCCTTGAAGAACTTCTGTAAGGCCCGCCCCACGGGCCTGGTCTTAGAGAAGACACCGGACACCGACGCTGTGTGCTGCAGGGAACCGTGCGCATGGCCGCCCAGCTCAAGCTGAGGGTTCCGACACAGCTCTCTGGAGGAAATGACCCCCACGGTGGCCAGCTAAGGCGGCGGCAGCGGGTTCCCAAGCGCACGGGCCCAGAGAAAGCAGAGCCCGTCGCAGGAGCTGCCGGAATCCCACTGGGCCGAGCGGCTGGTTAGGGGAGGAGGGGATGGGGCGACTGAGCTATCCCGACGCTGCCCTAAGGCCAGGGGAGCCACTGGGGAGACCCGGGGCCGGGCCGGGCCACGCTGCGGCTTCAGAACGGCACCGCGGCCGCTGCGCGGAGAGGAGGCCGTTCGCCGCGGGGCGGGCGACGACGCGGCCGGACGCGCACGAGCGGACAGCCAGGCTGGGGAGCGGGACCCAGCGCGGCCCGCGGACGGACGGCGGCGGCGCAAGCGGGGTCCGGGGCGCTGTGCTCGCCCGGGGCTGACCCTCCAGCCGCGGCAGACGCGGCCCGGGCGGATCCCACGCCCCCCGCACCGTCCCCACCTCGGCGCGGCGGAGTCCTCGGGGCAGGCGGGAGGCGGGGGCCAGAGCGGGGGTCCCCGGGCCGCCCCCGGCCCCTCGGCGGCCGCCCGCGCACGCACCTCCTTAGCGATGACCGCCACGCACACCGCCATCTTGGAGGCCCGGCGGCCGCGTCACGTGACCCCGCCGCGAGTCACGCGGCCGCCCCGGCCCCGCCCCGCCCCGCCGGCCCCGCCCCGCCCCGCCGGCCCCGCCCCCGGGAGAGCCGCCGCCGCGCGCCCGCCGCTTCCTGCCTCCGCGCGGGCTCCGCGGCTCCCGCAGCGGTTGCCATGGCGCGGGTCGGCGCGGGCACCGGGGGGCGGCTGCTGCTGCTGCTGCTGGGCGCCGCCGGGCTCGCGGCCGTGGGCGCGCCCAAGCCCCCCAACCTCGTGCTGCTGCTCATGGACGACGTGAGTGCGGCCGCCGCTCGGGCTCCCAGGGGCGGCCCCGGGCGACGCGGGGCGGCAGGGGCGGCCGGCGGGGCGGGGCGGGGAGGGCGTGGGGCTGGGGGCGCGCCCTCGGGGCCGGGGAGCGGTGGAGGGCCGTAGCGGGGCGGGCAGGAGGGAGGGTCCGTGCGGCGCCCAGCGGCCCCCTGGATCCGGGTCCGGCCGTCGGCGGTCTTGCCCCGGCAGCGCCGGACGGATGTGAGCCCCGCTGGGCTGCCCGGGGACGAGCCCTCCAGCACTGCCCCCTGTCCCAGCGCGGACCGACAGAGGGGTGGCCCAGACCAGTTCCCCAGCACCCCCCCCCCCCCGGGCCCCTTGCCTTCCCCCCAGGCACTGGGTGCGGAGCTGACCGGGACCCAGGCCCGTCTGCCGGGACGTCCAGGATGTGCCCTGCCGGGGACTGTTGCTGTCTCCCCCGCCAGGCTGCCCTGGGTGGCTGGGAGTTCTGGCCCTGGGTCACGTTTGTCTGGGTCCGCTGCTGGGTGTGTGTGCGGCCCCGCGCGGGCTCGCTCTGGTCACTCTGCGGACCGGCCCTGTAGAGGTTAGCGGGGTGCCTGCAGGGGCCAGAGCCGTCCCGCTGTCCTTGTGCCTTTGTCACCGCCTCTTGGTCACAGAGGTTGGCAGCGAAGTGCAGGTTTTGAACTCGGCGTGAGGTGTCGGGGTAGAGCGGAGCACAGACACACGCCCGGGCGCCTGGTGCCCCTCAGGGCCTGTCTCCCGTGCGGGCCTGCGCTCCTCAAACCCTGAAGGACCCCGCCACGGTAGCAGAGCTTGGGCGTGCCTGGGCGGGTAGTGGAGGCCCCTGGGGAGGTTGGGGACGGGTCTGCGGAGAGCCTGAGGCCTGGTTCCGCAGGGGTTTTCAGCACGGCCCTGACCTCCGGGGAAGGCCGCGGCCTGGGGCTTGAGTTCCGGCACTGAGGGCCGGTGACGTGATGAGTTCTGCGTCTGTAGCCAGACCTCCACGAAACCCTAAGGAGTGCGTTTGAGGGCTTCCAGGTTGGTGAACTCACGGAGGTGCTGGCCGTGGGACCTCCCCCTCCCCTCGCCCTGGGTGTCTCCTCCGTCTGCTGTTCCTGCCAGGCGTCCTTTATGACAAACTGGTAGTAGGAAACAGGGCACGTCCCGGGGTGCACAGCAGATGGTTGAGCCCCACCAGAGGTATGGACACTCTGGGGGCACCTGGGTCGCCCAGTCAGTGAGGCACCCGCCTCTTGGTCTCAGCTCAGGTCTTGATCTCAGGGTCGTGAGTTCAGACCCTGCTCACCGGGGAGGGCCAGTTGGGGGGCAGAACGGGGGCAGTGGTGACGGGGCTCACCAGCCCCTTGACTTTTCTGGGGGCGCCTGTCAGAGGCCAGGCCGGCAGCTGTCTCACCGTCCTCGGTGCGCTCAGGACCGGACGGGTCCCCCACGGCTGTGTGCTGAGTTCAGAGGATGCTGACACTGGTCTCCCGTGGATCTTCCTCCCTTCTTCGCGTCTGGCAGGGCTGGGGTGGGCAGGGGCTTAGAGGCCTGCTCCCGAGCGCCTGGACACTGGCTGTGTCTTGGTTCTTTATGTGTACGGCTGGGGGAGTACAGTCGGGCTGAACAGAAGCAGCTCCAGGGGGAGTGCAGCGGGCCTGTGGGTGGGGACCCGCGGGAGCCGCCGGAGCTGCTGAGCCACGCGCGTCCTTCTACACGTGTTGATGTGAGTCTGAGGGCCCAGGGTGGCCCTTCACGGGCAGCAGGGAGCAGCTGACTCAGAAGTCTCCAAGCTCTAGGGGAGGGGAGGCCGGGCCGGGCCCCAGGAAGGGAAGTGAGTCCCATGGCCTCGGCCTGCCCTGTGGGCAGCTGGGCCAGGCTCCAACCGAGCTCGTAGGCCCTCCCTCACCCAACTGGGGCATGTGAGCCCTGTCCCTGCGTGTCCGGCCTCCAGACTCTTGTCACTCAGGGACATCGTCTGCCCCCGGCTCAGCCTCCATCCTTCCTGTGGCCGCACCTCCCTCGGGGGCTTGCTCCGTGCCAGTGCCTGTGGCCCCCGGACAGAGCAGGCATTTCAGAGATGTCAGGATAAGCCGTGCCGGAGGAATCCGGAGCTAAAAGGCCAAAGGGACCAGCTGCCGCTGACTCAGGAGAGCAGGCCACGGCCTGCAGGGGCCTGCGCTTCGCTGACAGCTGTGCTGGGACGGCGCGCGGGCTGCCGGCCTGGGGTCACGGGCTTAGCTGGGCAGGTTTGTGGGCTCTCGTGAGCTCCGCGCCCTGTGCAGCCACATACAGTCCACTTGAGGCCATGTTCATTGGCCCCTCGGCAGGCACCTGCCTCCTCTCCCCAGCTCCCACGACCCACCTCCTGGCCTTCTAGACCTGCCTGTTCTGGCCTTTCCCGGAAACAGAACCCCACGGCGCGCGGTCCTCGAGGTGACCGTGGCCCCCGGTGTCCTGATTCCCGGCCCAGCCGTGTCCAGTGTGCCTGTGCTGCTGCCCAGGGCATCACCACTGACCACAAACAGGAAACTCTCCAGCCCCAGTTTGAGGGCCCAAGTCTGAAGTCAGGGTGGCAGCAGGGGCTCCCGAGGCTCCGGAGGAAGGCCCTTCCTGCAACGCCAGCTCCGGCGGCTCCCGGCGGTCCGACTGCGTAGCCGTCCCCCAGCCCCTGCTCTCCCGCGCTCCCCTGTGCCTGCGTCCCGCCGCCCCCTGTTCTTCTGCATTGGATTTGGGGTCTGCCTTAGTCCCATGAGTCTACCCAGGCCGGTCACACCAGCAGCATCTGCTTTTTTTAAAGTGGGCTCCGCTAGCCGGGCGCCCAGTGCGGGGCTTGAACTCACGACCGTGAGGTCAAGGTCTGAGCTGAGATCGGGTCAGACACTTACCTGACGGAGCCCCCCAGGCACCCCTACACCTGTGTTTCCACATACGGGGCCATGCATAGGTTCTGAGTGGACATGACCTTCGGCCCGGACCGCGCGGCTAGACTGCGGTCTGTGTGTCCACCAAGCGGATGTCGTCCGTGTGTCCACGGAGCAGCTATCGGATGCCCAGTGCGTTTGCTCTGGGCTGTCGCCAGTCATGCCTCTGTGGACACTCATGTTGTTTGTGTCGTTGTGCCTGGTGCTTGTGTCCTGTTCTTGCGGCTAGACCTGGGAGTGGAACAGCCAATCACGTGGCCGCACTGCGTCTCCCTGGGAGTGGAACAGCCAGTCACGTGGCCACACTGCGTCTCCCTGGGTGGGGGCCTTGCCGCGTGTTTTCGGTCTCAGTTTGTGCACCAGCTCCTTCCTGCGCTGTGTTGGTTTGTGTCCCGAGTTGCCGGTTCCCGGGGAGCCGCAGGTGCTGGCGTCAGAGGCTGAGGAGCAGCGAGCATGGGGCCGTCCCCAATAAGCCGGCCACAAAGCCACTGACAGTGCCCACGGCCCACGCCGGGCACTGGGGTGTAGTGAGGATGCTGTGGCTCGTGGGGCACAGGACGAGCAGCTCCTGGCTGAACTCTCACCTTCCCCCAAGACAAAAGGAGGTCTGTGCCACCTGTCCATGCTCTTTTCTGCAGATGGGGTGGGGCGACCTGGGAGTATATGGAGAACCTTCGAGAGAGACCCCAAATTTGGACCGGATGGCTGCAGAAGGGATGCTTTTCCCAAACTTCTACTCAGCCAACCCGCTGTGCTCGCCGTGTAAGTTGGGGCTGGCCCACGGGCACAGGGAGCGGGACCAACACTCGGGCGCCTCCCGGCTTCCTTCCAAGCAGAGCACCAGGCGGGCTGCAGGTGGCTGTGGCAGCCCTAGCCCTTTCCCGTCGGGGTCTCAGCACGTTGGGGCAGCTGGGCTCCGTGCTGTCACAGGCCGCCAAGGGCACGGAGCATGTCGGGTTTGGAGGCAGAAGTTGCTGCCAGTGGCACGTGCTTTCCTCCTTTCCCAGAGTGGAGTGGCTCGGGGTGGTTCGAGACAAGCGCCCCCTCCTCCCAGGACAACCACCCGTGCTGGGAAGGTTCCCTTCCCCCAGGAAGGGAAGGAAGGCCGGTGTTGGGGGCGTGCTGTGCCCTGCGCGTAGCCCACTAGGCTGGCACTCTGGAGCTGCCAACGGGAGGAGGAGCGTTGCGAGCTGGCCGTGGACGCTCATGACATTTCTGTTTCCTCGGTGTAGCACGGGCAGCTCTGCTCACTGGACGCCTGCCCATCCGCAACGGCTTCTACACCACCAACGGGCACGCCAGAAACGGTACGCAGTGCTGCAGGCAGCACCCGCAGCACAGGGGACGCGGGCCCGGGTGGGAGGGATGTCTGCCACCATTCTCATGCGTGACCTGGCGTCCGCCGGCCAGCTCTGCGAGCGCCAGCTGCTTGCCTGGGCTCAGAGGCTGTGTGTGGAGGTGGCCCGTCCTTCAGAGCAGGCCGCTGTCAGAAATGCGCGTCGTCAGTGGAGAGGAAACGGGCTGAGTGCTGGTCCTCCTGGGGACTTGGTGGAGAGTCCAGGCTCCTTCCCGGCCACTGCTCTGCCAAGGACAGTCTGGGCAGACACCGCTTATGGCTCCTTCCCTGCTGCTGTCCTGTGCCCAGGGCAGCCCAGCACCTGCGGCTCTGAGCAGGAAGTGTGCCAGGCCAGCCGTGCCCTGGGGTAGGAAGCAGAGGGAGCCCGTGCTGGCCGGTCATGCCCCGGGGTAGGATAAGCAGAGGGAGCCCGTGCCAGGCCAGCCGTGCCCTGGGGTAGGAAGCGGAGGGAGCCCGTGCCAGGCCGGTCATGCTCTCGCAGCCTACACGCCGCAGGAGATCGTGGGTGGCATCCCGGCTGAGGAGCGCCTGCTGCCCGAGCTGCTGAAGGGGGCCGGCTACGCCAGCAAGATCGTGGGCAAGTGGTGAGTCCTGATGCTCCTGTGGGGCGTGCGCAGCTGGTGCGTGAGTGCAGGGTGCTGTCTGGGGGGGACACGGAGGGGCAGCCAGGAGGCGGAGGACAGTCCCTTGGTGGGGGATCGTGAGGGCCCTACGGTCATGACGGCAGAGGCCCCCGTGGCGTGCATGTGTGTCGTGCCTGCCACTGGGAGCAGGTTCCACAGGGATCCCCAGGTGTGCAGCCCGGGAGGCAGATGTGAAGGTCACAGGGTCTCTGCTCCCTCTCCCGAGCTGTGGGGCTTCTGGAAGAGAGCCAGTCCGCCCTCCCCGGGGAGCCTTTCTGATGTCCAGCCATCCGTCCCTGTCCATCACGGCACCGTGGCCCCTCTGCCCTTAGTTCTTCTGCTACTTGCTGGCACTGCCTTCTCGAGGACGGGCGCCCCGTGCACAGCACTGTGGTCACAGCAGTGGGAGGTCCATGGAAACCAGGGCACTGAGCGTCGAGAATCCTGGTGATCCAGGGGCTGCGGGACAAGTGCTTTCTCGCTCCTGAGTCTCGCCAGGAGCCGTCCTGCCGAGCGGTGCTTGGAGGAGGTGGTGGCAGAGCACAGCTCTGGGGATGCTTGTCACCAGCCCAGGCCTGGGCAGTGCCCAGAAAGCCCGGGGAGACTGCCAGGGCCCTCTCTGTGGGGAGCCCATGGGAGGGATGGGCCCTGTGATGTGCGGCCCGGCAGCTGTGCCCTGGGGCCAGCAGACTTCCCGGGGACGGGGGGTGCGTCTCAGTCTCAGCGGGGTCCGTCACAGGGCTGTGGCCTGCACTGACCTCCTTCCTCCCAGCCCAGTGCCACGGAGCCAGACTTCCGTGGCTTGAGCAAGTCTGGGGATGGGTGGAGGCTGGATTCACATGAGAACCCCCTCCAGCTGCCCCTGTCCCAGGGGACTGTGGGGTCCCGAGGGACTGCAGCCTGCTCTGGCTCACCGGCAGGCGGTGCCGGCCCCACTGCTGTCGGGAGCCGACAGCCTAGCAAAAGCGGCCCTTCCAGCACCTGTGTGTCAAGGGAGGCCGCCTGAGCTGGTGGGTGTGAGCGTGCAGCCACGTTGGCTAGCCAGCGCGTCCCCCTCCGGGCCAGTGCTGGTGGGTGTGCGGAGAGCTGACCATGCCGGAGCAGCGGCCCGGGCTGACCTGAGACGCGGAGAGGGAGCACAGAGCGCAGGGCGGGTTAGGTTTCTGCAGCGAGCGGCCGTGGTAGCGCCCATGGCCCTGCCCCCAGCGGAGGGCCCTGCAGAGGCCAGAGCCGCACCGTGGCCACGCGGCAGTCGGGAGGCAGAGTGTTTGAGAACCAGCCATGGGAGCCGAGGCCCCGAGAGACACACTTACCGGCACCTTCTTAGACCCTAGCACTGGGCACCTCAGTTCTGGCCCCACGTGGCCTACCCACCCCACCACGCCGTGCCGTGCCATACCACCTTGACCAAGTGACCAGTGCCTGGGCATCTGCGCGGGCCACCAGAACACCTCTGAGCGGGCAGTGGGGTCTCCTGGTCGCCTGCTCCAAGGCCTCCCCAGGGCAGCAGAGGAGGGAGACCCTGCTTTCCAGCTTGTGTGGCCGTGAGAGGCCCGTGGGAGCCCACTGGCCCTCTAGAGTTGCTGTGCTCCCCAAGAGCCCATGGGCGGAGCGGAAACCCCCGTGCATCTGCACCGTGTGTTCTGAGGAGCAGACGACTCTGGCTCAGGGACTGCTGGGTCCTCCCTCGGCTGCTGCTTGTTGGCAGAACCGACAAAGGGAGGGTCGTGACGCCCGCAGTCCGGAGAGCCTAGGCTGGGGAGTGCTTGGCCCTGGTCACCCTGCGGGCACACGTATCCCCGAGCGGGGCCCGGGCGCTGGGTTAGTGCGCGGCCTTGGCAGGTCCTGGACTGTCCCAGGCTGTGATGAGGCCAGGCGAGGACGGTCAGCTCCCCCAGGGCCGCGCGGCCGTCTTTTGGGGCGTGATTATGCGTATCTGGGGGAAGAGGCTCTTGAAGACCTTACTGTGAGGGCCGGCGACCGGCTCAGTCCCGGAGAAGGCGGAACCTGTAGAACCGTCCCCAGAAATGGAAGAAGGAAGAAGCCAGAGTGCAGAGAGTTCTGGGTGGTTTCTGGCTGCTGTGAGACAGCTCACTGCGTGTCTTCCCTGAGCTCTCGCAGCACTCCAGAGGGATGCCTGAGCATCTCTGTGCCCAGACACCCGCTGTGGCCAGGGCCGTGGGCTGTCGGTGGGGGTGGGCGGGGTCCTGGCGCCCACCTGGAGGAGGACGTCTCAGGGCGCCTGGGGCTCAGCACACACAAGGCAAGGAGCTATCTGTGCTCAGGACTTTGGGGTACCCTGAGAAGGGGTCCCTAAAGCATCTGGGTTCCCGTTTCTAGGCATCTGGGCCACAGGCCTCAGTTCCACCCCCTGAAGCGTGGGTTCGACGAGTGGTTCGGGTCCCCCAACTGTCACTTTGGACCATACGACAACAGGGCCAGGCCCAACATCCCTGTGTACAGGGACTGGGAGATGGTCGGCAGGTAACGGGTCCCTTCCTGCCCCGCCCCGCACGCGGCAGAGCTCAGCCCTGCCCTCTGATGCCCTGCTGGGGGCGGGGCGGGGGTTCTGGAACGGCTTCCCAGCGCTCGGCTTTGTCCGCTGGCGGTTCTGCCGCAGGGAGAACCACGGCCTAGGGCTGCTGTTCGAGCCGCCCACAGGGGACTTTAGCGTGGGAGAGGTTAGGACCCCCGAGGTGTGTCACGCAGCACCGTGTTCTGCTCCTGAGGTTTGGTTCCTGAAGCCGTTGGGCGGCCCTGGGCTCCGGCTCCGAGGCCATCCGCCTGCACCAGGCTGGCCCGTAGCCCTGTGCCAGGAGCCCCCGGGGCTGCTCCTTCCTCAGGAGCCCGCCTGGAGCTCTGCTGCCTGAGCCGGGCGGCTCCCCAGGCTCCGGTCTGGCCGTGGGCCTGCCTTCACGGCGCCACAGCGTGTCCCCGCTTGGTCAGCTCCGTTCTGTCTCCAGCTTCGTCCCGCCCACCTTTTGTGTGGCTTCACGGTTTCGGTGGAAGTTCTTGCATCGGGGCCAGAAAGCTGGGTTGGGCCCGTGCGTTTCCAGGACAGCCTCGTTGAGGGAGAACGTGCCCCATTGGAAGCGGGATTCGGGGGTCCTGGCGCGCTCGTGGTGCCGCGCAGACACGGCCGGCTCAGAGCGCCTGTGCCCATGAGCTGCTGCCGGCCCGGGGTGACCGCGGCGCCGCCTCTGTCAGCCTCCCTGTGTCCTCACACGTGGCCGCTGCCAGGTGGGGGCTGCCATGGGGCCTCGTCCTCGACCGGCCTGGGGCCTCCGGAGTGGCGCACGCCTCTGGGTCGTTGACGCGCGCGGGCCGCGGTTCCCTCGCCCTGTGAGCGGGGCCTCCCCGCCTGGGACTTCAGGGAAAGGAGCTCGCTTGGCTTCCGGGAGGCGGATTTTTGTCTGGGTCTGTGTTACTTTCAGATACTATGAGGAATTCCCGATCAATCTGAAGACCGGGGAAGCCAACCTGACACAGCTGTACACGCAGGTGACGGACGCGCGGGCTGGGCGGGCGCGGGGGAGCCTGGCCTCCGGGCAGACGGGTAAGGCAGCATCTCCCCCAGGAAGCGCTGGACTTCGTGCAGAGGCAGCACGCGGCTCGGCGCCCCTTCTTCCTGTACTGGGCCATCGACGCCACTCACGCGCCCGTGTACGCGTCTCGGCCCTTCTTGGGCACCAGCCGGCGAGGGCGGTGAGTCCTTGGTCCTAGAGACGTGGACCCACCCCGGAGAGCTCGGCTGAGCGTGATTGGCTCCAGGGACGGGGCCCTCGGCCATTCGGTGTCAGTTACCCTGACGGGAAGGGAGGGCAGCTCTCGTGCTTCCCCGAAGCTGCCGGCCAGCGCGATCTGCGTGGAGGCGGCTGCGCGGTGTGGCGTGTCCCGTCCCGGGTTAACTCTGGGGACTGACTTCTCTCCCTCTCCTCTGAAGCCAGCCCGTCCGGTGTGCTGTCCGTCCCTGCAGTCGTCACTTCTCTGCTCACGGACGCCCTTTCTCCCCTTAGGTATGGGGACGCTGTCCGGGAGGTTGACGACAGTGTGGGGAAGATCCTGAGCCTTCTCCGGGACCTGAGGATCGCAGAGGACACGTTCGTCTTCTTCACCTCCGACAATGGCGCTGCTCTCATTTCTGCTCCTAAACAAGGCCAGTGTTCCAAGCACCTCGCCTCCCCAGATGGGGCTGCCCTTGGGACACTGGGATCTCTGAGGCTCCGTCAGGGCCACTCAGCCCTCCTAGGGGCCCCGTCCAATGGGGGAGATGCCCGCTCCCTTCCCAAGAGCCCGTGTCCAGTGGGAAGACTGTTGCCCAGGAGACTTGCTGGGGCATCTCCAGAGCTCCTGGGAAGTGGTGTCTTGGTGTCTTGGACCCAGCCCCTACCCCAGAGTGCGGGCTTGGCTCAGCGAGGGAGCCGCCGCAGGGCCGTGAACCCCCGGGGCTGCTCGGCAAGCTCGTGGACTGTTGCACCTTGGGGAGCAAGGGGTTCCACCTGGTGTCCTATGTCCGTCCCCCCCCCTTGTCATGGTACCATATCTTTTTGTCCCATTTTCCCTTAGCAGGGCCCTGAGTCACTCAAAGGGCTCTGGAAGGAAGGCCACGGGGAGCAGGAAACCCCAGGGGACAGGCCTCGGCAGGGAGGTGCTAGGGGACCATGCAGTCGGGGGAGCCCCGTGGCTGGTATGGGTACAGATGGGGTCAGGTGAGAAGGAGTCTGCTGACACCGAACAGCAGTTTGGGGTCTGTGTCCGGCTGGTCTGGGGCCCCAAGGGGCCATTCACGGCCCATGGAGGGACCTCGTCCTCACCAGGCGCTCCCTGCACTGCTGTTGGTCCCAGAGGTGAGGGTGGGACCCTCTGCATCCCTCCCAGCAAAGACCCGGGACCTGGCTGGACGCCGCTGTCCCTGCTGTGCCTCCGGCTCTGTGCCAAGAGCCCCAGACGCGCAGCCGTTGCCGGGACCACCAGCGGTGCCCCATCTTCATGCCTGAAGTAGGCGCCGGTTCCCACGCACGCAGTCCACATGCTCGGTTGTAAGAACACAAGTTTGTGTGTTCGCCTCACCGTTTGCGACGCGAAGTAGACAAGCAGTCGGGCCTCGTCGGTGCGTCTGAGCCCCGCGAGACCCCCGGAGGAGCCGCGTCTGTCCTCGCCGTCCTGCGATGCCCTGCCGCACGCTCGCTTGTCGCCCGGACACACCCTTCCTTGCTCTCTCTCGGGCTCTGCCTGCGCTAACGCGGGGGGCCGGGGTGCGGGACCTGCGTAGGAGCAAGAGCACCGCCTCTTCTGTTCCTCCCGGGGGCCGGGCTCGTGGGAGCCCCGGGCAGCAGGCGGTGGCGGCAGCAACGGCCGTTCGCCCTGGACTCTGGGAGGCAGCCAGCCTGGCCAGGGCCCTCCGCCCTCCAGCACTTTCCACGCGTGTGGTTCAGGAACCGAACCTGCCCCGTCCCCAACCCACTGCTGGGCCCCGGGGGGGACACATTTTGATTGGACCCCCCACACACACAGAGGGGATGCTCGAGGACGAGAACACGTATGTCTCACAGTCCCTGAAGGCAGCCGTGAACCCCACTGAGCTGCTCCCACTGAGCTGCCTCAGGGACATAGTGTCACTGCCTGACCGTGTCCAGGCATCTGACCTTGACCTTGAGGCCTGAACTCTGTGTCTGGTCCTTGCAGCAGTGTCACCCGAGGACCCAGGAAGGTTGGGGGCCGTGGCAGATCCCTCCTGAAAGCAACAGGCCAGCAGGGGGACGCCCTGGGGACTCGGGGTAGGCGTCTGATGCACGACGACTCTGTCTCCCCAGGCGGTAGCAACGGCCCGTTTCTGTGTGGGAAGCAGACCACGTTTGAAGGTGGGATGCGGGAGCCCGCGATCGCGTGGTGGCCCGGGCGAGTCCCTGCGGGCCAGGTGAGTGGCGCTCCGACCGGCCGTTCCACACCGGGAGGCGGCTGGTGAAGGGCAGGTGGGGCGGGCAGGGGGCTCAGGGGCGGTGTTAGCACCTGCCGCCCACTGACGAGGCTGCCTTCTCCGTGAACGTGGCGGTCCTGACTTCAGCCAAGTTAAGCAGGTTTCTTTTCTGCAGGACTCGTCAGAGCTTTAGTGTGCTAATGGACCTCAACGAGCACCCGCAGGCACAGGGCATACCGAGTCCCTAAAAGCTTGCTTGGCCCCAAAGGCTCCCCCGGCCACTGGTCCCCTAGCAGCCTCCCAGACACCGGAGCCCTTTCCTGCCCCAGAGCTCCGTGCTCTGCCCCTGCCTCCACCAGGAACCCACACGCAGGGCCTTCTCTCCCAGGGCAGCTCAGTTCAGACTCCAGAGGAATACGGGGTCTTAGGGCTCCCGTTTTGAAATACTCCTTTCCCGGTCTCTGAACCGGTCTCTCCCCTTCGACGCCCCCAGGGAACGCTGGTATTGGTGCGGCCCTCACAGCAACAGTGCAGGGGCATTGACTGCCCCGCGGTCTCTGTCACAGGGCCGCGCTCCATGCCTTCACGACACCCTCCTCCACTCGGGCCGGAGGTCGGGAGACCGGCCGGGCCTCCTGGGCCAGGCTCACAGCGTCACAGGGCTGCTTCCTTCTGGAGGCTCCAGGGGAGGGTCCGTTTCCTCGTCTTTCCAGGGTCCTTGAGGTGCCCACGGCCCTCCCTCCGTCGTCCAGGCCCGTCGAGTTCACCGGTCCCTCTGACTCTGGCCCCCGGCCACGTCCCGGGACCCAGAATCCGCCCCACCTCCAGGCCCGCTGCTGCAGCCTTGATTCCCTCTGTGCCGCGTGGGGAATGCGCGCGGGGTCTGGGAATGGGGCCGTGGGCCTCAGTGCGGGGCGTTACCTGTCGCCGTCGCCGTCGTCAGCACTCCCACGCCACGTGCTAGCAAACGGGGCCCGAGGAGAGGAAGTGACTTGTCAGGACCGCTGGCGTCCCCTGTGGCGCTGGGATCAGGTGCCAGGCATGGGGCACGGAGCCCACCCTCCTGCCCAGGCTCCCCCACAGCCGCACCCTCTGGGACGGTCTCCATGGGGACTTCTCTCCCCGGGGCCAGCTCCAGTCTTTGGGAGCCTCCGCCTCCAGCCCTCGTCTGCCTGGCTCCTCACCCCTCAGCCCTGTCCCTGAGGCAAGAATCCAGGAACAGCCGGGCAGCCTTCCCCGCGCCGGGTCCCCTGGCACACGCTGAAACTGAGCCTGACGAGCGGTGAGGCCTGCGCCCTGCGGCGACCACGGGAGGGCTTCGCTTACCCACTGTGGTTTGCCCACTGTTTCCGGTACTCAGGCCCCTCCTGCCTGGGGGAGGGACCGCCCCCGCGTGGGGTCTTAGCAGTGCCGGTGGCACCAGCAGGGACTCCGTGTGCCCACAGCAGTCTGATGGCGTTTTCCTAAAGACGTGACGCATGTTGAGAGGGTTTGTCCTTCAGGAAGTTTCTCTGCGTGCCCCCAGCTGCTCTGTGCTGACAGGAAGGACGTCCGCTGTCCTACCCCCCCCACACGCAGTCTCTTCTCTCTTTATTTTGCTTGGCAGTTAAAGTATTGGGATTTCTTGATTTTTCTTTTCTTTCTTCTTTTTCTTGTTGCAAAACAAGCGTTAGGGGAGAAGCCGCGGCAATGAGATGATGCCGCCGGCTCCTGCCTCTACAAGCCCACGCGGAAGGTTCCAATCAAACACCAGCTTCCCATTTCCCCACACGGGGCTGCTGAACCCACAGTGCAGGCGGCCGTGGCCTGTGCGCTCCCCCACGTGGCGGGGGCGTCTCACGTGATCCCAGGGCAACCGTGAGGGACCCCTGGGGACTGGGAAGAGCGGCTGGAGGTCCCAGCCAACAAGATGCCCACGGATGCCCACCCCGCCAAGCTGACTCTCCGGCCTCCCCCGAGACGGCCCTCACCCCAGCTCCAGGCTGCTGACGCCGGGTGGTGGGGTGAACCCGGGGGTCTCCAGATGAGGCAGAGCCGTGTCCAAGGAGCAGACGTGCATCTCGTGGAGACCAGCATGTGGCCCTTGGCTTAGACTGCTCCTCTCAGACCCGTCTCGCTGGGTGCCTCGACTGAGACCATCCCGTTCCGGCCCGGGTCGTCCCCAGCCAGCCGCCCCTCCTCCGTGCTGCGCTGGGCCTCGCGGTCTCCTCTCCGCCTGTGCTCCCACCTGACTCGGGAAGCTCCCAGTGGTTCCGTGGTGACAGATGGGCTCAGAGAGGCATCAGCAGGCCGGACCCCACCGGTGTCTGCCTGCCCGTCTTCTCACCTCTGTCTCATTCGTAGTCCCCACCGACACGAGGACTCGGGAACTGGGGATGGGACAGTTGGAATCCCCACTCAGCCCTAACCTCCTGAAGCCACTCTCCCGAGGAGGAGCTCGCCCCTCCCTTGCAGGGTTGTGAGGCCTGAGGGTTCGTGTGGCGGCCCACGCGCACTGACCTGACCCTCCAGAGCGTGTGGGGCTCCGGGACGGCCTGGAGCGGGGTCAGACTGCAAAGGCAGGGCCCGGAGGAAGGGCCTGGGCCCGGGGCGTGTGCACCGCATGTGGACATCGGGCAGAGAAGGCCTCTGCCCCCTGTGTGTCCCTGGCTGCCGTCCGGTCAGGGCGGGCTCTCCGAGTGCCCCCGCGTCCTGTCCTTGTCCCTGTGTGTCCCCGGCTGCCGTCCGGTCAGGGCGGGCTCTCCGAGTGCCCCCCGCGTCCTGTCCTTGTCCCTGTGTGTCCCCGGCTGCCGTCCGGTCAGGGCGGGCTCTCCGAGTGCCCCCGCGTCCTGTCCTTGTCCCTGTGTGTCCCCGGCTGCCGTCCGGTCAGGGCGGGCTCTCCGAGTGCCCCCGCGTCCTGTCCTTGTCCCTGTGTGTCCCCGGCTGCCGTCCGGTCAGGGCGGGCTCTCCGAGTGCCCCCGCGTCCTGTCCTTGTCCCTGTGTGTCCCCGGCTGCCGTCCGGTCAGGGCGGGCTCTCCGAGTGCCCCCGCGTCCTGTCCTTGTCCCTGTGTGTCCCCGGCTGCCGTCCGGTCAGGGCGGGCTCTCCGAGTGCCCCCGCGTCCTGTCCTTGTCCCTGTGTGTCCCCGGCTGCCGTCCGGTCAGGGCGGGCTCTCCGACGGCCCCCGCGTCCTGTCCTTGTCCCTGTGTGTCCCCGGCTGCCGTCCGGTCAGGGCGGGCTCTCCGACGGCCCCCGCGTCCTGTCCTTGCAGGTGAGCCACCAGCTGGGCAGCATCATGGACCTCTTCACGACCAGCCTGTCCCTCGCGGGCCTGGCTCCGCCCAGCGACAGGGTGATCGACGGCCTGGACCTGCTCCCTGCCATGCTGTGGGGCCAGCTGACAGACAGGTGCGTGCCCGCTGGGCGCCAGCCCCCTACACCAGGGGACAGAGCCAGGCCTGGCTGACAAGGCCGTTTCCTCCCCAGGCCGGCTCGGGGCAGGGGGAGGACCTGAGAAGCGAGAGCCCTGGCACCCCGAGACCTGGCTCCCAGCACCCAGGGCATGGGGCCCCAGGCCCAGCGCTTGGGGTGGAGGGAGTTCTGCCTGAGTGTCTGGCTGTCCGGACCCCTGGGGCCCGGCCGTGGCTTGGGCTTCACCGGTGCCGGACGCGGCTTCTTCCCAGCTTGAGACCAGGTGCTGTTGTGCTCACACAGAGTCAGGTTCCCAGGTTGCTCAAGGGACGGGAATTGCGAAACGCGAAGTCTCGCGGCTGGGAAGGCCGCCGCCGCCGCCTCAGAGCTGCTGAGGCCTGGGTCTGGGCTGGTGAGCCAGTGTCCGGCGTTTTCAGCCGTGCTTGTCTTTGCTGTCTCGAACCCTGGACAAGAGCTTGTTGACTCGCAGGGGAGGGAGCGCCGTGGTGGGGGGGGCTCAGCAGGCCGTCTGCCCCACGGCGAGGGCCAGAGCCTCTCTGCCTGCCGCCAGCTTCACGCCCGGGCCAAGGACCCAGGGGCCCGGCCACCCCCCGCGGCCTGGTGGACCTGTTCCCCACTGTGCTCAGTGGGAGCCCAGCGTGGTCGTTTCTGTGACAAGTTTCTCCTGACCCTTCCCTCCCTCCGCAACAGGCCGATATTCTATTACCGCGGCAACACGCTGATGGCGGTCACCCTCGGCCAGTACAAGGCCCACTTCTGGACCTGGACCAATTCTTGGGAGGAGTTCAGACAGGTGAGGGGGCTTTGGGTACCATGAACTCTGCAGACCCACCACCTCCCTCTTAGGAGGACACCTCTGGACAGAGCGGGCCAGGACCAGAGGCCACTGCGGAGGACAGGTGGCCACAGGCCTCTCGTGCTCGCCACCTGACTCGTGAACCCCCAGACTCGCTGTGGCACCGGTCCCCAACCTCTTCCAAACCACTGTCAGCACAGGGCATGGCACAGTCCTGTCCCCTGGCCTACGTGCTTAGCACTGGACTCTCTCGGGCCCACTCGGCCCTCCCGCTCGTGCCCAGGGTCCCTGCCCTTGCTCTCCGTCCCACAGCTGAGCCTGCCCGCCCTTCAGGCACGATGTCAGCCATCCTCAGCACCTGGCCCCATGTCCTATCAGGCAGGGCTGCCTGTGGTTTGCCCTTTAGGTGCTCAGAGGCTAAGAGGTCGTAGGAGCCCCCGAAAACTCAGAGCTTGGCTCTGCGAGCTTGGGGGCAGCTGTGTGGCCTCACTGTTCCCTCCCGGGGCTTTCTGCGGCCCCGCTGTCGGCTGCCCAAGATTCCAGGTGGCATGGGAGCAGGCTTCCGGGAGCCACACTTCAGGCCTCCCTGTGGCTCCAGGGGCTCTCGAGGCAGGGTCTGGGCAGCCCCAAATGAGACCCGTCCCAGCTTCCACCCAGGCCAGACCCCAGAAGAGCAGGGGGAGCTTCTTTCAGAAGGAGTGTTGGGAAAGTCCAGAAAGTTCTGCAGGTGGAGCCGTTGCCTGTGTGACCTGGGCAGACTGTGTTTACGGTGGGGCCCCGATCGGGAGAGGCCGCTCTGCTGCGTGGGCCCCGCCCTCCTCCGCCGGACACGTGGCTCCTGCTGCCTCCGGGCTCTGCTCGACACCCTTCTGAGTTCCCAGGAAACGGGGTGCTGCTGCTCTGCTCCCCAGGGCAGTCCCTCCCTGGGAGGCAGCTGCCCAGGAGGAGAGTGGGCTCACTGTCGGCTGCTCTGATGGCCCTTCCAGGAGGCTAACGTGCTAGGGCCAGCTTTGTTCAGAAGTCACGAGGCTGCCCGGCTGGGGCTGCTCAGCCAGGCCCGGGCCGGCTCCCAGCCTAAGGGAGAGGCCGGGGCTGCGTCCCTGCAGGGGCGTGCGGGTCTGTGGTCCTTAGCTTGGGAGTCACCCGCGTGGACCCTGCTAGCTTCCCAGCTATACTCTTGTCCCTGGGGCCCAGTCACGTCCCAGGTCAGGCTTTTCCATTCCCCAACGGCTGGCTGAGCGGGGCAGGCCGAGAAGGAGGGACGAACCCGTTTCCCTGTGGCAGCCCGTGGCACAGCAGGAGTGGGGTACACGTGCATGTGGTCCTCTGCACTTGGGGGCCACTCCCAGACTTAGACTAAGTGCATGGCTCCAAGGGCCAGGGCCGCGGAGGGACGGGTGCACCCTGGGCTGGCACGTGGGCTGGCTCGGCGGTGATGTCCCAGGGACAGCAGTCGTGAGGGAAACCCCGTGCTGGTGAGTGGAGTGTTGGTAAGTAGTGTACTTGGCTTGCATCCAGGTGAGGATTTGTGTTTTTTGTCTGGACTGGTAGCTGCCAGCTTTTTCGTGCTGGAGGCTGTGGGCTCTCTCGTGGTCAAATCCCCATGTGTTCTCCAGCACTTCTACTCCCGGAAGGTCAAGGGGCCACCCACTCTGGAACCCACTTGGGCGCGCATCACTGGCTGTCTTCTCCGGCTTCGAGTCTCCTTAATTTTCAGCCACTGGCTCAAGAGTCACAGCTCAGTGCGGATGAATAGAATTTCACGGGTTCCTAACCTCCCTGCTTTATTGAGAAGCAGAATGTTGCCTGCTCCGCTGACCAGCTGTCCGTGACAGACGCAGGGGGGTTGGACACGGGGTGTGGGGGGCGCCCGTCGACGGCACTGACCGCTGCAGAAAGCCTTCCCTGGCCGCCGGTTCTGGGGTTCGTGAGCACCGTGTACCCGTCTCTGTGTACAGCTGCCTCTCCAGACCCTCCCTTAGGCCGTGTCCTGTATTGGCTGAAGACTGCAGCTAAGCTGCTTGTGGGGCCCTGGGCTCACCAGGGTGTCCTCGGGGTACAGCTGGCTTTTCCTGTTCCCAAGTCGGAGTCCCACGGCCTGCGAGCCTTGGGGACACAGCTCCAGGCTGTGAGCGCAGTAGCTTTGGGAAGGGGCCTAGGGCCGTCCCAGCACCTTGGACGGGGCTCGTGCCACACGCTGACCTCAGAGGCTGAAGCTGCCCCGCAGTGTCCCCCCAAAGGAGCCCCGAGGGCAGAGGTGGTCTGGGAAATTGCAGAACTGGGCCTGTCTGGGGACCTGGGGCCATACACCTGAGCCTCGATGCACACGGTCTGCTGTCCTGTGTCCTCGGACGCGTCGGCAGTGGTCTGTTTCAGGCCCTGCTGTTCCCGGGCGTCTGGGCTGCCGCCGTGGGCTGCCGCCGTGGGCTGCCGCCGTGGGCCTGTCTTTCCTGGCTCCCGGGCGGCCTGCAGGGAACGGTGAGCAGCACGTGCTGGGGTGGCTTTGCTCTGGAATTCAGTGACAGGCCGGCCGCCAGACGGGCTGGAACAATTTATTCAAGGGGTAGCGCTTTTTTTCCTTTTTCTTTGAGATTTCATTTTTTACCCAATCTCTACACCTAACGTGGGGATCAGACAACTCTGAGATCAGGAATTACATGCGTCACCGAGTCACCAGGTGCTTCTAAATATCGTAAAGAGATTTATCTCCCGGGGTGCTTGGGGGGCTCAGGTGATAAGCGTCTGCCTTCGGCTCAGGTCAGCGTCCCAGAGTCCTGGGATCGAGCCCTGCATTGGCCGGAAGTCTGCTTCTCCTTCTGCCCCTCCTGTCACTCGTGTCATTTCTCTCTTTCTCTGTCTCTCTCTCAAATAAATAAGTAAAAATCTTCAAAACAAAAAATCACGTCCCTGCCCGAGAAGGGGCTGCCGGTGGGATACAAAGACAGACACAATGGCTCCGCGGCTCCGGGGCCAGGGCGTGGGAGAGATGCCATCCTACAGGAGGCCGGCCCTCGGCGTGCTCAGCCTTGGGACACTCTCGTGGCACGTCTAGGGATGCAGCAGGTGGCAGGGAGACGGGCTGGCTTGCCTCGGGGAGCTCGAGGCCCCTGCCTCCTGGGCTCCTGGGGCGCATCCGTGCCCACACGCGCGCACGGCCCTCACGGCCCTCCCGGCCTCCCGTTTCAGGGCATCGATTTCTGCCCCGGGCAGAACGTCTCAGGAGTCACCACCCACACGCAGGAGGACCACACGGAGCTGCCCCTGGTCTTCCACCTGGGACGAGACCCCGGGGAGAGGTTCCCCCTCAGGTGAGCCGGCCCCAAGCAAGGGCAGATGCTCGCTGGCGGGCTGGGCACTGCCAAGCAGAGGCACGTCCTGAGCTCTTGAGAGACGCGCGGCGGCAGGTGGGGTGGTTCTCCTGCCCCCGCAGGTGGTCCAGGCCTGTCCTCCGTGTCTGCCTCGGCAAACTGGTGTGCGTGGCCCGCCTCCTCAGGTTTCCCATCCGCCTGGTCTCTGTCCCTCCACCACGGGTTCGCGTGACAGTTACATGACCCCCGCCCTGAGCAGCCTCTGCGTGTGGGGTGGACGAGCCCCTCGTGCCTGGCGGGCAGCACCAGTGTGAAAGATCCACCCCGGGGCTCCTCCCGGCGAGGCTCTGGGGCGGGGCCTTGTGGTACCTGGACGCTTAAGACACTTTGGTCCCTCTGCCGAGCTCAGATCCCGGGGATGTGGGAAGGAGCCAGACGGGCCCCACTCCAGAACCTCACACGCGGCTTTCCTGGCAGCGGGGCCTTCGTGGGGACAGTGAAGGCGAGGTCGCGGGGAGGTCATCCTGGATCAGGGTGGCGTGGCCTGCGGAGAGTAGCCCTGGGAGACAGAAGAGGGGACACACATGGGGGAGGGGCCGCATGAAATCGGAGGCAGAGGTGAAGGGACACGCACCTCCGCAGGGGGTACGTTCCTGCCTGGATCTCGGCCTGCAGCCTCCAGACCTGGGAGGGAAGAGACCCCGGGGGTCTAAACCCCAGTCTGTGGCCGCGTGTCTCTGGGGCCCTAGGACACTGCACTGGGAGCTGGGACGCCCTCACGGGTATCAGCAGCCACAGGTGTGGAGCCCAGGGTCGTGTGCGTGGGGGGCTGGGGATCAGGCTAAGCCAGGGGGAGCCTGGGAGGAAGCAGTCGGAGGCCTCTCCTGTCCCCGGAAGTAACTTCAGAGCCAACACCGAGCGGGGCCATGGGAGCCGACGGCAGGGCCTGATTGCGGAGGAGCCACAGGCTGCACCTCTGCCCATGAGGCCTCCTGCAGTCTGACTGCCCCCAGCGTCACCCAGAAGTCACATATGTCCCCAGCACACTTGAGCTTCAGAGGACAAGAGCCAGGCAGACCTTGCTGCTGAGACGAACGACCTTAGCTTAAGCCAGTCCTTCACAGTGCATTTGGCCAGAGAAGGGGAAAGACTTGACAGGGTCTTGAGGCCTCACGGAAAAGCTTGCAGGCCGTCTGTGCGGTGAGCGCGGCCTGCAGGATGGACTGGAGGGCCTGAGGTTCGGGGCAGCCTGGGAGTCCCACGGCTGCAGACCCAGAGACCGTGGGGAGCAGGGCGGGATCCCTGCTCCTGCCACACAGATCTGGGTTGGAGGGACTGGGAAAGCGGGAAGGCCCCAGGTCTGCTCGGGGGCGCCCGTGGTCCTGTTGGTGCCCTCGGTGGTGCTGGCCGGGGCTCAGGCCCTGAACGCTGACAGGGGTCATGGCTGCTGTGCCTGCGGCCTCATCTGTGGGGCAGTTGCTGAGGTGCATGCCAGCCCTTGGGCACAGAGGGACAGAGGTAGGGGCCACCAGCTGGTGGCTCCACTGGGGCGGTGGACCCCTCCCTCCCCAGGCCCCTTCCCCTGCTGCTGGGGTGGCCTGTCCTGCCGGCCGGCCTGGGCCTTGCTCCCTCAGTGACCTGGTCCTCTTGCCTCTAGCTTTGCCAGCCCCGAGTACCTGCGTGCCCTGCGCAGGGTCACCCTGGCCGTCCGGCAGCACCAGGAGACCTTGGTCCCTGGACAGCCCCAGCTCAACGTGTGCAACCAGGCTGTCATGGTGAGTGCTTGATGTGCCGCAGGTCGCCAGTGCCGGGAGGGTGTCCCAGGGGCCGTGGAACGTCTGTGCAGCCCACACCCTCGCCCCCCTTCTCAACTGGGAGCTGTCTGGGATTGCAGAGACTTCTGGCAGCAGAAGCGACTGCTGGGCAGTGTGGCAGGACGCGGTAGACCACGGGCCTCCAGAGGCTGCCGGAGCTGCGGGCTGGACCCCTTCCCCTCCTGCTGCTCTGCGCAGACCCAGCAGGGGTGGCTGGGAGTCACTTGGCCCAAGTCACTCCCACGTGGGGTATGGACACAGTGGACTGATGGCCTGAAGGTCCTGTCCCTGGAGCTGAGGGTGTCTGGCTCCCTGCTGCGGACATGGGTGATTCAGGTGTCCCAGTATCCGAAGCTTTGGCTTCAAAGCCCACCAAGCACCGTCAGGACGGGGTGGCCCAGCTTCCCGGCCTGACGGCCCCTCTCCCTGAGCCGCGCGTCCCGCAGTCCCGCACGGTGGTTCAGAGAGCAGCCGGACACTGTTGACCTGCCGTGTGGAGTCTGGTCTGCCTCAAGGGGCCAGGGCAGCAGGTGGGGGAGCGCACCAGGAGCAGAGTCAGCCACGTGTTCCGGGCGCTGAGCGTGATCCTGGGGCGGGCAGGGCTGCCTTGG
This sequence comes from Mustela putorius furo, assembly GCF_011764305.1. NCBI lineage: Eukaryota > Metazoa > Chordata > Mammalia > Carnivora > Mustelidae > Mustela > Mustela putorius. The sequence goes on along the minus strand of NW_025421304.1, from coordinate 43,472,817 downwards.
TAGCCAGGGCCAGGGTGGGGTGGCCTGTCGCTGCTGTCCACACCTGCAGCTTCGTGTCCTGAAGTCCCCCACAGAAGGACGTTCAGAGCAAAAGCCCCCAGGGCCTCCTCCCTCCCTCCGTGGAGTGGTCTGCCTTCTGAACGCACAGAGTAGAGCAGGAAGGTACCCGTCTCAGGACCACCAAGGTGCCTGGGGTCCCAGGAGTCTGAGAGCCCCACGTGCCCACTCCACTTTAATCTCACTGGGAAGGCGAGCTGTCCCCACCCCCAGCATGCCCTCTGTCAAGCAGTGCGTGTGGTGCCCGTGTCCCTTCCCACTGCCTGATATAGTGGGGGAGGGCGTGGAGGGAACTGGCCGGGGCATGACCACAGCCACCTGACCCCTGGACCTGCCCCCCCAATCCCGCAAGTGAACTGAAGGCAGCCCAGAGCAGTGTGGACCAGCCTCCAGAGTCGGGTGCTGGCTCCCCACACCCTCAGTCAGGCTGGCTGGGCGGAGTCTGTTCTGCACACACCCTGTGCTTTGCTCTGTGACCGAGGTCAAGAGCAGCTTCCTTCTCCAAAGCCTGGCCGGCCCCTCTCCCCATCTGGGCAGCCACAAGCCAGGTGATGCCTTCCAGGGCAGGAGAGACCTTCAGCGCGGTTCTCACTGCCCTTGGTAACCTGATTCGGGAACAGCCTGGGAGGCCCGCTCAGGGGGGTACGCCTCCAGAGTGACTTGGAGTCTCCCTTCTGAGGTGCAGAGACCCCCATGGGCAGTGGGAGGCCATGGCGAAGCAAGGAGGGCCCATCCTCCGCACCAGGAGAATACGGCCATATGGAGGCGTGTGGACGCTAGGTAGAGGGGCCGTCCGTGCTCCACTGGAACGGGCCAGCTCTCCCCGCAGCTGACCATCAGAGAGCTCTTTATGGATGGTCTTGAGCAGGCTGTGAGGGCCCTCCAGGGTCAGCCCTTGCTGAAGTGTGTCTGGAGGAGATGGGGCGGGGAGGGACTCTGGCCACGGTGGAGCCCAGACGTGCTTAGAGTAACTTGCTGTTCTCTCTCAATTCTCACTGCCAGAACTGGGCGCCCCCAGGCTGTGAAAAGTTAGGGAAGTGCTTGACGCCCCCAGAGTCCGTCCCAGAGAAGTGCTCCTGGCCCCACTAGTGCCTGCCGCTAGGAAGACTCTGGCCTTAGGGCTCCCTGCTGGACGAACCCTGAGCCGCGGCAGCCGTGCCCACACGGACAGACCTCATCTGCAGCCAGCAGCGGGATCTGCTGGCTCCACGTGCCAGAGACCCAGCCCTGGCGTTCCTCAGCCCTCCTGGTCGGCCTGACCCTGCGGTGAGGACCCACAGCCTCACAGCCCGAGCCGGATGCTGCCCTCCGACCTCCTGCTGGCCTCCTCCAGGGCCCTGCCTCCATCCAGCGATCCAGAGGACAGGGCTGCGACCTGAATCTCACCGTCACAGCTGGCCTCGCCAGTCCTGTGTTGGCCCCTTGGCCCCTGCACCCCACTGAGTGGGACTGTGAAGGCGGAAGGAGATCCTGACAACCGCCAAGGGAGGCCTCCCTGGTCCGGTGGGGACCTTGACCTTCCCCCTTCCTTAGGGATCCTGACCCCAGGGCCCTGTGGCCAGTCGGTGCCTCTCAGCTGCCCTGCCGCCAACCCTCTGGCGCGGGGAGCCTGAGCGAGCCGGTGGAGACGCCACCCGTACTGCGCCGCACTAAGACTTGGGAAATGGCGAAGAGGAGTTTTAGAATAAAGGAGCCGGCACTTGGGAGTTCTTGTTTTTGCAGAAGCCGGCCAGAGGGCAGCGGTGCGCCGGGGTGGAATTCGCTGCGTCCCGCCCCGCGGCGGCCGAGCCACCGCCCACCTCCGCGGACGGGGCGGGGCGCTCGGGTAGCCCGGGCCCTTCTTCCTCCCGGACTCTCGCGGGCCGGCCACGCCCCTCGGCACTTCCCCGGGAGCCCGGCCGGGCCTGCGCGGTCGCCGCGGTCGCCCTCCGGCCGCGCAGCCCCCCGGATGCGGACGCGTTTGTTCAGGCTGCAAAACCGCAAGCGCGCCGGAACAACCTTGGCACCTCAGATTCGGAGAAATACGGTAGTTCCGGCGAGCGGCGGGGAGCCCGCCCCACGGTGCGGCCCCGCCCACGGGCGCCGAGCGCAGGCGCAGAGCCGCCGGCCCCGCCCCCTCGCCGCCGAGCCCGGTTCCCCCGCGCGCGACACGCGCCGGCCGCTCGATGGCGGACCCCGAGCTGCAGCTGGTGGCGCGGCGCATCCGCAGCTTCCCGGACTTCCCCGTCCCGGGGGTGCTGTTCAGGTGCGGGCGGGGCGGCCGCGGGGGCGCGCGGGGCGGGGGGCGCGGGGCCCACGCGCGACGCCCGGCCTCACCCGCCCGCTCGCGCGCGCCAGGGACATCTCGCCGCTCCTGAAGGACCCCGCCGCCTTCCGCGCGTCCGTCGGCCTCCTGGCGCGCCACCTGAGACAGACGCACGGCGGCGACATCGACTACGTCGTGGGCAAGTGAACCGGGGACGCCGCGCCCGCCCTGCCGCGCCCGCGCCCGCGCCCTGGGGTGTCCGGGGCCGCAGGGTCTGCGCCAGGAGGCCGTGAGCGCGGAGGGGCTGGGGGGCGGCCCCGGCGGACGCACTGGACGCCGCACCGGGGTGTGGGCGGGGACCCTTGGTGGGTGGTAGGGACGGACCCGCTGCGCCGCACGTGGCAGCCGGACGTGCGCCCCCCCTGGGGTGGCCCGGCGGACCGTAGCGCCCCGCCCCCCGCCGCAGGTTCCTGGCCTCCAGCTCCGGACACGTGGGGCCCCGCGGCCCGGTTGCCCAGGGAGTGTCTGACCAGAGTCCACGGGCCAAGCACGCTGGTGTTCTCCCCTGGAGAGCCCTGAGCCCTGGGCCGCGCCCTTTCCCCGCGGCACCCTGGCAGGTCTGGTCCCTGTGCGAGTCCCCTCGCCTGGGGCTCCCAAAGCTCCCCAGGGGCCACAGCTTTCCACTTGGCTGAGTCCTCCCGGCCAGGGCAGCCCGCCCCCACTGCTCTCCTGGACTGCGTCGGGACCCCGCTCCGCCCGCTCCAGGCAGATGCTGCTTTTAAGGATGAGGAACGGCCGAGTCCCTGTCATAGTCCCCGCTAGACCGGCAGCAGCGCCGAGCGGGGGAGTCAGGTCACTTCCTGAGGCGCAGCACGTGTGTGCTGGGCTGGTCAGCGTTGCTGAGAGTGTGATGTCCTGGTCTTCCAGCTGCAGCCGACAGACCCAGGAGCCTGTTGTCTTTGCAAAGGCCCCGTGTCACCTTCCAGCACTGGCTCACGGGGATCTAAGGCTGCTGTACCACACAGCTGCCCCTTGACACCCCAGCTCTCGCCAACAGGCCTGGACTCCCGAGGCTTTCTGTTCGGCCCATCCCTGGCCCAGGAGCTTGGCTTGGGCTGCGTGCTCGTCCGAAAACGAGGGAAGCTGCCCGGCCCCACTGTGTCTGCCTCATACACCCTGGAGTACGGCAAGGTGAATGGGCTGGGCACCGCCGCCTTCCCCCCTCGGGGACCCCCCCACCCCAGGACAGTCATGGGGTCGAGGGGCACTGCCGTGGTTGGGGCTCAGCCTCTGTGTCTGGGACGCCAGGCCCGCCAGGAAACCGCTGGGTGGTTGAAACTGGGGCCCAGACATCCCCGCCCAGGCCATTCCCAGACACAGGCGGACCATGCACCTGCTTCCCGTTTGCAGGCGGAGCTGGAAATCCAGAGAGACGCCTTGGAGCCAGGGCAGAAGGTGGTCGTCGTGGACGATCTGCTGGCCACTGGCGGTGAGGGTCTTCCCCTGACCGACCCCACCAAAGGAGGGCCTGGTGGGGGCGCTGCTAGGGCTGGTAGAATGTGCCTCACAGGGGGAGTGAGAAGCAGACCAGGCAGCACTGTCCAGCTTCCAGTGAGCTGCGGGACTCCGCAAGGGCCACTGGGAGCCTCGTCACCATACCGACCCCGTCTCCCCCCGCCCAGGAACCATGCGGGCAGCCTGTGAGCTGCTGAGCCAGCTGCAGGCCGAGGTGCTGGAGTGCGTGAGCCTGGTGGAGCTGACGTCGCTGAAGGGCAGGGAGAAGCTGGCTCCGGTGCCCTTCTTTTCTCTCCTGCAGTTCGAGTGACGGCGCCGCGGCCGCCAGGGGGCACCAGCCATCGGCCTGGACTTTTTTTTTTTTACGGTTTTGTGCATGCAGTTGCCTTTTCAAAGTGCCTAGGCCGTGGTCTCGGTCCTTCCTATGGGCTCTGGATCTGCAGGTGCCAAGGCCTGGAGCTAGCAGTTCAGGCCGGGGCCCAGCCCCCTGCAGGTGCACTTAACAGACAGACGTGAATAAACTGCTTTGTTAGAGTGCTTGCTCTCGGTCCAGGTGCTGGGGCGGGGCTGTGGGGCGACATGCAGGAATCCCACCTGGCCGGCTGCCCAGGCCTCCTGTGGCCCAGAGCAGGCAGGAGACCAGGCTGCCCGAACTGCTGTCCAGTCGTGGCTCCGATAGGTCATGCTCTGGGCAGCTCACAACTTTGTCTTCAGGTTCTAGATGGTGGAAGTGCCCATCTGTGTTGCTGGGGCCAGTTCCTTCTGGGGGCTCCAGGGAGACCGTGTCCATGGCTTTCCCGGCTTCTAAGAGCCTCAGGGCCGACCCTCCATCCTGAGCCAGCAGCTTGCTGCCGTCCAGGTTTGCAGTCTGCTGCCCTCCTACAAGGGCCCAGGGGGACACCAGGCCCACTGGGCCATCCAGGATTCCCACGTGCACATCTCGAGGGCATTCTGCCCACTGCCTGCCCTCCGGCCTCACTTCCCTACACCCTAAACACTGCAAAGACCAAGTCCCCAACAGAAACCAGTTTAATGACAAAATGCTGCCCCAGGGGAGGCCTACCGCCTACGCTGGCCAGGGAGCCTGGTGGGGGGTGCAGAGGGGGGAAAGTGCATCTTGTTCCTAAAGAGAGTAAAAGACACAGCGGGCGAGGGCAGGGACCGGAAGTCTGTGGCCGCGAGGTTCACAGCGCCACCTCTGCCCGGGCAAGGCAGGCCAGCCGTGTGAGGACACCTGCCAGGTCAGCAGCCTTGTCCAGCTTGATGTAGGTGTCCGCACGGACACGGTGCAGACTGAGCCAGTCGGGCAGCAGCTCAGAGAGGAGTTGCACATGCTTCTCCATCTCCCCTGTAGAGGGAGGGGTGCATGAGGCGGGGGCCCAGGCCCCGTCAGCAGGTCTGCCTGAAGGCCAACTCTGCCCCTCTCCCCCTACCTGCCTGTCCATGCCCCCGAGAAGCAGAGTGAACGCTGAAAAGATGAGGAACAGCTTTGCCAAGGAGCTGACCCTCCCACTAAGCCCTGCACAGGTCCCAGTCCCAGGGAGGAGCTACCCTGGAGCTTGGAGGGAGCCAAGGGTCCAGTGGGCCGTGGGGCCATCTGAGGGGCTGCAGGGCACAGTCGGGTTGTGAAGGCAGAAGCTCAAGAGCTGACCTCCAAGGCACTGTGCCCACCCAGCACACACCACAGACGCTCCACAAGGATGTGGAGCGGCCGATCCCCGGTGCCCACCCTCAACCGGGAGTCAGGGACACAGGGAGGGCCCCGCACACACCAGGGCTCAGGGCCACGGAGTAGCTGCCCAGCAGCCGGCTGCAGGCCACGTCCATGGGCAGTGCCGGCTTACGCTCCGACACGAAGATGCTGCGCAGTACACGGGCCAGCTCGGGCAGCCGCTCGAGCCGCTGCAGCCGCTGCTCCTGCTCCGGCCGCCGGGTCATCTGTGCCAGCTGCTTCTGTGCTTCCTTGCATCGAATCTGCGGCGGGCCCAGGCCACAGTCAGTGGGAAGCCAGGCCCATGCTGCCCCCGGCTCTGCCCCACTGGGACCCCCAGCACTCACCCTCTCTAGCAGGTCCTGGGACACCCCCTTCAGGGCCGCAGGCGGGGTGGCTGGTGGGGTGGCCGGTGGGGCGGAGCCGGGGGACCCAGGGCTGCTGGGCTTGGCGGTACGCTGGGCCAGGTCACTCAGGGCCTTTTCCATCTAGGGCAGGTCAGAAGGGAGGAATGAGGAGCAGCCTCCCCTCCCCGGGGCGTGGGGGGCAGTCTGTGCAGCCCAGCAGGGCCGAACCTGCTGCCCCAGGAGAGAGCCGGCCAGCCTGCACACTGTGCCTGTGTGGAGGGACAGCCCATCCCACCACCCCGAGGCATGTGGCCCAGGACAGAGCCTACCTATCAGGTGCCTGCGTGGAGAGGGGGGGGGCTGCCCCGCCCCACCCTCCCAGACTCAGTCTCACCCTGGGTGACAGGAGGCCGCGGGCACGGGCCAACACCTCCTGGGCAGTGGCCGGCTTCTCCACGGTGGGCGGCTGGGGCAATTCAGCCGGCTCGATGTCAGGCACGCTGTCCACATTGAACCGGGGGTGCCAACGTGTGAGCTGGTCCTCAGGCACCACCACGGGAGGGTTCAGGGAGGCCAGGAAGGCCTGTGTGTGAAGGGGACAGGGAGTGTGGGCTGATCCCGGGCACGTCCGTGTTGGGGTAGGCAAGGCTGTGGGGCTCCTGTCCCGGCTGGACGACCTTGGATCCAGCACCCGAGCTCCAGCTGCTCAGCCGGGCAAGGACAGGACACCGCAGCTGGCAGCCCCCACTGAGCCCGTCGTGAACCTCCAGGGGCCTGGGGTTGCCACGCCGAGCTCCTCCCGCTCAGCCACCAGGGGACCAGGGCCCGGACCCTCGCCCACCCCGCATCCACCCTGCAAGAGGCAGCCATGGGAGGGGTCCAGAGAACTTGAAAGGTCAGCCTCTCAAGAAAACCTGTTTCCTGCAGGCAGGACCGAGCTGTCACAGGAGGAGGGGATGGGGTGCAGAGCAGGCTAGGGACAGGCCTCCCGCATGGGCCGGGTACTCACCCTGTGGTGCTCACGGACACGCTTCTCCAGGTTCTGGCTGAAGAGCCGCCGGCGCTGCAGGAGGTGTGAGGCCGTGAGCTGGGGCGCCGTGCTGCCGGCCTCTGCGGGCAGAGTTCAGGGCTGAGACCCCGGTCTTGGAGGAGGCCGGGGCCCAACGCCTCACACCCACGCTCCAAACCGTATCCCTGGCAGGGAGACAGGCTCAGAGCTGCGTGAACTCAGCCATGGCCCCTCACCGTGGTCCAGCAGTGGCTCAATGGTAAGCTGGTAATCGGACCTCTTGATGCCGTCCTTGAAGGTGGGGATGTTGCGCTCCTGGCGGAAGCGGTAGGAGGTTGGGTACACGGTTCTGATCTGGCCCACGTTGCGCTCTTCAAAGCGCCTACGGGACAAGGTACTGGGCTCAGAGAGCGCCAGGCAGGGCACAGGGTGGTCTCCGCAGGCAGGGGGAGTCCCCTGCCCGCTGGCCGTAGGGAGGGGGAGGCCCCGGCCCGCTGTGGGCCACTCACTTGCGCATCATGTCCTGAACGCCCTGCTTGACTTTGGCAAACGTCACGGTCTCCGAGCGGTTGTACAACAAGCCCACGATGGCGTCCATGCTGCGGAACATCTCCGCCAGCACCTGGTACTTGTAGGGCAGCACGAGGCCTGGGGGCCCCGGCTGGGCCAGGGCGTGGAAGCGCTGGTAGGCAGGTGCCTTCTCTCCACTGCCATGGAGGGAGCCGGGCTCAGGGGAAGCACCAGACCCATAGCCCTCCAACACCAACCGCAGGCAGACAACGTGGCCCGGGAGACCCCAGGGCCGGGGAAGTCCCAAGCCACCCCCAACCCTGGTTCCCTCATCTCTAAAAGGCACACGATACCACAGGGAGCAAAAGTGGACGCGGGGCTGCGGGACACACACACACCACAGCGGCAGCCTTTGAGAGCGTCCCAAATTCACAAGGGCCCTCACGGCAAGAGCTGGCACGTCTCACAGATGGAGGTCAGGGTGCGGAGCTAGCCAGTGGCAGAGCTGGGATCTGAGAGCCCCGTGCCTGCCTCTGCCCAGTCCTGTCCTCCTACCAGACTAGCCTTTCCTTTGAGGCCTGAACGCCCACACAGGACTCACCATGGCCCAGCTGGGTGCCCCTGGTCCTCCAGCACGCTGGGCTCCCCAGCATCCTTCCTCTGGGCACTTGCCCTCAGCTCCTGGGCCCGGGCCCCTAGCTCCCGGGCCCGCTGTAGGCATGACTTCAGCTCAGAGAATGTGACTTTTGAGGAGGCCTGTGGACACAAGATGCCGTCAGCTGGCCAGTCACACCCACATCACTCCACCTCCCCCACCCTGGGTCCAGACTCACTTTCTTCTCCGGGGTGGCCAGGCAGGGCTGCAGACCTGCTGAGAGAGAGGCCTGCTCTGGGGAGCCAGGAACAGCCAGCTCAGCCGGGGCAGTGGGGTCAGCCGGGGCAGCCGGGGCAGTGGGACCCGAGACCTGGCGGGCAGGCCGCAGAAGGTGAGTGAGGAACCAGACTGGGTGGTGAAAGACTGGTTCCTCCCTCCCTGGCTTAGGGACAAAGGGGGCACAAGGCCGGGTTTTCGCTGCAGTCAAGCCAGAGGGGCCGGCCGTGGTCTGTCTGGGCTTCTTGCTCTCCCGGGCCTGACCCCTCGCCCAGCCTGGCCGGCAGGCTGGACATCTACCAGCGCACGGAGCCCGGGCCCTCCTCCGGCCCCTCCAGCAGCTCGGTCCAGCACCTCCGCGCCCTCGCTGCGGAGCTCTGCGCCCGGTTCTCGCGGCGCCCACGACACACCTGCCCCCGCCGCCCGCGGGGACTGGGCCCCGGGCCTTCTCCAGTGTCCTGCAGCCGTTCGGGGCCGGTTCTCCGCCCCGTGCCCCGTGGGCAGCCCGCACCCCGGTCCGCGCCCCCCGCCCGCACCCCCGCCCCGGCCTGTCTCCCGCTCACCGCGTCCGCCGGCAGCCGCAGTCTCCGGCGCGCGGGCGGCGCGGGGTGGTCGCGCGCGGGCTCTGCGGGCGGGCGGGCGCGCTTGCGGCTGCTGCCCGGGGTGCGGGCCGGGGCGCCGGGCGCGGGCTTGGCGGGGCTCGGGGTGCGCCAGGCCTGCTTGACCCGCGGAGGCACGGCGCGGAGCCCGGGGCGGCGGCGCGCGAAGAAGTCGGTGAGGCGAGGCTGTGCCATGGCGGGAGCGGGGACAGGGACGCGGGCTCCGGGAGGGACGCGGGGTCCGGGCGGGACGCGGGGTCCGGGCGGGACGCGGAGCGAGCGGGAACCCGAGGCACAGAAGTGGGGCCGCGCGCAGCGCCGATTTTCCCGCCGCGCCTGCCCCCGCCCCCCGCGGGCGGAACCACCGGCAGGGGAGCCGGGGGTGCCCGGGAAATGGGCCCGTCCGGGCGCATGCGCACTGACGCCCTCGCGGCTGCGCCGACGCGCGCATGCGCCGACGCGCGGCCCCGCCTCCCCCTCCGGCCGCCGGGCTCCGGCAGGGGACGAGCTCGCCCTGGGAGGGCGGCGGGGCCGGGCGGTTTCGGCGAGGAGAGCGATGGCTCGCCGCTTCTCCTGAGGTTGACGGCAGTCACCGTGGAGTGACGCTGGCCCTCTCGGCGGCTGCCAGACCCCGAGCCTCTCCGCGGGTGCGGGTTCTGTGTCAGCGGCGCTGTTGTACCGGGAGGAGGGTCGGGGGAGGGGGTGTCAGTGCGGGAGGGGCCGCTGCCGTCGGGGTCAGCGCCGCCGGGGTCAGCGCCGCCGGGGTCCTGCTGCCGGGGTCCCGCTGCCGTCGGGGTCAGCGCCGCCGGGGTCCTGCTGCCGGGGTCCCGCTGCCGTCGGGGTCAGCGCCGCCGGGGTCCTGCTGCCGCCGGGGTCAGCGCCGCCGGGGTCCTGCTGCCGGGGTCCCGCTGCCGTCGGGGTCAGCGCCGCCGGGGTCCCGCTGCAGCCGGGGTCAGCGCCGCCGGGGTCCTGCTGCCGGGGTCCCGCTGCCGTCGGGGTCAGCGCCGCCCGGGTCCTGCTGCCGCCGGGGTCAGCGCCGCCGGGGTCCTGCTGCCGGGGTCCTGCTGCCGCCGGGGTCAGCGCCGCCGGGGGTCCTGCTGCCGGGGTCCTGCTGCCGTCGGGGTCAGCGCCGCCGGGGTCAGCGCCGCCGGGATCCTGCTGCCGCCGGGGGTCCTGCTGCCGGGGTCCCGCTGCCGTCGGGGATCAGCACCGCCGGGGTCCCGCTGCCGCCGGGGTCAGCGCCGCCGGGGGTCCCGCTGCCGCCGGGGTCCTGCTGCCAGTACCGGGGCGCGCTGGAGGGGGCCTCTCGGTGGCCTCTCGGTGGGGAAAGGGTGCCCAGAGGCAGCGGTTCCCATCAGTGAGCGGAGCGGGCCGCCCCGGGAACAGCAGCCGGCCGGGGAGCAGGGTGGGAGGCGGCCGCGGGCGTGTTTAAGGCTCGGCTCTGTGACCGGTGTGTGCCCTGGGCCGCACGCTGGAGGCAAGCGTGGACCTCCGTGGGAATGGACCTTTCCAAATTTAAGGTTGCTGTGCGTTATAGGGCGGAGCCGTGAGGGATCCTGGAACTGTAGTGACAGCCTCTTCTTAAGACCAAGGGCGTGGAGGGGCTTCGTACATCTTCCAGCTCAGAGCTGCTCATCGGGAGGGCGGCAGCTGTCTTCTCTCCCAGATACACTGTGGTTCCCCATCGAGAAAGTAAGGGAGCGCTGGGTCTTGGAGAGCACAGCTAGCTGACCTGAACACAGGGGACGTCAGGATCTGGCTCCCAGCCCCTGCTCTCTGAAGGTGCGCTGGTGAGCAGGAACGCCCCTCCCTGCCCAGAGCCTCCAGAATGCCGCACTGTTTCTGCCAGCCTTACCCTCGTCTTGCCTCCTGGCCACCCACCAGCCTGGAACCACAGAGTGCCGGCTCGGCTCCCAACCCCCCCAGAGAGCTGAGTGAGGTGACAGACGACAGGCTGCCCTGGCTGTGTGACAAGAGCGCGCACGCCCAGGCAGTCCACTGCAGGGGACTCCTGGCAGGGAAAGAGTCAGGGATTGCTGTGTTCCGGCCAGCTCCCCGGGGGCACTAATCTAGAGGTGGAAGCGGGCAGTAGGAGGCCCTGAGTGGCTCTGGGGATAACCGAGGGGTCTTATAGAATGCAGAGCATGAATCTAAAACGTGTCTGTCCCGAGTAGGATGAGGAAGTCTGTCTGCATTCAGTCCTCACAAGCAGCCAGTGGGCAGGGGCCGGGGGACCAGCTCCAACACCACTGCCAGTGCCTTGCCAGTGCACTTGGCCATACCACTGTTACTTTGCATGTCTCACCTGGTGAGTAGGTCTTTCTGGGGTGACTTCAGCCTCTGGGGAAGCTCCTGGTTAGAAAATTTTCTGCCCACTTACAGTGACGGCAGTAAGACGGTCACCTCAGCAGCCACTTCTACAAGGTGGGACCCCTACCTTCCTGTCACTGCTAATGAGATGAGAGACGCACAGCTGAACCAATCAGCTCCTCTCCTGGGACCCAGGACTGGAATTGGAACCACCATCCTGTCACGTCTGGCTGTGAGAAGTGAGATGGAGTAGGACTGTCATCTTCCACCCTGTGCGTGGAGACAGGGTAATGACCAGGAGACTGTGTGAGCCCGGGACAGGGAGCCAGACCCAGCAGCTGACTCAGATGGTTTGTGATGGTTTCCACTTTGCTCTCGTGGGAGACCCACAGCCTTTCAAGGTGGCCCGGCTGATTAGAAAGCAGCCTCTAGTCCTTCCCGTACCTCTGCGTCTTTTATCTAAAGGGCCTCTGAGTGAATTTCTGTTTCTTCCGACCCAAGGAGGCTGAGGAAGAGCAGGGGCAAAAGGTTGGTCCGTATGAGGCTACAGTAATAAAAACAGAGTCAGGAGTAAGGAAGGTGAATGCTCTGCTCTGTTCTGCCCAGGCTCCCCCTGAAGTGTCCTGCTGGCTTATAGGTGTGGAATATTAAGAGGACATAGCCTGGTTAGAATGCCTTCAGGAGAGAGGAACCAGATAACCAGGACAAGAGCCCTGCTTTCTGGAACCCTTTACCCTGGGGTGCCCGGGAGATCGGGACGTGTGCCTTCATTCACGTGGTCACTGACTGCCCACTGGGAGCCTGGCTGCCGAAGGCCCCGTACAGGCCAGCCACGGAGGGTCCCCGGGCACCAGGCTAACAAGACAGGTGAGACCCCGCTCTCAAGGAGCTCACGTTCTAGTGGAGAGAGACAACCCAGTTTTATTGGGGGAGGGGGTACCACTTCAGAAAAAGAACATAAAACCTAGTCATGAGCTGCCATAATGGGGGACACTTAAGATCTGAGGGTTCAGGGAGGCCTCTTGGAGAGGATCACACTGAAGGGCCAGAAGAAGGGGCGGGGAGAGCGTCTGATAGCAGCGTGTGGAACCCACACCGCCGTCACAACCACCACCTTCATTCTAAGCACATTCCAAAGAATGACTGGAGTTAAAGTACGTTCTGAGTTTGAGTTACAGACCTGTCTGCCCGTCTGGAACTTCCTTAGAACCCATCCCACAAAACCCTAGCGGGGCTCTGTGAGGTGCGCCGTGTGCAGGCCTGCTTCCCCACAGCCGGGAGGCCTTCTCCGTCTCACCCTCAGAGCGAACCTCCAAGCCGCAGCCCCTCTGGATGAAGAAACCAGGACTTGTAAGGCATAAAGCCGGCGCACGGGGGAGCCGGCTGTGGTTGCCCACCTCTGTGTCTCATTCGGTCACTTCCTCACCCAAGAGGCAGGAAGGAGCTGCAGAGGTGTGGTGGGATTCAGGCCTTCTGGGTCCCCTGCGCCTGCAGAGAACCTGCCGCCTGCAGTCAAAGGGGAGATTTTCATGGTCTCGGCGTGCAGTGCCATGTCCCCAGCCAGACCTGGAGGCAGCTTGACGTTCAGGGAAGACGTCTGGGTCTCAGCCATAATCGGCCTGCGCCAGGCCCATGGTCCACCAGGCACGATGGGACAAACGGAAGGTGGAGCAGCCGCTGCTGCGCACAGGCGGAGGGACCTGGGAGGGACCTGGGAGGTGGTCCCGACTCCCTCCGCCTCACGTCCCTCATCCTTATCAAGGGGAGCTCACGGAGAGTGCTCCCAGCAGAGCCCTGGGGAAGCAAAGGTAGCCCCAAGCTCCCGAGCGGCCGTCCGTGGCCCCACGGACCGCACACCTGCTTGCAGAGAATGTCGCGGGGGGGGGGGGGCACACTCTCTCCGTCCGCGTGTGCGTGTCCAGCAGCCCCAACAGAAACGTGGCGGGGGCCACGGGCCTGATTTCACGCTTTCTCGTGGCTCCGTTAAGAAAGTCACAAGAATCAGGTGACAGTCGTTTTCAAGTATAGCCTTATTTTACGTCATATCCCAAATGTTATCATTTGAACAAGTAACCGATGAACTTCATTAACGAGCTGTTTCACACGGTTCACCGGCGTCCAGTCTACCATCACTGCGTCCTCGCACTGGTCACACCAAGGCCGTCCGTCGCGCCTCGCGGCACGCTCGGTTCCCACGGGAACCCCTGGTGTCTGCTCGGGTTTCAGGAAATCCGCAGCTGGAAGCGGGCTGGGCCCGGGTTGCTCTGACCACACAACTCGCCCAGCAGGGCCGGGGGAAGGCCGGGCCCCAGCGGGCTGGCGGCTGCAGGGCGGCGGGCCCCACGACCCGGTGGCCGGCGACAGGGCGGAGGCGGCGCTCGTCGAGATGCCACGCAACCCCGGGGCTCCCAGACCCCGCCCGCGCCGCCCTGCGCTGTCCGTCACGCGGCGGCACCGGGCGGGGCGGTGTCTGTGAGGGGGCGGGGCTCCGGGGAGGCGCCGCCGGTGGGGGCGTGGCCGGAGGTCCGGCTGGGCCCCGAGTTTCCCCACCGAGCGAGGTGGGGTCGCCTGGGTCGCCTGGGTCGCCTGGGTCACCTCAGCCCGAGGGTCCTGCAGGCTCCTGTTCTGACCCCCGCTGCCCTGTCCTCTGTGGGAAGGTGGAGCCACGGAGAGCCCACCTGCGGGACGGTCAGGCCGGAACCGAGGGCCTTACTCCCGGCCGAGCTCGCCGCCCTCCTCCCCGCGCCGTGGCCCCGGAACCCCGTCGGGAGGCCTGTGAATGTCCCTCGCCTGAGGACTTTGGGGGCTTTCCACAAGCCACTCCCGATCCAGGAGGGTTGGCGGTGCCCTGCGCGCCGCCGGCTCAGCCCCGCGCTGGGGGGGGGGGTGCTCCGTGCTGCAGAGCGAAGGCATCTGCCCTGCACCCCGAGGGCTCGGCCCTGCGGACGGAAGGCTCCCCCGGAGCTCAGGAGCGCACTCTGCGGTGAGGGAGGCCCGTTCGGCAGCATCCGTTGCGCTCCCCCTGGTGCTGGCAACTGCGCGGGGCCGGGGGACGTGCCAGTACCCACTGACGCAAGGGAAACCGCATCAGAGCGGGGCGGGCAGGTGGACGGGGGGGCGCTCCCGCCGCCCCCGCCTGTCCCTTGCAGACCCATCAGGAGGCAGGACTTGACCTTGCACGTGGACATGGCTCCGCTCCTAGGGTCTGGGAAGGGACTCTGGGTCATCACCTGTTCCCCCAGGAGCACTCCGCTCCCTCCAGCAGTGGGAAGCCGCCGCACTGCGGTCCCGGTCACCCCGCGGACTTCCAGCTCATGACCGCGCTCTGGACCTAGCCTTTCCCTCCTCAAGACACCGCGTCTCCCCTTGGTTCCTCACACCCGCCTGTGGTTTGTCACACTGCAGTGCGTTTTTACTCCCCAGTCCACGCCTCTTTCGCGGGTGAAGTAAGGGGCGGGTCTGACGCCGCACACCTCGGCAGGTCTGTGCACAGGGGCGGCCTTTCCCGCAGAGGTAGGCTGTGTGGGAGTGACCTTTCCGGGGATCTGGGCCACATTCCTGCCACCTGGCAGTGAGGGCCTGTGCAGTGAGGGCACGCAAGGTCTCTTTGGCCTCACAGAGCGCTTTGGTCTTAGGGCCATGGAAGCCTCCCCTCGGGAGTGGGGAGACCAGGGTTCACCCAGACGGAAGCCCGAGGGGTGGGAGCCAGGGGAAGGCGGAGGCCGTCACTTGGGCAGACACCCATGGCTCCGGGGGCATCTGCCTGGCTCAGTCAGTGGAGCGTGAGAATTGTCATCTCAAGGCTGTGAGTTCGAGCTCCACATTGGGTATAGAGATTACTTAAACATAAAATCTAAAAAAAATAAAAAATAAAAAATAAAGTCCTCTGACTTCGGTTTAGAAGAGGTGAGCTGAAGATCAGGTCAGATGCCGGCCTGTCCGCCAACCTGCGTGTGTGGTCACGGGCTCACGGCCGCACGTTCCGGCGACACGGGTATCACCAGGACCTGTGGACTGTCCCTGTAGCAGGCTTGTGTGCAGGAGCGCTCAGGCGGCGAGACTGGGGTGGTTCTGAGAAACCGCAGGGGGCGGGTGGCACCCAGGAACAGGACAGGCAAGGACCCCGGGCTGGGGGCAGGAATGGGAGGGACCACGTGACTGTGTGGCCGGGCAGGACTGGCCCACAGACCACCAAGAGCCGGGGCACCACAGACGAGTTTGAACTTCCAGCGAGGGCGGGCGGGGAAGGAAGCGGCGACCAGAACTGTGTGGACGGTCACTGTGGAGGGCAGGTGAGGGTCAGGAGGCTGTGGCAGCCCCACCGCGGAGAGAAGACGGGCGCGGCAAGGAGGAAGCCCTGAGTGCAGCCCAGTGGGGCCGCCGGTGACCACACAGAGCCTGAGTTTCTCGGGCCCGCGGTGAGGAGGTGGGGGCCTCAGGACAAGAGAGGGAAAAGGCAGATCCGGGTCCCCTGGAGGCTTTCTGCTTCGACCAGTGAAGGGTGCTGTCAGCCAGGCAAGCCCTGACCACACAGCCCCACCCCAAAGTCTCTGGAAGGTGGGAGTGGGAACAGGGGCGGGGTCTGTGCCATTGTCAGATCAAGACCCTTTTCACCTAGATTGACGGAAATCAGGGCCCAAGTCAAAGCCTCGTGCGCGACTTTGGATGATGGGCCCTGCAGGGAGCCTGTGAGAACAGGACCCCAGAGGGGATGAAGGGCGCCGGTGGAAGACCCATCCGTCCTCAGAGTTGATGGTACAGCGTCAAAGGCCAAGTAGATCACAACTGATGACCGTCCAGGGGGGGAAGGAGAGGTGTGGGACAGGTGTCCACACCCACGCAGAGGTGTGGCAGAGAGCAAGGCATGTGGTGGACCCATGCGGCCCTGTGTGTTTTGCACAGGGTTACAGACAGTGGGGTGATGTGGCCTGTGCCCCCAGCCCTGGGACAGGATGCCCAGAAACCCTGCAGGATCCAGGATCCTTAGAAGAGTGACGCGATAGGCTCCCTGTGCTCGCGACTTCCAGTCTCCTTCCTCCGCTCCCAGGCAGCGCCCACCGATGTGAGAGGAGACCACTCAGCCGGGGCGCCGCTGCCCACTGCCCACTTGTTGCAGGGAAGGGGATGGCTGACCCCTTCCCTGTCCCTGAGCAAGCTGGTGGGGGACCTCGATCACCCCGGGGTGGGGACAGCGCCTCCTCCCCACCCACCAGGGGCCCTTGGTCAGTTCCATTCTAGTGACAGTAAAGAAAACCAGCAACAACTGAGGGCCAGAGTGGGACCGGCAGGAGGCTGGGAAACACCAGGACCGGAAGGGCCAGGGACCTCCTCGGCTGAACCCACTTTGGGAAGTTTCCTGCAAAGGAGGAAGGCACAGGCTGTGCCCAGCTCCTGCTCCACCCTCAACCTGCCCCAGCGGTCTCAAACCCAGAAGTGCAGGCAGGGAAAGGGCCAAGTGTAGGGGGCAGCCAAGTCTGCACGAGGCCAGGCCCTCCTCCTGCAGCTCCCACCAGGCTCCCAGGAGGGCTCCCACCATGGCCCCATAGGAGGGCTCGGGACTCGACAGGGCTCGTGGCACTGGTGAGTGCCAAGGGAGGGGCGAGCGCCGAGGGAGGGCCCGACAACCCCTGTGTCTGGGGCCAGGACCTCCTGCTGCTCCCCCCACCCCACGGACCCACCTCGCCCGGGTTTGGAAAGTGCATTGCTGCTCCTGCCCTGTGCGGCCCGCCTGGGTTCGCCGTCCCTGGCTGCCTGCTCTGTGTCACTGGGGGCAGTCCCTGGCTGCCTGCTCTGTGTCACTGGGGGCAGTCAGGTCTCAGAATTTCCACCAGGAGCCAGGCAAGGTGGAGAGTTTAGGAGCTGGGCAGCTGGCTGGCTGTGGAGAAACTCTGGGTCTTCTCCGCCTTCCCTCCGAGCTCGGTGTGATGGAGCATGTCCTGAAGGAATGCAACCAGAGAGGGTTGCACTGGCCTGGCCTCCCTGCTGTGAGGGGCTTCCCTGGACCCCACAAGGACGGGAAGGTCTGCCGCAGAGTCAGGCACTACTCTTCCCTGGGCTCAGTTTGTTTGTTTGTTTGTCTTTTAAGATTTTATTTATTTATTTGACAGAGATCACAAGTAGGCAGAGACAGAGAGAGAGGAGGAAGCAGGCTCCCCACTGAGCAGAGAGCCCGATGCGGGGCTCGATCCCAGGACCCTGAGATCATGACCTGAGCCGAAGTCAGACGCTTCCCCAAAAGAACCCCCAGGTGCCACTTCTCTTTCATTCGCTGCTTTTGTGTAGCGTCTGACGGCAGGTCTTTCTTTCTTTCTTTCACAGACAGAGATCACAGGTAGGCAGAGAGGCAGGCAGAGAGAGAGACGGAGCAGAGAGCCCGATGCGGGGCTCGATCCCAGGACCCTGGGACCATGACCTGAGCCGAAGGCAGAGGCTTTAACCCACTGAGCCACCCAGGCGCCCCTGACGGCAAGTTATTTCTCACAGCTACTCTTCCCGCCCTAAAAACCGGCTGGATTTTGGAAATGATCCCACTTCATGGGGTGGGAACGTGGTCCCCGAGGTCAGCCCACCGTCTTCTATGCAGCATTGATTGGTCTCTGCCACTCCTTGCCACCCCCCTGCTTGGCCTTATCCCCACTAGCCTGGGACAGTCGTCCTTCCCGCAGGCAGGCAGGCAGGAGAGGCACCAGATCCTGTCGTGGGACAGGCTGCAGGGGTCTGGGAAGAGCCATCAGTCGCTTCTCTAAGGCCTCTCACTCGTGCCTGGCTGGGGAACCTGCCAGCCCCAGGGGACACCGGGCACTGGTCATGCTCGCTGCTGCGCGGGTCCAGGCCATCGGCCCCTTGCTCGATCTTAGTCCCGCCCATCATTCCGCCAGCTGCAGGCAGTTTTGCGGCTGAGATGGGGCAAGGAAACTGCTGACAGAGCTCTAAGGTCAGGTTCACGTGGAAAATGCCAATTACTCATCAGATGAGGTTCACCAGCCGCAGGTGTGGGTTTCAGGACCTACTTGATTCCTGGTAGAAGTTTGTGAAGGGCTCTTGGCTGCACACACCTGTGGGCACTTCTCTGCGTCATGGGCTCCAATTCGGCCGGTCTGTGAGGCCAGCAGGTGGTTTCCAGACCCGACCTGGTGTCACTGCTGACTCGGGTCCGGTCACGTCCTGACCAAGGACAAGGCTGAATGGGGCTCACCAGGCCAGTTCTGGGTGGGCGGGGGGGGGGACGGAGGGGACAGTTCGGCAGGGCTGGCTCTGTGCAGCGGCTGGGTGGGCCCTGACTCTCCCCGGACCGGTTCCGGTTCTTCGCTTCCAGGAAGGAGGGGACTGCAAGGGAACGTACTCGGGGGAAATGGCTCCGCAAAAGCCGGTCAAGTCCTTGGCCAGCCGTCAGAAAACAACATTCGGCAGAAGGAGAGAATGTGGTTGGTCTGGGGAGCCTCCAGGGGTCGGGGGAGGAAGACTCGGGGTGCGCTGCTGAGAAACCATCTTAACCTGTAGTATGTGTCCTCCGTGAGCTGCTTCTGGGCTAAAAATACCCAGTGAAAGACAGCATATTCGCCCTCCGGAGCTGCTGCTCGGCACTGCTGCTTGCGCACAGTCACGCGGTTGCACAACCCACCACCATTTCCCAAGCTTTCTCACCAACACAACAGAAACTCTGGCCCCATTAAGTAATAACTCCCCAGTCCCTCCCTCGGGCCGGGGGCCTTATCGCCTAGTTGCCGTGTCGTTGGCCTGTCCCGGCCGTTGTGAGCGAGCGGGATCACACGGTGTCTGACATCTGCGCTTGGGACGGTGTGTTCATGGGTCACTGGCTGGGTGGTGGGGCCAGCCCTCGCTCCTGGTTCTGGCTGGGTAACCTTCCTGGGGTCTGTTCATCTGTTTGTGGACACGTAGCTGGTGTCCTCCTGAGTTCATGTCTGAGCGTGGGCAGATAACAACGCCTGTATTATCCCTGGGGAAGAGTGAAGGCCGAGGGGTCAAGGCCCCTGTGACGGCCCACGCCCTGGTCCTTTGTCCCTCGGGGAGCCGACCACGCTTGCTCTTTCATTGCTCTTTCATGACAAGATTATGGGGGCGCCTGGGGGGCTCAGTGGGTTAAGCCGCTGCCTTTGGCTCAGGTCATGATCCCAGGGTCCTGGGATGGAGCCCCGCATCGGGTTCTCTGCTCGGCGGGGAGCCTGCTTCCTCCTCTCTCTGCCTGCCTCTCTGACTACTTGTGATCTCTGTCAAATAAATAAATAAAATCTTAAAAAAAAAAAGAGTTCTTTTTCTGAAAAGCCGTCACTGGGGTGCTCAATTTAAGTTTATTTTGTGAAAGGTGGTATTACACACATATAGCAAAAAATCTAAGTAGCGCCAGTGACCATCATGTTTCTCCCCATCCTGACCGTGTGGCCTTGCGCCTGCGCTGTCTCTCCCCACCCCCACCTTCTCCCTCCCGCCGCGCCTCCCTCTGTGTCTCCACCCCACCCTCTCCCTCTCTCATCCTCTCCCCGTGTCTCTCTCAGGCTCGAGGCCTCCTGTGCCCTCCAGGGGCTTTCTTAGCTGTATCACTGTATCTTGGATGCTTGCTGATACAGAGTTGCAACTCTCCTGCAGGATACACTGTAACTTCTGTCCCTTTCCTGTGGGTGAGGAGTCGGGTTCTGCCCAGTCTTTTCTGCTCCCAGTCCCGGGACACGGGCATTCTGTTCCCCAGGGAGCACACCTGCTGGACAAGTTGTGAGGCCTCCCCTTCTCCGCAGCCCTGTGTGGGAGCCTGTCCCCGAAGCTGGGTGGGGACTTTGGGCCTGCCTACTCCGGGGCTCCCCTCCCCTGACCCTCACTCTCTGTGTCCTGCTTCCAGGCCTCAGAGGCTTCTCTTGGGAAATGGTCGGAAGCCTCATATCCTAAGCCTTCAGGGAACTTAGTAAAGGAGCAGTTTTTGAAGTTTTTTTTTTTAAGATTTTATTTATTTATTTGACAGACAGAGAGGCAGGCAGAGAGAGAGAGGAGGAAGCAGGCTCCCCGCTGAGCAGAGAGCCTGATGGGGGCTCGATCCCAGGACCCTGAGATCATGACCCGAGTCGAAGGCAGAGGCTTAACCCACTGAGCCACCCAGGCGCCCCTTGAACTTTTAAAAAGACTTTATTTATTTGACTCAGAGAGAGAGAAGGCGGGAACACAGCAGGGGGAGTGGGAGAGGGAGAAGCAGGCTTCTGGCTGAGCAGGGAGCCCCACGCGGGGCTCGATCCCAGGACCCTGGGACCATGACCTGAGCCAAAGGCAGACGCTTAGCGAGTGAGCCACCCAGGCGCCCCTCCTTTTTCTTTTTTGCATTTAAACTCTTTATATAAACAAAGTTATCTCATGCCGCCCATATGGAAAACAGCTGATCCCTCTGACGCACTAGAAGGGGGAGAAAGGCCCACCCTGGTCTTCCTTCCTAGGCACAGACTTCAAAATTCCCAGTTTAAAGTATGCCTAGACCCCTCTCAGGTCCGAGTGGAGAGCCTGCCCTCACACCTTACTGACCTCAGTTCTCTTACTGCTCCCTTGTGGGCAGAGCCCAGAGAAGGGCAGGGGTGAGCCAGGACTCACGGGCTTGGGGGTGCCGACCTGTCCGCTTTAGGGAGTCTGCCTTCTGATACCGTGAAGGTGGTCTGCTCGGGCAGGAGCCCTCTGAGAAGCTGCGGGAGAGCTGGGTGGTTGGGGCCAGGGCCGGCAGACCTACAGAGTGTCCCTTGGCGACCTGTGCAGGTGGACGTCAGTGTCTTGAGTGTGGAGACCCCTACGATCAGCCGCAAAGGCAGGCCAGGCCGAGGAAAGAGTGAGGGGAGGCCTCCCTCCTGCTCGAATCTGCTCTGCCCACTTCCATGGTGTTCTGGGAGGGCTTTCCTCTCCATCCGCCCGCCTCCCTCCAGCCCGTGGCCCGGGGAGGGGACGGAGGGGACAGACAACAGTCCTTCCTTCTCAGTCTACTTGGCTGTGCCTCTGCAATCTCCACAGCCCTGCTGCTCGGGGCCACAACCCCATGTCACAGATGCTCTGGAGGCACAGAGAGGAGGGAGGCCTCCTGGGGGTCACGTAGCCAGCAGCTGGCAGCACCAGTGCGGGCTGTTTAGTCCTTTCTGTCGATGTTGCCGCTGCTGCTCAGAGACCTTGGCCCCAAGCCCTGCCAAGGGATGGCCCTAGCTGGCTTCCCTTAAGGTTGGCACCAGATGACTCCACTAGAGGCTGGGACTAGCCAGGATTTGCAGGCGGGTCCTGGGCCTCCCACACAGCTGGACCTTCTGTCCCCAGCCTCCTTGGGACTCGGGCCTTGGGGAAGAACCCCAAAGTTCTAGAAAAAAGGTTCTAGAAAATGGCCAGGGTCAGACACAATGCCAGCAGGAATTAAGGTGTGAAGAAGCAGGCAGGAGAAGAAGGGAGAAAACCCGGTCAGCATTGAACACCAGACTTCTGAAAGTCTGTATTTCTCGCCTTTTTTTTTTTTTTTTTCTTTTTTAAGGTTTATTTGTAGGGCGCCTGGGTGGCTCAGTTGGTGAAGCGTTTGCCTTTGGCTCAGGTTGTGATCCCGGGGTCCTGGGATTGAGCCCCGCTTCAGGCTCCTGCTCAGCAAGAAGTCTGCTTCTCCCTCTGACCCTCCTCCCCTGTGCTCTGTCTCTCTCTCTCTCAAATAAATAAATACAATCTTTAAAAAAAAAAAAAAGGTTTACTTAAAACAAAAAGATTTATTTATTTGGGAGTGAGCCAGTGAGCGTGAGGAGGGGCAGAGGGAGAGGGAAAGAGGGTCTTAAACTGACTCTGGACTGAGCCCCGAGCCCCAAGCCCTAGGTGGGGCTCCATCCCATGACCCTGAGATCAGGACTGGAGCCCAAACCAAGAGTCAGAGGCTTAACCGACTCTGCCACCAGATGCCCCAGCATTTCTGGCCTTTGAAGAGTTGGAGGGTCTGGGCCTGAGTTGGGGCTGTCACCAGGAGGCGGGTGTGGGGTGGGTCGGTGTTGGCCGCAGGCTCCCGGGCCCCAACCACACCCACCAGCTTCACGGATGCCCTGGTACAGCCCAGGCTGGGGCCTAGGACCACACTCACGTGGGTTCTGCCCCTTACACCACGGGGCCCTCCCCTTTCTCCTCCCAAGCTCACCTCGACGGTGGCAAAGGCCAAGCGGAGGGTCCGGTGACCGGCACAGCTCGGACTCAGACCCTATCTTCCACCCCAGGGACGCCAGGCCCAGGCGGTGCTCCCGCTGGGGTCACTGTCCTCCCACAGCAAAGGGATCCGCGGAAAGACGCTGGTGGGGGCCCCGGTTCTGCAGCCCCGACCCCCCGCCACGGTCCCCAGGGGGCGCTGCGCGCTCACGTGTGCGGCAGCAAAGCGAAAGTCGCTCCGGCCACGCGGGGCGCAGTGGGGCGTGGGGTGCCGCCCGGGAAGCCCCGGAGCTGGGCAGCCCCTCCTGCGCGCACCTCCAGCGGCGGGACCAAGCCCTTCCCGGGGCGTGTGCGCGCGGGGCTCCGGGGCGTGGAGGGCCGGCGGGGCGCGCGGAGGCGCCGAGCGCAGCGGGCGCGCGGGCCGTCGGAGGAGCGCGGAGGCGGGCACGCCGCGGAGGGCGGGCGGGCGGGGGCCGAGCCTATAAAGGCCCGCGGGCCGAGGGGCGGGAGCGCAGCGCCCAGCCGCCGTCCGGCCCTGCTCGGCCTCCGCGAGCCCCGAGAGCCGCGCGCTGCGCTCCGCCGCGGGGCAGGGCTGGCACCAGAGAGGGCTCGGCGGGCCCCGGGCCGAGGCGGAGGAGAAGGCGGCGGCGGCGGCCGCGGAGGCGCTCGGGTCGCCGCCGCCCAGCCTGGGGTCCTGGCCGCGGGGCGCGGCACGTGCGACGACCCGCCCTGCGCGCCATGTCCCCCTAACGCCGCGGCGGCAGAGCGACCCCCGGCCGGCCCCGCGGGCCCCCCGGGCATGGAGCGGCACGTGCTCGGCGCCGCACTCTACTGGCTGCTGCTGCCCTTCGCGCTCCTGGCCGGTGAGTGGGCGCGGGCGCGGGGGGCTCCGGGCTGGACGACGGCTGCCTCCCGGCTCCCGACTTCCCGGGTCGGGACGCGCGGCCCGCGGCGCCCGCATTCCAGAAGCATGAGCGCGCCGGAGAGGCCGGGAGGGCGGCGGCGGGGCGGGGGTGAGGTGGCACCGGGCGCCCTCGGGTGCGGGCCGGCGAGCGCGCGGAGAGCGGCCGGAGCCTCGGCAGGGACGCGGGGGAGTCGGGGCCCCGGAGGGGCCGGTGTGCTCCGGTGGGGGGGCTGGAACGCCGAGGTGGGGGGCACGAATCTCTTTCCCTCTTTCGTGTTAAAAAAAAAAGAAAAGCGCAAACTTGCATCATGACTTCCTGACCAATCTGGGAGAAGGCGGGCTTCCTGCCTGGAGCTGTTTAATCTGGAGGCTCGGGAGCAGAACTAACGTCCGTCTGTCCCTCCGAGCCCCGGCCCGGCCCCACCCCCGCGGCCTGGGGCCGGCCTGTGCTGCGGGAAGGGTACTGCAGGCTCCTCCCTAGCCTTCCCTTGCCCTGGCTCAGTCCACAGGGCCTGCCAGGCGCTGGGGGAGGAGCAGCCCCCAGAAGGCTCCGGGCATTAGAGCCCAGGACCCCCAACCCTGGCATCACAGTTCCCGCTTGCGGTGGGCCGCAGGGTTGTCCGGGCTCTTAAGCCCCACCCCCCGCGGCCCTCCTGCCTCGTCAGTGCCCAGGGCAGAATGCCCGAGAAGGCCTTCCACCCTTCCCCTGGTCCCCCGCCCTCAGCCCCTCCACGTGGGGCCGTGTCTGCCGGCTGGAGCTGGAAAGCAGTCTGAGTCAAGGCGCTGGGGGAACAGGGCCGGGTTTGCCTTGGGGACGTCCCTCTGTGCGTGGAAGTCCATCAGAGCGTGGGTGTGGGGGGTGTTTCTTTTCTGGAAGCCCTTCCAGGGCTCTGAACTCCCTCCAGGTGGGCCTCTGCCAACCTCTGGGCTAGGTGGGAGCTGGCCTCCCTGGGGGCCAGGGGGCGGGAGCGGCCTGCACTTGGGCTCCCAAACAGACTGTGTTTTCATTTGTAGCAGGGAAAGACGGTAAAACGGGGGACTTTTCGGGACAGGAATCAATGGCAAGCATTGAGGCCGGAGAGGAGAGTTTGAGTCAGCGGTGTGTGGACAGGGCGGCCCGGGGTCAGCTCAGGGGAGAGCGCACGGTCACCTGGCCCGTTCACCGTGCTGGCTGGCTTTGCTCCTCCCGCCTCTAGGCAGCCAGATAGATGGACAAGCAGACTGCATCTTGCTGGGGGGGGGGGGTGGGGAACGGGACAGTAAGCTTCTCAAAGGGCAGCTTCCCCTCTGCCCTGCAGTGCACCCGTGGCCGCCTTAGCCTGGCCTTGCCCTGCAGGAACCCGGGAGGCCGGGGCAGGCCGTGTGGAGGTGGCGGAGACCCCTGCTGCAGGATGGTAAGCTCTTCCTGTCAGGGAGCAGAGTAAATATTTTCACATCAGGAACTCTCCTGATACTGTTTCCAGCCGCGCAAGCACGTAAAAGCCACGACTGGCCTGCGGGCCGTACCAGGACAGGCGGTGGGGCGGAGGGGCCCCGGGCCCGGGTGTGTTGGCCTGATCATTAGTCGGGGCTCCTGGGCTCTCGGGCCCCCAGCTGGAGCCCATGTGGGTGCCGGGGGTGCCGTCTTCTTCTCTGCCTGCTTGTGGGCCCTACCCAAGGCAGCTGGGGAGCTTTTCCACTGCAGGCGACTAGTGCACTGTATCCTGTCCTCCGTTCCTCTGTGAGCGCCGAATTGCCCTCCGAGTCTCCCGCAGATACAGATGCTGACCCAGGCCGTGTCCCGCGTGGTTCTGTGTCCGGGTGTGGCGTTTGGCTTCAGGGCTTTTTCTTAAGCTGGGGGGGGGTCGGTGCGGTACCAACAGAGGCCGGCTCTCCCGTCCTGGGTGTCGGCAGCTCCCTGGGGACTGTCCTGCTGTCCCTCTGATGGGCAGGGAGCCATCGACTCTGCTGCTGTGCGTGCCCCTCCTCATCCCATGATGGGCTTTGGCTGGAACGGGTGGTTCCGCGGTGTTTTGAAAGCGAGTGTGTGGATGCTGGAGAAGGCGTCGGGCTGTTAGTCATGAGGGCCAGCTCCCGCCACGGCCGTGGTGAGGGCGTGAGTCATCCCGGAGTGCCCCCCGCTCACCCCACGCCACTCCCCGGACAGCCGGCCTGCCTCTGACCCGTGCCGGAGACCCTCCAGCTCCCCGGCAGGGATGGCAGCCTCTCAGCCTCTCGGGGCTCCCCTGTTGTCCGCGCAGCCCTGGGGGCAGAGGACCCTGAGCTGGGAGCTTCTAGGGAGATGGCGGGACGTTTTGTGACTGCTTTAGACTGGGCCACGCCTCCTGCTCCTGACCTAATGGGGGCGACCAGAAACTGCCACTGTGGTCTGAAAGGCAGGTGATAGAGCGTGGTAACTGCCACCGACTCCGGGAAACCCTGCGGTGGGGCAGTATGTCTTTTCTCTGTCGCACCCTGGGGCGTCATCTGTGCCACGCTGTCACTGAGAAACGCTCAGAATGGGGACACTTCCTTCTTTTCATCATGACTGTCTGCATACCCTTGTGATCAGGCAGCGAGGCCGGGAGAGGATGGGGTCGCGGGGGGTCACCATGGAGCTCGTCCTGTTCCACAGCCTGGCCCTGCAGGTGCCCAGAGCTGGGTGGCCGTGGAGCTGGGGTCGGCGGTGGGGACAGGGCAGTGAGTCAGCCGGTCTGAGCGGGCAGGTGAACGGGACGTTCAGGTGTGTGCGTGCACCTGTGTGCGTGTTGAGGACGGGGCGGGGTCACCCGTGGTCACCCCACGGGCAGGGGGATGTGGAGAGCTCCACACTGGCCCGGTAGGGTCCTGCAGAGGAAGTGTCTTCTCTGGGGGTGGGAGGAGTCCCCGGCTCAGATCCTGGCCCGGAGGGCTGCTTCCTGGGCGGCTCCTGTTCTGACCCAGCACTAAATTTGCTGCTGGTGCTCAAAGGCGGAAAGAAGGAAGGGCGGGCCTGCTTGACTCTACCTTGCTGGGCCCCAGAGCTGCTGCTGGGGGCCGCCTTCTGGGGTGGGGTCCTGAGGCGGGCCGGCCCCCCAGAGGGCACGGAAGCCCCTTCACCACTGCCATCTGGGGGCTCAGGGGGAGCGTCTGCCCTGCCGCAGGAAGCCTGCCCCGGCCACTCTGGTTCTCAGAGACCTGCCTTTGCCTTAGAATTCAACAAAATGCCGGTCTTTCCTGGGTTACCTATTTAGAAATACGTAAACGTTGTTTATGTAGATTCTTTATTTTTTAACGTTCTATGTTTTTTGGAAGAGAGCGAGCATGAGGGGCCGAGGGACAAGCAGAGCCCCCCGCGAGCGCAGAGCCCTGGTTGGTGGGGAGGGGGGCGGCTGGATCCCAGGATCCCAAGATCCGAAACTCAGAAGCACCCAGAAGCGTTCAGTTGACTGAGCCACCGGGGCGGCCCCACTGGCTTCTTTGTTTTTAACGGAGCTCTTTTTCCTTCTGGTTTGCAAAGCCAGTCTGGACTTCCTCTCGGCAGACACCTCAGGCTTCCAGAAGCGATTACTGATTACTGCTTACTGATTACTGCGGCAGCACAGCTGTGGGAGTGAGGGCTCCGGGCCCTGGCCCCCCGGGGCGGCCCTGTGGGCGAGGCTGGGGGGGGGGCTTGGGGGGGCCTGGCAGGACCACCTGCTCCGCACCTGAGCTCCTGACTTTTGAACTTCCCTGAGTTGTTGTTTTCTTGATGGGGGCGGGGGGGGGGGGCTCACTGACACCTGAAATCTTGCCGGTAGGACAAGAGGAAGCTGGTCTTCTGTCCCGGAGCAGGTGAGGGCCACACCTGCTGGTGCGGTGGTCCCTCGGGGGCGGGGCGGGGGTGGGGGTGGTCTCTGGGAGGCAGAGCTGACTCTGCAGGATGGGTCTGTGTCCCGGGGGAACCTGCCAGGCCCTCACCACTCTCTGGGCTCCAGCTTCCTCGCCTATAAAGTAGATAATAAACGCTGGAAGGCGGCTCCCAGAGAGTCTCTGATCTCTGCCGTGTCTCGGGCTCTGGGGGCAGGTGGCAGGTCTCCCACACACAGTCCTCATGGGCCAGGAGCCCCAGAGCGCTTTCCCACACCTGAGTGCCGCACCCCACGCCTGAGTGCTGGTGGTCAGCAGCCCACTCGGGGGTCTGGGGAGCTGCGTGGATGGGCCACCCACCCTGGGGCTGCCCCACCAGCCATGGGCGGTTCCCAGGAAGCGGGGGGTGCTGTGTCCAGGGCAGGCTGGCCCCCAGCCACCGTGCGGTGCCCACCTGCACCGGTTCTGGAGCGTTTCCCAAATTCATTCAAGCGTTCCCTCATGCAGGTCTCGTGGGACTGAGCTCTGGGCAGGAGCCAGGAGCCCAAGTTCTGTGTGGGGGCTAATGGTGGGGGTGGGGGGGGCAGGGCTCAGTCTCCGTTTCTAACAAGGCTGCGCTTTCCTTGGCTGTCAGGGGTCATCTGGAGGTTCTCCCAGTGGCTTGTTGGGTTAAGCACAGAGGGCAGGGAGCCGGAGCTGGAAGCTGCACTATAGGAAACAGAGTCCAAGCCCTGGGCTGAGCAGGGGCTGGGCAGGCCTGGGGGTGCCCAGGACCTGGGGAGGAGGGAGTTGGCAGCCAGGCCCTGGAGGTGGTCCCCTGTCTGGAAGGAACTGAGCAGCCAGCAGAGGCCTGGCAGATGGGGGTGCTGCGGGGGTGGGGGCCTGCGTCCTTTCTAGGCTCTCATCCCTTGATGGTGGCCGGTAGGAGGTAGGGGTGGGGGCAGTCAGGGTGGAGGCTTCCCGTTTTGATTTTCTGTTTGCTTTTAATTACACAAATCCTACTGACTTTCCACGGAACAGTGACATCTCCATCAGATAAGGCACAGCTCCCTCCCTGGCCCCAGCCTGTCTCCCCGGGTGCAAGGAAGGAAGCCTCCCTCGGCAGGCCATGTGTGCTGTGCTCCCGCTCCCGTCCAGGCATAAACAGATGTGCCCTGGGGGTCTGCACCCTGTGGCTCCGTGTCCCCTCTGTCCCTCCCTGCAAAGGAGGCCCTCGGTTCCTGTGGCCCCTGTTAATGGGGCGTATGGGTGCCTCCCCACTCTGGGGAACCACACCCACGCTGTCCTGGGGAGCCCCTCTTGGGGATGGAAGCCAAGGAGCTTCCCTTTCTGTCCGGGAGCCCGTGAGGCTGTGACCAGGCGGCAGCCCTCGGCCCTGGGGGGAAGCCACCCACTCCGGGATGCGAGAGCTGCCCGGCGTGCTGGGGCCACGGTCCCGGCCACACCAGCCCCTGGGTGACGCCAGGGCACCCTCCGGCCGACGTGCGTGGCCTCCTGCCTCCCTGCAGCCGTCTCGCGGGGACTTTGCTGAGTGGGGTGGGTCAATTTTTCTGGTGTGTTTTAATGACATAATTATAGGGAGTATTTTTAGGTTCCCCCTAACGGACTAGCTGTTTACTGGGCTCGGCGTGCGCGCTGTTTTTCTCCATGAGTATATATAGTCAGGATCACTTGTCCTTCCTTGGGCTCAGGCTCAGCCACCCCTGTGGTTTCCTCTGCCAGCGAAGGGCGGCTGAACCAGCCCTAGAGCCAGCTGGCTGCGCTGGGGGACTGGGGCCTCCCGGTGGGGGGCACCGCCCCTTGGCTCGGTGCGGGGCTCATCCTGCAGTGCTCCCTGCCCGGCCAGCCCGACCCCGCGGGGCCCCAGTGGGAGCTCACTCATCCCTCCCCAGCTTGGAAAATGGGGCACACTCTTCAGGCCTGTGGGAGCCACCAGAGGCCAGATGGGGGGTCCCCGGGCAGGTGGCCCCCAGGAGGCGCCTCAGCGGCCCGGATCTGGATCCCTCGCCTGCTGGACCCAGGCAGCCTCTCCTTCCCCTGTGCAGACATTTCCACCAGCCCCTGTCCCTCTCGCTCAAGGATCTGATTTCTCCTCATGGCTGGCACGCTGTCTAAACGCATCACTGTAACCACATGAGAGGGAGCCTTTTTTTTTTTTAGGATTTATTTATTTATTTGAGAGCGCGTGCGTGCGGCAGGAGTGCAAGGCTCCGGTGGGGGAGGGACAGAGGGAGGGCATCAAGCAGACTCCCCGCCGGGCCGGAGCCCCGTCCGGGACCCTGAGATCCCCACCAACCACAGCCGGAGCCACCCAGGCGCCCCTAAAGGGAGCTTTTAAAGGGAAATGAAATGGGCCATTGCAGTGCCCTGCTTACCTGGTCTCTGCTTTTCCCTCTGTGTGTGCGGTGGCCTGGGACCCGGATCCTTGAGGGCACTCCAGGGGGCCAGGCTCTGTGCGGGACGGGTCTGTGTCCCCAGGCCGCGGGGTGCACTCACGCTGTCCCACAGAGGAGCAGCTCGCCCCTGCGCCCTCATGATTTTAGTCTGCCACCGTTCCACGAGAGCAAATGCCCCGGGGCAGCAGCTGCCCGGCCCCTAGTGAACTGTACCTGCGCCCCAGACCTTGCTCCAGCCGCCTCTCCGGCTGGCGGGTCCCTCAGGCACAGGCGCCTGCTCCGAGTCTCTGACTCACGGGCCCCCCACCCCCCGCCCCGCGACAACCTCTGCTCGTGTTCCTGGGTTTGGGCGTGCACGCTCCCGCTCCCGTGGTTGCCCATCCGTGGCTGTGACGTGTGTCCCGTGGCTTCAGTCTGTGTCACCCTGACACCAGGTGACCCTTGCCCCCTTCAGGGTCTGCTCTTGGGATGTGCCTTGAAAAGTCGCCTGCTTAAAGACACTGGGGTGTGCATCTTATCTCTGACGTGCGGGCGTGCTTTCGGGGTCTAGACTCTAGGCTTTTCGTCCGCTGGATGCGCTGCAGGGTTGTCCTGCCGCGGCTGTGTGGGTTCTAACCCTTTGACGGGCGGCTGCTGACAGCGGGCGTCCGTGGCGTCCAGTCCCCGGAGCGGCCCGCATGGCTGGGCCTCAGGGTAGCGCGGCCTCCCCAGGGCTGCCCGGTGGATGCAGGGCGTGTCCTTTGGTGGCTGGAAAGGGGCACTGCTGTGACCCGGCCAGCCTCCTCGTCCCACAGATGCTGCCTTGTGCACGGCCTGTGGTTCTGCCTCCCGACTCTCCCCAGGGAGAGCGTCTCCGGAGTCAGGGTTCTGAGTCCAGGACAGGGCGACCCGGGCCGCGGACGCTGCTCACGCCCTTCGGTCCTCCCGCCCCCGCCCCGTCCCTACGAGCTCCTCGCGCTCCCAGCACCTGTTGGCAGGGGAGTCCTTGCCCAAGGCTGCCCGGGCTCCGGCCTCCTCTTGCGCCTCCTGAACTGGCACAGGCCTGCGGGCAGAGGTGTGTGAGCAGAGCCGCTGGAGACCGGTCAGATGGGCGCCGTTTGAGGGCGCCCTCAGATGCCCCCGTGGTGGGGGTCACACCTACCCACTGGCTCTGGAGCCCTGTGTGGTGACACTTCCTGTCCTCCCTGAAACCGTGTCCCAGACCTTATCGGCGGGCACACCTTGCCAGCTCAGGGGGCGGTGGGCGGGGCGGGCGGTCATCTCTGAGGGTCAGGAGCGGGGGCCAGTGGGGGGCCAGTGCAGGGGGGTGTGGTGATCCAGGGACTGTGGCCTGGGGGCCCCGTGGGGACCTTCCGGAGTGGGCAGCAAGCTGGTCGCTCTGACCTTGGCAAGGTCACTGTCCTCATCCTGGCCACGGGCGAGTGTGCCCTGCTAAGAACGGTTCTCGCCAGCATGGAAGCCACGGGTGGGCTCCTTGTCTGGGCTGGCGGTCCCACGCGGGATCCTGGACACTGGGGGTGGTGGAGAGCCGTGGGTCCCGTGTCCCTGTGTCCTGTGCCTGAGGAAACAGGGAGGGGCCAGGCCCTCCTCCCCCGAAGACCCGGCACCCACCCGGCTGTCCTGCCCTCTGAGATTGCAGGGGGAGACACCCCGGGGGCAGGGGCCGCCCTCGGTCCTTCCAGAGTGAGCCTGACTTTGGGGTGGTGGAGTGGCCCCTGGGGGAGGGAGCCTGCACTCTGCTCCCCCCACCAGCAGCTGCTCCTGTCCTGGGAGGGAGGCTCCTCTCCCCATCACCCGCCCCGAACTGAGAACTGAGTGTGCACTGAGTGTGCAGAGCTCGTGCCAGAGGTTCCCCGTCCTCCACTGTACTCCCAGGCCCCCTGTGTGGAGGGGAAGCTGAGTCACATGCCAGAGGGGACACGGCCCCAGCAACCTCGCTGGCCACCCCGTGCTAGGGTCCGGGACTCCTGCCCCCTCTTCCCAGTTTTGACCACAGGCATGGCTGTCAGCCCTGGAGCCTCAAGGTGCCAGACTCCAGAGT
The DNA here is from genome assembly GCF_011764305.1 of Mustela putorius furo. NCBI lineage: Eukaryota > Metazoa > Chordata > Mammalia > Carnivora > Mustelidae > Mustela > Mustela putorius. The sequence continues at coordinate 43,441,356 of NW_025421304.1, read as the reverse complement.
CTTGGCAGTGGTGGTTTGGTCACGCCAGTGGTCTTGTGGGGAGTGAAGCCTCCCTCCAGGATGGCCCCGGGACAGCAGCGGGTCTGTCCTGGCTCGTGGCACTTCTGTGGCTCCGTGTCCTGCCCCGCCCTGTGGCCCCGTATGTGCAGGTGGAGAGTGGGGCCCCGGGGGGAGGCCTTGGGACCTCAGCTGACTTCTGCCCTGTCCTGGACGCTGTCACTGAGGGGTTCCCGGGAGTAGCCACGCAGGGACTCAGGTTCACGCGTGTCTGCCACGCGTATTCTCAGACCCATGGTTTGTGACGCCACCTGTGAAGCCAGTGGAAGCTCTTCCACGTGGGTCCTCTTGGACCCGGCTCTGAATCTGGCTCTGCTGCTGGGTACCCTGGGACGAGGGACGCAGCCTCTCTGGGCCGTGAATGCCTCTTCTCGGGAAGTGCGGCGCACCTGCCCGATGGGTACAGACGGGCCCTGGGGCAGGCGCTCAGCACCAGCAGCTGCCCCTCCGTCCGGGGGCCTCCCTGTGCCCCAGCTGCGAGCTGAGCACCTGCCCTACTTGGCCTTGTGGCCCTCTGGGTGACCCGCCCTGTGCGTGGGCCAGGGGAGCCTGGTGAACTTGACCTGGGAGGCTAGGAGGGTGCCGCCTCCTGAAAGCCCTCACCGCCTCAAGCTGCTTGTGCACCGAGGACCCGTGACTCACCCCTGCTGGCGGTCCCGCGCTGGCGGGGGGGTGGGGGCTGCACCCGCGTCCCACAGGGCCCGGCTCTAATTAGGACGCTCTTCACCAGGGCCCTCCAAGCACGTCCGTGCTCTCACCGGGCAGGAATCTGGGGCAGCTTGGTGACGTTCCAGAGCCCAGGTGGCGGCTGGTGGGGTGAAGACGCCCGGCTTCAGGTCCCCCCTGGGCGGGGACAGTGGAACCTGCCGGGTTGGCTGAGTCACGCTGCTGGGCGCTCCCTTGGGACAGCAGTGAGGCCGTGTCGTGGCTGACGGTGCGGGCTGCTGGCAGGATGGTCCTCCCCAGCCCGGGGTGCGTGTGGCCCGGGGAGGAAGGGAGTGGCCGGGGCGGGCATGTCTCTCTCCACGCATAGAGCCCTCACTTGGGGTGGTGGGTGCCCCCGACAGCTGGGGAGTTTTCGGGTGCCCTCCCAGAAGGAGGATGCCTGGCCTCATACACTGGGGACCATCGCCAGCCTTGGCCGGGAAGCTCTAGGACAGAGGGCTTGGCCTTGTGAGACACCTCCCTGCTCTCAGGATGGGGTTCAGAGCGGGTGATGGGAGGAGCGAGACAGCAGCGCCCCGTGAGGCTGGCGGCCCCCTCCACCTGCCGCGTGCCCACCGTGCTCGTCCTCTGAGGTAGCAACCGAAGAATCAGCTTGAAGAGGACCAACACGTTCCAAGTCCCACGGCTGGAAAGGACGGTCCCTGGAAGTCGGCTCCGGGGCCAGGCGGGGAGCGCGCTGTGGGGCTGGCCTCGGGGTACCAGGGACCAGGGGCTGGTTTGGCGGTGATGGGCGGCGGGCGGTGCCCGTGGCAGGTGCCTGTCAGGCTCTCGCAGGGTTCCGCCAGACCCAGGCTGTGAGGATGGACTTGTGCGGTGTGGTCGGCAGAGTCGGGGGGAGGGACCGCCCCCCGCAGACACCGTGTCTGCTTATGGGTGGGGATGTTCCTGTCCTCGGGCCCCCCTAGATGGGGAGGCATGGAGGGGAGGTTCCTGCAGGCCGGCCCGGCCCCCAACCCACTCTCCCGAGACCTCAGCGGTTTCTCGCTGTCAGCAGCGGCTGCTGGAGGAGATGAACCTGAGCCCCACGGCCCTTCTGTGTGTCTGTGTGTTAGCCCGGACTCTTGGGCTGTGGCAGCCTGGGCAGGGCCGGCCTGAGGCCGCCGGGTCCTCCTCGCTCCTGCCCCGCCCCCTTTAGGAGCAGGTAGGGCTTGGAGCCCTGGTGGGGAGCAGGGTGGGCAGTAAGGCCTGGTTCTGGCCCAGAACTTGCCGGCACTGGACGGGTGGCCGAGTCTCCCAGTCCTGCTGTCGCTCTGGGGCTCAGACAGGCCCCAAGGGGCATCAGCCGGCACGCTTCGCATTCACAAAGCAGACTGGACGGGTGTTGTACCCCTCGGCGGCCTCCGGGGTAGGTGGGGCTGGCCCCCGTTCCCAGGCCACCAGGTCAGGGATATGTCCTTGAAGGCCGTGGCATCCCTGGCACTTTCTGACCAGCCCGTTGAGGGTGATGGCTCAGCCTCAGTGGGTTGCTACCGGACGCTCCTGGCTCAGGGTCCAGCTGAGGCTGGGGTGGACACGAGCCGGCCAGCTCCTCCCTGCCGGGAAGGGTCCGTCATCCCCAGGGCCTCCCCTGGGACCGAGGCTCTGACCCTCGGAAGTGGAGCTGGGCCGCAGCTGCCCCCAGCCGCCAGGCCGAGTGAGCCCTCCTGCCTCCCGGGCGCCCCTTCTCCGCGGCCTCTCAGGACCCCCTTGGGCGTCTGCCACTGGCTGCGTGGTTAGGAATTAGATTAGTTTCCATAAAAACAGGATGCAGTGGGCGAGCCGGCAGCGTGTCCCTCTTTTTCCAGGAACTGAACGTATAGCTCGGGCCAGGCCAGCCCTGTCCCCGCCTGCCATCGCCCCCAGGGCGTGGGGACCTCCGTTCTGCTCTCGCCCAGGGCTCTGGGGCGCTTCCTCCAAGCCCCGGAGCCGGTGCTGCCCCTGTGCCCTGGCTTGGCTGGGCTGCGATGGGGGGTAGCTCTGGGCCCTGTCCTGAGACCACACCGACCTTCAGGCTGCGGGTCCCGCTCTGCAGACCTTGGTCTGGTGGGTCCGATGGACTAAGGAGGCCGTGAGGGGCTGGGCAGGGGGCAGACGGCGGCGCTTGCTGTGGGGACGGAGGCCCGAGCCGCCCTGCAGATGGGCGTCGGGGGGCTGGGTGGTGACGGTCCAGCCTGACACTGTCGCTCACTGGCTGAGTGGCCGTAGCCTGTGACTTCCCATCAGGGCCCCCCCTCCACCAGGGATGTGTTAGCGCGGCTCGGCCCCAGTGCGTGGCGCCTCGGGGATCTGAGATGTGGGGGGGGCGGGGGGTTTCCAGCGAAGCCCGTGGTTTCCCGTCCCCACCGCAGGCCGTGCTTCCCGCCTCAGGCAGCAGGAGGGCGTGCGGCCGGGGCCTCTGGTTTCTGGTCCCTCAGGAACTCGGGCTTGGCCACCATGGGCTCGCAGGACCCCGCCGCCCCCCTGCTTGGAGGCTCCTTGTTCCTTTCCCAGACGACAGCCGCGGCCCCGAGTCCCGGAGCTCAGCAGGGGCTCTTTCTGGGGCTGTCCTGAAACCCACGAGTGTTTCTCCTGGAGGAGGGAGAGGGACAGAGGGCAGCCAACCGTCACCTGCGCCGCATGAACCCCCGCAGCAGAGCACACGCCGGCCCGGGGCACGAACGCCCGTGCTCCACGCTCTCTGCGCTGCCCTGTGTCCAAAGCTCCTCGCAGACGAGGGGTCGGGGATGTTGGGTAGGCCGGTGGGGACGGGTCACACGCGGGGACAGAGCCTGGATGCTTAGGGCAGGGTGGGCTGGGTCCCTGCTGCAGCGGCCGGGTGTCGGGAGAGGCCAGTGCTGACTCTTCCCTGGGTCACTTCTTGAGGGGCTGTGTTTCCAGAGAGTACGCGGGCCCATCCCTCGATCCCGCAGCCGTCTGGGACTGGGCAGCGGAGCCTGGCGGGCTGCCGCCCTGTGGAACGTGACCCCGGGGTCGGGTAGGATGCCCTCCCTGGGGAGCCGTGGTCGCACGCGCAGGAGACAGCGCGGCGGGGCCCCGCTGGCCGGGGTGGGGGTGGGGGTGTCGCAGTCCTGAGCCCACTTTCCACAGGCCGCCCCAGAGAACTCCTTCTCGCCCAGGGGCCTCCCCTCGGCCCTGGGGGCTTGCATCCGGGTGGCTCCGGGACGGTCGTCTCTTGGCTCACGGTCCGCTTCAGCGCGACCAGCTTCCCCAGGTCAGCAGAAGCTGCCACACCCAGCCCCAGCGCCCGTTACACACGCCTGTCCTGAGCCGGCGCAGGCCGCGGCTCTCCACACACCCCTGGGCTTTCTGCCCCGTCCCCTGACCTCCTGCCTTGTGACGCAGACTGGAGAGGACGTCTCAGGTCCCCCACCGCGTGACCCGTTTCTGGTCCTCACACTGGCCTCACAAGGGGCTCGTGCCCTCCTCCGTGGCCTGCGCTCTGGGGACAGGCTCCATGCTTGGTGGGGGGGGTCGTCTGATGGGGAGAAAGGTGGTCGTGGGGTTTTGCCTGTTGTTGTCTCGTTTCACTAAGAGGAAGACCAAGGCCCGGCATGGGGAAGGTGGGGCCAGGACCTGAGTCGGGCTCCTGCTGGGCAGCCAGGCTCCCTCAGCCCCCGGGGAGCATACCTGGCCAGTGACCCCGCCCCCGCCCGGCAGCAGGAGGTGGCCAGGTGGCATTCCTCTGTCCTGCTGGGAAGGGCCCCTAGAGAGTAGGGCCAACCGGGCCCAAGCCGGACTGGACAGGCTGGGACTTGGGGTGCTGTGGGCCGGCTGAGTCACAGGGAGAGGCTCTGAGTCAGCACCCCAACCCTGAGTCCCAGGCCCAGAGCTGGGGAGATGTGGCCCCTGGTGAGCCTGGGGTGGACCCCCACGTTTGGAAGGATAGCCCTGGCCCTGAGGGGGTACCGCGGGAAGGTGTGGAGTGACCCAGAAGCTGCCCCACGGCCGGGCCGCCCCGGTGACCCCCACGGGACGCTGTCTCTGTCCTGGGGCCCGGGGAGAAGGTGCTCGCAGGAAGGCAGCTGCGCCAGAGGATAAGGGGACCCTGCCGTGCCAGGAACAGAAGGCTGTCGCCCTTGAAGGGGGCATCCCTGGTGATACTGTCAAGGTGGATGCATGCGTCAGAGAGTGGCGTGGGGGCACCGGGGAGCTCGGTCGGTTAGACGAGCAGTGTTTGGTTTCAGCTTAGGTCATGATCTTGGGGTCGTGGCATCGAGCCCTGCGTGGGGCTCCTTGCCATGCTCAGAGTCTGCTTCTCTCCCTCTGCCCCTCCCCTTATCCGCACTGGCACGCTGTCTCTACAGTAAATAAACCTTTTTTTTTTTTTTAAGACTTTATTTATTTATTGGACAGACAGATCACAAGTAGGCAGAGAGGCAGGCAGAGAGAGAGGGAGAAGCAGGCTCCCCGCTGAGCAGAGAGCCCGATGCGGGGCTCGATCCCAGGACCCTGAGATCATGACCTGAGCCGAAGGCAGAGGCTTAACCCATTGAGCCGCCCAGGCGCCCCTACAATAAGTAAATCTTTATAAAAAACCAGAGGCAGGTGTGGCGAGTCGGTCGAGACGAATGGTCATGGTCTTGCTTCTGAGTGGGAAGGAGTGTGCGCTGCGCCCTTCAGTCTCGAGGGAATCTTCTGGAGCGTGGGTTCTGAGTCCATCGGGCGCATTCCTGTCCCCAGAAAGCTGGAGAAATTCCCGGGTGATGCCGGTAGCCTGGCCTGGGAATCCTCTTTAAAGGCCACGGCTGGACACCGCGAGTTATGGTCAGTTTTGGTGCAGCGAAGAACGTGACGGGAAACACTGCAGCCAGCCGGCCCGGGGAGGGCCCAGGCTCCTGTGGCTGAGACTCAGCCTGGGTGGCAGGCCACCTTCTTCGGTCTCCCGAGAGCATTTCCACCCCAGGGCCTTTGCAACTGGACCATCCTCTGCGGGATCTCTGGGCTCAGAGTCCATCTGCCCCCAAGGGGAGGGCTTCCGGGAGGCTGTCTTGCTGGCTCCCGTGGGCTTGTTTGCACTGGCCGGTTCCTTCTCGTCCCGAGTCTGTGTGCTCTGCAGCTGCCCCCAGGAGACCGTGCACCCGGAGGGGGCGCGACCTCATCCCCGCCCAGGCCGCAGCCTGAGCCTTGCACGCCACGGGCTGGGCTGTGTGTGGACCCTCGTCTGACCCCTGCCCCGGCTGCTGGTGCTCACCCCAGGGTCCCAGCGGCTGCCCGTGGGGCCACTGTTGAGGACGAGGGGCGGCAGCCGCCCAGTGCTGGACGGTGGGGTCTATCCCTGCGCGAGGGGCCGGGGGGCCTGCACCTGTGGGGATGGGGTGCCCTGCTCAGGCAGAGAGGCCCCATGTGCTGTGGCCTTGTGACACATTCCTGTCAATTAGCCTGGAATTCGGGGTGGGGGTGGGGTGGCTGCAACGTCTGTGTTTACTCATGACTTCCCTCCATCCGTCCGTCTGTCCGCTCTGATCAGCTTGGCTCTCCAGGGCTCTGGACTCTCCTGTCAGCCCGAGGGCTTGTTCGGGACCTGGGGCCTCACCGCACGCTCAGAGACCCCCAAGCCTGGGTGACGAGGGGGCATGTGGGACACGTGCTTCCATTCTGTGGATCGTTTAGTCTGTATTCTGGTTTTCGAGAGCGCGTGAGTGGGGAAGGGGCAGAGGAGAGAATCTGCGGCCGATGCCGCGCTGAGCGCAGAGCCGAGGCGGGACTTGATCCCAGGACCCTGAGGTCATGGCCTGAGCTGAAATCAAGCGTCGCTCCTCTAACCGACTGGCCACAGGCACCCCTCTTCTCCTGAAGCCCGTGATGCTCTGAAGAGCCCCCTCCCAGCTCCGGAGCTGACCCGCTGCCATGCCCGTGTCCTAGATCCTCGGTCGCCGGCAAGGGCAGGCCTGCAGCTGCTGTCCCAGGGGAGCCGTGCTCCCCACCCAGCCGGCCCGGCCCCTCCCACACCTCCGAGTGCTCTCTCCCACGAGGAGGGAGGGTGTCGCTGGGCGCGCTGGCGTCCTCACCTGCGGCTCCGGCCGGCACCTGGCACCGGCCTGAGCTGCTCCCACTCCCGGCTCTGTGCACGTCCTCACGCTGCCCAGGGCTCAGTGTGTCGGGACGTCCCTGTCTGGAGCTGACTGTCCTGTGACCGGACTGGTGGGCCGGGCGTTGTCGTCCAGGGAGGACCAGGCGGGCACAGTCATGAGGGGCAGGTCTCCACACGGGTGCACAGGCCCCTGGCTGGCCTGGTCGGCCCGTCACCGTCTGGGGGTCCCGCTCTGTGGGGAGCCCCATTCCTTGTTGTAAAGGAGGCCGGCCCGTCCCTAGGAAGGACTCGGGAGAGCCGTGACCTGGTGAGGGCCCTGGACAGCGCTAGCTCCCTGTGCCCTGTCCCCCAGTCTGGTAGGGGGCTTCCTTTGCGGGTTGCTGGCCTTGGGGACAGCATGGTGTGAGCCCCCGCCCACTGTGGTCCCTTTCTCGGCCGGCCCCGAGCTCTAGGTGGCCCAGAGTGAGGAGTATTGCCAAACCATGTCCTGGCAGACGTGGGTGGGACACCATGTGGGGCCAGGTCGGGAAGCTTCCTTCCTGGACACCCCGCCCTCCGCTTGTTTGCCTGCGGCTTCCCCAGTTCAGAGCCCCCCACGGAGGTCAGAGCCCCCCACGGAATGTGGGCCCCACCCGAGACCAGAGCCGGGCCTGGCCCTCTGCGCAGAGCACTCTGGCGGTGGCCTGCCCAGCAGGGTGGCTGGGTGCGGACCCTTCCCGGGGACGGCCCCGCGAAGCCCACACGACGGCCCCGGGCCCTGTTGCTTCCCCGGAAGCCGGGCAGGTCCTGGGTCTGCCGTGAAGGGAGCTGTTGCTGGCAGGGCGGGTTTCGTGCTTGTGCCTGGGGTCGTCTGAGCGCGTGCTGGGGCGTCCAGGCAGCCTCCCAGGGGAGAGCACAGAGATGCTGAGCCCTCCTAATGCCTCTGCCCGGCCAGCGAGGACGGGCCTGCGGCGGGATCCGCGGGTGACCCCACTTATGACACGTTGGGGTCAGTAGGTCTGCAAACAGTCCCCGAGGCCAAGCTGCCCGTGCTCCTTGCCCCCTGGCCTGCTTCCAGGCACCCAACCTGCGCGTTGGGGGGGGGGGCATGCCATCCATTGGGTCCCCAGATCCCTGGACCCCCCCGGGGTCAGCCACGCTGACAACAGGGCAGAGCCGTCCCTATGCCCCGCCTCCTCCCTTCTCAGAAGCCATCTGGGACCGGGTGTGGCTGGGAAGGCTCCCGGACATAAGCGGTCAGGGGCTCCTGGACAGGTGAGGACCAAAGGGCAGGTCTGTGGCTGGTGCCCACGGGCTCCTCGTCCCCCTTGTGGCCACCAGCCCCCCCTTGGGCCTCGGTGCAGCTTCAGGGAGCTGGCGGTAGGGGAGGGCCTGGCTGACTGCGCCGGCCCTGGCAATTCCGTGAGCCGTAAAACCAAACGTCCGGGCCGCCTGCTAATTAAACCCTTGGCCAGCAGCGCGGGGCCTGGGGCTCTTGGCTGGGCTCCCAGTAGGTAACACAGTGTCCTTGGCGTTGCTGCCGGGTCCCTGCTGTGTCCCGGGCCCCCCTACAGGGCCATGCAGGTTCTCCAGCCCTATCCTCTGCTGACTCCGGTCCACTGCCTTCCCGGGAGAGGAGAGGGCCCTCGGAAGAGCTTTGTGAACTGGGAAGGGCTTCGGCGCTGTTCCTCCCGCGGAGCTGGAGCTCTTCACCCGAGGTCGTGCCGTGGGCCCCCCGGCCCCCAGGCCTGCGGGGCGTGCTGTGGGCAGGAAGCCCCAAGGCCGGTGTGTGGCCAATGCTGGACTTGCTCGGGGGATGGAGAGGGGACCTGGGTTGGCTCTCTGGGCAGGTGCGGCCGGGGTGGGGGGGACACAGTCCCGGGGGCGTGTGCTGGAAGGTGCTTCACGGGGCACAGAGCAGGGGTGGGTGGCCCATGGGACTGGGGGTGGGAAGGTGCTTGGTGTTCCCTGAGGGCCTGTGGGCCTTGCTTGGGCTGCCAGTGTGGCCGCTGCGGCCCCCAGATCCCTGTCCCGCCCTCTGCCTTCTGCTCCTGCCCCCAGGGTGCCCACCCGCCCGCGGGGGCTCTGCCATGTCCTGCCTTCCTGTCCGCGCCACCTGTGACTACTGACCTTGTCCCCAGAAGGTGGGGGATGCTGGGCTTGGGCTGCTCACTCCCGTGCCCTGGGCCGACCTGCTGGTCCTCATCTTCCAGGAAGGTGGGGAAGATCCAAACCTGTGGCAACCTCTGGGTCAGGGTCTGGGGTCCGTGTCTATATCTGGGCTTGGGGAAGTGTGGCCACCACGTGCTGTGGGGTCAGGAGGCTCTGCTGCCGGGACAGCTATGGTGGAGGGTAACAGACAGCTCCTCTGCCACATTTCTCCCCCCACGCCGCCCCCCTACCCACTGCCAGAAGCAGGGGTGTTCATGGGTTTCTTCTCCAAGCCAAGCGAGGCAGAGCAAGCACACTCCCCGGACACCCAGTGGGCGGGGGAGGCCGCAAGACTTGGACCAGGAAACCGCACCCCCACTCCAGCAGCTGTCACCTGGGACTCTGACCTCCTGTCCCTGGGCCACCTGGTCTCCTCGGGGCTCTACCTGGCTGGCAGCAGAAGGCAGGCCTGAAAGGTGCCCACCCAGGTCAGGAGAGGCCAAGTCTCTTCCTGCCAGTGTCCTGGTGCCCCGGGGACATGGGTGACCCCCCGCACCGGCCTGCAGGCCCCGTGTGAAGGAGCCTGGCCCGCATGTGTGAGCCCTTCTCAGTCGTCCGTCTTTGGGGTCAGTTCAGTCGTGGCCACGTGGGGACACATGAGAACATTCTTCTGATGGGAGAGGGGGCCTTACGGCCAGACACAGAGGTCCTTCTGCACGGGCGGATGCTGGCAGCGACTGGGGAGCGAAACTTCCGGAACCTCTCATACACTTCGGGGTACGAATCCTGCTTCTGTTTCTGTTTGACACGTAAGGAATCTTCCTGTGTGGGTGTGGGTTCTGGGTGCCCCAGGGCTGGGCCACGGTCGCCCTCTCCTGCCCTGCGCCAGGCGCTGTTCCCATGGCCATGGTCCGTGCACTGTTGGGGTACCCGTCCCCAGCTGAGGAATGAGGCAGAGCGGGGACGGAACCAGCTGACCAGATCCAGTCCTTGGGCTCTCTGGTTTCGCGGAAGCCCAGAGGAGGGTGAGACCAGTTTGCTGGTCCGCAGGCCACCCAGCCCTCGGCCTCAGCCCGCATCCCTGGGACCCAGGGGTCCAGGCCGGGTGCTCAGGGCCCCACCCCAGCGGGAAGAAGTGCCCGCCCTCCCTCTGGGCCCTGCCACGGCTGGGAGGGGCTGCAGGGTAGGGGACAGCTCTGTCCCAGCCTGGCGCCCTCACCCTGGCCACCGATGGGTGCCCCCGCAGACCCGGCTGTCCCCGCCCCGCGTGTCTCCTGCAGGCTGTCCTGTCTAGGCCCCCTGGAACCGCACTGTTCCTGACGGGCGGGGGTGGGAGTCCCGGTCCCGGACTCAGTTTCCTCATTTGCGCGTCAAGGCAGCCACGCGCCCCTCTTAGGGGCCCCGAGACAGTGCTGACCCCTGTGTGCCCTCCGCCGTCCAGGCCTCCTGGCCTCTCCCAGGGACGCTGTTCTTTCAGCTTCCACACTGTTAGGGGACATGGCGTGATATCAGGGCCACTGCCCCATGTCAGCTGGGGCCCCCGTGAGCCCCTGGGGTCCCCGAGCCCATAGTGGCTTTTGCCCAGACCCATTCACTCTGCGGCTGCTCCCCGGGGGGCGGTGCTGGCCTGTGTGTCCTGCGGGCAGTGCGCTTCCCCGGCCCCTTGCTTCCTGGAGCCTCCCTTCGCATGGGCCTGGAGACACCCGCCTGCGTCCCCGAGGACCCTGCCAGCCTGGGTAGTGTCTCCCTGCCACCCCCACAGTCCCTCCTGCTGCGCGTGCTGTGTCAGCCTGCTCTACAGATAGGGGAGCTGAGGCTCGGAACTCAGGTTCCCACAGGAGGGCTGGGGTGGGGAAGGTCTGGGCCCACCTGACCCACAGGCCAGCCTCGGGGGACACGTTCCAGGAACCGTGTGCGGAGTGGGGTGTGTGCGGTCTCCCTGGAGACCTTGGGGTCTAGCCCTCTGCAGGGAATGTCCTTGCTGGGCCGCGTGGGGTCCCGCAGGCTTGCTGGCCCTCCGCCTCCCCTTCCTGACCTGGCGGTGGCTGAGACCAGGGGTCTGTGTCTCCCCTGTCCAGACCCCAGTTCCTCCACCTACAGGAGAAGGGTCCTGTGGGGCTCTTGCTGGATAGGACTTCCGGGCTCCGGCAGGCTCCACGAGGGTATTTAAAGGGTTAAGCATGTGCTCTGGGTGAGGGGTCCTGGCAGGAGGGAGCCCTTTCCTGCCCAGCAGGGCTCTCTCTCCCCACCCCCAACCTATTGTTCCTGGCATAGGAAAAGGCATATTTCCCCCATGAGGTCACTGGCCGCTCTGGTGGGGAGGTGGGAGCTGCCTGGGCAGCTGTTCCCTCCCCTGCAGCTCCACGCCTGTCTTCTCCGCTCTAGCCTGGGGTGACCAGCGCCTCCGCCCATCTCCCCTCGTCTTAGCTGGTCTTCAAGGCCAGAGGAAAGGCCACCGCCTCCAGGCAGCGCTCTAATGCCTGGGCCTTCTCTGCAGGGACAGGCACTTCACCACAGCCTCCATGGCTGCTTGGCGCGTGCCCGGAGCCCTGGACGCTGGCTGCAGAGCCAGGAGCCTGGACCTAAGTCCTGCCTGGACCTCCACGGGAGTCCTTCGCCTCTGAGACATTCCCCGTCCGCATCTGGACAGGAGGACAGCCGAGCAGGCTGCCCCTGCTCCCCGGCCTGTCCCCAGCCCCTGCTAGCAGGGGGAGGGCTGTCGGCTGGGAATAGGACCCGAGCCCCTTCCCTTCCACCGGCCACACCGCTGCCCTGCCAGCGCTGGGAGCCAGCGGGCCACGGTTCCCCGCTCACGCCTCCACCCCGGCCCGGCATCCAGGAGGGCTGTCTGGGCGCCACCCGCCTGCCGGGTACCAGCTCCCTGGCTGGGCCGATGCCAGAAGAGCAGTCAGGGACGGCTCACGGGCCTTCTCTGGGCGGGCCGGGCGGGCCGCCCCCCAGACATCCCGGGGTGCCTCGGGGAGCTGGAGACCCAACCCCTGGGGCACGCACAGACCCCCCCTTTCTTGCTGTGTCCCCATCTGCATGCGTGCTGGGTGCGCGAGTGAAGGAAGGAGTGAGAGGCTCCGGGCTGCAGGGTGGGGGTCACCTGGCGTCCCTGCCCCGCCGGCCGCGCCCCGGCCCTCTGACCTCTGACCTCTGACCTTGCTGTCCCTGGCGCTTCGTCTCTGACCTCCTGCTTTGGGCAGATGAGCTTCTCCGAGACGCTCTCCTGCTTAGCCCGGGTGTGGGGAGAAGACTAGGGCCACATGCCTTGGGCTCCACCAGCAGCAGCAGATGGGCTCCCCCTGCCCCCGGATTTGAGTTTCTGACGCCCTTGCTGGTTGTTTGTTTATTTTGGTAAAACACACAGAACATGGGGCGCCTGGCTGGCTCAGTCGGTAGGACACACAACTCTTTTTTATTGTTAAATTGTATTTATTCATTCTGGAGTAATCCCTACACCCCACGTGGGGCTGAGCTCACGACCTCAGGGTGGAGAGTCCCCCGTTCCTGCCCCTGAGCCAGCCCGGCAGCAGGCACGTGAGTCTGGATCTCGGGGTTGTAAGTTCAGGCCCCATGTCGTGTGTAGAGAGCACATAAAATGAAAAAAAAAAAAAGATACAAAGCATAAAATTGATCATCTTAACCATTTTTTAAAAAATTTTATTTTTTTGAGAGTGAGAGCGCGAGCTGGGGTGGGGCAGAGGGGAAGCAGGCTCCCCCCGGAGCAGGGAGGCCAGTGCGGGCTCCAGCCCAGGACCCCAGGATCATGACCTGAGCCGAAGGCAGACCCTTCCCTGACCGACCGCCCAGGCGCCCCCGTCTTCCCCACGTTCAAGCGCGTGGTTCAGTGACGAAGCGTTTCTCAATATGGCACAGCCGGCTCGGCCACCGGTCCCCAGAGCGCGACGTCTGAAGCCCGACCCCGGCCCAGCCTTGGGCCGCTCCCGGGCCAGGCCCAGGCCCAGGGAAAGGGAAGGCAGGGGTCCTGGCCCCGCTGCGGGCTGTGCGGTGCCTCCGGGAGCCTCCCCGCTGCCCGCACAGCAGTTGCCCTCCTGGGCCCCCCCCTCCGCCCCCCACCCCGCCCCTGTGTGCCGGGGGCCCTCCCCCAGCCATGCGTAGCCCCTCTCCCCCGCGGGTGTTCCCAGAGTGTCCCGCGGCCTGCCAGGTCCGTCCTCAGGGGCAGGTTAGTTGGGCGGACGAAGGACTAATGGACACACAGATGCGTGGCTGGCAGCGGGGCCGTGGGGAGGACAGACGCCGCCTGGCTGCTCGGGCGGGTGCCACCCTCCCTGGGGATGGGCCAGGGCTGGCACTGTGGCGTGGGGAGAGGCCGAACCTGGGCCTGGAGAGTGCAGCCCTGGATGGGACTTTAGAAGCCTTTGCCGTAAATGCTTTTCCCTCCCGCTCTGGGGCCGGATCAGCTGGATTTGTTTTAGAAGGAAAATCCGCAGTTGCTGCGAACCTTCCTTCTGGTGAGCCGGTGGCAGCCGCGCGTGCAGTGGCAGGAGCCCGCGTCCAGTCCGGGGCTCGGTCACCAGCGTCCCAGCCCCGAGCCCTGCCCCTCGCCTCACCCTTCTGCGGAGCCCTCAGGCAGGTCGTGTGAAGCCCATTGTAGCGACATGGAAACTGAGGCCTGGGCCACGGTGGCCACGCAGGCTGCAGGGTCAGGGGTCTGCCCCCCTCGCTGGGGCTCCTGCTGCCCCCTCCTCTCAGCTTCTCTGCCACACCCCAGGGCCTGGTCAGGGCCAGGTGGGACAGGGGACACGCAGGCATAGGCGTGCGCAGCCCTGCTGTGACCCTGGGCCTGGCCGTGGGGTGGGGTGTTGGGCGGGTTGTGGGGGACTCCACGGCCTGGGTTCTGGTGGAGCCAGCCCCTGCTCTGGCACAGTGAGAGAAAAGGCGGGAACAGGCTGTGGGCACGCGGGCAGCTGTCACGGGGCAGCCAGGAGCCCGGCTGACGGCCACGAGTGCCACGGGTGCGGCTGGGAGGCTCACTCGACAGCCAGCAGCATTGTGTGTCCGCTGAAGCCGGAAGATTTTATTTTACTCGTTTTTTGAAGATTCATTTGTTTTAGGGAGAGACAGCCCGAGCGGGAGGGGCAGGAGAGAGAGTGTCTCACAGACTCTGCTGAGCGCGGAGCCTCACGCGGGCCTCGATCTCATGACTCTGAGATCGTGACCGGAGCTGAAACCGAGTCGGACGCTTCACCGACTGAGCCCCGCAGGTGCCCCTGAAACTATAAAATGTTTAAAAAAAGGAGGAAAAGTAAGTTCGCGAAGTCAGCCTCCTTGTCCGAGGGGATGGTGGGGCGGCGTGTGCCCGAGTCGCGCGCAGCAGAATGAGCTGTGGCTCCGAGCGGCCGGTGACTAGTGTTTGTCGGGACGCCGTACGACAGCGTGTGAATCCTGAGACGTGACAGGTCACAGGTTAGCAGGGTTGCTCTGGCCGCAAGGAGCTGGCATCCAGGTGGGAGACGAGAGGTGATGGGGGGCAGTGTCGGGGGGCAGTGACGGGGGACAGTGCCAAGGGCAGGGTGTTAGAGTGATGCGGGCAGTGACGCCCAGTGGGCTGGGGACCACTGGTGGGCTTGATGTCCGGGGGTGATGTTGGGGGTGATCAGGTGATATTTGGGGGGTGGTGCTGGGGGGGGTGATGGGGACAATCAGGGGTGACGTCTGGGGTGTGGCCGCCCTGCGGTGTGGCCGTGCTAACTGCCGTCTCTCCCCGCAGCTTGCCTGGCCCGCTTCAACGCCCTCTCTCTGGTCTACCTGCTGTTCCTGCTGCTGCTGCCCTGGCTCCCGGGCCCCTGTCGACACGGCATCCCAGGTAAAGGGCTTGGACGCTGGCTCCTGCCAGGTGGGGGCACTGGGGGCCTTGGAGTGCTTTGTCCACAAGGACTGGCCAGACGGGCATGGGGTGGGGTGCATGTGCCCTCCGCAGAAGCCCTGGGCGGTTTAGTGGCCAGGGCAAAGGACGAGTGGCCCCAGGTTTCATTTTTCCTGTGCCTGCCCCGGACTAGTTTCAGCATCTCCTTCCTGGCTGCGTGTCACAGGGGCATGCTGGAGGTGGTGGGGGTCATCGGACAGATCCCCCTTGTTCCCAGGGCGGCCTGTCTCCCTGCGGGCTCCCTCTCCCGCTCCCCACCCTGGGCCTGGCGAGGCTCCGGCCGACCCCTTACTTCCGGGTGCAGCCTCACTCCCCTGACCCGAACCGCCCCCCATGTCAGGCGCCGTGCTGTCTCTGCCTCCTCTGTTCCCCAGATGAACAGACGGGGGGACGCCCTCGGGAACTGCACCCCCAGGAGGCGCTGAACCTGGGCTCGGGGCAGGGAGCCGTCCAAGAAGGGCTGGGAGCAGAGAGGCCGGCTCAGGGGCCCCGGGCTGGAGGGGACGGGGCTGTGCCCTGCCCCCTGCCCCGTGGCGCAGGCAGGCCCCCCGTGAACAGGGGTGGATGGGGTCCAGATGTGCTGAAAGGACCCTCCAGTCTGGGCTCCTGCCGCCTGCCCGCTCCGAGCTTCAGGGTCCGGTTCCCCGGCTTTCGGGGAGGGGAGTGTGCAGGGGCACATCCCCAAAGGCTGCTCTGCCCTCGGTAGGCGGGAAGGCCCCCTCCGTGTTGGACGGGGAAGAGAGGTTCCCAGGCTCGAACAGGGGTCCCTGAGCGAAGGCGGCTGTCCGCAGCAGGAGAGCCAGTGCCTGGCAGAGACGCGTGGGGAAGCAGCCCCGCAGAGCCGAGCACCGGCTTGGCCGGGACGGCTGAGGACCCGTGAGCGAGACAGGCCCGCAGACGCAGCCTCCAGGAGATGCGGGTGCCGCTGGCTGGCTGCTTCGGGGTCTTGGGGGCTGGGGCAGCACCCCCTCCCCAACTCAGGCCGGAAGTCGGGAGACCAGCTGGGCCTCCTGGGCCAGGCTCGCAGCATCACAGGGCTGGTTCCTTCTGGAGGCTCCAGGGGAGGGTCCGTTTCCTCGTCTTTCTGGAGTCCTGGGGGCACCCACGGCCCCTCTGTCCATTGTCCCGGCCGGCAACGGACCATGGAGTGTCACCTCGTGCCTCTGACTCCGGACCCTATCAGGCTCCCTCCTTGCTGGGGCGCCGGGCTTGCAGTCCAGGCGGCATTCTGGGAGCAGAGGACTGCAGGGGCTTCGGCGGGGGCAGGGCTGAGAGCCGCCGGGGCCCCAGGCCAGCCCCTCGCCCAGGCCGGCGCTTCGCAGCTGCCCACGGTTCCCAGCTCAGGCGCCAGGGCTCACCTCCCACAGGGCCCTCCCCTCCCCTTCCCCAGCGCCCCTCTCCTGCCATGGGCCGTGGGGGCAGGCGGGCCCTGGCCGGGGCGGCGGCCGGGTGGGGAGACTCCCCTGCCTGCCCTCTGTCCGCCCTCGGACGCCCTTCAGGAACAGGGAGGTGGAAAAACCAGGTGGATTAGGGGAACCCGGAGACCCGCCCGTGCCCGGGAGCCTGCCCTCGAGCATAGGGTGTGTAGGGGCTCGGCCTAAGCTGCCACTGGTGGAAGGTCTGACACCGCCTGGGCCCGGAGGGTGCTGGCCCCTGGCCCCGACCCACATCCCCACCCAGGGGGGGGACACCGCAGCCTGTGCCTGAGGAGGCGTGGGTTGCCTCGGGGCGGCTCCAGTTTTTGTCCTCTGGTGGGCAGGGCTGGGGCGGGGCAGGGGTCAGTACCAGTCGTCCCCTTAACACTTAGGGACTTAAGACCCTGTCTTTGCCTTAGAACCCTGCCCCCCAGGCTTCCTGGCCCCCCAGGAGCTGGTGCCTGCGGCTCTCCCTGGGGCCTGGCGGGGAGGGCCCGTGTGCTCAGCTCCGTGAGCAGGCAGCACCGTGAGGGTCCCTGGTGTGTGTCGCGGGGGAGGGGCGTGGGTCCCCGTGTGTGACTGCTCATCCGTCGGGACGCAGGCGTCCTGTGATCTTAGGCTTGTGGGGAGAGCTCACAACCCAGGCTCTGCCCTGTCTCCTTCCCCCACTGCTCCCCCCAAGCGCCTTCTTGCTGCGGCTGCTGCACCCCCTCCCCAGCGTCCCAGAGCACGTCCTCCCGAGGCCCCCTGCACACCCCGGGAGCCAGGCTCCTGTCGGCGTGGGGGGGTGAGGTCTGCAGGCGGCTGGTGTAGACCCCACGCCTGGCCCGAAGGAGAGGCTGCGTGCGCAAGGCCCGTGGGGACGGCAGTTTGCGGGCTGGGCCAGGGTGGCGGGGGCAGCGGGGGGTCCCAGAGGTGAAGGACGGGGGTCCCAGAGCTGGGAACGGGGGTCCCTGTGGAGGGGACTGTCAGGCTGGTTTTGGGGGGGCTCCAGGACTTCTGCTTTTGGGGTCCCCAGCCTGCCAGCCCTATTCTTGTTCCCCCGAGGGCCTGAGTTCTTGTCCCTGTTCCTGCAGGAGGGGTGGTTTCCGCCCCCCCCCCCCGATGCCCACAAGGGGCGCGGGCTGCCAGGACCCCCCCCCAGCAGCCGGAGCCGCTGCTCTGTGCTCTGTGCCCCCTCCCCTGCCGGACCTCCCCCCACCCTCCGGGCCGCCCTTCAGGAGTGGATCTCCGGGGGGTCGCGGTGGAGTTCAGGTGGGCAGCGTGGGACGGCCCCCAGCGTCGGTGAGTGGGGTCAGCAGGCCAGGTCAGGCGCGGATTTCCCAGCCTCCTGCCTCTCCCCCGTCACACACTCACCAGCCCTGCCCGGGAGATGGAACCACGCGGCCAGCGCTCTGGGCTTGGTGGTAGCTTGTGGTCCAGGACACGGTGTGGCCACCCCAGGAGGGATCTTGGGAGGAGAGGTCAGTGGGGACGTGGTGACGCCTGACACTGCTGCATGGTGTCGGAGAGGAAGCCGGTCACAGGGGAGTCCGGTGGGGTCCCCTCCTGCCGGGGGCCCCTCCCGGACCGACCGGTTTCCGGGTGTATGAGGAGCCCGGCAGCCTGGCACTGGCAGCCTCAGGCCCAGCAGTACCGTGAGGCCGACCCCAGGGCGTCCCCAGGCGGTCCCCAGGCATCGGTGGCCCCGAGCAGGGTGCGACCCTGGGGGCCAGCAGGGGTGCCTCTGGTGGGCCGTGTGCCCCCACTGGGGCTTCCCGGGTCTGCAGGAGCGGCTGAGCCCTGCCCCCACCCACGCAGGTAGCCCTCCGCCCCCCCAGTTGGGAGGCCTCAGCCTCCCCCCGGTCTTGGCCCGTGCTCCGAGCAGAGCTGCCCAGACAGGGCCGAGCGCCAGACGTTCTGTTCATTTTCCGTCTGTCCCTCCCAGCGCTCTGCCCGCTCCACCCTGCTCTTCCCTCCGCTCACCCCTGCCCCGGAGCGGTGGAGGCAGGGAGGGACCTAGACAGGAGCAGCCGAGAGGTCATCTGCGCTGCCTGGGCTGCTGGGGCTCCCCTGCTCTCTCTGAGCCGGGCTTCCCTCTGCAAGGCCAGGGGGCAGGGGGTGAAGGCCCAGCACTCGCGGGGTCTCCCCTGTTGGGCCCTCCCGGGAGACGGCCTGGAGCAGGGATCCCGAGCCCCGCAGCCTCAGGCGGGAGCGAGTATGACACCCGTCCCCGAGCCCGGGGTAGGGGGGTCCGGCGGCGAGGAAAGCGTCCGCGGCCCGAGTCCTGACGACAGGTTCCAGAGCTCCGCGTGGGCGTCCGGGTCAGCTTCCTGCACGGGGCGCGAGCCGCCCGCCCGCTCAGAGCTGAGGTGGCGACAGGACTCTGCTGGCCCCCACGCGCGGCCGGTGCGCAGACCCCTCCCCGCAGCCACGGCCTCCCTGCTCGTGCCCAAGGCACACGGGGCCATTGTCTGGGGCCGCCCGTGCCCGCGCCGGGGTCCCGGGGCCCAGCTCCTGGAATCGGTTTCTCCCCGCCCTAGTGGGCTCTGGGGGAACTCGGGGCCCCCCGGATGATGAAACGAGGCCCCTATCCCAGCCTCACGCCTGCCCGCTCCGCCCGCAGGCCACACTGGCCGCCTCCTCCAGGCCCTGCTGGTTTTCAGCCTCCTCTTCCTGGCGGCTCACCTGACCTTCCAGATATGCCTCCACACCGTGCCCCGCCTGGACCAGCTTCTGGGACCCAGCTGTGAGTATCCCTGGGTCGGGATGGCCTTCCCGAGCTAGCCAGGAGCCCGGGGAGACGGGGGGACTGCAGCGCTGGGGAAGTTCCCCGCTGTGCCTCACACGGGCCCTGAGTGCCCGTCTCCAGCTCCCGTTCACCCCACGTGGCCCAGGTTCGTGCCGGCTGGTCCTCATTCCAGACCCCCGAATCTCCCAGCATCTGTCTCTGCAGCGAACAGACTGGCTGGGGCACCGGTGGCCCTCCGCGCCCTGCCCAGTGCAGCCCTGTGCCCTGCGTCCTGCGTCCTGCGGACAGTGTCTGCGGCTGGTGCCCGCTGTCTCAGCTGCAGGCGGGCTCGGCTGAGCCCTGCGGCCCCGCAGCCCCGCACAGCCTGGGTCCTGTCCCGCGTCGCTCCCCGCCCTGCCCCCGCTTCCATTCCGTGGGGACGGTGCCCGTCCTGCTGTTTAGAAGCGGGGCCACGGAGAGAAGCCAGGCGCCTCGGGGGTGCCGTGGCCCCGGTGGCTCCCGCACAGGCCTCCCCATTCCGGCCCCCACGACTTAGGCCTCAGCTCGCGGCTGGGAGGCCCCGTTTGTGCCGGGTGGGACGCATGGGCCTTCGATGCCTCTGGCTCTCCTTGGCTGCGCCTTCGTTCCCTACCGGTGAAGGCGACCTTCTGCGAGCTGCCCCGAGCCCAGCCACGTCCCGTGACCGCGGGGCTCCCAGGGCCTCCGGGCGGCAGGGAGTAGGGCTGCGTGGCGCTCGCTGCCTGACCCCGCTCCGTGTCTCTCCCGCAGGCGGCCCCTGGGAGAGCCTCTCCCGGCACGTGGGGGTCACGAGGTAAGCGCTCCTTCCCTCCCCGGGTCCCCCATCCTCCTCCCCGGCCCGGCACCTGCCTTCCCCGACCCACCGTGGGCTCTCCCTGCCCTTCCCAGGCTGGACCTGAAGGACATCCCCAATGCTGTCCGGCTGGTGGCCCCCGACCTTGGTGTCCTGGTGGTCTCCTCCGTGTGCCTTGGCCTCTGTGGGCGCCTCGCCCGGGACACGCAGCGGAGGCAGTGCGCCCAGGAGCTGGTGAGGGCTGGAGGCGGGCGGGCCGCGGGTGCTGGGGGACGCCGTTCCTGGCTCTGTCCGTCAGAGGACAGTTTCACTTTTTCTTGACACAAATGTGGACTTTTCGTTGAAAAAGCGTGTGCTTGCTGTGAGGAGATGAGGCATGGGAGGTGTGTGTCCCCTCTCTGGGACGCGGGGCCGAGTGGTGCCGTCCGTGTGCCTTTGAGACTTGGTCCTAGCAGGAATCCATCCCAGGGACCTCAAGTCAGGTCTGTGCCTTCAGCAGCTGTTCCAGGGGGTCCCTCCAGGCCACAGGGAAGGAGGGACTCATCACTGCAGGGAGTGACCTGCTGGCTGTCAGGGAGCTCCCCTCCATGTTGGGGGCAACTCAGTCTGCCCCTGACCCCAGCCTAGCGGGCAAGGCTGGCACCTCACTTTCAGAGGGGGAACGGGAGCCTGCAGCTCAGGTTGCAGGCACTCGTGGGGCTTGGGACCACCCTGTGCCGTCCCTCGGGTGCCCTCCCCCCGTGGCCCCCGTCCCCTCCCCGGGGAGGGCGTGCGCGCTGCTCAAGCTCCCGCGGCCTCTGGTTTCCCTATTCGTGGAACCAGGGCTTCCCAGAACAGCTCTGCCACGAAGGGGACTGGCTCTGTCTAAAATCTGGGGTGGGACAGGCCGGGGCGGGAAGGAACAGCCGCTGCGTGTGGCCTCCACGGCCCGGAACTGCCTTGCTGGCGTTGGGGGCTGGACCCTGGTCTGCCCCGTGACTGGGACAGGTCACCTCGTCTCTGTCTTCAGTGGCTAATGAGAGCCTGCGCCGTCGTGTTGACCCGGGGTGGCTGGTGTAGACAACCTGAGTGAGGTTGGGGGCAGGGACCCGCCACAGGTGTGGGCTTTAAAGCCCAGGGCCACGTGTGCACACACATGACGCCCCGCACAGTTGCCCGTCACACGCACGGACAGGCAGGCGCTTGGGGTCGGGCCAGCTGCAGGGGCACGGGGCGGGGAGAACAGCAGAAGCTCCCGCCAAGGCCCCTGTGGCGCCAGAAGGAACCGCGGGGCCGGGGCCGGGGCTGGGGCCGGGACACCCGGAGCACCTGCCTTCCCGCCTAGCAGCAGCCTCCGCCGTTCCCACAGACGCCGACTTTCCACAGGCGCTCAGATGCCGTTGCAGGGCCGCGGCCAGCTGTGGCGGGGTGCGCTCCGGCCTGGCTGCTGTCCTGCTCCCCTCTTCGCCTCGCCTGCCCCTTCCCTCCTTCCGGGCTCGGCCTAGGGGCTCCTCCCTGGGGCCTCCCCACCCCCCAGGCTCTGTGAGGGCAGGACACGTCTGGTCCCCACCCTCAGGCCCTCAGGGGACAGAGGCACAACAGAGAGGTTAGGGCACTTGCCCAGGGCCGCGCAGCTAGGAGGCACGAGCCGGTGGGAGCAGGTCGGTGGGAGCAGGTGGTCCGGCTCCCATGAGCGCGGCTGAATGCCGAGTGCCATCCGCTGGGAAGGGCACGGGCATGGCGCCCGTTTAACAGGTGGGAACTGGGGCGGGGGGGCGCTGGGCGCCCAGGGAAACAGCTTCGCTCTGGGCAACCTTGAAGGGGGCCAGGGAAGGAGGCCCTGACCTTGGTGAGGCCTGGCAGGCCGCCCGCCCCTTGCCGTCCAGGGACCCCACAGTCAGCAGAAAGGGAGCAGGGTCACACTGGGGGGCCGCGGGGTCTCCTCCGCACCCCCGTTCCTCTGTGTAAGGGGAAGTGCTCCGCCGGCCCGGGGACTGAGGGGCGCGGACCGGAGTGCGGGGCTGCCGTGTGCGGGCCGCCTTCCTCCTCACAGTCCCCACTCGGGGCCTCCAGAGCCAGGGTTCCAAGGACACGTGTGGGAACCTGGGGGCCCCCAGGCTAGAGGGGAAGATAAAGAAGAGGCACTTGTGGGGTTCTGGAGTAGCGTGAGGCCCGTCTGCAGGGGTCAGTGGTCTCGAGGGCCAGGCCTGGCGGGAGCGTCTTGGGGTTGAGGCGGGCAGCCTCTGGGAAGGCTGGTGGCAGGCAGACCTCTGGGTCCAGAGCACGGCGTGGCCACACCCGGCCAGCAGCCTCTCCCCACTGGGCGGCTCCAGTGCCATGTCCCCGATTTCTGCCCCTTCTCGTGACCCCGGCAGGATGATGATGACAGGGAAGTGGACGGTGGCTCCCCAGGGGGGCCTCAGGGAGCCCCGGCGCCGGCCCCCGCACGGAGGTCCCGGCTGGCCACCCGGTTCCAGATCACAGCACACTGGCTGCTGGTGGCCGCGGGACGGACCCTGGCCATCGTGCTGCTCGCATTAGCAGGTACCCGCGGGGCCAGGGACGGGGACCCCGGCAGCATCTGCCGCGCGGGGAGGGTCTCGGCAGCCCGCCAGCCCCCCGTGGGCCACAGAGACCCCACCGCCCCGCCCCGCCCCGCAGGCATCGCCCACCCCTCCGCCTTCTCCAGCATCTACTTCCTCGTCTTCCTGGCCACCTGCACCTGGTGGGCCTGCCATTTTCCCATCAGCCCCCTGGGCTTCAGCGCGCTCTGTGTCACCGTGGGCTGCTTCGGTGCCGGCCACCTCGTCTGCGTCTACTGCTACCAGACGCCCTTCGCCCAGGCCATGCTCCCCCCTGCCGGCGTCTGGGCCAGGTGAGGCTCCCCGCACAGGCCCCATCCCCCCCACCTCCGCCCCGGCCCTGGCTTCCCGGCCCCCCCGGGTCCCCCACGGCCGGCACACAGTGGCTCGCCCTCCCTGGCAGGGTGTTTGGTCTCAAGGCCTTCGTGGCTCATGGCAACTGCTCCAACGCGCTGGTCCTCGATCCAAGCCACGACTGGCCCATCTACGTGAGCCCTGGCATCCTGCTGCTTCTCTACTACACCGTGGCCTCCCTCCTCAAGCTGCACCTGCACCAGCCCCTGGACCAGGTGAGCGCCCGGGGCCAGCGCCCTCTGCCAGTCTTCGCCCCCGACGCACCCCGTCAGGGGTGGGAGCTGAGCTCCAGCTGGTCTCTGCAGAGGAAGGAGGCGGCCAGGAGCCACGAGGAGCAGGAGGTGGAGCTGACCCAGGTGGACCAGTGGCCCCGGGGCCAGGCCAGGGCTGCAGCCACCAAGGAGGAGGGGGCTGCCCAGGTGAGGAGCCCAGCCTGGGCCGCGGCCCTGGAGCCTGCCTGCCCGAGGGCCGGGCTCACGGGGTCTCATCTTGTCTCTGCAGCACATGCTGCCCCCGGCCACGGGCTCAGACTGCGGCACCGACAGCTGCACCGTGCACGACCTGACCGGCCACAGCCCCGTTCGCCAGTGCCCCTGTGAGTGCCGGATGTCCCTGGCTGCCCAGGGACACCGCCTTCTGCAGGTGCACTGGTGCTGCCCCCTGGTGGCCAGGGGTGGTCTTGCTCCACTGACCTCCAGCTGCGAGGTTTGGGGGCCACCCAGGGGCCACCCAGCCACCACCCCCCCCCTCCGCCGGGAGCATGGGGTCAGGCGGGTGAGTGGGACTAGGGACGGCCAGGGACCAGCGTCACACAGGAGCCCAGCCCTTTGCTGGCATTTTCTGCCCCTAGCGCCCCCTGTTCCACACTGGCCGCTGCCTTTGAGGGCAGAGTTTGTGGTGGCCGAGGGGCTCCCCCTGTTGATGGTGGAGCTTCCCAGCTAGGGTCCAGCTCCCTGGTGACCTCTGTCCCCTCCCCCTTCAGTGCAGCCCAGACTGGCAGAGCCTCGAGAGACGTCTGCGCTACACAGCCTGGGTCACCTCATCTTGGACCAGAGCTACGTGTGTGCCCTCATCGCCATGATGGTAAGGAGCAGCTGGCCTGGGCCCCTCCTGCTGGTTCTCTCGGGATGTGCTGGGAGGCGGCTGGTGGCCCACATCCCGCAGAGCCTGGTGCCTCGTGGTCAGAAACGGAGCTGTGTCCTGATGGGCTGTGAGCGGGTGTGTGCGTGTGCCCGTGCGTGCGTGTGGTGTGTATGTGCCCACATATGCAGAGTGGGTGTGTGCCCGTGTGAGCGTGCATCTCGTGCCCCCGGGCTTTAGGCCGAGGACGCGCGTTGGCTTCCCCGTCTCGGGGCTCGGCGGGGGGAGCAGGCCCCGGGGAGCGGGGCCAGCGGAGCGGGGCCGGGTGTGGGCAGGCCGGGCCGTGCAGCCCCGCCCAGCAGCCCTGGCCCGCCAGGTGTGGAGCATCACGTACCACAGCTGGCTGACCTTCGTGCTGCTGCTCTGGGCCTGCCTCATCTGGACCGTGCGCAGCCGCCACCAGCTGGCCATGCTCTGCTCGCCCTTCATCCTGCTCTACGGGCTGGCGCTCTGTGGCCTGCGCTACGTGTGGGCCATGGACCTGCGTCCCGAGCTGCCCACCACCCTGGGCCCCGTCAGCCTGAGGCAGCTGGGGCTGGAGCACACCCGCTACCCATGCCTGGACCTTGGCGCCATGGTGAGAGTCCCCCTCCCACGTCCCCCTCCTGTGGTGAGTGTCCCTGATGAGGCTGTCAGCTCCCTTGCCAGCTCCCCTGTGGACATGGCACCTCCGGGAGGGCAGGGCCTGTCCGCTGTCCGTGGGGTTCTGTGCCACCAGTACGGAGCGGCGGTCCCATGCCGCGCCTGCCTCTCCGTGCAGCTCGTGTCCCGGTGTGAGGCCGGCGTGTGCAGGGCACCGCTGTGTCCTGACGTCTGTGCCCCTGCGGGCGGGGGGGGTCGGCCAGGTTCCATCTCCCCAAGTGCCAGGGGGTCGGTCTGGGCCCGCAGGGAGACGGGTGCCCGGCGCTGTCCCCGGTCCGCGTGTTCGCGGGGGTCCGGCCGCCCCCGTTGACTGGCCCCCGCCCCGCCCCAGCTGCTGTACATGCTGACCTTCTGGCTCCTGCTGCGCCAGTTCGTCAAGGAGAAGCTGCTGAGGAAGGCGCACGGCCCTGCCGCGCTGACGGACGTCGCCGTGGGGGACGCAGGTGAGGGCTGGGGCCACTGCGGGGGGTGGGGGGCGGCACCCTCCTACCTGTCCAAAGCCATGACCCCGCTGCCCCCCGGCTTGACCCGCAGAGCCCAGGCGGGCGGGGACGCTGCTGCGGAGCCTGGGGGAGCTGGTGAGCGGGCTGTACGCCAAGTACTGGATCTACGTGTGCGCGGGCATGTTCGTGGTGGTCAGCTTCGCCGGCCGCCTGGTCGTCTACAAGATCGTGTACATGCTGCTCTTCCTGCTCTGCCTCACCCTCTTCCAGGTGCGGCGGGCGGGCGGCGGGGCGGCGGGCACGGCCCCCGCGTCCCCGGGTCTCACCGCGCCCCCCCCCCAGGTCTACTACAGCCTGTGGAGGAGGCTGCTGAAGCTGTTCTGGTGGCTGGTGGTGGCCTACACCATGCTGGTGCTCATCGCCGTCTACACCTTCCAGTTCCAGGACTTCCCCGCGTACTGGCGCAACCTGACGGGCCTCACCGACGAGCAGTGAGCGGGCCGTGCGGGGCCGGGGGGGTGGTGGGCGGTCGGGGGCCGGCGGTCGGGGGCCGGCGGTCGGGCAGGCGCCGCGGCTGGCGGGTCTGACCGCCGTGCGCCCCGCGCCAGGCTGGGGGACCTAGGCCTGGAGCAGTTCAGCGTGTCGGAGCTCTTCTCCAGCATCCTGGTGCCCGGCTTCTTCCTGCTGGCCTGCATCCTGCAGCTGCACTACTTCCACCGGCCCTTCATGCGGCTCACCGACCTGGAGCGCGTGCCCCCGCCCGGCCGCTGCCTCCCACGCTGGGCCCACAGGTGCGCGGCCCCCCTGGGTGCGGACGGAGCCCCAGGCGCACGGCGGGGGCCGGGGGCCTGCAGGATGCCCCCCCCCGCCTTGGCACAGAGGGAGGAAGGGAGGGGGAGGGAAGGCCGGTGGGTTCGCACGTGTGGCCAGCGGATGGGGACAGAACATGGCGGGGGCGCCGGCGGGGCTTTCTTCCCCCGGCACACGCCACCCCTCGCCCCCAGGCGGAACGGGAGGGGCCCGTGGGGACGAGCGTGGCATCTGGGGTAGGAAGTGATGCTTTGGGGCCCCCCCTAGGCAGGATCCGGTCAGTGGGACCCCGCTGCTGCTGCAGGAGGACGCTGGGGAGGAGGGGCCGGTGAGCCCGGAGGGCCCCTGCCCGGCCGTGCAGGGCCCGGAAGGTGAGTCCCCCGGGCAGGCCTGGCGTCCCTCTGTCCCGATCCCTGTGGGCCCCCCTTGCTCACGGCCTCACCCCGGGGTCTGCAGCCAGCAAGTGGGGCCTGGTGGCCGAGCGGCTGCTGGACCTGGCCTCCGGCTTCTCGGACGTCCTCGCCCGCGTGCAGGTGCTGCTGCGCCGCCTGCTGGAGCTGCACGTCTTCAAGCTGGTGGCTCTGTACACCGTGTGGGTGGCCCTGAAGGAGGTAAGGACGGGCTGGACACCCCCCCTTTGGAGCACGGTGTGGGGGCCTCCCTGGGGGTGCTGCCGCGCCCGCCCCAGCCTGCCCGCCGTCTCCCAGGTGTCGGTGATGAACCTGCTGCTGGTCGTGCTCTGGGCCTTCGCCCTGCCCTACCCGCGCTTCCGGCCCATGGCCTCCTGCCTGTGCACTGTGTGGACCTGCGTCATCATCGTGTGCAAGATGCTCTACCAGCTGAAGGTCGTCAGCCCCCACGAGTACTCCAGCAACTGCTCTGAGGTGCGGCTGCAGCACGCCCCCACCTCCCGGGCCTACGGGCCCCACGGGGACAGCCCTTGAGCTCAAGCTGGTGGGGACTAAGGCGGGGAGGGGGGCTTCGCCCTCTGTTCCCCTGCCAGCCTCTGCCTGGGCCACCTTGTCCCCAGACATGCTGTCCCCTTCCCTGTTAAGGTCGGTCACAGGCTGACGGCCCACCTGTGTCCCTGGTGGGGGTCACCATGGTCTGGCCTGGACCTGTCCAGAGTTGTGGCTGACGTTGGCTGGGGGCCGGGTAGGGTGGGCCGTCCTGGGGTCACTGTCTAGTTCGTGGAGTGTGGGGTGCAGGTGCTGATTCTCCCCTCCCCCAGCCCCTGCTCAACAGCACCAACCTGCAGAAGACAGAGATCAGGCAGTCCCTGCTGTACCGGGGGCCCGTCGACCCTGCCAACTGGTTTGGGGTGCGGAAGGGCTTCCCCAACCTAGGCTACGTCCAGGTGAGCCAGGGGCCGCAGGGTCATGGGGCCGGGGGTTGGGGGAGCCGGGTGGAGCGTGACCCCAGCCCCCCGCCCCAGAACCACCTGCAGGTCCTGCTGCTGCTGGTGTTCGAGGCCATCGTCTACCGGCGCCAGGAGCACCACCGCCGGCAGCACCAGCTGGGCCCACTGCCTGCCCAGGCCGTGTGCGCCGACGGCACCCGCCAGCGGCTGGACCAGGACCTGCTTGGCTGTTTCAAGTACTTCGTCAACTTCTTCTTCTACAAATTTGGGCTAGAGGTGAGGCTGTGTCAACCCTCACCCCCTCTCCGGGCAGGACCGGGGGCCCATGGCGCCCTCTCTGTGGGCTTTGCTGGACATCTGCAGGGTGCAGACCCTCTAGGGCCTCTTGGGGTGGGGGGGGGACACAGGGGAAGGACCTCCCAGAGGCCGGACCTGTCCTCACAGAGTAAGGGGTGGGCATCTGGGGCCTCGGCTGGACGCTGTGTCAGGCGTCTCCAATGGGCTTGGGACTTGCTGAGCCGGGCTTCTTCCCCACCCCTCTCCGGCCCCGCATGGTGGAGGTGGGACCTGCACTAGGACGGTGTGGGCCGCGGGCGGCTGCCCCCACCCCACCCCCTGGTCTGCCCAGAAGTGGGGAGCGGAAAGTCCTACAACCCCAGCAGCTTACTGTGCACCCCCGTCCCCCACCACCCCCAGATCTGCTTCCTGATGGCCGTGACCGTGATCGGGCAGCGCATGAACTTCATGGTGATCCTGCACGGCTGCTGGCTGGTGGCCCTGCTCACCCGCCGGCACCGGGCCGCCATCGCCCGCCTCTGGCCCAACTACTGCCTCTTCCTGGCGCTGTTCCTGCTCTACCAGTACCTGCTGTGTCTGGGCATCCCCCCGGCCCTGTGCCTCGGTGAGCTGGCGGCCAGCACAGCGGGGTCCGGCGTGCCGGGCGGCGGCTGCGGTATCCCCGGGGAGCGGGAGGACTGGCCCCTTCCCGTTCCTGGGTGTCCAGTGTTTGTTTTTTCCCGGCGTTCTATTGGGAATGATTCAAAGCAATCAGGGAAGTTGGAGGTGGCACGCGAGGGGCAGCCGTGCCCTCGTCAGGGGCCACACAAGAGTCTGTGAGCCCCACACCCTGAGGATGGGGGCCTGGGCGAGGGACGGCACGGCCATCCGTCCTGCTCGGCCCCCAGACCTCACCTCGTCTTCTGGGGGGCCGTGGTGGTGCTCTGCCCCTGGCCGTGCTCTGCTCTGGCCCCCTCTGCTCTGGGTGGTTTCTGGCCCGTGGGTTTGCCGGCTGCTCCTGCTGGGGCCGGCACAGCACATGGAGGTACAGTCTCCCTGGCACGGCCTGCACCAAGGAGTGCAGTTGTCCATTGGGTGCTCCCGGGTCCCCAGCGCCCCCAGGGCAGGGACCACTGCCCCCTGAACCGTCCGCATGCGCCGTGTCCACGTCCACTGACTCCTGGGTGGGCCGTGGACGTTCTCGCTGTCTGGGTGCACTTGTCACCAGCTGGTCTGTGGAAGGGGGTGTGTCTCTCTCCCGCTTCCAGTGCCTTCCCCTGCTGCCGCGCTCCGTCCGCGGCTCTGAAAGGCCCATTGTGGCCTCCCCGTGGGCCCGGGCGGGTCAGATGGAGGTGTTCGCACCCCACATCCCTGCCCCACACGGCGGCCGCTGACGGGACGATGTCCACTGTGGCTTTGTCCGGGATGTCGTAGAACGGACGCTGCAGCATGTCACCCGGCATCAGGCTCGTCGGCTGAACGCCTTTGTCTTTGGGTCTGTCGTTCGCTCCTGTTCCGTGAGCTGGTTTAGACCCGGGCACACAGGATTGGCACCATAGGCCCTTCCCGAGGGCCCTTCACCAGGCTGGCTGTCCTGGGCAGCGTGTTCTCTCCTCCGTGCTGGCTCAGCCCCGCAGTGTGCCTGTTAGGGCCTCGCAGCCGTCGAGGAGCCGGGACGGGGACCCTGTAGGGAGTCTCTCTGCCCAGGCCATGATGCCCTTCAGGCGGGCACACCGCAGCCGAGAAGCATCTGGTTCCACGGGGCCGGCATGTGTCCTCTTGGGGGCCGTTCCCTGTCCCTTGGGGGCAGTGCTGACTGCAGGTTCCCCCGAGGCCCTGCACACATCCTGTTCCTCCCGGACCCCCGGGCTGACTGCAGCCTCTGTCGGCGGAGACGCCTGGCGTCACCCGCTGGGTTTAATACTGGCGACTTTTTCTGCTTCTGCGGTTACGGGTCCTTCGTGTCATCTGGCGTGTTCTCCAGCCCCTCTGATACGTCCTCTGCTTCCTCTGGTGTGTCTTCTGTCCCTGCTGAGGTGTCCTCTGTCCCCGAGGGGCCCACTAGCTCTGGCCTGTGGGGTCACTGGGTGCTGCTGCTTTGTCGTTGGTTCCGGGAGCCCCGGCACCGTGGCAAGCCCGCTGCCTTCCGGGCACACCCTCCCTGCGCCTGCAGATGGCCCTGCCCTGCCCGCACCCTCCATCCAGCCCGGAGCCCTCTCTGCCCCGTGGAGCGCCCCTTCCTGTCCCCTCAGGCCGAAGCAGAGAAACGAGATCCAGGCCCCCGGGGTGCTTGATGCTTGGGGAGCTTTTTTTCAGGCAAAACACGGTTTCCAGGCGTCTCGGGTGGGCTCCTGTCTTCCCGGTTCCTAGGGGTCTGTCACACACGGGTTGTCTTGTCTTGGTTGCTCCGGGAGGCGTGCACCAAAGCCACCTCTGGGACCTTCCGTGTGTCCTCCACCACCCGGCAGCCTGCCTGGGACTCCCCGGCTGCTCCGCGCAGGTTTCCTCCCTGGGGCCGGGGCCAGTGGATGCCTGAGGAAGGCGCTCGAGTCTCTGCTGTGTGCTGCGAGCAGGAGAGGGGGTGTTTGGAGACTGTGAGGCATGAGGGTGGGGGCGGGAGTGAGGCCCGCGGGCCTGCGGTGGGATCCTCACATGCTCCCTGTGCCCGCAGATTACCCATGGCGCTGGAGCCAGGCTGTCCCCATGAACTCGGCGCTCATCAAGTGGCTGTACCTGCCTGACTTCCTCCGAGCCCCCGACTCCACCGGCCTCATCAGTGAGTGCCCGCACCTTGGGCCTGCAGGCCCCACAGGAGGGCACGGAGGTTCTGCACGGGCAGGCCTCGAGCTGAGCCCCGCCTTTGCCAGCCAGGCACACGGCGTCTAGGCCTCCCCGGCCAGCTAGCCTGTGGGTCTCCGGAGGGGCCGTGCCCCACGACGGTGCCCCGTCCTCCGGGGACGTCTCCTGAGACAGGCTCCCCTCTCCCATGTACACCCGGCCACACAGACCTGCGCGGTGGGGGCGGGGTGGGCGCCGATGCCTCCGCGGCGTGGGGACAGGTACCGCCGACAGGCACATCCCCCGGTGTCCGTGCTCACGCGTGGACATCGCGCTCCCCTGGAGAGCCCCCGCAGGCACTCACGGGGGCTTCTGGCCGGCGTGCGCTGTGCCCCGTGTGGCCAGCGGTCTCCCGTGTGCCCGCAGGCGACTTCCTGCTGCTGCTCTGCGCCTCTCAGCAGTGGCAGGTCTTCTGCGCCGAGCGCACAGAGGAGTGGCAGGTCATGGCCGGTGTCAACACTGACCGCCTGGATCTGCCGCTGGGCGAGTCCCGCGACGTCCCCAACTTCCTCTACTGCAGGTGCGTCTGCCCTGCCCGCCAGCAGCGCCTGCGCAGGGCCGGGGCTCATGGCGCAGGGGGCGCGTCCCACGAGCATCCCGGGTCTGAGGCCGCTGGGAGGGGTGAGGGTGGCCCGGCGGCCGCAGTGACGCCCCGTCCGCCAGGTCCTACCTCGACATGCTGAAGGTGGCTGTCTTCCGCTACCTCTTCTGGCTGGTGCTGGTGGTGGTGTTCGTCACGGGGGCCACGCGCGTCAGCGTCTTCGGGCTGGGCTACCTGCTGGCCTGCTTCTACCTGCTGCTCTTCGGCACCAGCCTGCTGCAGGGGCACGCGCGCACCCGCCTCGTGCTGTGGGACTGCCTCATTCTGTACAATGTCACCGTCATCATCTCCAAGAACATGCTCTCGGTGAGCCCGGAGCCCGCCCGCACCCCCGCCCCGCCTGCCCGCACCCCCGCCCTGGCCGCTTGGGCTGACCTCCCTCCCGCCCCAGCTCCTGTCGTGCGTCTTCGTGGAGCAGATGCAGAGCAGCTTCTGCTGGGTGGTCCAGCTTTTCAGCCTCGTGTGCACCGTCAAAGGCTACTACGACCGTGAGTGGGCCGGGGGTGTACGGTGGGCCGGGCTTGTGGACGCACCCTGTGGCCGGGGCCCCTGCCCTGAGGCCGGCCTGTCCCATAGCCAAGGAGATGCTGAGCAGGGACCGGGACTGCCTGCTGCCCGTGGAGGAGGCCGGCGTGCTCTGGGACAGCGTGTGCTTCCTGTTCCTGCTGCTGCAACGCCGCGTCTTCCTCAGCCGCTACTTCCTGCACGTCTGTGCCGAGCTTCAGGCCACTGCCCTGCAGGCCTCCAGGTCAGCCCAGGCCACGGGGTCCCCCTGGGCCACGCGTCCCTGCTCCGTTACTGCACAGTACTTGGGGCGCTGCCCGACCCTGGCCCCCCGCTATGGTGCTGGCTGGAGGGGGCGCGGCCACAGGACGACCCCCTGTCGCGCTGATCCCCACCATCCCAGCATACGAGAGGGGGGTGTCGAGCTGGGGCCGAGGCCAGAGGTGCGGGAACCATGCAGCTGGAGCTCAGTGTCCCCGGGGTGACGTCGTCTTCCCGCAGGGGCTTTGCGCTGTACAATGCCGCCAACCTCAAAAGCATCGACCTCCACCGCAAGGCCGAGGAGAAGTCCCTGGCCCAGCTGAAAAGGCAGTAGGTGCCCTCAGGGGCGGGGGCCCCCCCGGGCTGTCCTCGTCCCCTCGGTGCTCAGAGCCGCCTCCGCCCCCCAGGATGGAGCGCATCCGCGCCAAGCAAGAGAAGCACCGGCAGAGCCGGGCAGGCCGCAGCCAGCCCCAGGAGCCCCCAGACCCCACCCAGGAGCCAGGTGAGTACGTGGGCTGGAGGGGCCCCCGCGTCTCGGAGCGTCTGTGCCACGTGCTGTCCGTAGGCCTTCCCGCCCGTCTGTCCCGTGCCGTGTGGTCAGTGTCCCTACAGGCCACATAGCCAGCCCGCCACAGTCTGTCTGCACTTGCGGGCCGCCCTCCACGCCCACGGCACCGCGAGGCTTCTCCATCCGCACAGAGGCGGTGGGCGTCTGTGCTGCCCGCGCCCTCCCCGTGCCTCTCCCTGCCGGCTCATGTCCGCCTCGCCCCTCCACAGGGCCTGGCAGTCCAGGGGGCTCCTCCCCACGGAGTCAGTGGTGGCGGCCCTGGCTGGACCACGCCACAGGTACCACCTTAGCCTGGCCTGCCGTGCCCGGGCGCTGCTTTCTCAGCTGCTACCTGCCTTCTGGATGAGGGGACTTGCTCTGTGGCCCCCTCTGGCTGTGCCCCCGGGCCTTCCGCTCAGGCCTCACCCCAGCCAGGCCTGCAGCCCACCGGGGCCCCCGCGGCAGGCTCTGTGCTCGCCTCCCCTCATTCCGACGCCCAGACCCGGAAGAGCTCGTCCCCAGCCCCCCCCCCCATGTTCCTCTCGTCCTGTCTGGTCTTGTGTCACTGCTCTCGCTTGTCCCCCAGTCGGCTGACCCCCCCGCCACGGGCTGTACCTTGGAGGGGAGGGACAGGCGGGCCTCTGCCCATGGGTCTCGGGGCGCCGAGGGCACTCACACGCCTGTCACTGGGCCTGCCCTGAAATGAAGCCAAGAGGCGGGGGTGGTGGTGGGGGAAGGGGGAGGGGTGGGGGTGGGGGAGTGGGGGGGGCAGTGCCCTGGGGTTGGGGGGACGGTCCTCAGCCCCACCCTGCCTGCAGTCATCCACTCTGGGGACTACTTCCTGTTTGAGTCGGACAGTGAGGAGGAGGAGGAGACCCTGCCTGAGGAGCCTAGGCCATCGGCACAGAGCGCCTTCCAGGTGAGGTGGGAGGTCCCCTGCCTTCCCCTGTGCACGGGCTCCTGGGGCTGCGCAGCCCGGCGTGGGGACGACACCCGCTCCCTGGCTGGCCTGCCTAGAACCATCCAGACCCCCAGAGCCCACCAATCAGATGGGCAAGCAGGCTGTGGGAGGCACAGGTCGCGGGCCGCCGTGTGCCCTCCGTCCCCGGCCGGCCGAGCTCACCACTCCGACCGTCCGGACCTCAGCGGCCGCCGCTGGCCTTGCCCGTCTGCCGGAAGGACGGGCCGGGGGCTTCTTGCCTGTCTCTGGGCTCTTAGTTCGCGGGGAGCGATAGCCGTCTGTGCGGGGGGGGGGGGTGCTGTGCCGGCTGCCTTCTCGCCCCGGCCCCTTGGGGCGGCCTCTGCCCAGAGCAGGGAGCTGGCTGGAGGGCCCTGTGGCGGCCGGACGCCGCCGCCCCCTCGAGAGCTCACAGGTGGGCCGAGTGGCGTCTGCCGTCCCAGCTGGCGGGGCGCTGAGCGAGGGCCTGGTCCGCAGATGGCGTATCAGGCGTGGGTGACCAACGCACAGACGGTGCTGAGGCGCCGGCGGGAGGAGCAGGCGAGGCGGGACGGGCCGGGACAGCCGCCCACAGGTGCGTGCGCCCGCGTGCGTGGCGGGGGACGGGGCGCACTGGGGTGGGGGCTGACCAGCACCCCTGTGCGCAGGAGACGGCCAGTGCCACGGGGCGGAGCCGGCGGCCGGCCCAGAAGAGGCCACGGCAGCTGGTATGTGCGCCCTGGGGCTGGGGGGCTGAGGGGCTGGGGGGGCGGGGGGGCGGGGGGGCGGGGGCCGGCAGCATCTGCAGCGTCTCACCCCGCAGGCCGCGGCCCTGTGATGCGGCGCATGCTGAGCACCGTGCAGTTTCTGTGGGTGCTGGCGGGGGCGCTGGTGGACGGCCTCACCGACTGGCTGCTGACCTTCACGCGGCACCACCGTGCCATGAGCGACGTGCTACGTGCCGAGCGGTACCTGTACACACAGGAGCTGCTTCGGGTGAGAGCGTGTGCCCCCCTCAACTCCTGGGGTCCTGCCCCCCGAAACCACTGCTCTGAGCATCTCCCTCACCCCCAACAGGGCAGACAGGTACGCCGCAGCTTGGTGGACCAACTGTACCTCAGCGAGGCCGAGGCCACACCTCCAGGCTCTTTGGGAGCCCAAGATGCACCAAGTACGGCATCAAGGTCGGTGCTGGCTGGCGGGGCACGGGTGGGGGCAGCTGGGACCCACCCCACCTGGCCAGAGCCGGCGTGCTTGGGGTTACACAGACCAGGCAGTGTGTGGCCTGCTGGCCCCTCGTGCACCAGGGACCATGAGTCCCCTTGGGCCCCAGGGGCAGAGCAGAGGGCAGGTGGCCTCGGTGACCTGCCCTACCTCCCGCAGCGGGCTGGGGGCTGAGGAGCCGCTGAGCACGGCGACGGGGGACACGGGCAGCCCGCTGAGCACGGGGTACCACACGCGCAGCAGCAGCAGTGAGGAGGTGGCCACGGAGCCCGGGGCTTCCCTGCATGGCTTCCGGGAGCTCCCTGCAGGCGCCGGGACCCGGACGCGCACAGCCAGCGAGCTGCTGCACAGGTCAGGGGGTGGCGGGCGTGCAGGGTGGGGCGCTGCGCCCTCGGAGCTGGGCCTGGGGCTGAGCCCGGCTCCCCGCAGGCAGCTACGCATCGAGGAGCTAGAGGAGGCCACGCAGTTCAAGGCTGGGCAGGGCCGGGCCCTACGGCTGCTGCGGGCCGCGTACCAGTGCGTGGCGGCCCACTCGGAGCTGCTGTGCTACTTCGTCATCATCCTCAACCACATGGTCACCGCCTCGGCCACGTCCCTGGTGCTGCCCGTGCTCGTCTTCCTGTGGGCCATGCTGTCCATCCCAAGGCCCAGCAAGCGCTTCTGGATGGTGGCCATCGTCTTCACCGAGGTGGGCCGCGGCCCTGGCGGGAGGGGGCGGGGCCCGGGCCCCCACGCTGAGCCCCTGCCCCACAGGTGTCCGTGGTCACCAAGTACCTGTTCCAGTTCGGCTTCTTCCCCTGGAACACGCACGCCGTGCTGCGGCGCTACGAGAACAAGCCGTACTTCCCGCCGCGCATCCTGGGCTTGGAGAAGACGGAGAGCTACGTCAAGTTCGACCTGCTGCAGCTCATGGCCCTGTTCTTCCACCGCGCGCAGCTGCTGGTGAGACCCCGTGCCTGGGCCGGCGGGCGCGCAGGCAGGCCCCTCCCGGCACACGGCCCGCCGCCCAGCGGTCCCTGGAGGGTCCCAGCGTGGGCTCGGTCGTCTACACCAGCCTCACCTCCATCCTTCCTCCCTCTCGCCGCAGTGCTACGGCCTCTGGGACCACGAAGAGGACCAGCTCACCCTGGAGCACGACGGGGGCGGTGGGAAGAAGGGAGCCGAGGAGCGGGCACCCCGGGGATCCCAGACTGAGGCGGGCACGGGGCCCCAGGGGGAGTCGGTGGTAGCCGGGGCCCTCACCCAGGACCACATCCAGGTGGAAGTAGGGGACGGGCTGGCAGAGCCTCCCGCGGAGCTCAAGCCCCAAGACACGAAGCGCATCGGCCTGCGATTCAGGAAGAAAAGGAGGGAAAGCGCGGAGCCTGCAGACCCCACCGTGGCTGGTAGGACGGCCCGCTGCCGGGGACCTGCCGGTCTGTGCGACAGGGGCCAGCCCTGGGTGGGAGGGGGTCTCGGGCTGGACCCAGCCCTGTGTGGGCTCTGGTCAGCAGTGCCCCCCCCCCCAGAAGGAGTGATGGCCTCTGGGAGCGAGAAGAAGTGGAGTCGCCCCCGGGAGAGAATGACGGCACTGGGGCTGCGACTGCGGAGCTCGTGCCTAGCCGTGTGCGTGGGTGCGGGCCGCTCCCGGGGGGGTGGGGGGGCGGGGTGCTGGGGGAACCCCCGGGAGCGGCACTGAGCCCCGCCCACCCGGCCTCACCCACAGGGCCCAGAGCGTGTACCAGCCCCTGCGGTGCTTCTTCCACGATATCCTGCACACCAAGTACCGTGCGGCCACCGATGTCTACGCACTCATGTTTCTGGCCGACGTGGTCGACTTCATCATCATCATCTTTGGCTTCTGGGCCTTTGGGGTGAGTGCAGAGCCCGACGGCCACCCCGCGGCCTGCCCCCGGCCGCCCCCTGACCTCTGCTGTCCCCGCACAGAAACACTCGGCGGCCACGGACATCACGTCCTCGCTATCGGACGACCAGGTGCCCGAGGCCTTCCTGGTCATGCTGCTCATCCAGTTTGGCACCATGGTCGTCGACCGCGCCCTCTACCTCCGCAAGACCGTGCTGGGCAAGCTGGCCTTCCAGGTCGTGCTGGTGCTGGCCGTCCACCTGTGGATGTTCTTCATTCTGCCCGCGGTCACGGAGAGGTGGGCATCGGCCTGGGGGCGCAGGGCTCTGGCCTTGGGCAGGGTGCCCTGAGCCGGCGCTCCTGTCTCCCCAGGATGTTCAGCCAGAACGCGGTGGCGCAGCTGTGGTACTTCGTCAAGTGCATCTACTTCGCCCTTTCCGCCTACCAGATCCGCTGCGGCTACCCGACCCGCATCCTGGGCAACTTCCTCACCAAGAAGTACAACCACCTGAACCTCTTCCTCTTCCAGGGGTGAGTGCGGGCGGGCCTGGGGGCCAGGAGCCAGGCTGCTGCGCACGAGCCTTCCTGACGGCCGCCCCGCCTCGCGCAGGTTCCGCCTTGTGCCGTTCCTGGTGGAGCTGCGGGCCGTGATGGACTGGGTGTGGACGGACACCACGCTGTCCCTGTCCAGCTGGATGTGCGTGGAGGACATCTACGCCAACATCTTCATCATCAAGTGCAGCCGCGAGACAGAGAAGGTGCCCGAGCACAGGCCGGGGGTGGTGCTAGCCCCTCCCCAGAGGCTGGAGGGACGGTCACCGGGATGAGGCCCTGTTGGGGGCAGGCCGCCGGCAGAGCGGGCCTGATGCTTGGCTCTCAGGCACGAGGGCCAGCCGCTGGGGCGCCGAACATCCACTGAGTGCTGTTGGGTATGGGTGTCTGCGGGGGGAGGTAACAGAAACAGGTTCCCCGGGGCACGTGGCGAGTTCAGACCCGTAGCGTGGTCAGAGCTGGTCACAGTCAGTAGGCAGGCCTAGGACATGTGCGCCCTCAAGACCGCATTCCCACCGATTCCGCAGACTCGTCCGTTATGGACGGTTGGGTGTCCACACTGTGTGGCCTGCATCTCGCTCCTTGGTTCTGCAGTGTCAAGGCTGGCCGCGTGGCCGGTGTCGGAACTGGGGGTTTTCTCACTGAGGAGCTTTCCCTCCCGTCATGGTGCTACCCTGCGATTATGCAGCTGTTAGAAGCAGCCCCGGGCCCCGGACGGCGGGTCGGCTCCTCCTTTCTGTTCACTGCGGCAGGCGCTGCCCTGGACGGGAGCTTGTTGCCCTCGGGTGCCCACGCTGCAGCGGGCTGGCTGTGGGGGGCAGCTCCGGCTGTCACCTGGTGGGGATGTCCCGACGGTCCCTGGCAGCCGCCCCCTCCCCCATCCCTGCCAGCACCCCGACTCGGTGCCCCTGACTCGGTGGGGGGAGGCTGATTTGGGTCTCCTAAGCTTGTGGGCCATTTGCTTTGCCTCTTTTGTCCTTGGGCTGTTTGTCCTCTTGTTGAGTTCTAAGAATTCTTTCTGCGCTCTGGACGGTGGACCTTATCACAGGATTTCCGGCTCTTTTCTTCTCTGTGTTGTCTGTTTTAAGATTTTTCTTTTTACAGGTTTGAGACCTAGAGCCAGGAGCGGGGAAGGGCGGAGGGACTCTCGCGCAGACCCCCTGCGGAGCGCAGAGCCTGAGGCAGGGCTTGACCCCCCCCCCCCTCGTGTGTGCCCCGCGGAGCCACCGCAGCTCACTTCCTTGCCGGCACCCCGTCGTCTCCTTTCTGAGAACCTACGCTTTCCTTGTTGCGTCTGAGAATTTCCCATCAGATCCAGACTGAGGTCTTGGGGGTCCCGCTGCTCCGGCATGTGGCGGCCGTTTCTCCTAGCGGCATCGCTGGAGACGGTCCTCCCCCCAGTGGAATTATCTGGGTGCCACTGAGCAGCGGGTCTGTTTCTGGGTTCTTGGTTCTGGGCCTCTGTCTCTTGCTCTTGGACCTGCGCCGGCTCCGGTGCTGTAGCTTTGCAGCCGAATGTGACACTGTGAGGTCTGGCCGCACGGGCCTCTGGGTGAGGCTGTGCAGCAGCAGGGTGGGGGTCCGGGACCGTGCCCGCCTTCAGCTGGGGGAGGGTGGGCAGAGCTGAGGCTCTGAGCCGTGCCCCACCCCGCAGAAGTACCCGCAGCCCAAGGGGCAGAAGAAGAAGAAGGTTGTCAAGTATGGCATGGGCGGCCTCATCATCCTCTTCCTCGTGGCCATCATCTGGTTCCCGCTGCTCTTCATGTCCCTGGTGCGCTCTGTGGTCGGTGTCGTCAACCAGCCCATCGACGTCACCGTCACCCTCAAGCTGGGCGGCTACGAGGTGAGGCAGCCGTCCGTGCCAGCCGGGGCACAGGAGAGGGCCTTCCACGTGGGCGGCCGCCCGGGGGCACGGAGAGGCCCCCCGCCCCGTCGCAGCCTGTCCCTGCCCCCACAGCCGCTGTTCACCATGAGCGCCCAGCAGCCGTCCATCGTGCCCTTCACGCAGCGGGCCTACGAGGAGCTGTCCAGACAGTTTGACCCGAACCCGGTGAGTGGGCCCCACCTGGCCGCAGCTGGGGGCCGGGCCGGGTCGGGCCGGAGGTGTCCAGGGGCTCCTGACTCAGGGGCTGTCCGGGGCCCAGCTGGCCATGCAGTTCATCAGCCAGTACAGCCCCGAGGACATCGTCACGGCGCAGATCGAGGGCAGCTCCGGGGCCCTGTGGCGCATCAGCCCGCCGAGCCGCGCCCAGATGAAGCGGGAGCTGTACAACGGCACGGCCGACATCACCCTGCGCTTCACCTGGAACTTCCAGAGGTGCATGCGGGGCCGGGGCAGGGCTGTGTGGGGGAGTGCCGCCGCCGCCGGGGCTCACGCTGTGCCCGGGCGCCTAGGGACCTGGCCAAGGGCGGCACCGTGGAGTACACCAACGAGAAGCACACCCTGGACCTGGCCCCCAACAGCAGCGAGCGGCGGCAGCTGGCCAGCCTGCTGGAGGGCACCTCGGACCAGTCTGTGTGAGTTGGGGGCCCGGGGGAGGAGGCAGCAGGAGGGAGAGGCTGGGCCTGACCGCTGGCCTCTTCCTCGCAGGGTTATCCACAACCTCTTCCCCAAGTACATCCGGGCCCCCAACGGGCCTGAAGCCAATCCTGTGAAGCAGCTCCAGCCCAGTAAGTGTGTGTGTGACCGGGGCGGGCGGCGTGTGTGGGGGGGTGCGGGCCAGGCCCTGACCGACCCCACCACTGCCCCAGACGAGGAGGCCGACTACCTGGGTGTGCGCATCCAGCTACGGAGGGAGCGTGGGGGCGCGGGGGCCGCCGGCTTCCTGGAGTGGTGGGTCATCGAGCTGGAGGACTGCCGGGCCCAGTGCAACCTGCTGCCCATGGTCATCTTCAACGACAAGGTCAGCCCGCCCAGCCTGGGCTTCCTGGCTGGCTACGGGTGAGTGTGCGGCCCTGCAGCCAGGTGGGTGGGCGGGGCTCAGCTCCAGTACCAGCCCCGCCTCACCCCGCCCCTGCCCCGCAGGATAATGGGGCTCTACGTGTCCATCGTGCTGGTCATCGGCAAGTTCGTGCGCGGCTTCTTCAGCGAGATCTCTCACTCCATCATGTTCGAGGAGCTGCCGTGCGTGGACCGCATCCTGAAGCTGTGCCAGGACATCTTCCTGGTGCGCGAGACGCGGGAGCTGGAGCTGGAGGAGGAGCTGTACGCCAAGCTCATCTTCCTGTACCGCTCGCCCGAGACCATGATCAAGTGGACCCGCGAGAAGGAGTAGGAGCCGGGCTCCTCCACCCTCGTGTGACGGAGCCGCCCGGCCCTCTGCCGGGCGCAGACACCCGTCCCCGGCCACCACGCCCTGATGCTGCTGCCGGAAGGAAGCTGGGGGCCCGGCCTGGCGCGGGGCCCACCGCCGGCACCCTGGGCCAGGAGCTCCAGCCTGCCCTTCCCCACGCGTACTGTAGGGTTTTCTAATTAAAGAAGTTTTTATTTATACGATCACATGCTGCCCGCGCCTCCTTGCCCTCCTGCTCCGGGGGGCCCCGGGCTCCACTCCCGCTGGCGGGTGCCTCATCGTCACTGTTCTCCACCAGACACTCCTGGATCTCCGCCGAGGGCCTGTGGGAAGTCATATACTGGGAACCTGCCCTGTGGGAGCTGGCGCCCAAAAGGTCCCCGCCGGCGCCCCCCAGCTCTGGGGCTGGCCATACCTCTGGCTTCGAAGCTGGGCCTCGGCCAAGATGTAAGGGGGCAGGGGGTCCAAGCACGGCTGCAACAGAGAACAGCCGTGGGCGAGGGGCTGTGCGGGACCGAGCCCCTGGGGGCCTCCCCCATCCGGACCAGAGGAATGACTCACCACGTCCTTCATGGTCACGCGGCAGGCGTAGCACAGCTGCTCGATGACATGGGCTCGGGAACCCTCCCTGTGGGAGCAGAGCGGTGCTTGAGTACCTGCTCGGGGCCCCAGGGGACATACCTGCCCTGGCCAGTGGCATGGGGCCAACCACAGGGTAGCATCGGATCAGGAAGGGACTCACCTCCCGCAGGGCCTGGTCCCCTGCCAACAGTTTGGGGCCCCGCCCAGGCCCGCAGCACAGCAGGGCCCTGCAGGTGCCCCAGCCTCAGCCCGCGGGGTGGGGGGTGGCGTCTGCGAGAAATCCTGGGTCTGAGCCCCAAAAGCTGTGGCACTATCTGCAGGCAGAGATAGGCTGAAGGTCCTCTGGGGGCGGGACCCCCAACTCCCACTGCCCAGTGCCCCTCCCCCTCCACACGCACCAGCACTGTCAACGTCCAGCGAGCACATACAGAGCAGGCAGCGGGGGCCAGCGGCACAGCCATCCCTCGGGGCCTTGACCAGCTTCTCACTGGTCCTGAGGGGGTGGGAGACAGGGCCCAAAGGCAGCCTGAGGGAAGGCTTTCTTCCTGCCCGAGCGGTAAGGGGTGGGCACAGCACTCACCCCCTCGCCCACACCATGGGTGCGGGCGCGGGCGCACACACACCTGTACACGGTGCTGACCGTAGAGGGGAACTGGGCCTGTAGCCGGAGCAGGAAGCCCTCCATCAGCCGGTGGATGCTGGCCTTTTCAGAAGCCTGGGGATAATCAGATAGAGGCTCCAGGAGTGGCGCTCCCAGGCCTGGCCCAGAGGCCGCCTGGCGTGGGGGCCACAGCTTCACGCCATCAACCCCCGGAGCACCGAGTCGGGGCTGGAGTGGGCCAGAGCTCTCCCGCATCAGAGGCTGCCCGTCCCTGAACACAGCTGCTGCGACACCCTCCCCGCCAATCCCCTTCGGCTGAGGCCCCAGCCTGCCCGCCTCGGTGGGGGCGTGACTGTGCTCCCAGCAGCTCTGGCCACCGAGGGGTGCCAGCCCCTCTGACCCCACGCCGGAGCTGGCCACCTGCCGCGGCCCACGGC
This sequence comes from Mustela putorius furo, assembly GCF_011764305.1. NCBI lineage: Eukaryota > Metazoa > Chordata > Mammalia > Carnivora > Mustelidae > Mustela > Mustela putorius. Next base: position 43,399,777 of record NW_025421304.1, on the reverse strand, counting down.
TCACCTTGGTGTCGACGGCGGGCGTGCAGACGGAGGGAACCGCGAACAGGCGGTTGTAGAAGGCCACCTCCTTCAGCGTGTGCTCACGCATGGGCCGCACCACCACCACGTCGCCGTGCCGCTCATCCGAGAAGCCCTGTGGCGGGGGCACCTTCGTCACCGCGCCCAGCAGATGGGCTCACAGCCCTGCCTCCCCTGCACTACGAGGGAGACCACAGACTTCCTGCCACGGACTCCCGACGCGACTTCCAAGTGACAGAGGCCCGGGGGGTCCCTGAAGGCCTGTACGCACGTACCGTGTCCCAGGCGAGAAAGGCCCCTCTCCCCAGAGCCAGGCTGGTCATGAGCTTGATAGCCAAGCGTGTGCAGCTGTCCCCTGTCATCACCTTGGAGTAGCCATGGGTCCGGGCCACGTGCAGGATCAGGTGGGTCCTGGAAAGCAGAGCACAGGGTCTCAGGGGGCCAACTGAGGCAGGGCCAAGCCCCCAGGGCGCAGTGGCAGACTCACCGCAGGGTCTGCAGAAGCTCCTCTTTGGCCGTCAACGTCTTCACAGAGTTAAAGAGCTGGGACAGAGCCTCGGTCTGGGCCGCTGGCGGTGGCCCAACCGGGTCCTCGGAGTCCTGGGTGCAGGGCTGGCTCGGTTGTTCCTCCCCCTGGGCTGAGCTGGGGCTACCCCTGAGCCCCTCAGCTGCCAGCGTACGTTGCTGCTGCAGAAAACTGTCCACAGCCACCTTGTAGGTCCCCACGGTCCCCACTGGGTCCTGGGCAGAGCAGCGCAGCACAGACGGCGGCAGAGCAAACACCTGCCAGCGCGGGGAGAGCGCGTGAGGCCCAGGGCCGCCTTCTACACGCCGGGGGCAAAGGGGCCAGGGAGGAGCCTGTGGCTGACCTCACCAAGTAGGCGTGGGCCCCCGTGCACCCGGCGGCCGCAGGGACAAACCCACGCACCTCTTCCAAGCTGACAATGTGCCATGGAAAGCCGAGGGTCTGCAGGATCTGCCGCACGTCGGTCAGGGTTTTTGCTCTGTCCTCCCAGCTCCGGCCACAAGCTGCCCCCTCTGAAAAATGCAGACAAGGAGTCATGACGGCAGAAGCGCCCCAGGTGGGACAAAGTCCTGTGAGCAAGTCCACCAAGCTCTTCGGTGGAAGCCGCAGGGGCAAGCCTGCTCTCAGGAAGTGCAGCGCAGTCAGAGTGGGAAGTGGGTCTTCTCCAGCAGCACAGGGGAGGGATGGGGGGAGGCGTGACAGACCACAGGGGCCCCAGACCCACCTGGGGGCCTATCTCAGGGAGCGGGGTGCAGGCACGTGAACACAGGGCCCCTGACCCGGAAGCTGACCTGCCTGACTCCCACAGAGCCCTGCGAGAACAATGGTCCTTCTGCTGCCCCATGCACTGTCTCCCAGAAACGCCCCCACCCGGGCCACATTAAGGTCACAGCGTCAGCTGCGTCAGTGGGCTCGTCCTGAGCGGCACGTACCATCCACATACACGACCCCTGGCACAAAACGCAGTCTTTTGGCAGAATCTCGACTCAGGCCCTGGAGAGAAAAGGGACAGGACTCAGCCAGAGTCAGAAGCCAGAGGACACTCTCCTGGCACAAGCCACTCTCCGTCTGAACTGAGGCCCTCGGCGCGGGGTGGGGGGTGCACCCCACCCAGAACAGACTGCCCGTCTGGACCAGGCACTGAGCAGGCCCCGCGGTTGGGCTCCACAGCCTGGCAGGGCCAAGGTGGTCGCATAGGCGGCTTAACCGCCAGTGATACCTGCTCCTCAGTCTGTCCCCCCACTGACCAGTGAGGAGCGGCCTGCCTGAGCACCTCTGACCGCTAACAGTGCAAAAGAACAATAGACTCATCAGGGCCCCTGGTCCCAGGAAACGGGCTCTGGCCAAGGGAATGGGTACTCACACCAGCCCACGCTTCAGGGGCCACGAAGTGAGGTCAGGACAGCAACACACCAGAGCCCCCAGGACAGACCGCTCTCTAATCTGTGCCCCTCACTCGGAATGCAAAGGGTCTGCACATGTCCCAGCCCCAGTTCAAGGCCTCCCCGGCAGCCAGGGCCCTCAGGAGAAGCCTGGCGTCCTCCAACCCGCTGAGGGACAGTCTGAGTGGGTCGCCGACTGCCGGGAACCAGCTCCCCAGCGAGCAGGCTCTCCCATACAGCTCTCCTCCCCACCTAACTTCACGTCTCCTGGCAGCCCCACTGCTCATCTGGGTCTCCCCCCTTAAACTTCTCAAGGAAGCTGCCTGACCCCAGCCAGGCCAGACCCCTCTTGGGTTCCCCAAGGCACCTGCTGGTATTGCACGGTTTTGTGCTAGACCCAGGACCGGGGGAGGCCCATGAACTTGGGGACACCTCAAGTAGCCCACCATCGTGCCACCAACACGTGCCCAGGGACTAGGATTCTAGGCAGTCAGCCAGCAGCGCTGGCCTCGGGCGCAGCCGGGTGCTCCAGACTCCGCCTCCGGTCTGTACGCTGCTGCTGCTGCCATATGCACATCCAACAACCCTCCGGGCCATCCCAGTGGGGAGTGAGCTGCTCTCGCTAGCTGCAGGCAAGAGCCCCTCTCAGTGCAGAACCCCCAAGCCCGCAACTAAGCGGGACAGCAGCCAGGGCCCTGGAAGACGCTGGGGAGACGAACCTCAAGGACCTGCCAGACCATGGAGCTGGATGAAGGCCCCCCCGACCACGCCAGGAGCACCTACGGGAGAAGAAACGTCGCTGGAGAGCGCTGCATCACCCCCATGAGTGAGCGCACCCTCCCCACCACCCGCACACACCTGGGATGGGGGAGAGCCAGGGTCTGGGGGTCGGGCTTCCCAGCTGGGGACCATGCAGAGGAGTCACCCCAACACACTACCTTCTCACCCGGAAAGATCAACCGATTCTTCCCAAGCACGGCTCTAAACTTGTGGATGTAGAAGGCCCTAAAACATTCCCTGCAACAGACAACCAGCAGCTGTAGCCGCGCCGCTCCGATGGGGACACGGCCAGAGATGCTGCGGGTCCCATCTTCCTTCTCTTACCAAATTCCATCTTTAAAAGCAGCATCTTGACAGAGGTTCTGCCCAGAAACTGGCAAAGGAAGCCAGGGTTGAGGCATTTTTACCAGCTGTGTCTGCCCCAGGACCAGCCCCGTGCTGCCTAGGGACTCCCCCCGCCTGGTCCCCAACAACCCTTAGTAGCATGACCTGATGTCTGAGGAACCCAGGGCCCAGGTGCCACCTGCACCTCCAAACACCCAGGAAGGCCCACCAGGTAGAATGGATAGACACAGGAAAGTGCAAGGCAAGGCCAGCCTGACCCTTCCCTAAGCATCATGGAAGGCCCTTCCAAAACTCCCACAGGGAGAAGTACTCTCTCTCGGGGTGAAGGGGGAAGCACTGAGCAGGCAGCAGGGGGATACCCTGTGCCCCAGAGCGCCAGCCTGGCTGACCGAGCTGATACCATGTTAACCGGAAATGCCTGGAAGTTCATGCAAAGGCAGTCCTGGCTTCTTCCCCAGACCCACAGAATGAGAACTTCCAGGACGAGCCCCGAGAATCTGCATTCCTGAAAACACTTTCACCTGATTCTCAGGCTCGGCTACAGGTTAAAATCACTGAGGCCAAATACAGCAGACGGACTGCACCAGAGTGAGGCGCAGACATCTGCAATTCAAAGCTTCCCGGCAACCCCAGCAGGGAGGTCAAGGTCGAGGACACACCCTGAACCACGGGAGAAATGCGGCTCCGCAAGAGCTGTCCCACACGGGCAGCTGCACCCCTAAATCAATCTCTGAAAGGAAAAGCAATTGCCCCTGCTCCCCATTGAAGAGGCACCACTAAGAGGGGTCAACCAAGCACCCCATATTCCTTTGCTGTCAGTAGCTCAATGCGGTGTTTAATAAAACGCCACACTCCAAGTGACTAGCCTCAGGAAGGGAGCCCCAAGAACTCACTCACCATCAGGGAGTGGGAAGGGCCCTAAAACACAGAAGCTTGCACGGGGCACAAGAGAAGCTGTGGCTGCCCACGCGCACGGGGAGCTCTGAGCCCAGGAGGAGCTTCTGCAGCCTCGGCCTCTTCTCCGGGACACTCATCACTGCCGATGCTCTAAGAGATGAAAGCCACAGCTGCCCCGATTAAGGCGTTCACTCTAGCGGCACACGCCAGGCTACTGGGCTCCCGAAAGATGGCTGGGGAGGAAAAAGCTTGGGGGAAAAAACCTCAGGCCCTTCAGTTTCTCTCTGGGAACACTCTGGGTAGTACCAAGACTCGTGGAGACTAACTATAAAACATGAGCTGGGGGGCACTGGGGTGCCTCCGTCGGTTCAGCGTCTGACTCTTGGTTTCGGCTCAGGTCATGATCTTGGGGTCGTGGGACAAAGTCCCACACTGGGCTCCGCACTCGGCGCAGAACCTGTTCGAAAGTCTTTCCCCCTTTGCTCCTCCCCCAGCTCGCTCTAGTAAATAAATAAATAAATAAAAACTTTAAAAAGGGGGGGGGGACCCCTGGGTGGCTCCGTTGGTGAAGGTCTGCCTTTGGATCAGGTCACGATCCTGGGGTCCTAAGACTGAGCCCCGCATCAGGCTCCCTGCTCAGTGGGGAGCCTGCTTCTCCCTCTCCCAGTCCTTCTGCTTTCGTGCTCTCTCGCTCTCTCAAATAAATAAATAAAAAAAAAAAAAAAAAAAAAATGAGGCACCTGGGTGTGTCAGCTGGCTAATCTGTTGATTAAGCAAGTGCCTTCTGCTCGGATCATGATCCTGGAGTCCTGGGATCAAGTCCTGCATCGGGCTCCCTGCTTGGCAGGGGGTCTGCTTCTCCCTCTGACCCTCCCCCTTCTCATGCGCGCGCTCTCTCTCTCTCTCTCTCTCTAATAAACAAAATCTTAAAACAACAATGACAAACCGTCCCCAGAGCACCTGCCCAAGATCTCTGAATGCTCAAATCTGCTCCCACACGGGTTCCAGCTGCCCCGAAGTGCTCACCCTGCCCATGCCTCACCTCACCCTCACTCTGGCACTGTCCCCTAGGTGCCGTCAGATACCCTCCTGCCACCGGATCCACAGCGGACCCTGGGACAATCTCTGCACCCACGCAGACAGGCAGGACCCCACACACGCACCAGTCACTGGGAATGCTTCCAAAGGCAGGAGATGAAACCACAGGCAGGAGGCACACCGGCCGCTGGGCCAGACGCACGCCTCCAGCTACCTCCCGGCCTCACCTGCAGAAGGCGTCTCCCGCTCGGATCACCACCACCGGCGGGCCTTCCTTGCACTTCACACACTTCGGCTCACGGCTGTGGAGACAGGGAGGACAGACCACGGCCTGCAGACCGCCCTCCGGGGGACCCTGGGGAGGGGCACCGCCGCTCTCGGCGCCGCTGGTGCACACCCCCGACACGGGCCGCGCGGGGATCTGAGTCGGCCCAAGCCAGCTCCGAAGCACAGAACGACCACCTCTCAGGCCCTCAACGGACGCCAGGCCGGACGGACAACTCGCTCCGCGCGCCTCGGCCGGAGCAAGCCACCGGGAGGCCGACTTCCTCGTCGACGGAGCGCACAGCCCGCCAGAACGACAGGCGGCGGCGCGCAGAGGCGGCCCCTCCCTGGGGTGCTCGCCCCGGCCGGACAGTCCCCCACCCCCCGGGGCTGCGGAGCAGCGTGCAGCCCCCACCGGGACCCCGGGGCTTCTGGGTCCCGGGCTCGGCGGCCTCCCGGCTTCCGCAGCGCGGCGCCGGGCCCTCGGGACAGGGCTGCGCCGCCGGCCCGGAGCGCCGGGGCGTAGAGGGGCGCGTGCGGACGCCCCGCTCTTACCCAGGCCGCGGTGGCGGCGGCCCCTCGGGCGCTGCGTCCCCGTAGTCCTCGCCAAGCTGGCACATGCCCGCTCGGAGTCGCCCGGGAGCAGTGGGCGGCGGCGGCGGCGGCGAGACGCGCCTTAATGACGTCAGCCCGACGCCGTCGCTCCCGGCAGGATGGGGGCGGGGCGCGCGCTGATGACGTCAGCGCCGCGGCGCCGCGGCCGAGACGAGCGGGGCGGGGGCGCTCCTTAATGACGTCAGCACGGCGCCGTCGCGGTCGTGACGCGCGGACCTGGCCCGGCCGGGCCGGAACAGCGGCGGCGGCGGCGGCGGCGGCGGCGGCGGCGGCAGGCCCGGCCCCGGGATGGCGATGTTCCGCAGCCTGGTGGCTTCGGCGCAGCAGCGACAGCCGGCGGGCGGGCCGGCGGGCGGCGACAGCGGCCTGGAGGCGCAGTACAGCTGCCCGATCTGCCTGGAGGTGTACCACCGGCCTGTGGCCATCGGCAGCTGCGGCCACACGTGAGTGCGCCGGCCTCCGGGCGGCCGCGGGGTCGCGCCGCCGCTGCGGGGAGGGGTCCGCGCGCCCGGCGCTGCCTCGGAGCCAGGCGCGCGGAGGGCTCGGGCGGGGGCGCGGGGCTCCCTGCGCCGCCCCGGCCCCGGCCGCTGCGCGCGTTCCTCCGCCTCGGCCCAGCCTCCCGCCCGCCGGCCCCGGGCGAGCCGAGCCCCCCGTCGGCGCTGCGGGCGACCTGCAGCCCAGTCGGGGCCCTGGGATCTGCGGAGGGCTTCGGCGGGCCTAGCCGGGGCCCGGGCTGGCGGGCGACCTCTGCGCCGGCCGCCTTCCGTGCGGGCCCTGGAGACCAGGGTGGGCGTTGGTAAATAAACGCCTCGTGGCTCTTGCTCTCAGCTCTTCCCCGGACCCGCTGTCCGCTGGTCTTGGCCGGAGAGGAGACGAGTTCTCTCAAGTTAGGAGAGAGACTTGTCCGGAGGCTGGTGCTGGTTGCCTTGATGGCGAGACCTTGAGTCATACCCGTCACTGAGCAGCCGGGCGGGCTGGCCCTGGGGACCGGACACCGCGCACCCTGCACCCTGCGAGGGCTTCCGGCGGCTCCGGAGCCTCCAGGGGGTCCTCTGAAACAGGGGTGTTTCAGCCGCAGAAGCCTGAGGACGGGGCTCTTCTCCCAGCGGAGAGCTGCCCTGGAGTCTTGTGGGAGCTGCCAGGCTGGCTGGACGGAGCCGAGATCGGTGTCTGCTCTCCGGCTGCTCCTGGCTGAGCAGTGCAGGGCGTGAAGGCAATGAGCAGGGTGGCAAGCGAGGTCAGGAGGGTCCGGTGCCAGCAAGCTGGGCTCCTGAGCGGGCCGGTACGTGCCCCTCGAAAATCTTTCAAAGAGCGGCAGCTGACTCGGGAGGCTCCGGATAGAAGGGGGGGGCCTGGGTAGGTGTGTGCCTGCTCCTCCGCCGGGGACGGCGCTCCCTCCTCCCCCCGGGTCAGCCAGCACAGGCACCTGCCCACACCAGGGTGGCACAGCCCATGTCAGGAGGGGCCCTGGGCCTCGTGCTGCTGCTGACTTCTTGTCAGGGGCAGCCTCTGGACGTGACTCCTTTCGTGGAAGCACGCACTCGTGGGCGTGCTCAGGCGTGCTCTGCTGTCTCCATCACTGGGAGAACTGTGAGGCTTGACCCAACTTCAGGAAGCCTTTCCTGGTTTTCGGATGGCCTCCCCTTGGCACCCACACTTACCCAGCCCTGGGCCTCAGCGTTTCCAGCCTCCGGGTGTGCACAGATCTGTACAGGTTTTTGTTTTTGTTTTTCCCCAGATAAGTGTTTTCTTAAAATGTGGTCGTTAGACCGCAGCACCGCACAGAATCGTTGTGAAAGCGCCATGCTCTCTAAACGCTTTCCCCACCCGTTTCTCTCGGCAGAACCCCATCTGTCTTCTTTCTGACGCTGGTCCCCAGGAGCTCCTCCGTGGCATGCTCCTTCCCAGCGCTCTTCTGCCCGTTTCCTTCTCTTCCCCAGTGTCTCGGCTGATGTCCTGAAGGCACACACACAAGCACAGAGGACTTAAGGGCTCGCGCTTTTCCTTAAAAGAGCCCCTGGCGGTGTCGGTGTTGGTCCCGGGTAGTCACCTAACCATAAACAGTCTGCTCCACGAGACGGTTTCTGGTGGTGCGAGTGGCCGTGCATGGGCAGCACCGGGCAGAAGAGGAGAGAGGGCATGGTGGGGGGTTTTCAGCCAGAAGGCCGTCAGTGGGGCTTGTGGAAGAGCCCCCAAGAGCTCCCCGGGAACCCCAGAGGAGGGCAGTCATTTCTCATTTTCAGGGGACATCTGGAAGCAGAAGCTGCGTGGCTATGGACGACCCCCTGGTGGACCTTCCCCTGAGGGCCTGTGTGTGCTGGGGCCGGCTCAGCCTCGGGCTCCCCTGGCCTCCAATCTCCTTTCCCGCTCTCCCATCAGCGCTGTCGCAGGGGGCCTTCCGTGCCCGTGTCCCCGCATGCGGTCAGTGAGCAGAGATCACAGAGAAATCAGAGCACTCACGTCTGGGGGGAGCGTAGGGAATGAGGAGCGTCCTGTGTGCTTAGTGTGCCTCTGCCCGGTCAGGTAGATGCTGTCACTGTTTCTTTTGTACAAGAGGCCACGTTTCCAGGGGTCCCAGCAAAAGCAGAGCTGGAGCTCTGGCAGTCGGGCAGGCTGGCCTCCGAGCCCCCGCCTTCCCCCCGCAAGCGCCCTGGCAGCAGTGGCCCTGGGGACCGCTGAGCCTTGATGGCCAGACACACAGACCCTCAGGGCTGCGGGCAGGTGCTTCCGGGTGCAGAAGGGAGTCCGCATGCACCTTCCCAAGACCCCCACCTCCGCGGCCCCTCCAGCTGGCAAAGAGGTGCCCTTTGCCTTGACCTGTGCCTTTGTCATCGGAGATGCGGTCCTGCGGCCAGCACTGACGACATGGTAGCCCATCCCCTGAGCGCCCCCCGGGCCGTGCATTCTGCACATGCGTTTTACACTTTTGTGGAGACAGACCCTCCTCGTTTGAAGCACACACGGCGGCGTCCACTGGGTGTCTGCGGGCGAGCAGGCGTCCCTGTCACAGACACAGCCGCAGCCAGGGACCTGCGCTCCGTCCATGGACGGGTCTGTTCTGGATTTTCCATGTCAGCGCAAGACCTGAGCTTGGTGGTCCCAAGGCCCCAGTGGCCATGTCCAGCAGTAGCTCTCTCGTGCTGGGGACAGGCCGCATCCATGTGTCCTTTACCCGTGGCTCGTGCAGTGGCACTGCCGTGCGCACCTGCGGGACAGCAGCACACTGTACCCCCGTGACTGACGAAGTGAGAGGCCAGCGTTGGCCGATAGGCTGGTCAGACCCTCGGAATGGTGGGAGACGCATCCTGGAACGCTTGTCAGAGCGCCGGGGGGTGGGTGCCGGAATACCTCTGCCCCACGCCTGCCGGGGTGCCCTGCGGGTCCTCCCCAGGTGAGGACGTGACTAGCGCCCATCCTCCTTCCCCTGGAGGACAGAGGCTCTTCCAAGGGCCCGAGGGCCAAGCGGGGCCTTCTCCCGTGTACACGTGCCTGCAGCTGGTGACAAGCGGGGGTGGGGGGGTGCGCCGGGAGCCAGAGGGAAGGTGGAGGGCCTGGGCAGCAGCTTTCCTGGTGCCGGGATATGCCGGCCACTTAGCTGAGCGGAGCTGAGTGGCCCCCACAGGACTTCCGAAGAAGCTGGACCGAGCGGGTGCTGGGATCAGGTTCCCACTTGCTGTCTGCTGGGTGCCCTCCAGCCCCGTGTCCGCACGCACTGAACGCCTCTCGTTTCTCTGCGGCACTGGGGGTGGGACTCCGAGTGAGGGGGGCTTGTTCCTGCGGCCCAGGCACGTCTGTGTCCGCTGGCTGGCCTCTTGATATGGCCTCTCTAGGGGCGGCGCCAAGAGCCTCAGGCCCTGGGGCCATGGGTGTCGCCGCTCAGCAGTCAGGGGCCCAAGCAAGCCCACTGCCATCATCACGCCTCTGCTCTGGCCCTGTCCCGAGGCTGGCGACACTCAGCCTGGAGCCCTGTGGTTTCGTCTCCCAGCGCTGTTGGTGACCTTACTCTCCAAAGCTTTGTGCATATAGGGTCTCCGGAGGCCTCCTGTGTCCCCCGTGTCTCCAGAGCACCTGGGGTGCTGGCATCACCGCACGGCCATAAGATGGGCAGGTTGGGCCTCGGGCTGGGCCCAGGGCCTCGGGGCCAGCACGGCTCCTGGAGAGCCACAGCCACAGCTCCACCAGCCTCCTGCACACGGCAGCAGGCCCCAGAAACCCGCAGCCCGGAGGGGACCTGGGGTTGTCCTTTAGCCAGAGGAGCAGGAATGACACTCTCCAGAAACAGCAGAGGGGAGCTGCCCTGTGAGGTTGCAGGCAGCCAGCAGCCCTCAGGCCCGTGTCGCGTCCCCGGCAGGTTCTGCGGGGAGTGCCTCCAGCCCTGCCTCCAGGTGCCCTCGCCCCTCTGCCCGCTGTGCCGCCTGCCCTTCGACCCCAAGAAGGTGGACAAGGCTGTGCATGTGGAGAAGCAGCTCTCGTCCTACAAGGCGCCGTGCAGAGGCTGCAGCAAGAAGGTACCCCACCCCGGGGCCGTTCTGGGGCAGGGGCGATAGTCTGTAGCCGCAGGGAGATGAGCCTCTGATCCCCGCTCCAAGCTCTGCTGAGAGCGCAACCTGGCTCTGCCCCTCCCCCAGGACCTTCCTGCCCTCATCACCCCCACCCTGCCCTGGGCTCTGGCTCTTAGGTTCTTGTGGGACTAATTTGGGAACACGGGAGCTGAGCCTCAGCCCCGCCAATGGGAGGGGTGGGCGGGGAGGGAGGCAGGGTCCCAGGCAGAATTGGGGGCCCTCTAGTGCTGGCCGCCACCACCCACCTGGCTGTCTCTCCACCCTGCCTGGAGCCCCTCACAACGGCCCAGCCCCAGGAGCTGATTTCGACTGGCGTCTCCGCTCAATGCAAACAGCACTGTAGAAGGCGACCCCTGGCTGCTGTGTTCTAAAGCTCAGGGTCTGGACATCCTGGGGCTGCCCTGGGCTCTGCAGTGAGGCCGCTGGTCTCCTTCCCTGGCACACAGGCCTTCTCCCGATACATCTCTTCTGGCTTCCTCGAGGACTGCCCAGGCCCTCTGCAGCCCCCGGGACCCCAGCTAAGGTCCGCCCCAGTCCCGTAGCCGGTGACCGGATGTACCTGCCGACAGGTGTGCAGGGTCTGCGTCACCTTCCCTTGGCGCCTCTTTCCTGGCAGGGCTGCAAGGCCCCCGCTTCTGCGGCACCGCGGGCCGTGAACGTCGGGCAGGGACCGCCCTGCTTCCTGGTGGACCGCTCATCCTTTGGAGCCTGACCCCAATGCTGCCTCTGTCTTCCTAGGTGACGCTGGCCAAGATGAGGGTGCACGTCTCCTCCTGCATGAAGGTCCAGGAGCAAATGGCCAACTGTCCCAAGTTCGTCCCCGTGGTGCCCACATCCCAGCCTATCCCCAGGTAGGCCTCCCCACCCGTGTGCTCAGAGCCCCGGTTCCTTGTAGGGGCGGCTTCTGCCTGTGCTGCTGTCTCCAGAGGGGGCTGTTGTGTCTCCTCTGCAGACAGCCTCACTGCCCTGCACGAAGGGGACCCCAAGGAGGGCCCGTAGAGGTCACTGAGTCCCCTCGCAGCAGGGGACTGTGAGGGGAAGGGAGGGGACCCAGAGCGTGGGGGGAGCCCAGCAGCCACACCGTGGGTGGGGGCGTGGGCAGCGCGGGCCCCCACTCACCTCCTGCCACCGCCCCAGCGCCGTCCCCAACAGGTCCACCTTCACTTGCCCCTACTGCGGCGCCCGCAACCTGGACCAGCAGGAGCTGCTCAAGCACTGTGTGGACAACCACCGCAGCGACCCCAACCGCGTGGTGAGTGGCCGGCCCTGGGGGCAGGGCGAGGGCAGGGAGCGGGGCTGGCTCCCCCCAGCGCCGCTTCAGCCCGCGCCCCGTGTTGCAGGTGTGCCCCATCTGCTCGGCGATGCCCTGGGGGGACCCCAGCTACAAGAGCGCCAACTTCCTGCAGCACCTGCTGCACAGGCACAAGTTCTCCTACGACACCTTCGTGGTGCGTGCCCTGCCCCGCCCCACCCCTGCCGGCCCAGGCCCCGCCCCTGCCTCCGCCCCCTCCGGGGCCCCGCCCCGAGGCCGGTGGCCCAGAAACCATGCCCCCCTGCCCCCCCACCCTGCAGACCCGCCGCACCCCAAACTTTCGCCCCCCCCAGTTGCTCCTCTGTCCGTCTCAGACTCCGGGTGGTGTGGCCGGAGGCGAAGGAGCCCCCTCCTCCCAGATCCAGGCGGGAGTCAGCCGGGCGGTGCCCTCGGGGAGGAGCCAGCTGTGGATCCCGGGCGTGGGCAGCCTGTCCCACCACCCCATGGCCCTGGCGTGACAGCACTGTGCGGTCCTTGGGGGGCGGTTCTGGCTCGGAGAGGCGCCCGCGCATCCCCCGCCTTCCCTCCCTGCCCTCCAGGATTACAGCATCGACGAGGAAGCCGCCTTCCAGGCTGCCCTGGCCCTGTCTCTGTCCGAGAACTGAAGGCACAGCCCAGCCCCTGGACCTGACCCCTCCGGCCTCGGGAGACTGGGCCGCCTCCGGGGACTGGGTCTCCCGCGCCTGCGCGGAACAAGCGGAGCCTCCTGTGTTGCGGGACAGGTGGTCCCCGAGCCCGCCAGGGCAGGGGTCCTCGGAGGGTGGACACCCGTGCTCCTGGCCGAGCGCGGCTGGCTCCCTCGGTGCTTCGGGCTGAGCAGGTGGCCCTCGCTGGGCCCGTGATCGGGGGCGGTCTGTCTCCAAGCCATGCTGTCCTCGTCCTACCCGGTGCGCCCCAGCGGGGCCCCGCAGGCCTGTGCAGAGCAGGAAGCCCAGGGGAGCCCCGCCCACCATGGGGGGGCCGCTTCCAGTTCACCCGCTCGGGACTGGCTTTTGTGATACTTAGAATTCTGGCATTTTTCTATACTATCCAGCGTGATGATCTTTCCACATTTTATAGAGCAGTTACTGCTCGTACTGCAATACCCGTGTTTGACTAGACAATAGTATTTTTATGGAACATTTACAAAATTATATTTTTTAAAAAAACAATCAAAAATAAACAGTTATGGGGTCTGCGCAGGGGAGCAAAAGGCGCCGACGCCAGAGCCAGAGCGCGCCCCCGGGGCTTTGCTCAGACAGATCCTGGCGCTGCTCTGCTGGGTTCCCCTTCCTAACTGCCAGGAGGAACCCCCCGGGTCCCCCAGCTGCTCGCAGAGGCTCCTGACTCCGCGGTCGCCCCAGCAGCGCCGGCTCCTCCCACTGGGGTCCCGGCCCCGCCCTGCTGTCTTCTCCCCAGGCGGACCCCCAGCGCTGTCGGTAGGCCGCCCTGGGAGGACAGCAGGGCATGGAAGACGCCGTCTTACTCTTGCAGTTCACGGCATAAATTATTGCTCTTTTAGAAAAACTTCAATAAAACATTTCAAAGCATCTGCAGTGACCTTGATCACTGGGTTTCATCCGGGAGAGTGAAAAGCTGGTGGCGGCTGGGGTGCACCGTGACTTCCCTTTGCTTGAAGTCTGCAGGCGTGTCTGTCCCCAGGCAGCTCCAGCACTGTTGGGGGACAGTGCTGCCCACCTGCCCGGGCCCCTCCCTGTGAGCATGGCGCCTCCCCAGGCTGCCCTCAGCTCCAGGCTCCCCCAGAACACTCTCTTGTCCTCTCTCTCAAACCCCAACAGTTTGTTGGTGACACATCTTGGCAAAAGTGTGCCAGGGTGGCGGTTTTCACCTCCTTCCTTGTCAGGAGATGGGGTCGCCCGAGGCCAGCACACTGGACTCAGTGAGGCCGGGGGTGGCCACGGTGGCTGGAGGGCCACCTTTGGGACACCCTCAGAGTAAAGTCCTGAGTCTGAGCAGCAGCCCCTCTCCCCACGGCTGGTTCTTGCCACTGGGCAGCCCCCCGGGCATCCTCCTGGTGCCCCAGCATGTGACCTCGGCTCCCAGCCCCACGTGGAAGCCGGCAGGCAGAAGGAACCATTCAAACAGGAAATGTCCGAGGCATCCGGCTGGCTTCGAGTACGCGCTCCTGGTCTCGGGGTTCTAACTTCAGCCCCATGTTCGGTGTAGAGATTACTTAAAATCTTTAAAATTACTTAAAAATCTTTAAATGTGGGATGTCCAGCCAGAGGTGGTGCTCTGGGCTGCCAGAGCAGCTTCCCCAGGCAGGGCTGTGTTCCGGGCTGTTCCTCAAGGCAGGTGGGACTCCTGAGCTTGAAGCCACAGCAGAGCCAGGCAAACCGGTCCCACAAGCAGCCACTCAGGAGCGTGGTGATGGGCTGGTCACCCTCTTACGACCCCCTTCATTAGGGGCCACCAGTCCCACCCTCCCCCCTTCAACCCCACTGGTCGAGGGATGCGGTGTGGTGGCAGGTCCCTGCTGCCACCCGAGGACGCCTGTGGAGCTCTGCCCTCTCCATAGAGCCACGGGGCGAGAGCCACAGGGGAGTGTCCGCACAGGACCTTTCATCCACAACACCTCAGGCCCAGTGACTTGGAGTCCAGGGCAGTCTGCCCGGGGAAGGGCATTGAGTGAACCCCAACACAGCGTGGGGGGCACGGGTGAGCTGGATCTCAGCAGACCCCACGGCGTCAGGGTGGGGATGCTCCGGCTGAAAGCCACGGCACAAAGAGCCTCCCTTCTACTTTTAATGAATCCTGGCGACAGTGGGGCTGTCCTGCCAGGCCTCCCCCTCAATCCACAGGGTCACCTCCAGGGCTTCCCACCGCGTACATGCACATGCGCACACGCACACACGCGTGCACACGCACACCCATCTCCCGCATGGCCACACAAAGCCAGACAGCGGTGCGTCCTGGTGCCCCACCCGGAGGGCACACTTCCCTTTCCCCAACGGAGTCCATGCGCATCTGCGGCATAGAAAGCACGTCTTGGGGCGCCTGGGTGGCTCAGTGGGTTGAGGCCTCTGTCTTGGGCTCAGGTCGTGATCCCGGGGTCCTGGGATCGAGCCCTGCATCAGGATCTCTGGTCGGTGGGGAGCCTGCTTCCTCCCAGCTCTCTGCCTGCCTCTCTGCCTACTTCTGATCTCTGTCTAAAAAAAAAAAAAAAAATTAAAAAAAAAGAACGCGCGTCTGGATCTCAGGTACCTACAGTCTCCTACAATAGCACTGGGCCGGGCAGGCAGGACCCCCCGGAGCGCACAGCCCTCGCCACCCCCAGGCCCCTGAGCGCTGGTGCTGTCCTCATCCCGGGGGCCTGTGGGAGCTGAACGCCTGTGAGTCTGGCCCAGTGCCTGACCTAGCTGGGGGCACAGCCATGGGGGCCTGCTGCTGACTGTGCGGGCAGCCACCCAGGCCGCAGAGGAGGCGCCCTGGACCCAAGAGGCCGGCTGCGGACTCCTTCCTGGCTGGAGGACACTCCAGGCCCTGCAGTCAGTGGCTTCCAGAAGCTAGGGACCCCGGACCTGGGACCCAGGAGGTTCCTGTCTGGCGTGGCCGGTGCACACCCCCCCCCCCCACACACACACCCTGCCGCGCGCCTTGCCTGGAAGTTGCACCAGAGAATTGAGCTGCCAAAGACACCTCTCCTGAGAGCCTCCAAGGACAGGCCGCGCTTGCTGGCCTCTGCCCCCCGGTGGCTGGTGCGAGAAGCACAGTGCGTGCTGTGGGCTTGGCTGGGGGCTGGTCTGCGAGATGGGGACTCCAGCCCCTCTGGTGACAGACAGCAGCAGGACAGGTGGCCCTCCCTTCTCCAACAACCTGCTGGGAAAGAGGGGTCAGCTCCACGGTGCAGGGAGGTGCTGAGTGGGGCATTCTGCTGTGGACCCCTCTCCTTGAGGCCCTGGGCATCCCATATCACTCGGGAACAGCGCCTGCGGCCTTACAAACACACGTGTGCACACACATGCATCACGTGTGCAGCAGGAGGCCACAGCCCCGCAGGTGCGCGCACCCCCGCTCGGCCCCCCACTGCTTTCTTCCCCTGCCGCCCCTAGAAACCCTCCTCAGGGCCCAACACTGTGCTCCCCAGCATGCCTAGGACACCGTGTCTAGGACTCTCCTGCATGCTGTGTGCATAAGCTGTGTGCGAAGGGATAATGTCCCTCCCTGTCTCACACAGGACATGTCTCCCAGACCCCAGATTAAGAACCAGCATCAGCTGTAACAGACCTCAAAATGGAATGAGCTCCCCTTCTCTGGCGGTAACCAAGCACACATCGGCCACCAATCTGACCAGATGTTGGGAGCTGGAACATTGGGTCTCAATTTCCACAAGCCCATGACCTCGTATGGCCACAAGGTTGCCCCACGTCAGGATACAGCAGCCACAGCCACACCCCAACAAATACGCCCTACGCTGGGGCAGGGGCTCTTCGTCTCTGTGGCTAGCGCCCACAGTGTGAGGGGCCACCCCTCTGGGGTCCTGGGACAGCTGAGCCCCAGCTATGAGGTCCAGCTCCGAGCGCTGTTCCAAGAGTCTCGGTCCCGGGACTCTTGGGGTCCCCTCTCCAGAAGCTCACCTCTCCTCCAAGCCCCAGGGGTGTGCATGCCCCGGGCCACACTGTTTGGGGGTTCACAATGCCTTTCCGTTTCACCCAGCAAGCACTGCTGGACCCCGCCATGCACACGCAGGCACTGCGCAGGAGTGAGGGCTGGCTCCCAGCTGGGCCCCCGTCGGGATGCAGTCTGATGCGGTGCAGGGCCCCCCAGATTGGGTCATGAAAACCAACCAGTTAAGAAGTGAGCACGCACGGGGGATGCAAGTGTACAGACGTACGCAGAGTCAAGCACAACCTGCCTTACTCTTTGTAAGGCAGGAAAAAAGACTATAAGAACACATTCACATGAGAAAAACTAACCAGAACTACAGCAGTCGCTCCAGCTGCCTACCCGAATTGCCAAGCGAGGCTCAGGCACCTGATAGAGGCAGATGGGCGGGGCCCAAGCCCAGCTCCCAGCCCGAGGTCCTCCCCAGGGTCTTGGGAATCAAGGGAAGACTGCGGTGATTTCTCCTGGACTCTGGTCCCTGCTCCGGTTGAAAGGGGCAGTTCCAGGAGACTGGAGGGAAGAGGGTGGGTGTGAGGCCTAATTGCCAGGTAAAGGGGCCATAATGAGGATAAAAGGACATGGAGCAAGAGCAAAGGGACAGCGGCATCCCCTCCCTGGCCCAGGGCACACCTGCACAGGTGTGGACAGCGGCATCCCCTCCCTGGCCCTGCACAGGTGTGGACAAGAAGAAGCCCATGTCTTCCTCTGTGGGTCCTTCTTGGGTCCAGCCAGACGTGACCCTGCGAGCCACAGCCAGTGAGTCTGCGTGACCCCAGCAAGGGCTGAGAAGTGGGTGTGGGTCTTTCGTTGTGGGATCCCAGGGGCCATTTCCAGGATGAGATGGGGAACCCTCGTTTCCCTAAGTTGTGTGGCCTCTCCGGGGATGAGCGACGTCACCTCGGCTGATGGCCCACAGTGCATGACCGGGTGAGGAGGGGCAGTGCGGGTGGAGAGCTAGCAGGCACCTGCAAGCCTTCTCTTCATCTGAGAGGAGGAGGAAGGGAGAGAGGGTATAAATAGAAGGCTCTCGAGGCCACAGAACAGGTGAATAAGCAGAAAGCAGCCACGTGTCCTCTGAAATCCACACGCACAACTGCACAGGGCCAGGCTGTGGCCCACAGGAGAGAGACCTCTGTCCATGCAGCACCTGCACTCCTTGCTCTCACCAAGCCACAGACAGGGGAGCGCACGCTTCGGGTGCGCCTGGGTCCCTACCCCGCACTGGCTAACCTCTCAGAGCCTCTCACCTGCAACACTAAATGAACGGAAGACCCTGGGGGACATGGCCTTCCCTCCCCGCTTCTCCGGAGGTCCCTCTACCCGCTCACCGTCAACTCCACCTGGTGGCCCCCCAAGCCCAGAGCCGGCATAGAGCCCCCCCCCGCCGTCACCTGGCACCCGGTCCTCCAAGGCAGGCAGGCCTGCTGCAAGGCCACGGGAAAAGCCCACAGCTGTCGGGGGCAGGCTGGGCGCTGTGCCCCCCCACCCAGGGAACGCCCCGTCTGACCCCCAAAGTCCTGAAACGTCCACATCGAAAGGGACCAGCCACTCCGACGCGGCTCGCCCCGCTCCCCGTGGCACTGAAGGAGGGACGCGGCCGCCAGGGGCACAGACGGGTCCGTGGGCCGTGCCCGCGCTGCCCCTCGCGGAGGAGCTTCCGCAACCGCAGCTCAGAGCCCCTCGGAATCCCAGAAGCCCAGGCTGCGTCCGTTCTCCCCGGGAAAGGCGCCTCTGCAGGCGCGGCCCAATCCCTAAAGCCTCGTCCTCGGAGGGAAGGAGCGCTCCCCGGCTTCCCCCCCGGGAAGGGCCCCCCCCCGGCGGCTGACCCCCGCCGCCACGGCCCGCCAGCTGGGCCAGCTTTGGAGTCCGGGACCTGCGCTCGCGGAGCCTGCGCGGCCGGTCTGCGCGGGGGCCGGGGCGGGTGCGCCCCGCCGGAGCAGGGGTTCAGCGCGCGCCTCCACCGCCCGCTGGACGGGAGCCCGGCTCGGCTTCCGCCCAGCCCTGACCTCCGCCCTTTAGTCCACGCTGAGTGGGTGCGCCAGGCCCCAGGGGTCGGTGTGACTCGCGGCGCGCGCCAGGGCAGTCCCGTGGGGAGGACTCGGCGGCCACGCGCTCCCTCCCCCGCGGCCCGCGCACCTGTCCTGGGCGTGGCCCCGAAGCCCCGCCCCGCGACCCCGCCCCGGCCGCGCCTCGCGCTGGTTGGCCCAGGCGGCGCGCTATGCTAATGAGCCAGCCCTCCCGCCACCTGCCTGCCGCGCTGCCCGCGGGCGCCCGGCGGACGCGTCGGGGCACCCGCGTCCGCCGGGGGGACCATGCCGCGCTCCTTCCTGGTGAGAGCGCACTCCAGCCACAGGGTTCCCAACTACAGGCAGCTGGAGACGCAGACAGGTAGGGGCTGCCCGGCTCCTCGGGCTTCGTCCCGGGTGGGAGGAAGGGGGCATCTTGCCGGCAGAGGGGCAGCGAGACCCCGGTGCGTGAGTGGCCTGCGGGCGCTCGTCGGCTGCGGGCACCTCGGCCCCGCGTCGGGCTGAACAGGCGCGCACTCTCTCCCACCGAGAGAAGTGTCAAGGCCCCCAGTCACTTTGGGGCTCTCCGCTTGGGGCCTGGTGAACCCATCGCAGCTAAGGGGGCCCCGGAGCCATCTTCCCTGGGGCAGGAGGTTTGGGTGGGTGACGGGGTCCCGGGGACTGGTGGGGAGAGAGACTGGGAGAACTTGGGGACGCGGTCCAAGTGCTCCCCCCAGAGCATCCCGAGGAGCCCAGAAGAGCGACCCAGGGGCTCTGTGTGCCTAAGCCCAGCTCCTGCAGCGTTCCTCCCGGCCCCTCCAGTGCTTCCTCACACCCTTCCCGTGGGGCACCTTCCCTCGGGTCTCCCTTCACCCCCGTGACAGTCCCTCAGAGCAAGCTGTGGGGGCACTTAGGGGCTAGTCCTTCTTCCAACCCCAAGGGTGGCTCAGTGGGGAGGTGCGCATCCAGGACCCAGGATGGTCTGTGTATCCCCATGCCCCGCTAGGCCTAGGGACACACGAAGGTCCCGGGACAAAGGTCTCCCTAGAGTGACCAGAGCCATTGCCCAGGGCTCAGCTGCTTCTTGGGGGGTGAAGACCCCTTCTGCTTGGTGACTCAGACAGAGGGGAGGAGGGGCACTGTGGAGGCCTGCGAGTGCATCCATCCCGGGGCCCACTGCCGCCGGGGGTGCCTCCTAGGACTGGGCTCCTGAACTCTGCATTTTGAAATCAGTTTAATGAGTCACCACCAGTGGTTTTCATAAAATGAAACAGAACAGAGACCATCAGAGTGCAGGGCTCAGGGGAAGGAAACCTGTGCTTCAGATATATGTGTGTCTATGACGAGAAATGGAACCGACACGGGCCATAGTAGTGTTTCTTTTTCTTTTTTTTTTTTTTTAATTTTTTAAAAGATTTTATTTATTTATTTGACAGACAGAGATCACAAGTAGGCAGAGAGGCAGGCAGAGAGAGAGAGGAGGAAGCAGGCTCCCCGCTGAGCAAAGAGCCCGATGCGGGGCTCGATCCCAGGACCCTGGGATCATGACCCGAGCCGAAGGCAGAGGCTTTAACCCACTGAGCCACCCAGGCGCCCCCATAGTAGTGTTTCAAACCTGTTGTCTAGAGCCCGGCCTTAGCACGCACCTGGCTTTACCCTTGGTGCAGACGTGCAGACCAGGGCAGCCAGTGACAAGGTCAGACTCAGGCACCTCTCATCCTCGTCCCTCCTGCCCGCGGAGAGCTAGGGGACCACTGTGAGCCTCCTCTGCCAGGATGTTGTCTGGGGCCCCCCACTCTCTGATTTTAAGTCAGTGCCTTTTCGGGCCTCCCCCAGGGAATGTCTAAAACCAGAAGGAACTTAAAAGTCTATTCTCCCAGAAGTTTGAGTCCCAGGACCAGTAAAAACATCCAGCAGCCCCAGGAAGTACGGAGAGCATTTAAAGGACCAGCAGAGGCGTGGGGGCAGTGCCACTAGCTTGGCTGCCTCTCTCCCCTGCCCTCCCCCTGTGGCCCCCCCAAACAGGGTTTGGCTCTGACATATCTGGGGCCAGGGTGGTGGCTGCCTCCCAGAGACAGGAAAGGTGCTGTTTTTCCCCAGTAGAAAGGCCCCTCGTGGCGCTTCTGTGGCGTCGTAGGCTCTGCGGCATCCCAGGGCTATCTTTCCAGCACTTCCTTGGCCTTTGTCTCTTAGCTTGCCGTAGCTACTCTCTCTGGAGGACAGAAATTCGGTGTGCTGTTTTATAACTGGAGGATGAGGGGTGAAGTCAGGGCAGAGTGGAGGATGGGAACCTTCCTTAAAGGTCCTCATTTCTCTACATCCTCACCGACACTTGCAACTGTTTTTTTTTTTTTTTAAGATTTTATTTATTTGACAGACAGAGATCACAAGTAGGCAGAGAGGCAGGCAGAGAGAGAAGGAAGCAGGCTCCCCGCTGAGCAGAGAGCCCGACTCGGGGATTCGATCCCAGGACCCTGAGATCATGACCTGAGCTGAAGGCAGCGGCTTTAACCCACTGAGCCACCCAGACACCCTGCAATTGGCTGTTTTTAAATTCTAGCCATCTTAGTGGGCATGACATGGTACCTGGTTGTGGCTTTAATTTGGATTTCCTTGATGGCTAAGGGGGGCAAGCACCTTTTCCTAGGCTTGTGAGCCATTTCTATCTCTCTCGCTTTTTTTTTTTTTTTTAAAGTAAGTTCCACGCCCAACATGGGGCTTGAACTCACAACTCTGAGGTTAAGAGTCAGACGACCTACAAACTGAGCCCGCCAGGCACCCTGCTATTTGTATATCTTGTTTGGAGAAACTTTTATTCAGATCCTTTACCCGTTTTAAACTTCTATTATTTGTCTCTCATTGCTGCATTGCAAGAGCTCTTTGTATATTCAGGATGCTAGTGACTTACCAGGTATGGGATTTGCAAATATTTTCTCCCCATCTGTGGGTGGTCTTTCTCGACCCAAAGCCTTGGCATGAAGGTAGCAACGAGGCCGGAGATTTATTCCATCACATCTGGAGCACGAAGTGGGACAGGGGCTGTTTGGAGATTTGGGTTTGGGGGAAATGCGGGATGTAACTACCCACTCACCTGTGGACTCTGGGGGCTCCCGCTGCTCCCATCTGGTCAAGTGTGGGCATGCCGGCCCCCAAGTTTGGGCACGGCAGCCTGGGGACCAGCTGCCCTAGGAGGCTGTGGCGGTACCACCGAGCACAGCTGTCGACGCAGCAGCGTTGGCGGGAGGCTGTGCGCACCTCCGTCGCCATGGGTGAGGGGTGATCGGGGGTGACTGGAGGCTAATTAGTTGTCTATACATTGTAGCCGACTGCCAAGTGTTCGCTCTGAATCAGCGCTGTGTGGGAGCCTGGCGCCGCGGCTCTGAGCTGGCCCCGCGGTGGAACAGGGGTCAGGGAGGCCCGTCCTGCCTGGGTCACGGGGAACCTCCCTCGGCTCCATGAGGGCTCTTCTGGGAGCCTGTTGGGGACTTCTCTTCCTTTGTTTTTAGAGCACTGAGATCTGTCCCGTAGACCCTGTGGTCACGTCCTGAGCTGACACCCCGCCTCGTCTGTCCTTTCCCTGCGAACTGAACTGCGGTGACCTAGAGGCAGCCTGGGGTCGGACCAAGCAGGGCAAGTCCGAGGTCAGAGCGTGGGGCTCATGTTCACCTGTACCTTCTCTCTCTTCGCCCTCCCTTCCAGGAGTCAGTGCCCGTTCTGCCTGCAGGGGCCTGGTGGGGCCCGTCCTCATCCCAGAGAAGTCGGCCTCTCCCACACCTGCTGACCCTCCCCGGCCCTGGGAGCGCACCTCTGTCATCGCCCGCATCTCCCTGTCCCTTCCCCGCCACGAGGAAGCGCAGGGGGCCCCCGGGCCAGACCCCTTGCAGGTTGGCCCGGTGCACCTTTGGGCCAGCCGGGCCCCCAGCGTACCCCTCAAAGATAGCCTGAACCAGCTTAACCTGCCCCCGCTGCTGGTGCTGCCCACACGGTGGCCCCCGATCCCGGGCCCCGCTGGGGACCCCGCCGCAGATGGCCGGCTGGGTGCGGCACAGGCCCCCGGCAGCTTCCAGTGCGTGCACTGCGGCAAGCCCTACCACACGCCGGCCGGGCTGGCCAGGCACCGGGAGCTGCACTGCCAGCGGCAGGCACGGCGCTGCTTCTCCTGCAAACACTGCGACAAGGAGTACAGCAGCTTGGGCGCCCTCAAGATGCACCTGCGCACGCACACGCTGCCCTGCCCCTGCGCCGTCTGCGGCAAGGCCTTCTCCCGGCCCTGGCTGCTCCAGGGCCACATGCGCACCCACACAGGTGGGTTGGTGGGAGGCCCCGGGGGGCGGGGTTCAGGCCTGGCCCCAGACAGGACCGGAGGGGAGAGTTTGCAAACAAGTGGGCCAACATGGCCGGGCTCCCTCCACAGGCTCCGGGGAGGTCCTTCCTGCCTCCTCTAGCGCCGGGGAGGCCCGGGTGTCCCTCCACCGTGGCCATGTCCCTCGCCCCTGCCCCCATCCTCATGTGGCCTCTCCCCTACGCGTATCTGCGTCCATATTACCTCTGTTGTGAGGACACCAGTATAGGGGCCAGGGCCCGCGTACCCAGGGTGACCCCACCCTAATCTGGTCACATCTACAGGGGCCCTGGGTTCCAGGTCAGGTCACATCCACAGGCACTGGAGGTTATGACACAAACACATCTGTTTTGAGACACACAATTCACCCCACAACACCTGGCAAAGCACAGGATGCCCCGGCTTCTGCGGGCCTGACTTGTCACCTTCCGCGGCCTTCCGGGACGCTGGAGCAGGAGGAGCGGGGGACGGAGAAAGACGGTGGCAAGCGTGGGGGACGCAGACTGCTTGAGGGCATAGACTGATGAGGTCCCGGGAGCAAACCGCCCCCCGGGGGAGAGGAGTCCTGGACACAGGAAGGGAGCAGCGGGCAGCTGCGGACAGACCGACAGAGACAGACGAGCCGACGAAAGAGAGGGGCATGTGCCCAGACCGGAGGCCCAGAGGCCTCAGCACTTCCACTCCAAGGCTGGAGGTAGGACCACACCGCACCCCAGGCCCACCAGGAGAGGGAGAGGGAGGCACAGACAGAAGGCCAGGAGCGAGACTTGCGGGCCAAGGCCCCGGCTGCCACGCATGCCTCCTGTCCCCGGAGCCTCCCGGCCCGAGTCTCTGTAACGAGGACTCTTGGAGTCCCAGCTGGGCAGAGGCTGGAAAGAAGGGTCTCGCAGGAGCCGCTGTCTGGGCTGAAATTCCGTTCGGTTTTCCTCAGCTCCCCGCGCAGAGACGCCCCTGAGTGCCGCCCCCCACCCCCATCAGGCACTCAGAGCTCGGGGTCTGGGAGCCCAGAGGTGCGAGGCTCGGCAGGAGACTGACCGGGCTGGAGGACGTCCGGGCTTTGAGCAGCAGGGAGAGATGCTCGGGGGCCGTGGGGACTGCAGCCTGCTGCCTCTTGGGACTCCGCAGGGCGGTGGGCTGGGAGTCACTCCACACGGGCAGAGAACAGAGGAGCCCCAGTGGTCCTCTTACACTTGTCAGGGCTGTCTCCGGGGCCCAGCTCCCAACGGAAGGATTTTGTGCAAATCCCCAAGCGCCCTGACTCGAAGTGCTCTGGAGGACACAAGGTTCCTAAGACGTTCCTAAATGCCCGTGTCCACTGCGGGGGCCGGGCTCAGTGCTTCCAGCCCGCCTTCACGGCCGATCCGGGAGTGGCCGCTTGCCACCCTGTCCTCCCACGGCAGGAACAGCGGCCAGAAGGCCCCCGGAGGGCTCTGGCAGAACCACAGAAGGATCTGGTGACTGTGGTGATTACAGCAAAGACCCACGCTAGACCTTTCTCTTAGGGTCTTAGATGCTGTAGTCCTGGCCGGATGGGACCGTCCATCCTGTTCCCAAGTGGCTCTGACCTTGACTGTGTATGTGGGCCTGTTGGTCCTAGGGTTTCCTCCCGGAGCCAGGCTGAGGCTCCCTCCAGGAGTGCTGCGGAAGAGAATGCATTAGAACAAGCACGAACATTTGGAGAAGGTGGAGGGCCTTATTCATTTATTTTTTTATTTTAAAGATTTTACTTATTTATTGGGGGGAGGCAGAGGGAGAGGGACTCCCCGCTGAGCAAAGCCTGAGGCCCCCCCTACCGCACAGCCCTGGGACCCTGACCTGGGCTGAACTCCAGAGGCCCGTACTCACCCAGGCACCCTGAAGCTCGTTGGTTTGTAGACACGACCCATGAGCCCGGGGCCAGCTCCCGTGAGCAGACAGAGGGACCCTGACGCACGCTCCCCTTCGTCCCCAGGTGAGAAGCCCTACAGCTGTCCTCACTGCGGCAGGGCCTTCGCCGACCGCTCCAATCTCCGGGCCCACCTGCAGACACACTCCGACACCAAGAAGTACCAGTGCACGACCTGTGCCAAGACCTTCTCCCGCATGTCGCTCCTGGCGCGTCACCAGGAGTCCGGCTGCTGCCCCGGCCCCTGAGGAGGGCGGGCTCGGTGCGGGTAGGGGGGACAGGACGTCACCCCAGGAGCTACCGGCTGGCCTGCCGTGCTGCCCGGCCGCACACTCGCCCGTGGGGTGTTTCTCCTCTCTGCCTGCCGCCGCCCACCCCCATCCCGAACCGGAGAAGCCTGGAGGGCTGTTAGGGTGAGTGACCGAAGACGGTGACCGAGGACTGTCCTGTGTTTGACTTGCTCTGGTTTCTGCTTCTGCTCTCCCAGAGTCAAAGGCCGCTGGGGGACAGCTGCAGCATGGCCCGCGCCTGCCGTTCCGCTGGCCTTCGTGGGGAGAGCTGCCGCAGGGCTCCCCCCGCCTGCCGCTGGTCTGGACTCCGGGCTCAGCTGCGCCCCGTCAGGGATGCACGCACGCCGCCCCCGCCCGCCTCCCCAGGCAGCCCCGGACAGAGCGAGGGCCCCACCACAAGCACAGGGCAGAGGACGACCATGTGTCCTCTGAGGCTCTGAGTCAACGGCGGAGGCTGAGCGTGGAGCGGTCCTCGAGGGGCTGCAGGTGGGTGACGTGGCCCTCTGGCCGCAGCGTGGGGTTGGGACGGCGCGGGCACAGAGCCGTGGGCCGGAGGGATGAAGGGCATCCCTGGTGGGAGGCGGCGGCCAGAGTACGGCAGGGGAGCAGGCACCAGTGCAAGCAGGAGGCACCGTCTTGGGAAGACAGAGACCGGAAATGGGAACAGCACTAAACGGGGAGGGAGCGAGCCACGGGCGTGGACGGGCTGGGCAGAGGGTGTGAGCAGAGCCGGGCAAATCCAGGCCCAGGGAAGAGGCAGCCGTGGGCTCGCACGCCCGCACTGGCAGGGCGCTCAGAAGGCCGTCTAGTCTGGGTCTGCACGCGTCTCCACGGAGGCCACCACACCGCCCAGGGACTGTGTCCGCGGCCGCCCGTGGCACCGTCACCTCCCCTCTGCCTGCCCTTTCCTGAGGCCGCAGGCGTCCTCCAGCTGAGAGGGTCAGGCTGTAAACAGACTCCGATGCCAACAGCAGACCCCTCCCCGGCCTCCTGCCCCCACCTCCAGCCACCGGGTGGTCACCTGCTGGGCTGGTCCTCCGTCCTGCCAGCACATCTTGGCGTCTCCGGCTGGCCCCGGAGGGCGGCCTGCGTCTCTTGGGGACTGATTGAGTTCTCGACACCCGGAGGGGACACCTGCTCCTCTCTGCAGGAGGGCTGGCCGGCTGTCAGCAACACCTCTTCTGGCCCAGGCTGAGGGACAAAGTCAGGCACCTTGGTCCTGGCCCCGAATGGGGCCGTAGGGCAAGCGGCAGAGGTCCCCATCTCATCCCCAAGCCCTGTGGCCCTGCTGAGGAACATTCACCAGGCCCACCCTGGCCACACGGCACCTGCAGATTCCGCTGGAGGCTCCTCTGGGGCTGCTTGGACAACGGCCATTGGAGGAGCCTTGGGGACACCCCAGAGGAAACTTGACCGTTATCTTGGGCTTCTCAGGACCAAGGGCGACCTTGATGACACTGGCCACCCAGGAGCCCGTGGCTCCAGCGAGTACCAGACTGTATCAGCAGGTGAAGGAAGACTCCCTCTGGGAGAGCCTCGCTCACATTCCCGGGCCGCACCGCTGCCTGCCCTCCGCAGGATCAGCCGCGCCCCGAGGGACAGACAGTGTGCGCGGGAGGCTTAGCTAATATATCCGCGTCCTGGGGCTGCGTAACCGAGTTCCCCACACCGGGCGTCTTGAACCACTGACGTCCGCTCCCCCACCGTCTGGAGGCCGCATGTCTGAGACCCAGCAGGCCGGTTCCTCCTGCGGCCCCTCTCACGGCCCCTGCTGGCTTGCCGGCATCTTCCACGTCCTGGGCTGGTAGACCCGTCACCCACCTCCGCCTCTGTCTCACACGGCGTCTTCCCGCCTGTGCGTCTGTCTCTGTGTCCAAATCCCCCTTTCCCTGAGGACACCCGGCCTACTGGGTTAGGACCCCCCGATGACGTCATCTTAACTGGATCAACCCCAAAGACCCTGGTTCCAAATGGGGCGACATTCTGAGGTCCTGGGGGTCAGGACTTCAGCACCATCCACCCCCTACAGCTGACACGAGCAGTCTGCCAAGAGACACCTGGGGTCAGCTCCTCTGTCCTCAGTCCACAAAGGGCTGGTGGGTGGGCGCCGTCGATTTAACTGACGGATTCACCGGACACACTTCTGTGCCCATTCCCACCGCCCGTCCGTCGTCCCGAGCAGGGGCCTCCGCTCCCAGGGCGCCCATCCCTCCTAGCAGTCTCCCAGAGCCTGGGCTCCTCTGCTGAGCGGGTCAAGTCCGCGATCGGCCTGTGTCCCGCCATCTCACAGGAGGCCTTTTTTTTTTCTTTTTAAATAGCATCCAGATGCCTGGAGAAGGCTGTATCGTAGATTGTGTTCTATTTCTGGGTCCCAATGTCTAAATGAGGCGATGCACCTGTTGGATATGAAGGGAGGGAATTTCGCGGCTCTAAAATAAAGTCGAACGCTTGCCCTTCTGTACCGGCCCATGGAAAATGCTCCCACGTTTGTATCTGGACTGGCAGAGAGCAGGGCAGGGGAGGCCGGCTCGGCAGACGGGGTGAGGAAAGGCCCGAGCGCCTGCCGGGAAGCCAGCGGAGGATGAATGGGGGAGACGGCCCACCGGGGAGCACATCGGCTGTGGTCAGATCACGGGGAGGCCACGCGGCCTGGCCCGAGCGGCTGGCAGCTCCCCCTCCCCGTGCCCCCTGCCTTTCCTTGTCACTTTGGTTATCAGAATTCACCTGGGACACCCATTACGAAGTTGGAGCCCCCATACCGACACTACAGAGTAGGAACCAGGAAGGGAGCCCAGCCTCGTGCGCGTCTGTCCCAGGGGCGTGGGCGCAGCTGGGCTTTCTGCGGGAGCTGCTCTTTGGGTCCCTCCACCCAAAGGCTTTCTTTTTCCTGCCCAGACTTTGCTGAACACATGTCCCCTCTGCACCCTAAAGAAGGCCTTTGGGTCCCCTCCCTCCGAGGCAGGAGCAAGTGGAGGGGGCGCCAGAGGCCCTGGGGCCGAGGAGCTGGGGCCGGCGCTGTGGCCGTAGCCCGTCCTGTGGACGCTCTACCAGTTCCATCCAGCCGAAAGCAAACGGCTACGCGATCAGGGGGGATTCTGGACAAGAGGAAAACCATGCACCAAGCCCTCCAAGCTTGGACAAGCCCATCTTTCAGCAAGAGGAGTCCCCGGGGGGTGGTGTGAGGGCGACGCACAGGGTCAGCACCAGATACCCAGCCAGGAAAACCACTGTTCTTGGACTCAGATGCCAGCGCCCGGCCTCTGCGGGCTCAGGTCCTGGAAACAGGTGCAACAGAGACACCCGGTCTCTCGGTGGCCCGGTCCCCTGCTCCATCCCCCACTCAAGGAAACCACTCTCCTGAAACTACAGACACACTAGGGTTGTGCCTTCCCTTCCAAAAGTCCGGAGGGTTCCATAAATACCATTTTGGCCCGGAGTATTCGGGGGGGTTCTCTAGAAGTTTGAAAATAGCCTGCTTGTTACTATCTATATTCAGAGAACCCACTCCTGGCCTCCACTTGGGGGCTAAGTATAGCCCGCTGGCAAGGTTCAATGGAACAAAAGTTTCCAGACCTCTGTCACTTGTGCACGGCGTGACATTCCAGGGAGGACGCTGCCAGGACTCAGAGGGGGTCCAAGGCCGGGGCAGCAGGGCGCCCCCGAGCGGGGGAGTCTGTGGGACTCACCGGCAATCAGGGTGTCCTGGCTCGGTCCCCGAGTGAGGAGTGCTGATCCTAGCTGAGTCAATCCCACTGTAAGGCCTCGGCTTCCGCTTCTGTAAGAAAAGGAAATCATGCTAAACTCAGTTTCAGAATTCAGGGGAGGACCAAATACATACAATAGCAAAAAAGAAAAAGAAAAAAAGAAAAAAGACACCCAAGATTCCTCCAATAAAACCGAGCAGCTAACTTCAGGGAAACCCTTCCCTCCTCTTGGAGTGTGCAGGCGCCTCCCGGCAGCGAGTTCGGGCTCCCGCTCCCCCCCCGCAGCTGCCTGCCCAGCTCACTGCGCTGCTGGGAACATCCGAGGGCCCCGCACACACGAGGCAGGGGCTCAAGGTCACAGTGGGGCCAAGGGGGCTGCTGAGGGGCAGAGGTCGGGGCCCAGCTCAGCAGCTGGGTGTGTACGTCTCTGGTACGTGCAGAAGTTCAGGGCTGTGTCCCCCATCGTCCATCCGTGCTGTGCCCCCAACCTCCAGGCTGACCTGAGGGCATCTGCCACCCCCCCCCAACAGTCTCCCCGCACCTCTGTCCCTCGGGGCCTCTTGTTTAGCTGTGAAGATCCACCAGTCTCGGGTCCTTCGGGAGGACGTGGAATCACTCGGCCCCTCTAGCTTTAGATACCGGTCCCCTTCCCTCTGCTGGGAGCAGGCCCGGACGCCAGAGAGTGACATAGCGACCTCGGAAATGAGAGTGTGTAAGGAGGGCAGTCCTGGAGCCACAGGGGACTGAAACCTGCATGTTCACCTCGGGAACACAAGTGTTCTGAATCGGCCAAAAAGAGGCTGGGTTAGGGACAGTCCGAGCCCGGATCCCGCCGCCTGCCCCTCCACTGAGTGTGAGGTGAGGTGCAGCCGCTGTCCCTGTGGCTCTGGTGACCTTGGTGGCGGCTGTGTCTGCCCCCTCACAGAACCCGCCCCGCGATGCTGTAACACGAACGGTCTGCACGCTTCCCTCCACGGCGGCCACGAGGGAGACCCCTTACCACGAGGGCACGTGCTGATGGTGCAGGAGCTGCCGGGGGCTCGGCATCTCCACACAGGCCCGCCAGCTCGCTGCCCCAGGGCCCTGGCACCTCCCCACCACGCACTCATGGAAATCAGATGCAGCCTAAGGACGTCCTGAGTGGTACTGAACCTCAACCCTGGGTGCCGACCTCTGTCGTGCTCCGCGTGAAGACATGAGAGGCGGCGGGGCGCGTCACCGGGGCGCGCAGGTCGTCTCCGAGGAGGGCACGTGCCACGGAGACGCAGGCCTGTGCACCTGCAGGCATCTTGTCAGGAAAGACCTAAGGGAGCCTGTCCCTTCCAGGAGAATGAGCAGGACTTCTTGCCCGTAACACCTACACATTTGAGAGAAAATGACCATTTCGGAAGCTTTCTATCTCTTGGCAGCTGTCATGCTTAAAGACTTTTCTGATGAGAAAATGATTTATTTTTTTTCAATTTAATTTCTTTTCAGTGTGACAGAATTCGTTGTTTACGCACCACACCCAGTGCCCCACGCAATACGTGCGCTCTGTAATACCCGCCTCCAGGCTCCCCCAACCTCCCGCCCACGAAAAGGATTTAAATTATGAAATGAAACATCAGTATATGGACGTTCCAGATAAAAGAATGAACCATTGTTTTCCCAACGACCGATGCGGACACTGAGACACCCTCGCCAGGCCGGAGACCCCAAGGATGGGGCAGATTTCCGTGGGTCGGAGCGTGGGAGGCGTTCACCAAGAGGTCAGATTCCCGGTCGCAGCTCGCGGGGAGGCAGCGTCACCACAGACAAGCCGCAGGCATCTGGAGGAGCTGCAGAGCGTTTCTGTCCCGGCTGTGGGGTCGGGCAGACGGGACAGTCGGCCGCTCCAGCCAGGACCCGACACCCAGGTCGCAACCATGCCCAACCACGCCACTGTCCTACCACTGCTCCGGGCGACAGTTCCCGTTCGCGCGGACGTGGGCACGTGGTGGGTTTCTTACGGATTCTGAATGAACGTAGTTGGCATGTCGTTACGGGCTGAGCTCCTAGCACGGGGCAGTGCACAGGCGCCGGGCGCACAGCTCTCGCGTGCTGAGCCTGGGGCGCGGCGCACTCGGACGGCCGCAGAACCGCGTGCCCTCGCGCGCTCCCAGAGTGGGAGGAGGAGCCGGTGGGGGCGCACGGACGCCGCGCAGCGGGGCGCTGGCAGAGAAGCTGGCCCCGGGCCCGGGGAGACGCCCCGTCACTGCTCCGGGGGAGCCTCCTGCTTCCTGGGCCGCCGGCTCGGCTCATCTTCTCTGCCCTCCGCCGCCACCGCCTCAGCTCAAGCCCTGCGCTCCCAGCCCGCCCAGCGCCCAGCGCCCAGCGCCGGCTCCTCCCGGCCCGCCACCTTCCCTCCACACCCGCCCCCGCGCCCAGTGCAGCGCCCTCCTGTGGGGGGCCACCTTCACCCGAGACCCTCCGTGTGCCGGGCCTGTACCTGATGGGGACAGGTGCTAACCCGAGGGAATGAAAGGGCACCTGGCTGGCTCGGGTCGTGATCCCAGCGCCCGCGGACGAGTCTGCGTCGGGCTCCCCGGTCAGCGGGGAGTCTGCTTCTGCCTCTTCCGCTCCCCATTTATGCTCTCTCTCAACAAAATCTCTTAGACGGGGGGAATAAAGGAACAGACGGGGGACAAGGCAAGGCTCAGCCTAAACCAGCCTTTATTTGTTTTCTTCAGTCCATCTGCGGGACCAATCTCCTAGCCGTGGCCTTTCTCATCCTTAGAAAGGAAGCCGCTGGCCACGGCACCAGCACGAGGACCACCATCAGGCCCCGGCGGCGGGCGAGCAGCCTGCCTCGCTCCTGCAGGCCAGCCGGGCCGCAGACTCGTCCTGTGGGCGCCGGCAAGAGGGCAGGCGGTGAAGGCGACGGTGGAGACCGTCCCCACTGTCAGCGGCGTGGGCAGGGGGACGCCCGGGCACATGTGGCACGGCGATGCCTCCCGGCCGGCTCCAACTGACAGGCTTCTGGCCGGGCGCACGCACGGAGCGAGGACACACACGAGCTCACTTCGGGGAAGCAGCCGTGTCACTCACTCACTGAGTTAAACACCCAACACTGTTTCTTCTGGAAGGAGGCAGCGCTGACCAGTGCGCTTCTGCGGCCAACAACAGCCAGTACTCACTGTGGGCCGCCGTGGACGTGACACTGGCGGCCCTTCTCCACCAGAGAGGTCACGCATGTCAGCGTGCTGGTGACGGCCACTTACACCTGCGCGCGCTGGCCTCCGAGTCTGTGATCTCAGCTACTGAGCCATGCTGCCACTCAGCAAGACACTCTGAGCTCTTCCCTTGCAAATCAGAGACCAGAAACGGGGGAGAGCAGGAGGCAGAAGTTCTAGAAGTGGCAGGCCCAGGTGTGCAGAGATGCTGGAGGGTGGCCGGGCACGTGCAGGAAGGGGAGCCGCCCTGGGGCCTGGACCTCGCTGCCGGGTCTGGGGCTTGGGCGTGGAAAGTGGGGTTCTCTTAACACCTGCCCAGGGGAAGACGAAGGGCCATAAGCAGCGGTGGGGGCGGCATTGGAAAACCATGTAAGGACAGCGGGATGCTCAACATTTCACCGAGCTGACCAGGCCTTTTTTTTTTGTTTTTAAGATTTTATTTATTTGACAGACACAGCAAGAGAGGGAACACAAGCAGGGGGAGTGGGAGGGGGAAACAGGATCCCTGCTCCGCGGGGCAGGGCTCGATCCCAGGACCCTGAGACCATGACCTGAGCCGAAGGCAGATGCTTAATGACGGAGCCACCCAGGTGCCTCTGACCAGGCTTTGAGAAACAGGACAGAAAGGCCAGGAAGACCAAAGAGGGTGTGGTCGAAGGCTAGTGGCCAGGATTCCAAGAGTCCGAAGGCAGATTCAGGAAGGATTTCCCCTGAGCCGGAGGTGCCGCTGCCACTCACAGCTGGGCTCGGGGACCAAACAGGTAGCAGGTGACCTGCCCACCACAGCACCGGGCACCCAGCAGGTGCCTGAAATCTGGCCTCCACACTGGGACGCCCAGCTCGGGGCCTGGTTCACAATGAGACCTTAAACTGTTCCTGCCAGAACACAGACCTTTCAGGTGAAGACCAGCAGCGAGGCACTAGCAGGTAGGGCTGGCAGGCCCCGCCCAAGACCAGCCAGACACCTGCAGGACCAGGTGTGCGTGGGGCCGGGTGGGAGACCCCGGCCACCGTCTAGTGAAGTACACAGACTGGCCTGCAGAACGCTCTCTTCCGCAGTGTCTGCGGACGATGACGCATCCTAACTCCAGGACGCTGGGGCGCCCTTACCCACTCCACAGGGGGCGCTGAGAGCTCCGAGTCTCTCTCTCCCTGTCCTGGGGCTGCCGGTCCCAGACAAAGGTGTGGGCAGGCTGGTCCCTCTCTACATGGCCTGCAGACTGGCAACTTCTCCCTATGTCCTCGTGTGGTCCTCTCTCAGTGCCTGATTTCCTCGTGTCCCCAGCCCTGGCACCTGGGTCTGCCCCACTGACCTCCCTGTAACTTGATCAGCTCTTTAAAGATGCTCTCTCCAAACGCAGTCACATCTTGAGGTCCTGGGCTTCCAGATGTCAACACATACACTTGCAGAGGGCAGCTCAGCCTGAGAGCTCCCTTTTGAAACCAGGGATCTTCTGTCAACAGAGAAAGGACAACATGCCCTCCCAGGCACCCGTGCGCCACAAGCAGCCCTCCCTGGAGCAGACTCTGGGGCTCTGAGGTGGGCGCTGTCCCCACCCCCGCTCAGGGCTGGGTGGCACAAGAGGTGGACTGAACTGCTCGGAGGCTCCCGGCCACAACTCACGGGACCAGGACTGGAACCAGGCAGCCTCCCCCAGACCCCAGAATCCTCAGGCCCCGCCCCTGCTGGAAAGCAGCCCTGCAGGGACCCGAGGGCCTCAGGTCAGGCAGCGCCGTGCTCTCTCCCACGCGGGAACCGAGAAGCCTTCCCTGGGTCTGGCTCAGGGACCCGCGCGTCCCTGCTCCTTGTCCTTGGCGCCTTTCCCAGCAGGCCTGCACACGCGCCTCATGATGCCTCTCCCGCATCCCCCAGACTAAGCCCGAAGCATAAATAAAACACGGACTAAAACCCGTACGCACGGGCACCCGGTGGCTCAGTGGGTGAAGCTGCCTTCGGCTCCCGAGGTCCTGGGAGGAGCCCCGCGTCAGGCTCCCTGCTCCGCGGGAAGCCTGCTTCCCCTCTGCCTGTCGCTCCTGCCACTTACTCTCTTCATCTCTCTCTCTCTTAAGTAGAATCTTAAAGTAACAACCTGTACACGAGGTCCTGCCTTGTGCTCTGCTGACGGAGAAGAGCAGGGAGCACCTGCTCGCTGCCCGGCACAGCCCCGAGGAACAGGGCTCGGGAGGAAGCGGGAGCCCCGGCGGCCAGAGGGAAAGCAGAGCCGCAAACCCGACGCCTCTGCCTGCGTCACGGTGGACGTGAGCGCTACGAGCGGAGCCCCCAGGCTAGAGGAAATGCCAACAGTCTCAAAAGGGCTGAGCCGGGACCGTGCAGACACACAGGGAGAGGCTCAGGCCACGGTGCACACAGTCACCGTTCGTCCCGAGCCTTCCTGGGGGGGGCGACCCTGGCTGGATGCGGTGCGGAGGGCGCCAAGCTCAGGGGGCTGCCCTGCTGGGCTCATGTCAAACTCTTCTGCTTTTCGGACAGGGACCCACACTCTCGGCTTACAGAGCCCTCAGTGACACGGCCAGTCCCGTGTCTGAGGACAGTGAAGAGCGTACGGATGACCGGTGACCCCAGACGGAGCCCAGAGCCCCGCTTCCTTCCTGACATGCGCCCCCGGCCCCCACTATCACCGGGGCTCTGTCGCCCGCGGAGCCGCAGACCGTGCTGCCTTCCCTGCATCGGACTCTGGGTTTACGCCTGGTTCAAAGAGCTCAGCTGGGTTCAGCAGTCGCAGGGCAGATAGTTCCGAGGCAGCGAAGACGGTGTGACCCTGACACGACCAGCACAGCAGCTGTCTTCCGTCGGTCCGAGCCAGTCACCAGACCCCTCACTCATAACCACCCACCCGGCAGCTCACACACATGAAATCGGGGCGTCGCTAGGCAGCCACAGTGAGCAGCGACTGGCCTACGGCCATATATACAGACATGAGGTGTGCGGGCTGCTGGGTCAGGACACCCGCGCACACCTGTGAAGCCCCGGTCTGCTCCGTGGCACAGACGCACCCACCGGTCTCCTCCCGCCTCCTCCCCCTCCCTCAGCCCTTCTCCAGGCAGCCAGGCAGCTGCCCTCTGTCACACAAGAGGCTGCTGGCACGTTCTTGAACTCTTAGCAGTGGGATCTGCCATGATCGTTCGCACACCTCAGTCCCAACCCCACGGCCTCAGCACACGACACGTTTTCTTCCCAGACTTCTCAAGGCCTGAGATTCCCTTTGCTGACCCTCCAATGCTGAACTTTCATTGTAGACCACCGTGGTCTGCATTTTAAGAGATGACAGATGTCACAGACCACGTCTACAGACACAGAATACAGACTATCATAGTCCAGATGACAAATGACCCGGACCGTCCTGGTCTACAGACAACAGAGAACATGGACCATCACAGACTAGAGACAGCAGACGACATAGGCCATTGCGGACTGCCGACAACAGGTGACAGGGACTGTCCTGGTCTACAGATGACATGGACTGTCACAGACTGGAGATGACAGATGACAAGAACCATCCTGGTTTACAGATGACAGAGGACATGGACCGTCATGGACTACAGACAACAGACAACACAGACCACCCTGTCTACAGACAACATGGACCATCAGGACTGGAGACAACAAATGGCATGGACTGTCCTGGACTACAGGTGACAAGGACTGTCACAGACTAGAGATGACAGAAGAAACAGGCCGTCCTGGTCTACAGACAACAGATGACATGGACCGTCACGATCTGGAGAAAACAGATGACACTGACCATCACAGTCTAGAGATGACAGATCACATGGACTGTCACGGCCTACAGATGACAGACGACATGGACCATCTTGGAACAGAAACGACAGATGATGCAGACTGCTACAGTCCAGCAATGACAGACGACACGGGAAGTCCCAGTCTAGAGAGGACACAGATGACATAGACCGTCATGGTCTAGAGATGACACGGACCACCACGGTCGACAGACAACAGACTACCAGAGTCTGTGAACAGCAGGTGTGCGGACCACCACAGCTGTAGATGACAGATGTCGCCGACTAGGCTGCAGCAGACAGTGGAGGGCTCTGACCCCGGTGAGCAGGGGTCTCCCTGCTCCAGCTCACCCCTGCGACCAACGAGCTTTGCTCAAGATACAGTTACAACCGCATCATTCCCCAGCCTGAAAGCCAGACCTTTCTCACGGTCTGTGGGGCCTGAGTATTCCCAGCACCTCCGGCAGCACGCCACCGTTTCTGCTCTGTCCTGCTCGCTCCAGCACTGGTCTCACCTCTGCAGGGAGGCTGTGACCCTCCCGAGGACAGGACTCCCCCGGCCTCACCTGGCACCGTGCGCTGCTGGAGGGTCCCTAGAAAGGCTTCACGAACGAACAGAGAGGCTCGTGTGAACTTCGGCAGAGCTTAGAAGAGTCACAGGCTTTACAGCCTGCGTTCTGTGACGACGAGAAAGTCACGCAGCGGCTTCCTGGGGGGACAGAAGGACCGTTCTGGAAGCTGGAAAAGGTGGCTGGGGGTGACCTCATGCCAGGCCAGGGCACGCCCAGTCCTTAAATGCTTCTTGTTCCGTCTCTGCCCCGAGCCCTGCTCCCTCTCACCTTCCCACGATGTCGGCAGGTACCAGGAGTCGGAAAGTGCTCGGCTCTAGCCAAGGAGGCCCTGGATCCACGACTCTGAATCCTCCCTGTAAAGGAGACAGCGGGACCCTTAGAGACGTAACTGCGTGAGCAGAGCCAGGCTTGGAAGCCACGCAGTGCCCGCAGCAGCAGGACGGCAAGAGAAGCAGGGCCCACCCACCAGCCTGCATTCTGGAGAGCAGACCCGGGAGGGAGGGTGGCCCCAGGGAGTTCAGAGCACTGGTCAGGATCCCAGAATGAGTGGTGGAGGCTGGAGAGTCATATTTTGAGGCCTTAAGTGACCACAGGACCTGTCTCTGTGAATCGAACACTCCCTAATAAACAGGAAAACTTTACAAACAGTGGCTCTGGGAGAAAAAAGAGACATTAGGAAGGGGGGCCGGTGCTTCCTGGAGCAACCACGGGGCAAGGTCTCACCCCTTCTCCCCTGAACACGGGCTCCTGAAGGTCTCCAGGACGCCAGGAACGGGTCCCAGCAAACCCCCAGCTCTGGCCACTCTGCCTCACGTCCATTTCTCTCGATGGGACTGCTGGTGAGCTGCGGCAGGTCCCCAGGGTAATTAAAGGACCCGAGCACGCCTCACTGAGCTGCCCAGCAGCTGGTGTTCGAGAGAAGCCTATCGTGAGCATAAATGAACAACTCACGTTGGACTCGGTCCCAGTATGCGGCCTGGAGCAAAGTGCCCGGAGACGGGCAGGCCGGGCAGCTGAAGACCGCTGAGAATCGTCACGCAGGAGACCCAGGAGTGCTGAGCTCTGGTCCCCCTCTGGTCCCCAAGCAGGAGGGACGGGCCACAGGATGACAGTGCCCAGGCCCAAATCCCCACGCCAGGCTGGGACCGCCGGCCTCTGCTGACCACACTCCCACACCAGCCCCTGGCACAGCACTGTGGTGCAGGGCAGGTCCCTGATGGACGCCGACTGAATGACCAATGGGGCCCTTCGTGCTTTCCTGAAACGCCAAGTGCCTGTGGCCAGGAGGTGACCCTTGGCTCTCAGGCCCCACCCTGCATCCGGTCCCCGCGTCTTCAGTTCTGCCTCAGGCGGCTCGTGGAGCAGGGAGGGGCCGAGCAGCAGCCACCGAGGACGGCCGTCCTTTCTTCTGTGTCCGAGCCCTGCACTTGGCAGTCGGCAGTGAGACCGTCTCTCGGACCACAAAGGAAGACACTGGGGCCACCGCAGCGAAGAGACGTACACACGCACCCGAGTCAGGTCTGCTCGACTCCGGAGCCAGCGCACGTCTCCGCTGTCCTTGTGACCCATGGCCTGGCCTTCGGAACAGCAGCTTTCGTCCCTGGCACGCCCTGGTGCTTGCTAGAGACGCAGAGGCCGCACGCCGGGTCTCCCGAGCCAGGATTCCCACAAGCTCGAGAGGACGCGTGTGCGCGAGAACACTGGAGAAACCGCGCCGAGACGTGCTCTCGTCCACACTGGGAGACGACCTGAAATAAAGGGACGTCTCAGGACGCAGACCGGAACCACGACGAGAAGCAACTTCACACCCGTGAAGGCCGCGGTTATTAAAAACAAAGAGGAAAAAGAAAATGAGCACTGGGGCGCCTGGGGGTGTGGTCGGTTGGGTGTCGACTCTGGGTTTCAGCTTGGCTGGTGGGATCGAGCCCTGGGTCGGACTCTGGGCTCGGTGGAGAGTTTGCCTCTCCCCGCCAAATAAAAAATATTAAAAAAAAAAAAAAAAAAGGAAAGGAAAGAAGGGGTGTGGAGCAACTGGGCTCTTTGCGCACTGCTGGTGGGCACCTATGACACGGCTGTCACAGGAGAACACCACAG
The DNA here is from genome assembly GCF_011764305.1 of Mustela putorius furo. NCBI lineage: Eukaryota > Metazoa > Chordata > Mammalia > Carnivora > Mustelidae > Mustela > Mustela putorius. The sequence goes on along the minus strand of NW_025421304.1, from coordinate 43,361,587 downwards.
CAGCTCCTCAAAGAACCGAGAGAACTCCTGGAAGACCCAGCAAGTCCATCTCTGAGTATCTGCCCCAAAGCACTAAGAGCAGGGACCTGAACGGACACTGGGACACCTGTGTTCACAGCGGCGTCGCTCACGATGGCCGGAAGGTGGGAGCAAGCTAAGCATCCCTCAGAGGACGACTGGAAAAGCACGATGCAGCCTGACCCTGCAGGGGACGGTCGCACTCGGCCTTAGGAAAGGTCGTGACACCTGCTACACCGTATGGGGTTGGGGGGAGGGTATTACACTGAGTGAGAAAAGCCGGACACCACAGGACAAACTCTGTACCATCCCACTCACAGGCGGTCCCTGGGAGAGTCGGGTCCGTACGGAAGATGGGGGTGCCAGGGGCTTGGTACAGGACAGGCAGTCGGTTTAATGGGGACGGAGCTCGAGCTGCAGAAGACGCATGGGCGCGTTCTGTGCACGAGCCGCGGCGTCTGCATTACGGTGAGTGCGCGTCACACCCCCGAGCTGATCCAGAAACCACTAAGACAGTAAATTTGAGGCTATGTATATATGTATTTTTAAGATCTATTTGTTTACTTTAGAGAGTGGGGGCACGAGAGAGCGAGCACACAGCAGGAGGGGCAGGGGCTGGGAGAGCGGACCTCAGGCAGGCTGTGCGCGGGGCTCAGCGCCCCACACGGGCTCAGTCCCGTGACCCTGAGACCACCACCGAGCTGAGCCCGAGAGCCAGACGCTCCGCTGACTGCACCCACGTGCCCCTGGGCTTTGTGTATTTCAGCGCAATTTTAAAAAAATGCTTCAAAATAAAAGACTCTGAGGAGGACTGTGGGAGGTGCTTTAGGCTTACAGAAGTACACTCTGCTCTTCCTTCTGGGCCTTGAGATGTCAAGCTTTACCCCCTGTTTTCCACATACCTTTGAAACACGTGAATGGAACAGACAGAAAATCAGAATAATGAGGCCTCTGTGGGCTCAACAAGCATCAGCCCCACAGCCCATATAACCAAAAGCTGAGAGTGGGAAAAACATACATTTACCCAAGAGGCCCTATGAGGGGTTGACTTTACACATGTGGGTGCTGGGCTGAAGGTGTTGGGGTGGGATCTGGGCCCCGCTGCCTTCTTTTTTTTTTTTTAAAGATTTTTACTTATTTATTTGACAGAGAAATCACAAGTAGGCAGAGAGGCAGACAGAGAGAGAGGAGGAAGCAGGCTCCCCACTGAGCAGAGAGCCCGATGTGGGGCTCGATCCCAGGACCCTGAGATCATGACCTGAGCCGAAGGCAGAGGCTTTAACCCACTGAGCCACCCAGGCGCCCCAAGGGCCCCGCCGCCTTCTATAGGGCTTGTCCGTTCAAGGTTCTCCGGTAAATAAGGGAGCCTTTGCCCGCTAACACGTGCGCGGGCGTGCAGGCCCACTTGCCTGAACAGAGTACGGTCTACGTCATCTCCGTAACAAAAACAAAAATAGCCATTTCACTACCCGGGGACGATGGGGAGGAAGGGACATTGTTGGGGTAGAACAGAACCCCATCTTTCTACTCAGTGGGAACCAACAAACGCTATTCTAAACTGGAAAAAGGGATCAGAGAAATTAGAAAGAATATGAGCAGGTTATTTAGAAATACGGAGGAAGGGCCACCTGGGCGGCTCCGTCGGAAAGTGTCTGCCTTCAGCTCAGGGCATATTGCTGGGGTCCTGGGACCGAGCCCCGCGTTGGGCTCCTGTTCCGCGGGGAGCCTGCTTCTCCCTCTGCCTGCAGCTTCCCCTGGTCCTGCAGTTTTTCTTACAAATAAATAAAATCTTGAAAAAGAAAAAGAAATATGGAGAAAAACAACAGATTTGAACAGTGGCCGCCTTTGGGGTACCTGGGTAGCGCAGCTGCTTAGGCACCTGACTCCTGCTCTCAGCTCAGGTCATGACCTAAAGTCCGGGACCGAGCCCCACTTTGGGCTTGGTGCTCAGTGTGGAGACTGCTTGAGATTCTCTCTCCCTCTCCCTGCTCCACTAGCACGCACTGTCTCTTTCAACTAAAATGAATCTTAAAAAAGGAAAAGAAAAAGAAAAAGAAAAAGTGGCTGCCTTTGGGAAGCCCAGACCTGGAGGGGGTAAGTACGCCCCAACGGGTCTAGTTAACGAAGTTTTAAAATCACGCAAATACAACATTACCTTAATCTGTTCAGGCTGCTCTAACCGAAAATCCCAGACTGGGGGCTCACAAGCCCCACTGATGTCTCCCAGCCCAAGACCAAGGTCCCGGCAGATTCCCCGTCGGGGGAGGACCCGCTTCCCGGTTCAGGAGGCCGTGTCCTCGCGGGGCAGGAGCGGGGAGGGCGCGGGAGCCTGACACCGTCACACCGGGGGTTCGGACGTGAGCTTGGAGAACTTCATAAAGGTCCGCGCTGATCTTCCCACCACGCCCACGGCAGAACGCACATTCCGGAGGCTCACAGGTGACCTGGGTACAGAGAACACCCCCTAGGGGGTGCCCAGAACGGTCTATGGTCAACCTTTCCAAACAGGGTGTGGCGGCTTTGCATGAAGCAGGAACAGGACGGCAAGAACACCTCGGAATCACCGCAAAGGCCAGCCGCGGTGGGATAGGACGTTCCCCATCCCACGGAGGGCCCGGGCGCTGCAGGCCGGGTTCCCACCACCGATTCCACTGCCTTCTGGGGACCTGCCAACAGCCATCAGAACGGCCTGACACATCCCACGTGGCCCGGGGATCCCCGCGGAGGAGCCTTCTAAGGAACGCGAGCACCGAAGCAGCTCCCGCTGTGGAAAAAAAGAACCCGCGCCGCCCCCGGCCCGGCCCACCGGCCCCCAACAGGCGGTGAGCTGGGAAGGCGCCGGCCGGTCTAGACGCGGGGACCGGGGCGCACTCCTGCACCGGGCGGCCAGGATCCCCAAGAAGCACCTGCGTGGGACACGGCGGCTGCGGGCCGAGGGCGGGGACATCGGGAGCCGCAAGGCCACCAGCTCCGGTTTAAGACCAGGAAGCGGTCGGGGGCTCCGGGGCGGTCATGGCTGTCGGGGGCCCCGACGCCGGGCCTGGAAACCAGGTGGAACGCGGTGCCGCACCGCAGACTGGACCGGAACCATTCAGCGCCCCGTGCACACGGCGCGCCCCGCTGGCAGCCGGGAGAGGTCCCCGCGGACCCCGGGCTTTAAGCGGAGGGTGAGTGGGGCTGCGGGGCGGCCGAGGGTCACACGCGCCTCTGGGCTTCTGCTCGGGTCAGGACCTCCGGCAGCGGGGTCCGCGGGACACTCCGCCTCCTCCCCGCCCCCACAGAAGTCCGTCCGTTTCTTAGAAACTGCGGGGCCCGAGTCGGAGACGGTCCGAAGCCACGGCCCTGGCGCCGGCCCGACCCGGCCCAGCTCGGGGTGGGGACGCCTGACCGCGGGGGCGCGGGGGCTCCACGGCCGTCAGGCGAGGGAAGACGCATGGGCCCCACGGGGCACGCGGACCCCGACGGCCCGGAGGGCGGAGACCTGTGCGCCCCGCGCGGGCGGGGGACCCCGAGGGTCAGGCGTGCGGGTGCGCCCCGCGGCGCCCGAGACTCCGGGGCTGGCCCTTCGGCGCCGCGGCACCCCTAGCACGGTCACCCCGCCTGCCGTCCGGAGCTGCTGACGGCGTCTGGGCGCCTGGTCCCCCTGAGCCCAGCCCGGCAGGACGGGCCCTCGGGGCGCGTCCCCCACCGCGTCCGGCCGCGGGAACCTGCCCCCTCCGCCGCAATCCAGGGTCGCTCGGAGGAGGTCCGACGCCACGCGCCTGCGCAGACCCCTGCGCCTGCGCGGTCCCAGCGCCTACGCAGAGCTCCGCGCCTGCGCAGTCTCTGCTCCTACGCAGAGCCCGGCGCCTGCGTGGAGGGGATGCCAGGACAGATCTCCGCGCTTGCGCAGAGCCTGCGGGTGCGGGCCCGCCAACGGGGGCGGGCCCAGAGTCGGCAGTCCATCGTTCGATCCCCTTCATTGGCTGAGAACTGGAGCGGGGGCGGGGCCCCGAGCTGACTGGGCGGCGTGCGAAACGGAGGGTCCCTGCGAGCCAATCGCAGGGCGGGCGAGGTGCGAGCCGGGCCCCGCCGCGGCTGGAGGCTGAATTGCGGTTTCTTGGCCATGGCCCCTGAGAAGCCGGTGGTGGCAGTGACCTGCACCGCGCCGGTCAACATCGCGGTCATCAAGTACTGTGAGTGCGCGGCCCGGGGCGCCGGACACGACCCACGCGGGACGTCCACCCCCTGGGGGGCGGGACGGGGGAGGGTGACTGTCCCCGCGGGTGCGGGATGGGGTGGGGGACAGTGTCCACGCTGGGGCGAGGCGGGGGGAGGGTGACTGTCCCCGCGGGGGCGGGATGGGGTGGGGGACAGTGTCCCCGCTGGGGCGAGGCGGGGGGAGGGTGACTGTCCCCGCGGGGGCGGGATGGGGTGGGGGACAGTGTCCACGCTGGGGCGGGACGGGGGGAGGGTGACTGTCCCCGCGGGGGCGGGATGGGGTGGGGGACAGTGTCCACGCTGGGGCGGGACGGGGGGAGGGTGACTGTCCCCGCGGGGGCGGGATGGGGTGGGGGACAGTGTCCACGCTGGGGCGAGGCGGGGGGAGGGTGACTGTCCCCGCGGGGGCGGGATGGGGTGGGGGACAGTGTCCACGCTGGGGCGGGATGGGGGGAGGGTGACTGTCCCCGCGGGGGCGGGATGGGGTGGGGGACAGTGTCCACGCTGGGGCGAGGTGGGGGGAGGGTGACTGTCCCCGCGGGGGCGGGATGGGGTGGGGGACAGTGTCCACGCTGGGGCGAGACGGGGGAGAGTGTCCACGCAGACGGCGAGTCTCGCGGGGGCGGGATGAGGTGGGTGACAGTCCGCACTGGGGCAAGACAGGGTCGGGTGACTGTCCCCGCGGGGGCGGGATGAGGGCGGGTGGCATTGTCCACGCAGATGGCGAGTCCCGCGGGGGCGGAGTGAGGGCAGGTGACAGTGTCCACGGGGATGCCCAGCCCCACAGGGCAAGACGGGAGGGGGGTGGTGTGTGACAGTGTCCACGCGGGATGGGAGGGGGGAGACAATGTCCACACGGAGGGCCACCCCGGGGCTGGGGACCCACGGTCTCCCGCAGCCGGCCCCCTGGGGCCCCCTCTCCTCTGCAGAATGCTGTGAGCGCAGTCACTGCGTGTGCAGCTTTGAGGAGTGGCCCTTGTCACTTGCCGGGTTCCGGAGACTCCCACGGGAGGCTGCTCAGGTCATTACTGGTCCTTCTAGTGCTGAGTCCTGTTCCCTGGTGGGGCCGTCCCACACGGTCCTCGGCGGCGGCTGGACTGTTTCCAGGTTGAGCTTTATTGTGGATAAAGCTGCCGCTGCACCACTGGGAACCCAAGTTGTCCCTCTTCGGGGGCGAATGCTGGGTCATAAGGTGGTTGTATTTCAGTTTTTTATTTAAAAAAATTTTTTTAAGATTTTACTCATTTGAGAGAGAGAGTGCATGGACAGTGGGGGAAGGGGCAAGCGGAAGAGGGAGAAGCAGTCTCCCCACTAAGCAGGAGCCTCACTCGGGACTCCATCCTGGAGTCCCGGGATCGTGACCTGAGCTGAAGGCAGACGCTCCGCCGTGTGAGCCCCACAGGGGTCCCTGCTTCCCCTCTCTGCCTCTCATTCCCCCACAAGGTTCTCTGATTTTATCAGGCAAATAAATAAAATCTTTTAAAAAAACCCAGAAACGCCGCGGCCCACTTTGCGTTTCCACAGCAACGTCTGTGTGATCCTGGTCTTCAGCCGTTGCTGGTGTCCTCACTGGTTTTTATTGGAGCTTTTCTGACCGGTGGGGTGACATCTGGTTGTGGGTTTCCGCCCAGGGATCCCGAACCCCTGGCCTGGTGCTCACCTGCGACCCGCGTGTCCTCTCTGGGCGGTGTCTGCTTGCGTCCCCTGGCCACGTCCTGCTCGGACCGTGTGCTTCCTCCCCATGGAGATGTGAGAGTCCACAGTCTAGCCGAGGCACTAACCCTCTGCTGGACGCGTGCCGGCACCTCCTCCCGCCCGTAGCTTGTCCGATCATCCTCCTAACAGGGTTTGAGAGTTTTGAGAGTTTTGCCCAAGTCCAGCGTATCAGGCTTTCCGTGAATAGATCGCGCTTTTGGTGTCAAGTGAGACTCCTCTGCCTGGTCCGACACCGAATGATTTTCTCCCGTATGTTTTTCTTTTTCTTTTCTTTTTTTTTTTTTAAAGATTTTATTTATTTATTTGACAGAGAGAGATCACAAGTAGATGGAGAGGCAGGCAGAGAGAGAGAGAGAGATAGGGAAGCAGGCTCCCCGCCGAGCAGAGAGCCCGATGCGGGACTCGATCCCAGGACCCTGAGATCATGACCTGAGCCGAAGGTAGTGGCTTAACCCACTGGGCCACCCAGGCGCCCTCCCGTATGTTTTTCTTTTTTTCTTTTTCTTTTTTTTTTTTTTTTTTTTAAGATTTTATTTATTTAATTTGACAGACAGAGATCACAAGTAGGCAGAGAGGCAGCAGAGAGAGAGAGAGGAGGAAGCAGGCTCCTGCCGAGCAGAGAGCCCGATGCGGGGCTCGATCCCAGGACCCTGAGATCATGACCTGAGCTGAAGGCAGTGGCTTAACCCACTGAGCCACCCAGGCACCCTCCCGTATGTTTTTCTAAAGGTTTTGTAGCTTCACGTTTTAAATCAAAGTCTCCACCTTGACTTGTTTCTCTGCGGGAGGTGTGAGAGTCGGGTCGCCGTCTGTGTCTGGCCGTGGATGTCCAGGTGTCGGGCAGCATGTGCTGAGAAGCCCCCTCCCCTTGCAGCGCTTCTGCGCTTTCTCAGAGACGAGCTGGGCGCGTTTGTGCGGGTCCCTGTCTGGGCTGTCATGGGTCACCTGCGAGGCGTGGTCCTTACCACCGCCCGTGACTGTCCCCTCCAGACACCACACACGCTGTGTGTGCTTCCCAGAGAGCTCCGCGACTTCCCACGTGGGGACGGTTCCCTCGTCTGGTGCGCGGGGAGTGGAGGCGGCCCCACATGTCTCCAGGGCCCAAGCGCAGAGAGCTTGCAGGAGTCTCAGTCACCAGGGCACTCCTGCGTGGGGGGCGAGAGTGCTCAGTGGCCACTCCAAGGCAGTTAGTTGAATGGATGAAACAAGATAAAACGTGCGATGAGCTAGGGGCATGGACTGGCCTCCAGCTCTGCTCTGGGAGCGGGAGCCCAGCGAAGTGGGGGAGCCATCCAGGAAGACTTCCCGAAGGTGAGGGCCCAGCAGGAAGAGGACGTGTCTGATGCCCGGCAGATGGGGGAGCACTGGTGGGGAGGACTGAGGGCAGCAGGTGCTGTTTGCAGGGCTGGGAAATGGACTGGCCTGGCCTTCGGTTGTCTGTTCCAGGGGGAAAGCGAGATGAAGACCTGGTCCTGCCCATCAACTCCTCTCTGAGTGTCACTTTGCACCAGGACCAGGTCAGTACGGGTCAGCACCGAACACCAGAGCAGATAATCACCAACCTTCTGCTGCGCTCGTGTGGGACGATTGGCCGCTCAACTCTCCACCCGCCCCTGCTGGGATGGCTCCTCCCGGGCACTCCCGTCCTCCGTGGTCCCTTCCTCCTGGAGCCACGCCCAGTGGCTCTGCTGTGGCCCAGGAAGGTGTGGGCTGCACCCTGGAGCCGGAGCCAGGCTGGGCTCCGCGCCTGCTGCACGGCTTGAGGCCTTCCTCTCCGCCTGGCCTGGCTGCCTCAGCCTCCACAGCCCCGTTCTCCAGGTGACGGGGAAGGGCCACGTAGGAAGGCCCTCCCCAGCGGCCGGGGGCGCTTAGGCGGCCCCTGCCCTGAGGTGGCCTGTGTGTTCTTTCCCAGCTGAAAACCACCACCACAGCTGCTATTAGCAAGGACTTCACCGAGGACCGGATCTGGCTGAACGGCCGGGAGGAGGACGTGGAGCAGCCCCGCCTCCAGGCCTGTCTGAGGGAGAGTGAGTGCGCTTGCGGGAGGGACGCGTGCGGCCCTGGGGCCGGCCGGGTGGATCCTCACTCCCCGGTCCCTTCTTCACTCCGGCTCGGGTCTCAGTGCACTGAAGGTGCTGCTGCCTCTTAGCTCCCCCGCCTTCCCAGCACAGCCCAGCCCCTCAGGGAAAGGGGGACGCCTGTCAGCACAGCCGGAGCCGGTCTGGCGTGGAGGCTGGGGTCTGGGGCTTTGCCCTGAGCGGGAGGCCTGCACCAAGTCCGGGGCAGAGGCCCGGCTTCAGCTGTGCCGTTGCCCCTTCCTGGCCTGTGGTGGGGGAGATGTCGGGAACAGGTCGGGGCCACGCTGCCTGTGACCGTCTCCCCCGTCCCTTTAGTCCGCCGCCTGGCCCGGAAGCGGAGGAGCGCCGGTGACGAGGACCCAGCGGCCCTTGGCCTCAGCTACAAGGTTCATGTTGCATCCGTGAACAACTTCCCCACGGCCGCGGGCCTGGCCTCCTCAGCGGCGGGTTACGCCTGCCTAGGTGGGTGCTCACAGGAGCCCAGGGCCCCTGAGGGGTGTGCTGTGGCAAGCGGCACCTCTTGCTCTTGGCCTCCAGGGATCCGGGTGCCCAACTCTTCCTGGGGCTGTGCGTGTAGAATCCTCTGGGTTATTTGTGTCAGAAACCCATCTCCAACTCACTTAAGCCTAAGATAGGAGCAGTTTCTTGGCTTAGCTGGCTTCAGGTGCAGCTGGCTCCAGGTGCTCTGACAGACTCCTTGGCAACTTGTCTCCCTCCCTCCAGTCCCCTGCGTGGCTTCCCTGTATGCTGGCTTCCTCTCCATTAGGCCCTCCCCACCTGGGGCAAGCTGGGCACCACATGGCAGGTGGCAGGCTCACCGTGTGTGGCCTGGCCGAAACCCAGATCAGCCGGCTCACATGCCACTGCCTGAGACGCCCACGGTGACTGACAAGGCCAGGAGGACACCCCGTGCTGGGGGCAGAGAGCTCACCTCACGGGCCCCCGGCTCAGTGTCTTGGCGTCAGCCGCTCGGCCAGACCAGCCCTGCTTCCTGGGGGCCCGCACTGCTAGCTGCCAGCCTCATGCCCACTTTTCGGGCCTCTCTGCGTTGGTCTCTGCGCCACATGCTTTTCAAAGTCTTTGTCCCCACCGCACCCATCTGAGCCTCCTGTACCCTTCCCTCTGTGCCTTCAGCCTATACCTTGGCCCAGGTCTATGGGGTTGAGAGTGACCTCTCGGAAGTGGCACGCCGGGGCTCGGGCAGCGCCTGCCGGAGCCTGTACGGTGGCTTCGTGGAGTGGCAGATGGGGGAGCGGGCCGATGGGAAGGACAGCATCGCCCGGCAGGTGGCCCCGGAGTCACACTGGCCGGAACTCCGAGTTCTCATACTTGTGGTGAGTGAGGCTGGAGGGGGGCAGCTCCTCCGGGCCTGTGGGCGCGCCCGGTGACGGAAGCACCCGCCCCGGCTCTGACTCCCCATGGCAAAGGGGCTGCTGTTCCCAGGCGGGGGGCGACGGATGGGATGCGGCGGTGTTTTGGGCTGCGGCTGCGTGTGGGGTCCATGCCTGTTCTCTGGGGCAGGTGAGCGCGGAGAAGAAGCTGACGGGCAGCACCGCGGGCATGCGGACCAGCGTGGAGACCAGCCCCCTGCTCAGGGTAAGGCTGGCGCCGGGATGGCCCAGGGCACGTCCCATACCTCCCGGCACGCGGCGGGCTCCACCCGCGTCCCTCAAAGCCCCGCTGGTCTGCCCGGCTCAGCCCCGCAGTGTTGCTGCCGGCCGCCCTGCCGAGCCGGGACTGCGACCTGGGGGGCGGCTGGCGCCTCACGGGACCGTGCCTTGCAGTTCCGGGCTGAGTCGGTGGTGCCCGCGCGCATGGCAGAGATGGCCCGCTGCGTGCGGGAGCGGGACTTCCCGGGCTTCGCCCAGCTCACCATGAAGGACAGCAACCAGTTCCACGCCACCTGCCTGGACACCTTCCCGCCCATCTCTTACCTCAGCGACACGTCCCGGCGCGTCGTGCACCTGGTGCACCGCTTCAACGCCCACCACGGGCAGACCAAGGCAAGGCCGGGCCGCTCCTGCCGGCTCCCCAGACCCGCGGCGCGCTCCCTGTGCCGGCCCTCAGGCCCAGAGCTGCTGCACAGCCGGCTGCAGTCCGGCGCAGGCCGGCTGAGACGGGCTTCGCGGCCCCTCTGGACCCGGCCGTTGGCGGGCGCTTAGTCTCTTGGCCAGCGTATGGGTGCACGGCCCCCATTTGGCACTTGAAGGTGCGGGTCCTGAGCCTGTGGGAAGGGGGCGGCGGCTTCCCTGCAGTCAGCGCGGGGTCTCCGGGGCCAAGGAGAGGTGGGAGCTGGGCCAGCCGCCCTGCAGACACTCACGCGGGCCCCGGGGCTTCCAGGTGGCATACACGTTTGACGCGGGCCCCAACGCCGTGGTCTTTGCCCTGCACGACACCGTGCCTGAGTTTGTGGCTGCCGTGAGGCACTGCTTCCCCCCCGAGTCAAATGGAGACAAGTGAGTTGGGGGTCCCCCACATTTGGGAGGCGTGAGGGGAGGAGTGGAGTCTCCTGCTGAGATCTGGGGCGCTGGCCCCCGAGGCCCTGGTGCTAAGTGGGGGGGTCCCGTGGGAGTCTTAGTCTCTGCAAGGGACCCCAAGTGCTGTGTCACCAAGGGCGCCTCCCTGTAACCATCACGCATCACAGCCTGTGGCCACGCGTGCAGGTGTAAGCAGCATCATGGTTTCTGGGGCTGGAGCCCGGGTCCCTTCTAGTCATCTCGGTGCAGGGACACCTCGCTGCTAGGGGTGCGGGGAACGTGTGGGGTCGGCGTGTGTGTCGCCGTCATTGGGGGGACACTGACTTGTAGTGTGTGGGGCTGGAGGGCTGGCTTCCTCACCGGGTGGACAGACCCCATGACCAGGGACAGCCCCCGAGGCAGCAGGCATCCTTGCGGGAGCCTGAACTCATCGCTCCTGGCCCCCTGCGGCAGCTTGTGGGTTCGCGCGTCCTGGGGAAGCAGGGGCTCCCACTGGGACTGAGGTGCTGCTGCTTCGTTTCTCAAAGGCTCGGTGTATTTGAGAGAGAGGCAGCTTGAGTGGGGAGAAGAGCAGAGGCAGAGGGAGAAGCAGGCGCCCTGCTACGCGCGGCCCGACACGGGCTCAGATCCAGGACCCTGGGATCGTGACCTGAACCGAAACTGAGATTTGGTTGCTGGGCACCCTGAGCCATGCAGGCCCCACGAGGTGCTCCTTTCTGACCTTTGTCCCACCCCGGCCAAGTAGGAGCCGCGGGTGAGGAGTGGAAGGAGGAAACCAGAGCCCCCACTCCTGGTGACCCCAGCAGGCGCGCACTCACTCGTGCTGGGCATCATGCGCGAGGTCAGACACACACCACGGAGCCGTCACCCCTTCCACGGCCCGGGAGGGCGCGCCCCGCAGCTGTCCCCATGCTGCTGTGCGAGCGGCACTGCCACCTGGTTCCGGAGCTTCTGCATTTCCCCGGAAGGGACCCCCTCCCCCATGCCAGCTGCCAGTCTGCTTCCTGTCTCGCATCTGCGGCCTCCGTCCGTGGCCTCAGACCTGCCGCCCGTCTTTCCCCAGGTTTCTCAAGGGGCTGCCCGTGCCGCCCGTCCCACTCTCAGACGAGCTGAAAGCGGTGCTGGACGTGGACCCCACCCCCGGCGGCGTCAAGTACATCATTGCCACCCAGGTGAGGCCCAGGGCCCGGCTGACCGAGGGGGCGCGTCCAGCCCCGCGGGCTCAGCTCCTGCCTGCCACCAGGTGAACGGACGCCGTTCAGCTGCCGTCTGTCGTGGCTGGAATGCCGGGACACGGTGACGTGGCCTTTGGGTTTTCAGAGTTTGTACTGTCTGGCTTGACCCTTCACTCAGCCACCCTCCGAGTGGGTGTGTAAGGACCCCCGGCGTTGCGGGGCAGTGTTCCCTGTGCTGCGGGGGGACTTGGGGAGACACAGGCTCTGGGGGTCCTCGGGGCCTTCCCAGCTCACCCCACAGGAGCGGGTCACAATCCCAGTTGGAAGGCCTGAGCCCGCCTTTCACCGAGACTGGTCTGATCCTGATTCCTGTGACCTGAGCCCCCAGGCCCACGGTCTCTACCTTGCACCTGGGACGTGCTGTCCGCCCCACATCTGGGTGATGGAGGCCAAGAGACGGGGGCCCCTGTGGGGCAGGACGCTGCCGCGTGGGTTGTTACCTTCTGACCTGTACTTCCCTGCCTCCCCATCGGACAGGTGGGACCCGGGCCTCAAATCCTGGAGGACCCTCACGCTCACCTCCTGGGCCCGGACGGCCTGCCGAAGCCGGCTGCCTGACCGCCTTCCCTCAGGGGAGCTCTAGCCGTCCCTGGAAGAAGACTGCTTCACTGGGATGGGGGTGCTGGGGGTGGCGGCCGGGGGGTCTGTGCTTGTTGGGGCTCCAGGCCGGACCCCGCGCTGCGGCCGAGTTGGGTCAGTGGAGTGACCAAGCCGTTGGGGAACGCTCCCCCCCCCGCCCCCGCCAAGTGCCTCCCCCAGTGCTTCGCTGAGAAGAAAGCGGGTCCCAGCACCGGGATCCGATTCTGGGCGCGGAGCCGGATGGTGTGCAGCAGCTGGGCATCCCTTCAAGGGGCTGCTCCCACTGCCCCAAACGGCAGCTCTGCTGGACGTGACGGGGAGTCGGCACCCCTCCTCTGAGCTGGACGACAGGTCACCGCTACAGACCTCAGGGACCCCCCACAGAAGCTTCAAGCCTCAGCTAGCCCCCCACAGCTCCTCGGCCGGACTCATGCCATGCGGAACAAATGGAATGTTTCTTTGTAGAAAGACCCCTGGCATGTCTCTAGCGGGAGATGGGCGAGCGGCCCCAAGGTGGGTGCGTTGCACGGGAGCCTGTGGGCTGCCGGGAATAAAGCCATTGGTGCTGCCTGGGACAGACGTGTTTTATCGCGGTTCCGACCCTGGCACTCTGGGGCCCCTGTGTTGCGAGGCCGGGAGGGCGTGGATGGAGTGCGCGGGAAAGCCGCCTTTCGCTTGCCTGTCGGCTGCTGGCCACACGGTGGGCATTCGGCACGTGGCCATGAGCCACGTCTGGTGGCTGACGCACTCTCTGAGGCTCTGATGGCCGTGAAATGTGGTTTGGGTCTGGCTGTGAGTCCCGTCCACGCAAGGAGGTGGGAAGTGGGTCTGCTGGCGGGAGTGCTGGTTAAGGACTTGATTCCCCGCAACCCGGAAGTTTCTGGGATCTGAAACCATACGAGTGCCTCCCCTCCCTGCTTCTGAAACATCAGTGCAGGGCAGGGTAGGCTTCTGGGAGGAGGTGGACCCCGGGCCAAACCTCCATCCCTCCCACACCAGGGTCAGGGCTGGGTCTGTGGGGGCGGCCAGCACACCTTGCTGGGCTGTGATCCTGACGGGGAGGGCGAAGGGAGACAGCAAAGACCATCCCTGCCCTCCGGGTTTCCCCAGAAGCTTGGCAGGTCCTGCCCCCGGACTTAGTCCCTGAGCAGAGGGTTGCTTGTGGTTAGACCTGAGGAAGTGGGGGCTGGGCCTGCCACTGTGCCCCCTGGTGAGGACTGGCGCCTTGCTCCTTTGTGGGGCATCCGTGGTGTGGCTGCGGTGAAGGTTCTAGGCCTTGAAAACCTTCTAGGAACCAGCCTGCCCACACCTCTTTTGGAGAAATCCCTGTTGCTGCCTGTGGGATCCTCCGACTGGAAGGTCGGAGAAGCTGGAGCTTTCTGCCCTCTTAGGCAGGTGCCTCCACCCCACAGCGTGCTCCCCCTGTGGCCCAGCCCGCCAGGGATCGCCTTGGTCCGAAGAGGCCCGGGGACGCTTGGGAAGTGGAGCTGATGGTGCCTAAGGGGGCAGTGGTGGCCTCCCCTGCGGCGCCTGGAAGGAGCTGGGGGAGGAAGTAGGCCGAGGCCTGGGCCTGGACGGAGCGGGACCGGCGGGGGCTGCGGGGACCCCCGCCTGGGAGGGAGGCCCCGCGCCGGCAGGGCCCCCCACGCTCGGTCCCTGCTCTCCCCGAGAGCGGGTCGGGGCCGGCCCCAGCGGGGTCCCCCAGCTGCCCGGCGGGGCGGGGCCTGCTGCCGGGGGCGGGGCCGGCCGCGGGGGCGGGGCGGGGCGGGGCCGGCCTTCGGGCTGGGCCGGCGGCGGCAGCGCGGCCCCGCAGTGTCGCAGGGATCCCGCCGAGTCGCGGTCGTCTCCGCCACCATGGGGCAGATCGAGTGGGCCATGTGGGCCAACGAACAGGCGCTGGCGTCCGGCCTGAGTGAGTGCGCGCCGAGCCGTCGGGCTGCGGGTCGGGCTGGGCCAGAGCGGGCGCGAGACCCCGGGCTGCGGGCCGGGAGTGGGGACTGAAGGCAGGGCTGGGGGCCTGCGGCCGGCGGGGCAGTCAGGGACCTTGGCCTGCGGAGGAGGTTTGGAGACCCAAAAGCCCTGGCCCCTGACCACCCTCCAGCCAGCTGTCCTCTCTACTCCCCCACCCCAGCCGGGACCTCTACACGGGGAGAGGAAGTTGCAACCAGGGGAAGAGGCGTTTCATCCCTGGTGGTTTCCGGGGAGTCACTGCCCCCTGGGGTTGGGCAAACACAGCAAGTGGACAGCCCATACCCCTGCTGCCCAGGGCTGGGGGGCTTTGGCCTAGCCGTGGAGAGGGGCTCCCTCTCGTCCTGGGTCCTGGGGGGCAGGTGCTCAGCACGTGGGGCCCCACCCCCAGTTGGACACAATGGCTTCTAGGATTTCATAAGGGAGCTGGAAACCCCCGAGAGTGACCCTGTTCAGCTCAACTCCCAGAGAGACTGCTTCTGGGGTGGGGGCAGGGCCCCCAGGCACCATGCCCCGTGTGCACAAGAGCTCTGGTAAGGGAGCAGTGGGGTGTGCACCCCAGCTCTGTACTCACAAGCAGGAACCTCTCTAGACTGGGTGAGGCAAAGCTGAGTCAAGAGGGGCCCCAGAAGCTCTGCCTGCCTCCCTCCAGGGACCTGCCAGTCCCAGGAAGGGCCTGTGCGCCCAATGTGGAACATGCAGGCAAGGGGCGTCTTAGCCGCACACCATTCCCCCCGCACTGCACCGCCCCCCCCCCCCGGCCTCCTGCACCTGCGGAGGGAGGAGCAGAGGCAGAGGACGTCTCCCCGCCCCACACTGTCAGATCACATTTTAGAGCGCGGGGCCTAGGGTGTGCTGTATGTGCAGGCAGATCCTACGTGCTGCGGGCCTCTCCAGTGGCCGAGAACTCAGTGGGTCGGTCACATGGTGCTGTCACGGTCCCCAGGCTGTCCACTGCAGGCCAGCCTCTGGTTCTTTGGAGGCCCACTGTGAGCAGGCCGGCGTCCTGGCCTTGGCTACTGCCTGCGAGGCCGTGGGGCCCACACTTCTCTCATGTCCGTGGCACAGATGGCAAAGTCAGGGGTGAGCTCAGCCTTCTCCATCGTCAAATAAGAGTGCTTGTCAGAAGGTCCCACGGGGCCTGCTCTGGTTCCTCCCTTGCTGACTTCTCTTCTGGGTGTGAACTATAGCCTCTGGCGACGGCTCAGGCCTGGTGAGACCCTGACCACACACAGTCACAGCCCACAGATTTTTCTATTGTGGGAAGCCCCATCTGACCGGATGGTGGCACCTGCTGCTAAGAGCCTTCCTGGGGTTTTCTAGTACACACACCAAAAGCCAGACTCTGGCTGCTCCAATCCCTGAGTGTCCAGACCCTTGCCCTCTCCGGGACTCGTGCACAGCCTTCTGTTCTGTTCCTGGATCCTCTGAGCTGAGCCCAGGGCCTTTGCTGAGCTGAAGTGTCTGCGGCTTCTGCATTCGGCTCTCAGCTCACGGTGCCACCCGCTTGGAGCAGACTTGCCGGGGTGCCAGGCGGAAAGGAGCCCCAGACAGTCCATCCCCTTCTCCCTCTTCTAGTTTCGATTTTCTTTCTGTTCCCCTGACAAGACCATGAGACCCGCAAGAGCTGAGGCCTCGTCTCTCCTTGCCGCTGCTCCGTGCTGCACGGAGCACGGCTCTCCTGGCGTTTGGGGGTGGCGCGGCAGCCCTTCCTCCTCCCTGGTCAGTGGTGTCTTTGCCCTCCTCTTGCCAAGGGCAGGCAGCCCCGCCGCCGCTCGGGAGGGGGAAGTCACAGACCCAAACACAAGTGAGCTGGCTGAATGCGGAACAGCGCACTTCCCTCTCCCAGCTCCCCCAGATGCTGACCGGCCAACAAAAAAAGTTAATATGTACTAGAGCTCAGCAGCACCACTGGTAGGGAATCTGCTGGCAGGAAGCAGAGTGAGGTTTCAAGGTGGTGTATCTGGGCTGAAGGAAGGGGTGCCGGAGGAATAGGGACTCTCAGGGGCTCAGGCTCTTACCTGGTGGGATTTGGGGGCCTCTGTGTGGAAACAGGTGAATCTGGGCTGCATGGCTAGACCTGGCTGGGGAGGGCCACATGCACAAGAAACAGAGTCGGGAATAGTCCCTTTCAAGGATGCTTGGGACCCGCAGCCAGGGTTAGCTTGTAGAAGCCCGGGACCATGCAAAGCCTTGCAAACTCAGGCCTGTGCTATGTGTGGGGAAGGGCTGAATGTTTTCTACCCTGGGCCAGACCAGGAGATTGCCGTGCACGGGGCCCAGGCCTGGAGAAACCCCGAAGCCCCCAGCAGAGGCAACGTGAAAGCTGTCTGCAAGCCCGTTTGCTCCCAGGGGCGCAGGAGACCGCCACAGGAAGCCGGGCACTGCCAGCCGCCTGCTCCGCACCCCCACCCCCTGCCCCGCCTGTGGAGGAAGCGCGTGGCCGGGGGCGGGCCCGCTGCGGCAGAGCCAGGGAGCCGAGCCGCCTGGAAGACCTGAGGACGTGAGGGCGCCTTGATGCCCACCAATATGTTCCAGTCCCTCGCGGGGAGAACAGAGCAGAGCGTACAATGAAACAGGACAAAAAGTGAACTAATGCAGAACCTCAAGAAAGAAAATTCGTTAACGGTTCATGGGTGAGCTGGTGCTCACTGTAAAGATAAGAGGCTCGTGGAATGGACGATGGGACTCGGGGAGCCTCGCAGCATGCCGCGCACCCCAGAGACGCTGCGCCCTGTGCAGGGGTGCAGGGGTGGGGGTGCAGGGTGGGTAGCAGTGGAGGGAGGGAGCCCGCCGCATGGGGGCCGTGGGGTGCAGGGAAGACCCTCCCCGTGGGGAGCTGCAGGCACAGAGGGGAGAGTCCGGGCCCCGTAGGGCGAGTGCTGGGGGGCGGTACGAACGGGTAACGGGTGAGCATTCTCCAGAAATGGCGAAATCTCAGATTGAAAGAAAGCAGTCCTTTACACAATAAAGAAAAACAAATCCCTTTTTGGACACAAGGTAACGAAATTATAGACCATTAAAGAAAAATCTTAAAATTTACCAGAGGGGAAGAGTGGCTTCGAGAGTCAGGCTGACGGCAGACTTCTCCAGGAGGGCCGCCAGAAGACAAGGGAATGAGATCTTGGGTGCGGAGGGGAGGGTGTGTTCAAGCCCCAGGCCGACTCACTGAGGGCAGCAGGCCTCCCCGGGGGGACCCCTGAGGGACACCGGTCAGCGGGGGGGCACGGGGTCCTGCAGCAGGGCTGGCGGCGAGGAGGGGGCCTCGGGGCATGAGCACCGATGGTGGATCATGGAGTAATCCTGCCCGCGCAGCTGGGGGGTGAGGCCGAGGGGAAGCTGACGTCCGTCCACGTGTGATCTGGGAAGAGAAACGTGAGATGTCAGGTTGGAGCGCGTTAGCCAGCGGTGGGAAGGTGACACCGGCGCCCGTCACACAGCGCGGCCGGACCCGCTCATCCGCAATCGTGCACGAGCTCCCGTGCTTGTAGCCGGAGAAAGCGCTGGAAGTTCCGGGGTTGCGCACGCAGGTGTGCGAGGACTTAGGTCTCTGCCTCTAAAATGGCTACAGTGGAACATTTCGTGTTGCAGATACGTGACCGCAAGAGAACAGGTTGTAACAAAATAGTTTCTGGGTAGGAAAGGTCCAACCGTATGTCACCTCCAGCCGGGGGAGGCAGCCCAACGCAGGCTGGGAAGAGCCGACAGACGCCAGGCCCAGGAAGGGGCTGGGGTATCAGCCCCTGACCGCCGCGGTCCAGGTGGGTTGGCGGGAGCGCCCTGCGCCCGGGAGAAGTCATCCGTCCACAGACACCCACAAATAACAATGTCATCTCGAAGCACGGAGAGCAAACACAAAATGGCCAGGCGTCGCAGAGCCCTGCAGCGCCAAGGCCTGGGTGAGGACCAGTCCTGTCAGCGCTCCCCGGGCTCTGAGCAGCCGCCGGGATGGGGACCGGTTCCGCCCCCGCGCCGTGCTCTGCCGGCCCGGCCCTGGCCCCGTGCCCAGCTCATGGGCAACTCCCCACCCCAGCCCACCCGCCGTGTCCCCTGCAGGGGCCAGGTGTGTTGTCCCACCGCAGAGCATCTGTGGGCGACGGCTGGCCTCGCCAAGGGAGGGGGAGTGTGCGGGGAGAGCTGGGGAGGGGACTCCTGCTAACCTGCCTCGCCAAGGGAGGGGGAGTGTGCGGGGAGAGCTGGGGAGGGGACTCCTGCTAACCTGCCTCTCCTCTCTCCGCAGTCCTCATCATGGGGGGCGTCGTGGCCACGGCCGGCCAGTTCACCAAGTGGTACTTCGGCGCGTACTCCATGTATCCTGCCGGTGTAGATCTGGGACGGGGTGCGGGGGACAGTGGTGCGGGGCTCCGGGTGCGGACGCGGCTGCCCCTGGGGCCACGCGCACGTCAGTTTCCCTGGGCCCCCGCAGACGTGGGGAAGGCAGGACAGGGCTCAGTCGCAGTTAGGGAATCCAAGGCTGGGAGCAGGGGAGTGACTGGCGTGAGGCCAGGAGGCCCGTGGCCTGGCGAGAGGTGTCAGCAGCCCCGAGACCAGCACTGAGGCCCCAGGAACTCTGGGGAGCCCCTCTGTGCCCCCTTCTATCAGCTGTCCAGCTGGGCCGGCCTGGGATCTGTCGGCGGTGGCTGAGCCCCTCTGGCCCAGTTGGGATGGACCAGCGGGCACCCAAGTGGCACCCGTCGGAAGCTGCCTGGCTGTTTGCCGCCAGCAGGCCGCTGCACCCCGTCTGTTCTCCGAGCTGTTCCTTCACGGCACGTTCAGTGGCGCAGGCGTGTTCGTCTGCCTGCTGGAGTACCCCCGGGGGAAGAGGAGGAAGGGGTCCACCATGGAGAGATGGTGAGCTGCCATGCCTGCGCTGGGGGGCGTCCCCGGGGCTGGGCCACCCCACAAGGGAGGACTCGCCTTCTGAGGCCGCAAACGCCCTCCTGGGCAAACAGGCCAGAGCCCGCCCTGCTGCTGCGGCCCCTCGGTCTCTGGGAGGGAGGAAGCCGGGGTGCTGGGGGGGCGGGGGGATGGCTGCTGAGCAGGATACAGTCTGTCTCTCGCCCTCCGCCTAGCGGACAGAAGTACATGACCAAAGTGCTGAAGGTGTTCGGGCCTCTCACCAGGAACTACTACATCCGGGCCTTCCTGCACCTGGGGTGAGCCTCCTCCCGCCTCCCCCTCCCCCGGGGACCAGTATGGCCCTGGAGTAAACCCCTCCCCACCGGCTCGAGTCAGCCCCGTCCCGGCCCAGATAGGCTTCCAGACCCGGAACCGGGGCTTCCCCAGACCGGCTCCGTGACCTCGCGCTGCGTAACGGCTCACGGCCATGCCAGGAGCTCACTGGGGAGTCGTCGGGGGCTGAGGAGGCTCACCTGGGCGGCTCCGCTCACTGCCCTAGGCGTGCGCCTGCTGGTTCCTGCCAGGGAGGCCCCAACGCCCTGGGGCCTTGACGGCCACGTGGGCGTCCTCCTGGCATGGTGGGTGGGGGCCCAGCCCCAGCACCCCAAGAATTGTTAAGGCTCAGATAAAAGCAGAGGACAGCTCCAAGGGCCCAAGTGTGGAAGCCCAACCTTTGGCAGGACTGGGCGTGTCCTCCAGCCGGGGTCCTGGGGGCCACATGCTATGGTCTGCCTGGTCCTGGGGGTCCTGGGGTGCAGACTCCTCCTGACCACCTGCCTCCCCCACCACCCAAGGCTATCAGTACCTGCCGGCTTCCTGCTTGCCACCATCCTGGGGACGGCCTGCCTGGCCATTGCGAGCAGCATCTATCTGCTGGTGAGTGCTGTTGACTGTGGCTTGCCCCGCAGGCCCTCATCACCTCGGTTCCCAAAGCCAGCTCTGCAGCCCGAGTCCTCACTCGTGCCGTGGCGGGGTCAGTGGGTCCGTGGCCACCAGTCACTGGACGTGTAGTGTGCGCTAGCTCCTTTTTCTGGGCCTTGGCCCTGCTTTGCAGACCAAGAAGTAGAAAGTCAGAAAGGTGATGTGGGTGGCCCAGGGTCACACGGCCAGCCACGGCCCAACCACACTTTTCTCACCTCACCCATCCCTGCTAACTTGGGGTGCTATTGGGAGCACTTCCTGGGGAGCCTGCTAATGGTACAGATGCCACGGGGCTGTTTTCCAAAGCTGCCCCATGGGGCCTGCCCAGGGCCGGGACACGTGCAAAGGCCCCGAGGTAGGGCTGCACGTCACCCGGTCATCCCGGAAGAGCCGGCGGGCTCGGGGGAGGACGGTGTTGGGGGAAGCTCTGCCGGGCGCAGGCTCTGGGCCAGATGTGTCTGAGCTTTCGCTTAGAACCGCCCATTTTTTGAGGGGGCTTTTGTGTTTTCCTGATTAACTTGCAGGAGTCCCATGTTCTGTTTTCAGTGTGAGTGTTCTGTGCGTGAATTTCAGACCCTGAATACTTTCTCTGCCTCGGAGAGGGGTCTGTTAGCGTTGGTGTGACACCCTTCCCGGGCGGGACGGAAGTTGGCCCGTTGGCCCGCTGGCCTGTACCTTCCACAGACGCACTTCCCTGCCCGTCAGGCGCGTCTCTGCCCTCCTCGGATCCTGGAGTTTCCTTTTCAGGGTAGACATACTGGGATTCACCTCGGGAGGTGGGGCCGAGGTGCCCCTTCATTATTCTGCTTCCTGAGTGACATCATGTCACAGTTTTTCTCTCAAGGAGCCCAAGCCCTCGGGGCCTGCTGAGGGCGCTGCGTCCAGCAGGAGCCCATTCTCTACCCTCAGCCGCATGGCTTGTGCCCCCACGAAGCCTCCTGCCCTCCCTGGCTCCCCGCCGGCCCCTCCCACCCGCGGCTGGAGCATCAGCGTGAAGAGCGTCCTGGTTGCCCTCCCCACGGTGGGGTCCTGCCTGGAGAGTGAGGCAGCCGGAGTCTGGGGTCCCGGTTGTCACTCCCGAGTTAGTGGATTCAGACGTGGGTCCCTCCCGGTTCCCGGGGGCTGGTGGTGGGAGCGGAGGTGGCCTCCGGGAGGCCCTATCAACCCGGCTCCACTGTATCCTGCAGGCGGCCGTCCGTGGAGAGCAGTGGGTCCCCATCGAGCCCAAGCCCAAGGAGCGGCCACAAGTCGGAGGCACCATCAAGCAGCCGCCCAGCAACCCCCCGCCCCGGCCCCCAGCCGAGGCCCGAAAGAAGCCTGGAGAAGAGGAGGCTGCAGGGGTGGCAGGGGTTTCCGGTGGCCCCCAGGAAAACCCGGTCCCGGTGATCGACGAGGTCGTGTGACCCGCGTCTCCTTCTGTCCTCCAAGTAGCCTCCAAAATAAACCAAGGAGGGCAGGCTCCTGACTCCGTGTGCATCCCACTCCCAATCCAGGCTCCTGCTTCCGCATAAATCCCGGATGGGCTGCTTCTCGCCCCCTCTGCCTCCCCGCCTGCCTGTCCCACAGGGCCACTGCCAAACCGCCAGGCTCCCACGGCCCGGGACAGATGCCACCGGCAGCACTCCGGTCACTGCCGCCACAGGGATGCCCCTGGCCCGGGGCCTCTGGGCCTCCTGGACCTTTGGTTTGGAAGGTCCTCTCCCTTCCTGTCCCCAGCCATTGTTCCTTCACCAACAGATGGTGTCGCCGCTGGTTCTGTGGTGTCCGTGGCCCGTGGGCCCTGCTCTCAGAGCCAGCCATGTGGTGGAGACTCAGTCACGTGCGGAGCAAAGCGTCCTTCAGACCCCGGACAAAGGTCCCTCCTTCCCAGCGGGGCGCGCGTTCGCACACAGTAGGCCTTCCGGGGTGAAAACGCCCGGATGGGCAGGGCGGTGCTGGAAACGTCCCTCCGATGGGCTGGGGAAACCGAGTCTCCAAGGGGGGACGTCATCGCCTCGCCGGAACTGCACAGGCTCTGATCCCGGGTCCAGAGGCAGGGGTGCCTGGCCTAGGGGCTGTCCCTGGCTGGCCAGGTCACTGCAGGGGGTGGGGGCAGAAGCCCCCAGGGGGGCATCTGGGCAGCGAGATGGGCCTTCTGGGTCTCTGGTGGGGCTGCAGGAGAGACTCAGACACTTGGGGGGAAGGTGGGCTGCACAGGCGTTTCCCCCGAGCTGAGCTGACCGCCCCCAGCCATGAGGCAGGGGGCTGGGGGCCCTTGGTGGCGAGGGCCTGCCCGCATCGTGGCCAGACCGGGAGCAGAGCCCCTCCCCGGGAGCCACGGCCAGAGGTGTTGGCAGGTGAAACCCACTAGGGCCCTCGGGGCGCACACGTTTCGCACACCGGCCACCCTCGGGGTTCACACACAGACATTTCTGGAAGGATGCAGGACCCAGGGCCAGCGGCTGCCCTAGTGGACCAGCTGGGCTTCGGCCCAGGCAGGGGTGAGGGTGAGGAGGGTGCCTTCAGCCACTGCCCCCTGCCTCGACGCTGTGCTCTGGGGGCGTTTGTCGATTAAAAACACTCTCACACTTTGAATAAATAATTGTTTTAGCAATACAAGGGACTTGTTCTTGGGGGGGCTGGGAAGGGGGAGCTTGGGGGCCGGGACCAGCCCGAGGCTGGTGAAGGTGTGAGGGTGCCCGGGGAACCACCGACAAGCAGGGGACATGAGAACACATTTTGTTTAAGAAGCTCTAGAAGAATAAAATGATCCCTTCTAGCCCAACCGTTTTTGCAGGAAGGGTAAACCGACTCTCAAGACGGGCCTGACCGGCGCAGGGTGACCCCGCAGGCCCAGGGTCGCGGCTCTTCAGTGCCCGTTCTCACCCCCAAGGCCCGGAGCCTCGGAACCTCCCCGGGGAACCCCAGGAGGCAAATAAATAACCAATAAATACCCATAAATAGTAGGGACCCTCTTTGCAGAGACCCAATTGTCCAGTCTGGGGGGGCGACCCATGGCCCCCCCGATGCCACCAAGACAGCCGAGGCCTCCGGTCACTGTGCCGACCTGGGCAGGACGCAGGTGCAGCCCACGGGCACGCGGATGAACTCCGCGTGGAAGGAGAAGGCCCCGGGCGTGGGCGGCCCCGCGGCATCGCGCGAGCAGGGCCGACGTCGGAGCACCAGCAGCGTCTGCTGCAGCGGCACGGAGTTGAGCGCGGCCGTCTCTCGGCCCGTCTTGGCGCTGATGCAGCCCCGGCACAGGCACTGGGCGAAGGCCAGCTTCTGCGGGTAGCGGCTCTCGTCCGTGTCCACGCTGCGAGGACAGATGGGGTGAGGCCCCCTGTCCACCACCCCCAGCTGTGCCTGGCACTCAGGGTGCCCCTGGCCTGACGTGGGCTGGGGAAACCAGGCTGCAGGGCAGGTGGCATGGGGCCCCCTTCCCGCCCGCCCAGTTCCCCGACCCGACCCCCAGCCCTGGGCCCAGCCACCCCTGCAGGGGCTCCCGTTTACCAGAATTGTCCCAGGGGGCCCGGGAGAGGGAGCTCGGGTGATGGGCCCTGCCCTCCTGCTCGGGGGTGGGGGATGGGGGGGTGACAGCTCCTCTAGCTTCGAAGACATGGAGGGTCGGAGGGGAGGGCCTGGCTCAACTCTACAGGGCAGGGACCCCGGTCCCCCTGGAAGTCCCGCGGCCCTCACCGGTATCTCCAGGGCGAGATGGAGCGCTGGTGAATGTCGGCTTCCAGTACCTCCTCAGGCCGCAGCACCGGGCACTGGGTCCCAGCTGGGGGCCTGTCATGCCGCCTTCTGCGGCCCTCCGCCTCCAGGCTGGCCACCAGGGCTACGGGCAGAGTCTGTTCCCACTTGGCAGCTCGAGCCAGCAGGTGTGGCGGGGCCTGGCCCAGGGGCAGCTCCTCGGCTGAATAGCAGCGTGGGGTCCCGTGGAGGTGGGCTCCCCCCAAGAGCTGGGGGCCACGGCGGGCTGGGCTGGCAGGCAGCCAGAGCAGAAGCAAGAGGCCGGGAAGGAGCTGGTGTGCAGACATTGGGTGGTCAGGTCAGGGTGGTGCCCAGGGAAGGCAGCACCTCCCTGGCCTCCTAGCTTGCCCTAGGTGGGGTGCGGCGCTCCCTCTACAGTTGGGGAAACTAAGACCCAGAGGGAAACTTAGCCCTCGGGCCAGGGTCTCCAGAGCACTAGAGCTGCTGGGTCCTGGCTCTCTCTTTCCCCGGATTTGGGGTTTTCCTGGACCCCACGCCAGCATCCTCTGCTTGGGGGCTGGCGGCACAGTGCAGGCGGGAGCACGAGAGCAGCGGCTCACCATGGCAGCCGTGGCGCCGGGCGGAGAGAGGCAGGTGCACTTGGCTGCGGGCCTGGAGGCTGCGGGCCTGGAGGCTGCGGACCTCGAGGCTGCCCCGGCTCCAGGTGCCCTTTATACCTCCAGCCACACCTGGGGAAAATCCAGAGCCGCTTCCTCCTGGGGAAGTGCCCAGCCGGGCTTCCTCCTCCACTCCCGAGTCCCCGCCATGTCCTCCTCCACTGCACTCCTCCCCTCCCCCACCCAGAGGGACCCTGCCTTGGGACTGGGCTGTATCTGCCTGGCGAGTGGCGCGCTGGGACAGCTTGGACTCATCTAGGGCTCGCTCCCCAGGCTGGGGACAAGCAGTTGGTCCCGTTTTTTTCTCAGAGATGGTCCAGGAGAGGCCCCGTGTCCGCCTCCAGGGGGTGCCGGTGGCAGAGTCAGGAATAGGCTCCGGGGGCTGGGGGCCAGACAGCGTTTCCGGTTCTGGGTTGGCTTCCTGCGGATTTGATCAACAAAACCTCATCCAAAGCCAGGGATGCGGGGGAGGACGCCTTGGAAGCTTCAAAGAAGCTGCATTTGAGGAGATTCCCCACCCCGCCCCCCTCCACCAAGGCTGCTGCAGTGGGGGGGGGGGCTGCCTAACCACCATCCAGGCCCCTCCCTTGGTTATCCAGAAAGGGACAGCTGGAGGCAGCTTTGGCCGTCACTCCCTGGGTCCCAGAGCCACCCCAAAGCGTCCCCCAGTTTAGCACAGTCTGAGGGCAGGGGAGTGGCTAGGCTGGGCACCAGGCAAGCACTGTTCCCTAAGTCTCCGAGGACACAAAGACGTCCTAGGGGAGCCCGGACCTGCCCTCCTGGTCCTCACAGGCATCTGTACCTGCAAGGGGACAGCCCTGTGACCCTCGCCCTCCCGGGGAGCAGGACATGGTCAGGGGAGACCCTGCCCCTCGCTGGCCCAGAGGAAATGCTCCTTCCCAACAGATGGCTGGATAGATGCACTGAGTTCCCAGGGCTGTTCCTGCCTACAGTGTCCTGGTCCCTGGTCATCAGCGCTCTGCTCGCATACTTTCTGCACTGGGGAGGTCACTACCTCACCTGCATTAGTTCGTACAATAACGGAAATCAAATTGTGGGCAGGGTCCGTTCCTTCCCGGGTCTCTGAGGGAGGACCGCTCCCACCTCTTGGAGCTTCTGGGGCTGCTGGTAATTCTGAGAGTCCCTTGGCTTCTGGCCACATCACAGCAACCCCAGCCTCATCCTCACGTGGCTCTCCCCCGGGTCTGTGTCTCTCCTGCGCAAGGACGCTACCCTCATTCAGAAAGATCTGAAGAACCAAGACTCTTCATTCGTCCCAGGGATGGGGGCCAGGACATCAATGTCTCTTGGGGGTACACAGTAGAACCCAGGACCCCCTCTCCAGGGTGGATGCTGGGGGCTTGCTTGGTGCACCCGCGTAGGCCAGCTTTCCAGGACGCCCCTCCTGAGGGGCTGACAGCTGACCACTGACTACTGACCGCTCCTGTCTCGGGAGAGTTCTAGTTCCCCTCATGTCCCCCCAGGAGGCAGTGTGAGCCCCTTGAGGGCAGAGGCGGTGGAGTGGTCCCACGGCCGCCCTGGCATAGAGCTGTGCGCAGCACCTCGGGCTTCCATAAATACACCGGGACGAGGGAAGAGGGGCGAGCCTGGTTCCCCTGGGAGTAACATGGGGTGACAGTGCCCCAGTTGCGGGGTCTGGAACGGGATGCCCACTGTGCCGTGGTCTCACCTTCCTTTGTGTGTGGGGGGTACTGCACACACGCACACGGGCGTCATTTATGAAATGAAAAGTAAGATGGTCACTTCTGCCGCCGCTGCCTGGCGGGTGCGCTCTCGTGGGGGCACCGCAGGCTGCACAGGGCACACACGCCCCAGCCTTGCCCACCCCCCCACGCCAACCCCTCATGGGCGGGGGGACGTTTCCGTGTTTTCTGTGCCTTTCCAGAACAGCGCATGGGTGGGCACCGTGCTGGGGAGGAGCCTGGGACCAGGCTGTGCACCGGACCCGCTTCACGGTGCCACCACCAGGGGGGCTCCAAGTGGTCCTGACAGCCGGTCCACAAGGGGGTGGCAGCGGGGCAGCTGCCCTAGGGGACGAGTGCCAGAGCCCAGGGGTTGGGGGTCCTGGCCGGCAGCACCAAGGGCGGAAGGGTTCAGGGCGGGGGCCTGGGCGGCACCTCATTCCTGCGGGCGGCTGAGGCAAGCGCGGAAGTCCGGGGTTGGGCAAGACTGGAAAGGCGCCACCAGAGGAAGACTGGAGGACGTCCCGGAGGCGACGTCCCAGAAGGCCCCGCCCTCCAACCGTGCCCCTTGGACCACAGCCTCCTTCAGTCTCCTGCTGAGTGGAGCTGCCAGCCGCCCTGGGGGGGGGGCGTTGACAACTGTCCCTGTTGAGAGCTGGGGGGCTGGGCGCATTGGGGAGGGCGGGGGAGGAGGCCCAGACGCCCTGGCAGCTGCTGCGAATGACCGGAGAGAAACCCACAGAAACTTCACTCTCAGCAAAGGAGCAGCCGGGTGCGCCGGCCACGTTCACTCTTGACCTTGGAGACTGTATCTCACATTTGAGTGACAAAATTAAGAAAAACCCCTTCTGTTATTTTTTATCCACTCAAGAAAGACGAGGAGAGAGGCTGTGGTGGGGGTCGGGGGGTATTAGCAGGAGCCAGGCGGTTAGGGAAGGAGTGTGGGGACAGGCCGCGCAGGCTGGGCCACGAGAATTAGGGTGAGGAGTTCATCGGGTCAGAGTTCCAGGAACAGGAAAGAGCACGTGCAGAAGCCCTGGGCTGGGAGGAATGGCTAGCAAGAGGTCGGCATGTGGCAGGGCTGCTCTAGCTGTGAAGACCGCACCTGGACGCGGGGTCACTCTGGCGGACGCGGAGGGACGGCCCTTAATTAGGCCCACTGTTGACCTGTTAGCCACAGCCGGATCTCAGCCATGCCCCCTGGAGCGCAAACCTGTCTGAGGATCCATTACAGAACAGGGCTTCCTTTTTCCAGATGCCTGGCCTGGAATGTTCTTTCCCTGAATGTTCTTGGTACCAGACTGGGCAGGGGGAGGGTTGGCGTAGGCTGTGGCCCTTACCCCTCCCAGGACAGGTACTACTGAGTCTGGCCCAGAGCAGCCCTGGGTCCAGACGGGTCATGCTCATGGACACTGGGCTGGGTTGAGGGAACCAGGGCCATGGCTGGTGTCAGAGGCTCAGGCCAGGTCAGCGGGGCAAGGAGAGCTATGCGCAGACAGGGACATGTGGTAGGCGCACCTGTGGGCTCCCAGCCGGCTTGTGGGGTGCAGCGGCCTGAGAGTACAGAGCACAGGGGTCAGGATGGCCCCCGACGTGCCCTGGCTTCTGGCTCTGTGTCCTCGAAGGCCTCCCACTCAGAGAATGGGGGTTCCCTTCGTACCCAGCTTTGACCCAAAGGCAGATCAGATAAGCCTTGAAAACCTGCTAAGACCCAAGAGCGAGGCCACTGGCGTAGGAGGGCCCAGACACCCTGCAAGACTTGGTGGCCACGCGGAACGCTGTCCACCCCCAGGCCCCCATGCTCCACCGGCCACCCAGCCTGGGCAGAGTGCCCAAGTACAGCTCAGCGGTCCCCGGTGCAGGAGAGAAGCCCCGGGGCTGCTGCCCGCTGACCCGGCCCAGGGCAGATGCCTCCCCAGAACCGGGGTTGGGGGTGGCACGGGCCTCAGGGGGCGTTCTGTCCGCCAGCACTTATAGAACTTGTTTGAAAGCCGTCTGAGTGCGGAGGGGTGCGGACACCCCCAGACCGTGTGGGGGCCCCCCGAGGCCTTGCTGCCCCTTGGTGAGCTAACTCCTCCAAGACGGGGCTGCGGTGAGCACCAGGGCTCCTCCTCATTGGTCTTGGTGGGATGGGGCTTCTCCAGCGGGAGCAGGGGCTGCGGCGGGCAGGACAGTGCCACTCAAAGCTCCTCATGTTGGTGGGACCCCGGGGCTGTCCTGAGCCCAGGACCCGTCAAGCCTGCCTGCGTGCCCATGGCGGGGGAAAGTGGGGGCGACGACTGTGCACACCAGCTTTGGGGCCGGGGGCCGGACTAGCCCGACAACCGCCCTTCCTGGCTCCTCTGCTCCGGGACCCATTCGAGGCAAAACAGGTCACCGGCGCGAGCGAGGGAGGCTCCGGTGTTCAGGATGTCCTGCCAGGCCCAGCACACCAGGTGCCCGCCCACGGGGGCGGAGGGGCAGAGCGGCGCCAAGGGCGTCTCCTTAGGGCCCCCAGGACACCCGCGTCCTCAGCCTCCATGAGCCGACGTGGGGAGGGCGGCTAACATGCCGGGGGGGGGGGGCCAGGCCCAGGGAATCACCACCACCAGGGCAAGACGGTGCTTATCAAAATACTTTATTTTAGGAGACCCCTCGAAAAAAGACCCTCCACATTAGACAGACGCCCAACAACACCCTCAGCCTTTTTTTTTTTTTTTTTGGTCTTTTCTGTATTTTTTTTTTCCTTTTTAAATCAACTAAAACAATCTGAGGCTTAAAATAAAAGACAGGAAGTATTTCCCGATCGGACTTCAGTCAAGAATATAGATCTATTTTCTGACCCGGGCCTGGCAGGGGTGGGGCGGCGGCCGCTCAGGAGCTCGCGGCGCTCCGGGACGGGAGGGAGCGCGAGCGGAGGACGGGCCGGCGGGGCAGCCTGGCTGGCAGCGGGGAGGGAAGCCGGGCAGGCGGCCCTGGGGCCCGGGACTGCTCATTTACATGACCCTGACGCCCAGCCTGGCTCCTGCCGCGGCCGGCCTGCCTCTGTCCGGCGGGACCTCTGCTCTGGGACGGGGCTGCGTCAGTCCGGCCTGGTCGGGAGGACACCGGGACGCGGCATCATCTTCATCACGGTGGCTTCTTTTCCAGCTGAGAAACTTTTTTCTTTTTTAATTTTTTAAAAAGATTCACAGCCAAAATGAGACATTAACTTCAAAATCCCAGACGGCTGTGCTCGCGCTAGTCCCAAACACACGAGTGCCCGCGGCGGGGCCGGCCGGCGGGGCCTACACCTTCCCGGGGATCTTGGCGCGTTTCCGCGCGATCGCGTCCTCCACGGCCTTGAGCTGCTTCAGCAGCTCCTCGCGCCGCGACAGCGTGCTGGCCTTCCCGGACTTCGTGCCGGCGGACGCGGAGCTGGCGGGGCCGGTATCAGAGGCTTTGCCGGGGACACTTGTGACCTTACTGGAGCTCTTGGACTGGGGTGACAGCTGGCGCTTCCTGCGTGGGGGGAAGGGAGGGTCAGAGGGTCCACCAGGTGCCTCCGCGGGGCAAGGGCGCCGGATAACGGCAGCTCCGCCCGGCCTTGCTGGCATGCGCCCCCCGCGCCCCTGCCCTCGGCTGTGGAGAGCGAACGGGGCATGGCGTGCAGGGCTCAGCTGGCGCCCTGCTGACCCGTCCCTCCTGCTTCTGGTCCCTCTGCGGCCTCCCCCTGCGGCGGGGAGAAGCCCCACGCTGCTGACCCAGGAGCGGCCCTGAGAGCCGGGGTGTGTGGGGGCTCCAGGCATAGCAGAGTCCGGGACCCATCTGGCCCATGACCCTGAGCAGTGGGGTGGCGGGGAAGGGCCTCCCAAATGACCTCCTGCGAGGAGGAGCTCTCCACCCTGCTTCCACGGCCGACGGGGAAGGCGGGAGAAACTGGGAGCAACAGGAAGCCTTGTGCCAAGGGCCCGTGTTCTAGGACCTGCTGCGGGGCAGGAACGCGCTAGCTGGCCAGCCCTGAGGCCCCGGTGCCCATGGGGTCTGCTCAGGGCATGGGTGGGGTGCTCACCTGTCTGGTGGGGCCACGGGCACCTTAGAATTCTGGCCTCTCTGCCGCTCTGGCTTTGGGGAGCCGAGTCTCCCACCGGACTTCCGGTCCCGAGAACCTGGATGACAAGGGGGTGGTTAAGACCATGGTCCCAACCGGGAGTGGGCTGATGCGCATGAACGGGGGGGACAGCCCAGCCCGGACGGACGCCAGTGGCCCCGTGCCAGCGCTGCTGCAGCTCAGTACGGCCTGTGCGCTCTCACAGGAGGAGGCAACGGGCCGAGTCGGTCAGAAGGAAGGGACAAGGCAGCACCAGTCATGCTGGAAAGCGAAGCTCCGGAGCCCACGGAGGCTGAGGGCCGGACAGGCCACCGAGCTCCCGCTAACCCGACACAAAACCCTCATCACTCACACCTGTGAACTGGGAACAAACAGGTAGGAGAGGGGAGGAAAGAGAAGTAAAACCGAGAAGCCGGGGGTGTTTGCCGCCCCGCCGTCGGGGGCGTGGGGAGGCCCGCGTGGGCAGCAGGGGTGTCCGGCGGCAAAGGCGAGGGGCGCCCCCTCCTGCTCTGACAGGCCCCCTGCCCTTGCTTAGGGAGGAAGGCAGGCTCTGCACCAGCGATCAAAGCCGGCCGGGCAGATGGCCCGTGGACACCGGGGTCGAACTGCAGTGCCAGCCCCCCGCCTGCCCTCTGCCGCCCCCCAGAGTGCGCGTGCCCCGTGCCACCGCAAAGACGCGGACTGGAGCCACCGCCCGTCGTCAGAAGGCATTTTCAGAGAGGAAAAACAAGGACACTTGTTTTTTGTTCATGGAAATGTAGTTATTTTTCATGAAAAATGTTATTTGTTTAAAAATATAATACTTTGTTACTATTAACTTAATATTAATAAATGTTGACACTTTCTCCCAAGTTTTAACTTCTAACACCTTAATATTGATGGACGGACCCACACGAGCCCGTCCTGATGAGCACACGGGCCCCGGGCCTCTGCCCTGCGGAGCCCCGCGGAGCCCCGCAGAAGCAGGACGCTCACCTCGGTCTGGGGATAAGTTAGCCCGCTTGGCTGGAGGAGGACTTTGCCTGTCTTTGTCCGACGGTTCATAGCGCTTCCTGCTCCCTTTGTCGGCCGCCTGCAGCGACAGAGGGAACACCGGGAGGGTGGCAGGCCTGACAGGCTGGCCACCGGGCGGCACCGGCCCCCGCGGGAAGCAGGGAGCACAGCGGTGCTGGTCCACGCCCGCCTCTGGGTGCTGACGGGGCCTCGAGGGAGGCAAGGCCAGGACTCCGGCCTTCATGCTCTGCGGCGAAGATACCGCAGAGTGTTCCCTGGGAGCCGCCAGCACTGGAGTCGAGGGAGCCTTGGGGACGTCCACTCACACAGGCCCAGCCACACGGAGAAGGGCTGGGGCGAGCAGCCACCACTCGCGGACACTCTGGTCTCCCAGGACCTGCTACTGGGCTTCGTCTCCCCCGTGAGAGCAGCAGGACAAGTGGGCTGTGTCCAGCCACGGCTCCCTGGCCCCGGGACGTCGGATACCCCCGGGGACTGGGCTCCCGGAGCTGCACCAGCAGTGCCGTGGCCTCACCTTGTTCAACAGCGTCAGCTTGATCTCCTTATGGGCGACGAACGTGCCCTGCTGGGGCTGCCCGGGGGGCGCCTGCTGGGGGGCCGTGGGCTGCTGCGGTTTAGCGCCGGCGGAGGGCCTCGAGGACTTGGGCAGCTGTGCGGACGAGTCCCTTTTCCGCTTGTCCTCTTTGACCCCATCTTCTTTTTTAGACTTTCCTGCCAACAACAAATGCTAAGTCCCAGGCGCCATCCCGGCACGGCGCTCTCCTGTGGGCCTCCCGAGGGCAGACGTGCTCTCAGCCAGGCCGCGTGGCCATGGGATGGAGCCGGGCGGTTCCTGCGCTTTCCTGTTCACCCGCGTGAGGCAGCGCACACCCTTTCCACGAGGGGCCTGCCCGCCTCTGCAGCCACAATGCCCGGGATACGAGGCCCCCCTGTACCTTTCTCCTTCTTGGTCTGGGCTGGGGTGGGGGACCGCGAACTTGCTGAGGACACGGGGCTGGCCAGGTCTGCGTACATGTCGTCCGAGTCCACGCTGTGCACCGAGCTACTACTCGACGTGGCGCTGGACACCGAGGAGACGCTGCTCACGCTCAGGGACCTGGACACACACAAGCACGTCTGCACCCATGCGGCCCCAAAGGCGAGACGGCCAGGGCCCAGAGGCCACAGGGAGCCGGTCGTGGGTGTGCACATCCACGGTCCCCAGCCTCCGGTTTAGAGAACAAGTGCCAGCACACTGGGGACTCCAGGGAGTAGAGTGGGTGGATCCAAGGCGCCCCAGGGCGAAGGGATGCCCCGTCGCGGAGTCGAGGGCTCTCGCATGAATGAGCAGCCACCGTGTTCGCTGGGCAGGGACGTAGGACGAGTGACTAAATGGGAGTGAGGCCGGGGACGACAGGGCCGAGGGCCCAGGTTACGAGGCCCGAGAAGGGGAGGCTTTGCACTGCGGCCACACCAGACCCTGGAGTGGAGGCTGCCCTGGCCCAGCACGCGGCTCTGGGAAACACGGGGACGGCGGCCAGCTCGTAGGTGCTGTGGCCACGGCTCCCGCTATGATGAGGACGTGCCACTTGGCAGGCCGCTGAGTTCTGAATGCTCAGAAAACACCGGAAGGCCCGGGGGAGAAAACCGGGACCCAGTTCTGTTTAGAGACTGGGTCTCTGAACCTCTCGGAGGAAGATCTGGGCGGCGTGGAAATGAAGGAGCACGTCCGCTCCGGGAACCTAAGCACTGGTGGGAGGCGTCTTCTCTTCCGACAGCTCAGGCGCCGCATTCTTTCCTACTTGACTGGCTGCCCCCTGGGCGCCTCGAGCACGACGGGCGGGCCGGCGGGAGGGCTCCGGTGTGCGGGCCCGAGGGGGAGGTGGCCAGGGTTCAGGGGGCCAGGGAGGTGCTGACAATGACCTGGATCTGGAGCTGGAGCCGCTGTAGCTGCTGCCGCTGCCGCTGCCGCTGACCGTCCGCCTGCAACACAGAGAAGCCCGCCGTGTGGCTGCCGCGCCCCCCGACCGGCCAGCTCACGGTGCGTGGGGCTCTGCGTGCTTCTAAGTGCGAGTTCTCCTCCAGAGAAAGACGCCGGCCTTCTCGGCGTCCCACAGCAGCACTGCCCCGTTCTGGGAAGACCTCGCTGTCGAGGGGCGCCTGCATCCCGCACGACCACACCTCTGTCGCCATGATCAGGGGAAACTGAGGCTCAGGGAGGTGACAAGACAGGAGAGCCACACAGGACAGGGAACGGCAGGCCCCGGCCTCAGCTGCTTGCCCCGGGAACCAGCTGGAAGCCCGTTTGCTCACCTCCTGGGGGGGGTCCGAGCTTGCCGCTGCCTCCTCCTGGCTTCCCGTGGGTCTCCTGGCTTGGCGGGCTCGGGGGCTGGAGCAGCGGTTTTGGGGGCCTGAGGTGGGGCTGGAGGTGGGGCTGGCTTCTTCACTGACTTCTCTCTGTGATGGGAGATGGGGATGGGGTCAGAGCCGGCCCCACGGGCACAAGACAGGTCCGCGTGAGGAGCCCCGAGAACCATGGAGCCGGCGCTTCCTCCGGAACGTGCCTCACCCCGGCTGCTGGCCCCACTCATGGGGCAAACCTCCAAGGCCACCAGGACCCCTCGCGTGCGGGACCCACACTGCAATGTAAAGAACCCCAAAAGCTTTTCTGCGCTCTAGGTGTGGGGCGAGGACCCCGCTGACCGTCCTGGGGCCGGTGCAATCAGCAGGGAGCCACGTTGTGGGCAAAGGCGAGCCGCTGAGCACAGCGACGGGGGCGGCCAAGACGCGCCCACACGCTGCCTCCCGTGTTCTCGAGGTCCCAGCACATGGCCCGGTTTGGACGGCTGTGAGCCCGGGCATCAGTCACGCCTGCACACCGTGCCCTCCGCGGGGGTGGGTGGCTCCGGGTGCCCACGCGCTCCCGAGGGCTGCTGGCAGCCTCCGTTCCGGGCGCCCATCGGCAGCGCGGAGCGTTTCAGTGCCGTCCACCTGGCGAGCACCAGGCTACTGGCCACTAAGTGAGTTGCACATGTGAGGACAGGGGACAAAGCAGGGGGGGCGCTGGCACCACACACAGGCACCGGCCTCGCCCGCAGGGTCAGTCGCACCACTGGCTGCCTTTCAGTGCCCTGCTCAGGAAAGGAGCCTGCTTTCCCTTGGCAGGGCGGGGGGGGGGGGTGCGTGGGCATGGCTGCAACCTAAGACACCACCTATTACGGGTTGTAACCGGGTGGTAAGCTCCCGGGGTTTCTAACTTGCCACATCAGTCACAACTGTTGACGAGGATCAGCGGAACTCCCCGCTGGAGCAGCGTGTGCGAACGAGGCCTGTCCGGCAGGCCGCCCCTCTCTGCACACCCTGGACACGGCCCTGGAAGCACGACGGCAACCACCACCCTCGTGCCCGCTGGTAAAAACAGCAAGGCCTGCCCCTGGCAAGCGCAGTGGTCTGACCCGAAGGAGCACGGCCATCGGCACGGTCCACGCAGGGGTGCAGGTGTGCCGAGGTGAGCGTGGCCTTGAAGTCCACAGGCCAGGAAGAGAGAGGCTACATTGTGGCCTGGGGCCCCCAAGCCTGATCCCCCGACACCTCTGCCCACCTGCCTAGGGTTCTCACTGGGACTTCCTCACAGAGGCCACGGGGGGCAGAGAGACAGCAGGAGAGCCTGCCTCACGGGGCACTTACCCTGCTTTCCCAGGCGGTGGAGCAGGCTCCCCCTTGGTTCTAACAGAAGGTCTGTGTGGGGACGGCGTTGGAGACGGGGAGGGAGACGAGGAGAAGGAGCGGGACCTAGGAGGAAGCAGACGCATGAGGAGGGAGCACCGCAGGGCCCGTCTGCACGGAAGCACGCCGGGGATGTCACCCAGCTGCACAGAGGACGCTACTGCCAGGCTCTCCTCAGCTGCTGTACGTCCGAAATGACTTTTGGGCAGCTCTCGGGCCTCCCCTGCAGCACAGGAGATGGCGAAGCAGCGACAGATCCTGCAGGAGGCCCGGCAGCCATGAGGCACACACTCTGCGCTGCTGGGAAGTCCAGCATAGACTCAGCGACACAGGCAGGACGGAGGGTTGAGCAGGGGAGTGGAGCCCTGAGGCCCAGGGGGCTGGAAAGTGGGGTGGGGCGGGCGGGGGCGAGCAGCACGAGGTAGGGCCTGGCGAAGCCCGGGCGCTGCGCCCGTGGAAGGAAACGGTGATGGGCTCCAGGTTCATGTGTCAGCGGCAAGGGCGGAGAGCCCCAGGCTGGGGACGCTGGTGGGAAGTTCTGGAGGCCGGCCCGGCCTGGCCACGACTCCGCTGTCCCGGGATCCGGCTCTGCACCCCTCGGGAGGCAGGCTTCCGCAAGGCCCCCGCGCTGGCGTTCTCTTCCGACTTGTAGACACTTGCACCCAAGGCCCCGTTTCCCACCAAGCCACGGCACCGGTAAAATAACGCGGGGCCCCTGCAATCTCACACCCTGAGGTTTTGGAGACAGGGGTGTGGAAGAAGTGCCCGGGTCCTCCCTCCTGACGCTCCTTGGCTGGGCTGGGGGTTCCCGCCCCGGGGACGGAGGCCCCCGCTAACTGCAGGAGGTCGGAGCCGGAGCACACGACCCTGCGCACACCGTGTGCGTGTGGCCCGGGCACCACCTGCGCCAACAGGGTCTCTCATCTCCTCCCCACTGTGGCCTTCCCGGGCGGCTGCGGTGCCCTATGGAGACGGTGGAGCTGGGGGGGTGACTGTGTGGCGCCCCCGACGGGCCGTCCTCCACCCCCACCGTCCTCTGGCCTCGCCCTTCTCCTCTCCTAACTCAACCCTGAATGGGGGGAAGGGAAAGGAGAGGGGCCGGGGGTCTCCCCACGCAGGGGTGCCCTGCAGCGCAGGCCACCTGAACGGGCTGGAAAGACTGAAGCAGCAGACACAGAGCCTGAATAGGCCTGTTTGTTCTGTTAACTGGGGACTGTCCCTACACAGACAACAATGGAGAATCCTCTAAAATGCCAGTGTCTCTCTTCAGTGGAAAAAACACACGTGTTGTCTGACCCTTCTAGAGGCGTCCACAGAACGTCCTATGAAGACGGAAACGGCCTCGGAGGCCTGCAGTCGGGGCGCGCACACTGTAAAGCCGTAACTGAATGAGAATGTGAATCACCGCCCGTGGCTAGTGGCCCAGCAGGTAGTGCAGGTCCACAGGACGTGGCCACACAGTGCCTTGTCTTCTGACTTCAGTGCACACACAACACAGGCCCTGGGGGGCTGCTTCCGAGCCGCCTCCCGACACGGGCCCGTGCGCTGAGCCCTCGACGCCAGCAGCTTGTTACCTGGCGACCTGCACACATTTCACGCTCCTCCGAAGTGACCTCGAAACGCGGCTCAGGCCGTGCCTGGCGGGATGCCGGTGCACAGTGCGGCCTTGCCCAGACGCGCCCCCGCTGCCCCCAGTGGCCGGCGGCGCACATACCTGGACCGGCTGCCTGAGAACGAGCTGCGTCTGGAAGACCGGCTGGAGTAGGAGCTGTAGGAGGACGAGCGGGAGCGCGAGCGGGACGAGCCGGAGCCAGAGTACGAGGACGACCGTGACGATGACCTAGAGTGTCCAAGGACAGGGCTGGGGGAGGGGCCGGTCTTCCTCCACCTCCAGCCTGGCCGCCGGGACCCGCTATCCTCAGGTGCCGACCCAGGTGACGTGGCCCCAGGCCACCTGCTCCCGCACCCCCCTCGTCCTCCATCCCTGCCTGTGCACACCGGCCACCTGGCCACACACCCACGCCCACCCGGCCTCTGGACCCCTCTGTGGGCGTGCCGCAGTCCAGTTCCCTTTCTGGTGGGAACAGGGTTTAGAAAGCAAGACGTGGGTAGGTGTGTGCTCACTACTGCTGGCGGGCAGCTTCCAGGCCCCGGCTGGACAGAGCCCCCCGTGCGGTCACACATGGATTCCTCTCTACCCATCTGGGCACTGACCTCCCCAGGCCCTGGCTAGCATGGCGGGGTCCTGCCGGCCTCCCACCCCCACTGCGGGCCTGCCTGCTTGTTCCCACCCAGGCACGCTGCAGCCCACACCGCGGGAGGAAGAGAGGGGCTGCCTCCATGGCCGGGCTCGCGCCATCCTCCTGGCCTTCTGCCTCATGGGGTCTCTCCCAGAGGGACCGTGTGAGCTCTCCCTGCCTCGCTGGCCCCCTCACCGGGTCTCCGTTCTGGGTTGCCAGCATCCTGGCTGAGGTCAACCGTTCCTTTTGGGGGTGTGAAGCCTTACAGAAGTTGTAAGCCTCAGCCCTGTCTGCCGCTGATGCCCCAGCGCCCCAGTTACTCAGTGAATCTCTTCTAGACCAACAGGCGCCCCTTGAGCCCTGCTGACTGTCCTCGGGCCAGCGTGGGGTAGCCCTCTGGCGGCGTCCGTGCACCGTCACTGTGACTGGCCAGCCCCCTTACCTGGAGGAATTGGAGGCAGAGGCCGATGAGGCTGATGTTTTCCGGCGCCTTCGTGCCCGGCTAGGGGAGACGGACACCCCGAGTTTCTTCTTGGGAGACTTGGACCGGCGCCAAGGGTCCTTCCACTCATCCGCTCGCTTCACCTGAGGTCCCGCAGCGGCGGCCTCCTTCTTTGGTGGCTCAGCTTGACGGCTAAAATCAGAGGTGTTAGCCACTCTGGGACCGTCCTCTGTGACAGCAGTGCCGCCGGTGAAGGAAACAGAGCAGGGTGGCAGCATAAGCGCCTGCTTCAGGGGGAGCCTGACAAGTAACGGGTCACCCACCAGGGCCACAGAGCTCACTGCCAGCATGACAAGCAGAGCCAACACCACAGACAGTCTCCACGCACGTGTCCTTCCTGGAGGAACATGTTCTTCTTTCTCCTTCACGGACACTAAACACACTGGTACTCACTTTTTTGGGTGTAACGACTTAGAGAATTCCCCACCGTACTGCAAACTCTGCAAACAACGGGGTAGCCTTGTCTGCTATGTTCTCTCTAGAGCCGGCACACAGCAGGTGCAAGACAAATTCTTCGTTTAAGGGCAATAAATTACTTCTTGCCCTCCACTTATGGCCAACTCATCTTTGACAAAGCAGCAAAGAACGTTTAAAGGAAAAAAACCAGTCTCCTACACAAGTAGTGCTGGGAACATGGGACAGCCACACGCAGAAGATTGAAACTGGACCATTTCCTTACACCACACACGAAAACAGACACTAGATGGCTGAAAGACCTCAACGTGAGGCAGGAATCCATCAAAATCCTTGAGGAGAACACAGGCAGCAACCTCTTCGACCTCAGCCACAGCAACTTCTTCCTAGAAACATCTCCAAAGGCGGGGAAGCAAGGGCAGAAATGAACTGTTGGGGCTTCATCAAGATCAAAAGCTTCTGCACAGCAAAGGAAATAGTCAACAAAATTAAAGGACAACTGACAAAATGGGAGAAGACATTTGCAAACAACCTATCAGATAAAGGGCTAGTATCCAAAATCTATAAAAAACGTATCAAACTCAACACCCAAAGAACAAAGAATCCAATCAAGAAATGGGCAGAGGACATGAACAGACATTTCTGCAAAGAAGACATCCAGATGGCCAACAGACACATGAAAAAGTGCTCCACATCACTGGGCACCAGGGAAATACAAATCAGAACCACAATGAGATGCCAGTCAGAATGGCTAAAATGAGCAAGGCAGGAAATGACAGATGCTGGCGAGGATGCGGAGAAAGGGGAACCCTCCTACACTGTTGGTGGGAATGCAAGCTGGTGCAGCCACTCTGGAAAACAGCACGGAGGTTCCTCAAAAAGCTGACAACAGAGCTACCCCTATGACCCAGCAATTGCACTGCTGGGTATTTACCCTAAAGATACAAACGTAATCCGGAGGGGCACGTGCACTCGAATGTTTATAGCAGCAACGTCCACAGTAGCCAAACTTTGGAGAGAACCTAGATGTCCATCAACAGATGAGTGGATAATGAAGATGTGGTATGTGTACACAACGGAATACTACGCAGTCATCCATAGAAATGAAATCTCGCCATCTGTGACGACGTGGATGGAACTAGAGGGTATTAGGCTGCGTGAAATAAGTCAATCAGAGAAAGACAATGATCATATGGTTTCACTCATACGTAGAATTTAAGGAACAAAACCCATGAACATGAAGAAAGAGGGAAAAAGCAAAGCAAACTGGAAGAGAATCTTAACTCTAGAAACAAACTGAAGGTTGCTGGAAGGTGGGGGTGGGTAACTGGGTGACGGGCATTCAGGAGGGCGCGTGATGGGCTGAGTACTGGGTTTTCTATGCAAATGCTAGACAACTGAATACTACATCTGAAACGAATCATGTACCACGTGCTGGCTAACTGAATTTATATAAAACATTTTTAAAAACGCCCTAAGGACACATTAAACTGAAGCATAAAATCCCTGTTATATTGGCCCTAAACCCCAAGAGTGTTTACCATAGTTCAGAAGCTTGTATTATTGGAAAGGTAATCGCAGAAGGAAGTGAAACCTGTCAATGCCAGCCTGTCCCAGGCCAGCCCGGGGCTGCCATTCCTCCCTCCATCCTGTGCTACTCTCGTCCTAAGAACGCCGGTGTGGGGTTCTTCCTCAGTCAGCATGGCGGCCCAGCTCGGCCGGCCTGCAGCCCCTCTGACAGGGCAGCAGGGCAGACAGAAAGCGAGGGACAGACCCCTCTTGTCACCATTAACTGTACTGGGAGCTCTGGCAGCAGGGAGGGAGAGAAAGGACAGAGTGCCGCTGCCCGTCCCCTTCATGGCCGGAAAAGAAATCCACGGAGGGGGCAGTGGTGGCCAAAGCAGGCCATCGCCGCCTCCAAGAGTCAACCTTTCCTCCCCAGGGAGACTCTCGCAGGCACTCTGGGGGTAACACTGTGGGCTTCGTGGTGAGCTGCCCTTTCCCCGGGAGGGGCCGCCAGCCCACGCACACCGAGCCACCGGCCAGCGCCTCCTTCCCTCTGAAAGGCCGGTACCAGGCCTAGTAGTGACCCCGCAAAACGACAGATTCCCCAAAGGGTGGCAAATGGGGGGGGTCCTGATTTTAATTAATTTGTACGTAGACAACCATTTTCATTTTTTACTTATTTTCAACAGTTACTCACTAGGACAAATGATTTGGCTTGTTTTATGGAAATGATGTAGTTTCTTCTTAAAATGTATTTAACCCTAAAAAGCAAAAATAACGAAAAATATAAACAGTGTCCATGGGCCTTGGAAAACCATGCTGGCGGCACAAGAATGAAGCCGTTTAGGGAGCAGCTGCGGGACCGGTGATCTGCAGACCACCGGACTCAGACACTGCTGAGCAGGGCCACAGATCTGGGGACCCGGACCAGGGAGCAACAGTTTCTGGCTTGGACACAGAACTGGAACCGTCCACGTTAATGGCAGATGTTTTGGCGAAACGACTGAATGGACACCCAATAAAGAGCTCCTGGGAAACCCCGGGGGGGAAGCACGCCCGGCACTGGGGAGGACCAGCGGAGGCAGGAGGCACGCCCTCGGACTTCCACGCGGGGGGCCACGTGGGCCGGCAGCCACTGTCCAGGCTGTCTGTCCTTCCTCACTGTTTTCTTTGTTCTTTACAAAGTTCTCCACACTTTGCTACCCCACCCTGTTTCATGTCTATCACAGAAAACCCCCAAGTGTTACTTAAGAAACGTTTCCCTCCTGCAGAGGACAGCTTCTGCTATGCCGACGAGCACACAGGCCCAGGAGTTTTACTAACGCTTGGTCTTAGCGACACGTTCTCATCTCTCACGAGGCCCCCCTGCAGAAGGAAGGGGCTCCGGGGCTCCAACCCGTGCCGCTGCAGGGCCAAGTGGCTCTTATGGCCGTGGCTGCCGACCCTCAGCGGCCTCTTGGCCGCACACCGGCAGGGACGGGAGAGAAGACGCCCCGCGCAGGTCCATAAGCTGAACGTGACCTGTCGGTAAGGCAGCATGGCTGGTGCGGCTGTGCTCTGAAGCCCCGCAGGGCCGCAGCCCTGCCCCGGAGCCTAGGACCCGGACAGTGCGGCTGGCGTCAGGTGGGTGCCCGGCCCCAGAGTCCGACCACCTGACAAACGCTGCACCAAACCGAATCGGAAACCCCGTGGGCAGGTCAGCGGGTCAACAGTCTGAAGACGCAGGGGCGGGGAGGCGGCGGGAGGGCCGGGCGCAGCAGGGGCAGCGGGCCAGCGTTTGCATAAACCCTGCTCCACAGAGAGGGGAAACGGCCTCGCTCTGCCCAAGGAAGGGGCCTTCCCCAGCCCTGTGACCGCGCACTCTTATCTTCCGGGCTCCAAGGCTCCGCTCGAGGCCTGGAGAGGGACTCCGGGGAGCAAAGGTCAGCAGCCAGGCCTGCCAAACACAGACGCCACACAGTACAACCCCGGCCCGACAACTCACAACACGCCTCGCACGTCACATCAGGGCTCAGAGGCATGAGACGTCCGTGACATGAGGCCGCGACATCAAGGTGTTTGGAAACACCGAACAGAGCAGCTGCCAAGTTTGGGGTCAAAGATGACGCGAGAGAAAACATAAAGGTGTTCTTCTAAAATCGAAAGGCCTAGGCAGCCAATAAAGGTCCAGGAAAAGGGACTTAGAAGTGACTGAACTCTTCACACTCCAGTCACAGCACTTGTCACGGGACAGCTTGGCCGCGACTGCATTCTGGGAGCCTCTGTGGGGCTTTCGATGAAAGCCTGAGCTGTGATCACCTCCCCTAACCCCTGGGCAGAAACCGCCACCGGGGGTCCATGTGGCTGGGCTGCCACACCCCTCCGTGGGACTTCTGGGTGGGCCCCCAGTGCACCCTGCTGAGCGCCACGCCTGGGAAGAGACCCCAGGGGCCGGCAAGGCACGCCTCCCTCTGGGATGCTCGCCTTGCGTGGAAGTTCCACTTCTTCCTTGTCTCAGACTCTGCGGAGTTTTTACGACCCACCCCGGCGCCCTACAAGCCCTCTTCCAGCCTTGGCCAGGCCATGGGTCCCTCTCGCAACAGACACACAGTAAGATGCGAAGAACGTAGACCGGCCGCTCGCGGTTCTCATTCTGGTGCCCCCCAGGCCCTGACAGAAGCCTGCAACGCCGGCCGATGCACGCCCCATCAGTGAGGCGCACAGCAGCACCCCGGAACCCTGACATTTCCAGGGGGGGAAGCCGGGTCCTGACCAGAGGGGCCCAAGGGCGGGTCACCGCTGTGGACGGTTCCCCCGGGGGGTGGGGTGGGGGGGGGGCAGGACAGACAGCCTTTCCCAAGTGAGAGGGCATCCGGTGACAGACCCACCACGTTCACTCTCCAACTACGAAAACATCCCTGAACTTCATCAGGAACAAGTAAACCTGAGAGAGGGGACAGCAGAGGGGACAGGCCCGTTCCCACCCACTTCCACTTTAACTTCTGGCTGAACAGAAGGAAGAAAAGCCTCCTGTTTCAGTGGGTAAGCGGCATTCCCGTCCACTTCCTGACCGCTGCAAGGCCCATGACGCTGCCCGAGGCTCCTCACGGCTCCCGCCCCTGCAGCCTCCCCCGTAAGAACCCAAGGTTCCCCCCAGGGGCGGGTCACGCCGAGGCGGCTCAGCGGCACGTCCTTCTGCCTCACGGCCGCGTCCGTGTCCGCGGGCATTTCTCCAACCCCTGCTGACCACAGATGTGCGGCCTTAGACGCCAGTACACAGGGGAATGCGACCGTCTGCCTTTTTGTCTTCGGCAGTCGGGCAGCTTCTGGAGCATGCAGTCGCTTACGTCCCGGGCACAACGACCTCCTCGGGGGCAAGCGGTTCAGCCGTGCCCAGGACGGACAAGAGGTCAGGACAGTGAGCTAAGGTTTATTGCATCTCCAGACGAGTGCCTTTTGCCCTAACCAAAGATTACTGACTGTTCTGACGCCAGGCCCAAGAGCGGCTCGGAGCGATCTCCAGGGCTGGGCTCATCAGGAAGCACGAAACGTCACGCGCGGGGAGCAGAGTGGGAGGCTGGGGCGACCTGCCGGCCACGGCCTCGGGACAAGGCCCACCCGCTTCCGTGGGGCCACGTACACCCCGCGGGGCTCCTGACAGCCATCTGGGTGTGGTCGTCGGACACCAGCACGCAGGTCTAGGGCCGTGTGATCAAGCACAACTTGCCACGTTCAGGGTCCTGATGCCGACAAGCCGCAGCGCTGCGCGAGAGAGGGGCTGAGGAGCCACGACACTGCGGCGAGGGTGACAGGCAGCAGGAGTGGAGAGTGGCGCTCAGACAACCGGGAGAGTCCGCAGAGGGGAAACCTAATGTGTAGTTGTTGCAAAACACAGAGCAGACCGGAGCGAGGGTCACCTTCTCTCTAGGGCGGCAGATGGCCGTGCTGCCTCGGACGGGACACACACGGCAGCGGTTCCAGCGCAGCTCACGTGGCTACAACCAACCTCCCTTGCTTTGGTGCTTCCGGCCTCCGAGGGGAGTCCAGGGCAGTGGCGGCCTCTGGGAAGGGTTCTGGGAGCCCTGTCGAGACGGGCGTGAATGCCTGCCGACCGCCAACCCACCCTGGGCCCCTGGGGGCCTCACACTGGATGCAGGCCCCTGGCACCCTGAGACGAGAAGCCCTCGGTGGAGACGGCAGGCAGGAACCGGGCTCCCTCGAGAGGACGGAGGAGAGCTCCCGGGAAGTGAGGAGCCTGCCCTCTTGGCCCCAACGGGCACCAAACCTCACACGTGCATCTGAACATGAGCGAAGTGCTTTAAGCAGTCTGGGCAATCCCTCCAGGAAGATCCCAATTACTACCTTTATCTAGAATGAAATTAATTTGCATATGCCAAAGAGCACCCTAATTACCGCCCAGCTCCACCCGGGGCGGCACGCCCACTGGCTCGGCTAAAGATCAGAAGGTTTCACGAAAGGGATTTCCCTCTATTTACATAGATGCGTTCCACAGAAATGCTTACAAGGTTCTGCTCAAGGCCTAATTCCAGCCGGGAACCCTAAAGGGGGCAAGAGACCACGGCCCCGAGCCTTGGCCATCTAGAGGAAAGCTCGTCAGAACCCCCGGAGGGAGATGTTCCACAGAAAACACTTGCCAAGCAGCCCCGTGGGAATGGCCCGGCTCCGGCGGGGCAGGCGGGAGAAGGACAGAGGAGACAGGGGACGGCGGTGGGGGCGGGGGGCTGGGGGGCTAAGACCCAGGGAGCCGGGCACTCTGCCGGCACATGGTCCTCGCCGCACCTCACCCCACCGGGCCAAGGCTGTGCCCCGCTGCTGGGCCACGGG
Organism: Mustela putorius furo; assembly: GCF_011764305.1. NCBI lineage: Eukaryota > Metazoa > Chordata > Mammalia > Carnivora > Mustelidae > Mustela > Mustela putorius. Next base: position 43,317,167 of record NW_025421304.1, on the reverse strand, counting down.
CATCTGGGTAGCAAGAGCTCTCGCCGGCCGCAGACAAGCCACACCGAGTCTATCCTCACCAACTGCCACGTGTGCCCATCTGACTCTGCAACGAGCAGTCCTGGGGCCAATCCGACCCCACTGCAGCGTCCTCGAGCACCAGCAAAGACGAAGGCTTCCCACTCCACTCTGAATGCAGTCATGACTGTCTCCTACTTGAGGGGAGAAAAGTGCTTCCCATCCAGCTGTTGATGTAAAATCCCCACCCTGTCCTAGGTAGGTAAGTAAACTGATCTAGAAAAGGGAGCCGACACAAACGTACTAGGCAGGGAAATTCAGCCGCCTCCTAAAGTGGTCACGCCAGCTCCGGTGCTCAAAGGGAAAGGAAACAGGAGGACCGTGCTGGAAATTCTGCTCTGGGGAAACCCTAGCCCTTTGTGCTGGCCCAGGGCTGGCGGGGTTCCAGCCAGGGTGATCAAAGATGGGGTTCAAGACTCCCCAGCAGCAATGAGAGGCTGAATCCAGACCAAGGAACAGGGCACACCTGCCTCTGCCCACAGGAGCATGAGTGAGGGTCTGGGGAAGGAAAGGGAGCGGGAGGGGAGACTAGCAAAAGGAAGAAGACACCAGGGGAGAGCAGGTCTGCCCGGTCTGGTGAGAAAGCTGCATCTCATTTTAGGAAGAATCCACATAGTCCCGCCTCCTGAACCTGCCCCAGCTGGCTCAGCGCTCCCACTGACCCTGCCCTTCACCCGAAGGCCCGAGGCTGTGCAAATGCAGGGCTTGAGGCTGGTCTTCACAGGGATCTGGTGCCTGGGGCCTAAGCCAGTACAAAGCAGTCTTTTTGGATTCACATGCATACCCCGTGGAGGGGCCAGGCAGCACCGGGAACACGAGGGCCAGAAGGGCATCTGTCCCACGAGTTAGCAACAAGCAGAGATGGACACGGCCACTTGCACAGCTGTCCTCCCTCCAAGAGGTGCTAAAAGTACACTCAGGTGTATAAAAATGTCCCTGAGCTGGACACACAGACACTTGACTTGGAGCTATCTGGCTTCTTGGAAACAAGCAGGACATGTGGAGGGGATGGGGGACGGCGGTCCGTAGCCAGAGTACGTAGGAGGAAACACACTCGAAAGCCATCCAAGCACTGGAGTGGACCAGCGGATATGCCTCGGGATGCCAGAGAGTGACGGGGCAGAGTCACAGCCTCGACATCATCTGCCCATCTTCCCTGTGTCTCTTCTTTCCAGACCAGGCATCTGGACACGCGGGAAAACAGCTTTTAGGCACCTGGAGAGCCGAACTCCGTCCGCAACTTCATCAGTCCTGCAATGTTCGCTATGACAAAGTAACAAGGGAGGCTACTACCCAACCCCAAACTTACTAACAGCACCATCAAGTGTCTGTGGGCTCCAGCTCTGGCCTGGGCTGCGACGGGGGGCCCGATGCTGTGGCGGCCTGCAGGGGACTGCGCTGAAGAAGGCAACAGGTGGTAACACATCGTCCACAGTCACGTGACATCAAGGAGCGCTAAGAGCCACGACGAACTATCTAGCAGGGCGGGAGCAGGCGGGGAGGCCCCTCCCAGCAGCAAGATGTGAGCCTCGTCCTGGAGACACGGAGGCGGGGCACAGGCCGATGGTCAGCGAAGTCTGAGGCGTGAGCAGAGGGAGCTGGGCCTCCTGCTCCAGCAGCGCTCCCAGAGCAGACACAGCCCCGCCGTGGAGCCCGCACTGCACTTGTCCTGCGCATCTTGGGGAAAAGGGCTTCTATCAAAACGGGGCTGCAATGGCCCAACGCTAGGAAGACGAGAATCGAGCGCTGCCGCTCGCACGCAGCTACACCTTCAGGACAGCGTCAAGAGGCCGCCGCGGCCCGGACGGTCATAAAGCTGTCGGAAAACAGCGGTCTCAGCGCGTCCGCAATGTTCAGTGCATTCTGAATGTTCTTTAAAAACATTGTTTTGCCCAATGTTAGGAAAGTATGAGAAAATACAGCACATTACTGAGGACAATCTATCACGATCTGGAGGAAGGGAAGAGTGAAAACCTGTGCTCACAGAGACTGCGCACCTGCTGCTTCCTGCCAGAAACAGCTGCACAAGGGGCTGGTCTCAGCAGAGAGAACAGGAGCCTGGCTTCATCCACCAAAAAACTGTAACTGACAAATAAATTCGGTACAAAGGAAACAAAGGATACAAAGTCAATGTCACACACAAAATCTGTTGCATTCTTACACACTAACAACCCGAAAAAAACAACCAAGGAACATTCTCATTAACAACCGCATCAAAGTACACTGGGGGACACCTGGGCCGCTCAGTCACTTAAGTGGCTGCCTTCAGCTTGGGTCATGATCCCAGCGTCCTGGGATCAAGTCCTACTTTAGGCTCCTTGCTCCGCAGGGAGGCTGCTTCTCCCTCTGCCTCTGCCTGCCAGTGCTCTTTCTGACAAATAAAATCTTAAAAAAAAAAAACAAAAAACACTGGGGGTGACTGGGTGGCTGAGATGGTTAAGCGTCTGCCTTCCGCTCAGGTACTGATCCCCAGGGTCCTGGGATCAAGCCCTGCATCAGGCTCTCTGCTCAGTGGAAGTCTGTTTCTCCCTCTCCATCTGCCCCTCCCCTCCCTACTCTTAAAAATACATAAAAATCTTAAAAAAAAAAAAGTACACAGAAATAAATTGAGCCAAGGGGGGTGAAAGATATAGATACTGAAAATTATAAGACATTAATGGAAGAAACTGAAGACCACACAGATAAAGAGACATATATCCCATGTTCACTGACTGGAAGAAAGGATACTATAAAAATGTCCCCGGGCCGCCTGGGTGGCTCAGTGGGTTAAAGCCTCTCTGCCTTCGGCTCAGGTCATGATCTCAGGGTTCTGGGATTGAGCCCCGCATCGGGCTCTCTGCTCAGCGGGGAGCCTGCTTCCTCCTCTCTCTGCCTGCCTCTCTGCCTGCTTGTGATCTCTGTCAATAGAGCCAAAGAGCCAGAGCAAGAACAAAGCTGGAGGCGTCAGGCTTCCCGATCTCAGACTGCATCATTAAGTCTGAGTCATCCCAACTGCACAGTATCACGTAAAAACAGCCACAGATCCGGGCGCCTAGCGGGCTCAGCCCACAGAGTGCAGGACTCTTGGTCTCAGAGTCGTGAGTTCAAGCCCCATGCTGGGTATAGAGGTTACGTACAAAAACCCAAAAACTAAAAAACAAGAACAGACACAGGGCAATGGAACAGAAATGAAAGCCCAGAAAGAAACCCACACATATACAGCCCATCACGACACAGAAGGCAAGAACATGCAACGGGTAAGGGCAGTCCCTTCAATGAATGGTGTTGGGGACACTAGAAAGCCACCGGCAGAATGAAACTGGACCCCCACCTCACACTGCGCCACAAATAACTCCACGTGGATTAAAGACTCAAAATGGTGAGATGACCCAAAACCATGAAGTTCCTAGAAGAAAACACGGGAACAAAAGCTCCTTGATACGCATCTCAGTAAAGTCTGTCTGATCAAGACATCTGCAGCACAGGAAACAAGATAAAGCATAAATAAGTGTGATCACTGCACTCTACCCCGAGACTAGTAATACAATATGCGTTAATTAATGGAACTTATATAAAAAATATATATCTGAGGATGGAAAATGAATTAATAAATAAGCAGGACCACATTCAACTAAAAAGCTTTTGCACAGAAAAAAATAATAATAAAACGAAAAGACAACCTACAAGAATAAGAAAAAATAAGTACAAACCATCTACCAGATAAGGGGTTAACACACAAACTATGCCAAGAAATTCGTACAACTCAAGAGCCAAAAGAAATCGGACTTAAAATGGGCAATTTCCTGACCATTTTGTAAAAGAGGACATCCAGACGGCTAACAGGTCCGTGAAAAGATGCTCAGCACCTCTAATGATCAGGGAGGGACACGCAGGTCAAACCCACAATGAGGTATCACGCCCCACCTCTTCAAGTGGCCGAAATCCAAAGCAGAGCTGGTCACCGTGTCAGTGAGGATGAGGGAAAGGGAAGCCGGCGTGGCCCGGCCCCCACTTCCGGCTAAGCACCCAGAGGACATGAGATCAGAAAGAGACGTCTGCACTCGCCTGCTCGCCTCAGCCGTGTTCTCAACAGGAGCCTGTGGCTGGACACACGATCAAGGCAATGTGGACGGACCGCACGATGGTTACGGCTCAGCCACGGAAAGGAGGCTTGTCCCGCCCTCGGTGAGGACTCCGATGGCGACTGAGAAGTGGGCTGAGTAAGTCAGACAAAGAAAGCGTCTCTGTTCTCACTGTGCCTGGTCACTTACATGTGGCATCCTTTTCTTTCCCTTAAAGAGTATTTATTTCACAGAGAGAGAGAGAGAGAGGGGGGGGGGGGGGGGGGGGGAGAGCAAGAAAGGGAAGAAAGCAGGGGAATGGGAGAGGGAGAAGCAGGCTTCCTGTCGATCAGGGAGCCCAATGCTCGTCCCAAGATGCTGGGATCGCAACCTGATCCGTGGGCAGGTGCCGAATGACTGAGACCCCCAGGCACCCCTTCTAACTGGAGCCTAACAGAGCCGCGCTCATGGAGACCAACAGCAGAACAGCGGGTGCCAGGGCTGAGGCTGCCAGACACGGGGAGCTGCTCCCACTCCAGTCAGAAGAGGAGTAAGTCTGAGGATCTCGTGTAGCCACAGGAGCTGCAGCGAGGGATTCTGGCTTGTGCCCGTGAAAGCTGCCACGAGGGTAGATCTGTCGTGTTCTCCCCATGCACGTGCGGCGGTGCCGGTGCTGACGGACAGCGGAGGCCGTTCTGCGGCACGGAGGCAGGGCCACGCATCACACCGTGTATTTTAAGTTTGTGCAATGTCACACGTCAGCACATGTTAACTGCGCCTAATAAAGCTGGAAAAAGTGTAAAAAAGGCTTTTCCTCAAAAAAAGAAAAAATGGACATCATCAAGAAGACGAACCTGAGAATGCAAAGTTCGGTGGGGGTGCGCACGCGCACGAGGGTGCTGGACAAGGGGTTTGTATCCAGAACACATTCAACTCAGAAATAAAGACAGTGCGCAAATAATAAAACAAGGAATAGGGAAAAGGATCTGAATAGACGTTTCTCTAAAGAACATACACCAAGAAGCGCATGAAAAGAGGCTCAGGAAAATGAAAATGAAGCCACAGCAAGCTCCCAGGTCACCCCCGGCAGGACGGCCGCCACCGCAGCAAAGGTAGACGATAATGAATCATCTGGGGGAGGGTTCCAGCCCTCACACATTCCTGGTGGGAATGTGAAGGGATGCAGCTATCTAGGAAGATTCTAGAAATTCCTCCAAAGGTTAAACACAGTTACCATACGATCCAGCAGCTCCACTCCGAGCTGTACGCCCAAGGGAAGCAAGAGCGACTCCCACACACACACGTGCACGCGAATGCTCACGTTCACAACAGCCGAAAGGCAGGAATAACCTAAGTGTCCGTCTGTGGCCGAGCAGGTAAACAAACAGCCGTACACACCCTCACACCACAGAGTAGCAGCCAGCGCAAAAGGGAGCGGAGTAAGGGTACGTGAACCTCGGAAAACATCTTGCCAAGTGAAAGGAGCCAATCACAGAAGCCCGCATGTGTGACCCCACTCGTGCAATGTCCAGCAGCAGCACATCTACAGACAGAAAGTGGGTTGCTGCTGCCAGGGCTGGGCGGCGTCTGGGGGAGGACGAGTGCAGCGCCTCCGTGCTGAGTGTCCTACACACCGCGGACCTTGCCCGCTGCCAAGAGACATACTGCAGGGCACACACATGTCCTCTCACGAGGCCGCAAACACAGACCAAACTTCTCCAGTTCCGTGATTTTCTGAGGATCACCCGACCCGCTCTAGTACTCAAATATACATATGCACGTATTCTATTTATTTTTCAAAGATATATTTGTTTTAGAGACATAGAGAGAGAGAGCAAGTAGTGGGACGGGGAGAGGGAGAGAGAAAAACTCAAGCAGACACTGAACACAGAGCCTGACGTGGTGCTTAATTCCAAGACTGTGAGACCACGACCTGAGCCGCAATCACCAGCCAACGACAACGGACACCCTGGTGCCCCCGTGTGTATTTTAAACAAGGGCTGGCTGAAGGCCCAGAACCTGCCCGGTCTCTAGGGCCGCTGCTGAGCTGCATGCTGTCGGCGCCCACCCTGCGGTCACCCTGGCAGCTCTCCTGATGCAGGGCACCAAGGCGAGCACCCAGAGAAGGGCTGCCTGGAGGCCTGTCCTCCACTGGCGGACACGAGAGCCCACATGGTGGCCAGCAACCTCCTACCCTCGCTGCCAAAGCAGGGGCACTGGGAATTCACAACTTTCCCGATTTAAGGCAACGAGAAGGGGCACCTGGCGTGCGCTCCCACCGTAACGCACCCGTTCCGGGAGGGGGCGGCACCCGCCCCTCAAAACACACCAGCATTTCTCAGCAACGATTATGGGCGCGGGACTACGGCCAGCAGATAGGACCCGTGAGCATCTGGCGAGGCCCCTTCTCTCCGGGCCCGGGGCCACGAACCCAGAGCCCAGGGGGAGGATGGCCTACCTTGGTGGCTGCGGGGAACGGGGCTTCGGCTTCTCCTTCTCCTTCTCGCGCTCCTTCTCGCGGTCACGGTCTCTGTGCTGCCGGTCCTTCTCGTCCCGCTTGGCTCGCTCTCTCTCCCACTCCTCCTTCCTCCGCTGCCGCTCCTTGTCCCGCTCCCGCTCGCGCTCCCGCTCGCGCTCCCGCTGCCGGCGCTCCCGCTCTCGGTCCCGCTCCCGCTCCCGCTCGCGCTCCCGCTGCCGGTTCTCCCGCTCCCGCTCGCGCTCCCGGTCCTAAAGCCAAACACATGTACTGGGTGGTGCCTGGCACCAAGGCCACGGGGATCGATCTCAAGTGATCACTCTGTTCCCAAGTTTCTCCTTAAAACACAGCATTACGCGGTGAGCCAGATTCCAGCTTGGGCCCCAAGCTGGCGGTTCAACACTACCTGTCTCCCGCCTCAGCCCTTCCAGCGAGGGCTGGACAGGACCCAGCAAGGCCTCCGGTGGTCTCGGCCCAAAGCATTCTGCTCAGGGGAGTCTGGTACAGAGGGGGTGCCCCAAAGTGCTGGCCCTTGCTCTCCTATGCACAACCCTTCAACGCCCTTCTGAACCAGAAGTCTGCACCCATCCGTCCACTTGCGCTAATAGTCAAAGTTAAAACGGTAATGCCCGAATCACAGCGGGAAGATGGCTTTCAGGCTCCAGGAGGCTGTGGGAGGAAATGAAGCTCGTGTCTGCCCTTCCCCTGGCCCAACTCACGGACACGTAAGGGGGAGGCGGCGGCAAGGGACTCTAACAGGACTTACCGACCTTCCAGGCTGCCCTGCCTGGCGTGCACACTGCACCCCGGCAGCCTGGCCCCACGGACACGCTACCAGGGAGAGCAGCACAGGATGGTCAATCACGGTCCCACCATCCGTGGGCTCCCAGGAAGTCACCACCCTTTGTCCTCAAAACTCCATCACAAAGACCACCCTACTGCTCCCGCCCGACCTCTTCTAAGCAGCAGCTTTCTCCTCACTCTGAAAACATCAGGGACTCAAAGACTGAAACATCATCCATCGAAAAATACCAACACAGAACGGTCCTCCAGGAGACCACCACGGCACAGCTGGGGAGAGGCCCAGGTTACGCCAACGGAGGACAGCATGCTTCCAAACGGTACTGTTAAGAAGCCTGAAGGAGGAATCTGTTCGGGAGCACGGAACACACTCCCGTGCCGGCTTACGTTAACAGGAATAACCCTCGCCACAAACCTAATTTTTAAAATTTTAAAATTTCACATCACAGTAGGAACACAAACTAAAGGAAGTCTGTCCACAGGTCACCACCAATTTAATCTCTGGATCTGAACTGCTTCTCCACAGAGAGTTAATCTGGGCTTGACACTGGTCCACCGGGCCAACACGCACGACTAGGCCGGTCCGCAGCCCCACGCAGCGCAGAGGGCCCGCCGAGGAGCCGCGCGGCCCACTCACCCGGTAGCTGTGGTACGGCTCCGTCTCCGTGTACTGCACGCGGAAGTTCTCGTAGTGCCCGCCGCGCCAGAAGCGCTCGATGTCGTAGTCGTAATACGGGTCCGCGTAAGGCTCGAGTCTGAAAGCAGAGCCCAGAAAACATAAACCTCACCACTTGGGAATATGAACACCAGAACATGACCTACAAGGTCAGCGAACTGAATCCGACACCATGTTAAGAGACCAGACCGTGACTCGGCGTTTATTCCAGGAGTGCGAGGCTGAGCGAACACGAGGAAATTCCTGCCTACACCACACATCGCGACAGACCAGAGAGAAAAACCACAGGACCGCACCGACGGCTGGTGGCGGAGTCTGGGACGGGAGTGCCCACCCCCAGTGGCAGTCCTGGAAGGAAGTGGCAGTGGCGCTTCCCTGACGTGGCTGCACACATGTGTCCCCTGTGGACTGAAGCAACCTCTTACTCAATGGGAACAGACGGGCACTTCTCTAAGGCCAGGCCACGGCCTTCATGAGCAGCCACCGGCGGGACAGGGGCCCGGCCACTGCAACCAGGAGGCAGCAGACCCGGCAAGAAGGAGAAGGAACCACACCGGGAACTGAGACACAGTAAAGCCAACGCAAGCAGCCAGAGGAGCCCAGTGAGGCAGGCCGAGACCAGAGCATCACCGCCGGGGAGACCGAGCAGAGCCGTCCGCGTTGACGACAGTCAGCGAGACGGAGGGGACTGCGGGACAAAGCACGGTAACCGGAAATGAGCAGAACGTGTTTCAGGAAAACGTCACAACTCTCGAGAGCACATAAAGAAATGGAAGAATGTTCCATGCTCACGGATTGGAAGAGCCAACACAGTTAAAATATGTACACATACGGAGAGCCCGGGTCTCCCAGTCGCTGAAGCATCTGCCTTTGGCTCAGGCCATGATCCTGAGGTCCAGGGATGCATCGGGCTCCCTGCTCAGCGGGGAGCCTGCTTCTCCCTCGCCCGGCAGCCCGCTTGTGCTCTCTCTCGCTTTCTCTCTCTCTCAAATAAATAAAATCTTAAAAATAAACAAATAAATACAATATCTACACAGTCCATGCAATCCGTACCAAAACCCCACCAGCATCTTGCACTGCTGGTTGGAACGTGAGCGGAGGCAGCCGCTCCGGGATACAGCGTGGAGGGGCCTCACGACACTGACACGAGAGCTTCCCAATGACCCGGCACCTGCACTACCTGCTGTTCACCCAGAGGATACAGAGATACAGATTCCAGGGGACACGAGCACCCTAATGTTTACAACAGCTTTATTGACAACAGCCGAACTATGGGAAGAGCCCAGGTGTCCATCGGCAGACGAATGGATACAGAGGATGTGGGGTATACACACAAAGGAATATTACTCAGCCGTTGCAAAACAAAATCTTGCCATTTGCGATGAGGACGGAACTAGAGGCTGTTACGCTAAGTGAAATTAGTCCGAGAAAGACCATTACCATACGATCTCACTCATGTGGATGACTTCACTTGTACGTGGGGTTTCAGAAACAGAACAGAGGATCACAGGGAAGGGAGGGCAAAATCATGTCAGACGACACTGGAGAGGGACACAAACCCTGAGAGACTCTTAACAGGGAACAAGCTGAGGAAGACGGAGGGTGTTCTGGGGAGGCTGGGGCGGGCGGGGAACGGGCTGAGGACGGCATCTGTCAGGATGAGCGCTGCGTGTTGTACGGAAGGGACGAATCACTGATTTCTCCTCCAGAAACCAATACTGCACTGTATGTTAACTATCTAAAATTAAAACAAAAGCACACAGAAAACACCGGAAAGACACAAAAACACGTGTGAATAAATGAGACGATGTTCTCTGTGTTTGGCAGGACGACTAGACACTGCCAAGAAGTCGGCTACCTGTCGGTTAATTCCCAGACGCAGGGCCCTCGCGGTGCACACAGCAGCGAGCCGCTGCGTGAGCCAGATGAGCTGGCCCCGGGTGCGCTGCAAGACATAGGCCGGGGAGATTAGCCAAGAAACACGTGGCCTCCGGGACACCACGTTAGGAGGCCTTTCTGGGGAGGAAAGGAATGGCCCACGGGAATGTGACGGGAAGCCCAGAGACAGACCCCAGCAGGGAGGATAAAAGAGCCTCCCACAGGGACGAGGCAGACTTGTCATCGATGGGAAAGGGACCGCTGCTAACCACTAGGAGGGTGAGGAGACCACCACCTTACTACCCAGACCCAGAGGACCTGCTCTGGGGGTGCCTGGGACCCCAATGGAGGAACGAGAAAATGTAAACCCACCAACAGATGGGCATTCAGCCAGGGATTTCTGGGCTCCAGACCAACTCTCCCCTTGAGTAAGGTGGCGGGGGAAACCGAGGCACCTGCAACCCAGAGACCTGCCACTCGGGGTAAGCCTCAAGGCCCCCGCCTGATGGCCTCCAGTGAGTAGGCTGCTTTCTGGGAGGCCTCTCCCCCGGCTCCCCGGGACCCAACAGACGCCCCCAAGGCTGCCTCTTTCGTTCCAGGCAGCCAGACGTCTTCCGAAGCGCCTAAGCCGCACACGACCCAGGTCAGTTTGAAGACGAGAGTCGGGCCTGGTGAGGCCGGGACGCAGGCCCCGTGGCGACAGCCCCGTCGCAGCCCGCGGAGGCCCTAGCAAGCACATCCCCGAGCGGGCGTGAGGGTGCGCGTGCTCTCTAAAAAGGGCTGTTCTGGCTGATTCGTGTTTGGAAAGCGGGGTCAGCAGCGTGTGCACGGCCCCTGTCCTGCGGGACTGCTTGGCGCCGGAGGGGCAGGCCGTCAGGGCCCCGGTCCGCAGGTGACAGTGGCTTGGAGGACACATCCTGGGAAGGGCACCAGCCCAGGCCCCTGACTGCCGAGCGTTTCTGTGGCCTCCAGCTCCTGCAAGGACCCCCGGGCCCGTGTGCCAGCCCCTGCCTCCTGCGGCCCGGCGCAGCGCCCCTGCTCCCCGCCGGCCCGGCTGCCAGGCAGAGACGCTCCTCTGGCCTCCTTTGCTCCTTTCTGAAACAGCCTCCATGCCCGCCTGACCCCCCGACGCAGAGATGGGGAGAGGGGGCTCCCCGACGGAGGGGACAGGCTTTCCCGTCGGCTCTGCGAGGTCCCGCGGGCTGGCCGGCGTCGGCACCCAGCGCCGCAGCGGTGGGAAGAAACTTGTCCCGTCACCACCCGGGGTCTGTCTAGGAAAGCGCTGTTTTTACCAAACGACCCTGCTAGACACATTCATTCCGATACCAGCATGAAGAAAACACCCATTTCCTGCCCTTGCCACCGCCTCAGAGCTTCCTCCTGGCGTGCACCCCCGCGGGGCCAGAGCCGCCCGCACGGAGGCCACCGGCACCCTTGCGTGACTGCGACTCAGCTCTCCATGCACAGCCAGCGGTGAGCTAGGCAGCCCAGGCCCCAAGAATGGGTGTCCGTGGCCTGGGAGCTTGGGGGAGGGCAGCAGAATCAGCCGCGAGGCTTGGCAGCAGCCAGCGACACACCCCCGGGGCCCGGGCGCTCTGATGCGGGCGTTTCTAACAACCCCCGCCCCCGTGTGCTGCTGGTCCCGTGGCCACCCCCAAGCTCAGCCCTCAGCCCTGTTCCCGCCCTCCCTGCCCGGCACGCGTAGGGACCTTGGTCATGGGGCTGTCCGGCTGCTGGCTGAGGAGCACCTCAGCCGTGGGCGCCTGGGAAAGGAGAGCCGGTCATGCTGGGCTTTTTGAGTTCTCCACGGATGCCCTTGAACTGCCGTGAAGTCACTTGCCCGGTGTCCCCGCCGCCCCGCGTGCTCGCTGTCAAGTGCCTTCCGTTCTGCCAGCTGCTCTGCGAGAACCCGGTCCCCGGCACGTGCCATGGGGGCTGGGGAGGCTGGGGTGGAGAAGGGCCCTCTGTGTCCTCGCCCTGCCCACTGCCCGCACCACTCCTGCAGCCCGGCCTCCTCGCCCACTCCAGAGACAGCAGTGGCTGGCCAGTGTCCCCTCCTCAGTGACCGGAGTCCTAGTGCCTCCTCCAGCCTCTCCCCTCCCTCCCTCAGGGGGTGGGGACGCTGCTTCCAGTCTTCCTGGACAGGAGGTCTTTCCTATAAATGCTCTCCATTAAAATAGCTGGTGGGGGGGCGTCTCCTCTGCTTAGTGAACCTCAGCTGACACAGCAGAGGTGGCTTCCCACCTGACCCACGCCGGGACCCTGTTCCCAGAGGTCCTCACTGACAAGGTCTGGTCGGGGCCCAGCACAAGCGCGTCACAGAAGCCCCTAGTTCATGCTAAGGCACTGATGTCCAAGTAGCCAACACCAGTGAGCACTGGGCCTGAAGGCCCCTCTTCAGAGGCTGTAGAGGCTGAAGGCCCTGCAGCGGGGACTGTCCCCAGCCCAGGGCGGGGCCAAGCATGGCTACAGAACCAGACCTGCCACCACTGCTCCCCAGCAGGCATGGGGTGAGGGCCCCCGTTGCAGCCAGGGCTGGGAAACAGGGTCGGGGTGAACCCGACCGAGGTTCTAGAGCTCTTCTTTCAATGCCCAGATGACCAACCAAGGGAGCACCCTCTGCTCCATGCTCGTCCCGTGCCCTGTACACACGCACGAGCTCCCAGGGCTCTCCCCTCCCCCTACTTCCCGCAGGACAAGATTCTCACCTGCCTTCGACACAAGGAGAACGTGAGGGCTCAGGACAGGACGGGGGCCGCGCGCTCTGGCAGACTGCTCCCGACTCCCATGTTCCTGTCTGGGACCGAGGTGCCTCCATACCCAGAATTAGGAACACAGAGGTCTGAACTCCATCTTTCAGTCTCTACCCACTGACCTCTGGGCTGTCCCCTGCCAGGACAGGCAGGACGGAAGAGCTTCCTCCCCTTCCTTTCTGCACATGGGACAGGAGGGCCCTGAGACAGCCTGGTGGGTGCAGGGCAGGGCGGCCGGGTCCCGAAGCACGAGCGCGGTAGGAGCCCCTCCACCACCGCTGGCCCAGCCAGACCCCGGTGACTGGCCCTTCCCGGCAGCACCCGGGAACGCACATCGCTACAAGCCTGACGGGAGGCTGAAGCCAGACGCCACACCGTGCCTGGGAGTGGGGCTCACCCTGCGGCTGCTGCTCAGGAGAAACCTGCCTGATCCTGCCCCTCCGAGTGGGGCACAGCACAGCCAGCCTTCCCCCGGGAACCGGAGCGCGGGCGGATGAGCGCTTTACCTAACGCTACACGATTCCTAAAATTCTGACTCGGGGCTTTGAGCCATATGCGCCTTGGGAACGAGTCTCTGAGAGCCCAGCAGTGGAACGCTGGGGAGGAGAAAAGGAATAGGGTCACACCTGCCCAGTTCCTGGACTCTGGTGCCAATCTCATGGGTGCCGGGAGGAAGGCGGGCAGAGGCAGACCCATGGGGCTCCAAGAACGGGTGCAGAAGTTCTCCGAGCTCAGAGTGCGCAGGGAGCCGAGCCCTCCCCAGGCACACAGCCCTGCCAGGGCTGACACACTTCCTTCCCAGAGCAAAAAACCAAGGAAAGTTGATACAAAGAGTCCGACAGGACCGTGGGGACGCCATTCTCTGTCCAGGACAGGGGACACGCATGGGCCCCGATGCCAGAGGGAACCGATGTGCTGCTGCTCTCCAGAGCCCGGGCTCACACAGCTGGCAGCAGCGCATACTCTATCGAAAGGAAAGGAACGCGCAGAACTGGTCCTTACACTGTGTCTCGTACATCTCTGGTGATGCGGTAATTCCAATCTCGGAACACTTCATTCTCCTTGTCGAACTCCCGCTCGTCTTCGCCAATGGTCACCGTAAACCTTTTCTCTTCAAAATCAGGCTCCTGTTCTTTTCGAATGGTTGCTTTTTTTAAAACCTGCCATTGTAAGAAGGAAGACGTCAATGCCGGTGCTGTCAGGAAAAGCAAAGGGCGGCCTGTCCTCATGTGACCCACGGAGCTCCGGCCAGCATGGCAAGTGGCCCGCGAGAGCGTGCCGATGGGGGAGACGCGCCCCTGCTCCGGGTCGGGAGCGCGCCGTCTCTGCACCCGGCAGCCGGGACGGGCCGCTCGGCAGTGCCTTGGAGCTCGCTCACGTTCCAGAAAGCGGTGAGAGAGCTGGCATCTCCTGGAAACAGTCCTCACACTGGGCTGGGAACCCGCCTGTCACTCAGGGAGGAGGCCCACGTGTGGAGGGGAAGGGGAGGCCGCTTGTGACAGAAAAGCCCCATGAAGCGGTTCCAGTCTCAGGGGAAGGCAGGACGGGGGGTTGTGTGCCGAGCGAGGGAGGAGAAGGCTTTAGTCTGCCGCCTCACTGGAGAGAAGTGGGGACTCAGCACGCAGGCCTGGTGCCGACAGACCGCAGGCTGACAGACCGCAGGGGCCAGGGCACGGCCCGGAGCCAGAGAGCAGGGAAGGAGGGGAGGGTGTGCGTGAGCACCTGGCCTCCTCAGGAGAGGACGGCTCCTCCGCGGGCAGGGCCCCCTGTGCTCAGTCTCGGGGAGTGGCTCTGGGCAGCCGGGGGCTGCGGCACTAGCCGGGGTGGGGCCCACTACTGCCCAAGCCACAGGAAGGCAGTGGGCCTGTGCTGTGACCTCACGCACCCTGGAGAGACTGACAGACATCGGTTGCCATTCACAGCTCTACAGAGAAATCCCAGAAATATACCCCTCACTTCAGAGACTTTACTGGGTTTTCAATCCTTGTCTCCGAATCAAAGAAATGTTACTCTGGCTCAAGGGACCACTGCTAACATTTTCTTCTTGGGCTGTCTGGTTACCTCCTTCGCGTGCCGGAGTCCTCGTTCCCAGGCACTCTCTGTGGGGGGCTCTGGAGGGGGTGGAGGCAAAATTTCATCAACTACTGGCCCACCCTATTAAAAAATGAGAAGGGAAAAGTTGAGAAAGCAAGCAAAACTTTAAAATTTATATAGAAATGGGAGCAAAAAGCCCAGCGAGAGCATCAGCTAGCTGCGTGGCACCTGCTCCCCAGGCCTCAGTCTGGCCCGACCCAAATCTACGATGACCTCCACATGGAGACACGGAAGCCTCTGGAAGGCGACTCAGTGACTGTGTGACGTCACAGAAGTGCCTTTCATACAAGCTGCTAACGTGCTGCAAGCTGAAGATTCAGAGAGCTTAGCTGTCCCACCTGTTAGCAGTTAAGAGAAAGAGGGGTTCACGCACCCATGGGTTGGCGGGCATCAGCGGGTGAGGTCCAAGAGGCGGGGCACCGTTAGGCGGGAAAGGCTCGGCTTTGGTGATTAAGGAGTAGTTGCCTTTGTCGTTGACGCCGGGATGTATGAACCTACAGTTCATTCCCCACGTGCAGTTCCCTATGGAGACAAAAGCCACGTCAGGAAGGGGAGAAGAGAACCAGGGCGCACAGGCCAGCCTCCCGCCCGCTGTGTGTGCAGCGGCAGCCCGGGGCCCATGCCAGGGGCAGCAGCTCTTGGAGGGCCTGGGGGGGGGACCTGCAGGTGCTCCAGGGCTCCCGCCGCAGCTCGCACCAGCTCATTGGCTGTGTGTACCCGAGCACGGCCAGGCCCCAGGCCCACTCCTCCCAGTGAACAGAGCCACCACCAGGCTTGCCCAGCCCCCACCTCCACACAAGCACGAGTTCCGCACAGGCCGCCTGGAAGGTCTATGGCCACTGCCCAGGCCGAGGAGCTTCCGAGAGTGGGACTTCCTAAGGACCCCCGCAAGGGGCTGGGCTCGTGTGGTCGAGGAACCTGGACCCCGCTCCTAAGTCACTCTGGGAAGAGTTCCTCTCCCCCTAACAACAGCGATGTCCTAGAGCGCCCCAGACGATCCCAGGCTGCCCCTGCTCTGTGAGGCGGTCTCCTGCACAGGGGATGCGGCACCCCCAGAAGGGCTCCGAGGTGCATGTGCAAGATCCTCATCCTGACCCCAACACTCCGTCACCGCGGGAGTCCTGCCCGGCTGCTCGGGGCGTCTCTGCCAGCTCCGGGCACCTCCACTTCTCCCACCACAAGTCTCACAAACCCTCCCAGCGTATCCCTGTGCTTAAAGATGCGTGAGACACGAGACGCGGAGGGCGGTAACTCCCCGGCGGGTCGCACTTCACACTAAATATTTTACAAAGTCGCCTTTTACACCAAGATTATTCAAGGAATCCACTGGACTTCTCAGAGCAGAAGGCAAGAAGCCCAAGTTTTAATTTAATCAGTAAGGGAATCACTTTCAAAAAATTTCACGTGGTGGGGAGGACTCCCGTTCAGGCTGTGGAGCACACGGCCTTGATCGCAGGGTCAGGAGTTTGAGCCCCATGGTGGGTGTAGAGATTTCTTCAAAAAATAAATAAATAAAACACATGAATAAAAATAAAACTTAATTTTTAAAACATGTAATGTTAATAATAAGCACAAATATGGCATAAATATCTGAATAGTTTTTAAAACATTTTCAAGGGGTTCACACATAGTTAAATTTTAAACCATCTTTTAATATATATTCCCTTCTAAATGTAATAGTCCACTTGAATGTTTCTACCAACAAAACATATTTTCCCTTGTATAATAGAAGTTAAAGAGAAATAATCATTTGGTATTTAGGAAAAGGCTAAATTTACCTTTTAGGCATCATGAATATTTAAACTTGGATTAAAACCAACCTAATAACATACTGAGCTGAATTAAAAACAAAATAAAGTATGCTTAAAATTAATTCTCTGGAAATGCAAAAATGACTTAAAATTCTTTAGAGCACTGGAGAAATCACACTTAAGTCAGAGGTTAGGAAACATTATACTACGAGGAGTTCAGGTCCCAGAGTCGCAGAGAGCTTTACTGAAACCAGACCCTGGAGGCAGTCCCGCATGTACAGAAGGGATTCCAAACGCTGCCAAGCCCTTCCCTGTCTGTCACAGAGCTCGCCCGGTGCCCTCCCTGCTGGGCAGGTGCAAGACCAACGGAGGCTTTCTGCAGAAAGTCTGCAAGTGCAGGAAAGTATTAATAGCCTAAGCCCCGAGTTCCCCTAACTTTTTTAAGCTCACATACGTACCTGGGTAGTAGATAAATGGGTATTTGGTAATCTCTGTTCTTTCTTGTACATAAAATATTTTATTGAAAAGACTTTATTTATTTATTTTAAAGACTGAGAGAGAGAGGGGAGTGTGCAGGGGAGGAGCAGAGGGGGAGGGAAAGACGCCCAAGCAGACCCCATGCTGAGTGTGGAGCCTGGTGTGGGACTCGATCTCACGACCCTGAGATCATGATGTGAGCTGACACCAAGAGCTGGATGCTATCCAGGTGCCCCGTATGTAAAATATTTTCAAAATGAAAAGAAAACATCACCCAATGAGCCTACAGACAAAAAAGCTCTTTTCTTGGTCCGCCAGGCAGGGGAGAAGAGAGGAAGGGAAACATCAGTCAGGAGCGCCAGAGGCAAGAGCAGCAGCCTGTGCCCCCCGAGACGTTGTGGGGTGACAGGAGCTTGGCCTCGTGGACCGTGTGCGCCTGGGTGTGCAAAGATCCTGGCTGGACGCGTGTTGACTCCTACCCAGCAAACACAAGAAGGCGGTGCTCTGGGCAGAAGGTCTTCAAATACCGACCACCCCACCAGCACAGACGCCCTGCACACGCAGGCGAGGGAGCGTGAGAGCTCCTGGCAGACTTCTGGTTTTTTTATTATTTTATTTAAATTTTTTAAGATTTTATTTATTTTATTTGTTTGACAGAGAGAGAACCAGTGAGCACAAGCAGAGGGAATGGCAGAGGGAGAGGAGGAAGCAGGCTCCCCACCGAGCAGAGAGCCCCATGCGGGGCTCGATCCCAGGACCCTGAGATCATGACCTGAGCCAAAGGCAGAGGCTTCACCATCTGAGCCCCCCAGGTGCCCCTACTTTTTTTTATGATTTTATTTTTAAGTCATCGCTACACCTGATGCAGGACTTCAACTCAAAACCCCGAGATGAAGATTCGCACACTCTGTCGACGGAGCCAACCATCCACTAGCCTTTTAAAAAGTGCATTTTTAACTGTGTAGAAAAAAGCCTGGAAAGAAACACCCCAAACTGTTAAATGGTAAAAAGACTTTTATCTTTTACTATCCTGTCAGTTATGTATTACTTTCATAATTTAAAAAAGCATTTTCTTTAGGGAAAAATATTCTCTAATTAGATAATGGAGGAAAAACCTTGCTCTAAAACTGTATGTTCTTCTACTTCCAAAGGAAGCTTCACAAATCCAGAATTTATGTGGACTGTGCCTCTGGCCAGGGGAAGAAACAGGTTCCTCACAATGTGAGGACGCCGGGCAGGGACCTGGGCACAAGTCAGCAGGGAGCAAGGAGACGACGGAAGCGTGGTCACAGCGGCAGGACAGGCGACAAGATTCTTCACGGTGGCATATACATGGCTTCAAAGGCACTGATCGTGTTTCTTAACTGAATGGCAGGCATCTTAGTAACTACTGTTTTCTATCATCGTGTATGCCACTGCGGACAGTGTTATTTTAAATATACGAAATATTTATAGGTAAGAAATAAAAGTAACATAAAAATACATCCAAATACTCTAAAAGGGATTCAGCAAAGTCTCCACGCTTCCAGGGCCTCCTGCCAGAGACAGTGAGCCATCTGCTGGGGGGGGCGGGTCAGTCAGTCGGTGAGCCCACCCGGTTTCCCTTGCTTATACCACACGCCACGCTGACCCTGCTTCTCTTCACTAAATCACAGATCTATGAAAAAGGAACTGCGTGCACGATACCCACACACCCGTGACCCATGAGACAGCACCACCTTTGCAGAAAACCTATAGGTTCTTCTGCAGCGATCAGAGGAACTGCCCCCAGAGACGACGGGACACCAAAGCCACGTCTGTGTGTGGCAGTAGCCCAGAGCTCACAACCACACACCCGACAGAGCAAGGACCCAGCCGGCTTCTCCTGCAGTGAGGAACGTCAGGAGAAGAAAGCCACACGTGCGCGCGCTGGGTCCAAGCACACGAGGAGCGTTGACGCGTCTCGCTGTCGCTCGGCCTGGCGGTCAGCACGGCGCGGCTTGCATCGTTTACGGGCCTCGCTGCGTCGCGAGGGAGTCTGCTACGGTTATCTCTGAATGAGACGCGGCGGGCCCACTCCGGGGAGTCTGAGTATCTCAGAGCAGAAAACAGCGGGACTATAAAAGTCAAGAAGTTTAAAGTGCTTCATGGTTTTAAGAAATTACCACTGCAAGGAAGGCAGAATATGAAAAACCTGATCATCCCATATTAAGGACCAACCTAGAATCTACAAACGTGTGTCGTAGCGGGCATCACGTCCGCGGACCATCACGGGCGAGCTCCTGAGAGAGAACAGACAGAAGCACATTCCTTTCCCATTTCACAGACAACCGGTCCTCTCTCGTGGTACTGAAGCTAAAACCGTAACTTCTCTAAGGAAACCCTGCACTGTGCCGGGGGCAAGAGTCCCAACAGTGCGTGGGCGGCTTCTCTGTAAATGAAGTAGACTTGAAGCCACAAGTTCTTGAACGTCTAAGTCTTAGGAGCCCAAAGAGTCACAGATGGGCCCTACCTACTGGTATTTACTGCAGACAGGAAGACTGCAAAAGTTCAAAGACACAGTACATGCCACTGTAACTTATGCTAACGATACAGTAACATAAATACTCATGAGAACTTCTACAAATACTGAGTGACACAAGCAGCCTTCCCTCCCTTTCTGCAAACCTCTCCGGCTGACAGGGACACGGGACAGCAGTGCTCCCGTCGCCTCCTGCTTTCAGTTCGCCGGGACGGCTGGTTTGGCTGGAGCAGGCGAAGGGAAGCCGGCCTCACGCTGAGGCGCAGCGGGGCTGCCGTGAGTGGCCGCGCGGGGCCTGGAACCCTCGCGCTGAACGTTTCCGACTGTTGCACTGATGCCTGCTGGTCCACCTCGCGCTGTGAGCGGGCCTTCTGCGCGGGTGTGACTCTGTGACGCCACGCACTGGTCACTCGGAAAAGTCATGAAGCACCGCAGGTGGACAGTCAGGCCCTCCAAAATCCTGACTTTCACGTAAGAGCCTGAAGCTCCTGCTTAGCAACAGATACTGGCAGCTGCTCTCCCGCAGGTGGCAGGCTCACTTTGTTTCAGAGGACATTGTGTTCTGTGTCACCGCAGCGGTCCCCGCTCACAGCCCAAGCCTCGCGGCCTCCCTGGAGATGCGGCCGTGCCTCCTTGGGTGGAAGAGGGCTCCGGGGACGGCCCCATCTCGTCATGCGGAATGTGGGACAGACCAGCACTGCGGGGTCTTCCTGGGGCCAAGGACATGTTCTACAACTGGACTGTGGTGACGGCCACACAACTTGGTAAATTTAATAAAAGTTATTAAATTTATTAATTAGTTATTAAATTTAAAGTATGCTTAAAACATGAGTTTTAGGGCATGGATATTATACCTCAATTTTTTTTTAGAAAACCTGCACTCAAATGTAAAATTTAATTAGAACTCTTACTGTGCTCTTAGAGCCACCATTACACGAAACCACTGTCCCTGAACCCCGAGTGTGTGGCGGTCAGCCCCAGTACCAGCTCCCGACCACAGAAGTAGTTTTGACGTCAGGGTCCCTTTAAAGAATTTTAAGAGCCCCTAGGGGTCTGCAGACCACATCTGAAGATCTGCTTTAGCATGAAAGAGAGTGGAGGGATTCAAAGAAGGGAATGAGCATTTCTCTGAGGCAAAGAGACTCTTCGAATGGCCAATGGGCTCATGACGAGGCACTCCGCAGCACTAACCACTATGGAAACATAAATCAAAACCACCACGAGATGCCATTTCTCATCAGGATGCTTACTACCAAACAGTCAGGTCACACTAAGCGTCGGTTTGGAGGCCCCGGGTCCCTGCGCACCATGGACGGGGATCCCACGCGCTGTTGCTCCCGCGGACAGGAGTACAGCGGCTCCTTGAGGAATTACAGAGGACAACCGCATGATCTGGGAGCTCCGGTGCTGGGCACACAGCTCCAAAATTCCGAAGCAGCGTCCTGAAGACACATGCACACCTATGTTCACAGCAGCAGAAAGACGGACACAACCCATGTCCACTGCTGGGTGAACAGATTCACAAACCACGGTGTATGCACGGAGGACCACTAACCCAGGAAAGGAAGAGCACCCAGGGGGCGCAGGCTTTGATCGTCTGCCTTCGGCTCAGCTCATGATCTCAGGGTCCTGGGATCTAGACCCGCCTCGGGCTCCCTGCTCGGTGGGAAGCCTGCTTCTCCCTCTCCCACGCCTCCTGCTTGTGTTCCCCCTCTCACTGTGTCTGTCAAATAAATAAATAAAATCTTAAAAAAGAAAAAAGAACTCTGACACCTGCTAAAACACAAATGAACCCCGAGGACAGCAGGATGAGTGAAATAAGGCAGTCACAGAAAAACAGGAATTGTGTCGTTCCGCTCACACCGGGCACCTAAAGCAGACAATTCAGATAGGAGAACGGTGGCGGCCAGGGCCTGCGGGAGGGAGGAATAGGAGTGATTGTTAATGGCTACAGAGTTTCAGTTTGACAAGAGGGAAAGAGTTCTAGAGACGGACAGGGTGATGGCAACAAAGGGAACACGCCATGAACGTCTGCTCCGAAACAGTTAAGATGGCAAACCTCGCCTCAGGCATATTTTACCAAATTCTGTGTGTGTGTGTGAGAGAGAGAGAGAGAGAGAGAGAGGAGGGCTGGAGGGACCGGGGGGAACAGGAAGGAGCAGGGACAAGGTGTGGCCCACAGAACAGGCGGGCACTATTACCGGCTGGCTCAGAAACCCGAAGTAGGCCACAATTTAAAGAAAATGTCATTTAGGTCTTTACAGCACTTTATATATCTTGATGGTTCAACATCAATACACCAGAGGTAGAAACACACCGCAAACGAAACACGGTGCTTAAGAACGTTTCCATTTAGGGGCGCCTGCGTGGTTCAGCTGGTTAACCATCGGCCTTTGGCTCAGGTCATGATCTCAGGGTCCTGGTATCGAGCCCCGCATCGGGCTCCCTGCTCAGCGGCGAGCTGGCTTCCCCCTCTCCCTCTGCCTCTGCCAGCTGCTCCCCTTGCTGGTGCTCTCTGTCAAATGAGTAAAATCTTTTAAAAAATGTTTCCATTTTTATTTCTAAGTACATTTCATTGTCCACAGTCCCAAATACCAATGTATCCATTTGGACAATTAATGATTAATCTGCAGAAACCTTTTTTTTTTTTTTTTTTTTTTTGTCAGAGAGAGAGAGGGAGAGTGAGTGAGCACAGGCAGACAGAATGGCAGGCAGAGGCAGAGGGAGAAGCAGGCTCCCTGCCGAGCAAGGAGCCCGATGTGGGACTCGATCCCAGGACGCTGGGATCATGACCTGAGCCGAAGGCAGCGGCTTAACCCACTGAGCCACCCAGGCGTCCCTGCAGAAACCTTTTAATAGGAATGTAACTAACAAATTTTCTTAGAATTTTCAAATTAAGATAGATTTTACAGACCACAAAATACCTCCATCTACAGAGCGTAATTTAGTGAGTTTCAGTACGGACGCAGGAGGTGCGCAGCCATCGCCCTACAAGGTAAGCCCGGTACCCCTGGCCATCACCCCCACTGCCCGTCACCGCCCCCCCCACTTCCACGCCCTCTCTCCTCCCAGGCTCTGCAGCTCAGACAATGACTAACCCGGTTCCTGCCTCGACAGATCATTCTGGGCAGTTCGCACAGACAAAAACGCACAAACGAGGCACTTTATTGTCTGGCTTCTCTAAGTGGCAGAGCATCCTCGGGGTTCGCCTGTGCAGTGGGGCCCGCTCTTCCTGCGTTTCGGGCTGGCGCGGCGTCCCGCTGCACAGACAGACCGCACTGTGTGGGACCACGTGTGAGCTGGCGGACACCTGGGTTGTTTGCACCTGCTGGCTATTTTGAACACTGCTTTTACGAACAGTTACATACAAATTTTTGTGTGGATGTATGTTTTCCTTTCTCATGGGTAGAGACCCAGAAGCAAAAGTGACTGCGTCACCGGAGAGCTCCACCCTCTCCTGTTCTCGGGGCCGCCGCCTGTCCTCTGGCATCGGCACTGTTCTGCGCTCCTGCCAGTGTGAAGGTTTCAGGTCTCTGCATCTCGTCCAACACAACAAATTCTGTATTATTTTTGAAGTGACTTCTCTTGCTAAAATGGAACTTACACGAACTCATCTCAATTTAATACCAAGCTAAAAACTGAAGGTAAGCAAAAACATGTCACCCCCAAAACTCGCATAACTAAGAAAAGAAGCAAGAGATGTATTCTAGAACCTCCAAAGCATCAACCATTTCTTTTCGTACTGTATCACACTACTCTGTAGAACGAACAAGTGTGGGCAGAAAAGGTAAATAGATACTTAGAAGCAAAGTCTGAGACAAGTTACTGATCCTGCGAGATCGAGCTGCAGAGAAGGCCAGCTGCCGCTAGCCTCAGAGTTTCCCTGCAGAAAGCCCTGCCCACTGGCCTTTGTCTCTGAAACCCAAGCTGGGCATTTCACTGGACTCTGGAGGGACCTCCCTCCCGCTGCGAAGTGGCCCTGGGGACCACAGGGTCCACGGAG
This sequence comes from Mustela putorius furo, assembly GCF_011764305.1. Taxonomy (NCBI): domain Eukaryota; kingdom Metazoa; phylum Chordata; class Mammalia; order Carnivora; family Mustelidae; genus Mustela; species Mustela putorius. The sequence goes on along the minus strand of NW_025421304.1, from coordinate 43,293,661 downwards.
ACGGTGCCCAGTCCCTGCCCATGAGGCAAGTCCTGAGGACGCCGACTGCAGGCCCAGCAGCGTCACGTGCTGCTGCTCGACTCTGGACGTCAGCGGAGTGCTGCGACCCTGCGCACGGCAACCTCTGTGGCACGGACGGGTGGCGCGCCTCCTCCTGCCGGCGGAGCCCCCGGCTGGTCCTGACGGGCCGGCCCGGATGCTGAGCCACAGTCTGACCACACCACACGTACACCTATGCCAGCACGTACTTACTGGTCTCCTTCTCTGTAATCTAGAAATTTCAAAGGTGCATTGACATCATTTATGTCCACATAATTATGGAAAAGAAGTCCTCTGCGTAAGTTAAATTTTCTGAAGTGTTAACATTTCAAATACCAAAACTTTTTTAAAAGCAGGCTCCATGTCGAGCATGGAGCCCAAGGTGCACTTCGAACTCATGACTCTGAGATTGAGACCTGAGCCGAGATCAAGAGTCAGGCACTTAACTGACTGAACCACCCAAGCACCCCTCAAATACCAAAATTTTAAAGAACTGTCAAGAACTGACTTCCTACGACATACCACACACTTTGCATTCTCAGCGTGCCCTCACTGCCCACGGCGTCACTGGCAGCCACCCTCCCAAGGGCAGAACGCACGTGGCCACACAGCGGAGCTCACCACGCGCACGTCCACCTCCAAGGAGTCTCCTCTCCGCAGAAAGCGCAGCCCGCGTGTGCATGGCACAGGCCCGGAGCGCGCGCCCCACGGAGGGAGCTGACCAGGGTCATGAGCGCATTGGCTCCCTGGTCCCTGTGCCCCCTCTGCACCACGTCATCCTGGGTGTCGTGGGAGACGGCCCTCCAGGGGCCGCTCAAGGGCAGAGCCTGCCCTCTTGGGAAGGTGAGACTCCACCGTCCCCTGCTGTCCCCCCTCCCCGTGCCATCCACAAGGCTCCCGCGAGCCTCCAGTGCCTCTAAGAACAGCGGTCCACGACCGCTCTCTGCCCCTCAGAGCCTCCCCCTTCCTTCTGGCTTCACATCAGAATGCTGGATCCAGGAGAAAGAAGTCTGGCCTCCGGAACAGAGAGTGAGTACCGTAGACTTTGTACCTGTCCCCTGGCCTCTGAAGGGCATGGAATGTGACACTGGTGCAAGAGGAGTGGACAATGCTGCCACAACATCTGGAAAAGAAGTACAGGAAGCCCTTGTGAAATTGCTGGGCCGCGAGCGAGGGCGCCCAGGGCCAGAGTGAGGCGGGACCAACACAAGCATCTTCCTACCTGTGCACGGACAGCGCGGAACTACAAGGACCGCGCCCCAACTACTGCCGCTCGGCACGGCGACCCTCGCGGACCGGGGTTCGCACTGCCATTCCCGGGTCTGCCCCGCTCCGCGCCTCTGCCGCCTGTCCCAGCCACCTGGCTTGCGCCATACACCCTCCCGGAGCGAGCGGGCCCTGCTGCACTCTGCTGCACTCGGAGCCGCTCCATTCCGAAGGAAGGGTGTACTTCCGCTTTGATACATTTAGCAAAAAAGTGGCAACTTTCCTCACAGTTGTGGGAAAATGTCTGCACTGGCGCCTGGGACGTCTGGCGTTAGGGAAAGGGAATGATACTGTCGCCATGAGAGCGACGGTTCTCTAGAAACAGGTGGGCCTGGAACCACAAGTGTGAAAATGGCGAGTCTGGGCCCCTCCTAGTCCGTCAAGTGAGGCAAAGACCCATGAAGGACTGATGCCAACACTGCCACCAATGGTCACAGTCTGGCCCCAAGAACAGCCTCGCACAGCTTCAGAGCTGAACCACCACCAGAGTCCCGGGAAAAGCCAAGGCCACACCTGGCCCCTTGGACAATTACCTTTCATGAAGAATCGGCAGGTGGGGCGCGGCCTCACCTTCCTGTCGCTGGGGTCCTTTACTTCGCCCTCCTCCAGATCATCGTCCTGAAAGAGAGACAACAGGACTTAAGAGGGAATCACCTTAACGGGAGAAAGGAGGTGGGAGGGGCATCGGCCAACAGCCGCGGCTTCCCGACCAGAACGGACATTTTCTCGACTGTGTTCGGCCGCTCAGCAATTCCCGCGCATCTTCCCAACCCAGATTCCTCAGCCGGCGCAATGGGGCTGTGTCGAGCTCGCCTCCGAGACCGAGGCACAAAGAGGAACACCAAGTAAAAACACCCCGGGACACAGGCAAGGCAGGGGTGAAGCAGGGTTTCACCACGGCTCCCTTCATTAGCAATGCTGGGCAGAAAACGGTCACACTTCAGATTTTTAATACTCCCCCAATGTTTCAACAGGATTTATAGAGCAAAATATTTATGCTCTTTTTAAAAGATTTGTTTTCATTTATTTTAGAGAGAAAGAGAGTGAGAGAGAATGCACCGAGAGAGCGCGAGCCGTAAGCAGACTCCCCAGTGAGTGTGGAGCCCCAAGTGAGATCACGGACGGAGCTGAAATCAAGAGGCACACACTTAACCAGCCGAGCCAGCCAGGTGCCCCGGAATATTTTATGTTCTTAAAACTAAACACTCTCGGAGCGCCTGGGTGGCTCCACTGGTTATGTGTTTGCGTTTGGCTTGGGTCATGATCTCAAGGTCCTGGCTTGGCTGAATTCCACGTTAGGCTCTCAAGCTCAGTGGCGAGTCCGTTTCTCCCTCTCACTCAAATAAAATCTTAAACAAACAAACAAACAAAAAACCAAACCAAAACAAAAAGAAACTAGTTTCTCCCTCTCACTCAAATAAAATCTTAAACAAACAAACAAACAAAAAACCAAACCAAAACAAAAAGAAACTAAACACTCTAGGGCGCCTGGGGGGCTCCATCAGTGAAGCGTCTGCCTTTGGCTCAGGTCATGATCCCACGGTTCTGGGATCAAGTTCTGAGTCAGGCTCCCTGCTCGGTGGGGAGTCTGCTTCTGCCTCTCCCTCTCCCTGCCACTCCCCCTGCTTGTGCTCTCTTTCTCTATCACTCAGATAAATAAAACCTTAAAAAAGAAAAAAAAAAAAAAAAAAACAAAATGTTCTGGTATATTTCAAAGCGGCTCCTTTAAAATAAGTAAATAAACAAACAAACACCCACATCCTCTAATCTAAAAGCCTAGAGCTGGGAAGAGGGAGATCAGTGAGACCCAGGTCCTCTCTCCGTAGCCCAGAGCTCCTAACCTTGGCTGTCAAGTCTTGACATGATGCAGGGGCTTTGAAAACACGGGAGCTTGGGTGGGTCTCGCCCTCAGGGATTCCCAAGAGCAGCCGTGATCCGGACTACTGCTCTGTGCCCTGGCCGGCCGCCAGTACCCCAGGGCCTCAGTCCCAATGACCTGCAGGGATACCCGCCTGTGTCCCTCAGCTGAACCCCCAGCCCCAGGGGTCACCTGCAGTCCAGAGCGAGTATGCAGCCACCCCGCTGACATCTCTGTCGGGAGGTCCTAGATGGAGCCCCCCTGTCCTAGCCTGTTCCGGACCACCCAACCCAGGGGGTCACACAGGGCAGGCTGTGGGAGTCATGGGAGCATCTCCCGTCTCCTGCAGCATCGCGCTCATCCAAAGCACGGCCCTGTTCCACCCGGTCTGGAGCCACTTCCTGCCTCGTGGCCCACTCTCTCCTGACTGCCCACAGGTGGTGGCCTTTCGGACCCCAGCCCGCCTTCTTCCTTCTCCGCTTCTCTTAACGCGCAGCTCGTCTCATTTTCAGATGGCAGGGGAGTCTCCGCCCTCGGCTCCCTACCCCCAGCTCCCTTTGTGACGGGTCTTGGCCACCACAGCCCTGCCCGACTGAACAGGAGCTCTCCCAGGCCGGACTATGTCACGTCCAAGCACAGCGCTGGGCTTCTGGCCAATGGTAAGTATCTGTTTAATGAAGAAATACTGAAGTCAAACCCTGGGTTTCTGATGACATTTTTTTTTTTTTAAAGATTTTATTTATTTATTTGACAGAGATCACAAGTAAGCAGAAAGACAGGCAGAGAGAGAGAGAGAGAGAGAGAGAGAGAGAAGCAGGCTCCCCGCTGAGCAGAGAGCCTGACACGGGACTCGATCCCAGGACCCCAAGATCATGACCTGAGCCGAAGGCAGAGGCCCCAACCCACTGAGCTACCCAGGTGCCCCTGATGACTTATTTTTAAAGCTTAGGTATTTGTATCATTTCTGCTTTGAAAATATTTACTTACTACAAAAGCATTTTAGCGGTGCCCAAGTGGCACAGCTGGTTAAGTGTCCAACTGCTGGTTTCGGCTCCGGTCATGGTCTCAGGGTTGGGAGACTGAGCCCTGAGCTGGGGTCCGTGCTCAGGGTGGAGTCTGCCTGAGGACTGTTCCTCCCTCCCCCCTGCCCCTCCCCACTGCACACGTGTGCACTCTCCAGTAAATAAATCTAAAAAAAAAAACCCATTTTATAGTGAAAAGAACACCTGCTAGAAAGTTATATCCCTTAAGAAGCAACAGAATGACTTTTCTTTGAAAAGATTAAATAATTTATTCAAGGACTTTTTTAGTCCCCAGAACATACTCATCGTCTAGCCGAGGCCCACCCCTTCCGCGCACCAGCACCGTCTCCCCACTTCCCAACCGAGGGACGATTTCCTCACGTCTCAGAGGGCACACGCACCCTTCACGTGCGGGACGGGGCACCGCTCTCCTCTGGCCCTTACCGTCTTCTTCTTACGACTGTGCTCGCAGAGATGACCGCCAGGCCAACCCTTCCTGTGCGGTTTACACAGGCTCAAACGGAGAGCAGGTTCTTCGGTCACTGGGAGAGCGAGCTCTTTTGAAAGATTACAAGCCATTCGAATCTCTGTGCTTCACTTGGAAATGAAGGCACAGGAGCGGAGCTGAGGAGAGCGGGTCCGCAGTCCGCTCACAGCAAGGGCACTGGGTGAGATTTAAGGAGATGTTTCTGCAAAGCTGGGACTTCCAACACTTGGCAGAGCAGAAAGGAGAACCGGCCACCCATCTCCAGACTGGTGAGTGGCCATGCGAGCCACGGAGAGCAATTCTGCGCAGCTGCTGGAAACACTCTGTGACAGACCTAGCAACGCACGGCAGAGCACTCATGACGCGACGTCCCCCGGAGATGCCCTGCTGGCCGCGGCCCCCCACCAGCCCCCACACCCGCTAGGATGGAGACAGACGCCTGTCCCTGGTGCTTGGCTGGGTTTATGGGCTCCCCGTCAATTAAAAAACAACCGAGAACAATCAATAAATCTCTAGGCAATGTCATATCCTGAAATTTTCAACAAACCACTTAGTAGCATGGCTTTTCAAGTGATGAAAAATTAAAAGAAGTCGTAAAACCTTGCAGAGTTTCATGCAGACGCTGCCGAAGAAACGGGACCTGTAGAGTCGGGGTCGCACGGCGCTGCTGCATGCGGCCGGCCCGGCGAGCGCGCCCCGCACGCGGGTTCTCTCAGACCACCCGATCGCGCGGCTGCAGGCAGAGACAGCAGAGGGTGGAGGACGGGGAGGGGCCCCAGCCGTCGGGCAGAGCAAACTGGTGGATATACACACGGGACAGTGCTCCTGAGGCCCTCCGCGACCCCCACCCAGACAGGCCGACACAGCCTGAGCATGGAGCCCGGGGGTGGGCAAGGCTCTCTGGGGTCTGCAGGCCTCAGCAAAGCCCGGCTGGCACACTGGCCTCAGAGCGTCCTCAGGGAAACACATGCGGGGTACACTGGACTCCGATGGCTTTATGAGACAGGACTGGGGGAAGGCCTGGGCTCGCATCCTGACGGTGTGCACAAGGACAAGGGCCTCCACTTCGAGCTGGGGAGCCCCTGAGCAGAACTGGTGGCCGCGCTCAGGGAGCTCCGTGTGCAGCGTCTCGGGGCACCCCAGCAGTGAGAGCTCAGGACGCGGTCACGACTGACGGGAAGGACCGAAAAGACGACTGTCTAAGCAACGCGGCCTGGCCTCACCTCCTGCTCCACACAGGTTTTTATTGTCCTTTAAAACAAACCAACAAAAACAACACACGCACGCTATTTCTCTGACAGGAAGCGGTTCCACCACGGCAGCTCCTGCACGGACAGGGGGTCAGCAGTGGCTGGGCACGTGCGGAGGCACACGGGCACAGGCCCCCGAGGCCACCCACCACCTCCGCAGATCCTGGCTTCTGCGTGGGCAGGAGGGAGCAACAATACAGATCCATCGTCCCTTACCCGAAACCCTTGGGGGCAGACATGTTTCGGGAGTTCAGAAACATTCTGGCTTTACAAAGGCGGTAACAGCAGTGCTTTGAAACAGCTCCCCGTAAAGGACACAGACTGCCTTCTGTGCGGAGACATGTGACCAGCCCCAGGAGCGGTAAATATAGGACACACAGCCTGGTGTCCACTGGGGCCAGATCTGCCACCAGAAGAACTAGGAAACCCTTCTGTCCTCAGAGCTCTGGGACTCCCACCGCTTGGGGTGGGGGCTGTGGCCGGTGTGCCTGCGCGAGCCCATGCTGACCAGGCTAAAGGACATGGAGGCGGCAGTCCTTCGGGCGGCGGACCTGGCACTCCCTCTTTGCTCAAAGACAGCACCGGCGGCTGCCTCCGGGGCTTCAGCAAGGCTGTAAGCATGTGCGTGAAGTGCCATGGAGAAGAGCAGACATGACCCACGGGCACCACCTGGAAGGAGCCAGGCCCTTGCGGAGGGGAGACCCTAAGCCACCAGAGGGCGTGTGTTAAAGGGACACCTTCCGTAGAGGCTGTCAGGTATCTAGACACAGAAGGAACAGGCGGATCTGAACAGGAGAAAATACAAAATACCACTTGCAAAGAAAATGTTTAAAGTAGTTTTCACATGGGTGGACCAAGAGCAATCACCTGTGAGCCAGGGGTGGGCTGTCCAGTCAGGACTGCTGTCCTGCTGTCCCGCTGCCCCTGACAGGCCAGCCCACCAGTGTGAGAGTCAGCGAAGAGCGCAGGTTTGGAACATGACACGCAGCCCACCGTTCCCCAAAGGGATAGCGCCAAGTTCTACTGACCAAATGACGACAAAGAAAACCAAAGCCGACCCACGAACAAAGGGAAGGACGCACACACCCGACAGGGGGCCCGAGTTGGAAAAGGCCAAATCAAGACCCACAGATACGCATCTGAGGGCCTCCTCCCACCCGGGCAGGAGGAAGAGCTCCGGCAAGACAGCGGGGGCAGCCAAGGACGGGCCTCCGCGCGGCAGAGCGGGGCCAGCGGGCTCCCTCCGCTCTTCTGCGAGACGCAGACGCAGACACAAGGTCACAGGTGAGTCTGTGATCAGTGTGGCTTCCAGAACGGGTGGGGGACTATGGATTAACTAAGGTTCCCTGGGGCTCGGATGGCAGGGACCCTCGGCGCCCACCCCACAAACGAGCCAACGCCGTGTGTAAACCCTCCCGGCCCAGCCACGGCAGCATGCGGCACTTCCAGAAAGTATCTGTGTCGGGAGGCTGTGCCGGCGGCACACCGGACATATATAAGGGTCATTCGAGATCTTACGAGTCGTGTGGTTTAGAAAAAAGAAATGTATGGGTTTATGCACAAATTGATGTCACCATCGGGAGAAATACTAAGAGGGTAGCTGGGGCGGGTGGGCGTGACCCGGCCACACGTCAGGTCACCTATGCTAGTGACCCAAAATCTAAAAGGGAGAAAAAAGGCACGGAGATGTGTCACGACAGAGGAGAAAAGCACTCGGCTGTCTGGCAATTCAGGGCCAGGAGGCCGCAGGGAGGTGGGCGTGTGCTCTGGACAGCCAGCCTGCGGGGCACGGGAACTCGCGGCGGCCTCGGGGAATGCATACTTCTGAGGTGTGCGCCCAACTGCCCGATCCCTCTCACGAAGCAGCCAGGCCCGAGCGGGCTTGAAAGCGACCAGCAGAAAGTCCTTTGGGACGTTCGCCTTCCGTGAGGCCAGAGGCCACTTCGCAAGGACTCCGTAAAAGGGAGAGAGCGAAAGGATGGACAATACCAGGCTACTTCCAGAAGGAAGCGCACACCTCTGGCTCCCTCTCCGTCAGGGTCACGGGCCTGGGACGAGGAGGAGGACACGGCGCCAGAACACTAACGGGGCACCTCGGGAAGGAGGGATCCGGGGATGGAATGTCTGCCTGGTGGGGACACGGGGCAACACTGCAGCAGGGATCAGCCAGGGAGCGATGAAGGGCCGGGCCGGGGCCGGGGCCGGGGCCCAGGAGCAGGCCCCATACAGACTGACGGGACATGCACCCCGGGCCCCAGCAGCTGAGGGCCGGCACTGGTCACCCGCACCCAGGACTTGGGCTGCCCTAAACGCGGGAACAGCTCCCCAGGATAAGCCTCCCTTCTGCCCACGGCCACTACGTACTTCAAAAGCGCTCAACATTAATGTCCCCCAAAGTAACAGGGGCTCGCCATCTGCTCAGCACGCAGCTTCTGGCTGCCTACAGTGGGAGGCTGCGGAGACTGACGTGAGCTGCCCAGATAGGTTCTGGTCTTCGGGAACTTGCATTTTTGGAGGTGGGGTGGGGGGGAGCGACAGGAACAAGCACACCAGTGGCCTGAGTGTGTGGAAGTAAACAGAGTCCTCAGCCAGGGGTGACAGAGCCCAGGGAGGAGGCAGAGCCGCCATAAAGGAAGCAACATTCACGCTGACGGCAAGGGGTAGGGGGCAGCCAGGAGCGCAGCCGGGGGCGCCAAGAGTGGAAATCAGCAGGGAAGCTCCTGGAGGCAGCCGCGCTCCTGTGAGGGTCCGAGTCACCATCTACGATGCCTGTCCTCCCCTTGTTGAGGTCTGCCGGTCTCCAAGGGGGCTGGGGTGGGGTCCTGCTCTGCACGCTCACACCCCGGGCACAGTGCAGCATGTGGGCATGCCACAGGGCTCCCCAGGGCCGTGACCAAGAGACCCCATCTGTGGCGTGGGGAGACTGGGTCCGCACGGTGGAACGAAGCCGCGCTCAGGTGTCCGCAGCAGCACTGCTCCGGCGCGGCAGCCCCCCCCCCCCACAAGAGGGTGTGGCGGACGGCGGAGCCAGCCGCCAGCGAATGCTAGGATCTGAGGGACAAGAAAGCCAAGCTAGATTTTTATTCCACATGCTTCCTCCAGGGAAACGGGCCAATCTCTAGGCAATGGGCACTTTCCAGGGCTGGTTTGGTTCAACCCAAGGTCCCACCACTACACCCAAGTGGGGGCAAGCCCGCTGGCGCGGGGCAGCAAGGTGCTCCAGGACCTGCAGAGAGACACCTGACCCCACAGAACCATGGAAAGGCAGGAAAGGAGCTGAATTTCCCCCAAGACTTATTCCACAGCTGATGCGAGAACTCGCACCTGATCGTCTCTGGGTGGCAAACAGGCCGCCAGGACCCACAGCGCCCTGGTCACCAGGACGCCTCGTTTCCTTAGGACAGAAGCAAGCCACGACTTTTCTCTCCGTGACTCCGAGAAAACCACATTCACACGCAATCTCAACCAATAAGTTCATCTTTTACCTAAAATTTCACCCAAACTGACGAACTTGAGTCTCACAGCATCTCTTTCCTCGGTAACCCTGTGGCATAGGCACATTGTCCAAAACCGGAAGGGAAGCGCAGCTTGAAACCCTAGGGGCGCCTGCCTGATCACGTCCTGACCATACCCTTTAAATGAAGCTCCAAATGAAAACGATTAACTCAGCTGTGAGAAGATAAAAGATCTGAGATCCTCAGCTTACAACCATAGAACCCACCCCCGTTCTGTTCTTGTGAACCAAAGTCAGATAGGCAGGGTTTAAACCCCACACACTTACCAGGCACAGCCACTGGCCACCACAGTCCGAAATGGACGGAGCCCCGCTGCACCAGCAGCTGGCTAGGAAGTGCGGTGCTTACCGTGAACCAAAGGCTAAGTACTTCCGTAGCAGCAACCTTCTCCCTCCCCTAAACCAGAACATTTCTTTTTCTTTTTTTTTTAAAGATTGTATTTATTTGACAGACAGACAGAAAGCACAAGTAGGCAGAGTAGCAAGCAGCAGGAGAGGAAGAAGCAGGTTCTCCACTGAGCGGGGAGACCCACATGGGGCTTAATCCCAGGACCCTGGGATCCTGACCCGAGCCAAAGGCAGAAGCTTCACCGACTGAGCCCCTCAGACACCCCTAAACCAAAACATTCCGGAGACCTATTCCACGCACCTTTCACTGCCATGACTCCTGGAGAGGCAGCATCCCCTTCCCTGGGGTGCTTAAAAAACCCTGATTATTTCAATGTGCTCTGTCCTCTCTCAGCTCCTCTGAATAAAAACATTACTCAGGAGGACTTCAGGCTCCACACCCAAACTCAACTTATTTTTTTTTTAAATATTTTATTTATTTATTTGACAGACAGAGATCATAAGTAGGCAGAGAGGCCGGCAAGGGGTGGCGGGGAGGAGTCTCCCCGCTGAGCAGAGAGCCCGATGCGGGGCTCGATCCCAGGACCCTGGGATCATGACCTGAGCCAAAGGCAGAGGCTTTAACCCACTGAGCCACCCAGGTACCCCCCCAAACTCAACTTTTAAAGGTCATGATTACAGGGGCACCTGGATGGCTCGGTAGTTGGGCGTCTGCCTTTGGCTTGGGCTGTGAACCCAAGGTCTTGGGATCAAGCCCCAAATGGGGATCCCTGCTCGGCAGGAAGCCTGCTTCTCTCTCTCCTGCTTCCCTTGCTTGTGTTCCCTCTCTGGCTGTCTTCCCTCTGTCAAATAAATAAATAAAATCTGAAAAGTAATAAATAAAGATAATGATTACAGAAGGGTTAGGGTTAGGGTTAGGGTTAGCCCCTTGTCGGCTCCACGCTCGGTGGGGAGTCTACTTAGGACTGTCTCTCCCTCTCCCTCTGGCCCTCCCCTACCCCAAGCGTACGTGTGTGCACGTACTCTCAAATACATGAATATATCTTTAAAAAATCATGACGACTAAAGAGGTAAGGATATGCAACGGGGAAAAGTCTCTTCAACAAATGGTGTTGGGAAAACTGGACAGTAACACGCAAAAGAAGGACACCGGGCCACTTCCTTATACAATGTACAAGAAACAAACTCAAAATGGACTGAAGACCTAAATGTCAGACCTGAGCCTGACAGGTCTCCTACAGGAGAGCACAGGTGGTGATTTCTCCAACATCGGCTACAGCAACGTTTTTCTAGATATGTCTGTATAGCGGCAAGGGAGACAGAAGCAAGAATGAACCACTGGGACTTTACAAGATAACGAACCTTCGCACAGCAAAGGGAACAGCCGACAAAACTAAAAGGCAACCTGTGGAATGCGAGAAGACACCTGCCAATGATATACCCAATAGAGGATTAGTATCTAAAGTAAAGAACTTACGAAACTCAACAGCAAAAACCCAAATAACCCAGTTAAAAAGTGGGCAGAAGACATGAACAGACAATTCACCGAAGACGAAACCCAGATGGCCAACAGACACATGAAAAGATGCTCCCCATCACTCATCATCAGGGAAATGCAAATCAGATCCAGAATGAGACGCCACCTCACACCTGTCAGAATGGCTACAATGAGCAAGTCAGGAAGCGACAGATGCCGGCGAGGACGCGGAGCAAGGGGAGCCCTCGTGCACCGTTGGCGGGAATGCAGGCAGGTGCGGCCGCTCTGGCAAACAGCATGGCGGTTCCCCAAAAGGTTAAAACCACCACCCTATGACCCAGAAATCGCACTACCGGGCATTAACCCCCAAAATACAAAACACTTATTCAAAGGGATGCATTGACCTCTATGTTTACAGCAGCATTATTTCCCAGAGCCAAGATACAGAAAAGAGCCCACATGTACACCCATACACAAACGGATAAAGAAGATGTGGTGTAGACACACGAGGGAAGTCTACTCACCAGTAAAAAAGAGGGAAATCCTGCTATTTGCGACAACATGGAGGGAGCTAGAGAGTGTAATGCCAAGTGAAAGAAACCAGAAATAGACAAATACCGTATGATCTCACTCGTACTGGAATTTAGGGAACAAATGAACAAAGGGAGAAAGAGAGACAAACCCAGAAACAGACTGGTGACGTCAGAGGACACACTGCTGGCCCCCAGAGGGGCGGGGGTGCGGGACGGGCGAAGAGGTGGCAGGAAGACGGGGTGCACTTGTCTTTGGGGGCACTGGGTGATGCGTGGAAGGGCTGCATCGTTACGGCGTGCACCCGAAACTGGTGCTACACTGTACGTTAACTGTCCCAGAACTAATGAAAGAAAAACAGACCACGATTAAAGTCCTTCGATCGGACGATGCATCATAAAACCCAACCTATCTGCGTCTGAGAGGGTATGTTAGTGTTAGCGTCTCTGTAACCTGAACTGCAGAGTGTTTAAGTCAATTAGAACCAAGTGAGATGGCCTGATCAAAGGCTGAGGTGTTTGGAGACAGCCCCCTATGATGCACTCCTAAGGATCTTTCCGGGGACACCTCCAGAGATGCTTGGCCCAGCCGGCACCCTTGTTGGAGGACGGGCTCGGGGACAGAGATAGCCTGGAAGAACAGACAGGACTCAAAGGAAGCTCTGAGCTCGTCGTTCGGAGCGCAGCCGTCTCAAGGAACTAACAGAACTGAAAATCCACGATGGTTTTAGTTGAACGTGACCTCGAATATCATCTAAAGATCGCAAAAATAAAAGGAGAAACGATCTCCGCTCACCACACAAACCCGGAGCGCAAGAGAAATCCGGGTTAGCGCCTGCACACCGGCCGTCAGCAGCAGCGAAGGGGAGGGTGCGCCGAACGGCCAGCGGCCAAGCGGCAGACTCAAGTTCTCGGACTCTAGCCTACTCCCTGTCCCGCCTGGTTTCGGACACTCCCTCATCACCACAGGGACTGCTCTCAGAGCAGTCCTGACGTCCCAGCCCTCAGGTCTCCTGCCCCCGACCCCCTGCCCCATGCCAGCCCCCGCCAGCCCGGACACCCGCGCCAGCCCCCCCAGCCCGGACACCCGCGCCAGCCCCCAGCCCGGGCACTCACATCAAGCTCCCCATCGTCGAGCTCCCCGTCATCATCCTCTTTGTTCTTCTCCTTGGCGGTCTCCAGGGGCTCCTTGTCTTCCACACTGGGAACGCCTGTCGCCCCCTCGTCCCCAGGAACTCCTTCCCCCTTGTCCTCGTCATCCTCGGCACCGGCCTTCTCGGCCTCGTCCTCCTGCCCAGCGGGGGCTGGCTCCTCGGGGACCTCCTCATCGTAGTCTAACTCATGCTCGTCCAGGTCCCTGGTGACCGACGAGGCCTCGTCCCTCAGGTCGCTTGTGCGCTCTTCCTCCCCTCCGTCCCCCTCCTCCCCAGGAGGGGGGCTCGTGGGGTCCCTGCTCAGATCCCGGGCCTCGGACTCCCGGTCCTGGTCCTCCTCTTCAGAGCGACTCTCCTCCTCCTCCTGGCTCAGTCCCGGGCCGGCGGTGTCCTCGTCCTCCAAATCAGAAGCCCTCCCCCCAGCTCCGTCCAAATCCGGGTCGGACCCGCTCTCCCTCAGAATGTCATCGTCCGAGAGCCCCTGCTGCTCCTCTTCTTCGTCCTCTGGAGAGCGAGGGTCCCGTTCAGGGCTCTCGGCCACATCCATCGGTACCCACAGTTCTGCGAAAGAAAGAGAACACAGACACACAGCAGTCAGCGACACAGAAGGTCAATCTCGGCCTGGTTTTCTCGGCCCCGTGCTCATCCCCGACCTGCAGGGGGTACCAGGACCTGCACCTCTCTTGGTCCCGCACCGCCCCTCCAAAGCCCAGACTGCACTCCACAGACCGCTGCTGCCGGCGGTCCCACCAGGGAGTCCATGGGCTGGCCCTGCACACATTCATCCACAAGGCTGCACGCGGTCCCTAAGCTGTGTGTGTGTCACAGCTCGGCGATCTGGCTGGGACCTGGAGCGCTCCTCGCCACAAGCACACTGGGCAGGTGAACAGAGAGTGAGCAATGAGACAGGCAGGCATCACAAGGGAAAGCTTTTTGGATCCTTAAATTACTTTTAAAATTCAAGAAAAGATGCATTGTGGAATGAGGCAACAAAACTAAAGGCACGCTGCTATCTTTCTAGAGCCACGCTCAAGGGTCTGGAGCAGAAACCCTGGCTGGCCTTGTCCCCAGGTCACGGGCTAGCTCCGGTTCCTGAATGCACCTCTCCAAGTATGGCCCCAACTGCCCCATCAGAATCTTCAAACACACAGACCTTGGGCCTTCTCACAGATCTGTATGCTGGGGCCACCAACAGATGCTCAGAAAGTAGCATCCGTTCGTGCATGCTGAGATGACCTCACGGAAAAGTGGAGAACCGTCATTCTAACAGAGCTAGGCCACGGAAAAGAACCCTGGCTGAAAATTGTATGTATCTGAGTAGTTTCATATGTTAGAAGAATGTCATTTCAAAAGACCTTTTTCTCCAATTTTTACTAACCCAGACTTCATGATAAAGCAGACACGTTCCGTTTCCCCACCTCCATGCCCAGTGACAGGACATCGTTCCGTCGTTTAAACGTAACGTGCAGAGAGTGGGACAGGAGCCCCCAGTCAGCATTTACCAGTGCGGCCTGGAGCTAGTCACTGCGGAACTAGTTGGAAATAACGGAACCAGTGAGGGGCTCAGTGTTTACTTGGTTCTTCGAAATTTTAATTTAAAATAATGCATGTTGGGACGCCTGGGTGGCTCAGTTGGTTAAGCAGCTGCCTTCGGCTCAGGTCATGATCCCAGCGTCCTGGGATCGAGTCCCACATCGGGCTCCCTGCTCAGCCGGGAGCCTGCTTCTCCCTCTGCCTCTGCCTGCCATTCTGTCTGCCTGTGCTTGCTCTCTGCCCCCCTTTCTCTCTGATAAATAAATAAAATCTTTAAAAAAAAAAAAAAAAAAATAATGCATGTTGCACATATGCAGCTTGGTACTTCAGCAAGATCTGGAAACACACCATATAATTACGTACTTTAAATATAAAGAATTATTTTGCGCATTCATGTAACTAAAAACTAAATATATATCTTTCAAGTTTATACTTTTGAAAGGAGAAACTGTGTTTAAAGATGCACATACCAAGAGATAATATCTTTACCTTCGGTTAAAAACACTTTTCTTTGCAGTTAATGGAAATTATTACAATTGAGTACACATTAAGACAGACCACTTAAAATTCACTTTATAAATCAACTAAATGGTTAATAATAAAAATTTACGAACCAATCCATTCACAGCCACAGTTTTAAGAATGACTCACTTTTCAGTCTTCCTAAGAGCACTATTCAGAGGCAGGACCACTGGGGAGGATTGTTAAAAAGTCAGGCCTCAAGGGGCGCCGGAGTGGCTCAGGCAGCGAAGCTTCTGGCTCTAGGTTCCGGCTCAGGTCGTGACCTGAGAGTGGTGAGGATGAGCCTGGCATGGGGCTCGGGCTCTGCACTCAGTGAGAATCTGCTTGAGATTCTCCCTCTCCATCTGCCCCCTCCACGCCCCTCCCCAGGGCTCACTCTCTCTCCCTCTCAAAAAAAGTCAGTCTTCCAACGATGGACTCTGCTGAAAATCAAGAAGCGCCGACCTCCCAGGGGGCAGAGCCTGTCCCTGTGCACAGCACACCTACTGGCCACAGTAACGAGGAGCAAGGTGCCCGAAAGCTAAGGGCTTTCCGTTCTCAGCTGTCGCACAGGGCCTGAAGGAAGGGAGTCACGACGGCCACTCAGGGCTCCTTCCCCTTTACTAAGGAGTAAGATTTTCCTTTGTGTATGAGTCCTATGCCCGTCTTTGCATAGTCTGATCACACCATATAGAAACCTTCCTCGTGGGAGGGCAGTGACTTCGGTCTCCCCAGCTGCTGAATCTAGACATACACCCTGTGGGCAGCCAGTTGCTTGGAGCTGGTCCCTGAGCCTCAGACCTCCTACTCGAACCCCGACAAATTCTTTTTGCTTAAGCGGGGAGATGCAGAGAGAGAGGGAAAGAGAGAATCTTAACCCAATGCGGGGCTTGAACTCACGACCCTGAGATCATGACCTGAGCTGAAATCAACAGCTGCATGCTCAACGGACTGAGCCCTCCAGGCGACACCCAGCAAATTCTGATTCCCACCTTTTTGAGTCCAACGGCAACCCTGAAAACAAAATGACTTCTTACTTAAATCAATCAAATGTTATCTCAAATTACACGTCCTCTCAAACTAGTTTAAAAATTTGCAACGGACAAGTCTGCTCCTGACCTCCCGACACCCGACCCTGCTCAGGGCCACAAGCTCCTCCAGCCTGTGAACAGCCCTTTGCTGGGGCTCGGATGCAGATGGGTTTGCACTTCGGTTTCAGGGTTATGTTTAGATCCAAACTGCTTTTTATATTCTGTGAAATTGAAATCAAATCCTCGAGTAAGAAATGGAAGAAACAGAGCACCTAACTTCAAATACCTGAACCAGTGCAAAAAGTGGGCCAGGCCAGCGGGCAGTTTACCCCTTGGTGTGCTGCAGGGTGATGGGGTATGCAGACGGCGCAACAGACGGGCTCTGCGTTAGAGCTGAACCCCAGCCCCTCTGCTTCCCAGCTTCGGGATCCCGGGCCAACTATGTACACTTGCCACACCTCAGTCTGTCTCTTCCCCTGAAACACGGGTACAACAGTATCTACTTTACAAGGCTGTTGCAACAATTACACGAGATAAGCCTGATAACAAGCCTGGCAAGGGTTCCACATATCTGAATTCAAACTGAATTAGAGAGACCAGTAAAGGTAATCCTCACCTCCTAAGAACCAGACCCCTATCGCTCCTGACAGACGCATTTCCAGTCTCTGGGCACACCTGAGTAATTCGCTCGCGGTCTCACTCGACAAACAGCCCTCTACTGCACGCGAGACTCTACCATTGCAAGGATGTCTGCGGTGAAGCTGGCAGCCACCACCATCTGCTAAGAGACGACCCGTGTCAGGTACCTGAACAGTCCCTCACGCCAGCCTTCCAAATAAGCCATGTTCCCGGTCACGGGGAGAGCCCAGGCCACACAGCCACTGAGCGGGTATCCTGGGACTGCAAATCAGAGCTGCCTCTAGGGCGTGCAGTTGGGTACAGAGCCTTGCGCCGCGTGTGAAACAAGCCGGTGCTCCCCGCTGGGGACCAGCTCCGCTGTCTGCTGTTGTTTCTACAGGAACATGGAACCCAAGTTCAAACTGATCTTACAAACTCTTTTTTGGGAACAGAACCCATTACTGGGGACTCCTACTGAACCAGTAGATTCCACCCGTTTTTCTTTTCTCCCTTTTAACATCTCACGTTGATCGTCTACAGTTCTCTCAGGCCCTCCGGAAACAAGAACGTTCTCATCCACGTGGAACAGGGAGCGCATCATTTACACAGTTTATTAGTTAAGACAGCTACGAACACATGGAGGGCCGACTTGTGACACCAGCCATTTATTTTCACCTTGTCTGAAGTTTGGCTCTTGGGCATGTAAACCAAACACGAATCCAAGAAAAGAAACCACAGAGGGGCACACCTTTACACGGGCGCCCCGGGAAATGCCGACTGGAATCACAATCCTGAGAGGCCGGTGTGCTGTGGCAGGGCAAGTAATTTCAAGAAGTACTGAATGCGCGCCCCCACAGTTTAAATCTTGGGTATCACTTCAACTGCCAAGCACACAAAGGCCCTGAACTTCCTGACTCTCAAAGGCAGTTTCCAGTGCTGACCAGAAGGGGGCAGGGCAAAGGGTCCCGGGCGCACCTGCTACTCCGAGGGCGGCCGGCCAAGGGTGGTGGTGCTTAGCCTTAGCGGGGCAGGGGCTGTTTTGAGAATCTGATGAAGGGGACGGGAAGGCTTCTCTCCCTAGAAAAAATGGAATGTATGCAACTTATCTCCCACTTTCAGGAGAAAATCCCCTGAGGTTTATTCACTCCTCCCAAATTGAGAATCTTGCCCTAAGTATACTATACGTTGCTCTAGGGCATATCCAGACTGACCAGGCCATGCACAACTGTCTGTCTGCAAAGTCTGCTGGCAGATCCCTCCCCTCCATAAAGTACCTGAGTAGAAGGCTTCAGACTCACCTCTGCGTTTCCCAAGCTCAGCGAACAGCTAGCCCTTAGGGGCAGTGCTCCATGTAAACTATTGTGTCAATTGGGTCACACCTGAGACTGTAAAGGGGTCACTATTAACAATTACAACAGGTGGCTCAGTGGGTTAAGCCTCTGCCTTCAGCTCAGGTCATGATCCCAGGGTCCTGGCATCGAGCCCCGCATCGGGCTCCCTGCTCAGAGTGGCGATGGCTTCTCCCTCCGCCTGCCACTCCCCCTGCTTGTACTCCCCCCCTCTCGCTGACGAATAAGAAAAATCTTAAAAAAACAAAAAACAATTACAACAGGCATGAAGAGGGGCTTCCCTAGGCACAATGGGAAACACAGTCACCCTTCGGAGCTCTGACAACTTCCTGAAGAGCCCCGTCTCTCCTCTACCGATGGAACCCCTGCGATTTGACAGTACGAGGCCACACGCAGGCGAGCACCCTGGAGAGAAAAATGTGCCCGAGAATCTACCTATTAGAAACAACCTGAGTCACAGCTCGCAGCACAAAAGAGAAGTGTCACTGGGGGTCAGAAGATGGTTTGTGTTTCAGGCCTGGGGCTGGACTGGTTCGCGGTTTCTCTGGACATCTACATCCTGTTTTGAGATGAATCCAGCCTGGCAGCCACCTGAGCGCACACGTGAGGTCCGGTGCCGGGAGAGCGCGCAGCCCATTGCGTGCGGACGAGGACACGGAGGGTCCTCTCGTCCCGTCTGCACCAACTCCCAGTTCATGGTTTTCACTCAGTTGTTCTTCTCACGTGATCACCTCGTAACTGAAGATTCTCGGCGAACTTTAGAACTACCTCTTCGGTTCTCTGACCCACAAGATGGAGAACTTGCCCAGAGAATTGAACGACAAGTGTCCATCCCTGTGTTCCCACTGCTGCATTCAGCAGACGACGTTGGACAAATGCTTGTTGAGTGAGTAGCAAAATCTTGTTACTTGATAAACTACCTGTTGCATCCCCGGAAGAAACTGGAAGTGAGTGCCCCGTTTTTAGAAGACCACCCCAGAACTCGACACGCAGTGGGCACTGCCTCATGTCCCAGCAGCCGCTCTGCAAGGCTGCACACTGACTCCACTGACAATACTGAAGTGCAGACCATTTGGGGAACTTCTCTGCTTGACTGACCTTTCAAATCTGCAATGTTCTTTCCTGGTGCTCTGGGAGAAGCAGGTATCCCTCCTGTCAAGGCAGGTCACTTTGAGAAATCACAGGAAACCATACCTGGTGTGGTAGTACATGAGGTAAGCTACCGAGCCAGGTAAGATGATCGCTGCTTAAACATGGGGTACGGCTATTAATGAGACCAATTTTATTACATGGCTTTTGTATTTATTGCCAATACCCAAGTTAGAAGGTAGTTTAGGCAAAGGAGCACCCATGAAATATAAGCATAACCTTTTAGGACAACAACTTTTAACAGAGCAATCCCCATTTGAATGTTTAAGTTCTGGTACCTCTGGTTAAAAATTCTGATTCATGGCGTGCCTGGGTGGCTCAGTGGGCTAAAGTCTCTGCCTTCGGCTCGGGTCATGATCTCAGGGTCCTGGGATCGAGCCCCGCATCGGGCTCTCTGCTCGGCAGGAAGCCTGCTTCCTCCTCTCTCTCTGCCTACATGTGATCTTTGTCAAATAAATAGATTTTTTAAAAATTCCGATTCATGACCACGGATTACAGCATCTAAAGGACGTCAAAGATGACAGACTCCACCCCAAACTGATTAAACTTGACTCCAAACTCCCCAGGAAAGCAGCACTCACCTTGAGACGACAGGTAGCTGTGAAAAAGTGAAAACCCTTCTTCCACACGAGCAAGCTCACGGCTTACCTGCTGGCTCGCTGGAATGATCCCACAAAGCTTTCCTACAACATCCGGGCGTTCCCCACCCTAAACCAGAGAGGAGCTCCAGCCTTTGGCACACTCGCGTGCTCGGACTGTGAAAGCCTCCGCTCCACGAGCACAGGAGGGAGGCGCGTCTCCACGAAGAGATGGTGAGACTCTGCTGGCCCCCAGGCAGCACGGCAGGTACCAGGCACCCTCTTCTTCCAGATCCCCCCGGCCGATGGAGCACCGACCTACTCCGGCCGAAGAGCCTGCGGGCCGGAGCTCTGCGAGGACGCACGACCACTCTGCGCGGCAAACGCGCTGTCCTAAAGTGCTCGAGGAAGCTCAGGCGGAGTCCTGGGCTCGCCCGGCACGACGGCTACAGTTTGTCCAGAGGACGCGCATCCTTCGCGCTCCTCGCTGAAGGAGCAAGAAGTTCGTGCGCGGCGCGGCGCGCGCTGGGGCTCGGCCAGCACCCCAGCCTGTGCGCGCCGAAGCCGAGGGAGCAAGTTCCGGGAGGCTCCCGAGAGCTCAAAGTTCCCGGGGAGCCCATCCCCAGGCCGGGCCGGTCTCCTCGCGAGGGCGCCCCTGCGGGCCTCGCCCCCGGCCCCCGCCGCGGGCGGCAAACATGTGCCACGCGAGTGTCCCGGAAGAGAGATGACAGCTTCGGGAGAACGGAGTCCGCCGCGGGCGCGGGGCGCGGGGCGCCGGGCTCCAGGCGGGCTCCAGGGCCGCCCGGGCCGGCCAGCCGCGGACCGGACGCGGGATCGTGCCTGTTTCCGCGGTCCCTGCCCACGACCCGAGAGCCACGCTCGGCCGGGGACACGGCCCGGAGCGCTCCCCGGAGGCGGCGGCGCCGGGGCTCCCGGGCCTCGGCTCCGCGCCGCCGCCACGCTCCCCGCCCGGCCGCCTCGGCCTCCTCCCCGCCGGCCCGGCCTCCCCGCCGCCGCCGCCGCCACTTACTTCAGCGCGAGGGCGGGGAGGGGGCCACGGCTCCGCTGGCGTCGGGGCGGCGCGGGGAAGGCGTCCCTCGGCCCTTCCGCTCCTCACAGGCTCCGGCTTGAGGCGCGACGCGGGCGGAACAAACGGGCTCCACTACCCGCGGGGGCCGGCCATTGTGCGACGTCATCAGGCCGCGACAGTCGTCCTGCGGGCCGGCGGGCTTCCCTCGCTCGCCCCGCCCTCCGCCCGCTTCCTTCCGGCCTCCGCGCGGCCGCCTCCGCGCGGCCCCGCCCCCGCGGCGCGCGCCCGCCCGAGCCCGCCACGGCGCAGGCGCCGCCGAAGGCCCCGCCCCAGGGTGTGTCTTCGAGCCCGCGCGCCGCCGGCCGCCTGACCACGCCCGCGGAGGGGGGCGGGGGAAGGCGGGGAGGGGGAAGGCGGGCCGCGCCGCGCGCTCACGTGACGCCGCGCGCC
Organism: Mustela putorius furo; assembly: GCF_011764305.1. Classification (NCBI taxonomy): domain Eukaryota; kingdom Metazoa; phylum Chordata; class Mammalia; order Carnivora; family Mustelidae; genus Mustela; species Mustela putorius. Next base: position 43,272,477 of record NW_025421304.1, on the reverse strand, counting down.
GCCGGTTCCCGCGTGGGGCCCCGTGCAGCGGGCGGGAGCGGCCCCGCGGCCGGAAATCCCGCGCCGCCCGCCTCGTGGAGCGCGCGCACCCCGCACGCAGTCTGGGCAGCCCGGGCGCGGCCCCCTGCGCTCCGCGGGCTCCGGTCGGTGCCGCCCAGACCCGGTCCCCGTGGAGCGTCGGGGGTCGACGCCGGAGCGAGGCTGGGACCGTCCCGGCTCTCGTGCGGGTCGTCGGCTCCACGCGCTGCCCCTTCGGTCGTGGGTGCGAGGTTCACGGAGCGGCTCCGGCCGGCCGCGACCCGCTCTCCGGGGCCGGGGTCCCGCGGGGGGCCGCCCGCGGGGGTCAGACGGCGCTTTCTGGGAAGATGCTTGATGTGGAAGTGACGTGTGCCCCGGCCTGGGGCTCGAGCTCGCCGCCCGGAGAGCAGGCGGGGGACGCGCCACGCACCGAGTGAGCCTCCGGTTCTGCAGGGGAAGGTCCCGGGCTGAGCCGAGAGCGCCACGCGGGGCTCGATCCCAGGACCCTGAGCCCCCACTGAGCCCCCCAGACGCCCCACGGGCCGGGCCGGGTTCTTCATCATTCCCGTGTTTCCAGTTTTCACTGGACGCTGCGAATTATGTACCTGGTCCTGGGTGCGGTGAAGGGTGTTGGGAGGCGCGGGGCAGAGCAGGCCTGCCCGCAGCCCATCCTCCTCCGGAGGGCCCGCAGGAAACCGCAGAAAGAGCTCCTCCCTGGTCCGCCTGCCCCCGTTGAGCCCGAGTTTAAGCGTCTGGCCGACAGTGAAGTTGCATGAACTTGTAGAGGTTCGCCCCGTGTTACCGGAACGAACGAGCAGGGGAAGAAGTGGGGCACGCGCAGAGCTACCACATGGCCCAGCAATGACCCTCTTAGCTGACACAAGAAACGGAGTAGGCACAGACACCTGCACACTCACGGGAGTTGGTAGCAGCTTTACTCACAAGAGCCACGAAAGGAAACGACCCACATGTTCATCAGCTGATGATAGATAAATACGGTGTATTTGTTCAGTAGGATATGTTCTGTCATATAAAGCAATGAAGTCTTTATAAGAAGAGATAGCACCGAGTTCCCTCTCTCCTCCTCCTCCTCTTCCTCCACATACTAGGTGGGGGCACAAGAAGGGGACACCTGCTTCCTGACCATACCAGGACCCTGTTCCTGGACTTCCAGCTTCCGGAACGGTGACTGTTCTGAAGGTGAAACACAAATCTCTTATTTGGGGAAAACGGGTCATTTGGAGTCAGCCGTCACTAGTGTGTCGTTCTGACGCTAACTGGCAAGCATGCACACCTCCCTGGTCAGTGTGCTGGCGGGCGTGGTCCCATCTGGCTGGGGTCATGGGGCTGGTCAAAGCCAACAGGCCCGCCTGAACATCACTTACGGGCCAGGACAGCTCGTACGACTCTCCCAAACGGTGACAGGTGTTTGCACAGTGATCATGGGGGTCACCGAGTCTGAGTTGAGCAAGAGTGACAGTCTACCCCAGGTGACAACCACTTTGGAAAACCACAGGCACGTTGAGAGCAGTGCTCTGTGACCAAACAAGGCAATCCTAGACAGGCATGCTCAGAGTGGAGCCCTTGGACAGCAGCAGAACCCCTGGACCAGCTAGGAATGCACATTCTCAGGCCCTGCCCTGCGCTGCTGTGCCAGAAACTCTGGCTGTGGGGCTGGCAGGCTGCCTTTTCACAGACCTGGGGATCTGGTGCCCCACAGAGGGCGAGACTACAGGACTGGACTCTCTTGCCCTGGCCAAAAGGAGACATGAGCAAGGATACTTACAGGAGATTTCTTGATAATAATGGAAAGAACAAAGGGGAGAGAACAGAAGTGGCCCAGATGTTTATAGCTGAGTGCAACATTGTATCATGTGTTACACACTGCAACAGATGAGTCTCGCCTGCATGTACAGGATGTCTATAAGGATGGTGCTGCTTTTTTTCCACTCTGGGAAGCTGTTTCAAGCATGGCATTGACTGCCCCATTGAGGAGTGATGGAGCCACAGTAGATCTTGAGCAGGGGAGTGACGTGAAGAAAGGTGGCATGCTGGACATCTTAACGCTTCATCCGAAGCTCCTACATCTGAGTCACCTGCAGGGTCTGTGGCTTTTCCTCTTGGTTTTCAGTGATCTGGTCATGCTTTGCAGCACACCTTGTACTTCTTATTGATGTTAGACACAGTGGATACATTTTTACGGGGTGCTGGGATGGCCTTATCAGCTCCCAAAGAGGGTGAGGCTGGTTTCAGCAGATCACTGGGCTCTGTTAAGCTTTGCTTCTAGGATTCGCAAGGGCTGGTTGTTTCTGAGAGTGTGGGCCGCCCGTACTCCTGGGAGTGGAGCGTCTGCACTCTCAGAGGACGGTCTGCACTGTCCGCACCAACTCCGTGTCCGCAGGCTTGATCTGCAACCTGCTGCTCCTGCTTTCATGCTGCTGCCGCCCCTCCTTCCAGCTCCCGGTCTCCCCAGCTGCGCGTCTCTGCCTGTTCTCACGGTTTCCCAAGCACGGGCACCACCACACCACGGGCTTGCACTCGGGATGCTGGGCTCCTCTGCTCCAGGCTTTTGCCTCACGTTCCAGATGGCTTAGACTGTCCACTCAGCTCAGCAGAGCCGTGCGTGCAGCTGTCTCCCTCCCAGCCTCCTACAGGGCAGATGCCGGCTTCACCTTGCTTCTCTTTGCTCAGGGGTGGTAGCCGCACAGCTGCGCATGTTGGCGGCCCTCCAAATGCGCACATGCACGTATTTCAGCACGTCGGGGTTTTATAGCTGTCTTTAGAGGAGGGCGTGGGGTGGGGCTCCTGGGGGGGTGGGACCTACATTCTTACTTCTTCAAGGTAGCAGTGCCTGTGTGAGCCGCTGCTGTTTTCCCAAGATGCCACCAGAGGGCGCGCCAACCCCGGTGTTCTCCCCTCCCAGGCCTGGGGTAGGGGCGGATGGGTGCTGCTCTGGCTGCCAGTGGCCCTCAGCCCTTCTCATTCTCCGGGTGGCCCCTTGGATGACCTCAGGCTCCTGGACATTCCAGTGCTATCCATTCCCACCTGGCGAGGGGCACATGCATGTGCGTGTGCACACACACACACACACAAACACACACACATTCCCTTTCGTCTTCATCCAGGAGCTCTTTCTTCAGCGAGAATACCGATGGAGTACACATTTCTTTTCAGCTCTTTTATATGTTTGGAATTCACGTCTGGGAGACAGCTATGGACGCGGCTTGCAGGAAGGGCCCCTGGTTCTGTGTCAGACCCTGACTCCTGAGGGACCCCTGTCTTCTCCAGGCTTTGTCCCTGATTCCCGAGGGCTGCCCAGCACTGACTCCACCAGCCTCTTCCAGGCATGACCCTTGGTCCCAGCCGAGCAGTGGCTGCCAGCCCCCTCCTCTCTGGTGTGGCCAAGTGAGTCAATGAATGAGTGATTGCATGAAAGAATGTTAGTTTAGCTCACAAGTCACAGCCTTTACCAGTAACAGCATGGGCACAGCACCCTCGTTCTGTGCTACTGCGCCGCCCGTGGTTTCCCCATCCCAGCTGTCAGGGACGCCCTTTCTAGAAGACAAGGGGGCTGTGGTGGCCAGTCTCCAAGATGGTCCTGAGGAACCCTGTCTGCTGGGACTCGTGCTCTGGAACAGTCACTTGATCTGGGCTGGGTCATGACGGCCCAAGCTGGCAGGGGCGGGGGAAGGCACTGTGTGCTCTTGGGGCCCTGAGGTGCTGTAGGAACTCCGGCTTCTTCACAGGCTCAGCTGCATGGAGAGGGCCAGGCTTTGCCCTCCCAGCTAGCCCAGCCTGCTGGTCTTCTTTGTGAGACAGCAGGTGCACAAGCACTGGCCAGGTTGCTGACCCAAGACACCTGAGGCCCCACCATCACCACACACAGAAGACCACCCAGGGGAGCCTGCTGCAGCAGTGTGGACAATAAGGAAGTTCCTGTCCTTGGCCCGGCCCCAGAGAACCAAGGCCATGGGGACTCTGCGGCAACTGGGACCTGGGCTCTGCACCCACGCGGCCCCCCAGCCCTGTGATGACTTTACCACTGGAATATGACTTGCTTTCTCTTAGTGCCAGCCTGCCTACATCTCTGTGCCGACAGCTTCATACCTCCGCCCTCAAGCCTCTTTTATACAAAATCCCCCTGAGCTTCCAGGAGCACCTCCCACCTTCAGCAGAACGCACGGCCGAGTACCCGAGACCGCTGCTGAAGTACTGGTCAACAGCCGGACGGCATGACTTTCCACCAGCCAGAGGGGTCACAGCTGTGGGACCAGACATGAACCCTTCAGTTTCCAGGCCATGGAAGAGGTCCAGAAGTCCCCAAGAAGAGTCCAGCTGGCTGAGGTAGAGGGTCCTCGGTTATGGACAGATGGTATGGGAGTCGTATGGTCGCTTAGCACTGAGACAGCAGAATACCTGCATGCTTCTTTGGAGGCCCACTCCGACACACACCCTCCCTCACCAGGTCCGCTGGGGCATGCCCCAGGAGTGCCGTCTGCAGCACACGTTTGGAACACCTCCTTCCCTGAGCCTCCACCTCCCGGCTGCGGGTTCTGATCGACTGCCAAGCTCCTAAGTCTAAGGACTGAGAGACGACATTCTAGGAAATCTCACTGTGGCTCATCCCCAAATCCTCACTCCCAAGAGCATGGCAAAGTGGCCTTTCCTGCCCACGCCTGCTCTGGTCCTTGGGACCGAATGTAGGAACACTGCCATGAAGATGGCAAACGTCTTTTGTCATTTTTCCTAATTACGGAATCAACCCACCCTTCCAGAGGCAGACAGTTAAAGAAAGTAAGGGGATCTGGACTCTGAGCGTGTACCAGGATCCAGGCGTTTCCAGAGTCTCAGGGGAGGAGTGGCTGCCCAGCCCTGTGGCTAAAGACACAATTTTGTAGAAGGGGAGGTTTGGGTTCAAATCCCCACTCTGCCTGCTACAGCCTCGCCTTCCTGAGACTCTGCTTTGCCTTCTGGGAAACAGTGGTACTAACAGTTGCCAGCATGTGGGGATGGTTGCAACAGCCACACAAGACGTCAGAGGCCATGCCCAGGCCTGGCACATGGCACGCTCCTGGAGGATGGTTGCTGGTAGATATGAACCCATTCGCAAGCAGGAGACAACACGCACCAGCTCTTTACAGACGTCTTTGGCTTACTCTGTTACACACGTCCTGCCATGCCAATCGGTACTTCTTACGACATCGGGTTTTTTTTTTCCTTTTTAAAAATTTATGTATTTGAGAGAGCGAGCGAGCGAGCGAGAGAGCACACACAGAGGGAGAGGGAGATGCAGGTTCCCTACTGAGCAAGAGCCTGAAGTGGGGCTCGATCCCAGGACCCTGAGATCATGACCTGAGCTGAGGGCAGATGCTTCCCCACTCAGGTGCCCCATGACATCGGTTTTAACTGATATTCTGCTGTGGGGACACAGCATTGAGTTCTTTCCACTCTGAATGGACATTTAAGCTATCGGTGAATTTAAGCTATCGGACATTTAAGCTATCTTACAAACAAAGGATATGTAACTGCTCCGTAACACCAGGAGATGCCACTGGGGGTTTCTTGGGAGGTTGCTGGCTGCAGGGCTCCTGGGGCACACAGTTGGGGGGGGGTGCACAGCATCTGTGAGATGTGATCTGTCTACAATGCAGGCGGGATAGTGGCTGGGAGAACTCAGGGCAGGGTGAAAGCACTCTCTACACAGGTTCTGGGAGGTTCCTGGAGAGGAGGAGGACTCCCCAAGATCAGGGGCAAGAGGGGTGGGGTAGAAGAAAGGTGCAGCATGAGGCTGATGTAGCTTCTCCTCTGTCAATGGCGTCCTGCTCTTCAGGATCGATGGAGACACCGTGCACATAACGCGGCGTGCGGGGTGTAGCAAGGGGTCCTCTAACCGTAGCTGCCCCCGCCGATCTCATCTGCTACTGTTAACTGCATAGCTGGGCGAGCCACCTTCCCTCTCTGCACCTCTGTTGTCATGTCCCGGGGCCTTGGAGGAGATGGGGGCTCGTAGGCACTTGATAGCTTTCTCTCCCGAGGTCACCGTGCCTGTGGCTCCTTCTGGAAGGCTGCGTAATAAGGCAGCGGGTGGCTTCAGCACCAGCAAGGGCGGACAGCGCCAGGAGTTGTCCATGGGCTGAATTCACGGGGCGGGGGGTGGGGGACCCCCACTGGAAGAGGGCCGCAGAGGTGCGGGCTGCGGGGCAGAAGCAGCAGGGATGGGAGACGGACACCTGTTCTGTGCCTGGGAACGATGACCCTGCCATGCGATGCGGGATCACAGCCTTCCCAGAGGTTCCGGCAGCCATGCTTCGGGGCATGAGGGATTGGGGCCAGCCAGCCCGATACAAGGGCCTCAGCCACCCTTTGTCTACCCCCTCACATCAGCCTCTCCCCTGCTCTCTGTGTCCTGAATTCAGTCAGACCCTGGAAATCACAGTTTGGGGAACAAGCAGATGAAAATGCCACTCAGGCTGAGTTTGTGTGCAGGAACGCGCTAGCTGTGTCGTCTGAGAGTCCCCCAAACTGGAGACCACCCAGAAGCGCCCTGACAGCCCATCGTGTGTGGACACACTGCAGGGAGCCCCGCAGCACAGTCTCATGCAGCCGTGGAGATGGGTAGGGGACAGTCACATTTGGCAGGGACGCATCTCTCACCATGATGCTGGGATAAGCAGGACGTCAACCCTTACGTGCGGTTCTGGCTACAGAGAGCTCCCAGGCAGGCGACAGGAAGAATGGCATTTGAGGCTGCAGAGGGAGGGCAGGGGCGGGGAGATCGGGGCTCTTTTTTGTTCATTCAACCATCGGTTTATGTGTGGCATACTTGCTTCTGTGCTGATTCCATTTCAAGATGAAAAAGTAAAAAAGAGAGAAAGTCCCTGGGGCGGGGCCATTGGGCTTTCTTGGGGAGAGGGCTATTAAAACCCATATTCAAGGGCAGTGTCACTGGTCACTCAATTCCTGGCCAGTAACTCGCATACTAACTGTCCCTCCCTGGTTCTGAGGCCTGTGCCCGTGGCTCCTCGAACTCATGACCCCAGGCTCCCGAGACGGAGTTGCGGCTCTACAGGACTGAGCCAGCCACGCGCCCCTGAGATCTGCCTCTTAAATGCCGTGGAAGAGCCAGGCCCCTGACCGCATGGGGAAAACAGTCTGAGACTTGTGCTTCCTGGGCCAGCGGACGGGCTCCTTTGTGGTATCCTCCCAAGGGCTAGGCAAGAGAAGATGTGCCAAACATGCCCCCTTGTGGGGCACCCCTGCTTCCCATAGCCCCTGGACTCGGGCTCTAGACCTGCCTCTCAGCCCAAGACAGCCGTTCCCCCTCCCACACCCCAGTCTCCCCCTGACACACGCTGCAGTCATGCCGTCCTCTCCACGGCACAGCACTAGACCCCTCACCAGAGCTGCCTGCAGACTGTAGACACCGGAGCGCTTCCCAGTTAATCCCAGCCTGGCCTCTCAGGGTAAGGGGGCCTGTTCGTGCCCTTCCCACCTCCTCCCTGGATTTCTGCCTCCTCCTGTTAGCCCGCCAATGGCTCAGCTGGCTGGCAGGGTCCTTCTCGGCCTAATAAACTCCTAGGGAGCCCCTTCCCCTGGCCTGGGAGGGGAGGCAGGGATGGCAGAGCGGGTCTCCTGCTGGGGAAGCTGCACTAGCGGCGGGCGGGTTGGCTGGGTTGGCCGGGTTGGCCGTCACTCCCGCAGGGGAGGGCGAGGGGCTTGCAGGAGCAGGGAGACGTCGGCAGGGCCCCATGCGTCTGCGTGCGAGCACACGGTGCGTGTCTGCCTGGCACTGCAGCCTGCGGGACGAGAAGCCTCCGTCCGTGGAGTGCCCGAGGTGTTGGGGCTGTCGTCCCCTCTCTCCGTCTCTGGAAGGAAGAAGAAGGCGGTAAGGCTCCATCACGGGGCAAGTTCTCCAAGTTTCTCCTGGGGCCTGGGTGGGGAGCCAGCGGTGGCAGTCTCCCACCTGGTGGGATGCTTCCTGCAGAAAGGCTAGCGTGCAGGCGGGGGACGTGGAGAGGCCGTCCTGGGCCTGACCAAGGACAAGATCGTCTCGGTCTTCCTGGTGCTCCTGGTGGGTGTGGCAGGTGTCGAGGGCATTGCCATGGCAGTCCTAATGGTGCTGACGACATGTGACATGCACAGCACCACTTACTGCTCCCTGGTCAGCCTGGCCTGGCCGGCCTTGTGCTGCTGGCCGCGGGGCTGCCCAACATCTCTGACAGCCTGGCTGGGCAGTGTGTCTACGGGTGCGCTGGCTGCCTGGCCATCATCTACTTGTGGTGCCTGGGCCTCAGCGTGTCCTCCTGCCCTATCCTGGCGTTCATGGTGGAGAGCTGGGGGCTCCCCGGCCTGGCCCTGCAGGCAGCTCCCTCACCACAAAGTGATGCACCCCTGGCCGGGGGGCTCGGAAGCTGAGCCTCCGCTGGGCAGGAGGGCCGGGGCCCCTTTCCAGACAGGGGAGTGGAGTAGGTCCCTAGAAGCCCCGGCCCGGGAAGCAGGGGTCAGAAGGGCTCTTCTCTCATCTCTGCAGCTGTCTTGCCTTGAGATGCCAAGGCGATCCTCTATCTCTGGACCTTGGTTTTCCTACCTGGGAAGTGGGCATCTGGACTGGACATTCCCTTGGGTTTCTCCCCACTCTGATTTTAGTCCCAAGAGGCAGTGTAGCCCAGAGTTAGGCGTGTGGTCCCCAGGGCTCGTGGATTGGGTTCACACCCAGCCCTGCCCCTTCCTGCCAGCATGGTCTTGGGCAGGTGAACCCAGAGGTTGGGGGGGGCGTGTCCAGGGCCACACAGAATTGGGACATAATTGAGGCTTTCTGATATCCAAACGTCGGCCCGGTCCTGGTTCTCCTGGGCTTTGGCTGTCTGGGCTCCCGTGGCCCCTATCTCCTGCCCATAATGGTTGACCCCATGGCCTGGACATGGCAGGGTGGGGACCGGGGTCCAGGCTGTGAACCTGGCCACGAGGGGCGTGTGATGTCATTGGCTGCCACGGTCGGTGAGCTTTGGAGGTGCACAACTAAAAACCTACCAGGGCTCTCGCCTCTAGAGGTCAAAGGTCTCGGAAAGGGCCCTGGGGTCCTTGGACCAGCAACAGACACGGCTGAGCCTGGGGGCCTCTGCGGTGGCGCTTCCCATGCGCCCTCCACACGGCCGCTAGCTCCTGGATCCTCTCGGCCCTCCAGTCCTCCCGTGACAGGAGCAGGCTGGGTCATGAGCACGTGCCCCCACCCACGCACGCTCACGCACACACGCCCACGCCTACGCCCACACAGGGCCCCCAACACGGCCACCCGTGGCCGCAGGTCCATCGCCCTCTGCCACCCGATGTGGGCGCAGACCCTGTGCACCATGGCCCAGGCCGAGCGGATCACGGCAGCTGCCTGGGCGTCATGTACGTCTACTGCCTGCTCTGGTTCTCCCTGGTGGACCTGCCTGGTAGCGAGAGCCACGGCCCACAGTGTGGCTACAGAGCGGCCCGCAGCCTCCACCTGCCCTCTACCTGCTGACTTCACCTTTTTCCTCGTCACGCCCCTGCTGGAGGCCGCCATCCTCTACGGGCTCATCGGGGAGTCCTGCTCCGGAGCACACGGCCCCAAGCCGGGGGCCGGGGGCCGGGGGCTGGGGGCCGTGAGGCCTGGCGGAAGCGGGGAATCTGGGAGAAGCAGCCCCGGCGGCCAGGTGGGGGCCCCAGGTCTTCCAGGAGGCAAGCGGGTGAGGTCTCCAGGCAGGTTGGATGGGGGTGGCCGGAGGGGCGCTGGAGGGCAGGAGAGGAGGGCTGGCGGGCAGAGGGCAGGGAGAGGCGCAAGGCAGAGCCCAGCAGAGAGGGGATGCGGGCGGGACGCAGAGTTGTTCGCCCGCCAGTGTCTGCGGGCCCCGCCTGGACGCTGGGACTCGGGACCACACGGAAGACCCACGTGTAGTCTGTGGTGGCTGGGGGACACGGGACACAGGATGGGGTCAGGGACAGGCAGGGAGGCCTCACGGAGCTGACAGCGGAGCAAGGGGACAAGCCAATCACATGCCAGGAAGCACAGGGGCGGCAGAGAGACGCCTGGAGGTGGAGGCAGGCCCGGCGCCCTGGGCTGGGAGGGGCCTGTGCGAATGGCCGGGGGCGCATGGCTTTGACTGCAGGGAGACGGGGCAGCCACGGGGCTCAGAGACAGTGGGAGTCCCCCACGTGGGAAGCCTGAGACAGGCGCACACTCCGAGACACGGAGGGAGAGAGAGCACTGAGCAGAGGTGACACCTGTGACCGAGCCACAGTCTTGCGAGGGGAAAGACAGAGTCACAGAGAGGGACAGGATCAGAGTCAGAGGGAGAGAGACAGAGCCAGGCACATACAATGGCCAAGGCCTGTGTCCACTCTCAGGGACAAAGCTCCGGACACACAGATGATCGCACCTCCTGGGGCAAAAGCCAGCGATGACCGCACGGTCCCATTCCTCGGCACAATTCAAGGAGGCAATCGCTGACATCCTGAAGCTGGAAGCGGGAAAGGGAGGCTCAGAGGGGGTCGTGGGCTGCCCGGGGTCACACCAGGAGCTGGGGTCTCACTCGACCTGGCCAACAGCAGCATCACACCCTCCCCCTGGACATGGTGGCAGGCAGGAGCCCCCTGGAGACCTCCCCTCAGCTCCGGGGCCCCCAGGAGGCTCCCAGCATGGGTCAGTCTGATAGCAGTCCCCCAGAGGTCTGGACAGGTGCCCCTTCCCCTTCCTGATGAACCCAACTCCCGCAGACTGTCCTCGGCTGCATGGGGGTGGGTTTTGAATCCCCCACAGGCCTTTCTGGGTCTGCGACACACCCCTTAACTGAAGGATGGGGTGGGGTGCAGGAGGGGGTCCGGCCCCGAGGGGCAGGGCTGCAGCTGGAGGGAGCATTCGGACAGCCATGACCATGGATGGGTTCTGGGGAGGAGACCTGGTCTCTCGCTCTCCGAGCTCTGCTTCCCCACCCCTGAACAGACCACCGTGATGGTGCCACCTCGAAGGGAGCCGTCCCGGGCTCGCAGCCGCTGGGGCTCCCAGCATCAGGGTTTGGCAGCGGGGAGTCTAAGTGGAGTGAGGGCAGGGTGCCCCTGGGGATGCAGGCGGTGACCAGGAAGCCCCCCAGGCAGCCTGTCCAGTGACCTCAAGCACCTGGCAGCACACAGGGAGGACCCGGCACGCCGCCCGCTGGTGTGCTGGCAACAGTCTCCTCAGTGCTGCGCCGGCGGGAGCGGCCCGGGCCCCTTCCTGGCAGCCAGCCTGTCCCCCTGTCCCGTGGGCCACCAGGATGCTGGTGGTGGTCGTGCACTGTTCCTGGCGCTCTGCACATGGGGTCTGCACAACTCCCTGGTGGCCCAGCCCTTCCTGGACCCCTGGTGCTCCTCTCCTGCCACAGCTGTGTCTCCGCCGACAATGCCTCAACCCCGGCATCTACAGCCTTGTGTCCCGGGAGTTCTGCAAGGCCTCCTGGCGCCTGTGCCGAGGTCCATCGGGGGAGCCCCCAGCCCCGGTGCAGTCCAAGAGCCCCCCCAGAAGCCGCAGACCACCGGGAGTGAGGGCTGGGGTCATCAGGCCACAGGGTCACTGCCATCTCCCGCAGGAGCCCTGGGTCAGCGTGGTCTGAGGGCAGCGCTCCTCCTGCCCGGCGCCTGCCCCTCCCTGCCTCTCCCTGCCTCTGCTCCGTCTGTCTGCTCCTGTGTGGGCTCTGCCGCGCCCTGGATCAGGACAGGCACGGACGCCCCTTTAGCCCCCGGGCCCCCTGCGGCTTCCCTCCCCGGGGAGAAAGGACAGCAGGACGGCCTGGGTCCGGGTGCTTCAAGTTCAAGTCTGGACTCCATGTGGGAGTCTCTCCCTCCTCGGGAAGCAGGGGAGGGGAGAGACAGGAAGGAGAGTCTGGAGGACCACGGGCCTTCACCAGGGAGACGGTGTGACCTTCTGCGCACCAGCACTGTGTTAACCATCCTTCCCGGGGAACGCCCTGGGGGTGTTAAAGGCCGAGTGTCCAGTGTTCGTCAACACTGTCCTCCGCTGTGTGGGGCCTGCCCAGGACCTGCAGAGAGCAGCTGCCCGGGGCCACATCCAAAGACCCCCAGCTTCCTCCGCCGACACCTAGAGATACTCTATGGGGCAGGGGAGACAGGCCGCCCCCATGCCCTGGTGCCCCAGCCTGGAAAGCGTCTCCCTGTGGAAGGGTGTGCAGGGCTGGTCCCTCGCTAGCCCATGGCCATGTCCCCGCCCCTCCCAGTGAGCTGGGCAGGAGCTTAGGGTGCTGGGGTGAGCAGGGAGCCCCTGAGGAGGCAGGACCGTCCCCGTGCGGTGCTCCTCAGTGAAGGGAGTCTCTAGGCACTGGGCCGAGCCCACCACCCTCGCCCCGGCAACAGCCTGCGGAGTGGGACTCCCACTGTCCCGATGATGTGCGTGAGCCTCCGACACCTTAAGGCAGGAAGCCGCTGTGTCCCCACCTCCGAGATGGGCACGTGTCCCCGACCCTGTCCCTATTCCTTTGGAGAGCACTTTCCTCCTGGCCTCTCTGGGGTGGGTTAAAAGCAGAATTTCTGTGGAGCTGTTGGGAGGAGCTGTGCACTCCCCTCTTCCCTGCCAACAAAAAGTGACTTCCAGTCGTCTGGGAGCTCAGCAGGATGCCGGCCAGGAGTGTCCTGCTCCCGCTCCTGCCTCTGTCTCGCACGCAGCCGTCCAGAGCTGGCACGCGCCAGCCCCTCCCCATTTGCGAGCGGAGGCCCTCGTGCGCCCCGGCTTCTGTCTGCTGGTTCTGTGCAGGGGCTGGGACAGCGATCGCCGGCAGTCTCCTGGGGACTGGGTCAGGAATGCAGAGCGCTGGCGGGGCACCGAGGCCTGGGCGTCTGTGACAGACGCGGGGGGAGCTGCTCGGCGGCCCCCACGAAGAGCCACAGGCGCCAGGAGGGAGAAGACTAGGGCCAGCAGCATGCGGTGGAGGGGAGGCTGGCGGCCGGCCCCCAACCCCCAAATGGCCAGTGCCCAGCGCCCGCTAAAAGGCAAGACCTCAGTTCAAGGCATGATGCTCTGGGTCCGTTTCCCGCCCCGAGTGGCTGAGAGTGGAAAAGCGCTGGTGTGCGGAGGCGTCAGCAGGGGTCCCAGCTGGCCGTGAAATCCGTCCAGACATGGGCCGAGCTCTGATTTCTCGTGAAATCCACACCGCTACAGCCCGGGTGCCCGCATCCCGTGGCGCCGCCGGAGGGTGCAGGCCCAGCGGTCCGGCCGCGGCACCGGGAGGGCGAGCGTGCGTCCGGAGAGTGCGGGAGGGCAGGCCCCCAGGGCCGGCGGAGGCGGGGGGGCCTGGGGCAGGCTTCGTACTATCGTGGGGCTCACATGTTAAGGGTCACTTGGCGCTCATCACCCACCTTCTGCTCTCCGGTGGGCATGTGCGGCCTGCGTGGGGAGGGGACAGCCCCAGGCACACAGACCGTGTGACCCTGGCAGAGGCTGCGCCTGCTCTCCCCCAGGGGACAGCTGTGAGGACAGAGGGGTGCGAGGGGCTGCATGCTTTCTGGCACGTCGTGGGGCTCGGGCAGCCGTGGGCCTCCCTCGGGGAGATGGCTTGACCGGCTGGGCCCCTCTGAGCTTCTTAGGATGATGGAGAACTTCACCTGCGCCCGAGCAGCCTGAAAACAGGGCCTGTGAGGAAACGTCCACAAATCTCTGGTTTTCCAAAGTCCCCTGGGGGCCGGCTTGCTGCAGAGACCCCGTCCGCTAATGACTTACAGGACACTCCTCGTGGCTCCATGAGACTCACAGAGGACTCCCCGGGTCAGCTGGGACCAGGCCAGGCCAGACCCTGCAGCTCCCTGTCCTTGGTCTCACAGCTGATGAGCTGAGACTTGCTAGACATGGAGGCTGCTGACCCGGTTCCCCCGATTGCAAGCCCAGCCCAGCCTCGGCCCACACTGCCCCCCGTCTGCTCCTCCCCCTGCGAGCCAGGCAGAGCCCCCCGCCGGGACATGAGGTCTTTAGCCCCACGGAGCTTTCCCTGTTGCAATGGCCCGACTGGAATCAAGGTCTGCTTCCGGCTCCGTCTGGCATCCCTGAGCTGAAGATGCTCTTGGCCTCCTGTGCCTTTCCAAACAGCCTCCGCTCCCCCAAAGCTGGGCACCCCCACACCCTGTCTGCCCATGGGGCTCTGTGGGAGGCAGGCGGTGCTCCGGTGGCCCTTCCTCGCGCCCTGCCCCCACGCCCAGAGGGCGGGCAGGTGTGCCCAGTGCGTCCGCTCTGATGCCCTCATGAGCTCAGGAGGCACGAGGGCTCCGGGCTCCCCACGCACCGCGCTCACGTCTCCCACCCCCACTTCCTTCTTCAGTAGAGCAGGGCTCAGACCCGCGACCTGGGGTGGGGGGTGGGGGTGGGTGCGTGTTTAGCAATCCTCAAAGTGTGGCCCAGGGAACCCTCCAGGTCTGTGACACCAGAAACCATTGGCCTTGTCTCTTTCACAAGCTGACCTTGGCCCTGTGGGGACAGAGTGGCCGCAGCCCCAGACGGAGCTCAGGGCCCTGCGTGCGCCGCGAAGGAGACGCGGCTTTCCCGGGGACGGTCCTACCCGAGGCAGTGACAGATACCGGCGGTTTTAGGTCTTGAACTTTTCTTAAGATGTATTTGTTTATTTACTTTTTTGTTTTCAGTATGCACTACGTTAATATGCTGCGTCACTTTCTAGAAGGGCTAGGTGGGCGTGACCGAGTCATTTTTCATCAATCAGGAAAATGTTTCCTTAATTGTTATTCTCCAAACCCTTTGACACGTAGTAACAATTAACTCCAGAGATGAGCCTGTCTCTTTGCAGCAAACTCCACTGACATGGGTAATAAGCAACTGGTTTCTCCTTGCCCCCGGTACTGGACCTGTGGGTGTGCGCCGTGGATGTGCCGGGGGCGGGGCACCAAGCACGTGGCCGTGAGGTCGATCCTGGGCAGGATCTCGAACCACATCGCACTGCGCGGTTGCCAAGGCCAAGAAGATTTTATTTACGAGTGAGCACGAGCAGGGGGAGCGGCAGAGGGAGAAGCAGGCTCCCCACTGAGCAGGGAGCCTGACGCAGGACCCCGGGATCATGACCCGAGCCAAAGGTGGACGCTTCACCAACTCGGCTACCCGGGGAGCCCCTTGAATTCCTTCTCATGTTTTGTAGAGATAAGATGGGGAGTCCCCAAACAGTGGCATTGATCTCTGGTAGCAAAGCAGGGGG
Source organism: Mustela putorius furo (assembly GCF_011764305.1). Classification (NCBI taxonomy): domain Eukaryota; kingdom Metazoa; phylum Chordata; class Mammalia; order Carnivora; family Mustelidae; genus Mustela; species Mustela putorius. The sequence goes on along the minus strand of NW_025421304.1, from coordinate 43,257,256 downwards.
ATGAGCGCACAGTGTGGCGGAGGGGCTGCCCAGGAGCGGGGCCTGAGGGGCTCCAGAGGCTGAGTTATGTGCCCGCGGTGTCCTGCTCTCCCCCGCGTGCTTTCTACTCGCTTGAGCGAAACATGCAGTATAGGTGCAGACAGACACCCTTGGAACCTGGAACGGAACACCACAGGGCCCGCAGCTCCACTCCGGGGTGGTCCCCAGAGAAACTGGAAGCTGGTCTCTCAAACAGGTGTCCCTGCGCAGAAGGTGGCCACGGCTGCAGCCTGTCAGCGACCAAGGGGGTTCACGAGGTGCGCGTGGAGCTCAGCCGTGTGGGGAAGGCTGCTGAGCCGTGAGAAGGGACGGACCACAGGCACATGTGGCACGGGGGAGCCCGGATGGCGTGCCGGACCACGGAAGCCGGGCCCAGAGCGCCACGTGACCTGTGAGGCTGTTCCTAGGTCACGTTCAGAAAAACCCTCCACCGAGGCACAAAGCAGACTGGTGGCGGCCAGCGTCAGGGGAGCGGAAGGGAGTGAGCGGTGGTGGGCATGAACTCCCTTGGGGGCTGAGAAGGTCTGGGACGCAGCGTGGTTCACTCTGGGATGGGTCACCTGGCGGGAGAAGGGAGAAGCGAAAGAGCCCAGGGCCCATTCCCGTGGCTCCGAGCCCTGGAGACTGCTGGGCTGAGCCAGTCCTTCCACGGCCGGCCATGGCCCGGCGTCAGAGTTAAGTCTCCCCCCGTGAAAGCGGTCCAGCTAGCGCCCACAGAGCCTGGCCGATGTGCTCAGGGGTCCATCGCCATGACCTGGGGGCAGGACGGCTGCTGCCGGGCTGACAGCGGCGGGGGAGGACAGTCACGGAGCTACGCACCCACGTGCACGGTCCCTAGCAGGGCCCTGGGCTCTGAGTCCTCTGCCCTCCCCGTGCTCCGCACGCCCCAGCTTTCCGGGCCTTCCCCACCCTTCGAAGCTTCAAGAAGACGACCGTGAGCGCCGCCCGACGTGGCTGTTGAACGAGCGTGTCCGTGGGGCGTCAGGAGAGCGGCGCTGGACTCAGAAACACTCAACACACGTCTCGCAGACACAGCCCAGTCGTACCGCACCGGCACAACTCATGGCCGGACGTCCAGGGTCCCTGGTCCCTGCCCGCAGGCTGAGGACCGCGAAGCAGAACGCAGCTCTTGTTTCACGGCGGGGAAACTGAGGCCCCAGGCGAGGAAGGGACAGGCTGAAGTCTGTACACGGGCCATGGTCCAGGCCGGGCGGTCCTGGTGCTCGTGGGACAGCGTCCGTCACAGCAAAGCTTTGCCCCGATCCGGGATGCTCCCGGGTGTCTCCCACGGCTTGGTGGCAGTGTGTGTGTCCTCGCCATGGAGGCGTCTGCCGTGGGCTCGGTCATCCCGGAGAGCAGGCCGGGCTCCTTGTCCTCCTGGAGCTGGTGAAGGGCGGCCACCACTGCCCGCCTCTCAGCCCGCCTGGCCCGGAGTGTCCCCGGAGCTGGACGCTGCGGCCAGGCTGGGGAGGCGCCCCGGGGGCTCAGCCGTGCCCATGGCCGTGGCCCAGCATCCCCAGCTCCACCTCCCAGCGTCAAAAACACAATCTGAATCCACATCGGCCCCCTCCCGCCAGATTAATCGAGCACCTCCAAAACTTGCCTTGAGGTCAGGACTGTGTGGGTGTCTCTGTCCCAGGGCTGCTGTGACAAAGTGCCCCAAGCCGGGGGGTGGGGGTGCTCAGAGCAGCAGAGCTGGAGACCCTCACTGTCCTGGAGGCCTGAGTCTGAGATCTGTTGCCCTGGGTTGAAATTCAAGTGTCACAGGGCCACACTCCCTCCGAGGCCTCAGGGACAGTCTGTCCACCTCTCTCAGCTCCTGGGGTCTCCCAGGGCTCCAGGTGTCCCTGGGCTGTGGCCACAAACCCCCAGTCTTTGCCTCTGTCATCCCACGGCCTCCGGCTTCCATGTGTGCCTCATCTCCTCCCCGCCTCGTCCTGTGGTATGAAGGGGCACGGGGTCCCCCAGGCCGGCCAGCATCACGGCCACATGTCCAGATCTCTGATTTACACACATCAGCAGACACCCTTTCTCCAAATCCAGTCACATCTGTGGGTTCTGGGGCGAGCATTTATTTCAGGGGCCGCCTCCCCATGGACGACCGGACCAGACTGTGGTCTGAGGCCACCCCACGGTCTATGCTCTGTGCTACGCCATGAGGAGTACGAACCGTGGCCCTTTAGTGCATGTCACGTGGCTCTGGGTGTGTCTGTGCCTTAATGTCTCTTCCCCCAGCGGTGTGGTTAGCGCAGGCTGGGCCCCACATCCGAGTCACTCACTGTCCCTGTGCCCCACTCCTGAGCCCAGTGACCAGCTCCCTGAGCCCTCTGAGCCCTCTGAGCTTTCTTGTCCTTTTCCTATAAACGGGGCTACATGCAGAGCCTCCCCTGGGTGCCCTAGAGCAAGACGCTATTTGCACAGGGCTCGGTAGCAGCCTGGCCCACGGCAGCTCCTCGCAATGGGCAGCTCCTAGCACGAAACAGGGCTGAGAACGCATGTGGGAAGGAAGGCCTGGGCTCCTTGTGAGGTCAGAGGAGCGAGTTCTGCCCCCAAGTGCTTTGTGAACAGAGGTGTGCTCCTCGGTGGGGCTGGGGGGGCGCTTCACGGTGGGACCGCAGGGCTGGATGTGCACCTTGGCAGTGACCTGTGTCACAGTGTCCAGCTGGTCTGGAGCGAGCCCCCAGTCTGCCCATGCTCAGATGCACAGCGGCCCTGGCAGGTGCGTCCGCTGGGTCAAGGCTGCTGCCCAGGTCACGGTCTACAGAAAGGGAGGAAGCCACCGATCCAACCAGAGATCAAAACCAGACACTCGAGGCAGAACGGGTGAGGGACGTGACTCCAGGTTTCCCTGGAGATGACATATGAGTGGCCAGTGAGCTCCGAAGGGGTGGTCATCACACATCGTCATGACGCCTCCGCAGCCCTGACGACGGCGGCAGAAAACCCGGCGCCCAGAGGACATGGAGAGACTGGGAATTTCGTGTCCCACACGGAGGCGAGGGGGTGCAGCCTCTGTGGGAGACGGTGTGTGTGGGGGCGGTCGTTCCTAAGAACACGAACGCCGAGTTCCCGCACGACCCAGCAGCTGCAGGACTGCGCGTGCACCCGTGAGCCCCGGGAGCCAGGTCTTGGAGACCCCTTTGTGCCCCATGATCTCAAGAGCATCACTCACGGCAGCCCAAGGGCAGAAGCAACGCAAGGGTCCACGTCTGGATGGGGCGCCGGGCAGAGTGTGGTCTGTCCGCGCCGTGGCCTAGGACTCAGCCGTCGCCGGGAAGGCCATGCGGATGCCGGCCACAGCGAGGGTGGACCTGGAGGGCACGAGGCCCCGTGAGGTCAGCCCGTCACGGAGACAGACACGGCAAGGTGCCACTTGCAGGGGGTCCCCCGAGGAGTCGACCCGGAGCCAGGGATGGACAGGGTGCCGGGGCCGGGGAGTTAGGGTGTCCTGGGGATGGAGCTGGGGAAGAAGGAGACATTCTGTGGCTGGACGGAGGCGGCTGTGCACGCTTATACCCTGGGGCTGTGCACTTGGCAGCGGTGAAGGCCGGCAGGCCGGCATGCGTTTCTCTGTGGCAAACAGGTGTTTAGAAAGTGGGGGGCAGTCAGATGCTCTCTGGGGTCTCTTGGTCACTGCTTTGCTCTCGGACCGAGGCCAGCTACCCCAAGCATGTCAAGGGGCCCCTTGGGGCTCCCTTTGCCGATGCTGGATACTTGCTGTGGTGACACAAGGCAGCGGGTGTCCACAGACTCTAACTTAAGCTCTGTGTGCACCTCCGCCCGGGCTCTGGGGACATCGGGGGATACGTAAGACTGTGCCGCTGCTCCCCTGACCTCCCACCTAGCAGGCAAAGCCTAGAAGCTTCGAGGCCCCAGGGCATGGGGAGATGGGAGACGGGAGGCCGAGAGAGAGCAAGCCCCTGGAGGAGGAGCAGAGAGGAGGAATAGTTAGGTCTGGGACAGAAGAGTGGGAATTCAGACAAAATTCTGCTTAAAGCTGACGTGCTCCGTCCAGCCATAATTCAGCAGGACGGAAAAGGCCGGCGTTTGCAGAAGAGGGTGAGGGAGTGATGCTGCGGGAAGGGGGCTGTGGGGCGCCGGGCCGGCCGGAGGTGAGGAACACGGGGAGGGGTGCCGGCGGCGGGGCCAGCAGGCGCGGGTGGGTCAGACGGGCGCCACCGGAGGGGAACGGAGGCCAGAGGCAGCAGGAGAGGGAGCCGGAGCCGGTGAGGACGGGACAGACCAACCAGAAGTGGGAGTCCCTCGTTCACTCGCTCGGTCACCTCAGCACCGCTGTGAGGGGACACAGGCGTGAGTGAGGGACCCTGGGCATCACGTGTGAGAGGAGCCTCCGGGCGAGGCCTGACCTGGACGGGGGGCGGGGGGCTCGGCAGCCCCAGGATACTCCTATAGGGACAGCATCCGGGTCTAACCAGGGGCCCCAGTGACCCGTTCGGACACCTGCTCCTGTCCCCACTGGGGCTGTCAGCGTTCTCTATCTGCTGACTGTGCGGCCTGCATGATGGGTGTGTGTGGCTTTCTCGAACGGCGAGACCACGGCCTCTGTGCCTGTCTCAGCCGGTTTTCCATAGCAGCTTTGAGGGCCAGGCCCGAGCACCCCTTCCCTCATGGTGCTGAAAAGCGTGGCTTTGGGGAAAAGCGTAGAAGACAGGCTGACGGCTCTCGGGACCACAAGCCTCCCTGGGCTGGTCCTTGTGTGCGGGGAGCAGTCCGGCCAGGGCGAGTCTCCCCCACGGCCCTGAGGGCAGGAGACTGGCTGGCGGGGGGGTGGGGGGGCTGGCCACCCGCGAAAGAATCGGAAACGCAGCTTTTGTCTTCAGGTCTGACGTGGGAGGTGACATCGGCTCGTAACTAGCGATTGGTCTGGGTCTAAAATTAGGGCCCAGGTGCTTCCTGCAGTGCGGGAAGAGAGGGCCCCGACTGCCTGACACCGCAGGACCAGGTTCTCTCCCATCCCGGCGGCCGTGAGTCTGCGGTCCGGGCGCGGGCAGGCCGCCGCTGGAGGTTCGGGGCGGGGGGCCGTGCTGTCCTCCCCCAGTGCCTGCAGGTACGGCCACCCTTGGCATCCCCTGGCTCGTGGCCGCCGGCTCTGCCTCGTTGTCCCACGGGGTGCTGTGTCTGTCCCCTTAGGACCCCCCTGGTGGGATGGGGCCCATCCACTCCTGCACGACCCCCTCTTAACCTGATGGTCCCCGCACAGACCCTATTTCCAGAATGGTCACAGGTAGGGGGGTTAGGACGTGGACATATCACTCTGGGGGACACAGCCCCCCCCCAGTCCCCGCGTGAGGCTTCTGAGCAGCAGGCGGGATTTGGGTGTGGAGATGATCTACAAGGGCTCCCCAGGCAGAGGGGGCAGCACGCAGGAAGGTGTGGGGCGCTGTGGTGGGGGGAGAGGGGGGCGTCGTGGGCCGGTGGGGAGGGGAGGGGAGGGTGAGGCTCCTGGGACAGGGCTGTGCGCACGTGTCACGTGTCACAAGAGGCGTTAAACCCTGGAGGGATGCTGTGGGCTGGGCGTCCCACATCAGAGCCCCTGCTTGATGGCCGGCCGCGTCCCCTGTCCCTGAGGAAGATGGCAGGGTTCAGCCCTCCCGGCCTCATGACTCAGAGCTGGCCCTGCTCCGTGGCCGCGAACACATTTAAAACAGGACAGACGTCCGTCCACGGATGGGCTCCATCAAAACGTGGCTTATCCACACGGCAGAGCAGGGCCGTGACTCGGATGGACCCGGGAGCCTGGGAGTGAGGGGAGCCAGGCCTGAAGCCCCGTGTGCTTGGTCTCACGGGCACGAAATGTCCAGAACAGGCAAACGGTGCGGCCGGGAGGTGGAGGAGCGGAGGGTGGGTGTGGCGGTCGGGGGGACGAGGGCAGTGACGCCAGTGGGGACGGGGTCTCCTTGCGGCGATGGAACGGGAGGCGGCGGCGCACGTCCCTGCTGACGGGCCAGATGCTGCTGGGTCGTGCGCGCGAAGCGTGGACCTCACGTCTGGACAGTCGCATCTCGTCTCCAGGACGTTCCGAGAGGAGACGTGAGTGGGGGAGCCACCTCGATGTCCCTGGGTGACTTCTGTCCTGCTGGGGCTGGTAGGAGCAGAGCGCATTCGCCCATGCTGGTGGCAGAGTGGAGTTTGGGGGGCACTAGGCCCGGGTGGGAGGGGGGTAGAGGCATGCACAGTGCTGGGGACCGGAGACCCCAAACCAGGACGTACCCCGTGGCAGAGACGGAGGCGGAGGAAGCAGAAGACAGAGACGGTGGGGCGGAGCCGGCTTGGAGGGAGGGAGCAGGTGCGGGGGCCTCGGAAGGGTCCCCGCAGACGCATTTCCAGGGCGAGGCAAGAGCATAGCAGGGGTTTGGTGCACGAGAGGGTCCCGTGTCTTCCCAGACAACGGGGTCCCCATCAGGGTCCGGGAGCCGCCCGCAGGCCTCAGGACGGGACAGGACCAGGGCCGGCCCCAGGGGTGCCCTGGTCTCCAGGGACGGCTCCCCAGGCCTCTGCGGGCCCCTTGCCCCTCCCCAGACCCCTGAGCACCGCGGAGGTTCTCGCTGCGGTTTAAACGAGTGTTTCCGAGAAAACTGCATTACTCACGAGCTAACACGGGTGACGCGACTTGCCTCCGCTGTTCCGAGCATTTGGGAATCAGCCCAAGTAGTTCAGACGTGACCGTGAACATGCGACGGCGGGGTGATTGGTTTCGGGCGCGGGCTCTGACACGGGACCTATTTTTGGACGGAGAAACGGACTTTTATTCCGCTCTGGTATTTTTAGTGTATTTTGAAACTTACACCGCTTCTCTGTCTCGCGAGTTCCTGCGGCGTCTGATACAGTCACAGCAGTACTGGAGAGCAGGGGGGACTTGCTGGTGCTGAGGCTGCCCGAGCCTTCAGTCACTGGGACCCTCTGTTTCTTCTTCCGTGAGACAGGGCGGGGGCTGGAGGCGTTCTGACAGGAGCAGACGTTCCCGAGCCCTGGTCTGTGGACCTGTGTGTGGAGCTTCTGCAGCGGAGCAAGGAAAGGGAAGTGGGGGTTTCACAAAGTTGCGCTAATTTCTTAGAAAAAACTGTCTTTTGTTCTAAGTTCTGTCTTCTAACATTTTTGATGCCAAAATGTGTTATTGGGAAACACAGAAATGATTCACCAGTGGTTAAATTCGGTATCTGGAAAAACAGGAAAGAAAGAGGTCAGGCCTGTGTGACCCCGGAGCGGTTGCTGGCCATTCCGTGGCTGGTGATTTTCTAAAGCCCGAAACCCTGCTGTTGGGGACTCATGTCCTCCCGGCGTCCAGCTCCGAGACCCAGTGCCGACCCCCTTGGATGGGCCGCAGAGGGCCCGGTGGGGAGGGAGGGCTGGGGGCCCAGCTGTCGGTGTGGCTGGATCGCAGGGGCAGTGGGCAGGAGGGCCCCCAAGACTGGGCCACTCAGGGGTCCACCAAGCTCAGTCCCCTCCGAGCTAGGAGTCAAGGAGGGTCCCGGGGTCTGTGGTCGACGCTGTGTGGGAGGAAAGCACCAGACCCTGGGGGAGGCGAGGGGGCAGGAGGTGGGGTGCTGGCCCGGGAGGGGGGCTGTCTTCAAGGGTGATTGTGGGTCTGCCACCGACCTGGGAGGCTGGGGGTGGAGCCAGCGGCCGGTGCTGTGGTCCCCAGTGGCAGTGCCTGTAGGGCCAGTGGGAGTCTCCCATTTACAGACCAGGCCAGGCTGGCTTGGGGACTCAGCCTTTGTTTTCTTTGTTTCTAGGGAGCGGGGTCAGGGGGGCAGTGGGAGGGGGAGACGGAGAATCTTAAGCAAGATCCTTGCCCAGTGTCCCATGGAGCCCCAGGCACTGCTGGGAGTGGGCCTGGGGCTCCTACCCCTGGGCTCTGGAGGCCCCATGAGGGTCACCTGTCTGCCGGCTGTGTCCCTCCCCTCTGAGCCCACCCAGAATGTGTCCTGTTGGAACAAGTGTGCCCCAGCTCTGTTCCTGTCCCCCCCTCCCCGCGCTTCAGGCGCCCGACTACCCCGAGCAGCCCGCAGACGTGGACAAGGTCGCTCCTTCATTACGTGTTGGACGGGGGAGAGCACCGGGGTCCTGGAGTGAACGCCCCACGTTGGGGGGCTGGGCGGGGCCCAGGAGGGGATGAGCCGTGGTGTCCGAGGCCGGAGGTCATTCCTGTCATTTCTAGACTCCGAGGCTCTTCAGCTTGTTTCTCACCGTGAAGATGAGTGTGGAAGCTGCAGAGATGGTCAGAGGGTCTGCACAAGTGATTCTCCAGAGTTACCCGACGGCCAGGGGCCAGCGGGGAAATGCACATCAGGACGGCCGCGAGAACCCACCTCCCTCCCATGAGGACGGTGGCTGGCGACGTGGCTGGGGGACAGCGGCTGCACCAGGCCGTCTGCCGGCTGCGTTCACTCAAATGAAGCCAGAGCCACGTCCACGCAAATGCTCGCACGTGGGTGTTTGTGTCCACGTCACTGGTGACAGTGAGACTGTGCCGGCAGCCTCACTTGATCTTAGCCAAAAGGCCGAGAAGCGATGTGCCGGCAGCCTCAGTGTCTGTTACCTGGTGAACCCCAGGACGCGGTCCACCCGCACAGCCTGGTCGCGTCCAGCTCTAGACTTGCAAGGCCCTGACACGCAGCCAGGCGTGGAGGGCAGCTGTGAGCTATGGGGTCTGCGTCCCTGAGGTGCCTATGACAGCAGGTCCATGGGGTCGGAACACAGGTGGCCAAGGGCTGGGTGGGGACAGGCCGGGGGCGGCGGTTGAGGGGCACGGGCTCCTTGGGGTGGTGATGGCCACGGAATGGTCCACTTACTGGTCCACTTACGTGGGTGGATTGCGTGACAGGTCGTGGGTGTCCCCGGGCAGCCGCTAGGAGGCCCGGCTGCCCAGCCTCCCCGTGCTGTCCTCCAGACACTGAGGAGCCGCACATCGGGGCTTTGAGAGCCTGGTCCCCGAGGTGCCCAGCGGTCCAGGGCATGGCTGGGCAGAGCTTGGGGCTCACTGTCCCCTCGGAGGGGAGGCACAGTCCGTGAGACCCTGGATCCGGAGGGTGGGGGCTGCCCCCGGGGCCCTAGGGACGATCCTGCAGCCCCAGGCAGGGTGCCCTGTCTGCGTGCCCTGCACCTGTCACCTCCAGTAGTGGGCGGGGCTGGTGGGCGGGACCCCTGGTTCTCTGTAAAACTACCCCCCCCCAAGTCCCTCTCCTCCCTCCCCCTCCCCCCTCCTCCTCTCTCTCCCCTCCCCCCCCCTCTTTTCCTCTCTCCTTTTTCCCCGGTCCTGCCCCTTCCCTCCCAGGGCTGCAGCCTGGCTGGCAGCAGACTCCGGTCGCTTGGGTACTTGCTTGGTACGGGCTGTGGGAGAGGGAGGCCTCCGTCTTTGCTCCATGGTGGGGGCCGGGGCTCCTTTTTCTGTGGAGGACGAGGCTGCCCCAGAGCCCTAGGTTGGGGCCATCAGGAGTGCAGGCCAAGGTCGCTCAACACAGAGACAGCTGACTCTGAAGCCAGGATGCCCGGATACACGCACGGGGACCGCAGCCACAGCCTTGTGTCTGTGCACCCGTGGGCGCCGACGGGACAGTGTGGTGAGGTCCAGAGGACATGCGGTCTTACGACACGTAGTGACCTTCATTCTGTGCACGGGAGGTGGGCCAGCGGCGTCCTGATTTTCCCCTTCCGTGGCTGTGGGACACTGTCCTGACAAGAAACCGTGGGACCCCACGGCGTTCTGGTCCCTGAGGCTGCACCTGCCTCCGCCCCCCTTCCACGCCCCCCTGGGGTGCCTCCTGGACTTCAAAGGCCCTGGGGCAGAGTTTGGAAACCACCAGGATGGTTGAAAGCCTAGGGACCTCCTCCCGTGTCCCTAGGGCAGGAGTGTGGCTGGGTGTCCGCGCCTCGGGGCCGAGGGCTCGTCAGCACCCGTGGCCCCACAGTGCCGGCCTTCCAGCTGGTCGGTGGCCGCAGCGTCTCCGAGGATCGTCCTGCTCACAGCCTGGACATGCTGTGGGGTCAGGGCAGGCTGGAGGCTGACCACCGGCAGAGAAGGTAGACGCCTGCCCTTTCAGAAGCCCCTCGGGGAGCAGAGAAGGCGGCTTCCTCCTCAGGGCCTCCGGGTGAAATGGGCAGAACTGTGGCTTCCCAAATTCATGGCCACACGGAGCCTCCAATGTGTCCTTGTGTGGAATCTGTCCGCAATGAAGCATCGCGGTGAGGTCCCCCGATCCAGCTGTCCTGAACTCCCGTGTGTCCTTACAAGAGACACGGGAGACGCGGTCGGACCCAGAAGAGGGGACCTCCTCGGGAGGCCGAGAGCATGCCGAGGGACAGCAGGCACGGCAGCCATCGGCAGCATCAGGAGGAGAGGCCTGGAGACTGTCCCTGGAGGCTTCGGGGTGGGGGGTCCTGCCTGCACCTTGATTTTGGACTCTGGCCCCCCAAACTGGGAGTGAATACATCTGCTCTTTGGGTCCCAGGACACACATCTGGGGAAAGGGGCTGCATGGGGAGGGACTCAGAGGCGGGGGAGGCAGTACCCCCGGTCCAGGCTGACTTCTGGTCCTGTGTCCTCTCCCCACTGCGTCCCCAGACGCCTGACCCTGGGCCATGCGGAGTAGGGAGTTCCAGCTTCTAGAACCTTCCTGTGGCTCTAGTCCCCGAGGCCCTCCACCCGCACGCACGCCCCTCGCGGCCGCCCTGTCCCAGGGGGATCCGAGTGCTTAGAGGGTCCCTCCACGCCCAGCGGGTCCCTCAGCGCCCCGCCAGCACCTTGAGGCGCCCACGATCTGGTGGGGAGCTCACGCCCGACGCTCTGATTTTCTCTTCCACAGAGCGAGGGGCTGGGGGTCTGTCGTGTGGATCCTTGGCTCCCGGTGGGCGGGTGGTCCGCTACCACTCACGCCCTTCCTCGGCGCTGCCCGGGCGCCGTCACAGCCGTGTTCCTGGGGGTGGGAGGGGCGGTTGTGTTTTTCCCGGGTGAGGGTCCAGCGTCGGGATGGACCAGAGCTTGCCATGTGCGGTCTGGACGGGCGCGTCATCCTCTCCCGGAGGCCCCCTGCTGGCGCCCGGTGAAGGCGGAGACACCCAGGGCTTCCCAGGAAGAACCACCTTCGTTCCTCCCACGATGTAAGAAAAGGAGAAACCTGTATTTCTCCCCGTCGCGTCGGGAAAGTCTTTAAATATTGAGAAGCTGTTCCATGATGGCTGGAAGCGTCCCCAAATTCTCATTTTCACTGAACGCCTCAAACGCTGCCCACCGTCTTCCTCGGAGCCACGGGCTAGCTGTTCACGTTCCGAAAGCGTCTTCCCGCAGCCCAAGTCGGCTCCGTCCTCCGTCCGTCGGTCCGTCAGGTCCTGGGATCATCCGGGACTCCGTGCCCCCACCCCCACCCTCCCTCCGGCGGCCGTGGCACGTGTTCTCGTCCATCACACGGCCAGTAAGAAGACTGTGCCCAACAGTGGAGATTTAATACAATTAATAATCTTCACCGTTTGTCATCAAAAGCTTCTTAACCGAACCTCAGTTGTGGTGTTTTCCCGCGAGCACGGGGCGGAGAGTGGAGACGCCCCCCGGGCTGGCCTGTAGCCTGGATCCGTGAGGCCATATCCGTGCCCAGTGGGTCGGGCCAGGGTCGTGCGGAGCCCCGGAGCGGGTCCCGGGTCTCCCTTGGGTTCCCTGGAGCACACTCTGGCCTGAAGACAGCACGGGGCGTGCGTCCTCCCTGGTCTCGGGGGTGGGGGGCACAGCTGGAGCCCCTGGCTGCCCCCCAGGCCCCGCCGGCTGTTTCTGGTGTGGGTTGTGGTCCAGGCAGGGGCTCGGAACCCAGCCCAGAGCCTCTGTGGCTGTTCTCTCTGCCGCTGCACCCCTGCCCGCCTCTGCAGGGGAGACGCCTTCGTTCTGGCAGCCGAGGCCGTGGAGGGTTACGGGCCGTCCCTCTGGCTGAGCCCTCTGCCCGGGGCTGTGAACATCCAGAAGGCGAGCTCACGTCGCACGACGCAGGGGCCCGGAACGAGCTCCATTCCCCGCGGGATTTCAGACGTCCTCTTGCTTCGGCTCGCTGCTAACTCAGGGAACCCCAGGCGGGAGCGTGGGGTCTGGTGCTTCCTCGCCCGGGTAGGGCACAGCAGCCCGTGGCTGGGGGGAAGGAGGGCAGGATTCTTCCCGGCTCGTCCTCGTCAAGCCGAGGTCACCCGGAGGCTCCCTGCTCCGAGGCGGCCGGTCGGCCTGGGCTCACTGTCCATCCTTGTCTCTCTGGCGTTGTCGCCCCCCTCAGGGTCACCTGACCAGCCGGCTTGATGCCCCTTTTCTGTGTAGGCAACATGGTTGTAGGGTTCTGGGGAGGAGACGGCAGACAGCCTGGCTGTGTGCGCCCCCCGCTCGCGGCGGTGCCCAGCGCTCTCCCTGTGGACTCACGGGGCCAGCCCCGCCGTACTCTGGGGTGCGGAGATGTGATTGCTGTGGCGCTGAGCGACGGCTCCGTCTCAAGCAGGACGGGGCGAAGTGGCTGGTCCCGCTCCGGCTCAGACCTCAACATGATAAATGGCTTTCCCGTCAGCTGCCGGGAGCCGGGGCGGCCCACAGGGACCCCGCGGGACCCCGGGGAGCCTGCTTCCGCTTTCTCATTGTGAAGTGTTAGAAACCTGCCCACAAGTGATGTCACTGCAGGGAACCCTGGGGGAATGCAAAGGTGACCTTCAGGAAGCCCAGAGAAACCCACAGTGGGCTATGCCATGGCGCCGAGGAGCTCCTGAGACCGAGCTCCTGGTCCAGGAAGCTGGGCCCATCTGCGTCCCTGCCAGGGTGTGCGGGCCTGCGTCTTTGCCCCCAGGCTCCGGGCGTGTGCCGCTGGCAGAGGAGAGGGAGCAGGCCGTGGTGGCAGATGCTCCAGCAACTGGGAGGGGCCGGGCACCGGGCTGGCTTGCTTTCCTCTCTGCCCGCCCGAGCTCCGCGTTCTGGGGCTGAGCACAGGCCGCTGGAGGTGCGCTCCTTGTGGGGGCCGTGGCTTGCAGCAGGGCTGAGGCGATCTCTGCAGGAGCACGGCCTCTCCGTGGAGGACCATCTGTGCAGTCCCCGGGCGGAAGCCAGGCCTGGTCGGGGGTGGGTTTTGTTTCCGAGTGTCCGCAGACAGGTTGGGAACCCGCTGCCTTTCTTGCCGGGCGACTGCCCGGAGAGCCCTTGACGGAATTCCAAGTCCTGGACCGACAGCTGCTGAGACGCCTCCGGATGGGGGTTTCCGTGCACTGGGGATGAGTCGGGGCCATCTGGGTTGCGGTGGCGAAGAAGTGACAGACCTATGGGACCACAGCAGCGCCGGGCTTCATCCTGGGCGTCCCGCTGAGCCTGGGCGGTGGTCCCTCCGAGACGGGCCGGCTCGGCCGTTGGAGTCCCCAGAAGCAGGGACTGTCAGCCTGCAGGTGCCGGGGGCGTGGCCCTCCCTTGATCTGTGCAGCGTCTCTTTGACTCTGACTCAGATCTGGGTCCTGCTCTCCCTGCTGGGAGGTCAGGGTCACTGTGTCCCTAAGAAACATGGTCCTCAGATTTGGGGGTTGTCCAAGGTAATGCACTTGGAGTTCTCGGGAATGAGGCGCGTGCCTGCACCTCTTGGGGGGGAAGAGCACAGACCCAGCCAGACCCTCTCCTCCCTCCTGCCGTACTGAGCTTTTAATGGGTTTCGGGTCTCCGTAGGCATGCCGTTTCGAGCTTCTTCCTAGTTTCCTAATGACTCCCACTGATCTGACCTCCGACCTTGTGAAGGCATGTGGTGGTCATCCCCGATGGCCGGACTCTATGCAGCCGATGGCCGGACTCTATGCAGCCTCTGCAGACCCTTGTGGTCAGGCATGCTAGGGCGGGGTTGGCCTCCAAATTGGAGACTGGGGCGGGCTCCTGTAGACCCGTGAGCGTGGAGCCCATGCTGTGGCCACTTCCGGGGGCATTTTGTCCTTACTGAGCAGGTGGCACAGACACCCGTGCTCTGGCCATGAGGTCTGTGCCACCACGTGCAGGGGTGGGACCCACGGTGCCCCTTTTGGTCAGGAGATGAGTGTGACAGCCTCACAGTGGGCCGTGACAGACTGTGGGCCACAGCCACACATGGGTTTGTGGGGGCCCCTCCATCCCAAGAGAGCCCGGTCAGCCCGGAGAGCCCACTGCAGACACAGCCGTCAGGGAAGGAAGGTTCCGTGTCCTCCCTGTGAGGGTACCTTTACCCGGAAGCCCACTCGTGGGTGGGAGGGTCACGGGCGGAGCTCGCGAAGGGCTGAGCGTCCCCCGACAGTGGTGGCTGGCACGGAGTCCGACGCCCGCAGAGGTACCCAAGTCCCACGAAGCATTGAGGGGGGGACACATTCTCATGCCTCATAGCTCCCATGAGCCGTGCCTGGGGGTTTGGGAGGACTCTGGTTTTTCTGGGGGATTGTATTTTGGGATGGGCGGGTGTCCTTCCGACGTCGTGGGTGGCTGCCCCAGCCCTTCTGTTCACGTGTGGTCTGGACGTCTGAAGGCTCCTTCCCGTGACAGATGAACGGCGGAGCGGAAGCGGGGCAGGGTGCTGGGCCAGGGAGGGCATGAGGCACAGGCTCCCCGGGCGGGGGTAGGCTGGTCACCCCGTTCCAGATCCCAAAGGGGGGACACCTGGGTGCCCTCCCTTCTCTCTCCCTATGCGTGATACAGGCTCCTGTTAGGCTGATAACAAAGGGGCTACCAAGCTCTGAGCACCTGCTGTGGGGTCTTTCTGCCTTGCCAGGGACGAACGTGCAGACCCTCGGGCCCGGGCCTGGATCGAGTATTTCCAGGCTCAGGGACAGTCCCTATGTTGTCCCCAGGAGTGGAGGGGTGGCTGTCCCATGCAAGAGGGCTGTTCTGGCTGAACAGGAAGGGAAGTAGAGGGAAGCCTAGGGCTGCTCCCCCTGAGAGCGCCCCTCCCGGTGAGGCGGAAGGGCAGGCGTGTGTGCGAGGCCGGGCCAGGGGTTCAGAGGAGACCCTGGTGGCAGACAGGAGGCTGGCTGGCGAGGGTGTCCCCATACCGGGACAGGGGCCGGGGCTGCCTGTGTTCCTCTGGTGTTCGCTCCTGTGACAGCCGGTCCTGCCCCGGCCGCCTCGTCCTGCTGCTCTCTCCCTCAGGGGCCGTGACCCTGGGGTCGCATCCGAAGCATTTGCTACTGCCTGGCCTGCCTTCTCCGCTGCTCCCCTCACCCATGGCCCTGTCCCAGCCTGAGCCCCTCCTTTGCCGGCTGCTCCTGTTCTGTTCCCCCGTGTTCCATCCCAGCAGGGACCACAAAGCCTCCCATCCCCAATCGGCTGGCCTGGAGCCTCTCCCTCCCCCGCCTGGGGGAGAACCAGGGTCAGCCCTGGCGCACATGATAGGGCCACAGGCTCCCCGGCACCCGGCCTGCTGGCCTGGAGAACTGAGTCGCTGCTGGCCCCTGGCATCAGGAGTGCCCACCTGCAGGACTTGCCAGAGCCTGTTCTCCCGCCACCACACTGGGGGAGCGGGCAGCATGGGGATGCCGGTGGGATGTCCCGGGCGGTGGACAGCGATGACCAGGGCATGGGGGAATAGCCGGTTAGGAGGAGATGGGGTCAGGTGGTGACCTTGAATGTGGACCGTGTGCCGTGTGTGCCAGGAGCTGTGGCCGGACATCACCCGGTCACAGCTGGCTCCGGGGAGATGCAGATGGCACAGGGCAAAGAGCAACAGAAGGCAGGCGACAAACAGGACTGGGGTCCGGAAGGGTCCTGGGTGGGGCTGGCGCCCAGATGGCCTTCCATTCCCTCTCGACATCGGTGACCCAAGTGCCCCTCCCAGTGCCAGGTGCCAGGGGCGCAGGAGGCACTGGTCAAGGCAGGTGGGGCCTGGGGGAAGGGGTGACAGACAGGGGTCCCCAGAGTGACTCCTGCTGTGGTGTCAGGATGGAGGGTCAGAGAAGGTCCCTAAGCTGAGAGCCGCGTGCCGTGAAGGGCAGCCCTTCCTGGGAGCGGCCCCTGGCGGCTGGGGTCGCGTGGAGCCGCGCGGTGTGGTGGGTGAGCAGGGCTCAGAGGCCACCTCTGTGTGGTGGGAAATCCCGAGAGCCTGAAGCAGGGCGCAAGGCCACCCTCAGCACAGTAGTGGGGACGGGCTGTGGTGGCTGTGGTGGTGGCCAGGCCACGGGGCAGGGAGAAGCGGCAGCTGTCCCCAGAGGCAGAACCTCACACTCACGGATAGTGTTTGGAAGTGGGGGCTGAGGGAGGGCGGAGGCCAAGTCACAGACCTGGAAGCCAGAGGCAGGTGGCAGAGGGGAAGGCGCGCTTGGGGCGATCCAGAGCTGCTTCGGAGGGGGAAGGCGGCATGTGCGACTGGCTGACGAGCAAAGGTCGCCGGCAATGGCCGGATCTGAGCAGAAGCAGGGAAGTCAGGGCGGGCTCCGGAGGGACAGGTGGGTGCGGTGCTCAGAAGGGGCTGGGCTAGAGAGAGATGCAGGGGCAACAAAACCCATGTGCCCCCCAGGGAGAATAGGTCTCAGGAAAGCTTCTAGGGAGGGCCCTGAGAGCCTCGAACCTTAGAAAGGCAGCGGGTTTGGGCGGTGTGGCCTGGGAGCAGGGGGCACCGCGTTACCTGGAGAGGGGCTCAAGGCCTGAGCTGCCCCGGGACGGTGTGGGGGTAGGGGAGATGGAGGGGACTCGAGGGGGTGGCATGGGCACGGGTGGGGTCTGCAGGGGGTGGGAAACCTGGGGTCGGAGAGGGAGGGCATGTGACCTAGGACCCCTGCGCAGGAACCTTAATGAGGTGCGTAGCGCTGCCTCCCAGCGGCCTCCTGAGGCCTGGGTGGGGGCACGGGCTGCAGGGCCCAGGACCTCCCTGTGACAGAGGTCAGCCCAGACCCAGGCCTAGGCTGGAATAGGAGTCACGGGGTGTTCCTGCCCCTTGAAGGGGCTTTGGGATGACTGCGCACCCGCTCGCCTCCCCCGTAGGCAGGGGGACCGAGGCCCTTCCGCATGCGGCCCTGCCCTTCAGTCTCTGTGCCCCCCTCCCACAGCCCGCAGTTCCCTCGCGGCCCCTGTCGGTTCATCAGGAGTCCCATCCCCGAGGCTCCCAGCATCCCTTCAGATATTTTATTGTAGTTTGTGTTCAGTAAAGCTCACTTGCATTAGGTTTCTACTGACAGTATGCGTGGACATCGGTGACGTCTGCTCTCATCCGGGGGTCTGAGGCCTCCTGAAATCTCCATGCAGGCTCGTGCAGGACAAGGCAAAGGGGTAAGGCTGAGCGTCAGCGTCAGAGGGCTTCCTCCGCCCCGGCCTCAGGTGGCAGAGGCCAGGGCACCTCGGCTCCCCTGGGACCCTCCCACGACGGACTTCCCCAGAACGGGCTCTGGTGTCTGGCCAGGCTGGGGTCCTGTGGACCCACAGGAGGGGCGTGTCAGATAGGCAGGGGCCTGTGGCTGATCTCGTCCAAACATGGGCCCATGACCGCACAAGGGCTGGGTGGGAGAAAGACGTGCCTTGAGCAGGGACAGTGAGCCTGAGCGGCTGGCGGGAAGTTGACCCTGGGCTGTAGGGGTGTGTGTGTGGGGGGCGGGCACGCTCTGCTTCTTCAGGCAGAGCTGGGAAGACGGATGGGTGCTTTCTAGCAGAGGCAGCTGGCTGCAGGGTGAGAACGTGGCTGGACTCTGCTGGGGTGTGGCCACCCAGGTCCTGTGGTGGACAGCGGGACAGACTAGGGTGGGAGATCGCCCCGGAGCCCGTCCAGGTGCCATGCTATGCCCAGCTCAGGATTTGGCTCCTGCTGGCCCCAGGGCACGCTGTGGGACCCGGTGCCCCCTTCCCTGCCCACTGAGTCCCCTGGTGCCTGCGGGATGCCTGTGTCCCTTCCCTCCCCACAAGCCTTGGCAAGCACAGGGCTTCCTCCTCCCCTGCTGGCTAGTCAGTCCGAAGTCCTTCCCTTCGCTATCTGGTGGCCCACCACGAGCTTCCGGTAGCGCCCTGGAGGGCAGCCGAGGGCGGGGAAGGTCAGGGCGTGGTCCCCAGTGCCCCAGGCCGGTCCAGAGCGGCCTGCAGGGCCGCGACCACCGGGATGTGCTGTGCCGTCCCGGGACTGGGGTTGGGCTCCGCTCTGGGGCCACTGAGCACGCGACGCCGGCGGTGGCCGGTGCGTCCCCCGCCCCCGGGCCCGCGCGCAGAGAACCAGGCCGCGCACCGCCGCGCTCTCAGGCTGAACCTCTTTATTAAGCGCCGCGGCCCGGGCGCGCCGAGCCCCGCGGTGCCGGCTGTAGTGTGGCGGCGGCTCAGGGCCCGTGCTCGGCCGCGTGCGAGGCGCAGTAGTACTTCTTGTGCGCGATGAAGGTGGACAGGCTGCTGAAGCGGATGTTGCACAGGCGGCAGTACCGCTGGCCGCCCGGCGCCACCTTGCCCGGGGTCTGCACGCCCTTGTCCGCGCGGGGCGGCGGCGTCGGCGTCGGCGGGCGCGGCGGCCCTGCGTCGGGGCCCGGGGAGGGCGGCGGCGGGCCGGGCCGGGGGCTGCCGTCGGGCGCGCCGGGGCCCGGCTCCCGGGGTTCCCGGCCGTTGAGGCCGTCGCGGGGGGCGGCGGGCGAGGGCGTCCGGGCGCCGGCGGGGGGCTGGGCCAGCAGCAGGCCGTGCGCCAGGCGGAGGTGCTCCACGAGGTCGCCGCGCACCGGCCCGTCGGGCGGGCAGTACGGGCACACGACGGCCGCGTCCTCGGGGGCGGCGCGCAGGCGGCGCGGGGCCGCGGGGCACGAGAACTTCTTGTGCGCCAGGTAGGCGTCGAGGCTGTGGAAGCTGACGCGGCAGGCCGTGCACTCGTGGTAGTCGGCCAGCGCGGGCAGCGCCGCGGGCAGGGCCGCCTGCCGCCGCGGCTTCTTGCTCAGGTCGATCGGGCCGTCGGCGGCGTCGGGCCCGCGGCTGCCGCTGCCGCTGCCGCTTCCGGGCCGGGGCGGCGGCGACGACGACGACGACGATGACGATGCTGCGGCGGGCGGCTCGGGGGCGGGGCCGGGCGGCAAGGGGGCGGGGCCGGCGGCGGGGGGCGGGGCCGCGCCGGCCGCGTGCAGCTCGTACAGCTTGCGGCGCCTGCGCGTGCGCACGGGGGGCGCGGCGGGCGCGGGGGTCCCCGGGGTCCCGGCGGGCGCGGGCCGGCGCGGCGGCGGGTCGTGGCGCGAGGCGCAGTAGTAGCGCTTGTGCACCGTGTAGGTCTCGTGCCGGCTGAAGTGGATGTTGCAGGCCTCGCACAGCGTCCGGCGGGGGTCGTCGTCCTCGTCCGCCCCGCTGCCCGGGCTCGGGCTGCCCCGGCTGCCCGCCTCCGCCTCGGGCTCCGCCTCGGGGGTGGCCGCGCCGCCCGCCTCATCCTTGCGCGTCCCGGTGCGAGGCGACGCACGTCCCGCGTCGGCGTCTGCGGGCGGGGGGCCGGGGGGCGCGCGGGCGGGGGCCGGGGGCGCCTTGGGCCTGCGCGCGGGGGCCCCGTCGTCGGGCGCGCGGCGGCCGGAGCAGTAGAGGCGCTTGTGCACGTAGAAGTTGTTGACGTTGTTGAAGGTGATGTCGCACTCGAAGCACGTGGCGCCCTTGGGGGCCCCCGCGAAGAGCCCGGCCGGCGCCCCCGCGCCCGCCTGCAGCCGGCTGTGCACCAGCTCGGACATCTTGGCCAGGATCTCGGAGGCCGGCGGCGCCGCGGCGAACTGCGGCAGGAAGAGCGCGCCGGCCGCCAGCCCCAGCTCGCCCGGGCCAGGGCTGCAGTCCGGCGTGGGGCTGGACAGCTCGGCCTTCACCCTGGCCGCGGCGGGGCTGGGCGGGGACGGTGTCCGCGATGCGGCCGGAGGCCCTGGCTCCGCCTCGGGCTCTTCCGTGGCAGCCTCGGTCTTGATGGCCCGGGGCGCTGCCGGGGGCTCGCTGCTGCCCCCGTTCTGGGGGGTGGCTCTGGCCTCTCCATTGGTGGTCTCCACTGGGGCCTTCCTGTCCAGTCCTGGCGATGGGGTGGGCGCCAGACCGACGTCGGTAGAAGCCAGGGGGCCGTGCAGGGCCGTGGGCTGCTGGAAGCTGGCCAGACTGTCTGCAGGGAGACCCCAGGGGCCACACTTCAGGGCTGGAGCAGGACCTCCCTGGGCCAGACCTGAGGAGGGGGAGGGCGGGAAAGGGACAGCTGGACTGGGCAGAGGTGGTGGAGGGCCAAGATTGACATTCACCCCTGGCGGCCATGGACCAGCCCCATCCCTGCCCAGTCCTCATGGGGAGCCCAGGGCCTCACCTGGGGGGAGCTTGGCAGCGGGGTGCCCGGCCCCTGGCGAGTAGATCTCAGCCTTGGACCCCGGCTGGCAGACCATGTGGTTGGTCACCAGGTGGCTGTAGAGGATGTCCCTTGTGGTGGAGATGAAGCCACAGCTGTGGCAGACACCTGCAGGCAGGCTGTGCTGTCAGGGCCCTGGGGCAGGTGCCCCCCACCCCGGGCCCCTTCCCGGCCCCCACCTACCGCTTAGCGTGTCTGTGTGCACCTTCAGGTGCCTCTCACAGTTGGCCTTGGTGGTAAAGGCCGACAGGCAGATCAGACAGATGAAGGGCCGTTCTCCTGGAACACAGGGCTGAGTGAGGGGTGGGCTCCTGGAGCCCAGCTGGCCAAGGACCTGTGACATGGGGCGGGGGGGGGGGGGTGTCTGTGTGAACTCTGCCTTCTCTGCCCCTTGTGTCCTGGGACTGTGGCGAGGGCCCAGCCCCGAGCTGACCCTTCTGATGAGCACAAGTGGGCCATGTGCTGCAGGAGCACTGGGGTGCGGTGGGAGGGCCACACAGGTCTGTGGCAGGGCGGGCAGCTGGGGGCCGGAGGGGACAGAAATGCATTGCTTGGGGGGGGGGCACGCACGCCCTGCTGCAGACAGCGGGGGTCCTGGGGAGGGGCTCACCGCTGTGGCTGCGCATGTGGATCTCCAGGGAGCTGGCGCTGGGACAGCTCTTGCGGCACTGGGGAAAGGGGCAGACGCGCTCGTTGGGGTAGGTCTCCTTGGGCTTGTCGTCGGCGGCTGCGGCCACAGCACCGGTGCTCTGGCGGCTGGCACAGTAGTACAGCAGGTGGGCTTGGAGGTTCCTCTCGCTGCGGTACCAGATGCCACAGTCTTTGCAGGGGAAGATGTCTTCTGTTGGGGGAGAGGTGGGCGCAGGCTGAGGGGGCACCGTAGCGGGGGGGCTGCCCACAGCTCAAGGCCAGGCAGTGAGCCTCCAGAAGCAGATGGCTTTGCACGCGTGGCCTCTGACATCCCGAGAAGTGAGATGCAGGAATGGCGGGGCGGGGGGCCCTCCCTCCTGGTCACTGCTGCTCACGCTCTGTCCCTTGAGAACTCGGGTTCTCTTTCTCTCGCTCTCCAGGATGCCGTCGGACCGCATGGATGGGGGTCTTTGAGTAACGCCCCCGAAGGCCGGCCCCCATGCTGCCTCCCAGCAGTGAGCCCCCCCGCAGAAAGAAGCCAGAGCCTCTGTGGGGGCCAGAGGGAGGGGTGTGGCCGTGCCCACAGACCCCCGATGGAGGGAGGCTGGATGGCTGCCGTGCTGTGCGTGTGACCCGGCGCGTGTGACCCGGCAGGGGTGGCCACGTGGCGGTGAGGGCAGGCAGGTCCCTGCCGGGGCTGGAGGGCTGTGAGCGGGTGGGAGGGCGGGCAGCGACCCGGGCCCCTGTGGAGGAGACCCTGAGTGTGCGCAGGGGAGCCCGTCCGAGGGGCCAGGTGTGGACACCCGTGACGCCCGTGGGCAAGAGGACGAGAGCAGAGCATGGCTCCGGGCGGCCTCGAGGGAGCGGCCGGGGGCTGCGGAGGGAGAGGAGCCCTCCCCCTCTTAACTCCCCCCGCCCCCCCGTGGTTTCACATCCGCTACCGATGGGTCAGGACTGCTTAATTCTGCACGTTTATCTCAGACGGGAGGCCTGTGACTTTGGTTTGTAGGAGCTCAGGTGGCAGGGGTGCAGGGTTTTCCCAGCTGGGCAGGTTTTTCTCGTGGGTGGTTCTTGGGGTCCTCCTAGCCGGATGGTGAGGAAAGCTGTCTGTCTCTGCTCCACGGCCCGCTGCCCCTTGGCTGAAGACAGGGCAGCAGAGGCCTCGTTCTGGGCCCTAGGACGTGTCCAGGCTCTAGTGCAGCTTAGGACCCGGTTCTCACGCCGGCGTCAGATGTATCCTGGGTCCCCAGTTACGGCAGAGGGGACCCTCCTCCTCCCTCTCGTGTTCCTCTGATTTGGGGGCCTCAGGGCAGCTCTGTTCGTTGGCTGAGGCGCTGAGCTCGAACTGTAGCCTGAAAGCACCTGGTGGGTTTGTTTCTGTCCCTGTGGGGCCGGGGCCGGGGCTGGGAAGGGTGCTGCTGGCTGTGGGTGGGGAGAGGGGCAGGGCCTCAGATGCCCGCTCGAGCCCTGGACGTAGGTCTGAGGTTTAGCGAAGACATTCATGGTCCCCCTGCCCCAGGGCTGACCAGGGCCGAGTCCCGCTGGTGCATGCGGGTGACCTGCGCAGACACCTGTGTTACTACGATCTCACTGCACAGGTGAGAAGACAGAGGCCCAGGGAGGTTGGGTCTGACTTAAACCAGGTATGGTGGACTCTGTACGGAAGCTATTCTAGCGCTCGAGGCAGAGGCGGGTGCTGGGGGGAAGGGAGTAGGGCGCGTACGGCGTGTAGCCCACAGTGGCAACGGTCCTGCTGTTTCTGGGTGACGTGTGGACACCAAAGCGTCAGACCCAAGCGGGGGAAGCTGTCCCAGCACCTTGGACTCCCTGGGCCCCCTCCGAGCAGCCAGGACAGAGGATGGGGCCGGCGGGGGTGAGGCTGGCTCCGTGCTGGGGAATGGACGGACCTTGCTGGGTCACTCCGGGCACTGCTCCTGGCGGCTGCGGGGAGCGGGATCTCCCGGGCCCGGAGAGCCCCTTCCTGTCTCCCCTGCTGCAACCGCGGTGTCTGGATGGGTTGTGCCTGCTCAGCAGCCCCTCGGTCCCCTGCGCCCAGTCCCCGCAGAGGACCCGTGCTCTCCCTGGAGGGCTCTGGGGGTGAATATCCACCTGCGGCTCGTGCCTCCCCCACGTCATTTCCACCAGTCACAGATGCACATGGGCATCACCCGAGACTGAGCGACGCAAGCCACGTCCCCTCCACACCCTCCCTCCTGCCCACTCAGCTCCGTGGTCCTTTCTCTGCCCTGGGTGTCTCCAGAGCCAGGACGCCGCGCACCCCCACTGCCCTCAGGTGCCGCCTCCGGGGCTCCCCTTTGGTGGGGGCCGTGGTGCTCCGCGCGAGGCACGGCAGGTCCCCGTCCAGCCTGTGCTGCAAGCCCGCCTCGTGTGGGGCTTCAACATCTCTTCTTTCCCGTCCTGCGGCCCTGCCTTTGCCACCCCTCATGGCCCGGGGATCTCGGCCGCGGGAGCGGACCCGGCCCGAGTGCCCGTGGCTCCCAGAGGAAGTGTGGGCCCTCGCCTGGCGCCATGTTGGTAGAACCACGTTGCTGGCTCGGGCCCAAGCGCTCCGAACAAAGTTGGCCACTGCCATCCTCTGATTGTGCCCCCATGTCGTGAGCTGTGCCATGCGGGGGGCCGGCTGGGCAACCCTGGAGCCTGGACCCCTTGGTTGGTGTGTGTGGCGCGCAGAGGAAGCCCTACTCTGTGCGCAGCCGCGGTCCGACCCCGAGCACCCCACAGGGAGCAAGCGAGTCTCCCACCCAGGTGTTCCCCCGGCGAGGCTCTGCCCAGGGGAGGCCGGGCCCTGTAGTGGACACGGGCGAGTGGACACGGTCCTGGCCTCTGCCGGCTGGGAGCCAGGCTGCTGCACAGCACCCCACCATGGACACGTATCCTGCTCCTTGCCCAGCTGCAGGGGGAGAGCAGGTGGGGCCGGGGGACCCTGTGGGGACGGCCCCTAGGGCCTGCCCCTGTCCCCCACACTCATCGGCTGCAGCATGGCCTCCGCCGCTCAGGTCCCAGTGCTCAGCCCCAGAGCCCAGGGCGCACGCGTCGTGTACTCACTGTTGATGACTGCTGTGGCCAGGATGGACGCCATGCCGGCCTGCTGCGGCAGGAGCTGGATGTCGGCGGGGGCCGGGCCCCCGGGCTCTCCTGGCGTCTTCACAGCGTGGCTGGGGGGGGGCCCGGGCTCAGCCGCCATGAGCAGCACGCTCAGCTGTCCGCCGGCAGGCACTGGCTTGGTGAGTCTGCACCAGAGGGCCTCATCTGTGGGGGTGAAAGCCTTGGTGACTGGAGGGCTGCAGGCGACTCACCCTCCCGTTCTGAGCCCCTCTGTGTGGCCCTCTCCTGGAGACCAGGGTTCTGAATGCGGGCAGGGATGGAGCCAGGCCCACGGCTGGGCCAGGCCCGTCTCTGTAATGACCATCCTGCCTATAGGAGCGACCGCCTCATGGGGGGCCCCGAGGGGCGCCCACACGGCTGCCCTGGTGTCCAGGAGAGCGGTGGCCTGGGGGACAGGCAACAGAGCTGGGTGCCCGGCGGGCCCTCCCCTCCCCACTGCTCCCCTGAGAGCGGTCGTTCCTGTGGTGGCCGGCAGGGGGCAGCTCCAGCCAACCTCCCAGGCACTCGCCTGCCCTCTGGCTTGGGCTTGAGGCCACCAGGAACCCCACACCCGGAGCTGCAGCCCTGCCCTCCACCTCCCAGCCCAAACTCACGCCTGTCCTCTGTGAGGACCTTGTCCTGTCTGGCGGACAGGGGCTGGAGCCCTGCTGACCGGGGTGGGAAGGGGCAGGCCACGCAGCACTAACTGGCCTGCATCCTGGCCGGGTTAACATACCCAGGGCTGACGGCATGTCCCAGCACCCCTTCATGGGTGGGGGCTGGGGTCCTTGCAGGGGACAGAGAAGGGGAGTGTGGCCCAGGTTCCCACACTCCACCTCCAGCAAGCCAAGGAGGCTCCTGGGGGGAACTGAGCCGGAGAGGGGGCTGCCCGTTAAGGCCCGCCGGGCTGGGCATGTGCCCCTGGCCTGCCCCGGACGGCCTCTGGCTCCCTCCGGAAATGAGAGCTGCCCATGGGACAGAGCTTGTCTCCTCTGGGAGCATGCCGCCGCGAATGTACTGTGTGCGGGGACGCAACGTGGCCGTGCTCCCCCCACCCCAGAAACATTCCAGCAAAGCAGAGCCCCCCACAGGGGAACTAGGTCACCTCCTGTGGTCACAGGGCACACACCCTCCCGACGGCGGTGCTGGCCCAACCTGGCGTGGCTGCAGAAACTGTCCTGTTCTGTCCTGACGTCATCCCCTTGGGGAGGGAGGAGGCCCCCGCCTCACATCTGAGGGGCCTGAGCTCCCGGAACCGAACAGTGTGTGTCGGGGGGGGGGTCCTTCCCTCCCTCCCGAGTCACTCCTTCTAGAAGGTACGGGGGGCAAGGCCAGAAACAGGCCCGCGAAGGCCAGGGGATGTGGCCCGGCCTCACGTGGCTGGGTCTGAATGTGGCCCTCCTGCCCTTCCTGGAGCACGTGGACTGCACAGGACCGTGGTCTAGCATGCACTCGGCCCCTGGGGCCTGGGATTCTCTGCTGACCCTGGCGGTCTGCTAGAGACCCGGGGAGAGCCGCAGCATGCCAGCCCCCTGCGATCCTGGGGCTGACCTCCTCCATCAGGAGGCCCCAAGGCCTGGCCCTAGCTCACCTACTCTGCTGGGGCCAGCAGGCTGCTGTCCCTTTAAGGGCCAGCCAGGGCCAGCTGAGTGACCCCCACCTGCCGGAAGGCCGCGAGGGAAGCGCCATGATACCAACCCTTCCTGTAGATCTCCGCGTTGGCTTCGGCCTGGGTCAGGGCCTGGGGCAGCGACCGCAGCCAGCAGTGCTCGTCCTCCAGCAGCAGCGTCCGGGCAGCGCCCTGGGGAGAGGAAGAGGACCCGTCAAGGACAGACATGGGAAGAGCCCGCCCGGGGGTCCTGCACGGCGCCGAGGGAAGAGGCCGAGCCGGTGGCAGGGAGTCCTCCCACCAACGCAGCCAGCAGCCGGCCCCTTCCATGCCCGGGGCATTGGGCTTGCTTAGAAACCGCGGCCCAGGGAGCGGCGGAGACGGGATTCGCACCCAGATCTGGGCTCTCACCCTGCCTCCCTGCTCGGGCCGGCTGCGGAGTGCAACGGGGCAGCCTGTGGGGGCATGGGCCGGAGCGAGCACGGGCTGCCCCCATGCAGGCCCCCACAGTGAGCTAGGTCCGTGAGCTGAGGCCGAGGGGCGTTAATGTCTCCTTAGAGGGGGCTCCTCTGTCCTCCCCGAGGCACGGCGCGTTCCCCACCTGCTGCAGGCCACAGCAGGCCTCTCTGTCCTGAGGCCAGCACACGGCAGACACTAGAACATCCTCCTGGGCCCAGAGCCGAGGCCCCCGTGCTGAGGCTGGCTCAGCCTCCCTGAGGCTCCCAGAGACGGACATTCATGTGTGGGCTTAGCCCTTCTCCCACCTCGAGGACAGGGTGGGGAGGTGGGAGAAACGGGAGCGAGGCTCACCCCAGAACCACCTCGCCCAGCCTTGGCCTCTCCCTGGCTCGGTCTACAAGCCTGAAAGACAAGAGTGCTCTGGGCTCAGCCCATGAGGCTGCTGCCGGGGCCTGCAGAGTGGGGGGGTGGGGGGGTCCCTGATTGTTGACACCCAGGGCCACCCCAGCAGGAGAGGAGGTATACGGAGCCTGGTGCTGGGGAGGAAGGGCTGCCTGCGGTCCCGCTGCACAGCCCAGTCCCGCAGCGCGGTGAGGAGACCAGCACCGGTCTGGGGAAGGCTCCAGGAGAGACGGAACCCTGGCCTTGCTTTGCCCTAGGAGGTCGGGGTGACTGCTGCCACACCCGGGCCCTCTGCCCCAGTGCCGGACCTGGGACTGGGCCGGCTTCTCTGAACAGGGGAGCCCAAGCTCCGCCCCCAGGCACTGTGGGCAAAGGCACAGCACGCACCCACTTCGGGGTACATTTGTTTTATGCAAACAAGTGCATTTTATTCAGAAGTGGTACACAGGGACCGCGTACTGGAAAACCAGTCTCGCCTGGAAACGCTGCCTCCCAGGCTGGGTGGTTCTGTGCACCCCAGGGGCCCACGCAGCTGCCGGCTGGGACACCCCCATGGTGGGACAGTATCCTCAGATTCGGGGCACTTCCCTGCGAGGCACAAGCGCAGGTACTTCCCTGGGCTCTGGGGTCCAGTCCAGGCGTGGCACCCCGTCCACTCTGCCCGCACCTCCCCCACCCCGGCGGCAGACGCAGGCCCCCAAGCCGAGCGCTCCTGCGGAAACTCCCAGCGAGGCCGAGGCAGCGTGGCCAGTGGGTGTGGCCTGGCCATGGAGGCAGAAGCAGTCTGCACCCACGCCTGCCCTCTACACAGAGGCGGTGTCCCTCCTCGGAGCTGTGACCCAAGGCTGGTGCTTGTCACAGACCTGCCACGGCTCCCGACAGTGGGGCTGGGTGGTCAAGGCTGCTTCTCAGCCCTGCCAGGGCATCAGGAAGCACCGAGCTGCGTGACACGCTCCTTTCCAGCCATGCCCACCTGTGTGCAACCAGCACAGAAGACAGGAGCCCCCCCCCCACTGCCCTGCGGCCGGCAGGACACAGCAGGCAAGGGCTGCGCATTTGGGCCCAGAAGGCTGAGGTCCACTGGGGCCCCAGGTCCGCAGTGGCCACAGGCCAACCCCGGGGAGAGCATCTCCATCACAGAGCGGCTCTGGGCACCAACCTGCTTTTCGCAGACAGCTGGGGACCCCACAGCTGCGGAGCAGGACGCCAGCTGGGGGTCCCGCCGGCTCAGAGGGGCCACAGCCAGGGGGCTGGGGAGCGGCCGGGTGAGGCTGCCGCTGTGGTGGGTGACGGGCGGCTCCCACGTCCCGGCTGCGCTGACAGGGCCGGCAGCTCGCAGCAGGGCGGGGCTGGGCCTCCTGAGTCTCTAATGAATATTAATGAGCAGAGGAGGGTGAAAAAAATTAATCTGCCTGATTCTCCGATTGGCGCTGTGGTAACGATATGAAATCTAATTATTCGTTCCAATATTTCTAACCCTCAAACCGAGACTGACAGCCTCCCGGTAGGGTTAATGCTTATCACCCGCAGGGGCTGTGTGCAGGGGCTGTGTGCTCCGGCTTGATGGAAACGGGGGCTGCTGACGCTGCACCGCCCGGCTCCTGCGGCCCGAGCGAAGGCGGCGGCGCCGGGGTCCCTGCCTGTCGGCGGCGGCGGCAGGTGGGCCAGGAGGACCGGGGCTGGGGGCGGAACAGCCGGGGCCTCTGGGGCTGCCTGACGCGGCCCGTGACCTCTCAACGCCGGGGCCCCCCGCCTGAACGGGGGCGGCCTGGGGACACCACCTTCCCTGGCCTCTCTGCCAGGCTTGTGCACGCGTCCTGGGGCTGCATGGCCGCCACCCTGGGGAGGGTCTAACGCGGCAGCCCGGCTGTCCGGGTTGGGTCTTCTCCACCCCCCCACCCCCGTTCTGAGCAGCCTGGTAACAGACGCCCCTTTCTCTGGCGGCCGAGGGCGTTGGGCAGAGGCAGGCTCTCTTCCCGGCGGACGCTGTGCTGCCCGTGAGCAGGGATGTGGGGTGCATGGCTGGCGGGGGCTGTCACTCCCCTGCCTGGCCCGTGCTGCCGGCCACCTTCCCTCCAAGGCGCCCCCCGGGTCCCATCCGGGTCCCGCTCACCCTGGACAGGCCGTGTCCGGGTTCAGGAAGACGCCCCCTCGCCCGCCCAGCCTGCAGCCCCGTGGCGTCGCGCATGTTCCTCCTGGCCCCAGGACGGCCCCAGGACCGCCCCACCCAGCCCCCCGAGCTAATGCGCGGCCACTCGAAGTCCCCGGTGCGGCTGAGATCACTCCTTGTTTCCCCCAACAAGGAGGTCCGTGTCTGGACTCCGTGTCTGCCGATAACCATCGGAAACTCTATCTCTGCCCCATCCGCTGTGACTTTATCGGGGCCGTTGGAAACCTCGCCGGCCGCCTCGTAAAGCAGCATCACGGGGTGAAGGGAAGCAGGAGCTCCCTTCGGGCGGGGGAAGGGGG
Source organism: Mustela putorius furo (assembly GCF_011764305.1). Lineage (NCBI taxonomy): Eukaryota > Metazoa > Chordata > Mammalia > Carnivora > Mustelidae > Mustela > Mustela putorius. Next base: position 43,228,279 of record NW_025421304.1, on the reverse strand, counting down.
TAGCTCAGCCCGGCGAGCCACAGTGCCCTGCAGGAGGCCAGTGGGGCGGCCCAGGCCTCCCCCGGGCCACTGCGGGGCACGCTCTTGGGAGGTCAGGGTCTGATGGGGCCCTGCTCGCGCTCCCAGAGGCCCCTTTCTGTCCTTGGCTCCTCCTCTCCCCCAGACTCTGCGGAGAACCCACTCTTTCACCGGCGAGGACTGAGGCGCAGAGTCGTGTGATGCCGGGGCCGCAGGCAGGGGCCGTGTGCGTGGGACTAGAAGTGGGGTCTGCGTGGTCTTGGCTTCCTTCTGTCCATCTACCTCCACTCCCCCTCCACCCGTCCGTCCGTCCGTCCGTCCGTCCGTCCACTACCCACATATCCGTCCCTCCACTCAGCCCTCTACCTTCCTGCCCCGCCCACCCACCTGCCCTCCGGTCGAACAGTCCCCCAGAGCCTGGGGAGAGCCTGGTGTGGGGCGCCAGGAGCAGAACGTGCCGGCCCCATCTCCCAGGCTGACGGGAGACCACCAGCGAAGGCTGGAGGCAGAATGTGCTGGAGGCACAGGCTGAGCCGAGCACGCGGCGGGGCGGGGTGGGACGGGGGCCGTGGGGACAGCTCCTGGTGGCCGCCAGCCCTCTTCCTCGGGTGGCCCTCGGGCTCACGGATGGAGCCAGCTGGGCGGGCGGGCCTGGTGCCCACGGCAGTCCTGGCCGCACAAGGAGAGCCCTCTCCCACCCACCGCTCAGCTCAGGTCTTCCCCGTGCGGCGGGGGGTGTCCCGTGGTCCCCGAGACCAGGCAGTTCTTCCTCCTGGGCCTCCAGGGGGCCGGTCTGAGTGGACCCTTTGCGCCCACAGCCGCTCCCAGACCCTCTCCTCCAGCTGCAGGCAGAGAGGCTGAGGTGTGGGGGCGGGATCAGGGACCCAGAAAGGCAGCGGCAGGCCGTCCGCCTCAGAGCACCCCGCACCGCCCTCCTCGCCGCCCCGGCGCTTGGGCCAAGCCTGACCGTCTGCCTCCTCAGGCGCCGGCTGCCCAGTGGACGACAGGGGCCTACCCGGGCTGGACCCGGCTCTGCACGTGCCCGCTCCGTGCAGCAGCTGGACGTGCCCCCAAGGACAGGCCTACCCAGAGCTGTGGACGTGGCCTTATTTGGAAAAAGGTCTTAGCCGATGGGATCAAACTGGGGACAGTCCAGGCTTACCCAGCGTCCCGAGTCTAGCCACGCGTGTCCTGACTGGGGCAGAGGGGCAGAGGCCGGGTGGTCCTGCGAGGAGGCTGGACTCTGCTGGGCAGTGCCCCAGTGCCCAGCCTCAGGGCTTCCCGCACGAGGGCCGCTCCGAGCCGGTGGGGCCCCCCCGTGCCTGGCAGCACTGCCATCTCCAGCTGCCGGATGGGTGAGGCCCGCGCGAGGGCGCTCTGGGCCGATCCCCGCGTGAGGACGCGTGGCCCCGCACGGCCCAGCCGGCTCGTTCCAACCACTCTGGAAGGGCCTTCTCCCCAGCAGACCTGCCGCCCTCCTGCACCCACGACCCCTGCTGCCAGCTCTGTGATGTCACGGTGGCCTCATGGCCGCAGTGGGTAAGCCCTGGGGGGACTACTGGACAGACAGATGGGTCGAGCCACTGTGGGCCAGGCTCAGCGTGAGAGTTTGCTCATTCATTCATTTGCTCCTTTGTTCATTAATTTTTCCGTCCATCCATCCACCCGTCCATCTGTCCGTCCATCCGTCCACCCGTCCATCTGTCCGTCCATCCGTCCATCCATCCACCCGTCCATCTGTCTGTCTGTCCATCCACCCACCCGTCCACCTGTCCGTCCATCCATCCATCCATCCGTCCCTTCCTCCACCTGTCTGTCTGTCCATCCGTCCATCTACCCATCCATCCACCGAACTATTCTGAATATTTCTGGGGTACATGACTGCAAATATCAGAGGCGCTGGGTTTCTGAACCCTGGGAAGTGGAAGCTACCGCTCGACCAGGGAGGGACCTGCCCAAGGTCACAGAGCAAGCTGGTGGACAACTCACTCTGGACCTGACCCCTGCCAGGGTCTGTGCACTCGCTCTGTGTACTTCTGGGGTTCCCACCCCCACAGTCTCGTGTGTGTGGGGTTAGGGGGACAGGAGAGCCACCCCCGTCCCACTCCCATCGGCAAGTAGCTCCGGGGCTAAGGAAGTCAGCAAGGAAGGGCCGCCCCACTGTCGGAGCCCCTCTGCGAACAGCTCCGGCACACCGCCTGGCGGCTGATCGGACGATCTGGGCTGGGAGGTGCCGGGGGAGACAACCGGGACCCATCCGCTGAGCTCGATAAGGGGCTCGCTGAAACGTTAGCAAAAATATTTAGACAATAAATGAAGTATCGGAAAGGCGCGCGTATCTTTAAGAAATCAATCATCGTGTACGGTGTGTCTGGACGCTCGGCGCCGTCGCGCAGATAGCGCCTGCTGGGGAGATAGGGGTTAATCAAGGGTTTAGTTCTGTGGAGATAAAGCTGCGGGACCAGCAGGGGAGGCTCCTTCCCCCCTCCGCTCCTCGGCCAGAGCCTCAAAGGCCACGGGCTTCCCTGGCACTGGCCCCTCCCTCCCCGTGGACATCATCTCCCCGCCGGGGGGGCGCCTCCAACCTTGTGCCAAGTCCCCCGGGCTGACCTGCACCCCAGGCCCAAGGAGGACAAAGCCCTCAGAGAGGAGGGCGGGGTGGGGACGTGGCCAAGACCCTGGGGCCGGGTCAGCCTGTCCTTGCGGGGCCGCAGCGGTCTCAGCGGGGAGTCCCCGTCCGCTACTTGATTCTGACACCGCTACCGAGTCACTCAGCCTGCTGGACGCTCGGCTTCCTCCTCTGTGTGGTGGGGAGTAGTGGACACGGCGCCGGCAGAGAAGACCGGGGCCGGGCACGAGGCGGGCGCCCTCGGTGTGTGCAGGGAGCGACACCTGCCTGTCCCGGAGGGACGGACGGTCTCCAGAGCCGGGAGCAGGGGAGAGGGGCAGGCCACACACAGGCGCACCCCTTTATCTCGTCAGTGCTTCCGAGAACTCAGACGGGGAGCTCTCAGCCCACACATTCCTCCTCCTAGCCGTGGACGGCCCCTCAACAGCCCACCCTCTGAAAAGTCAACTCCTGCTTACATGCCTCCAGTGATGGGGAGCTCACTGCTTCAAGAGGCTGCTCGGAACACCAGTCTCCGTTCTCTCTGCGGAGCCAAAGTCTGCCTTGTGGTCGCCACGGATTTTTCCCTGCTTGGGCCATGGGACAGGAGGGCCAGCCGTCCTGTGCGCTGGTGGTAAGCACGGTGCAGGCACTGTCTCATCTACCCGCCCTGGGAGGCGGGCGTGCCACCAGCTCCCCTCTTGGCAGACGAGAGCTGCAGCTCTGCCACCCTGTCCTCCGCAGGGACGTTGGAGGGTCTGCAGGCTCAGGCCCCACGGACCCTTCAGGGCTCTCTTGTGTCCCCACTGCAGCCCCACAGGCTCAGGAGCAGAAGCTCAAGGAGCTCAGGACCCTGCCCGGGAGTGGAACAGCCACGGTGAGGAGGCCGCGGGGCCGGACCCTGTGCCGTGGGGCCGGCCTGCTCCGGGGGTGGGAGCCCTCGGTCCTGCCAGCCTCCAACCGCATGGCCAAGGCCAGCACGCGGTCCCCCGCCCAGGTGCTCCGCCACGATGGGCAGCGTGGGTGGCCCCGGGGGGGCCTCGGCCGGGCTGCACGTCTAGATCCTAGGAGACTGCCTGGATCTCTGGAGCCAGGCCCCAGCCCAGAGACTCTGATGCACATGGGCGCTATGGACGGTGGTCCAAGGGCCTGCAGCTGGGCACTCCCCTGGCAGCTCCCCACCAGCCCCGTGGATACCACTGCAGGCCGAGTCCCCGCACCCTGGTTTCTGCAGCTGAGAAATGGGGCTTCTGTTGGACTGCGGCTAGATGGAGCAGCTCGGGCAGCACCCGGTCTCTCTGCATGGGGGAACCCTGCCCTGCAGCCCTGCCACTGCCCGAAACCACACGGAGGCTGACCAGAGGCCCACACCTGGGGCCTGAGGACCAGGAGGCCCGGCACTGAGGGGCACCCAGCAGCCAGGTTGCACCTGGGTCAAGTCGCACTGGAATGCGACATCGGGAATCAGAAATGGCCCAGGCTGTGGCTGCCCGTCTGGGGCGCCTGAGCCCGGGCTTGAGGGGACCCACCCAGGGGGCCTCCTGGCCTTTTAAGCGAGGGGCCGCAGGGCGAGGAGAGGTTTCTAGAATACGCGTCACGTCCAGCCCCTCCTGGTTCTGGTTCTACTGCACACTGTGCTTTTGGCCACCATTTCCCAGACACCAGTGCCCTGTCTTCACCAGAGTGTATTTTAGAAGGAGCTTTTGTACCCGTGCGAGAGGACGCACACCGACTTCCGTAAGAAAGCACTAACCCCGAAGCGAGGGACCCTCTTGCAGAGGCGATCGTGGGAGGGCGCCGCCCGGGAGGGCTTCTTAGTGACACAGGCAGGTCGTAAGTGCTGAGGACGTGGAGACCCTGGGGCACCAGAAGGAACCCCAGGGACGAACTGAACCTCAGTGTCTGCTGCCGCGGTCCCCAAGCTCCCAGAAAACCACCTCGCTTGTCTCTGCCCACGAAGGCCAGGTCCAGCCTGGGATCCATCCCACACTGGGATCCTTGTCGCCGCCCTACTGCAAACACACGTCTCTTTCTGTCTTGCCAACTTCTACTCATTCATTAAGGGCCTCCTCCAAGAAGCCCTACTCATTCTTGTGTCACCTCCTCCAGGAAGCCTTCCTTGTGCTCCCAGGCACCTCCTTCCTACCCTCCCAGTCCCAACACCTCAGGCCCATAGAGGGGCAGGCACTCCGGGGCCAGAGTGTAACCAGGGCTGGGCTCTCACAGCTGAGGGGGGTCTGTGCCCCGGGCAGGCCTCTGCCCAGGCTGCTGCCCTGCAGCCGGACGGTGGGTGGCTGGGGTTGGGGCTCCTTACCGGTTCCAGCTGCCCGGGCGATGAGACCTTGCTGTGCACGTTCCCACGGAAGGGGCCCCAGGACAGGCCCTCGGCGAGATTGTGCCGAGCCCTCACGCAACTCTGCCCGTCCTTCCGCAGTAGCTCCAGCTCGTCTGTGGGGAGAAGCACCGGGGAGTTAGGCGTGCCTGCCGCGGTGACCACCCAGCCCCGCCGACGGCCCGGCGCACTCCAGCTCTGCAGCCCCAAGCCCACCGGGAGCAGCTGCCGGGACTGGGGCACCCCAGCGGGCCTGTGGCCCTGGGAGCCGGGCCGACCCTGCAGCAAGCCCTTGTCTGGGGGCCGCAGGGAACGGGACGGGGCGCCCGCAGCCGGATCTGAGCCGGGGGGGACCACGGCTGCTGCGTTAGGACGTGTGTCTCCAGCACATGGGGGGTGCACAGTGGAGGGTGCCAACATCGGTGAGGCTGGCCTCTTGGTCCCCCCTCGGCACAGTCCTCCCAGCCCCTCCCCACTGGCCTGAGCCCCCCCCCCCCCAGACTCACAGAGCAAGCCTGTGATGGCAGCCGGGAAAACGCCCCCCGAGACTTCCTGCCCAATAGGGCCGCACGAGGCCTGATGTGTTCACCCGCCAACACGCTTCGCACAGCTCGCAGAGCAGAAACCAAGTCAAAGAGCCACGCACCACCCCAGGGCCCTGGGCAAAGCAGAGTCTGCCCCTGGGGGGCCCTGATCTTGGCTCCGTTCACGCCCTGCAGATGGGCAGGGGCGGGGACCCAGAATACTGCTGCCGGAACCACCACTCACTTTCTCGAAAGGCCTGGGCCCTGAGTCTTGCTGCCTCACTGCAAGGCCTCTCCTCGATGAGGGTCTGAGACACTTGGGGGCCGTGGCCGCCTGTGCCGTGCAGGGAGGGGGCTGCAAATCCTCCAGGCGCCAAGTGCTCCTGTGGCCCGGCAGGGGCCCCGGGGCACAGGTAGGAGAGCCAACACAGGGCATGGCTGCATTTCCACAGACAGACGGGCCTCCGCTGGGAGTCCCTGAGACCATCATTCTCCCCAGGGCAAGACTTGGGGTGGGACAGGGTCTGGAGTCAGGCTCCCGGGTACAGCCAGCCTCCCCGCACGGTCCACAGGACCATCTACGGGGGCTGCACGCTGGTGCCTGGAAGATCCATGTGCCTAGAACTAGTGAACGCGCCCTTATTTGGAAAAAGGGTCTTTGTAGACGTAATTGAGTTAGGAGGCTGAGAGAAGACCCTCCTGGATTAACGGACGGGACCCTAAACTCAGTGACAGACGTCCCTGCAAGAGACCCAGAGAAGAGATGGAGAAGGCAGAGACCAGAGTGACGGGGTCAGGGGGAAGCCGGACCCTAGGCCCTGGAGCTGGGGGAGGCAGGAAGGACCCTCCTCCCCCACTGCCCCGGGAGCCTCCAGAGGGACACAGCCCTAGCCCAGCCCTGGGAGGGAATAGATTTTTGAGGTGTTAGGGCCCCAAGGTTGTGTGCGTTTGTTGGGGCAGGCCTGGGGATTCTTTGAACTGCCTAAGCCTCTGTGTCCTCCTGGGGCGAGGGGACAGGCAGTCATGCCCTCAGAGGGCAGTCCCTTCCCTGATCCCACACCCTCTGCCCAGGAAGGCCGGGCTACCTTGTACCTCGGGTGCCACCCGGGCTGCCTGGGCCCACGGAGGCCTCACGTGGCCTGGCCTGGTCCCCAAGCAAGCGCTGTGGCGGCGGCCCCACTTCCTGGAGCCCCGATCGGGCAGGCTGTGGCCTTAATGGGCCCGATTATCAGATAACTGCCGGCCTAATGGCAGAGATAAGGTGTAAATACGCCAGGAGGCCCAGCTAAAACGTTCTAACTGGGTCCTTGTCTTCCCTGGGGCAGATAAGATGGCAGGGACCAGAACGAGGCTGGGGAGGCCCGCGCCCCATCATCAGCCCCCTGGAGAAGGGGCAGAGACTGGCTCTGTCACTTTGCAGCTCGCCCACCAGGGTCCACGTCCCTCGCCAGTCCACCCAGGACACCTGGGCCCCAGCCCAGGGCGTTGCCCATGGGCCACCCCTCTCTGGCCCCGCAGGGCCTTATCCTCAGGGACAGGAGTGTGACCCAGCCGGCACAGTCACCCACCCCTACACCAGCCAATTAAGTCCGCTTTCTCCCTACGCCCCTTACAGGTGAGGACTGAGGCCCCAAGAGGTCACGCAGCTGGTAGGGGCTGTCAGAATCTAAACCCGGGCCTCCTGGCTCTAGCTGAACCAGGGCCCTGGATGTATGTGGGTCTCTGGTTCCCTACCTGGCTGGCCCTCGGGGGACCAGCACATGTGAAGGAGGGGATGAGGAGGAGAAGGCTGCCTAGAGGCAAGCTTGCGGGGAACTCGTTTGTCTGTCCACCCGTCTGTCAAGCTGTCCGAGGCTGGTGGGGAGCCCACGATGGGCTGAGCCTGTGCGCCGCACCCCCGCTCCCCAGCTGTTGACGGGGGATCACGGGGGAACCGTCCAGCAACCTCATGCTGCGGCCAGCTCCTCTGCAGGCACCCAGAAACCTCGAAGCAACCAGGGGTTGGCTTGCCCTTGGACCTTTGAGCAGGGCTGGCCGTACGCCTTTCTGGACCGCATTTCACCTGCTGGGACCACAAGAGACAGGGACGGGGACCGGGAGCCCCTCCGTTCCCATCTCATTCTCCACCAGCGCCCAGATGTCCTGGAAGGAGCCCGTTCCCGGCCTCGCTGGGCATGGAGCCCCCATCGGGAGATGACACCTTCTACCTGAGGCAGGGGCCCACCTTCCCGTGGGAGGAGCCGCTGAGAATCCAGCGTGTGGGGAGCTGGCCCGGGGGTCCCCGAGGGCGGAGGAGGAGTGGGGGGGGGCAGCCCCGGGCTTCCCAGGTTTTCCGTCTTGGGGCCCTGGCCTCATGCTGATGGAGGGAAGGAGCCAAGCCAGCGAGCCTCCCCCCACCCCTGTGGGCGCCCACAGCCAACAGCCCTGCTCCCTAATCGGAACCCCAGGGCTGGCCAGCCGAGCCTCCCAGATAACAGCGTGGCTGGCGCTTCCCATGGCGGCCACTCCATCTTCTGGGTATCGTGCCCTGCCAGAGGGAGGGCTGGTTCCCGATAAAGGCTGCCATTCTGCAGGCCTCTGGGCAGAGCCCGGCACTCAGGCCTGGCGGGGGGCTGCGCGAGGCCAGGGAGAGGGGAGGAGGCCAGGAAGCCAAGGAACTTGGGCTGGGGATAGGGCCATGCTCACCACAAAAACCCACCTTCCTGCTTCAGGGAGGCGGGTTCTGAGGGCTGTGCATTAGGGAGGGTGGCCCCTTGGGTGCATGAAGGGCGATGGTAGGTACCTCGCTGGGTGAGGGGAACACGGCTGGATCTCAGCCCCAGCTCACCCAGAGCCCTTGTCACAGTGTACAACCCAGGCAACTGTACATGGTGGCCCTGGCAACGTTCAACATCCACCTACTCAGATAACCTATTTCTAGCAAACAGTTCCTGTCTAACCTCTTGCGTAGTGGAAAGATGGTCAGGCAGTATTTGAGCCCAGTTAGCACCTACCAGAGACCCTCTCATACCCAGAAGCAAAACTGCATCAGGAAAGTGGGGGTGGGTGGGACCACCAGGGCCACCCACTCCTGCTGGGCTGGGAACCTCAGCTGAAGGCCAAGAATGAATGAGTGTAGATGAGTGAGGGCAAGGGGCGAAGGGGTGGGGGTACTGACAGGCAGGAAGACAGGTTTAAACCGCCTCTGATAGCCAGCGGACCTGTGGTGGCCGGAGGGCCAGCTTCCCACCACACAGAGGCCTGGGGCCATGAGCACCCTAGCCACACTGCAGGCTCTCTGGACTTGGGACCCAGTGCTCACTCAGTCCCAAAGCCCCGCATGGGCACAGGCACGAGGGAGACACGGCCTCTGTCCTCTGCCTCTCCTAGGAGACCTGGGCAGTGGCCGCCAGGAGGGCGGGACAGCTGGGGGGCTTCCAGGTGGAGGTGTCCTTCTCCCTGACACCCTCCTGTGGCTCCTGTCTGCTCTCTCTTCCCAGCTCCGGGCTGGTCCTGGCCTCCATCCCCACAGGGGGTCATAGAGGTGATGACATGCACCCCGAGAACACGTGATCCCGACACAATTCCCAGCCCCCGCATATCAAGCCTTAGCCTCGTGTCTCGCACAGCCACACTGAAGCTCTTCCCCCAGTGTACAGAGGGGGAAACCCAGGCTCGGAGGGGTTGAGCTACCGGCCTAAGACCCGCGATGGAGAGGGGAGACGTGAGCCCCAGCCCCAGCCCCGCTCACGGCCAGGCCCCGACGCCCTTCTCGGGGCTGATGCAGAAGGCCGCAGAAAGCCAGGGACGCCCCTGGAGGGGAGGTGGGCGCCTGCGGCAGGCTGGCGACTCCAGCTCTGTCTAGGCCCCCGTGGAGGTCAGGCTATCACTACCGATGCCACATCAGGACCAAGACCAAGACCAATTTATCCCGGCAAACAACCTCACACATGTGATTTCCAGAACAAACACATCGCGCAGGATTCAGTTTTGCCCCTAAGCATCTGTGATGAGCCGAGGCCAGGGTTCAGGCATATTTATAGGATTGAAAAGTCAGCTTAGGTGGGGCGCCTGAGTGGCTCAGTGGGTTAAAGCCACTACCTTCAGCTCAGGTCATGATCTCGGGGTCCTCGGATCGAGTCCCGCATCAGGCTTCCTCCTCTCTGGCTCTCTGCCTGCCTCTCTGTGACCTTTCTCTGTCAAATAAATACAAAATCTTAAAAAAGTAGTCACCTTAGGTTCCAGAGCCCTCTGGCAGCACCCCAGAGGAGGCAGGAACAAGTGCTCCCACTTCTGGGGCCCTGATGGGAGGGGGTAGCCGGGTAAGAGACCTGGGGTCTGGAATCAGCAGGCCAGGGCTGGGTCCCGCCTCTGCCCAGCCCCTCTGGCCTCAGTTTACCTGCCGGGCCGGTAGCGGGGAGGGTGAAGGCGAGCGTGTTTGTCGGGGAGGCCAGCACAGCTCTCCCTCCCTGGGCCTTCCCGGGTCGTGGGGCCCAGCCCAGGGTGGCCCTTGAGCCACGGCCCCTGGCCAGCTCTGCCTCACACCCGGCAGAGCCCTCGGGGCCACAGTGTGCACAGGGAGCCCGCCGGTCTGCAGAGGCAGCCTGGAGAGCTTGGGGTCCCATGGCAGGGATGCAATCACTGCCACAATGGTCAGGTCTGGGGCTCCGACCCTGAGCCCTCGGTCCCCTGCCTTCACCCGCACGGCTGTCTTGTGGCTCTGACTAGGGGAAGCCCTGGGTTCTGCAGGAGCGTCTGAGCTGGGGGCTGCCTCTGCACCTGGCAGGTGGGCTGCTCCTTCCAGGGCTCATGGCGGGTGGTCTCCGGAGCAGACAGCAGGTCCACAGGCCCCGCAGCCCGCGGCCTGTGCGGGCGCTCTGGGGTCCCAGGGTCGCCGCCAGCCCTCACTCATCTAACCGGCCCATCGCCTGGCCCCACCCTGTGGCTCCCATGGGCCAGCTGGCCCCCGCCTTGTCGGGAGCGGCCCTATCTCAAGGATCATGCTGTTTGCCTTTGATAAAAGTCAGAAAAAAGGGGGGGGGGAGGAAAAGAGGGAGGGGGGAGGAAGAAAGCCCTAGGCCGAGCCAGCCCCACCCTGCAGGCTTCTAGAAGCCTCCGTGGCACTCACCCAGAGTGGGTAAGGCTAGGAGGCTGTGTGTGTTTCCAAATGTCCTGTATGAGCATGGAAGTGAGGCCCAGAGAGGGTGAGCCACTCGCTCGCGGCCAGAGGGCACAGCATGGCCAGCAGGGGTGAGGGGGCGGCGTGGGGGGCACCGGCTGTCCCACAGTGAGGGGCCAGGCAGACCCTTCCCTCACGCGCTTGGCCACTCCCCCTGCAGGTGCAGACCGCACTGGTCCCGGCCAGCAGTACAAGCCTGGTGTCCCTGAGGGTAGCATGACTTGCCCAAGGTCACTGGCCGTCGAGTCCAGCACTTTCCCTGCCCCCAACATAGTCCTCCTGACTGGGGAACCATGAGCTTGGTGGCAGGCGAGGTCCTAGGGCAGAGAGAGACCACTGCTGTCTAAGGGCTGCCGGTCCTTCTGGAACTGCACTGCCTAGAGGAGGGGGTGCACGACGGATCCCTGTGAGCCCAGCCGTCGGGGAGGACGCAGGGTCTGTGCCACCCCGGAAGCCTTGAACCTGGGCCTGTGTCCCAGGACACACATGGCCCAGCTGCAAGGGCCATGGGGAGAACAGCCCCGCCTCCCCGATCAGCGCAAGGTGAGGGACGCACCGGAGGGGCAGGAAGGACAGGGACACGTGGCGGGTGCCCGGTGAGCGTCCTGCCAGGCCACGGCGGTCCCCACGGGACGCTGGCCAGACTCTCGACCGCTCTGGGCACGGGGCGTCCCGCTCCTAGAACAGACCACACCAGAGCCCACTCTTGGAGGTAAGGGGGCTTCCTGCGGGCTCAGGTACATACAGCACCACAGGACCCCATTCCTCCCCCCGAGGCCTCGGCGCTCGGCCACAGCGGCCACTTCCTCCAGCTGTGCCCCTGGGTCCCAACGGCCTTGGCCGGAAGGGAGATTTGGGACCCACACATGGCGGGCAGAGCCCGGTCACATGGATACAGCCAACGGAGGCCACCTCCTGGACAGTCACCCTGAGGTGCGCGGAGAACCCAGCCAGGTGGGTGGGCGCCCCCTGAAGTTTGGGAAGGGCAGGCCTGTGGCCAGGGAGCCCGCCGGTGGGGATGGGAGTGCGGAGTCTGTGCGGACGCCGCCTTCCCAGGGTCCGGCTGGAGGGGCGGCAAGTTCCCATCAGCTTTTGGGAATATCTTCACCCGCTGAGCCCACCCTGGCGGCACCCGTTTTTGCTTCCTGTGCAGACTGGGCAGCAAGGCCAGAGCAGGGGGCCTGGGGACAGGCTGAGCGGGAGTCCCTTGCACTGGGCATGAGGAAGGCATGGGGCCGTGTGCTGGTGGGTCCAAGTGCAGGGGCAGGGAGGGGCTGCCAGTGCCTGCAAAGGAGGCCTGAGCTGCTGCTGCCTCTCCCATGGGCCTCCCCAGGCCTGGGGCAGTGGCAGGACTCCCACCGGGGAGCCGACAGGCCCGGGGAGGTCCTGCTACCTCCTACCTCGCAGGGCAGCGGGAGTACAAGTATGCCCACACAGCCTGGGCCCCCAGCTAGCCAGCATGTCCCCTGGACCAAGCCATACCTGAAGGCCACATCAGGAGAAAATGGGCAGAGCCTGATCCCAGCCCTCCCTATCACCAGGGCCCCAGCCCCTGTGGGCAGAGCCCGGCCCATCTCAGGCCCAGGCCCCCCTCTGTGAATACTGGGGTTGAAGGGTTGCAGGGACGTGGCTGGAAGAGCTTTTTGGCAAAAACGGGATTGTCTGCGGTCCCAGAGCCCAGGCGGTTCTGACGCCTACTCGAGCAGCACAACCTCACCCCCACGAATCTGGCCCATCGCCGGCAGGGGCAGGACAGGATCCCAATGCCCAGGTTGTGCGCGCAGGCAGCGAGCCCACGGCACCTGCTGTGGCCACGAGAGAGGGAGTCATGGGGCAGGTGCCGCCCCAGGAAGCAAGATGGCGGGGACAGGGGGACACAGACACACATGCGGTCACCGGCTCAAGGGCCAAGTCCCTTGAGGTCTCAGGGCTTGAGCACCTGCCTCTCAGGAACCTGGGGTGAGGGTTTCCACCCTGCCTCTGGCCCGGGCAACCCCCCAGAGCTCCGCTGGGAGGCCCAGACCCCGTGACCTGAGGACACATAAAAACGAGGCCCACCGGCTGTCAACTTTGAGAAACCGTATTCACCCACAATCTGGGACTTCCAACCCCGTGCCGTGGCCGAGGCAGGCTCACTGTCCTGCGGCGTGAGGCCCCCAGAGAGGGAAGGGCTCTCTGGGACAAGAGGTGTTCAAAGGGCTTCACGCCCAGAACCTTCCTTCCTAAGTAGCTGGGCTTAGGCTAGAGCAGGTGGGTCTCAGAGCTCAGACCCTGCGACCCAGGGAGCCACTCCATGGGGACGCGGCCCACCCGCCAGGAGCCCCCAGCAGCCTGCCCGAGGTGCGCTGTCCACTGGACACGGGCCTCGGCCTAATGTGCCCACTCGCTGGGCGTGGGGCCACGTGCTCTCAGCTCCCTCCTGCCGCCGGGTGCTGCTGCCCGTGCTCCATCCCACCGGGCTGGCCTGAGCCTGGGTGGAGCCGCCAGGCCACACTCCTGGAAACCAGCTGCAGGGGGGTGGCTGGCAGGGCGGCTGGCTCTGCTGTAGGCCGGCGGGCGCCAGGCACAGCGCCCACCCCAGGGCATGGCTCTGGGCACCCCGGTTGGGACCTCCGTGTGCCCGTCCCCTCGCGCAGGCGGTGGGGGAGGGGGTGGCGAGGCCACTGGCTGCTGGCCTCTCCCTGCCTCCTGCTTCCTGGTACCCTGAGACCCCTGTCCCCAGTGCTGGGGGCTGGACGCTCACGGTCCATGAACTCAGCCTCTCCGATGGGCTGCCTGTTCTTCAGGCCGGGGTCACTGACGGCCGTGTCCTGCAGGCCCTGGCGGTGCCTGGGACCCGGGGGCACCTGTGTCTGGAGGAGGGCTCCGGGGGGCAGAGCCAATGCTGGACACCCAGAGCAGCCGACCAGCCATGAGCCTGGGCACACGCGTGACCCCGGGACTTCCCTCCCCACACCCCTGCCTGTGCTGGGGGGGCACCCTTCTACAAGGAGTAGCACGGGGTGTGGGGGGGCAGGCCAGGAGGGGCAGGGCTGGGCCTGGGTCATGGGGAGCTGCCCTTGGACCACTGTGTGACTGCACCACAGGCCGGCAGGGGTTAGAACAGGAGCCGCGGCCCTGGCTCTGTGCTCCCCGCCCCCCCCCCGCCCCGCCCCACCCACCAGCTGGTGCCTGGGAACTTCTCTTCCTATCGCTGGAACATCACTGGAAATTATTGATTTTTTTGACACAGAACAACAGCCCATCTTTATCGGGCTGAACCCTGGCCCCAGCTAATGGCGGAGCTGGGGCCTCCTGGGAATCGCCAGCAGTGGGGGTGGGGCTCGTGGAGGCCCTTCACCGCTTGGGGGGCAGCAGCCCTGAGGGCAGGGGGCGTTTGTGGGTCTGGGGGCAGAGCCATGGGGACCAGGACATAGGTCGCTGGAAGGGACCCTGTGGGCAGCTAAAAGTCAGGTCTGGGGAGCAGGTTGTGGCGGGGGCGGCCTTCAACTCTGATCAGCCCCTCTGAATCCCCAACCCAGAGCTTCCTGGGGGTGGGGTTGTGCTCTCAGACACTAGACCCCCCGGAAAAAGCCAAGAACAGCTCACCTGGCAGGAGGAGACAGGGGGTGAGAGGTGGGGCCCGAGACCCCTTGGAGGTCTACGTGCCAGGCCCATGATGCTGCCAGGCTCCCCTCACAGCCCCACGGAGCCCAAGAACACTGCCTTCCTGGCACCTCTGAGTGTGAGAGCCCATGGTCCCTCTAGCCTTCTTGAAAAGCCAACTGCCGTGGGTCTAGGGGCCTCAGTCTTCCCAGCTGTGAAGTGGGGAGAGGGAGTCCCATCCGCTCCTGGGAGACCCTGAGGCTTGGGAGCTGGGGTGGGGGTCCGTGGCCCTCCCCGGCCCTGCCTTGTCCCGGCGGCAGGCTGGAAGCAGGATGTGTGATAAGGGAAAGAAAATGTCTCCTGTGCAAACAGCCTCTCTGGCTCCTATCGGCCTTCTGGCCCCTGCCCCGTTTTTCCAGGGGCCGACGCACTGAGGGCCCTTCCTTCCCATCCGGCCTCCAACTCACCACCTCCTGGCCTCTGGCCTGGCCAGCCCACCCTGCTGCTCCCTGTCTGGGCTGGGGTGTGGCCAGGGGTCCAGGCACAGTCTTCGCTCTGTAAATGGAAGGGTCTGGGCAGACGCCGAGTGGTCGCGAGGGTGGAGGGGTGACCCTGGGTAGTGACCCCAGCTTGGCAGGTACCCGCCTTCACCTAGGGTGGGGGGCAGCCACGGGCACGAGGTCACCTGACGTCATGGAGAACAGGACACTGCCAGCGCCTAGGGCCCAGTGAGCCCCTTAGGGCTTGCAAAGATCCTTCCAGAAATGCCAGTGGTCCCCAGGCACCTGCTGATCCCTTCTGAGCCTGGCGTCTCTCCTCTGCCCACCCACAGAGGCGGCGCTCCCACACGGGGGTGGCGGGGGGAGGCTAGGGCCCCCGGAGAGACCTGGGCCTACACGGGGTGCTGAACCTGCAGACACCTGCTTTCCTGGTGCTGAGCCGCCCGGGGCCTCCATCCCGCCCCTCCCCCTTCCCTGCCATTGCCATCGGGGTGGTTCTCCCCCTTCCCAGACCAAACCAAGGTCAGGGAGGACCTGGCCACACAGTGGGGGGGCGGGTGAGAGTTCAAGCCCGGGGGTCCAACCGCGTCCAGGGCTCTGCCTTCATGCCCCCGGACGGGTAGGGAGCAGGTCAAGAGCAGGGCCGGGCCGGCAGGGGAAGAGCGTGCTGGGCGTAGACAGAAGCTCTTGCCCTCTGCCTGCACGAGACCCAGCTCCTTCCCCCCTCTCCTCTGCTCAGGAACCCTCAGGCTTTCCCCGGACCCCAAATCAGGTGCCCTGTGCCGTCTGGGTGGAGCCCACCGCGGGGCATCTCAGCCATCGGAGCAGGCTCGCTCCCCCTCCAACCCTCACCCCTCGCTCATCTGTCAGGGCAGTGGCCCCGGGCCTCGGAGACCCAGCAAGGTCCCGGGAATCGGGGGAGGGGCTGCTCCTGCTCTGGGCCGGGGGGACTGGGAATTCTGCAGCCCCTGCGGAGGCCCAGGGAGTGGGGCAGGCGGTAGGCAGGTGCGGGGCCTCCAGGGTTTAGCCCCAGATCTGCTATTGCTGTGGCAAGACCCAGGCGAGTGTGTGCAGGGAGAGACACAGGCCGGCCAAGCGATTAGAAGTCCCTACAGACCTCGCTTCTCTTAGGATCGTTTTCCCCTCTTCTAGAGATTTTAGAGGTCAGCAAAGTAAATAACGGGGTGAGGAAGTAAGTGGCCCTGTCAGGAGCACAGGACAGACCGATGCCCATCCACGCGGAGGGACTCTGCAGGGGTGAATTCCCAGGAGCCGAACGGCTGAGTCCAGGCAGTGCACAGGGGCAGCTGTGAGGGCCGGATGAGGGCAGACCCAGGTTCGGGAAGCCGAGGCCCTGCGGACCCCGCGCAGACCACGGCCCCCCGAGCACCTGCCAAGACCACGGCCGGGACCCGGGGGAGCGGGGCTGAGCAGGCTGGCGGGGGGGGGGGGCGGCGGCAGTCTTCTGTTGTGGGGGCAAAGGCGGGTCCTGGGCCCGCGGGGGGGGGGTCCCCGCAACGACACACAAAAGCCCCTGCGATAGCATCACGCTAGCATCACGCCGCATCTCAGGCCCAGCTCGGCCCTTTCGGGCAGGATATGACCAGCCCTCGAGCCAGTGGCGGCCCCTTTGTCCCATCTCCAGGGACCGATCTTATCGGCCGCGTCCACCGCCGCCCGTAATGGAAAAACACGGTGAGGAAATCAAAAGTTACGCACAGAGATAGAGAAATAATAAATAAATAAATAAAGAGCGACCCACGCTGGCAGCAGGGGAGGGGGTCTCGGCAGAACAAGTGTCGGCCGGAGGGGTGGGCAGGAGGGCTGTGGGTGCTCCCGGTTCCCATCCTGGGTCTGAGACGGCCGCTGCACCGCGCCAAGCCTCAGTTTCTCCATCCGTCAGGTGGGTGTGACCGAGAAGCCCACTCTCTGGGGCTGGGGCAGATCCTACGAGACCCTGGCACATCCCAGACACACAGCCACGGCCACGGCCACGGCCACGGCCACAGGGAGGGCCCACACCGGGACCTGGGGGGCCGCTGTGCCCTGCAGCCCTCTGGCTGCCCGCCCTGCCGAGGCCCATCCCTGACCCTCCTCCTGCCTCCAGACAGCTCCGAGGCCCTGCCCCACCCCAGAGGAGCAGCTGAGCCCACAGAAGGGCACAGTGGGCCTGAGGCGCCCAGTGAGAGGGGACAGCTGGAGGCCACCTGTGGGGCCCCGCCAGCCAGGGAGGACAGGAGAGGGACAGGGGAGGCAGACAACACTGGCAAGGGGACCCCTTCTGGCCACCAAGACACGGGACCAGTGCTGGTCCCGGGAAGGGAGCCCTGCTGGTTTGTGCGAGAGCGATAGCCAGGGTGGCTGCTGGGCGGGAACAGTCCCGTCATCCCGGGTGTCTCCTAGGTGCGTGTCTGTGGCCAACTCCCCGTGGAGGCCACAGGCTTGAGCGTGCTGAGCTGACATGCCCCAGGCCACATGGCCAGGCCGGGGAGAGTCTGGGTTTGGGCCTAGGAGGACAGAGAACGAGAGTTCTGGAAGGGGTCCCCCAGGCGTGGACAGGGAGACCCCGACCTGTCACTGACATTTGGGAGGGGCTGGCCTGGGTTAGGCAGCCGCTCAGACACAGCCTGGGGCCAGGGGGCGGTCTGGCCTCGGCAGGAAGCCGGGCGGGAGGGCGGAGGAGGAAGCCGGGCTCGATTAGCCTCGGCGGCCGAGATAGGCCACCCCGGCCACAGATAGCCGCTCCCGGAAGGCCGGTGAGGTCAGCGGGCAGCACAGGGCAGGCGGCCAGGCCTGGGCCCCCACCCGCCGTCGGGTGGCCGAAGACTCAGGCCACTGTTCTGTCTACCTGCCCTCCGCCAAGCAGTGTCTGCACCTGGGGAGGGGCTGGGGTAGCCCCTGGGGACTGTGTGCGACACAGGAGAGGGGAGAGCCCCCTGCAGCTGGGGAGGGGGCCACTCCCCAGGAGGCAGGGCCGTGGGTGGGCTCAGTCCCCACTCAAGTGCCCAATGAGGCCCTGGGGGGGCCTCAGTTTTCACATCTGTAAAACAGGGAGCACAGCATCTGCTGCCAAACTTCCACCGGCTTCCTCACAGGTCTCCCGTGCACCCCAAGGGGGGAGCCCTGCCCCCAGCCCTTCCTTCCCTGCAGTGCCCCCACAGGGCTTTTGCTGGGCTGAGCTCTATGGGGTGGGTTACCCAGTGCGTCTGTAGCCTGCTCCCCGAGCCGTGCGCAGTCTGTGCGCATCCCTGCCCCCCGCCCGCTCCTCCATCCCTGGCTCAGCGTCCGAGCCCCTCACTGCTGCCTCTGCCCCAGGCTGTAGCCCCAGGAGGGCAGTGGCCGGGCTGTCTGTCCAGGCCATGTCCCCGGAGTGTCTACTACACGGCAGGTGCACCACGGACAGAGGCACCGACCAGTGAGCCAACGGGACGAGCTGCGCCGGCAGGACGGTGGTCTCCGGGTCTTGTGAACACCTGCTCCCCTCACAGGAGCCGGGCCCTGGGGGACCTGCGGCCCACATGTCTGCTGGGGATGCAAATGGAAGACAGAACCAGCCAAGGGCCCATCTGGGTGTGGTAAAGAGCCACTAATCGCCATGAGGGGCTGCCCGGGGTCAAGGGGTCAGCAGCCCAGCCATGGGGGAAGCCACAGCCAGCTCTGTGCCTCAAGAGTCCCCACCAGAGAGGGACAGACTGGTCTTACCACAGATGCGCCTCTGCACATGGCCTTTCTAGGGTGCGGTGCGTGGCCTGGCCCCCCGTGCCCGCTGGGTAGTGCAAGAGTGGGCTTCCATGGGGTCCAGGCCAGTCATGGAGGACAGGCCACGGGCTCACGCATAGCCCCTCGGCCCTGGCCCAGGGGCCCCCCTGTAGGCCCTGCTCACAGAGGTGGGCAGCCCTGAGCTGTGGTGGTGGACGCAGGCCGAGGGTCCCATGGTCAGTGTGCCCCCAGGGGCCTGGGCTGGCAGAAGCGGCTGACGGCTGAACTCTGTTTCCAAGACAACCATGTATGCGAGGCAGCCCCCTTGCTCTGAGCCTGCCTCCTCCCACCTCACCCCTGCACATACCCTGGCTGCAGGGGGCTCTCCCCTCCCCTGTGCCCTCTGCCCGGGGCAGCGGTGCCCCTCCCTCTCGTGGGCTGGGCACTGTGTGGGCTCGGTGAGACGTCAACCCCCTCTGTTCCTCGGACACATGACTGCGTTGCTCCCGTATTACGTGGTCTCTGTCTCCCGGACTCGGACATCGGCTCCCCGGGCGCTGGGAGGCTGCCGGCCCCAGGCAGCATCGAACCTCCGCGTGTTTGCGGAGCGAGTCAGCGAGCTCCTTCTCTTCCGACTCCTGGGCCGCGGGAACCACGCTCTCTGGGCTCCGCGGCCTGCGGCCCCACAACACACCCCGAGGGACGGAGGGACCACCCCTGGGGCCCCCAGCAGGTGCTCAGTAAGCACCTGTGCAGAAGAAACGTGGGCCGACCACAGGGGACACACAGCACCCTGGCCCCGGGCCGCCCCCATCTCCTGGAGCCTCCATCTGCTCGGCTCGGGAGGGGTCGAGGGCCGGCGGCGTGGGTCTGGGGGCGCACGTCCCCCGGGGCCCACGCAGCGTGGACTCCCTTCCCGGGGACGCCCAGAAGACGTGGCTCCTGACCCAGCCACTGGGGCTGGTCTCTGGAGCTGCTGACCCCAGGCTGACCCTTGCCACCCGCCGTCCCCCTCGCTTGCCCCTCCCCCATCTGTTAATCTAAGACAAACAGGCCTATCGGGCCGCGGTGCCAGGCCCCACGATAACGCAAAATAGCTGAAATGATTTTTCCCACCCACACACACGGGGCCGGTGGGAGGGAACGCGCGGCCAGGCCCTATCGGTCCATCTCCCGGGCTGTCCATCAGGACAGGCTGTCCTGCCTCGCAGACCGACTGCCCGCTGCCCGATAACAAACCTTGAGGTTTGCCTCGAAACTCCGGCAAGGAGATTAGTCAGCCGAGCACGGCCCAGATAGGCAGCCTGACGCCCTTGCTCTCACCCTGGGGGCCAAGATTCCAGCAGGCTCCCCAGGACCCCCAGGGTGGGGGTGAGGCTCCACAGCTGGAACAGGAGGCAGCCATCTCCTCCGGCCCCTCACAGCACCATGCTCTGGGGGAGTCTTCTGACTCATCTGCCGCATGGCAGAGAGCCAAACACCTCACTTAAAACCCTCCAGTCCCTCATTTTAGAACCAAGACAGAAGAGCCATGTATGGTCCCTACACTGAGCCCAGACCTTGACCCATCAGTGTCCATCCTAATGCTCCAGCCACACCCGGGTACTCAAACCTCAGGGCCTTTGCACATGCCTGCTCCGTGTCTGGACTCCCTCACCCCACTCTGGTCGGTCCTTTAGGCCTTGGCTGGGGAGGTTTCTGCTGACCTACAGTGCCATGAGGACATGGCCAGCCTTCCCGTCTCTGCCTCCAGGGCCTGAGATGCGGACAAAAAAGGTAACCCCTGATGCCAGCCGGATTTTGTTTTATAAGCAGTGGTCACCAGGAAAGAGTTCCTGGTTCCAAGGCAGTTGTGGGTCAAAGGGACCCCAGTCCTGGGGCTCTGATCACAAAGCCAGGCCTGGCCACCGAGTGTGAGTCTGACCACCCCTTCCTTCTTCACAGCCACCTGATATCCCCAGAGCTGGTGGGGAGCCACTGGGGGCCTCCCAGGTTCACCTCCCTGCTCCCCACCTGGCAGGTGGCACCTGTGGACAGCCTAGCACTCAGCAGCCGGGCGCCCACTGCCCCAGCCGGGGTGTCTGGACCTTGGCTCCCAGACCGGCAGATCGAGAGCAGGTTCTCGCCTGCCCCGTGCCAGGCAAGCCGGCGGGGAGGGGACCCCACTCCACGAGGCTGGTTGCAGAGGACGCTCCTGGACCGCCCCTCCAGGGTCCCCACAGCTGTTCCCTTCCTCTGGTTCCCTCACGACCCAGCCAGGCAGGCTGGGGCACGCCAACTGCCATGGGACAGGGGCTCCAATGGGGGCCAGGAGGTGGATGAGGGGACCAGGACCCATACTCAAGATGGGACCCTAGAGGCCCTCGGTCCTAACAGGGCTGGCCTGTGGGCCCAACCTGCTTTTCCTTGATGTTAAATGTGGAGACGGGGGGTGGGATGATAGCAGGAGGGCTGGGGAGGGAGTAGGGGCCGACCCCTCACAGCAGAGAGCTCCTGGCCGGCTGCCCTCCAGACATGCTTTGGGGACTGCAGATTTCAGCTCTCAGACATTTGCCTATCAGAATTTTAAGCAGCCAGCCCCTCCAGCGGACAAGGTCATTTCGGAGATAAAAACACTGAGCCCCCCGCCCCCCCGGCTCCCATCTTTCCCTCCAAGCCGCCAGCCCAGCGTCCCCCTTTTCCCGAGCCCCACGGGGGGCCTTCCCCATCGCGGGTTGTAACCCTCCTCTGCAGCCCAGGGACCAGGCTCCCCCTCTCCCCTGCACCCTGCTCAGGCCCGGGCCTCGGCTGCACCCCGGAGCCTTCAGACTCTCCACTTGTTACCTTCTCACCCCGGGAGGCCCATGTGGGGGTCTCCCCGCTCGCCAGCATCTCCTTTCCCCACGCACCCCGTGGCCGACTCGCTGGCGTGGTTCGAGCTCACCGCACGGGGGACACGTCCCTGCACACCAACCCACGAGGCCAAGAGGGTATTCATGGAACCCCTGGGGTGGGCTCTGTCCTGGCTGTCACCTGCCCGTTGTGGGCTGCTGTCCCGCACCTCCGAGGACAGAGGTGACAGTGCTGGCTCAGAGCTGGGTCTCCACTCCCGCCTGGCCCCACCGACTCGAGGGGCAGTGGAGGCTTCTCGTGCCCAGGGCAGGGGAGAGCATCAGGGGATGAGCCCACACCGCGGAGGGCAGCCTCTCTCTGCCTGGGGGCCACAGTGCCTTTCTGGCCCGGCAGTGGCTTCTCCCCACAGACCCCACCGACACTTTGCAGAGGACTGCGGGCTGCCCAGGCGGGCGGAGACCGCTGTGGCTGGCCCTCTGCCCACCGTGGGGATGACCGCTCTACAGGCCCCCGGGGAGGCCACCACTCTTGGATCTCCCCAGCCCCAGTGCAGAGATGAGGAAACGGAAGTCCCGAGAGGTCAGGCAAACAGCCCACAGTCGCTCAGCAAAGCTGGACCCAGTCCTGGCCAGGTGTGCCCGGGGGGCCTGCTCCTGCCTCTCAGGGCGGCTACACGGAGCGGCTCCCATGGGACCAGGGATGCTCAGAACCTAAGCCGCCAGCCGCCCACGGAGCTCACAGCTCCTTCACACGAAGACACCCCCCCGAGCACCCCCCCTTGCCCCCAGGCTGCTTTTGGAGCTCTGGGGTCAGCAGGCATCAGGAGGGGGCAGGAATGGGCCTAGGAGACTGTGGGCCCCGCACTCCAGTGTTGAAGACGCTCCGGCTCCCCTGGGGCCGCCCCTGCGCTGGGGGGTGTCAAGGCCCTTCGGGGAGGCCGCTCTCCTGCCTGGTGCCTGGGGAGCCCTGGGGGTGCTCGTGGTCATCTGCTCTAGGCCTCGACCCCCGGAACGGCAGCTACCTTGCACGTGCGTGCTAGGCTGGGGACACAGAGGCCCTGATGCCCTCTCTCTGCTGGGCTCAGTCACCCTCCCCTGGGCCTCCCTGGGTGGTAGGTCCCCCGGGGCAAAGGGGATCCCCTAGAGCCCCATGAGCCCTGGTCAGTGGATGGCATCCAGACAGCAGAGGTGGGGGTGAGCACTGGGTGAAGTGCCGGGTGCGTGGTGAGCCCGGGGCTCTGTGCCATGACCAGGGCCCGCCTCCTGCACGCTGGGTGGGCAGCGGAGGACTGGGGCCCCGTCACTCCCCCAAAGCCAGGCAGCGCATGGTGCACCGGGGTCCAAGCTAGATCCTTCATCCCAGAGAACGGGAGCTGGTGTCCCCCAGGCGGGCCTCCAGAGCCCGGTCCCCGAGCCCGGGGGTGGGTCCAGCACCTTTTCCCACATCTGGGGACACTGAAGCGGCTGCCAGCCAGAAGCCAGACAGACTCAGTGACACAGGGAGGGAGGGAGGCTCGCCCAGGACTGGCAGAGGGGCTCAGAGGTCAGAAAGGGGAACGGGGGGGCAGGGCTTGTGGGCAAAGGCCACAGCGGCACGCTCCTCGGCCGCGGCGGGTCACTGGGCTGGGCAGTGCCCTCAGGGACGCCGGCCTGGACAGGCCCTGCTGCCCCGTCGCTGGCACGGGCAGCCCCGCAGAGATAAGGACTCGGCGGGCCTCTCTGGCTTCCCTGGCGGCGATAAGTGGGCCTGCCTGGGCTCTGATAGGGGGCAGGCCCCACGGCGGTTGGCCACTGGCGGCTTATCGGCCCATCGCTGCCCACTGTGCAGATACTCCTATCTGCGGAGGCTGACAGAGAGCCCCCTGGCCCCACAGGGTGCACCCCAGCCCTAAACCACAGCCACCCCAGGGCCAACCCCAGCCCTGGGTTCAGTCCTCGGCCTCTCAGGGCCTCCATGGCCCATCTATAAAGTGGGGGTGAGGATTCTAACACCGAAGGGTGGGTGAGGCCCACTGGGGCGGCGACGGAAGCCGGCGCTGACGTGGCACAGCCCCCTCCGGAGTCAGGCCTGCACCCTGGAGCCGGGTCAGCACCCCACTGGGCCACCTCCCTGCTGGGTGACCTTGGATAAGTCTCTCTGTCATGCTGGGCCCACCCCAGAGGCTGGTGTGGGGGCTGCCTGGTGCTGTTCCCCCCATGGACGCTCTCCCCGGCGGCTGTGGCCGCAGCCTATGGCTTGCCCAGCGGCCTGTCAGGGCCCCGCAGGCACAGGGGTGGTCCCTGCTCCCTGCACTGAAACACGAAGTTCCCTGATAAAGAGTAGAATGTGAAGGGTCACGGCCGGGGCAGCAGTGACCTGCCTTCTGTGGGGGCCGCCGTGTTACCTCGTCCACAGCTGGGGACACTGAGGCAAGGACCGCGGTCGGACCACAGGGTCCTCACCCAGGGCTCGTGGCACCATCCTGTGTGCGGAAAGGCCCCAGGGCAGACCCAAGCACCCAGCAGGTAGGCACATGGCTTAGCAGTGCCTGACCAGGCCCCGAGGGCCTCAAGGACACAGGGCCCTGCGTCCCCCACCCTCGGACCAGCGGCGCCTTGGTGGAGACAGGACACGTGGCCGCCACCTATCTGCCAGGACACCTGGGTGCCCCCTGCCACCAACGGGACCCCAAGATGGCAGGGTCACAGCTGGGGGACATGACGCCCAGTCTGCGAAGGGCAGCACGCCTGCTACGCTGGGGGGGGGCAGCGGGGTCCCCAGCGCTGTCTTACCCAGGACGTGCGGCCCCGAGGCAACACCACAGCCCAGCCAGGGGGGGAAGGGCTGAGAGTGGACTCACTTTCCCAGTGACGTGGGGTCCCTGTCCTGGTTGTGGCCATCTGTGGCCCTCAGGAGAGTAAATGGGCAGCCTCTGGGCCCTGGCCGTGCCCCCCCTGACCCCGCAGCAAGGCCCTGCCTGTGTGCCCCCTGCCACCACCCCGAGCCTCACCCGCACCACAGCCACATGCACAGTCCCGGGCCCGCCTGCTCCCGGCCATCTGGTACACAGCAGGCGCTCAATGAATGCTTCCCGCACCTGCACTTGTCCTTGGTCCCCAGCCCTTGAGGAGAAGCCATGCCTGTGCCTGGAGACGCAACCCTAGAAATACCCCCGACGCCACCCCATGTTCCTCAGGATTACAAAGAACAGGCACACCTGCCGTGCCCAGGTTCTCCGTTATCCGTGAAGGCACAGGCGCGGAGGACACCTCTGGTCAGAATTTTGGCTGCAAACTGGTGATCGGGCCGAAGGGGGGCAGGAAACTCCCCTCAAAGCCACGTCCCGGGCTCCAGCACCGGGCAGGTGGGGCCAACGCTGGTCTGCCATGGGGCTGCAGCCACCCGCACAGACCTGGACCCCCAGCCCAGCGGGGATGGCCCTCCAGACGCACCCCTGCAACGTCTCTCCTGCCCTTCCCCGCTGCTCTTCTTTCCCAGCCCAGGGGGGACGCCTCCTGGGAGCCCCCAGGACTTGTAGGCACGGCGTGGTGCCCAGCCCCATGGGCGGGCTGGACTTTGGAATGGGCCCCGACCCTGGCTCAGAGGCTTGCCCACTGGCCTCCTCAGACAGGAGGTGGGGCGTGTCCCCCACAAGCTGCCAGGACAGCAGTCTCCCCAGATTTTCAGAAGGCTGGGCCACCAGACCCCGACCGACTGCGGGTGTGCTTTACCTGGCCCACTCCAAGAGACACCGGACTCCTCCTCCAGCCTCGTGTCTGGCTCCTGCCCCTCCATCTCCTGGGGGCCTCCTGGGGGCGTGGGGGGCAGTGGTGATGGTCGGGATGGGGGGTTAGCGTCTGCAGACAGAAAGCACCTGATCAGGCCCCGCGGTCCCTGAGTGATGATTCACCCACCTCCCCACCCTGCCCTGTGGCTGGGAGGGAAACTGAGGCCCAAGTGGGGGACACGTGCCCAAGGTCACCCCCACACCCAGGCTGGCTTTAATGGGGGCAGACACCTCAGTTTTCTCCTGGGCCTTCAAAACCTCTCATCCCTTCATTAATTATGGCAATAATTGCTTTTCTAACTGCAGCCAATAATTAGAGTGCAGCGTGCCCTACTAGGCACACCCAGGCCAGCGGGCACACGTGTGGGCCCCAGCTCCTCGGTCTACTGTGCCAGCAGCTGGGGGCCCCTCGAGCTGGGCCCTGAACCCAATTCCAGCCCAAAGGGCATATTTGCCTTCCCTGCTGAGCCTGATAACTCCCGCAGCCCCCAATCGATGAGCTCCCATAAAAGCCCCCCCTTGGTGACGTCATGCGCCCGGCAGATTATTAATACCCAAGATAAGGGCCGTGATTAACATCAAATAAATCAATCACACAGTATAAAAGTCCTATTATTTTTGGCTATAAATCAACGTGGCTGGCGTTTGAGCTCCAGCCACGGCGCGGGAGCCGAGCGAGCCCACCCCTCCCATCGCCTTATCTCGTCCATCGCCGCGTTATCACCACGGACTGTGCCAGGTGCAACCCCGGCTGCTTTTTCCAGCTCCTTCCCGGGCCCCGCCCCCCCTGCGCGCAGCCCCAGCGAGGAGCAGATCAGATAAGGGCTGGCTCCCCGGGAAAACCACCCGGTCGAAGTCCACCAGCAACAGGCACTTGCCCTTTGGCAGCTCCGGATGCCCCCGGCGGCACACAGTGCCCAACAGCAGTGATGATTGCGGGGCGATAAGGGGGCCCCTCGCGTGCTCCTGCCGCCCTGGCCGCCCAGACACAGATGTAGAAACTGAGGCTCAGGCAGGGCAGGGGCACGGGCCCCGGGGAAGGGCCGGGGGGCACACCGGCTGCACCTCGAGCCGCCAGGAAGAGAAGGCGGGCGGCAGAGGTAACAGCAATGAACACGACGCGGCTCCCCAGCCACTGTCCCTGGGTGGGGAGCCGCGGCCCCTGCTCCCAGTGAGCCTGCTGCTGCGGAAAGGGACACTGGGGCCAGCAGGTCTCCGAGGACGAGGCTCGCTGGGCTCCGGGCCTGTGGTCATCCCAGGGGGCGGGGCACGGAGGCACTGAGACTGGGAAACGCCGGGGGCCAGTTGGGGGGGGTCCACAGTGAGCTTGGTGGGCCTGGGACCTCTGCTGGCCCCTGGCCAGTGCCCTCCTGGCTCTGCCCTGGCAGGCACGCCCCTCTCTGTGCACCCTTTCAGGCTCTGCCCAATCTCTCCTTCGCCCCACCATGCTGCCGGCCTCACTCATGGCCTTCCAAAGGGTCCAGCCTGGGACAGTATCCTTCCCATCAGACTACGGCCTGGGGGTCACTCGGGCCCGTGTGACCAGAGCCGCACGGCCCTGACTGGCGGTAAGAGCTCGGCCTCAGGCAGCAGTGGGGAGGCAGGGAGAGGCGAGTCACGCTCAGGACGGGCAGCCCCCAAGCCAAGTTTCCTCCTCAGGAAAACAAGGGTGAGGTCTGGCCTCCCCCCACGGCTCCAGCGCAGGGGGGCCTCTCCTCCTGGGGTGTCTGGGGGTACGGCTAGCTCGAGAGCCTGTCCTCACTAGGAGGCCCGCTGGGGACCTGTCCAGAGAGCAGGCTTCCCTGTGTCAGGCTGATTCACCCCTGGGTCTCTCTCCAACACCACCCCCACCCCCACCCCGGAAACTGCCACCAAGAGGGTCCAAGGAAAGGTTCCAGACATGGGATGGGCCTGGGGGAAGCAGGCTTTGTAAGAGGGGCGATCACCCTGAAGCCAGGTCTGGGATGATCAGATCATTACTCGGGTGTTTACAGGCTGTGTGACCCTGGACAAGTCCCTTAACCTCTCTGGGCCTCACTCCCTCGTCTGTAAAACGGGGTAAAGGGCCATAGCAGGAGAACCTGCTATGTGCTGAGGCCTCCCTGCCCCCATCCCACAGAGGGTCAGCGGAGATTTTCTCGAGGTCACTCGAGCCCAGGACTCCCGGTCCAAGCCTGGGCTAGACCTTCCCCAACGACGCCTTTGTCTCCTCATCTGTAACCAGGGGGGGCCAGACTCCCAAGGCCCTCCCGACGCTGAGGGTGCACATGTGTCCTGCGCCCGCCCCTCCAGGCCCTGGGGGTCAGGGCCCTGCCGGCCAGCAGCCCCAGCCACGGGCCCACAGACACCAGCCGGCTCAAGGTGCGCTTCACAGGGGTGGGCGTGGGAAGGGGAGGGACTGCGCGGGCTGTGGGACCCCGGCCTCCAGCGCACCCACTGCCCGACTCACCTGGACTGGAAGGGGTCGGGGGCTCGGGCTCCGGCTCCGGCTCCGGCACTCCGGCCTCTGGCTCTGGGAGGCGGGTGCCATCCATGGCCTGAGCCTCCTCTGCAGCCTCCACGTCTCCAAGGGAACCTGCGGACACAGCCCAAAGGGAATCGTGAGGTGCTGTGGGGCGATGGCCCCTGGCCTCCAGACCCCCTCCCGGGCAGAGGGCACAGGCTCCGCCACCCCACAAGGCCAGGGGCCATGAGTGGCACCCCGAGACCCGTGTGCACCTCGCCCTGGGATCAACCCCAGTGCTGGCAACAGTTCCAACGTCCGGGGTCACCGCCGCATTCCCACCGCCGCATTCCCACCACCCCTCCGCCCTGCAACCTCTCAGCCCCTTGGGCCTGAGACCCCCCCCAGACCCCCTTGGGCTGGGACCTCCCTGGGTCTCCCCTCCACTCTGCTCCAAGCTGTGGGAGCAGACGCGCCGCCCCTTCTGGTTCAGGGGGCTTCTGGGGGTCGCACGGACCACAGCCCTCACCTCACCCTCGCCAGGCCTCTCTGGGGGTTCGCGCAGCCGCAGTGCGTGTGTGCAGCCCCACAGACGGGGGTGACTCTCTCCCGGGCCCAGAGCGGGTGCCTGGAGGAGCCCCTCACACTCAGGCGCCGCGGTCTGGCAGCTTCGTGAGGGTGGGCCCCATGCGTGGCGTCCAGGAAGCGCAGGGAAAACCGGGCTTTGGGAGCCCGTGCTTGATGGGGCACAGGTGGGGGAGGGCACAGGTGCCGGCAGTTAGGCCTCTGGGACTTAAGGGCCTCAGGTCCGCAGCACCTGATTCCAATCCCATCTTCTTGCAGGGGTCCTCCACAGAGATCCCTGCGGCTGAGAAGGTGGACCGAGGGCCCAGAGACTTCGTGGGGGAGGGGGGAAGCCACACACACACCAGGGGTGTCCCTCGTGCCAGTCTGGGCAGAACCCTCCGTCCCCGAGGTCAGACCAGGGCGTCCAGGGGGGCGGACAGAGGGAACACTGGTGAGCAGGTGTCCCTCCTTAGCCTGCCCTCCGTCTCCCCAGGCCCCTTCTGGCTGTCTCTGTCTGGGCCCTAAGCCCCCGAGACCGGTGCTGGCACTGGGTCTGCCTCCCGGCCCAGTCACCTTCCCAAATTGCTCCTCCAGCCGCCTGTCCTGCCCCCCGACCCCAGTCATCAGGGCATGGCCACAGGGCAGGGTCCTGACTCACAGACACCCCCTCCCTACTCAGCCCACTCAGGAGTAGGTGGGGAGCTCTTCTGGGCCCAGGGTGCCAACCCCACAGCAGCCAGGCCCTCCTGTTGCTCAGAAACTGAGCAAGAAGAAACAGCTGGAAGTCATGACGTCTACAAATCCAGGCGTCGGGAGCTCCTGATGGGGCAGGATGGGGCTTCGGGGACAGAGGCATGCGGGACAGAAGGGCCCGCTTTCAGGGGCTGAGCTCCCCATCCCTGGAGGCGAGCAAGCAGCAGCTGACGGAGATCCGACCAGGATTCATACCTCTGTGACCTTTTGTACATCATGAACACTGCCGGGATCTGATGAAAGCCAGGGCCTTCTCCCCAGAAAACAGAGAGAGACCAAAATCTGCCCCGTTTCAACGGCTTGTCCCCAAACTCCTAGTCGTCTTCGTGGTGCCCTTCCTCACTCCCTCCTTTGCTGTGCTCCCCCAGGGGTGAAACCTGGTGGCCCAAGCCGGGGTCCACTGCGAGCCACAGAAGTGGGCTCATGGCTGCAGTCCAGGGAGGCTATGACAGAGGGAGCAATGGAGACACGAGGCTCCAGCCTGACTTCCCCAGTCTAGCAATCTCCATGGGGCAACGCGGTGGGCAAGCTGGTCTTCTGTTTGCCTTTCAGCTCAAACCCCTGGTCACTGGCAGACGGCGGCCAGCTCTAGTAAGGAAAACCGAGTGTTCCCGTCAGGGCGGACGCCCTTCCTGCCTCCCGCAGACATCTGGGGCGGACACCGCTCCAGGAGGCAGAGGTGCCCGGGACATCTGGACTCTGGGGGGGACTTCCAGGCCTGCTGGGGAGACGGTCAAAGAACCACGGACGGGCCCCAAACAGGAAACAACAGATTCTAAGAGCCGTGAGGGAGGGGAGATGCCACCAGCAGAGGTCGGAGGTGACAGACCGCTGGGAATACGGCTCCGGATGGAGGGCCGCGGGACCGGACAGAGCTCCGCTTCGAGGCTGGAGAGAGGCCAGGCGAGGAGTGGACCCTCATCCCAGAGGCACCGGGGAGCCACAGAGAGCCCCAGGCAGAGGTATTTACGGGCCGTCTGGACTCCAGCTCCAGACCTGAGCCCCGGCCTCCCCCGGATGCCCTGGAGCCGTAATTACAGGAGACGGACAGGTGCTCATGCCCCTGTGGCCAGGCTGAGACCGCACAGAACCAGTCCCAGGCCAAGTCTCGTGCTCGCTTGTTGATGTGCCTGCGTGGACAGGCGAGCCTGACGTGGACCGGGCACAGCCCAGACTGGTCCAGCTTGTGCCCCTGGGACGGCTGCTGTGACCTCCCCGGGCATGCATCTGGGCAGGGAACCAGAGGCTGTTGGGGAGGCTGGCCTCGAGCTGCCCAGCCTGTGGGGCTGGTCCCGAGCAGGTGCCGCCGGTCCCTGTGGCCACAGCGTGGCTCCCGTCGCCGGGCAGCACGAAGGCCTCTGGGGTCAGCCTGAGACATGCGTGGGCCTCCCACAGCTCATTAGAGCTCTAAGGGGATGTTGTGTAGCTGAATGGCCACAGGACCTTGGGGCCTCAGTCGCCTGCTCTGGTGACCGGGTACGAAGCCACCTGCTCTCGGGGCGGAGCTGACGCGGCCCTCCCCACCCATGCCTGACCCAGGAACGCAGCTCTGACTGTCAGGGCCCTGCTCAGGTGGCCTCAGCCACCCAGGGAGGCCCCAAGCTTGCGGCAGGCCCGTTTATGGGAGAACAAAGGCCCCCGCGCCGCACAAAGGCGTGACAAGGAGCGTGAAGAAAGAGGCGGCCAGGCTGCCGCAGTTGATTCTAATGCCGCTAATTCAGTTCCAGCACAATTAAAGCCGGGCTGATAGTGCTACAGACAGCCGCCGACCAGCAAAGTGCTCCCAGCCCTTGAGCCGCTGTGTCACAGCCAAGGCTGCATTGTGCCTGCCTCGGCACCCCGAGAATGGGCCATCCCGCCCCCTGGGGCACCTGCAGTCCTGGGCGGGGCACCTGGGTCCCACTCTGCTGGGGGCTTGGGGAGGAGGGCTCCTCCGCTGGCCACACATCAGGGTGCTGCTGCATCTCCAGCAGCCCTGTGCCGGGAATGAGCTCCCCGGGCCCCTGGGGGACGCTCTGTGGCCAAAGACCCCAAGAGCTCAGTCAGGCCAATCCGTACACAGCAGATGTCCGTGCTGCATGACCTCAGGCCGGTTACTCGACCTTTCTGTGCTTGGAAACCACAAGTGCTCCTCCGTCACAGGGTGAGGGGAGTAGTGAGTACGCCCCTCCGTCATGACCTGTCCCCACTCGACGCACAGCAGGGCCTGGGGGAGGGGGTGGGGATGGCGCGGCCCCTGTCGTTGCCAGACACCAGCCCTGTGCTCAGCATCTTACAATGCTCTCCCTTAACCGCCGCTGCTCGGTGGCCCAGCGTGCACAGTGGTGGGGGAAGGCCGTGTGGACCGCAGAGGGGTGGGGTGGGGGCTGGGCAGCCGGAGCCGGTCAGGATGGGCCGGTTTCCTACTAGTCTCTCAGCACCACCCAGAACTCACACCCACTTAGCAGATGAGTAAACTGAGGCCTGGCAAAGTGAAATGACCTGCCCATAGCCCCCGAGAGGAAGCAGTGGTGGGGGTGTTCAGGGCAGGACCCTCCCCAGACGTGCCAGCCTTGCAGACGCTGGCTCCGGGGAAGCCCTCTTCTGCACCTGGGTGCCCCTGTGCCTGCCTTCACCGCCCCCCCCCCGCCCGGGTCGAGGGGGGACGCCGGTGGCAGAGGCCAATGCCCACGGCTGGACCCCGTCTGGGGGCATCTGCGGTGATGATGGCGGTCGCAGCGCTGCCCTCGCTGCCCGGAGCCCCTCAGTTATCACGGCGAGCAGACGCCCCGCACCGATCCGTCTCCTACTCATTAAGCCGGACGTGGAAATGGAAATGAAAACATAATAGCTATTTGATTGGGGGCGAGATAGTTTGCATATTGGCTGGGCGCTGATAGCAGAATTTCATCAACTCCCGTTCTTCATGCTTTAAGACTGAATTACGGAGACAGGCTCTGTGTGGCGGGATCCTCCCGAGCCACAGGACGAAGGGCCCCTCCTGGCTCTGATGGCCAGGCAGCGGGTGGGGACGGGGAGCTGGTCTCTGCAGAGGGGACAAAATCTCCCCAGACTCTGCTCCCGAGGCAGACTGGTCGGGCAGAGTTGGTGAGGGTGTCTCTGAGCACTGGATGGGGAGTCCCGAGGCCCCGGGCCTCCTGCTGGTCCCAAAGACTGTGCCCGTATTGAGGGAAGGGGACTGCGCCCACACCCGAAACCACTGAACACATTATGTGAAAGAACCGGGGCCGAGTCCCCTCGAGCCCCCGCCCAGCTCAGGGCCTGACCCCAGTGTGAGTCTCTCCCTGTGCCCGCCCGTGATGTGGGTCCTTTACGCCTCTCTGGTAAGGCCCTTCTGCCCCATTTACAGAGAAGACAGAGGCCCCTCCTGCGTCTGGGTTGGATTTTGAAGGCAGGCCCCCTGCCCTGGGGGTGGGGTGGCCAGTGACGGGCCACGGGCCCTGCCCTTCTGCTGGGGTGTCCTCATCCTGGGGCTCATCCTCCCCCCCCACCCCGCTCTCTCCGGCCCCCCTCCTAGGCCCCGCGTTCATTAACTTGTCCAGCCTTTCCTGGGTGCACAGAGGGCCAGACTCTGCCCCAGGCTCCGGAACCCCAGAGCAACCAGGACACACCCCACAAGAAAGCAGAGTGAAAAACCCAGAAACACACTGCTAGAAGGAGAGGTGCACGTGTCAGTCAGGGAAGGGCTCCTAGAGGAGGCGACACTGCTGGTGATCCGGACGGGGACAGGGGATGGCCTGCAGCTGGGGCCAGGCAGAAGCCTTCCAGGCAGGAGGCAGGCTGTGCCGTGCAGGCTGTGCCGGCCACACCTCCCGGAGCCTGGTTTCCTTGTGGAAAGCAGGGCCGGGGTCAGAGTTCAGCAAGGTACTGAGCACAGACAGGTTATTATTACAACTGTTGTGAGTGTCTCAGCTCTCCAGGGGGCGGCACACCTGGCTTCTGAGGGGGGCAGGGTGGCGGACCAGGTTGAGGCCTGGCCGGGGACAGTGCAGGCAGAAGGCCTTGGCTTCCTGTCTCGCTGGCCCTGGGCGGCTGGCGGGCAGGCTGGCGGCACTGGGCCCGGGGCGGGTGGGGGTGCGGCGCTGCCAGGAGAGAGACCCTGGCCTCTGGGCGGCACACAGTGGCCAGATAAGGCCCTGATAACAGAGGGAAAATTGCAACAGATTCCGACTTTCCCACCAGGGGAACCGCGGGGCAGCTCAGGCCACGGTGGGGACAGCCCTGCTCCCCACGAGGGGGCCTTGCTAGGGGAACTCTGGGTGACTGGGGACCATGGCCAGCATCCCAGGGGCCCAGGTCCCCCAGGCAGACAGGGGTGTTGGCAGCAGGCAGTGTGACCTCTGGGGAGTGCTTCCCTGAGCCCTGGCGAGTGGGACTCCTGGGGACGAGAGTCTCTAACCCAGCAGGTGTTTGCCAGACAAGGACACTGAGGCACAGGACGCCAGGGCAGCTGGCTGCTCTGGCCCCGCCCTGG
This sequence comes from Mustela putorius furo, assembly GCF_011764305.1. Classification (NCBI taxonomy): domain Eukaryota; kingdom Metazoa; phylum Chordata; class Mammalia; order Carnivora; family Mustelidae; genus Mustela; species Mustela putorius. The sequence goes on along the minus strand of NW_025421304.1, from coordinate 43,195,020 downwards.
CCCACTGGCTGCACCCCCAAGACCCTTGGGGCCCAGGACTCAGGTCCTGACGAGCAGCTGAGCTGATTCCCAGGCTGAGGTGGATGGAGAGAAGCAAGATGGAAGAAGGGGGTGCTGAGCAGGGCTGGGGGTCGGGCAGGCCCAGGAGGAGTGGAGGGGGTGGCACTGCTGAAGGGCCAGGGTGTCCCCACACCCCAGAGCCCCAGGGCCCAATGCACAGCAGCCCCAGACATGTGGCCGGGCTCATGCCGCCGATGGGTGGGCGTGGAGGGTGACAGGTGGGCACGGGGCAGTGGGGGGCGGGGGGCAGGTTCTAGACCTCAGTAGAAGCTACAAAGGCGTGGGGGGAGGAGTCCATTTAATGGAAAACTTAACACAGCTTCTCAAACATTTAGAACAGAGGCAGGGTCCTGGCCCACTGCCTCCCAGGAGCTTACAGCCTCAGAGGGGTGGGGGCTCCCCAGGAGGGATGCAGGCACCCACAGGAGGGAGATGGAGCTCTGGGGAGGCCCGGTGCACACACTGCGCGGAGCCTGGCTCTCCTGGGGGGGTCCACCGCACCCCTGGTCCGTAGCCCACCATGGCCTGAAGAGGCCCACGACTGCCCACCCCCACCAGCCGCGGCGCCTTCCCCAGGCTGCCCCTCCTGCCTGCTGAGGGCCTCCTCAGCCCTCGGACCTCAGCAGGCTCTTCCCACACAGACCGGCCTTCGAGGGGCTTCTGCGCATCTGCAGGTGCTCTGCTCCCTGGCTCGGGCGGGGAGGGAAGCTGCCCAGCTGCCCCAGGGGCCTCGAGGGGCTCGGGCTGGGAGGGGCCCATAGGCCTCTGCTGTGGCCCCACCGGTGGCTTCTTCAACCCTGGTCAGTCCCCGCTGACAGCCCGGGGCGAACCACAAGAGGATGTTGGTGAGATAATCTTGGCTTACTTGTGCGGGCACCCTGGCCCAGTGGGGACAGCGGTATCTGAACCTTTGCCCCCCGTGCCCTCCCAGACTGGCTCTGCCCCCTGACTGGCTGAGTGGGCCGCCGGCGGCAGGGGAGCTGGGCGGCCGGGGACTCGCATGTCCCCGCGGCGGGAACCTCACTACGCCTCTCGCAGACATCTGGGTCCTAGAGGCTCTGCCTCTCAGGGTTGCCCCTGCACCGCCGCCTCAGGGAGTCCCCATTAGGGCTGTGTATAACGGACTGTCGGTTCACCTGCTCTGCTGTCCGTCTGCGAGCCAGACCCCAACACCCGTGGCCTCGGGAGGCCAGCAAGCAGTCAGACCATGCTTGCGCAGGTGGTGGGGGTGGCGCGGGTGGCAGGGTGCTGTCCAAGGTAAGCCGGGCTGCAGGAGGGTGACCGGCCGCTGTCCAGACACACTCTGGGCTGGCCGAGGGCAAGGAAGTGCCCCCCGCGTCAAGAAAGAACATGGCGGTGCCGACGACGGTGCCAAGCAGGGCCCCACACTCTCGGGGGCACAGACCACGTCTAATGAATGAGTGTCGTATGACCTACTTCAGCTCTGAACACGCTGGAAGTATTTCACTGAGACGCGATTCCTACACAGGAAGTCATCCTTTAACGGTGGTCCAGCTTTCCAAGCAGCATTACTGCAAGACCGGTGGGGCCCGGAGCTGTGTGGGCCGTCCCAGGGCAGACCTTCACCTGCCCCCCACCCTCGACCTTCCCGGGAGCCGCTCAGGGTCCGGGGCTCTGTACAGGAGTGGCCCCCCGGCCCCCGTGGCCCCTGATGGTGCCTCCCAGGGCTCCTCCCCACAGCCCCTCGGGCGGGCTGGCAATGATGACCAGAACTCACCGTCCCATGCCCCCGGACAACATAAACCCTTCCCCTCGGTGGCAGACGGCAGGCAGGTGAAGTGGGAAGGGCCAACAACTGCGTCCCTGTGTCCCCATGTCGCGTTGGGGCCGCGGCAGTAACCGAGAGCGGGCGAAGACGGCCTTGTGGGGCCCCAGGCTCCTCTCACCTGCGGCCACCCCCTCTCCAAGCCTCACCCTTCCCACACCCGGCCAGTCAGCTTCCCCAGCTCCTTCCTCTGGGGCTTCAGCACGGACTCTGACGACACACCCGTCTCCTGACTCACACCCCCCCCCACGGCCTCACCTGCCCTCTACCCCTCTGCCTCCCGGCTCCCCATCTCTCCCAGCGTGGAAGCCAAACCTTACTGGGGCCACTGAGCAGCCATCTCGCTCCGGGAGGGGCCGTCCTGGCCTGAGCTCCCACCCCTGCCTGGCTCTGCTGACCCCACGGCTGCCCACATGCCCACAGGGTGTTCGCTGGGTTAGCGGGCTCCCTGGCTGTGCCTGGGACGGCGTCTGACACCCAGCAGGTGCTCATGGGATCGGTGACCACGCGCCAGGGGTGCCAGAGGGCCCGGGCAGCAGGGAGCCTCCCCCCACACCACGACGTGCAAGGACTGGGGTGCGGGGTGCGGAACGGTGGGGAGGACGGGCCTGGGTGGCTTCTCGCCACAGGAGATGCTGCTTACACGGTGACCGCAAGATGGCCCAGGCAGAGGGAACGGCCAGGGCGGAGGCCCCGCCGTGGCCGCGTTCGGGGCAGCGAGGGGTGGGTGTGGACAGGCATGGGGCTCTCGTTGCACAGGGTTTCATTCTCCGACAGCGGGAAGCAAGATGGGCTCTGGGCTGTGGGACACGCAGCCCGGCCCCCCAGCCGGGTGCCACCTCCTTGGCCTCCCTCAGGACCCTCCCCTGTCTCCGGCCTGGCGCTTCTCCCTGCAGGGCCGGGTCCAGGGCCAGTGGGCCAGACCCCCGCCCGGTCCCCAGGGGCAGGGGCCGGGCCAGGCGAGGCAGGGAAGGGGAGCGGGCCTGGGAAAGCCCGGCCGGCCGAGAGGGAGAGATTGGTTTCAGCCGGAGCCGCGGGCTGCCAAGTCCACATCCTATCCGCGGCCTGCACCGCCTCAGCATTCATCACCGCCGAACTCGGAGGCTTTATCTCCGCGAGGGCTTGGCGCCATCCCCGGGCCCGGCCGCTCCCGGCCCTCCGATGGGCCCGATAGCCGCTGATAGATTACCCGAGATTGCCGCGGCCAGCGCCGAGCGCGGACTCCCCTGGGCGGGGCGCGCACCACGTGGCCGGGCAGAGACCGCGGCCCGCCCGGGCAGGAGGCGGGCGCGGCGCGGGGCGGGGACAGGGAAGTCGCGCCCGCCGAAGGGCGCCGCGGGCCGCGCACTGATTCTGCCGATGCGCCGATAAGGGCTGACGGATGGCCGCGGGGGCCGGGCCGCGCGTCCGCGCGATGCAGCGCACTGCTTCCCGGAAGGGGCCGGGGCCGGGGCCGGGGGTGTCGGGACCCTCCCTGCCGTCGGGGGTTGGCGTGGGCGCGGCGCGCTGGGCCGCAGACCCCCGCCTCACCGCCGGGCCCGCTGCACGCCCGCTGCCCCGAGGTGCGGGCTCTGGGCCCTCCTGGCCCGCGGTTGGGGACCGCATTCCTGCCGGGGCGCCGCGGCCCCTCCTCCGGGCCAGGCTGCCCTGCTGCTCTCTGGGTCAGAAGCAGGGGGCACGCCCAGGCCGGGCAGACCAGTACTCTCGGGCTGTGTCCCCAGCCCCTGGCGGATGCCATGCGGGGAGGAAGGAGCTGGGGCCTCTGGGCTAGTCTTTTTCCCTGCTGGGCGGACCCAGGTTCCCCGCAGCAACTCTAACGGGCTCCCTCTGCACAGAGAGGGGTGGAGGGTGCCGCGGGGAGCCAGAGACTGCAGGGCTGAGCCACACCTCCTGGCCCCGTGAACCCACTGTCCCCACCAGGGCCAGAGAGAGCCATAGGGTCACGGAAACTGGAGGGGGACCCTCCTGGGCCCAAACCCTGCCAGGCGGCCCCCGTGCCTGTTTCCTGGACCCGAAAGTCAGCCTCAAGTTTCTAGAGAGAGCAGAGGCAGCCAGGGGCCAAGGAAAGAAGGCAAGACAGGGGATGGCATGGGGAATGGGTGCTCAAGGGGGACAGTTTCTTTTGGGATCTTTCATCATAGTGGGGGGCAGGTCTGCAGCCCGGTGTCATGCACTCCGTAAGTGCCTGTTCCTGCCCTAGGGGACTCAGAGACGCATGTCCTAGCCATGTGCACAGCCCTCCACAGTGACGTGCCTTCCCCACCACTTTGGTGGGCTGGGGGATGCTAGGGGCTGCGTCGAGGCTGGGAGGGAGGCCACGGGCACTGACCCATCCCATGACTGCTCGGTCCTAGGCAAACCTCTGGCTGCCAGTTAGCGCTTGGCCTCCTGGATCTTTCAGGTGGGGGCTGAGGCTTGGGGGTCTTGGTGACTGGCCCAAGGGGTCTGCAGCCATGCTGTGCAGCTCCAGAGCCTGTGGTCTTGACCCCTTTAGGGTGAATGAGAGCCACGGCGATGATGGTTATCTCGGGGCCTGGACATTACAGCTTTGGAACCAAACCTTCTGGCTGCTGGCGGGTCAAGGGCCCTGCTAGCATCTGGAGTTCTCAAAGCCACCTGCCAGGATAAAGTACGTGGAGAGGAAAAGTCTGGTCCATGAGGAGGAGGAGGGAGGGGAGGAGCCTGGCAGTTCCTGTGTCCTACCCCACATCCTGGGCCTGCCAGTGACATGGCTGCTGAGGGCACAGAGGAAGGCAGTGCCTGTCCTGGGGGCAGCGCTGGCATTTGAGCTGAGACCTGACCCAGCTGGTCGGCACCTGGTGGGGGCTGTCATGCCCCCTCCCAACCCTGTGGTGGCTCATTGCCTGCTCAGAGCTTTTGCCTCTGCGGCTCCCTCTGCCAACACTGCTCTCCCCGGCCCCTGACACCACCATCCGTCTCTGCTGAACGCCGGCCACCTCACCTTCCACAACCCTAGTGTCCCAGCTCCAGGGGGCCCCTCTGTCCTTAGGGTTCATTTCTGTTGTTCCCTCTCTGTTCCCCAGCAGCCTGGGGCATTATGGGGGCAGGGACGGAGTCCCCGTGAGGGTCACAGGGATCCTGAACGAGGACCAGGCACACCAGGGACTCAGCCAAGTTTGGAAGCCTGAACACATAAGGACGCCCAGAAGTCAGACTGCTGTTCCTGTTCCAGGTACCCAGCCTCCAAGGAAGTGAGCCTCACCCCTGCTGCAGGGAACGGGTCCTCCCCGCCTGCTGGTAATGACCCCAGCTCCCTGGGCTCTACCCCTCTGGCTATGACAGTGCTCCCTGGAGGCACTGACTTTCCTTCCAGTTTCCTTTTTCCCTTGGGTTTGCTGTGCTTTCCTGGGACAGAGGCCAGGGTGGGGAGATTTTGAAATCAGTTGAGGAAGTATTTACTAAGCACCTACTGTATGCCCTGAGCTGTCCTGGGGAGACAGAGCTGCTCTAGAATGAAGGCCCCTTGGGGACATACTCTGAGGCCAGCACTGCCAGACCCCTCCCCGGGGACAGGGCCTAGGAGTTGTCCTTTCCCTCTTGAGCACCGAATGCCTCTCACTCCATGGCCTGGGAGGCACTGTCACCCTGTTTTAAGAGGGTGTGAAGATGTCCGTCTGGTTCTGGTCCGACAGCCCCCTCCTATTTCCTCCCCTTAGATCTCAGCTCGAACCTGGCCCCTCCTTGCCCCTCTGCTATTTTCCACTTACGCATTTTTACAAAACGCCCACGCCTGTGACTGGTTTTTGGGTCATGGAGTCCGGCAGGTGCTGTGGAACTGGGGGAGCCCCTGGCCAGGCTCTGGGCCAGCTGGGCCTAGCCGGGCCCCCATCTCTCTGCCAAGACAATCCATGGGGTGCAGAGCGACTTTGAACACAATGAGAATCCCCCAAAGCTTCTTGAGTACTTCATGCAGACACGGTCTCCTGTTATGTAAGTTTTTGAAAACGGAACATCTGAAAGACCCCAAGTTTCTAGAACATAGCCTAGCCACAGATAGACTAAGAAACCCCCTGAGAAACTCCTGTTTGAGCCCTCATTGTGTGGATGGGGAAACTGAGGCCCAGGAGCAGATGGTGCCCATCAGAGTACACAGAAAGTGCCCTGAGAGGCAGACAGACCGGACTGCCCCATTTTACTAACAGGAAAGGAGGCTTGGACAACGGGTCGGGACTCTCACTCATTAAAATGATACCATGGCCCCATCCCCGCCTGGGGGTACAGTGAGCCTAGCAGTGTGAGATCCTGGATAAAACTCACGGGGGGTGGGGGTGGGGGCAGAAACGGGGGAAAGCGTGCAGAGTCTGGAGGTGCCCCAGACACAGGGAGGGGGAGCTGGCCGGCTTTGAGCTGCCCCACCCCATTTTTGAACTCAATGTTCCCATCTGGGAGTCAGAACTGGCAGGGCTGACCTCGGGAACACCCAAGTCCTGGCCCCCTAATTCAGGCTGTGGGGGTCTGGGTCTGAGGATCAGAAAGAGGTCATACAGAGGCCAAACTGTCCATCTCCATGCACCTGGGCAAACGGATGGCCCCAGAAGCAAGGTCCCAGAAAGGCTGGCCCATCCAGAGCTGGGGGGAATTTCCATTACGGGGTCAAGGTCCACGCAAAGCAGTGTCCCCCATTCCATAAACTAAGGGCTGCTCCAGAGCCCCGCCCCCCATTAGAGGCCCCGCCTCACACATGGAGCTCAGCCAATCCCCAGGCCTCACTCCTGCTCATTTGCATGTCCGTTTCCATTGGCGGCAGGCGTGAAGATTAGGACCTCCGTTCCCGGGACGCGGGGCGGGGCCTGGGGAGAAGTTGTGGGGGGCTGGGCTGGGCTCTGGGGGGCCAGGCTGGGGCGCGCGCCCGGCGCTGCGGGGTGGGGGGTGGGGGTGCGCTGGGCTCTGGGGGGGCCGGGCTAGGGGCGCTGGAGGGGGCCGGGCGCTGGCCTCTGAGCGAGCAGATTCTGGGGCTGCCAACCTCTGGATAACCTGCCCCGGGCTCAAGTGGGGACACAAAATGGCCACCTGCCACATGGGGAGGGCTTTGGTTATAGTGCATGCTCTTCCTTTTCCTCTAAAGCTCCGTTAAATCCTCGGACTCCCCCGCACCCCCCCACTCCCGCCCGTTAGGAGTGACTCAGAGGGGGAAAGGCACTGACCCAAGGTCACATAACCAGGACGGCAGCAGCACAGCTGGGACCTCGCCCCTCATCCCAAGGCCAGGTTCCTTCCCTGCAGGGAGGGCCTCTTGGGGGTCAGATTATTTAGAGCCGCGTCTCCCCAGGGAGGGTTATTTTTTGGTTTCCTTCGCAAAACAATGATGCAGACGATGATGATTTTAAGCGGACACCCCCCCCCCCCCAGTGGCATCCCGTTCCCCATGAACTGCGGGGCGGTGGGCTCTCGGGGGTGAGTGTGAGTGTGCACAGGCTTTTGTTCCTGGCATTTTGGAGGGGTGAGATAAGGGAAGCCGCACACCGGCCGGAGCGAGCAGGCAGATAGATAGGGCGATAGAGGCTCCGCCACCCCGCGGGACTAGCGCCTTTTATCAGAGTTCCCTTTTCTTTTCGGTGGGGGGGGGAGGAGCGGGGAGCACAGCCCACCCCCGGCCCCCAAGCCAGGGAACCGAGGGGTGGAGGCCACCCTGTCTCAGATCCCTCCTGCTGTGTCCCACGCCCTGAGCCCAGGCCCCCAAGCTCCCCACCAGAAGCGTGGGGTTCCCAAGGGCAGTGCACACAACAGAGGGAACGCAGCTGCACCTCTACCCTGTGGCTCCACAGAAGGGCCCCAAGGGGCAATGAGGAGGGCAGGGAGGCCCAGAGGCTAGTGGCCTGGAGCCTGCGCATGGAGTCCCGCTCTCCAGAAGGCCTGTGAGGCCCTGTGGGCATAGCTGGGCAGGACAGGGAGACATTGCTGCCCTAGGTCTCTGGGGCTGGCCTTAGCATCTTCAGCCCATTTTATAGATGCAGAAACTTGAGTCTTGCAACAAGGCTGTGCCTGTGAGCCACAGCAGGAGGGGGCAGGCGAGACCCCGTAGACCCTCTGGAAGCCACACTGCCGAGGCCGCAGGATAAATATTCTAGAACCCTCCACAGCACTGTGTAATGGGGGCGGGGGCTCACACCTTTGCACCTTGGAGCTATTTGCCAAAGTCAGTGCAGGAAGAATGCTGGCGGGATTCACAGGTGGTGTGCAGCAGACAGGGAGGGCGTGGGGAGGCAGCCCCAGCCCTGCAGACCCCAACCCCTGCACACGCCCCTGGAGGACAGGGCCCCACTACACATAGCTGGCCAGAATTATGATTATGCCAGATGAGGAAACTGGCATCCAGGGACACTAAGTCACTTGCCCAGGCTACCCACCCAAGGGGCAGAATTTGAACCTTGGTCACCCCAGATTATGCTTGTCTTCCTCCCCCACGTATGCAAACATTTTACTGGAAATAGCTGACTTCCTTTAGAATAATGAAACAAAACAAAACAAAACAAAACCCAAAAGACAGAAAGAAACCAATTTTATCACCAAAGGAACCTATTTTCTGGGGGCAGATGAAATGACACCCAAGATAAGCAGGAGTGGGGTACCCCATCATCTCCTGACTTCAGACAGGTCTGCATGGTCCCAAGCGCTCCCTCACGCTCTGTGCCTGGGCCTTTCTCCCTAAGTGGAGGGAGCAGACGCCTTAGGGGAGGGGGCTACGGCTACGACCACCGCCAGAACCTCCGGCTATGATGGAGACCCAGACCTTGCTTCCTTCTGTGCTGTGTGACCTTGGGTGAGTTGCTCAACCTCTCTGCCCCTCGAGTCCTCTTCTGAGAAGAAATGAGATCAGAGGTGGCGCCTTTCCAGGGCTGCTGGGACTCGACAAGGTATCACAAGTCAAGCCCAGGCCTGGCATACAGAAGGCGCTCAGTGAACCGAGCTACGAGCTGACGACGTCCACCATGAGGACTGCTGGGACCGTGGCATCCTAGATCACGTCGGAAACACTGCTGACTGTCCACTCAGGCCTCTTGCCTCTGGGATCACAGAGAAATGTCGTGTCTTGAGAGTCACTTAAAAAAGAACTACAGGGAAGGGGAACAATGACGTGCAAGGCCACACCTGGGGGGAGCCCCAGGCACACACGGGGGGGGGGGACGCGCCCCCCCAGGCCTCGGTGTCCCCTCTGGCACAGCTGCGGGTGCCTGGCCTCCACGTGGCTGCCGCGCCTGTCCCTCAGCAGGGGGATTAGCCACACGCTGGGCCCTAATCGCTGCTAATCGCACTGCCATCACCGCAGGATCTCGGATCAGCTGAAGGAGGCGGCTTTATCCAGACAGACGCAGAGATGGCACCGTCGTCCCAATCGGGGTGCCGACTGTCACAAGTGGCAGGGGGGCCGGCGGGCCAGGGAAGGGGGGGGGACGGAAGCCCCTCCCCATCGGAGCTCTGTGCAGTCCCTGCATCCGCTGGGCACGCACTGTGTGACCAGGTACGGGTCCGGGTTCCCCGGGGACAGCATAGACCCTGCCCTGGGGCCCAGTGGACAGAGGACGGAACTGAGGTGCACACACACCTGGAGTTAGAGCCCGGGCGGCCGGGGCAGACTCCCAGCTGTAGTGGGGCACCTTGAATCCTTGTCCCCCACGCCGTGTCCCCATGAGGTTCACCCCTCAGGCCAGGGGACCCCTCCCTTCCAACGTGGCTCCTCCTCCCGCTGCTGCTGTTCTGAGTGGACGCCCAAGCCCTCCCCTCCCTGGCCGGGCCCCGGGATACTGCGGCGGTACAGAGGCCTGTGAGGGGCAGGTCGGACGGGCTGAGGTTCACGGCCGGCCCGGGGGGCCAGGAGAGGCTGGCGGCCAGGAGAGGCTGGCGGGGACGGCCAAGGGCTCCCCCCAGGGCCCTCCCCAGCCCCACCCTCCTCCCTACCTCCTTTTTCAAAAACATAATTTATCTGTGTATTATCAAGAAATCCAGACACTTTAATCAGTGAGCTATGAAGTCAGAATTTCCATTCTTATCTGCGGGAGGAGTGGAAACGGAGGAGATAGGCGGCGGGAACGGATCGCTGGTAGGGAATGTTAATGGGCGGAGAGGCTGGGCTATTGGCCACGGAGACGCCGTATCTCCCCCATTATCAAGGCCGTATCTCGCCAACCATCTCAGCGCGGTAATGGGGCCAGTTCAACTTTCCGAGTTATCACAGGAGCTGAAACCTGCGCCTGCCAGAGGCCCGGCCGGCAGACAGTTCCGGGAGGGCTGGAGTCCGGCGGGCAAAGCCAGGAGGGAGGGGGGAAAGCTGGCCTGGCTGGGGCCCCTGAGGGCCTGGGTGCCCCCCTGACCAGAAGGCCACCACGGTGACTGTCGGGAGTCTCTCTGTACTCTGGGAAAAATGTCTGGTTTGGGCAGGGCCGGGCATGGGCATGAGGCACAGGAGGGGAAACTGAGGCAGGAAACTAGCTCAGGGTCCCAGGGGTCCCAGGTCTTCCTGAGCTGTGCCAGGCCCATGAAGGGACAGAGCGTGGTGGCGGGAGATGATGGGAACAGCATGCCCTCCTGCCAGGTGGCCCCTTTTTGGGGCCTTTTCCAGGCTCTAAGCCCCAGGAGCCAGAAACCTCAGTGACAAAGCCAGCAGGGTGAAGACACCCTTGTGGCCTCTCTCCCCTGCAGGTCCTGACCTGAGGCTTGGCTTCGTGGCCCCTTGGCCACCTGGGGTACACTCACTGCACCCCTCAAAAGTGAAAGGGCCTCCCACTGCCCTCAGCCCTCCTGCATGGGACACCCCAACAGGCCATAAGTGGAACGCTTCTGTTCATTCAAAAGAAGAGACCCCAAGTCCACGCATTCCCACCCTGCGAGGACTGAGTGCTCAGAGGGGCATCTGAGCTGTGGGGCAAGAGTCTCCCCTGTGGCCCGGCCCCTGCACGGAGCTCCCCATCTGACTCCAAGGGCCCTAGGAACTGCCCCGGGTATAGACGGGGTTGACCGGGGCTCTGGTTCCTCTCCTGCAGCTTGAGGGCAGGGCAGCAGCCACCTGGGCACAGAGCAGGGAAGGGACTCGCCCAAGGTCATACGGTCAGTGAGAAACAGCCTGCAGACCACAGCTGGACACTGCCCAGAACCGCAGGAAGGCCTCAGTTTCCTGGACTCGAGCACGAGTGCTGCGGGGCCAGCGGAAAGCCAGGAGAGCCCTTCTCCGGGGAACCACTGCTGCAGCCATCCTCTCGCCTCCCCAGGGCGGGGAGCTCGGGCGGCAGCTCCGGGGGGGCCTCCACCTGAAAACCCACGGAGACTCCGACTCCGTTCCCTCTGTGCACGGGGTTAGCCGCTCAGCGCCCCTCAGCGGGGGATGGAGGAAAGGCAGAGAAGGGGGCTCAGTAAGTGCTCAGGGGACCTAGGCCCGGCAAACCCAGCTTCACGGCAGGACGAGGGGGGCGGTGCACGGGGGCCCAGACAAGCTGGGTCTGCACTGTGGGGGAGGCCACGTGAAGTCCTGCAGCTGCCTGAGGCTCTGAGCCGAGGCCTTCTCTTGGGTCTCGGTCGTCCCAGCGCCTGATGCCTGGGCAGCCGCCAAGCCCTCCCCAGGCACTGAGAGAGCCCAGGACAGCCCCACCACTGCCCGCAAGGCCCTGTCCCCAGCAGAGGGCCCGCTGCAGGATGGAGCCATGACCACCAGGCCCTAAGCCCTCTTCCGCTCCTGCTCTCTGGGTCTGACTTGCAGAGGGTGGAGGCTTGATGGAGAAAAGGGACACTGAGGCAGGAGCCCTGTGACAGGTGCAGGCACCCAGGGTAGACCGGGAAAGCTGGCGGGCTTGAGACGGACACCAAGAAGAACTGGTGGGAAGCAGGCCCGGGGGACTGAGAAGACAGACAACCCTCTGTGCTCTCCACTCGAATTGTCACACAACCCCACTGGCTCCGCAGCTCTGAACCCAGCCACCTCCTACACCAGGTCCTAGCCTCCCCGCCCCGAGCTGTCAGAATCAATGCTCCACTTCATGGGGGAAACTGAGGCTTGGGGACTTGCCGGAGGTCTAGGCGCCCTCAGGGCCCAGCCTGGCGTCCTTATATAACATCCCGTCTTGCGAAGGCGAAGACTGAGCCTCGGGAAGCCAGGGCAACTCCTTTGTCTCTGCAGTCTTATCCTGGACCCCAGGATTCTGGCCTGTCCTTGGCTGCAGCCGCCCACAGGGAAGCTCCTGGAGGCACCCATGATCAGAGCCCACACGGTGGCCATCTCCTCCTTCCCGGGAAGCAGCCTGCCTACGATTTCTGGGAGGCCCAGGACACAGACCCCTAGCCTTCTGTAGAGCCCCTCCTCAAACCTGTTTCTATACTGCTCATGTGCTGGGTGACCCTGGTGTAACCACCTACCCTCTGGTCCTCCACTTCTCTGTGTGGACAATGGGTTGAAAACCCCAACCTTAGCAGGCGTCCAGGAGAACCAGAGGAGGGATGCCTGCAAAGCACTTAGCAGATGGGAGCTAGCAGCGGCTGGCTGTCTGGGTCTCTGTCTCCACTGCAGCGCCTGGACAGAAGGATCCAGGAGCACCAGGGCTGGTCTGAGCTCTGCCCATGCTCGGGCTCCTGGAAGTGGAACCCCAGCACCCTCTCTCCTCTTCTACAGCCGGGGAAAGCCGGGCTCTGGGAGTGCACAGTCTCTGGTCTAGGGGAGGCAGACACGAGGAGCGGGAGGTGGAGGGGAGGGGCTGGCTTATCGCCCTCACCCAGCTCAGGCCCAAGGTCAGCTGCCACATTCCTGACCCAGCGGGGACACTGCCTTCCCCCAAACACGGGTCCTTGGGAGAGGGAGAAGGACGAGGGGCAGAGTGGGCTAGAGAGGTCCTGGGACAGGTGGCCTGAGCGGCAAGCCAGTGCACCCCAGAGAAGCTCTGCCCACCACCGGGGTCCACAGATCCAGCTTCCATCCTGCAGCCTCCAGCGCATCCCAGTCCCCCAGGGCCTCAGTGTTCTCACCTGTAAGATGGGTGAACCCATGATGCTGCCAGTCATAATGGCAGGTAAGACCCTTGGGCAGGAGCAGGACTGAGAGGGTGTGGGGTCGGCCCAGCCCGGGTGTGGCACATCAGGACACCCCGCCCACACGTCCCGTCCCCGCAGAAAGTGACACCTGAGGGCAGGAGCAGGGAGGCCAGAGACAGGACTCCGCTGCGTGAAGTGTCCAGTCCTCTAGGCTCCCGGCAAAATCTCAGTAGAGCAACAAGCAACGACCAAGGCGGCAGCATCCACCAAGGACGTGACCTTGGGACCATACTTCACAGCTGGCACTGGCGATCTCACACCGACTCGCATAACGACCCCAGGAAGGAGGTGGTGCTATTAGGCTCTTGCTTCAAAAGTGGGAACTGAGATCCAAGAAGTCATTTGTCCTCAGGGTCATGGTGAGGTCAGGACCCAAGGCCAAGCAATGGCTCCTGTGCGGTGACCTCCCACTCTGGAGATGAGGGCAGCCCAGGCCCAGAGCACAGAGCCTCTGCGCCCTGTGTAGGGACAGGGTGGGGATACAAGCCCCCGGGTCCCAGGAGATAGGGTCTCTGTCCTCCGTCCAGGGTGCGTGGGAGCAAAATGTCATTGAGCAGCAAACAGCCCAGGCTCCCGTCCTGAGCTGGGGTGCTGGCTGTGCTCCAAATTCTCATTAGGCACCCCCAGCATCCCCCAATCCTACTTGGGCCCTGGGCACAGCCACAGGAGAAGGCACCGTGTTATACCCATTCTGCAGGGGAGAAAACTGGCACTGGGAGCGAAAGACACTCGCTGAGGTCACTCAGCCAGGAAGGAGGGGAGGCAGGAGTGGCATTGTCTCAGACGATGTGAATTTCCCTGGGATTCTCAGCGCTGTGCTCAGGGACCGGCAATGTCATCACCCCTATTTTGCAGATGGGTCAACCGAGGCCCACTCGGGAGGGCCTTGCCCATAGTCCTACAACCATTTCACACTGTGTATTCATTAGGTCGTTTATGTGACAGAGTTCTGGAAAGCCCACTATGTGGGGACAGGACAGATCCACTCCCAGGTAGCAGAGATCTGGGCTGCCTGTGCAAAGGCCCTGGGGCTAGGACTGAAACATGCCAGAGAGAAATCCTCCCCTCTCAGCTAGAGCACAGCGGGCCAGGAGGTCCATGTGGAGGTCAGCTCCGTCTGCAGGGGTTACTGGGCCCACTTCTGGAAGCCCGTGCACCCCAGGCTACTCCTGCCAAACGGGGAGCAGCAGACAAGGTCCAGAGAGTAAACACATGGCTGTGGCCTCAGTTTCTCCTCCTGTGAAATGGGAACAGGGACCCTGGGGCAGCTCCAGGGGTATCCTGGCTGGGTGGGCAGAAGCCGGAGTGCAGGCGCAGGCCCAGGCCCCTGCGCTTGGCGATACCAATCAGCGGGCAACAGCTGCCTCCAGGAGGAGGCCCGTCGATGGCAGACAGACCGGCTGGGATATTATTCACGAGCCCGTCAAGCCCCAGGAGCGTCTGGTTGGCATAGAAACAGAAGATAAGGGGCACAATTAATGGCATCACATTCCCTCCTCCTTTCTTCCCCAACTGACCCATTTAAATCCCTGGTGGGGCTGGTGCCACGCTGGGCTCCCAGCGACCCGCAGGGAGGGGCTGGCTGGGCAGGCCGGGCTCGGACAGGGCTCAGGCCCTCCGGCAGGGCCGGCTAGTCTCCCCAGGGAGCACCCCTGCGTAGCAGCGTCTCGGTAAGGAGGCCCTCGGAGATTCGGCCAGGGCTGGGCTAGAGAAGGACCCAGAGCAGCTCGGCTCCCAGAGGCCCATTTCACAGACGCAGAGAGTGAAGCCGGATCCGCCTGGGGGCGGACAGACAAGAGGAATGCTTGTCTGACAAGGTGATGCTCACAGGCGCGCTGGTCCAGAGCTCCGGGAGGGCCGCCTGCATTCCAGCTCTGGCTCTGCCGCTTCTTTGGGGGAGAAACTTAAGCTCGGTTTCCCCAGACGGAAAGGCGGTAAGAATAAGACCTCTGTGAAGTTAACATGTAACCTCAAGTGTTAGCTACAGTTAACGTCGTTACTGTCTTGAGTAGGAAAGAGCGGTTCATCTTGCCTGAGGCCTGGGTGTGCAGGAAAACCAAGAGCCCTCTAGAGCCAGGGCAGAACCCAACCTCGGGGTGACGGGGGGGCTCCAGGGTCCACCTGGAGCGTTCAAGTCCAGGTTCAGGGCTGGGGACCCATGGGCAAGGCCCTTCTGGCCTCCGGTCCTTTGTCCCCTGGGCTCACCATAAATCAGTCCCCGTGTTCCCAGGGCCAGCGGAGGACAGGACTTACGGCCCTGCTGACCCCGGGACGGCAGGCACCATCACGCCTGTCTTTCACAGAGGGGAAACTGAGGCTGTGGAAGGCAAGTGAAATGCCCCTTGTTCTGCATCAGGACAAGCCAGGTGGCCAGGTCCCCTCTCTCTTCACCCCTCTGCCATCCCAGTGAGGGGGCCCTGTGGGGCCAGGCCGACCCCCACATGCCTCCCGTACTTGGGAAGAGACTGTGCACAGCCTTGTGCAGACAATCCCTCTTACATTCCCGAATACTCGAGGAGAGACCACCTCTTCCTCCCCCCACCCCCACCCCGGGCCTCACCGGCTCTCCAGCACCTACCCGCACTTTCTCCAGCAGCCCGGCACTTGCCTGCAGGACGGAGTGAATTAGTCATCCTGCGGCCACCAATACTTTGCTTAATCAAACTCGGAGAACATGGGAGCACCACCCTCCCAGGAGAGGCAGTGGCTGATGGAGGGGGATGGGAGGGGCAGGTCCCCAGCTTCTGCTGGAAGCCCCCCACCCAGCTGGCCTGGGTTTCTACTGGGTATCTAACTCATGGTCTCCAAGGGGCCTCCCCCTGCCAAGAGGTCCCCTTGACAACACCAGTCGGACCTGCCAGCATTTTTCAGAAGGGGGAAATTGAGGCCTGGCCCCACCCGCCTCACCTCGTCACGGTGGCGCCCCTTCCCTGGCGTCCCTGATCTCTGAGCCCTTCACACCCCTGCCGACAGCCAGGAATCACCATCCCACTTCTCAGAGCTGGAAACTGAGCCTGCCCATTGTCCAAGGTCCCGCCTCGGGGGCTACTGCTGACCTGGCTGGAGGTACCCCCTTCTGGGACGTATCTCGGACTGGACTTCCACCTATGACCCCCACTTAAGACATGGCTGGGACCCAGGGCATGCATACAGCAAGTGCTCAATAAAGATTCTGCTGAGTGAGTCAAGGCAGGTCTTCCATCCTGACCTGGGAGACCAGCTGCGAAGACCATCAGCACACTAGCCCCCGCCCCAAACTTAGCCTGGGAAACAGAATCCACCTTGATTTTTTTTTTTTTCAAAAAAACTCCAAGGAGGCTACACTGAGAACCTGCCAGGAATGCACACCAACCCCAGCACCTTTCAAGGGGGAAAACAGCTCTGGTGCTGGAGGTGACAAACCCCACCTCGGGCTATCTCACACCATCTCCGTAGGACTCGCGGGTGACCCCCCCCCCCCCCCCCCCCGCAGCTCGGGGCCAGCGCGGAGTCACTTTCCTTTCATTCTGACGGACTGTACCACCCGCAGGGAGGATCAACTTCTTGGCAATTAAGCATGTTTGGGAAGAAAACTCGACAACACGACCCGTCGCAGACGCCCGCTCCCCCTGCCTCCGCCCTGGCCCGGGTCCGAGGCCCCCACTCCTCCAGCCACGACTCCCCCACGCTGTTGTTGCCTCGAACCCGGCCGGGCCTGGTGGCCATAGATAAGGCCTCTTATCGCTCTTGGCGATCGCCATCCGGCCGACCGGCCCTGCGCTTATCGGAGCTCACATCGACCCGGGCGGGAGGAAGGCTCCTCGGGCCGGGGGTCCCGAGCTGGGCTCTCCCCCGCGCTCCCAGCCAGCTCGGCCCAGCCTATCGTTTCGGCCATCTGGCCGGCCAAGGCCGCGCTCCTGCCTCGCCCTCCCCCGCTCCCACGTTTGAAGTTAATAAATGGAAGCGCCTATCGCCTCCGCCATCGGTGGCGCGCCTTATCAGCCCGGCACATCTATCTCCGCGCGGAACAAAAGGCGCACAGAGGCGCGGGCAGCTGCGCCCCGGCTCTGGTGAGGGCGCAGGGGGCGGTGGCCCCAAGCGCCCGGCCCCCTTCCCTCCACACCCGCGGCCTGGTCGCAGGTGAGGCTAGCGCGGCGGGCGCACAGCTGCGAGGGCCGCACGCACCGCCGCGGGCAGAGGGAGGGCGGGCGGGCGCCGCCGCTTGGTGACAATCAGCGCTCGCATCTTAACGCGCCAAGATCTGCCAGAGGGAGGAGGCGCCCGGGGGTGCCGCAGGGAGGGTGCCCGGTGCCGCCTGCCGCGCCCCCACCCATGCCCGGATCCTGGCCGCGCAGAGGGCCAGCAGCGGGGGTCTTCTGCGTGCCTGATGCGTTCCTGTCCCCAAGGCGCACCGCTCGGCCGACCCTGTGGGCCCGGGCGCTCGCCCTGCTCGAGGCCTTATCGGCGCTGTTGATCGGTTCCCAGCCTGAGATCTCCCTGCCCGCGCTATCTGTGTTTCTCATCACGCTGAAACACATACACACACGCACACACGAGAACAGACCGAACAGAGGCGCACAGGGGAGGAGGGGAAAAAGAAACCAGAGAATGAGCGCAGATCGGGACCTGTGGGTGGTTTTAATACTTAAGTTGACTTGATAGAAGGAGACTTTCGGAAAACAGGTCCCGCTTGCGCACTGAGGGAGTGGGTTACGGGAACCCAGATTCATGCTTGCTTTCCCCCTGTCTAGGACCTGGGGGGTAGACACTTCCCCCTGGCGCGCGCACATGGGATCCTGGGGAAGTGGTCGTGTGGGCAGCCCGGGTGCCTGGGGCTGGGCAGAGGGCTGGAGGCTTCCCCTCGTCGCTTCCCATCCTGCCTGGGAGGTGCGACCCCCGGAGGAACCCCCGTACTCCGGCCCCGGGCGAGAGGCGCGAAGTTACTGGCGTGGGGTGGGGAGCGGCGCTTCCTGTGCGCGCGCGCTCTCGCTCCCCGCGCAGTCCAGCGGCCCGGAGTGCGCGGCGCTTTATCACTGGGCATTGGCAGTATGAACTCAGCGGCCGCGCGGGCCCCTGGGGAGGGGCTCGCGGGCCGGAATAGGCGACAAACTTGGGACACGCGCAGAGGCGACCGTGACCTGGGGCCGAGTCCCCGGAAGCCCCCCTTCCCTGACTTGGAGTAGCTCCTCGCTTGAGGGGGTGGGTGTTGCCCGGCTGAGGCTACACGTGCGGCCTTGGCCGGGACAGAGAGTAAGGTCGGACCTCCAGGAGGCTGTCCTCAGGCCGGGAAGGCTGGAGTTTGGGACCCCGGCGACAGGACGCGGGAGTCCGAGCGGCTGGAGCCGAGCGCACGGACTGCCGTGGCCGCCCCCGCCCCCACCCCCCAGCCACGCGGCTCTTGGGCGGGCAGGAGAGCCGGTGGGCGCGGGCCGGTCCCCGCCGCTTGGTCGAGCGTTTCCACGCGGCCCGGGTGCCCCCTCTCCCTCCCAGGTCTCTCTGTTTCTCCCTCTAGATACAAAGCCTGGGAGAGTCAACCGCGCGGCGAGATAAGATCACAATTTCAGCCCGTCCCGACAGAGCGATCTTATCAGGATGGGACTTGCAGAATGGAATATTTTAAACTTTATCGGAGCCCAGATCGGGGCCGCCTTATCGCCGCACCATCTCGGGGATGCGGGGGAGGGGCAGGACGCGAGGGGGCCGCGCCCCCAGCCGCCCCGCTCCCGGCCCCCCGCGCGGACACCCCTCCCGGCCGGACCCCGGGTGCCCGAGCCGAGACGCGGGGGCCCGGCCGGCCGGCGGAGATTAGATTACCGCGCGCTTGGCGCACAGCGCGGGGGGCGCGGTGCGGGGTGAAGGTCGCGGGCCCCGCGAGCGCAGCGGGCCGGCCGTGCGGGGGCGCGCCGGCGGGGGCCGCCGGGGGTCGGGGCGGGCGGGCAAAGTTTGACTCACGCTTTATCTGCCGGGGGTTGCTCTGTTTCCTCCTGGACATGTCTCCGACGCCGCGCGCCCTCCCGGCGGCCGCCTCTAGCCCCTGGCGGGCGGCGGCGGGCGGCGGGGGCGCGGCGGGGCCGCGGGGCGGCTCATGCCCCCGGCCCCCGGGCTCCGCGGCCGCCCCGGCCCGCGCCCCCGCCCGCCACGCCTGGCCGGGAGCCGCAGCGGAGGCCGGAGGCAAGGCCCTGCGCTGCGGGCGCGCCGACCGCCGGGGGCGGCGGGCGGCGGGCTGCTGCCGGCTCCTCTGCTCCCGCGCAGCCGCCGCCGCCGCCGCCGCCGCCGCCGCTCGGCTTTTCTCAATGGAACCTGCGGGCAGCGCGCGGCTAACCGGGCGGCCTCGGCCGGGGCTCTCCCGGCTGGCTGGCGGGCGGGCCGGCACGGCGGGGGCGGGGCCTGCACGGCGGGGGCGGGGCCTGCGTGTCTCCGGCGCCGCGCCTCCGGCCCGCCCCCGCCGCGCTGGCCCCTCCCCCGAGGCCCCGCCCCCGCGCCCCGCGGGCCCGCCCCCGGGCGGACTCTGGTTCGCTGCAGTCTCGGTCCCGCCCCTGTCGCCCTGGCCCCGCCCCCGGTCTGCACGGCTCTGGCCCCGCCCCCGGCCCCGGGCAGACCTCTGGCTTCTTCGGCTCCTCCTTCGGCCCCGCAGCTTTGTTCCCAGGCCTTACCCTGACTCAGCGACGTATTCTTTCCCGCCGCCCAGCGGCACCGGGTCCGGCCGAGCCTCGGGTCGCTCTGGACCCTCCCCCTCGGCGCTAGCTCCGCCCCCAAGCCTGACCCCGCGAGGCTCTGCTCACCCCCCCTCGCCCCGCCCCAGGCTCCTCTTGGCTCCGCCCCCAGGCCCTCGGCCCCGCCCAGGACCCCTGCGCTCCCCTCCTGCTCCCTCCGCCGGCGGGACGCGTACAGTAAGGGTCCGCTCAGGAAGCCCGAGGCCTTGACGCCCCCCAGTGTCTTGGGCCAGATTTGGGGTGTGGAGGCGGCTGCGGCCGGGTGGGGACTTCCGTCCGAGACCGAGGTGGAAGCAGCATTTCTGGGGTCCACGGCCTCCGGCGGCTGCGACCCCCAAGGTCCCCAGGGACCTCAGGTCCTCCTCCTTTGGGCTCCCGTCTGGCTGGAAGTCGGGGAGGGTGCGGAAGCCAGCAGGCTGTCCCTGCCGCCCGCGCAGCAGCTTCCCCCCGACCCCGGGCACTGCCCCTGGGCCGGGCCGGACTCCCCAGGGCGCCCCTGCTGGAGGCCCCGGGAAGAGGCCCCTCTGCGGGCTGAGCGGACACTCGCATCGCCTCCCAGCCTGGAACAGGGCCAGTTCTGTCTGTTCTAGCCCTGGAAATGGACCTTGTCTCTCCTGTCTTTTGGGTCATGTTCATAGGATCCCAGAGGCCCCCCATTTTCCAGGGCAGCTCAAATCACACGGCATGAGGAGCTGTGCCCCCAAGTTGAACTGTATTCTTTTAATAGTCTTAGCCTGCACGTAGTTGGTAACTGCTGCCTCTGCCCCATACTCAGAAGAAATAAGGGGTGAGTGAGGCCCAGGGGCCAAGCAGAAGACCTTTGCAGAGACACCTGGGTGGCCGCTGGGACGGCAGGGAGTCCTCAGAGGCGGGCTGCAGGCTGTGCACTGTGTCTGTGAGACATGCCCCTCCGTTTGACCCCTGTTACCTATGCCCCTGCCCCATGGAAGAGGAGAGGGATTACCCCTGCAGCCTGGGCACTCTCCCCCACACCGCCCCTGCTCTAGGGGCCTCTGGGCAGGAGAGTGGCAGGCAGGGCAGGAGGCTGAGGTCCCCCGAGGTCTGCCCATCCACCACAGGACGGATGGGGACCCTGAGGCCAGGCAGCCAAGACACTGGCTCAGGATGATGTGGCTCACAGTGCTTCCTGCTCCCTGCCCTGCGCCGGGGCAGGGGCAACCTTCCTACAGCTGCCTGGTGCTGTAGCCGCCTCTGGGGAGACGGGGGCCCACAGGTGGCTGGTCCCCTCAGCCCAGAGCTCCTACAGTATTTGTCACCTGAATGGGGCGCCTCACCTCTCCTCGCTTTCCGTTGGGCCTTGCCTTTCCTCCCAAAGCAGGGCCCCATTACAGGATGGGGACCTGGGGCGCAGGAGGAGTTCCAGAGGAGGGGGCCGGGAGGCTCCATGCACAGCAGGTGGCATCGGGCAGGTGCGGGGGGAGTGGCTGGGGCCCTGCACTGAGGAGGCCTTGGAGGGTCTGGGGAGAGAGCCCCGCCCCATCACCTCTGCCTGTCTAGGCTGCAGAAGGTAGCAGTCAGTGCGGCTCCCCGCTTCCCATCACAGATTATAGACCCGAGGCCCCAAGCGGAAGGACACACCCAGCTCTCCCAGTGCCTTAGAGGCAGGGGTGGGTCAGGAACGGAGCCTGGGGACCAGCACCGATGACTACTGGAGGGGGGTGGCTAGTACAAAACGAAAACATAGGGCTTCCTGTTTGAAAATTAGGACCTTCAGGGCAGCCAAAGAGCGCGTTTAAACCAAGTGTGGGGCCTTCCCAAGGGCGGGACCCCACGCGCCTGCAGGGGTCACACAACCAACCCTGAAGCACTGGAGAGTCTGACCCAGACAGAGCTGTCACCGGAGCACTCTCCTCCTGAGCTTTGCCCCTCCTATCTGCTGGGGGATACCCTATGGCCCCAGAAGTTGAAACCACAGCCTTGCTTAGGACGGGTGGCACTACCATAGGACCTGACTGGCACAGGCTTCTACCCCTCGGGGGAGGTCTGCTGGCAATGAGGAGGAATGAGGAGCAAGGAATGAGGAGCAAGGAACACTGTCCGGAGGAAGGTCTGTGTGAGCGCAGAGGAGGCGTAGCCGCCCCTGCCTGGGGAGTTTGGGGTAGGCTGCCTGGAGAAGGTGACATCCAAGGGCAGCTTGGCAGGGGCCCCCATCAGGTGGGAGGAGCAGGGTGTGGGGTGGCCGAGAGTGTCCACCTCCATTCCCCACGCACCGCCTGCTGCGAGTCTGTTTCCACCCGCTCCTGCGTGTGTGCGAGGAGCACCAGGGCTGCCATCCCGAAGCCCCTGGTGGGGTGAACGGAGTTCTGTTCGGCCCGCATGTAGGGCTGTCAGTTCCCATCGTGGAGCTGGACTGTCCCGCTGCAGCCTGGCTGTTGCCCGCTCCCGGGATCAGAGCTTTGGGCAGCTGCCCGCCAGGGTCGCAAGGCTCCGCGGAGGTCTCCCGGGCATGGCTTTGACTGGGTGCCGGCTCCAGGGACGCCGCCGCCATCACCTTTGTGAGCCCTTCCTTTGGGCCGGTTCCCTCCCCACGTCCTCGTGCTCCGCTCCGCGGTTAGGATGTCAGAGTCAGTGCCGCAGAAAGCAGCTGAACTGGACCCGGGACATGGAAGCCTTGCTTTTAAGCACCGGGAGGGTCCAGTGGTGCTGAGGAAGACGCAGAGGCTCAGAGTGGTCCCACAGCTCAGACGAGGTCGGGCCGGGGTGCAGCCCCGGGCAGCTGAGCTCCAGCACCCACATGGTGAGGCCAGGCCTGGGAGCAAGGGGAACTGGCCCCAAATCCTGGCTCTGCCATTTTTAAGGGTGTGACCCCAACCACGTCCTTAACCAATCCTGTCCTTGGTTTCCTCATATGTAAGTGGGGCTGGGGGCGTGACCCCTCAGGGCTCCTCTGGCCTTGCCATCCTGGTCTACCTCTGCCCTCTGACCTGTGGGCTGGCCGGCTGTGGGCATGCGCTGTGCTGCCCCACTGCCGACGAGGGCTGCCCCAGGTGGGGCAGATGGAGGGGTGGGGAAGAGGCGCCCACGTGCCAGGCCTTAGGCTGGTTTCCGGGCTATGACCAAGGGAGCCATAGCATGTTCTAGAGACTTAAGGTGGCCCTTGAAGGATGAAGAGGACGCTTCCAGAAGAGGGGAGGGCAGAGGGCGTCCTTTCCTAAAGGAAGGGCGGGTGCAGAGGCGGGGGAAGCCTGGGGCCGAGCTGACGGGGGTGCATGTCCGGAGGCCAGGCCAGAGGGCCTTCTTTCTGAGACACTGCCCTCCCCGTGCCCAGAATGTCACCTCCTCACAGCCGTGAGATGTGCCCTGGTACTGTGCCACCATCCCCCCGCCCCCAGTTCCAGGCCCCTCCCCCATCCCCCTGCCCTGCCCACCCTGCAGGTCCCCCACAGCCACTACTGCCCTTCCTGTGGACTGAAGCCAGTGGGACCTTCCCAGCAGCCATGTGTCATAGTCTCGGGCTCAGCTCTGCCCCATTCTACCTTCTCCTCGGAAACTCCTCGCCTGACCTGTGGCCACAGGGCCCTTGCACAAGCTGTTTCTGCTGCCGGCTGCACCCTCCTCAGGGAAGCCCTCACTGCTCCCAGACAAGATCGGGCTCTTGTCTCTGCTGCAGCTCGCAGGCCTGGTGTCTCTTCTGTCCACTCGGAGCGCCGTCAGCTTACACCCGCTGCTCAGCGTGGGCTTCCCTGGTGCGGGGGCAGGACCGCCTGCTCATGATGGCGTTCTGAAGAAGGGACTGTTAGAATTCCTATTTGTTGGAAGAGTAAACTAAGGCTCAGAAGAGTGAAGTAAGCCAGTTGCCCAAGGCTGCACAACAGGTGTGTGGCCGAGCCACGTCCTCTCTTGGGAATCCACACACTCTGTTCCAGAGCGGACGCTGGTGGCCGTGCTGGATGGAGGAAGAGGTATCCCGGCTCCATCTGTGGCCCCAGGCCCGGCCTCGCTCCACCCCCACCGGTCTGCTGGCAGCCGCGGAGGCCCGTCCTGACATTCATCAACACTGGCTCTGTGAAGGGTTTAATTAACTTCCTGTTGCAATGGGGGGATAATGAGTTTTAAGCACCACGTGACTCCGTAAGGAGGTCAAACGGCAGCGAGGATGTCAAAATAAATTAAGTTAGGAATCAGGAGGCCGCCTGCGGGAGGGGCAGGGGAGGAGCCCAGACAGCTCTGGTGACAACGAGGTGCTGCCCGGGCCACCCTTGGCGGCTGGCTGGGTGGGCGTGGTGGTGGGGGGCCCAGGCTGCTGCCTCCGTGGCCCCCCTCGCGGGGCTGGGGGTGGTTCTGGCCGGGCGCCGGCAGCTGGGGACCCCATCTGATCTCTGGGATCCCTGAGGGACAGAGAGAGCTCGGCTGGGACCACACGGGACCAGCCCTTTCTCCCTCCACCCCCAGGGAGTCCTCTGTGCGGCCAGCATCTCAGGCATCCCGGGACAGGACAGGACGTCTGCAGACGGTCCTTGGGGCTTAGTGAGAGCCACCCTTCCATGCAACTGCTCACGTGTGGCCACTTACCCTGCAAGCCAAGGCAGTGTCGGGCGCAGACAGGAAATATTATCTAGATATTTCCCAGTCTCTGGGAGCTGGGGTCACGTGACGTCACCAGCTAGGAAACCTTGGCGTCCCCGCTGGCCTCCTGCCTTTCTTTCTCCTTCTCTTCCTGCTGCTTCCTGCCTCCCCTCCTGCCCTCCGCCCTTCCTCCCACCCCGAACACATAGGGACCCCCTCACTGAGGCAGCGCAGGGACAACTGCGGACCACACACACACACACACAGGGTGCCACTGGGGTCTGGCGGGAGCAGGACTGTGGCCATGGCGGAGGAGTGGGCCATGGGACACGTGGCAGGGTGACCTGTGCTATAAATAAAGCAGGGAGGGGGGTGGGGCACCGTGCTGGGTCTGGGAGCCACCAAGAGGAGGTGCTGGCCAGACAAAGGCCAAGGCCAGGGGAGACGGTGGCGAGAGGGTCCAGGCAGCGCCAGGGGACCCGGCTGGGTCCAGGGGGCCATGATTCTTAGCCTCGGACGCAGCCATTGATGGTCAGGGCCGCAGAACGTTTTGGTGATTCCTGTGCCCGCTGATGGCTCGGGGAGCTGAGCTCCAGAGAGAAGGGGCTCCAGCCCCACCCGGGGCCCTACTGTCCCTTCATACTCCCGGTGCGGCACAGCACACGGCCCCAGAGATTGGCCTAGGGGTCTCTTGGCAGCAAACTGAGCTGCGGTTTGTCCAAGCCCACCAAACCCCGGGCCTCTGGAACCCCATGGCCTGCCCCACTCTATGCCTGGGGGCTCCAGGTGAGGGGGCGCTGCCCTGTGGGAAAGGGGCCATGGCTTTGGGTGCCCAGGCCCGGAGCGGCTGGGAAGGAGAGACGGCTACAAGGGGGCTCATTGTGTCACTCCTGGGGCTACAATCCGGCAGGGGGACGTGGGGCCCTGAAGGCAGGTTCCCAGGAAGTGAGCTGCCTACTGCCTGCCCACTGGATGGACAGAGACACGGGGCCAGGGGGACACGGCTTCAGGGCTGGAGCTCCAGAGCCCATATGTGGCCCATTCATAGGGAACACGGGCAGGACCCAAGGGCCCCCAAGTCCCAGCCTCCGTGGGGGGTGCTTCGAGGAGCCCCGACGCTGGGGAGCACCCCAGAGGGCAAGCATCCGATCCTTCTCCAGAGGCTCTTTGCTCCTGTCTCTGGGGGTCCGTTTTGGTCCCGAGTCTTGCCACTGTGTGAGTGTGGCCGTCTATACACTTTCCCCAGGAGGCGGGATTCTACCCCAGAAGCTTGGGAAAACCACCGTATTTTCTGGGAGGGGGGCATTGAGCCGATATGCCGTGGGACGCCTGGGGCTGGGCCTGGAGGAGGCGGCCGGGGCACATCTGCTCCTACCACCAGCTTCCCTCCCTCCAGGGGCCAGGCCATGGGCGGCCGCCCTGACCCTCTGTGTCCCCGGGCTCTCCGTGCATCTGCACTCCCTTACCTGGTCCCAAGAACCATCTCTCCTACCCTGTCTCTGACTGGTGGGGCCGAGGGGTCATTGGGGTCAGGTTTTGGGCCTCGTATAGGATATGACTGAACAATACACGCATTTATGTGGCCTTGTTGCTAAGACATGGTATCCCCGGGGCCACCGGCCTGCCTCAGGGCAGCTCCAGAGGGACCCGCAGTTACAGGGCTTCCTAGAGGGCTGGCAAGCCAGGCCTGAGGGGGCCCGGGGATCTGTGGTCCTGGTACGGGGCCCATGCCCGGGTGCCCCCGACCCACCCCCCATCTTTGGATGGCACAGGGTGCTCTGGGACATGTGCACGGAGCCGTCAAGAGGGCTAGGTCCCCAGACCGGAGGCAATGTGTCACTCACCTTGCACAAAGTCTGGGCGAGGTGGTGTGTTTGCCGTGTTTGGGGTCTGTGGGCCCCAGGGTCGGCCCGGGTGACGCTGTACAGTACGTGTGTGTCTCTGAGCCTGTCGATGAGGTCGGGGTGCCTGCGTGCTGTCCCGTTGGCTTGTGGGAGCTGGCGGGCACTGTGCCCTTGGGCCTCAGCAGCTGAGCCGCGGGCATCGCGGAGCCAGGCCAATGCTGCCACCTGCCGGCCAGGCAGGCACGGCCGCTCTGATTTGTGGTCTGGGGTGGGGCTTGCAACTTCCCTCCTTTTCCCAGGGGCTGAGATGCTGCTGGTTCCCCCTCTGCCCCAGGTGTGGTCGAACAGAGGTGCCCAGCACTGCGGACCCCACCGCGCCCCAGGGGTCTGCACCCCAAATCACCAGACGGCCATTGTCAAACACAGCTCAGACTCACCTCATCCCAACCAGAATCCAACCCTATGTCCCTCTGTGTCTCCCTTTCTGAGGCCCTGCTACAGAGACCTCCAAGGAGACCAAAGCCCCCAGCTCCCCACAGAATCGGTCGGGAAGCCCCCAAGGGCAACACACAGTAGGCATGTCCACATGAGAGGGGTGGCCCGGGCCCTGGGAGGGCTTGGCCTGAGCAGGAGCGCCTGGGAAGGCTGTTCCTGGCCGAGCAAGGTGAGCAGAGGTGGTGGGACCCCACGATGGCTTCACCTGTGCGTCCCCCTCCCCGGGAGTCCCCTCCCCTCCCCTGCACGTACCTTGGGGGGCGGCTCTGAGTGCCCCTCGCGCCCTAGGGTCAGAGGCAGGACAGCATGGCTGCCTGACTTTGGACAGCCCTGCTTGCTCTCTAGGCACACTTGTCCTGGACGCCGGGGTCTCCGAGACTTGTCCTGGACGCCGGGGTCTCCGAGGCGTGTCTTCAGCACACGGTGGGCCCCAGGGTCTGAGCCTGCGGCGGGTGCTCTCTCCCGCTTTGACCCTTCCAACCGCCTCTGCCGCCATCCCGAGACCCGGACTGAGCCGCGCTGGCAAGTTCCCGACACTCTGCCCGCCCCCCCCCCGGCTCCCATGCCCCAGGTCAGGTCCCCCGCCGCGTCCACGGGCCCGGAGGAGCTGGAGGGACTGCTTGGCTGCTCGGGTGCAGCTCTGCAGGGACAGAGGCGTCCACAGAAGCCAAGGCTCTCTGGGCCAGGCCCCGGGGCTCGCGTGGGGGGCGGGGGGGCAGGGGGGCGGCGAGAGGACAGACGGAGGCTCTCTGGGAAAATACTGAGGATATATTTGACAGGATGTGTTCACCATGATTCGCACAGAACAACCTCAGAGTCCCGTGTCTCATTCATCAGCAATAAAGGCGTTCTGAGCACACGCAGCACCTTTGAGAAAGTCAATTTGGGCCTATTTGGTCTCTTTCAAAATATCAAAATAAAAACTTTTGACACACACATTGCACCCAAGGTAAAAAAGTGAAAAAAAAAGAAAACACAACAACAACACAACAAACCAAAAGAACGACGCAAACCACAAACCTCAGAAATACCTAAGGACAGAAGGAAACCTCGCCCACCCTCCTGCCCCGTGGAAGACAGGACATGTGCGGCCACCCCTGGGTCATGTCAGTGCACGAGACGCCTCCAGGGTCAGGCCACAGGGCCATGCCCCGGCCTGCAGTGCCCCACTTGGCTGCTCCGACCGCGGACCGCCACCCTGGGGCTGGGGCCAGCCAGCGGCCGGGGGAGCTAGTGAAGGACTTGTCGGGGCCGCCGGTGTCCGTGGGCCTTCGTGCGCCTCCCCAGCTGGTCTCCCCGCCCAATGCTCCAGGTGAAACGCGCCAAGGAAGCCTGAATTCACATTACGACACAAAATAGCACCAGAAATTCAGAGTAAAATAGCTGATACTTGCAGCGGAGAGCTCCTTGTGGGAGGAAGTCTCTAGAAAGGCATCCGCAGAGGCCGGGGGCTGAGGAGGGAGAGCGGGCGGCGGGAGCTGGTTGGTGAGCAGCTTTTCTGTGTTCCTGACGGGAACTCGATCCCCAGGGGTCAAGGTGCGCTAGAGATCGGCGTTTCCGTGAGCAGCACGGACGGCCGCCGTCGCCACTCGGCGGCCAGAGAATCCTGGCGAGCCCTGGGAACCTGGGCCCCACGAACAGCTCTTCCAGGGGACAGCCCTGCCCCCACATGTGGCTTCTAAGCCCTCCAGCAACAGCAGCAAGACTAAGGGGACCTGCCGTGACCTGACTGCAGGTGGCCTCGGCTCACTTCCCTGCCAGATGACATGGGGAGGGGACGTGCAAACCGTTGGGTGAGTCGTCTGCGGAGTTCTGCGCCTGGGCAACGGGGCGCACAGGGTGGGGGGCGGGGTTGGCTCTCTCTTCGAGTTCTTGGTCCCGAGAAAAGAGCTACATGGTCTCCAAGGGGCTCACCCTCACCTTCCATCCAGAAAGGCACTGCTGTCCACCCAGGCCCCGCTCAGAGTATCACAGTCTCGGCCCTAAGGCCGGACGCCGAGTGCTTGTGCAAAGTCAGGCGGACCGCCACGCGGCCCCCGTCGGACGCCCTCAGAGGACTGAGGCCCATCAGCACAGATAGGAGCCCCCAGTGCTGGGCTGTTCCGAGCCCTGCTCCCAGGTACTCACTCACGGCCGTGAACTACTCTGGAGGGTCCTTCTTTAACGGGATCTTGAAGCTGGTCAGTCTCTGCCCGAAGAGCTGGCTGAGGAGGTTGTTCTGGGAGGCGGCGGTCCGGCAGGCACGGCGGTCGGCTGGTTCAGCACCGTGGACAGCTCTGTCCCTCTTCGGGGGTCTCTGCAGGGGTCTCCCCTGGGGGCAGGCTTTGCCCTGTCCCTCCTTGCTGCGTCTGCAGTCCCCATGGGTGTGTCCGGGGCCCGCCTGCCGTTGCTCTGACGGCTGGGGTGGCATCGGGCTGCTCTGGTTACTGGGCCTGGCCTTGGTGGGGAGCACACGGCTGGGCGTCGCCTGTTTTCGGGGGGCCCGGGGGGGCTTGTCAGGGACCAAGTGGGCTCTCCCCAAGCTCCCCACACTCTCACTCCTGCTTGGCCCTGGGGCCCGGCCCTTCCTCTTCTTCTCGCTGACCTCCCCATCCTCCCTGGTGTCCAGGCTCCCTCGGGAACCCTGGTCACCGGCTTCCCTTGGCCCCTTGGGAGAACTTTTGGCTCGAGGAGGGTGCTTGTCTGGGGCGGGGCCCTGGCCTGGGCAGCTGGGCTTGGCTGGGGTCGTGGCCGTCTCACTCTGGAGCTGCCCGCTGGCCGGCTGGGGCTGGCTGCCACCTGCCGTCTTGCTGCCGTGCCGTGGGCCTCCACTGCCCTGGGTGCTGGGGCTCGGCTTGGCTTTGAGGGTGGTAGGCTCAGTGCCATGGGTCAGCTCTGTGGGTGTCGGACTGGCCACGACCTTCTTCGGTGGAACTGGGAACCTGGGGGCTTTGCTGGGGGTGGGCATAGCCGACCTGTCCTTTGAGGAACTCCGGCCACCCCAAGGCTTGACCGCACTGCCCTTGTGGGAGGGACCCCCTGTACCTCCCTCGGGCACCGTGAGTCCTGTGGACACCTGCTTCTCCTTCTGGGGGAGGGACGGGGCTTCCAGGCAAAGGTCAGGGGTACTTGGGGTCCTGCGTTTCCCTGAGAATGGGCCAGTAGCCCTCTTTCCCTCTCCATCTTGGCCTCTGGCCCCTGGCCGCGGCACGGACCCCCCCAGCGGGAGAGCCTGCTGCAGAGGAGGCCCAGGGCTGCCCGGAGAAGCCTCACCTGCGGACCTCGCCGGGGCTCCGCCTGGCTTGCGGCCACCTTGGCCATCAGCGGAGGCCGCCGGGAAAGGAGACAGAGCCGGGGGCAGCGGCTCCTGGAGGTCAGAGGGCACGTCGCCCCCCGTCCCCGGGGGGCCCACGGGGTCCACAGGCCTCTCCGGGGTCCCGGGCTGCCCCTTGGTGGCGCCAGGGGCTGCTTCTGGGCAGGGCCGGAGCAGGGCTGGGAGCGACCCCTCGCTCCGGGGCGGGCTGCAGCCCCAGGACAGAGGCCCCCGCGCGCCGGGCCCCGCGGGGCTGCCGGGCGCGGCCACCCGGCGCCGCTTGCTGGGCAGCGCGCCCTCGCGGGCCGGCGCCTTGGGGCCGGGGGCGCCGGGCCTGCGCACGCGGCGGAAGGCGAAGGGCGGCTGCGCCCCGCCCCGGTGCTTGCGCATGTGCCGCTCGAACTGCTCCTTCCTGGCGAAGGTGTAGTTGCAGGCGCTGCACACGAGCGCCCGCCGGCCGCCGCGCGTGACGTGCGCACACAGCTCGCAGGCGTAGAGCGCCGTGTGCGGCAGCTCCAGCGGCCCCCGCGCGCCGTGCGCCCCGCCCAGGTGCGCGCGCAGCTGCTCGTGCTCGGGGTACACGCGCGGGCAGCGCGGGCACAGGTAGACGCGCTGCGGGCTGTGCACCGCCAGGTGGCGCTGCAGCTTGAAGGGCTTCGGGAAGCGCTTGCCGCAGTGGTGGCAGTCGCGCGAGGGGTCCTCGCAGGCCGGGGGCGCGCGGCCGGCCCGGGGCGGCGGGGAGCGGCCGGCGCGCGCCTGGGCAGAGCCGCGGGGAGCAGGGGGCTTCCCGCAGGCCGCGGGGCGGCTGCTGCCCGCCGAGGCCCCGTCCGGCGCCGGGGTGCGCTCGGGGTCGGGGCGGGCGGCCGCAGCCGGGGGGCTCGCGCTGTCCCTCGGCGACCCTCTCCCGGCCCCCGGCTGCGGCCCCGACGCCTCCCCGGGGCGCCCGTCGGCCGGGGAGCGCCCGCCCCCGCGGGGTCCGGACGCCTGCCCCGCGCCGCCGCCCGGGACGCGTGCGCCCCGCCGGCCGGCGCCCCAGTCCCCGAGGGCCCCCCGCGCCGGCCCCTTGCGGGCGAACCGCAGCGCGTGCTCCCGCAGGTGCTCGTTGTACATCCAGACGTCGGCGGCCGCGCGCCCGCACATGCCGCAGGCCCAGCGGCCCGGCCCGCTCTGCGCGTGCTTCTCCTGCAGGTGCGCCCGCAGCCGCTCGCGGGAGCCGAACCTGCGCGCCACGCACAGGTAGCAGGTGGGCGGCGGCGCGGGGCTGTGGGCCAGCTTGTGCAGGTCCAGCTCGCCCAGGCCGCGGAAGCGCTGGAAGCACACCTTGCACTTGTAGGACGCCCTGCTGGCCTTGGCCGGCCGGTCCCGGCCCGGCGCTGCCCCCGCCCCGGCGGCGCCCGGGCTCGGCGGCTCCGCGAAGTCTAAGGAGCCGGTGCTGAGGACACCCCCGGGGGCGTCCCGGGGCGTCAGGAAGCCCAGGTCCTGCTCGTCCAGCTTGGTGCGGAGCATCTCCAGGTCCACGGCGGCCCCGGGGGGCCCGCTGTCGTAGCGTTCCTGCTCCAGGTCGGGGGGCTCTGGGCTCAGCTCTCCTAGAGAAGAGGTCACCCCTTCAGCTGGGACCTGCAGGTCCAGGTCTCGCCAAGACGGCGGAACCATGTGCAGCTCGGGAATGTTCTCTGACCCGCGGTCCTCCGCAGAGTCCACCCCCGGGTCGGCCTCCAGGGCCCACAGGCTGGGGCTGGGGGCCCAGGGGTCAATGCCGGGCACCTTGCTGCTCAGGAAGCCCTCCAGCAGGAAGGACTCCGGCAGACCCGCGGCCTCGTCACCCCACGGGTCCTCGTGGGAGAGGCAGAGAGAGCCCGAGTCGCTGAGGTCCGTGGACAGGCGGGCCGAGCCCAGCGCGACGCAGCCCCCCACCTCGCGCAGGGGCTCGGGCGGGGGCGGGGCCTTCGGCTTCTTACAGCGCTTCCCGTAGACTCGGGGGTTCTTCTTCTGCGTCAAGCGGTCGCCCAGAGGGAAGAGCTGTGAAAAGGAGGCTTCGTCCTCAAACAGGCTCAGAGGGTCCCGGAGACCTGGGCTGGGGGCTCCTGGAGCTGCGCCCTCACATGCCTGGACGCTGACCTGCGCTTCTGGGTTGTGCAGGGGGCCCGGGGAGCAGCTGCTGCTGGCGCCTCCGGCAGATACATGTGTCTCCTGAGGGCCTGGGGGGCTGGAGGAGGGCCCAGGCCCCTCCCCTCCTCCTTGTCCCGATCCACTCTCCGCTGCTCTGCGGTGCCCTGCAGGTTCGGCCCCAGCTGCCCCCGCTGGCTCTTTGTGGACGTCCGATGTTCTGGCCTCCCTGGGCCCCCAGCAGCCCCTGGCCAGGGCTGCCTTCTGTCCCCTGGGCCTGTCCCCAGGCGGCGCCCACCCCACCCCCTCCACACGGGTCATCCAATCCTGGAGTGACCTCTGTGCAGGCGTCTCCTCCGGATCTGTGTCCATCGTGTTCTCCATCACCCCGGGCCAGCAGGCGTTGGCATCCGGCTCGGCCTGCACCGAGACGAGGCTGCCCGGAGGCCCCGGGGGACTGGCAGTTGCAGTGGATGGACCCTGGCGGCTTCTGCCAGAAATCACACCGGGACTGACCGGAGGACCGTTCGCCTCCCGGAACCTCCTGGCTCTTGGCTTTCTCCCCTTTCCCTGCAACTTCCCCTCCACATTGCTGGGGACATCCATGGGCGCCCTGCCCCGCCGCTGGCCGCTTCCTTTGTCTGCCTGTTTGGGACAGCGTTTGTCCCCCACCAGTGGGGCCTGCTTCCTGGGCTCTGCCGGCCTCCTGTCCTCTCCCGGCTCGCCCGGACCTGGGGGATGAGGTTCCCGGCTGGGGGAACAGCCCAGGGTGCTCCCCGCACTGAGTCCCCTGGCTGGCTGAGGACCTGACGCATCCTCAGGAGCCTCTGTACCCTGGTCAGGAGGCAGCCCAGTGGCACGGCCAGGGCCGTTCAGCACCTGGCTGGACTTCTCCTTCCCAGGTGCCCGGCGGCTCCTCTTTCCGGGGGGCTGGCATGCTGGGGGCTGGGGGCCGGGGGGGGCGGGGGGGCTCCTATGCAGCCCATGCTTCCGGGCTCTGTGGCGGCTCAGGCCCGGTCTGGAGCGGAAGGAGGCTGCACACACTTCACAGGTCACCGGCCGCCCGCTGGAGGTTCCGTCCTCCTGGGGGGCATTTTCTGTGGACACAGCCTTCTGTCTGCTGCCCTGTGGACTCTGGGGAGTGCAGTGAACGGTTCTGAGGCTCTGGGGAGAGCTAGGTCTGGAGTCCTGGGCTGTGCTGCTGGGAGACGCGGTTCTGCCCCGGGGGATCTCCGGGGACGGGCAGAGGACGGCGAGGTCGCTGGTGTCCGCTCCGGGGGCCGTCATGGCGCTAGAGCAGTCAGCCCCCGCCTCGCCTTCCTGGCAGGCACAGGACTCTGGCCCCGTGACCCCCCATGTGGAAGTGTTGGTGGGCACAGCAGTGACACCCTGGCCTTGCCTGTTGCCTGGGAGCTCTGGGGAGGCAGGGCCAGGGGGCCTCCTGCTGGGGCCGCGGTGGGGTGAGGCTCCCCAGCCGTGCGGGTCTGGATGGGCAACCCCAGGGCCTCTTTCTGCCCCTGTGCCATCTGCGGTGGCAACGTCAGGCCCGGCAGGGGTGCTCGTGGTGACTCTTGGGGAGTCGGGCCTCATGGGGGGAGAACTGGTGACACAGGCAGGAGAGCGCCTTGGCTTCTCCTTTCTGGAATCTTCTAGAGGTCCTGCCACGCTGCCTTCAGGGTGGTCCTGTCCCCAGGCCGGAGTGAAGACACGGATGCAGCCAGGCCGGCCCAAGGGAGGGTTCTGCGGGGGGCTGTGGTCCCCCAGGAGGGGGCGGTGGGCCAGGCTTTCCTTGAAGCCACAGGGGCTTGTCCTCGAAGATGGGGGAGTTGCCGCAGGTGGCCCAGCTCCGGCATCTGCGGCGGCCGGGCTGCAGTCAGCCCTTCCTGGAGGGGGCCCGGCAGGAGAAGGGGGTGGGAGGGGCTGCGGGCTGTCAGCATCCCCGCAGGCTGGAGGTGCTGGGAGCAGCCCCCCCAGCTCGCCTGAAGGTCCCCTGGGAGGGTCTTCCGGGGGCAGATGCTCCAGGCCGCAGGGAATGGGGGTGGCTGCAGAAGCGGGCCGGGGGACACAGGTGGTCAGCTCCCTGACGGCAGAAGCGGGGTTGTCCCCAGTGAGCAGCAGCTGCTTCTCCAGGCCCGGGCTGGCCGCCTTCTCGGAGGTCTGGGCTTCAGGCCCATTTCGGACGTGGGCCACTGCCAAGGCCGGAACCAAAGTTTCTGCATCACACGAGGTAGGGCTTTGGGGGGCCCAGGCCTCCTTCCGAAGGCCTAAGAGCTGGCTGTTTCCCTGGAGCTGTCCCCCTAGCTGGTCTGCCTCCCCGGCCAGGGCAGTCTCAGGACTGGCACTGACCGTGAAGAGGCTGTCCAGCCCCAGCAGATCCCCCCAGTTATCCGGCCGCTGTCTGCCTGCTTTGCCTCGGCCCTCGGGCTCCCCAGCCTGGCCGAGGAGGTCCAGGCGTCCGTCAGCCTCAGGTTGCAGCTGACGTCTGGCCGCTGCGGAGACGTCCTGGGGGGGGCTGCGGGCCATGTCCCCACCTTCCGCACTGTCCCCTTCCAGAGACCCAGGGCTTGGGGTACCAGCAGACGGGCGCCCCTGTGAGCCCAGGGCGTCTTCCTCACCCCCAGCCGCTCTGGCCACCAGGAGCTGCAGCTGACGGAGGGGGCTTGCGGCTGGGTCCTGGGGCCTCCTGCCAGGACCGGTGTTGGGCGCGCAGGTGGGACTCGGGGAGGCACCCACGGGCACAGACTCCTCATCACCCTTAAGGCCAGGGCCCCCCGCAGCAGAGTGGGGCGGGCCTGCTTGGCTCGCAGAGCATTCTTCGGGCGCATCGCCATGACCGGCATCACAGGACGGGGCGGCCCCCTGAGAGGCCGAGCTGGGCGCCAGGTGGGCTAGTGGGCGGCCAGATGCTTCCAGCTCGGGGGGGTCTCGGCGGGGCCCTCCTGCCTGTGTGCAGGGAAGGGGCGACAGGGCGTGGCTTGGGTGCATCTTGGCAGCCTCATTATTTTTGGGAAGTAAAGGCTCATGGCTTGGGCTACACCTTGCTAAGCAGCTCACATCCCGTGGAGACTTGAACAGCTCTCCAGGGCTGGGGCAAGAGACGTCTGCGTGGGCCCCGCAGTCCCCTTTGGCCTTTGGGAGGCCTGTCTCTAAGACCCCGGCTCTCTGTACTGCTTGGAAGCTGCGGTCGGCCCCACTGAGGCTTCTGGGGGCCCCAGAGGCCCCGTCTAGATGCACACAGGGGGAGAGGGCTGCTTCTCCTGGGTGGGGTGAGGGCCACTCCTCCTGGGGGCTCCCCAGGCCCCCTTCCGTGGTGGCCACTGCTGTTTCTGCCCTTTTTGGGTGTGGAGTCAACACCCCAAGGCCGGTGAGGTCGGCCTCGGAGAAGGTGTCCCTGGGGGGCGAGGCGGCCTGGTGGGTGGGCAGAGGGGCCCCTGTGCCGGCCTGCATTCTGCCCTCCTGCCCAGCTGCGCACGGCAGTTCTGGGGCCCCGGACACCCCTTTACTCTGCAGCTGAGTCTCCAATTCGGCGACCAGTCTTTTGATTTCTAGTTCATCTTCGGACAGGCTGCCCATAAAAGCGATGCCACATTCGCTGACCTTGCCAGGCAGAGGGGAAGGACTGGCAGCCTCTGCTGCTTCCCCGGGGCGTCTCCTACTGAAGGCCTTCTCCCCCAAGAGGTCGGGAAGGTGACCCACATGGCTGGCCAGCACTGGGGCCTCCTCCAGCAGGGACCAGCCCTTGTCGGGCAGAAGCAGAGAGTATGGTGGCTCTAACTGCGGTTTCCTTGGGGGAGGATCAGTGCACAGGGGCGGGGGGTCGGTGTCTCCACTTCCCTGCCGGCCACTGTAGGTGGGCGGGTCAAGCCCATCTGTAGGCAGCCCCGGGAAGAGCGGCGTGGACTCCAGGGTCAGCGGGGGTCCGGCTTTGCCGGGGCCCCCATGGATCGTGTAGGGTGGACTCCTTGGTGGTTTTGGCTCAAGGACACTGGTGTGCAAACCGTCTTGGGGCCGGCGTGCGCCGCTGGCAGCTGGAGAGTCCGGTGCTAAGGGCTTGGAGTAGAGGCCTTCTTGGAGACAGCCAGGCAGGTCTTTGGGTCCGAGGAACAATTTTCTGGGGGGACTGCTGTAGGGCTGGGCCCCCTTTCTGGCAAGTGGAACCCCCACTGGGTCTCTGTTAAGAAGAGCAGGGCCACAGCCAAGATCAGGAGTCTTCAAAAACAGGGCGCCAGATTCAAGGGCGGAGGTGTCGGCGGCATGAGCGACAGGCACCAGCAGCTCTCCTGATGGGTAGGGGTCCTCTCTGTCCTGGGAGGTGGGCGGCTCTGTGCCCTGGGCCGTGCCTGGCACACTCCCACGGGACAGCCGGGGGTCCCCTCTGCCTGGCTCCGGGGCTGGGGACTGGGGGCTTCCCTCCCCGCAGGAGGCTGGAGAAGAGCTTGGAGCCTCTCTGTGGAGTTCGGTGGCACCTGGCAGTCGCTCCTCAGGTCTGGGGTTCTTGGTCTCCGGGGGGGAGTCCAGGGCCGGACGGTTCTCCTCTGGGGCCCCGGCACTGGCCGGAACCTGCAGGAGATGCTTGGGGCCTCTCTCCTCGGGGCCTGGGCAAGGACTGCCTGGCTCCTTGGGGCTGGGGGGGGCCCTGACCTTTGCGGCTTCCTGCTTCCTGAGCGTCCTGGCTTTCTGCGGCCCTCTGTCCTCCTCAGGGCCCGGGGCCACATCGGCTTCCTTCTGCTTTGTGCCTCGGTGCCGCCGGCCACAGCCCTGGCGGGGCCGCCCTCGGAGGCAGGAGCCGTGCGGCTGTGACCCGTCCTCTTCCTCGGACTCGGAGGCACAGGTGAGCTCTCCGAAGCCCAGCTCAGCGCTGCTGGGCACCTGCCTCACCGGGGCCTGAGGGAGGCACCCGCCTGGGCCACGCCGCCGCGGCCGCCCCTGGGCCTTGTTCTTCTGCTGCACGATTTTGTGGATGAGCTCCTTGCTCCAGGTGCCGGCCCGGGGCTTCCTCCTCCTGGAGCCCTTCCCGGGGGACAGGCGGAGGCGTGGTGAGCTCCTAGTCTCCATGGGGAGGGCCCGGTGGCTGGGATCGGCGGGGCTCCTGGGGGCCTGGGTCCTGAGGTCCCGGGGTCGGGGTGGGGGTGCCTCCGCCACGTGGCCTTTCCTCCTCGGCCTCAGGCAAGTGGCTCTGGGGCCCTTCCGGCTATCGGTGGAGCTGGAGGGGTCCAGCCCTTTCTGGAACAACTTGAACCGCTTCCCTCTCCTCTGCTGGCTGCCTAGGCCAGCCCCACCTGCCTCGGTGGGCGCGGGGCCCAGGGAGCGGGTTTTGGGCCGGCTGCGGGCCGGGCAGCCCCCATTCCCAGGGCGGGGGACCTGGGGCTCCAGAGGGGCGGCCTCGCCCGGGAGCGGGTGCTGGGCTTTTTTCTCTGGCACGGCCCCCACCTTGGTCTTGGGGGGCTGCCCAGCACCAGGCCCTCTGGGGCCGGAAAGCTCCTCATCAGCGAAGACATCGATGAAGCTGCTGTCGATCTCGGGGTTGTCCGACTGGTACCCCAGGCCGTTGAGCGCCTCGGTGATGAGGCTGTCCAGCTTGGCGTCGTCCTCAGGGTCCAGGTCTGTGGCAGGGAGGGCGAAGGGGGCGGTGGCCAGGCTGGGCAGCAAGCTGGTCCTCAGGGGGTCCTCTTTGCCGTCAGCCCGGAGGTCCCCGCTGAGCAGTAAGGGGACCGTCTTGGTGTGGCTGAGCAGGCTCAGGTTCCCGCTGGCTGGCGCTTTGGGGGCGGCGGGGGGGCCAGGAGGGCCCGGGGGCTGCGGGGGGCCATCCTTGGCCCTGGCCAGCAGTGCGCGGCAGAACTGCCGGTGCCCCAGGAAGGCGGCCAGGCTGCTGTAGTTCTGGTCACACTGCCTGCAGGTGAGCAACACGTCCAGCTGGTCCAGACTCGCGCTGCTCAGGGGGAAGTGGTGGGCCGGGTAGGGGGGTGGCTCCTGGGGGAAGCCTTCCAGCCTGGCCTCCGGGCCTGAGCCTGAGAAGGGGGCCTCCTCTAAGCATTTGAAAGAGCCCTCAGGCCCCAGCCCCTCCGCGGGGAAAGGGAATTCTCCGATGGGCTCCGGCTGATAGTGCCTGGGCACGGCGTGTGGGGGCTCAGGGGACGGGTAGGGGCTGCTGGTCTCCGGGGGGCGAGCAGGGGTGTGGAAGAAGGTGGGGGGCCCGAGTGGGCCGGACACCTGGCTCTCCTCCGAGCTGGGGTTGGCCGGGCTGCTGGACAGCGGGGACAGCGAGGAGCAGGAGCTGCTGCTGGCCGTGTTGGTGGCCGGTGAGGGCAGCGGGGACCCACAGGGAGAGGCGCCCACGACTCGGGGAGGGGGCAGGCTGGGGGTTGCCCGGGGTGAGACCTGGGACTGGGCCACCCCAAAGAACAGGGATTGGGCTCCGGAGTCCTTCAGCCCGTTGTAGGCGAACAGGCCAGGGGAGCTGCCCCCGTGCTGACCTGGACTGTTTCTCAGGACTGCCAGCTTCTCCCCAGGCCCGGCGGTCTTGCCGGCAGCCCCCAGGGCTCCCTGGCTGCCGCCCTGCCACTCGGGGGCCCCTGCGGGGAAAGGCAGCTGGCTCAGCACCTCCATGCGCTGGGGGCCAGGCCCGGTGGCTGGGAGCACTTGGGGCCAGGGCAGTGGGGAGCTCTGGGGGAGGCCAAGGCGCTGGCCTAGGTTGGCCTGGCTTTTGAAGAAGGCATTCCCGGCAGGGGCTGGGGGTCCCAGGGGAGGTGTCGGGTAAGGGGCTGCGGCAGGGTCCCATAGCGGGGGCAGTCTGGTGGGCAGGGGCCCTGGGGTGGCCAGCTCTGTGTCTAGAGGCCCTGGGCTGGTCCCCACTCCGCTGGCCCCGGGCCTTCCATAGGGCTGCCCAGGAAAGTGCCTCTGGGACAGAGAGTTTGGGGGCCCCCTGGGGCTCCCCAGCCTGTCGTCCTGGGCCAAAGGCAGTCTCTCAGGCAGAGCTTTGGTCAGGCTCTTGTGCAAACTGTCTGGAAAGGTGGCCGGACTCTCTGAGAAAGGGCTGGGGGCCAGGGGAGCAGCACCAGGTTGTGGGGGAGCACAGCCGAGGTCACTGGGGGCGTCAAGGCTGGGCCGGCCCGGGTAGCAGGGTGGGGGCTGGGGCGTGGGCAGGGTGGGCAAGGGGCAGGCGGCGCCTGTGCCCACCGCGTCTTCTGGCCACGCTCCCCTGGGCGGGCAGAAGGCAAACACTAGCGCTCTTTCCCCGCACGTGGGCGGGGACCTGTCCCCGGGGAAGGGTTTTGGGCCAGGCCCGTGCAGTGCCCGGAGGGGGTACGGGAAGGAGGCCACCACGGGGCCGTCCCCTTCGGGAAAAGGCTCTGGCTTGGCAGCAGGGACCCCAAATCTAGCACCTGGGAAGCCGTTCCCAACAGCGGGAGGCCAGCTGTCGGCGCCCCCGGCCTGGAGTTCTGAGTAGGAGGCCGGCCGGCGGGCACTGGCACTGCTGCCCGAGGGGGGCCGGAGGGGCGGGGGCCCGGAGGTGGCCTTCTGTGAGGTATGGTTGCTGGAGGTAAAGCTGGAGGGGGTCTCCTGGAAGCACCTTTGGAAACTGAGCTCTTCTGGGGTCGGTGGGGCCTTTGCCTCTGGGGGCCCGGGGTCCTCGCCCTGTGGGCCCTCAGGAGTCTTGTCCAGAGTGTGTCTGACCCTTGGGCCAGAGATGCTCCGACTGTACAGCTGCTGGGGACTGCCGTCGGCCCTGCTGGCCTGCTGCGTGAGAGCCTGCACCGGGCTCCTCCCGGGGGTGCCCTGCGGGCTGCCCCCCCTCCCTGCGAGGCTGCTCAGGGACTCGGCTCTCAGGAGGGGCGCCTTGGGTTCCCCCTCCCTGGCCTGCCACAGCTGGGACTCTGGAGGCTCCCCTACCCAGGCCCTGCTGCCTGTGGCCTTGGTGGTCCTGCTGGCTGGGCCGCCGTCCTCGCTGGGGGGCTGGGAGGGCCCCCCCAGGCCACCAGCTGTTTGGCAGGGCTGCGGGTCTCGGGTCATGGCTGGGGGCAGTGCTTGGCGGGGCTGCTCCCCGGGCATGGCCCCTCCGTCTGGGCGCTACGAGGACGTGGTGGTCCAAGGGGGCCCCTGGGGAAGCCTGTTCTCATGGTCCTGAACGGAGCCTGCAAGGAAAGCACAGGGTGAGTCGGGGGGTTGCCGGGGCCACAGGGGAGCCTCTGCGCTCAGGGGAGGCTGGTGAGTCGGGGGTCGCCGGGGGCCACAGGGGAGCCCTGCGCTCAGGGGAGGCTTCCTTTTGGGAGGGAGAGGATCCAAGAAGAGCGCTGGCCACCCTCAAACCAGCCTTGCCAGGTGCTAGCTGGGCCACGAGTGGGAGGGCTGCATGGGCCACGCAAACTCCCAGACTGGACCCCCATGGCGGGGACGGGGGGCACCTGGGCGTCATTGGCATGGCCTGAGATAAACCCAGGGCTGAGCGGGGGACCGCCCAGGGAGGAGGACGGGGCCACCTTCGCATGCCTGGAGCTGTGGGAAGGGAGGGGGTGAGTCTGTCCCTGGCGCGGCTGGCCCTGCCCAG